>NC_037091.1:51993611-53243611 GCF_002994745.2 Rosa chinensis
AGCATAAAATAAACGGGTACAACAACTACAAAACAAGATCATTCAAGGATAATTATCAGATCTTAAACAAAAGAGAAGAGTTTTTCCATAGTTACCCTGTTCTCTGCTAAATAACTTCTCTTAGAAATTTGACCCCACATTAACAATGTCAAAGCTTCCAAAGGAATGGCTAAATAACATATATGCATATATCTTGGCAAAACAGCCCACCTTCAGTTTTAGTTGACTCTTTTTTTTTAGAAGAAACAGCTTTTTATTAAAAAAGCAAAAATCGAGATGCAGGGAGGCGGACAAGGAGTCCGCTTTAATGATCTAAAGAGGGCAGCTAGGGCTATAGGCCTAGCATCTCGTCTAATAATACTAACATCTGTCTCCTCCATTAAATATCATCACACCGTAGTACAAGGTACCTTAACCTTCCAAATGTTCTAGGAAACTTTATGCTTTACTTCGAGGTGCATTTTCCATCATTTCTTTTTTAAGAAACAGATTTTATTAAAAAGAAAAAGAAAAGGAATACTAGCATCAATTTGCACACAAGTGTCTAATCAAAGGTAAGTAATTCTCTCTTTTAGATTTTTTATGAAGGAAACAAGAAATCTGCATTAAAAAAGTACAAGGGTAGAAACAGAAGGTTGATCAGTAGTCAACAAAAGAGCAACCCTCAACCCACACAAACAGGACAGCGGAACTTACAGGGAGGAAAAAACACAACCACAAAAATAAAAAGTAAAGACCAACATAAAAACGTAAAATAAAAACAAACAAACAAAAAAAAAGCAGTAAACACACCAAGCCTACAATGAAGATAAATCAAGAGTTTTTCACTCAATACAGGACTAATCCCAATCAAAAAGTAAAGCATTGAAGGGAGTCTCTTGAATACTTTGAAAAAAGAAGCCCATTGCTGAGGGGCAACAAAAGTAGACAAGAAGAGCAGAAAAATAAAGCTAAAACTAGGATTGCAAAGAAAACAAGCAATCCAGAAAATTCTATGGCATTGTCAAACAACCAGAATCAGTAGATAAAAGTGACAAGGCTAACCTTTCGCAACTTATCAAGAGCACCACTGGTATCAAATGTTTCATTCCCTTCCTCATCCATCGTAACAGCAGCAAGTTTGGCTAAAGTGGCACCCGAACAAAAAGGATGTCCTGGATTACTACCAAAAAAAAAAAAGGAGGGGCTATAAAAAGCAGAAGCAGACACAGGAAACTACAAGTGAAGTCAATTCATCTAGAGAAAAACAGTGGAAATAAACTTTTACAAAATTTCAGACTTCAAAAGTAGCTAAGGAAGCACACTTTACTAACCTGACCGAATCCTCATATCTTATATGTACATTGCTAATTGATATCTTTAGATTCCCAATAATAGTAGCAATAAGGGAACCTAGCCATGAATTTCCATTAGATTGCTGCAAAAGATTCTTTTGTCAGCCAAACTGATATATTTCCCCCAAACAGAAAGTAAAATGAAATGGCAACATCTTAAAATACATAAATAAAATAAAAAATTATGGTGGCTATTCTACTTGCAATAAATATTAATAAGACAAGTAGTAAACTTACTACATAAAAGTAACCCAGTGAATGAAAAAATAATGGGATGTGATATGATACAAGGAAAATGCTAAATACTAAATTTTACAACAGGCAGTTCACATACTGGCACAGTAGCTCAGGTGGTATCTACATGTAGCATACTAACTCACCATTTGTGATATTTCTATACCAACAATTTTACAAAATATAGTTTTAAAATGACACAGTAGCTTATGCTATATCGTGTCTATTGAATCACTCAACCCCAGGTTTTCTTTTTAAGAAGAAACAGAAATTTTATTAGAAAAGAAAGATCATGGTACAATAGAGGACAAGAAGCTGCAATGTCCTCAACCCCAGGTATTTGGCAAAAGGAACCAGTGGATTGTCATATAAGTTGCTATGTGATTAGGAAAACTCTTTACATCTATAACATTAAAACAAAATAAGAAAGGGATGGATCAACCGCCCAGAAAACAAAACAAATACTACTAATAGCCTACAAACCAGTCCACAAAACCTGAAACCATACTCTAATGCACTATCCAAATACAATTATAACAAGATATCCAAATATGTTACATGTATAACTATATATCCTATGTATCACTCAACCTAACCACTTAAGTATTTTGGTTGGATGCTTATTTCTTACATGTAACCAGGAAAGAGGCTTACAGTAAAACCCTAATATGACCAGGAAGTGATTAATAACAAAGCAGGTAAGAAGGTAAAGAGCGCCAGATTTAGAATTTTAAAATATAGAACCAACTAATTTTTTAATTGCTGTAGCATAATATAAAGGCATAAAGGTCAAATACAGCTGAGAAAGGTAGATTTTATTAAGTACAGATAGCCCATCATGACAGCCAGTAAAACAATTGCTAATGTATGAAGAGAGGCCCCACAAATATGGTTTGTATGCATGAAAAATTTGACTAACAATAGATGCCAAAGTAAAATAGTACAAAAATTAAGAAGCATACACTTCCTATCTTTGACTTTGATATTGCTTCAAGAGTTGCCGACTCTGCTTCCTGCACGCAATGTGTGAAAGGAACTCTGAATTTTAGTTCTCCATAGGCAATGAAAGTTTAATAGAAATTAATATTTGAAAAGCACCTATGAGTAGCTTTAACTATAAAGCTCCACCTAAGAAACAGACAAGATGCAATCTTATTGTATTCCCTGGTTTTAATGGTTTGTATGGTAAACCAAGGCCAGAGTTTGAATACTATTTTTCGAAACAGGGTTGATGCGCCTGAAAGAGGGTGTTAGCTTGATATCATCTGTTGGCTCATGCCCTAACAGCTTAAGCCTTTAGAGTACATTGACAGTCTAACAAAAGCTAGGACTGCACACCTCAAAAGATAACTACCTTTTTGTTATTTCCCAACTAACCGAGAACCCTCCATCAAAGATAACACTTCCGTGGACAAGCACAAGTTGAAACCATCCCAAACACATCCAGTAACTAAACCCCTTTATTTCTGTGCAAGGGCAATGCAAACAAAAGGGGATCTGCCTCCTACTTCCAGTTTAAGACTCCTTGACATATCTCAGTTCTTATTCATTCATGTTATGACAAATGTAGGCCCATCATTCTTCCCATCAGTCACATCTGTTTAATATAAACCTTTTTACTCCATCGCATGTCTCAATGAAATTTAATAGGGAGAGGGAAGGCAAGACGAGAAATAATGTCAAGTTAACGTATGTTACATATCATCATGAATTTTTCATCAATCATGTCAAGGAAGTCTTAGTATGAAAGTGCAATTAAACAATAGGTAAAGTAGCAGATCGTACATTTAACAGATAACTTTAACCCTCTCAAGTTCAAATACATATAGTAAAGTTCACCTCAATCTCTTGAAGTTTAGCTTCAAATAGTTTGTCTCTATCCTCCTACAAGAAAAAATTAATAACAGTAATTAATGTGATATTAACGGTGATGATAATTGTAAAACACTACAGTCCAAGGACATAAGAAAATAGATATAACAAAATGCAGAAACACAAGTTCTTCACATGAGAGAGAAAGCATCCTACCTTGAGAGTCCTGTCATCGGTAACAGGATGAGCAAGGATGAATACACGGTCAACGAGAACAATCACAGGTTCTTTGCCCAAACTTTTCCATGGAACCTATAATTTATAGGAGGAAAGAAAAATAAGACCATTGAAAAAATATAATTAATGTAGGATCAACAGGAATTAGTTACCAAAACCAATCAGTGAGCAATAGAGAAGAAAGCAGCTACCTTTAATGTAATGGTACCAATAAAACCAGCTTTTACAGTGACTGGAAGTTTTAGTGAATTTAGGGCCTCTGCCTTTAATTTCAAATCTTTGAGAACAACATCACCTGTTAATTTAAGAAATAATATCATGAATATATGTTCATATGGAAAAGATCAACATATTACTTAAATAAAGGGCAATATCAGTGAACTAATCTAAAGCATCGTATGTTCATATATATTCCATATATGGAAAGTAGAGTGCTTACGAGTTCCACAAGCATTTTGTAGCATTTAATAAACTTAAAGAATTAGGTGGGAAGAATGAGAAAACACATGGTATAACTGCAAAGTCATGATACAGACCTTGCCAAACACTAATTCTTAAAGCTTCGACAGAGAGTCCTTCGACATATTCCCCCAAATATCTTCTAAGCAAATGGAGGACCTGCCAAAAAGAAGCATAAGAGACCATTTTTGTTTAGGTATAATAGATATGTATTAATTAGTGTTTAAACATTTATCTCTTTTGATGGTGAACATATTATTATTTTTTTGCATTTATATAGAAAATCTATGAGCAAGGACAAGCAATCCATCTAAATTTTAAAAAAAATAGTAATAAAAAATAAATAAAAAACTTGCAAAAATCAAATGAAATTCAACTCCTCTTGATCAATATACATAAAACAAAAAGAAACATCTCAAAAATCCTCAAATAAAAGATCTATAAAGAAGCTAAAAAGATCTAATTTTGTCTCATATAAAGGCCGTTTCATCCACTTATCCAAACGTATTCTATATTCCAACTAAACAATACACCTTGAAATCAAATTCACAGAACGCCAAGGGGTGATTGCCATTTATTGGCCCCAAATAAGATTGCCAATGACACTATCGTTTCTAGTTCCAAGGAAGTGGACAAATTTGGTACCGTTGTCAAAATTATAAAATGCATATAGCCTAGAAATTTTTTTTTTTTTTCAAAAGTAGCAGCTTTTCATTAACGAAACAAAAGGCATAATACAAAGTAGCAGACAAGAAGTCCACAGAAGACGGCTAGAGCATTAGAAGAGACAGCTCAACTGACTTTAGAACAGCAAAGACTAAGAGACCTAAACCACAACAGCTTGCCAATTTAGAATATAGTGTATAACCTTTAAATTCCCTAGATATAGAGGCCAAGATGCCCAAAACTTCACTCTCTCCCACAGATCTTCACCATAAGCTTTGAAAATCCTTTTATTTCTTTCCATCCAAACTACAGCTAACACCCTGCAGGCCCAAAGGATTTTGGCCTTTTTCCCTCTGCCAAAAGCATAAGGCTTTTCACTTAACAAATAAACCTCCCGAAAGAACTTGTCCAATACACTGTTTTGAAAATCACAATAGACTGTTTTGGTGAGAATCAGTGTTTCGGAGATAAATAGTGTTTTCTTCTAGAGGTGTGGAGTGCAAGATAATTGAGCGATGTTCAAAAGAGACCTCTTGTCTCTGTTGTTTATGGACCTCTTGTCAACTGTTCTGATAATCTCTTTTGTTGAGCAATAGTCCTTTCTTCTTAATTATTAAATGAGTAAAACTGTATCCAACACACTTCAGAAACAATACCCTAAGTCAACCTAGCTCTCGCAAAAACCTACTCGAGACATCATAAATATAAACCAAGGAGCAACTCACCCATTCTAAGTCACTAACAGTTCCAAACCTACCCTTGATCTAAAACAGCTCCAAGAAAAATGGTCCTACCAAACGTTTCAAAATCTAAACCATAGGTTTTTTCAAACCTGACTATCTGAACCACAAATCTATTTTGCAGTTGATTTGTAATATAAATCATGTCTAGAAACTGTCAAGCCTTAACATATTCCCCTAGAACCTGCACCCAAAATTGGCCAACTCCTCCATCAATCTAAGAATAATACCTGCATTCTAGCCTTATAAAGACTCGTACTCAAACTAATTGGTCTATAACCAATAATCAATGAGAAATTACAATAATTAAATCATGAAGATTCCAGGTTTAACACATTGTAAAAGCAATAGATACCATCAGCTTGGGAGCAAACTTTTCTTTCAAAAACTAGATATAAATAAACGAATAAACACGCAAGTTCATCCCCACTTGCAGCTTAAAATGCTCGGACCATTCTTAGCTGCTAAGAATCAAAGGTTTACCATAATAAGTTAATAACCACCAAAACTTCTTAACATATACACTGCTTATTCAACCAGCAGAACAAGGTAGTCCATACTCCGCTTATCAAGCTTTAAACGTATATAAATCAGTTCTTCACTGTCACACTAAGCTTGCCTCTGATTCAGGTCAATCTAATTCAGAAATTTCACACTGAATACCCTAAGGCGATCATAATAGTTCTTCAAATAATCACTAGCATAAGAAACAATAACAATGAAGAACGGCCAGTGCCGAATCGGCTTTCATCAAATTTCAACAATCAAAGCACCATAGATAGTCAAATTCATCTCTAAACCATCAAAATCGAGAGAGAGAGAGAGAGAGAGAGAGAGAGAATCAGAAAGAGCCTTACGTGTGCTTCGAACATGGCTGCGAATCGAACCGATGATCACCGGCCACGATCGACCGTATTATGACCTCAGCAATGCGCAAAGTGAGGGTGATCGGCCGGCGAGCATTGCCATTGGTTGCAGAGAGAGTAGCGGAGTCTGAAGTCGGTGGAATTAGGATTCCGAAGCTCCAAACCCTATTGGCACAGAGTGAAAGAGAGAGAGAAGGGGGCGGTTTTGAAATGAAATGAAATGTTTAGGGAAATGAGAGAGAAGAGAAGAGGAGGGCCAAATGGGGACAAATTGTTGCTGTAGGAACCAGAAGCGGTAACGAGACGTGTGAAGCGGCTTATATATGGCACCCGCGAACATTACGCAAGTGTACTCTTACTCCTCCTTCAGGTGCTTTCTTTATTTTTCTTTTTTCTTTTTTTTTTCTGAAAGGAAAAATACAACTTTTTCCTTTCTTTTTTTTTATTCCTTGTGAGATTCGTGAATTTTATGACTAAAAATTAGTCACAAAAAGAGAAGGAATAACAGCAGCAAAAATGACTTCTATGTGCCGGCACTCAATTGATATATCATTTTGCGAATAAGTAGTCAATTAATTGATATTTAGTTGTGTACTGTTTTTAGATTTGAGTATGATTGGGAAAAATAATAAGCATTCCAATTGTCTTTTTATTTTTCACCACTGAATCTACATCTAATGACAATTAAGCACGACTGACCATAAAATTAAGTGACCACTCCTGTAGAACTACTGATCATGTAGTCATAACTTGACGTAGCAGCGAAAAATTTCTCTGAGTTGTTTAGGTAAGCATCACGACCTCATGTAAACAAATTTATGAGTCTATCACTACAATCAAGGTCGAATTTGTTATACTTACACTTGAATTATTGAGTTGTTCGGAAATAGTTTATGTATTTCAATAACCCTAGCCATATTTTAGTTTTCATTTTTACCAAATGATTAAAATTGTTGTTGATCACCATCATTAAGGAGGTCCAATATGTGGCTTGACCATGATCATTAAATCCAAGAGCTGCTGGCCTTTCCATCGATCCTCAGCCACTCAATGTTGCTATTGGTGTGAATTGTTCTATTTCAAAGGGTCGAGCCATTTAGCAGAGGTTTCATTAGGGACCGTTAACCAAAAATAAATAAAGCAACACTCTTAGACACGTCGAATGATGAGCCACTACGCGAATGCCAACACCAAGGAGTCCATCATCCCAATTAGCCGCAGCTCAACTCCTTAAAATGCCAAGCAGGCCTAGCCTACAAAAGTGTTTAAGGCTCATTCAAACGTAAGAAGGCAGGCCCAATTATGTCCCGCCTACAATGACCCACAACAACAATAATCCGAGCCGAAAAAGAGTCAAATTTCAACTTCTTTCATCTAAGCTTTGACCTTTCTGGCAGCTTGGTCCCTGATGTGGCCAAAATCAGCGAGTATGGTAGTCACTCAATTTTTCTGACGATAGATACGGTGAAGTTCACACCTCTCAATCTTGTCCAAAAAGAGACCTACGAGCTCCTGCTTCAAGAAATTGACAAACGTAACTGATAAGACCATAGAATATGCCCCAGAGCTCAGTACCAAGATTAATAGCAAACCTACTAAAGCCAATAACCACTAGGTCCACTATGGTCTCTAACAGTTGGGTCCTCTAATTGTGTGTGTTCCAGTAAACATGACTTAGATTATGGTCCGCGTGAAACGCTGGCCAAATTAGTGTGCCAAGTCTTTATGGCCAATTGTTAAAAGTGAGGGGAAATGATCATTTACTCAATTTTAGCTTAAAAATTGCCCACTTATCCAAATACTTTTTGAGATTGCCCACTTACTCAAACACTGAGAGATTATTTCCCTAATACACAATTAAGTATTTTTTAATTCATTTTTATTTATTTTTTGGACAATTTTGCTCCCTCCTTCTTTGTCACTTTGAGAAAGAAGTTATTGGAGACCTTGCTTGACTCCGGTGGCGGACTTTGGCTACCCGTGACAGGACTCCCGCTACCGGTCACCAGAATCCGGAATCCGGCTACCGGACTAATGACCGGATTCCAGCATCTGAATTTATTGCCCTCTAATAATACCCAGTAGTCATATTATTGCCTCCCAGTAATCATATTATTGCCTCTAATAATCATATTATTGCCCTCCAGTGAATTGTATAAACTCCCAAAACCCAAATGAATACACTACAGGCATAATTGATCAATTTATATGCATATTATTGCCCCCTAGTACTCATATTATTGCCCCCCAATACTCATATTATTGCCCCCCAATAATCATATTATTGCCCTCCAATAATCATATTATTGCCTTCAATAATCATAGCATTGCCCCCCAACAACCTCAATAAAAGCCAATTAAAGTTTACACTATCTTCATTAGTAAATTGATTTTTAAAAGATGAAGGGCGGTGTAAACTATAAAGGAATTGAAGCACGACTTTCGAAAGACTTACATTTTTTTTTGTCATTATATCAACGGGTAAATTAATTTAGTCTGAATCTTGCCAAAAAAAAAAATTTAATTTAGTTTGAAACCAAATCAGAATATGCCAAGTAGCTTGTCCATTCATTGAGAAAAATCTTCAGACTTGAGCTACAGACTTACAATGGAAATTGATCGTGAAAACCCAAATTCCCCAGTCTTCTACCTCATCGTCAACCTCATCGCTCCACATCGGCGACTCCCCAACTTCGGTAGCCAACCTCAGAAACTCCACCTCATACTCCTTGATCGACCTCTTCTGTTGCAAATTTCACACGGCTGCGATGAGCTTCTTCTCCGGAAGAACCTCATAAATTCATGTCGGAAATAGATTACGATGCACTCGATGGGTACCCTCATTCATGTTCCTTACCTCGATTAGCGAGCTCGTCCTACCTGAACTGACCGTCGACTGATATTGATGAGCGCTACTCCTTCGCCGGCAGTGAGTATCGTCGGAAGACAACGACAAGCGGCGGTGGGAGTAGATCTTCTCCATGAGCGAAGACTGTGTCATACTGGTGGGAGTAGATCGAATAGTTTCAGAGGGATAGAAAGAGAGACAAGAGGGGGAGATCTGCCAAGAAGGGGAGGAAGGAGAGATGGGCTTCATACTGTCAATTGGGTAAATAGGAGTTAAAAACTCTTAGTGGAGTAAGTGGCCATTTTTTAGGCTAAAATTGGGTAAGTGATCACGACCCCAAATAAGAACTGCACATCGAGATATTTAGGCGTGTATATAACTTTAGATCATCTATATGAATTTCACATAATAACTGGATTACAAATATAATTTATTTGGTAGATTCCTTTTTCTTTTTTTTTTTCTTTAGCAAAAGAAGACATATATATATATATAGTATATATCTATACTATTATTAAGAGAACAGCATTTGTCAACCAAAACTGAAAATTTTGACAGAAATAACCCTATAACATTATAAAACATTGAATAACATTTAATCTGTCGGGGTACAAATGTAAAACACAAATAAATAAATAAAAGAAAGAAAAAAAAACCACTCAAAGAACTCTCGCCTCCAACACCACGTCCAAGCAGTTTCACCCACGTTTGTTAACCGATCAAGAACCGCTGGGGTACCAACATCATGTCATCATCCATTTTCATTAAATCAGACATGAACAACTCATGGTTTGTAACTATGTATCTTTGCTCGAATTCACAGCAACTCCAACTGCATAGCTTCTTATCATATGAATTTTCCTTTGAATTTCGAGATATCTAATTCATTATTGATTTTGTTGAAACTGAGAAGGCTTTTTAATGTGAAATAGGTTCTACAAGAGAGAAAATTGAGAATACATGCCCATTGTTTTTGTTGGCAACTGCATCTGCAAAGCTTGCTTCTTAGAAGACCTGGCTTCTTCTTCTTTCTTATTTTACTAATCCGGCTAGAGGAAAAAAAAAGGCCATGGGGAAATACCGTCTGTGATCGATGGATCTCCGATCGGGAAACTGAGTGGCTTCGAGACTGCTGCTATTGTCACCATAGGAAATTTTTGTCAAGGTCTACCTAGTTTTTTGTGCAGTGTGTTTTCTTTCTATCTATAATTTAGTCTAAAACTTGAATCATTGTATCTATCTATATTTTAGTCTTTGCACTGACTTTCCTTCTTTACTTTTTTCTCCTTATGATGTCATTGTTTTGCAGCTAAGTTTAAAGTGGGCTAACCATGAAACAATATATAGGACACTACTTTCATATCTTTTATCCAAGGGAAAAAATTACAAACAGTACCCAACTTATGGGCCACTCCGAATTTCTATACCCAAGCTTCTGAAACTATCACAATGGTACCCCAAATATCCCACCCGACCCAACATTCGTACCTGCCGACTGCCGTCATGGACGGCGTTAACTATCATGCCACGTGGCATTTTATTAGGGGTAAAACTGACCCTCTGTCTTTACCTCCAAGGAAAAAAAATACAAATAGTACCCAACCTATGACCGACTCTGAATTTCTGTACCCAAATTTTCAAAAACTATCACAATGATACCCAGGTTATCTAGCCCGATCCAACATATGTACCTGCGTCCCACGCTTGCGCAGCCCAACATTCGTACCTGCCGACTGCCGTCATGGACGGCGTTAACTATCATGCCACGTGGCATTTTATTAGGGGTAAAACTGACCCTCTGTCTTTACCTCCAAGGAAAAAAAATACAAATAATACCCAACCTATGACCGACTCTGAATTTCTGTACCCAAATTTTCAAAAACTATCACAATGATACCCAGGTTATCTAGCCCGATCCAACATATGTACCTGCGTCCCACGCTTGCGCAGCCCACCCAATGCCCCGCGCCTGCGCAGCCCACCCGTGCCCAAGATGATGGGAGAGTTGGGAGGAAGAAGAAAATGAAGAGAGTTTCAGGAAGAAGAAGAAATCTGGTGAAAGGACGAGAATACCCCTCAAAGTTTGACAATTGACCAACTCTGTAACGGCCAACAGTGTTCTAGGTACTAAAGTTGGGTCGGGGTCCGAACTTCAGGGATTAAAGTGATAGTTTTGGAAACTTGGGTACAGAAATTCGGAGTCGACCATAATTTGGGTACTGTTTGTATTTTTTACCCTTTATCCAAAAGTCTCTATTTAGTGCAAAGAGTTCTCATAGTTATCAAAGGTGAGAATACGTTCTCTGTATTTCATGTATGGGACTTGAGGTTTATTATTTTTTATTTTTGGCATTGTATGGACTTGGCTTTTAAGCTGCATGCAGAATGCTCTACAAATTCTGATTTTACTGGGTCAATTTCTTCTACCAGGGATGTGTATCATCCATTTGAAACAATAATTTTTTTTTTTTTTTTGTTTTTCAATCGAAAACAATGATAATATTGTTATCATATTAGTAATTTTTTTTTTATCATGGTACTATATTCATAAGAAGAATTAATATTTCCTAAATTCTAAAGTCTAAAGATCGCATATGTGTTTCACACGCATCACGTGTGTGAATTGCTAGTATGTATGCATGTATGTATGTATGTATGTGTGTAGGTGTGTGTGTGTGTATATATATATATAAAAGCAAAATTTACAAATAATGACCCACCACTAAGCCTAAAACACGACAAACTAAAGTGACTTGCACAACAAACCTCACTTGCTCATTCCGGTGATGTCATAACTGTAAAGACTGGGGGTAGGACTGGAAACCTAAAAAAAATAACGTGGGGAACTCAAGACTAAGCTACATACTCATCTACTCCTCAAAATGGAGGTTGGAGGTTGGAGTCCCACCGTGTTAAATAACTATATGCCACGGCATGTCGGCATGTTCATCTAAAAGACAATTTTTAAGAGATTATGAGGGACAAGTGAATCTAACAGCTAAAAATAAACACACAATTTTAAATTGTTATAATTTTTATCTTTAAATTTAATACATGTGGCTAAGATGCATTTGCTCCTCACATTCCCTTAGGTGAGCAAACCTACTCACATAAGGAATTACTAATTAGATGCTTTGCAATGCCTCCAAAAATAAATCAAAATTATTCTTTGATTTAATTTAGCTTCCTGGAGGGTTCCTTCGTCTATCTTGTACTCGAAGGGGACACAGGAGAGGTTCCTTCTTAGTCTAAAATTTTGTCCTCCGGATCAATAGATCCTCACTATAGTCAATTTGAGCTAAGGGATAGATATAAGTGCATGTGACGAAATTAGAATTGCAAAAACACAATTGATATAAACTATAAATATCAAGAAGCGAGACTAGGTAATTTTAATTTATCACTAAATAAGAATATGAAATTCACATGAATTTGCCTAAACACGTTTTTCATGTGTCGAGTTCATGTATTATCAGTTTTGGATTGTTATCGAATTAAATTACAAATTTGATTTTCAATTAGTTACAATGGAATGGATCAAATCCAGTTTATAGACTTGTCAATTTGAGAAGTATATCCAAGTTACTAAATTCTTCAAATATTTTATTGGTGAGTCGCAGCTTTTCAATACCACATAGATCCAATACACGAGAAAAGAATGGAAAGAAAAACGAAGTTGCTTAGTGAAAATTTAGGCTTGAACTTGTTATTTTCATTATTGTTTTTTCTCAAATTTTCTCGTATGTGCGATAACAAAGAGATCAAATATAACATAGGATTGGAAATTCCTTGGTTAATTTGGCTCGATTGTCTTCCCCTTTTTATGTCCCTAGTGTTCCACATGGGTTAGCCAAGAGTATGAGAGGGAGAGCTTCGATCTAGGGGCTTTTGTTTTGTAGGTGTTTCTGTGGTTTTGTTTCTATCATAAAATTAATATATATATATATATATATATATATATATATATTACAGAAATTGAAAGTGGTCACTGATCGAAAATTTTGTTTTTACATTGTTATTTATTTATTTATTTTCAAATTTTCTCTTGTGCTGAGCTCGAGCGATCCATACGAAACAAATCCCTCACCTGCCTAGGCGGCCTAGCGAGCAGGCATTGTGAGCCTAATGACAAAAATAGATAAACACAAAATAAAGAGTTTGTATGACATCAAACGAGGTTCCTATCAGAGATTACAGAAGTTGGGGTTCAATATGCACATCGAAGGGAACGTGATCGAGAAACATAGATAGCCCAATTCCGTGAGTGACAGCAGCTCTTACGAGTTTCCCAGCTGTGTGACTGCCCAATTAAGTTGCAAGCTAGTTAGTAAAACAAGACAATCTACAAAGCATATATAGCTAGCTTTTCCAGTGAATCCATGAGGAGTTGAAGACCAAGACAAGGCTAAAGTTGCATGTCAATTTTGGCATTAATTAAGTTAACTAATAGTTGATTTTGTGGCCAGTATGGCAATTCAAGATCGACGATATCTAAAGGGATAACATTCAAAACAATTAAGAAGAATATTAAGCTACACACGAGCTTACAGCTAGCTTTGAATCTTTGATGGTATGATTCGTTGCCATGTCAAGTTAATTACTGAACAAACAAAACTACTGTATTTATACGGTACTTTTCGATGGATCTTTCATAAGGAGAAATGTTTTATTACGTTCTAAACTCATCTACTAATATTTTATTCTCGGCCTCCACCATGGTTGATCATGTCACCGCTCGTCTCGCTGCAGCCTTGGCCATCTCGGAGGACAGTCGGACGTCCTTTGGCCCGGCTGGCGCTGCTGCTGTGTCTTCCCACCATTTCGCAGTGGGTAAACTGCTCTTTGTTACGGCTAAACGCCGCACCGATTCTAAGGCTTTTATGGGCACCATGACCTCTCTCTAGGGGTTTGGTAATCGTCTGTCTATCCGGGTACATCAAGACCGGTATGTATTTCAATTATCTCAATTGGAGGACTGATCAAGGATTGTGGATGGTGGTCCGTGGTTCTTTGGTAAGTGGGCGCTTGCTATTGCGGAGTTTAACGGCCTGCAGAATGTCGTGGTTGTCCCGCTCCTCTCTGTTCCGGTTTGGGTTGAGATCATGGGCCTCCTTCCTGCTCTTATCACTGAGGGAGCGGTGGCGCTCATTGGGGCTACGTTAGGGGAGGTGTTACACCTCGACATGCCAGGGATTTGCAAGGGGACGGCGAGGGTTCGGATCCGACATGTTTTGTCAACCCCGGTGAGTCAGGTTTTCCCTCCTTCCACTTTTGATTTCACGTTTGGAGCATCTGCAACGGTTCGATTCAAGTATGAACGTCTCGTTGGATTCTGTAGTGTCTGTGGGCTGATGGAGCACCCACGATCTGGTTGTACTGGAGCCCTAGAGGCAGTGGTGATCTCAGTCGGCCATAACCCCAACCCTAACTCGGCTAGGGTTTCATCCTCTGATAGCCAGCAAGTTCCAAGCCTTGCGGAGGTGTTGGCTCAATCTCCAGCACTGAATTTGTTCGCTGCTATGCCCAGATCACTTCATATTCCGGGTATTTCTGGATCGGCTTTAGTTGCACAGTTGGCCAAACTTCCAGCTCCAGTAACTGTGCCTAGCATGAAGTCCATGCAGGTTGATGTTCAGGCCGATCATCCAATTACAGGAAAGAAAAGACCTGCAACGGTGGCTTTGGTACAATATTTAAAGCGTAAGAGAACCAGTGCTGTGCCCCCTCCAACTGCTTCGGTTGTGTTGGATTTTGAGCCGGAACTAGCTCTGAAGAATACCAATGGCATCATTCTGGTGTCCCTTGCTAAGAAGGCAAAGGTTGGGCGCCCCCCGGGTCGGAAGAACAACCCTAAACCTGCTAGTTTGCAGCCCAGGAAGCTGATAACTGAGGCATCCAAACCTCGGCGGAAGTGGACTTTCAAGACAATTGAACTCTCTACTTCTTTTGGAGAAGGTCGAACGGAAGCGGCCCCTGAAGTAGCTCCAAAACAAAATGTGGAGGTAATACCGTCCTCCAGCAATGCTCCTGAGCCGAAGGAAAGCACTCTCAAGAGTGCCCTAGAGTAGGGTGTTTTTGGGAATATGAATAAATTGGGATAACTTCTTGATGTTTGTCGGAGGTCTTCCTAGTAGTGTCGGATTTTTTTGCAGCTTTTGAGCTTCATCTCATGGTTACATTATGTTTGTGTAGTCTAGGGCTTTAGATTACTCATTCATGGCTCTCTTCTGTCGTTGCTCGAAGTCCGGGTGAGTCATATTTGTAATGTTTTCTACTTTACTATTAATGGACTGACACCCCCCCACACGTTAAACAAAAAATATATACTAATATTTTGTTAAAAAGAAATATTTTATTACATGATGGACTAAATGTTAAACTCATATCTAAGCCTTTCGAGCATGTTAAATTAAAACTAAGCAACTCGACATAATAAATTAAAAATGTTAAATTTGAGTCTAAGTGATATTAAACACAAACAGAAAAAAAAAAGGTACATGGCCAGATAACACACAATTATATTTAAAAGATCTCACAACATTAATATATAATATATTATGTAATTTAGGGCCGATCTTCTGTCTTTCCGGTGCGATGTATTCTTATTACCACCAACATCTCTATGTTCAACTCTTGTGATGATATATATAGCTTGAACAATCATAATTAATTAACTAGGTATACTCGTACACCAGATAATAATTAAGCTTAAATCACCCAATAAACTAATCCAAATGAAGAAACACCAAATCTATTTAGGTGATTAAGACAAGGACACCCACACCCCTGTCCTTTGCTTTAGGCTAAACATGGTGGGCAAACAGCTCAACATCTGTTTTATGCTTTGGATCCACCTTAACACCAAAGCTAAGCATTATACCAAACCACTAAATTCGAAATTAACCTAATCAAAAATCCTAACCCTTTCTCTCTCACCCGTGACAAACAGAAACACCACCCCGTGAATTCCCGTCCGCCACGTGCGCCCTTCTTCTCGACCCTTCCATTCTCCCCCTTAAAAGCTGGGCTTTCAGCATGTGAAGAAACCCCTTCACAATCGTGACGCGTGGCAAATGGTCATGCATTAGTTAGCCCTAACAGCAGAGCGCGTGGGGCGCGTGGGTAAGGGTGTTGCTACGTGTCGTAGATCGGAACCGCAGAACGTCGCCAATCACGCTTTTGTGTCAGTGTTTTTCAAAATTTGCGGCTCAAATTCTCTGTCGTAAAACCCTTTGCGTCACGTTTTTTTGGGTTTTTTTGGTTGGAGCATCCGACCCGTGAGGGGGAGCCCCGCACGTGAAAGGCCGAGACAAACACTGGAACATATTGGTAGAGTCAGTTTACCAAAAGCAAGAAAGAACGAAGGAAAACTAAAGAAACTGCATTTTCATTTCATAATCAGGACAGGGTTCCCACAATAACATATATAGTCTTTACAAAAATGTTATAATCTGAACCAACTGTCAACTAGAACCAAAACGTGTCCAGCTCAAGAGTTAAAGCTAATAAGATAATGGACCAAAAGCAAGGAAAGTCAGGAATGAACAGTAAATGATCTTATCAACTCCTCCCCCTTGAGTAGGGCCTGACCTCAGGCACCAAATGCAGGAAAATCTAGAGTGTCAGAGGATTCGTCACTTGGTGTGGCAGTAGGTGCTTCCAGTATGGCTAGGAATGGTTGTTTACATGAGTGGGTGGGGGTGTACTGCTCATCACAATTAAAGCATAAACCTTTTGCTCTTCTCTCACGTTGTTCTGATGTGGAAAGGATTCTGGGATTGCGATGGGTCGGGGTTTTGGTAAGTTGTACTTGTGGTGGGTTAGGTGGTTGGGTGGTAGCAGGTGAGGACAAGGTATGGTTGGCACGGTAAGGTAATGGGGAAGTGGTTGAGTATGGAGGATTGGGGGGAAGGTCGGAGGTCGACTGGAATTCGGAAAGCTTAGCCTCACAGCATCGTGCCAGCCTTTGTGCCTCTGTCAAAGTGAGAGGATTGAAGGTTTTGACATCGTTGCGGATTGCCGGTTTCAGGCCGCCCAAAAACATGGGAAGAAGATGATCATCGTTCCAATCCGGGGCTCTGCAGGACAGTTTGGTGAAGGCGGTGATGAAGAGCTCCACTGTTGACGTCTGCTGCAGGTGTGATAGTGCAATCTTGAAATCATGATTCGCACCTGCGCCGAAATGGGCCAAGAAAGCCGGTACAAACTGCTCCCAAGTAATCAATGGATGTCGTTGTTCAAACGAGTTCATCCAAAAACAAGCATCGGGTCCAAAATGGGAAGCTGCAATGGCCACCTTTTCTGATTGTGGTATGCGCTGGGTGCGCAAATACCTTTCGACCATGGTGATCCAACCGGCAGCATCATCACCCGTAAATCGAGGTAAGTCGACTTTTGGGGGTCTGAAGAATTGGGGTTCATACTGAAGTGTGTGGTGAGCTTGGGTGTGGTAAGCGTTATTTGTGGTGGTAAATTGTGGTTGTGGAATTGATGAAATGGTGGAATATTGCGGTGGTGCAGATGGCAATGGTTGATGTGTGTGTGGATAGGACTCGGGACGTGTAGGTATTGGTGATGTGAGAGCTGGGAAAGGAGTAGGAGAATTCAAACCTTGGTAAGAAGTGATTGGGGTTGAGATGGACCCAAATGTTATAGGTGGGATGTGGGCCGGTGTACGCGGTGGTGGAAGTGGTGAAAATGATGGAGTTGAAGTGGGGGTGGAGGGAGATGCCGAGCTAAGGGGTTGGTGTTGTCCAGTAAGAACTTGCATCATAGTGCTTTGCAAAGCTGCAAGTCGTGCAGTGATGTGATTTTGAAAGGATGTATGGTTATTGTTGACTGCGTCAATTGCCTGGTGGAATTCCTCTTGAAGAATGGCTAAGGAGTTGTGAAATTCTGCCCTTTGTAAAGGTTCTGCTGCATCAGTTGGTTGATAAGAGGAAGAAGCTAGGTGGGTAATTGGAGGAGGGGGTGGTGGTGGAACCAAAGCGGAGGTGACTGGGGTGGAGGAGGGAGCAGGAGCTTGCACGGTCCGAGCCATGCTCTGATACCAGTTGGTAGAGTCAGTTTACCAAAAGCAAGAAAGAACGAAGGAAAACTAAAGAAACTGCATTTTCATTTCATAATCAGGACAGGGTTCCCACAATAACATATATAGTCTTTACAAAAATGTTATAATCTGAACCAACTGTCAACTAGAACCAAAACGTGTCCAGCTCAAGAGTTAAAGCTAATAAGATAATGGACCAAAAGCAAGGAAAGTCAGGAATGAACAGTAAATGATCTTATCACATATGCACTTGTTAATGCACGTACTCCACATTTTTCCATTTCTTCACTACGTACTCCACACCCTCTATAAAAGCCTCTTCCTAACTTGCATTCTATCACAAAGAAACTGATCGATCATATATGCATTTGCAAGCATAGTTACTCCATAAAAAGTTACGATTAAGGTCGTTGTCTGTTACATATTGCTGTAAAAACTTGCCGGAATCCCGTAGAAGTTCGCAACACTACAAGTGATTCAGGTGAATTCTTTTGCCCGATAGTTTGAACATATATTATTTGATGATAGTGCATTGTGTACACGTAATCACAAAACAGACACATTTTGTATATGATAGCTGTGCACGTTGGTGGATTATTGCATTGAGTGAAGTCGACCAGGGGCGGATTCACATAGAGCCCAGATTAGGCACTTGTTTAGACTGAGTTTTTGAGTTTACACTGATTTGGTGTAGGCAAGGTATGTGAAAATGGCAGAAATTGGGCAAAATCAAGGCAAAACAAGGTGAATTGGGGAAGAAAATGGCAGAAATTGGGCAAAAACATTGCAAAATCTTCATAATTGTCTCCAGAATCTATAGCTTCCCTCTAATTTTCCTCTCTTCCCCTCCTGCCATTGTCTTGCCTTACCTAAAAATTTTTTTTGGCTCCGCCCCTAAAGTCGACAATCAAATCTAACACTGTTTCATAAAACATTAATCCCTCATTATATATAAAGCTGATAGCTCATTGATACCGGAATTTGAACTCTTTGTAGCTGCATTAATCACTACCAGTTGTACCTGCATTATTGCTCACATAATTAAGAGACTGATATCTATTTGTATGTAGTGAGGGTTATTGTCGCGCTGCTCTAGCTTACGTACAGAGTTGCAATGTAGACGTCGAACTCGGATATAACAGGTTTTCTTGTGATGATTGATTACCAATTAATCATTGCTTGCATAATGTCGTTAAATTGGTTTGATCTCACGTGAGATATAGAATTACTGGTCTGGTCGACATTTAAGACATTCAATACCAATCAAGCTTGTGCATGATAAAGACTTAAAGAGTGAGGGTTTATTTTTTATGAATAGGTCGATGGACCAGATAGAGCTGCCATAGGTTTTGAATCAAAACCCGTGACATGGTTTAATTTTGTTGTCGCCCACCTACTAGTTATATGCTTCCTATTTCTACGGCCACAGAGAGCAACTCCTAGCTAAACAACAACCAAGAGTCACGAGAATATTTGCTTTAACATCAATTACCACATTCACCCTCTCTCTCTCTCCCTCCCTCTTCTCTTCCCTATATTCCAAAATCCTAAGGATCTCTCTCATGGAGTTCTGAAATGATGGTATCACATGAATAATGTACTAAGGGATTTAAGTATGATTATGTGTATGTGGCTTAGTTTGTTCTATCTATTGCACTAGAATTAGTCTAAATAAAGTAGAATATATACTTTCCCAGAGGGAATAAAATAGTATCCAAACCAGCATTTTATTCTTCTATCGTGATCGAGTTGTTTAATGTACCTTTAAAAAAGAAAAAAAAAACCTTAACCCACATGACCTTTACAATGTTTGAATTATAACCTTTACAATGTACCTTAGTAGAGTAATTAGTTTTACTATTATGCATCTGAGTTATGTGTTTGGACCTAACGTACATAATTTACACTATGTATGTGTTTGAGCTAGGGAATTAATGAACTATTTTCAATTACCCTCCCTTTATGCAAATCGAAGGACTAAACCCTAAATATATGTAAACAATTTCTGTAGGTCCTTTTCAATTCCATGAGCATATTTTCCAAAACATAGACAGTTAAGACGTCCCATGTTGAGTGCACATGCCCCACGTACATTAATCTTGGAGTTACATAATTTTTCCAAAAGGAATAGCTTTGAATGAAATGTGTACATTCATATTGCTTCACTTTAGTCAATTAATGAATAAATTTATTACAGGATGACTTCCTGATTATATCAAAATATTTCTGGAAAATCGTTAGTGATTGAGTATTAACACTCTCAGAAAGTCAACTTACACTTGATTGATGATTAACTTTGTCGAGTATTTGATACCAATTATCTACTTTAACTATTAGAGAAGGCTAAGGACTAATCCTCAAATAAACTAAAGTACTAAACCCTAAACCTTCACCCAACTCAAGAAATCCAAGTTGGACTATTGCAAAGAGCTAGGATCGGAATTGCTATCTGTACCTGGTGTGGAAAGAGAAAACTCAGAAAAGTTCTTTTACTCTGCACAGGAGTTAAATTTTAGAAAATCATTTTTCTTGTTTTTGGTATTTCTCAATTTTAATACACATCTGGTTTCAGCAGCACGCTGTTGTAGAAAACTCCAGCCTCAAATTAGTTCACAAGCGCAGAACCACTCCATAGAGACTCAAATTCCTCCCAAGTATTCACGTCAGAAATAAAAAACCAAGGGGGATGAACTTTCTCTCTCTATATATTCACTACGATCTGCTGGACCCCAGCACAGCATATACAGAACCAACACAAACCAAATAGCAAGACATCACCAGAAAGAAACCTCTCCACTAAAGAACAACTGTTATTAACACAGTCGACGAAAAAGATCAAAGCCAAACTCCAAAAGCCCCATAAAACCTTTCCAAGCAGTTAGTTTCCCACACCCAAATTAATGCTTTTCTATAATTCTCTTATATTTTTGTCCTTCAACCTGAAATGGACACGTGTAGCTTATATTTTCAGTATAAATGTGACTAGCTCTCTGCTAGCTTAGCTTCAACTGGTCAGTCTACCTGTCCTCTCTCCTTTTTAATTAACTGCTTCTTTCTTCTCTGTTTCAGAAACTTGGTAGTACCATTCTAGCTTGTGATCTCTTCTCCCATGGAGCACCGTACTATAATAATCCTCTGGATTACAGTCAGCCTTATTTTACTCCAGAATCCAAGCGATGTACAAGGAAGATATCACTACCATAAAAAGACCAATAAAAGGTCACAATCCCCTACTCCTTCTCCTGAACCCCCTGAATCTCCAGAGCCGGTAGCTCCTTCAACCCCTGTGGCTCCTTCTACACCAAGCACTAGTCCTCCGAATGTTCCGTCGGACCCTTACCCGGACGACCCGGGAAACAACTCCAACACTACGGATAGTACATTCAACGTCATGTCGTTCGGGGCCGTCGGAGACGGCGATGCTGATGACACCAAGGCGTTCAGGGACGCTTGGAAAGCGGCATGTGCAGTTGAATCAGCTGTTATTTTGGCTCCGGCTGATTACTGCTTCAAGATCACTTCCACCATTTTTTCAGGTCCTTGCAAGCCTGGACTAGTATTCCAAGTAAGAATTTCTAAATTTTCTTAACATGTTTATTGTTCTTGATTATGTTCATCAATAAACTGAATTATGGGAATTTAGCAAAGATGAGATGGAAATGCGCCAAAATGTGGTTTGTATTTTAAACAAGATTACATAAATTGCAGTTTGGTAAATCTTTTCTATAATCATTTTTAAAATGCACGTACTTTGACCTTAATGTGTGTTTTGTTTTGATACTATGATACTATTTCTGGTAATTTACCTCAAATTATCAGGTTATGTTTTATGTGTGGATTTGTGTTTATATCCAAAATGATAACATTTTCGATTTGGGATTAAATGCGCATTTTGTACCTTGATATCAACATATATAAACAACATAAGCAATGGATTGGGACTCGTGTAAGTCCTCATAAACATAATGTCAAACCCCTTTTTGGGATTTAGATGTATAAAGGCGTATACTATCAGCACAAAAAACATAAGCAGGAAATCCTAATTCCCGGTACAGTCAATGTATTGCTATGAATTTCAGTCTATATATAGTTCGATCACTAAAATCCTTGAAATGTGTGAAAACAGGTCGATGGGATTTTGATGGCACCAGACGGGCCAAAGGCTTGGCCAAAAGCAGACAGCAATAAGCAATGGCTTGTGTTTTATCGACTTGACCAAATGACTTTCACTGGAAGTGGAACCATCGAAGGCAATGGCCAAAAATGGTGGGAACTGCCTTGCAAGCCCCACAGGGTAATAGTTCTAAATATTCTCATCTATAATAATTCAATAAGCTCTATTTTATTTTGATGGGAAAAGCTCAGTTATTAAATGCCAATATCAACTACTATGTTATTTTCAGGGTCCCAATGGATCCACAGCATCAGGACCATGTGATAGCCCTGCTGTAAGCACAATCATCTTTCATCAAATTCAAGCAGTAATTGATTGAGTAGACTGTAAATAAATTGCTCGTTTGTCTTTTACAGCTGATTCGATTCTTTTTTTTTTTTTTGGTGGTCAGATGATTCGATTCTTCATGAGCACCAATTTGGTGGTGAGAGGGTTAACTATCCAAAACAGTCCAATGTTCCACATGAAATTCGATGGCTGCGAAGGAGTGCAGATTGAAAAGCTGTCGATTTCTTCCCCGAAACTTAGCCCTAACACAGATGGAATCCACATAGAGAACACAAAATCTGTTGGAATATATGACTCAAAGATAAGCAACGGTAAGAAACTAAGGGCATTTGCCTTGGCTATAGTCACTATTTACTAGCTTAAAGTTATGGATTTACATGATCTGATAATTAGATATATGAATTTGATATGAACAGGGGATGACTGCATTTCAATAGGAACAGGATGCGCCAACGTTGATATAATGGGGGTCACTTGCGGGCCAAGTCACGGAATTAGGTACAATATTCCCTTCTTAATAAATTGTGTTCTTGGCTGCTACACCTACCAATTGAGTCCAAACCTTCATTTGCATCCAAGTCACTTTTTTTCTCATCCTCCAAAAGGGTATCCAACTTTAACAGTTGGAAGGGATTAGTTCAGCTCTACTTTTTCACATGTGAACTACATGAACAATCCCCGTCGTGAAGAACGCATTAGTAAATACTGCAACTTCAATGAGTAGAGACCATATGATATGACAGTTGATATTATTTATCTAAGTCTATCCTAATCTATGAAAGTGGAACAAAGTAAGTCTAGGTTTATCAGGCATATCATCGAACATATTTCTATACGAAGAATTAATGAGAATGGGACATGATAGATCTATTTCTTGCAGCATTGGGAGCCTTGGTGTCCACAACTCGCAGGCATGTGTTTCCAACATCACAGTCCGTAATGTCGTCATAAGGGAATCGGATAACGGACTCCGAATCAAGACATGGCAAGGTGGAACGGGCTGCGTGTCGGGAATATTGTTCGAAAACATCAACATGGACAATGTGATGAACTGCATGCTCGTCGACCAGTACTACTGCCTCTCCAAGGCTTGCTTGAACCAAACGTCTGCCGTATACGTCACCGACCTGACCTATCGAATGATCAAGGGTACATATGATGTGAGGAGGCCTCCAATTCACTTTGCTTGCAGTGAAACAGTGGCTTGCACCAACATTACGCTCTCAGAAGTTGAGCTTTACCCGCATGAAGGTGAACTAATGGATGATCCATTTTGTTGGAATGCTTATGGGACTCAAGAGACTCCAACTATTCCCCCTATTGAGTGTTTACAAGATGGTAAGCCCGAGGGTTTGGCAGAGGTTCAGTATACTTGCTAGGATATGAGTTAGCTAGTAATATCATTTACTATGGAATTGGTTTGGTTTGGTTTTCACTGGTATAGTAGAAATATTATCACTGTATAGAGCCAATTAGAGCCATTGTGATCTGTTACATGGGTATTGGATCTTGATTATTACTTAGGCTCCATCCCTATTTGGGGCTTCCCCTTATTGAGTGATGCGATTTACGAACTGGGTCTTGTATTTTTGGCCCCACGATATTGTAATGAGATTGGGTGTTTTTATTTACATATGATTAGTTCTGTATGGATTTAAGTAACAGTACAGAATAAAAGTCATATTCACAAATCGATGGTCTCTCTGTTTAACCAAGTGTGACCATGATCCAATGATAAAACAATGATCAATTTTGTCATGTCCCAATCATGGAATCTATTAGCCACGACTCATTCAATTCTAATCTCTATGGTTTAATAATGAAATGCAGTTCACTCTTTGGTATAAAACATGTTTGTCATGTCTCAGTTTGGCTTCAAGGTGTTTGTAAGGGGTTAAGATCGATCGGTAGGGCTGTGCATGCATATGTATATGAAAAGCAGGGGAAGCATATTGATTGATAGCTAGACCCCTGTTTGTACGGCCTCTGCAGTCTGCACCACCTTAAATACCTTCACCTTTGTTCGAATTCTTCAACCCAATTCATTGCAGAACATTTATGCTCTTAATCTGCAACTCTGCATCTCTGAGACGGTTGGCGAAAGCCATTAATCTCATCTCTCTCTCTCTGCTCTAAGCCTAATTCTCTATTCCCGCCAGTATATATTGTAAGCTTCTTCCCATCTCCCTAGCCTCTGTGTTTCTATCTTAACTTTTCCTCTCAAAACCCCAAATCCCAATCTCATCTTTCTTCTTCAAGCCTGTTCTGGTTTCTATTAATTCTCTCAGCAAGGTCAGTTTCTTTAATCAGTGCTAGCTCTCTCTTCGTTGGAAATTTGTTCTTCATGATGTTTTCCATCTACGTTTGCAGATCCTCCGGTGGGGAGTGATGTTAATTCTCTTAGAGTGGGATCTGAGAAGCATTTTGAAACGGGAGGTCTAGAAAAGAATACTGCATCTGATTGATTTTTTTGAGGTGACACGAAGCTCGGGTTGATGAGGAGGAAAATCAAAAGAGTGATGATGTAGCCAGGACCAGCTCTTGGTAATTTATACCAAGTTGTAAGGAAAACTAACCTAGTTCTGTTTGTGATGTGGTCAAATTATCAAAACGATACATATTTGGTAGAAAGTGACGATCTTAATTTGTGTTCATTATGTTCATTCTCTACATGTGCTTTCTAATCAATTAAGTACTTCAAAATTAGATTTGGAGGTTGCCCTATTTTTAATTTTGTTTCTCATATCTATATCTGTTCCATTATGTTAATGGATTATCAAATATGAATCATAATTCATTACTTTGAATCACTAATTCCATATCCAACCATGACGTGGGGCCTAAGTCACAATTCGCACGAGGATGCAAAAGTATAACTAGAAGAAGTCGTAGCGGTTTTCGATTCTAGCTCTTGAGTTGTTTGCGATCGAAGGCAGGATTAGAATTTGCACTTAGATGATTTGTTCTTTCCTTTCTCACTAGTAGGGGTGTCACTCTTATAAAGCTAAACCATGTTTTGCTGGACAAAGTATTATTATGGAAGAAATTCATGAGCTCATAGCTCGTTTTCATGTATCTCAAGTTTCTCCTAAGCCTCGTGAATCCAATGAGATGGCTCTCAAGTGCATTTGCGCAGATTTTTCTGTAACCTCTACGTTTTAGAGTATTGATGGCGTGAGGTGCCTCCCAACTCTTTTTCCTTATGCTTTTGATCTGAAACATCCCAAAACTTAACTAGATACTTAATAAAGAGAGAAAAATATAAATAAGAAAACCTCTTTATCGGAGATGAAGAAGGGTCCCTTTTTGTTCTTGCCGAAGTATTGACTTTAAGAGAAAGTCTTATTCAAGTAAAGATATGAAGAATGTTGGTTTTTAGCATATTCAAGTGGAAGGAGATTCCAAACTTATAATTTATTGAATCAACGGCTCTTGTGGTATCCCTCGGCAAATTAAAACAACTATCCAGGACATTCTCAAGCTCAAAGATTCATTCTTTTCATGTTCTTTTTACCATATCTTCCAAAAAGCAAACTTTACAGCGGATGCATTGACAAATTATGGTCACTCCCTTAGAGACAATCAAATTTGACAACATGTCATTCTTCTATCAACTCTCTAAGCTTTTAAATTTGACTTGTTTGACATAGAAATGCCTTAGAGAATATTGTATTTAGCGTCTTGTCGTAGCCTTTTCTTATAAAAAAAATAATAATAAAAATACAAAAAATAAATAAATACATAAATCCATGATATAACGACATGTCGTGTTGATTTTAGTGACACCCGTATGAGGAGGAGGACGACGATCTAAATAATGAAATATTGAAGGCATTTCTGGAACCGAAAGCATCAGACTGAACAGGAACAAATACCAAGTCACTCGCTGAGTCGCAGGTAAACGCAGTCTGTTTGTGTTTGCCGCCACCACCGACTTCGATTCGGTGATTGATCTCACTTTTTCCCAATCATTCTATCACTTCACTTCGCTTCGCTTTGTCCCTGCATTTCAATTTCGTCTCCGTACAACTACTTTTTGGCCCTGAAGGTGTTCGACGAAATGCCTCTATAAATTTTGATTGCGATTTTTTTTGGTTTCAGGAAACTAAGAAACTATGCCGTCTCTGCAGACCGCCTTGCCTCCTGAGCTTGCTAACAATGTGATCAGAGTGAGTGCCCAGAAATTCAAAGTAATCGGTCATTGTGAAGCTTCTGATTGAATTTGATTGACTTCAATTGTTTTGTAGCTTTACCGTGAGTGTATTCGGAGAGCTAAATATGTCGGTCATCGGGTACGAAAACTTGTTCCTCTCTCTCTCATGCATCATCAACTGTGTTTGTTATCTGTTGTTGTATTCATCAATCAGATTCAGCTGAGCTAAATTTACTATCAATTGTACAAGAATTAGAATTGTTGCAAGTTTTGGGTCTCTGCTTATGTATTGTTTTTATGGTGGGCATTTTTCTGCTACTGCAGCCATTTATGATTGTGTTGATCAAATTCCAGTTCGAATTACCAACCAAGAAACTAGGAAAGCAGAAATTTACTAAAAGAAAATTAATTCACTATGTGAACCGAGATCAAATGCCAGAATACTGAAGTCTAGGCCGCATTGTTTTTCATTGAGCCACTAGTTTATGAAGTAGGACTTATTTGTATGAAAGAAAAAAAAAAGGTTAGCAGGGTGCGATGGCACTGTACTTGCCTTTCTCGACTCTGCCTCTTAACATTCCATGACATGGAAAATTGATGTAGTGAGTTTTGATGAAACAAATACAGCATAAGTTGACACTAACAGATCTATGATATCTGCTCAAACTTTTGGAGAAGGATATGATTTTCGGATTTTGTTTGTGAATGCAGCAACACAATACACAACTTGTTGTTGACATGGTGCGGCAGCAGTTCAAAAAAAATATGCACGAGACAGATCCAGATAAGATTCAAAAGTTCAAGGATGAGTAAGTATCTAGTGGTTCTGTGCATGATTTTAGTAAACAATGGTGTCATTGTGCTCTCTCTCTTGCCTCAATTTGTTAATAGTTGTTTGGTGTCTTTTACCCTTTCCACATTTCGGTAATCCAATTCATGCTTCATGGGTTAATCACTTGACCTAAAACGAATTGGATGACTGGTTCAAAATATGTGCATACACTTGCATGCAGGCATACATATCTCATTCTACTTTGATGGAACCTGCATATTCAATATACTAATAATATGTCTTCTTGTTTTTCAGTGCTGCAAGGGGACTTATAAATCACATACTTTTCGAGTCTGAGAAGATGTCTGGTCGTAAGTTCAGCAAGAGCTAGAGCTGATTTTAATTTCTTTTCTTTCTGAGATTTCAGTTGTGTTATGTTGGGATAAAGTTGTGGCAGTAAAATAAGTGATAACAATGTAAGCTTCAATGCTCTAATCCCTGTTTATCATTTATGAATGTTTAATTCCATGGATTGTAATTCAAAAAAATTCCATGGAATTGTGAGGTAGACTTCTGCATACCACAAAAAACGTATACTCAAGCAAACATCAAACCTTTGCATGTCAAAATTTCGGTGTTCTATAGTGCTCTAGAGTATTGATACTCTAAAACTAGAAGCTGTTAAACTAGCTCATTGTGTTGGGTACAATCGCACAACACAAACAACGACCAATGCAACAGCTCCCGGCTATAGAATTTTCAGTCAAAATCAGCTGCTAAACCTGCACAGGACACAGTACAATCAAGCGATTGACCAAGGGACCTACGCTCCTCGTGAAGTTATGTTGAAAGTGTTTGCCACTGAGGTCCCAAGTCAAATGCTGTGAAAACCACTACTCATTTCCCTTCGATTTAGAACTAGGGACCCTTGCCTATCTTGAAAGGTTAACAGCAGAGAAGTATAGCTTCTACTTTGTTTCCAACCTACTTTGCCTCTCCAAATGTGTAAAAACAAGTGTTCTTTGCATTCCTCAGGAGCGCGCTTCCATGTCCAAAATAATGGCTTTTGCTGCAATTCATGTCATCGAGCTCTTTAACTGTTCCCTGAAAGAAGAGGCTGCTTATGTAACCTGAATTGAGTATTTGGATGTATATCACGTAACATGTCTGGATTAGACACCACTCACGAACTTGACATTGGCAATACCCATGTACCAAATCATCATTCGCAAATTGTGTAATTCTTCATTTATGTCCAAAAAAAATAGGGTAAAATTTCTTCATATTTGATGTGTTTATTGACAGAACTGTGGTTACAGACTTACAATTACAAACTCCTGGGTTCAACACATTTTACAAATGCAAATTAATTTACAAAAATAATGACCCACATTAAAATTAAGATATGTGAAGGCAGGGGAAAAGCCAATGCAGATTTCCTGCATGTTCACAAAACTACCCCGACACTGCTTCTAAGTAATCTGACTATAATTTGCAGGCAACACAACTTCCGAGTTCTAAGGTTTACCCTTCCCTAAACTAGATGGTTTTGTCTGTCCAGTTCTTTGGCTAAACTCCCCTTTTCCACTGTTCCGAGGACTTTGCCCAACTCTCAACTCACTGAGATGAGGACTGTATATCTTATCTGAGAACAGTGGGCTCTGTATACATGTGAATTCCTTGGATGGTGTTGTAGTTGAGCTTGTAACTTTAGGACTACACACATGCCTGATCTCACCCCGGCTTCTAGTCATTACCCCATCTAAAATTTCTCCGTCGTCTGCAAATGATGCCGCCCTACTCATCTCCCGTTCCTGATGTGAAACAATCAAGTATACAAGATATATAAGTTAACATGAGTTGCTAAGTAACCTTTTATATATTTATACAAAAAGCCACCCACTGACATTACAATTTACAAGATGCTTTTGTTTTGTTGTTGCTTTTAAGGAGGAAAGAATGCAATCCAGACATATCATAGAAACTTCACCAGACCACATACTGTCTGAATATATAGCTAAAAGGCTTTTATTCAGGTTCTGATAAACCAAATTGTTTTCCTCAAAGCTAATACACAAGCAGACTGCAGCCGTTTTTGAAAACAGGATGTGTGAGAAAAGTAATAGAGAATCAGATTGGTGACTTACAGTTGCAAGGTTGAATGATACAGCAGGTGCCTCTTCATACTCTGAGGCATCTAAATCTTGAAGGTGTGCCCCTTTGAAGAACTTTGGCAATATGTATTGTCTAACAGGAACCAGGAGCATGATCATTAATGGGAAAAGAACCCCAGCAATAGGTATCCATGTAATTCCAAAACAAACAAGCAAGTACACAGTTTGGAAAACTGTAAATGCTGCAATCATCTTGAATGGTACTGTTTCCACAAAAGTGGCATGGTATTCCTCAAGGACTCTGAACAGGAAATGAATGTAATGCCGTTAAGTTTTTCGACTAGGTAACAAAATGGAGAATATATTATCAAAATGGAGTCGATAGATTACTTGTATCTTCTACTTGGAGCCGTGAAGAGCAAAAGAATCCTCTCCCAAAACTGGTTGCCCGGTAAGCTTTCAACCGCCATGAAGGCAAAATAACCCCAGAGTACTGAAGTTGGGATCTTTTTAAGAAAAGGCATGGCTCCAACACATGCTCCTACAATTATAGCTTGAAGCAAGTTGCTGAGCCGCTGTTCTTTCACCTCAACAGGTAATAAATCATCTATCTCTTTCTCAACATCAAACACTGTCTCATCAACTGGAGCATTTATGTTTCCCATGCTTGAAGCCATTTGAATAGTTGAATCCTTCAATTCCTTTAGCCCCTGTTCTTGTTTAAGTTTAATAAACGTTCGACAATGATTGGCATTGTTAATTTGTTTGAGACATGAATGAACAAAATAAGAAGAAAGTGGTAACAGCATATCAAGTCATTATACCCGAGGTGAAGGTTCCTGATATATTAGTGGGGTTTGCATATGTTGATATGCTTCTTGCATGCTTCCATATACTTGACCCAAGCTTGCATTGTTTCTCATACATTTCCTTGCTGCTGTTACAAGTCGATTGCGAAGTAACTGCAGCAGAAGCAAATATTGTAGTAAAGTTAATATAAACAACAAAGTAAGAGTGAATGGGTTGGAATGTGTCAATATGTGCATCTCCATATTCTGAACACTTTTAAGATTTAAAAACTGTCCTTTGAGGTGATTGAAGAGACACTGAGTTGGTATCAAACTTATAATCTTTGATTACAACACAGAGACCAGTGAGGTTGACTGCTTGAGCAACTCAATTAACATAACTGACAGGTAAGCGTCGGAAATTGAAGCAAAACAAGACTTTGTTAATTTTATTCAATATGCCTACCTGATGCTTCAGTGTGGCCAAACTTCTAGTATGCATTGGAGATTGTGGTATGACACCATTGGCTGGAGGTATACCTATCAGACCACATATTATGACCTGTCATGTAGCGGAAACCTCTCAATCTCAGTGCACATACATAAGAAGTGCAATTTGTTTTGAATCCACAAAACTTATAGAATGGGGGAAGGTTAACAAACGTGAATGGCATTGAGAAGGGGAAATTGCGTACCATGAATCCCAAAAGAAGTAGATCATAATGGAAAGAAGGTGGCTTTCTCAAATTAAATTCTTTCTGCTGAGCCAGTTGAGAAGCTACACTATGGTCAAAATAGTACAGCACTGCAATCATTGTTGCTGGAATGAATGCTCCAATTATATAAAGCACTGGCACATTTAGCATGTCCTGTAATGTTAGCACAAACCATTACTACCTCATGTTTCAAGCTGAAAACAACTATAAAAGACACAAAAGTCATGTAGCAATGCCTTGACGACAGTCCAATTTTCGTAAGCTCCTGGTGACCATGGATTTGGACTGAAGAGGCGCCTTGGAATTTCTTTTGGAACACTTCCACTTCCAGCTGGTATATAGGAAATGGCGGACCAGATCAAAACCATCAGTGGCACACCATAATCTGCTATGAAACCTCGTAGTGACCCTGTGAGAAAGGAAGAACTAACTGGATTAAGCCCCTGTAGCATATACAAATTAATAGTTATACATTCGTGTGTGTATAACTCTGAGTTACACAGACTTACCAGACCCATATCGCCAAGACCTTGCTTTTCTGCTTTTCAAAGAAGTTAGTAGAAGACCAAATGACAGAACCAAAGCAAACATCCCATTTGCAAATCTCCATGAAGGTTGAAATTGAATTGAATTTGGGTTCTCTCTTTCAGGTATGCGGAACTCCTCAACAAGTCCCTGTGAAACACAGTTCAGAACTATAACTACAAGTCTAGAATAGATTTGGATATAAGCCATTGGTAATAGAACTACCAAAACTTCAAAGAATTGGCATAGGAAGGATGCAAATTTCACTCATCCAGAAATTGCAAGGATCGAAAGAGAAGGATGCCTTACTTTGATAGCTTCCTGCATGAAGAGCATTGCAATAAGAAGGCCAAATAACTCTCCTGCAAGACGAGTGAATCTGTTTATAATGGAGCAAGCACCTAATATAGCCAGCAGGAACAACAGTATTGCCGTCCACATGCATACCCTGCACACATATAAATAGGCACAATGTCAAAAAAGTTGGCAAAAGAAAGATGATCATATCATAGAGAAATTTAACAGCAGACAGCACAAAATCAATCCATTTGTTAACATAGGGAGAAGATGATACCATGCAGTCCATGCTAAGAAGAGTTTTGATCCCAACTCCGGCCTATTTTTAGCAAACTTAAACATGAATGTGTACATAATAACAGTTGGCTCTGCAACCCCAAGAATCAACAGAGGTTGACCCCCAAGTATTGAGTGTATTATTCCACATAAAGCCGTAGATGATAATGTTTGAACTGCTGTTAGAACCCCGTCTGTTAACAGAAGAAATAATGCTGAATCAAAAATTTGAAATACTGATGCATACTTTGTAATAACACAGATTTTAGACTTGTCTCAGAAGCCATTAAGTGACACCATATTCAACTCCGAGTGACAGCCATAGGCTCTAAACAATACTGGAGCACCAAATATTACCCGTCTCTCTTTCTAATTGTTCTCCAAATGAAATAACTGGAATAGCTGAAGCGAAAAATATGTATGTGGTGGGAGCCAAAACCCTAAGACAATTACACAAGAAGTTACCAAGTTAGAGTAATGCTGTAACCAAAATTCAGCAACATTATAGCTAAATATGATAGGCACACTGTAAAATGCCACTAAGCGAAACAATATACCTGAAGCCTGCCCGGAAACCACCAGTCCAGTCTTGCTTGTAACAACTCAACCTCCCTCGAAGATCATTCCTGATTCCACGAAACGGTACAAATGTCTCTTCCATGCTTCAACTTCTCGAATGCTCGATCAATGCGGCAGCATCAAATCTACATTTAGGTTTAACAAATTGCATCAATGCTGCAACACCAGTAAGTGAACTAAACCAAAAGATATATATAGATACAGAAAGACTCAAACATTGAAACTTGGGACTTTGGCTGTTTGAGCACAAACCCAGAATCAAAAATCTAAAGGGCATTATACCATCTAGTCATATAAGAATCAAACAAAAGCTTATAAGCATGCTAAGCTTCAAACCCAGAAAGAAAAATTCACAGAAAAACTCGGAATGAGATTGGCATTGGACAATTAAACTTCATAAAAGACGACACTTTTGGCTGGTTTTACCTTCAAGCAATGAATAAGCACGGAAAGTGGTAGTAATCAAAGCTGGAAATATATAAGCTTGAAAGTGCAGACCTTGTAGATTTGATGCTGATGGGAAGTAATGTGGGTCAAAACGGATTAAAAAAAAAACATCACTATCAGCGCACAACAGCAAATAAAGGGCTCCCAAAAAAAAAACAACAACGACAATAAATCTAATGCTTGAAGTTAAACAGGGTTCACAAAAGTTGAGAGTACAAGGAATAAGGTGTGAATAAAAACATAGGAAGAAAGAATGAAAAAGCAGATTCAAAGTAGATGCAATAGGAAAATACTGACCAAACTTGGAAAAGTAGTGATAATGGAAAAGCGAGAGGAAATGTGGGCTCTTTAGTTTTTACTGGGTATTATTTATTAAAAAGGAGAGTGCTTTTCATTGTAAGAAAGAAAAGGGAAGAGAAGAAGCCAGTCCACGACAAGCTGGCCTGTAAAGAACTAGCCAAGCAGCTTCTCTCAGTTCGTCAGTAGTGTCCAGACTATTTTTTTTTTTGGATTTTGTAATATTATTTTGATTTTGTATATTTATACTGTATCATTATTGGGAGAATGGAGAACAAAATGGGGATGTAGTGGTGCATTAACTCTCTCGAGAAACCAACAGCTTTTTAGAGCACTGAAGATCTCTTCCTCCTTATATTTTAATGGGTCTGGAATCACTCAGGATTATGTTGGGTCAGAATTTTGATCACTCATATTCTCAAAACATTACAAGAAGAATAATGATGAGAAAATAAAACCAAAAATAGTGTAACTGATAAAAATATGGCAGAACTTAAAGGGCATATATATATATATTATTTTTTTCTAATAAGAAAAGAACTACAAAACAACCATAGGAAAACTAAATAGGAGGGAGCTTATTTTTAGGAATTGATGAGGTGCTTATTTAATTTTCTTTGGTGAAAATTCTTGTATACACGGCGGTGCAAGTTCACATAGGGCTGCACACGAATTGGGTTGGATCGGTTTTGACTCTAAACCGTCTTTATACTAAAGTGAGCGGTTTAAGCATTTTGGACAACCGGTCATTAAAAAAAAAAACTTAACCCGATCCGATCCAATCCAATTAAAGATGGTTTGGTTCGGTCAGTTAGGCGGTTTTAACCTATATTATATTAACATGCTATTTATGAAAAAAAAATTTCTAGTAAAATTCAATCTAAAGAATAAAAATTATATTAAATAAGCATAATCTAAATTTAAAATACAATAATCAAATCCAAAACTAATATTCAAAAACCAAAATCTAGAATAGATTCAAAATGATTGAATTATTTGATGGCTTAGGTATAAATACTAGCTTAATATGGTAGTATTAAAGGTTAGAGAATGAGAGATTGAGATATGTGATATGAGAGGATCAAATAAATCGTAGCGATATGGTAGTATATTATTTGAGAATAAAGTTATAATTGAATATTTAGAACTTACTTACAACGACTGGACAAATAAATATATATATAACATTTTTTCTTATTATATTTCAAACATACAGGTCGGTTCGGGTTCCCCGGTTTAAGCAAAAGAGAAACCAAACCAACCAAATTCATAAATGGTTTGGTTTGATATTGAATCGGCTTTCAATTTTTAAAGTTAAAAAACCTTAACCAAACCATATTTACCGGTCGGTTTTGACCGGTTTGGCCGGTTTGTACTGTGTTTTGCACACCGCTAAGTTCACATACAATAAACATGTAATCACAACCGTTTATATGTGGAGTCAGTTATTTATCACTCAAAACCGTCCAATCTTAACGGTACGTGAAGTTACACGCCGTGTACCCAATTCTTTGGTACATTTTGTTCTTCACACATGCATCAAGTCTAATATGATCACTTGTGAATAAGGTTGAAATTATTATTTTCATTACTACCGGACCACATGAATTCAGTATCCACGAACCATTTTGTGTGGTATAGCTCACTCACATTGGAGAGTTCATTGTCCTAGTTGGCAAATCTATCAATAAATACAAGCCAAGCCTCGATAGAGTACTTCATCTAGATGAAAGACCTAGTCACACCTACCATGCTAAAAGCAGACGTACAAGTCCTACATCTTGCAAAATGGTATTGGGCATTCCCTGAATACATCGGACAACGAATTACTAGTCCTGCCTATGACTGGCTTTCAGGAGTATCTCCTGAATTCCACAGGGACACGCGTGCACATCTGAATCATAGCGAATATCTCCGGCTTGTATGTCTCTTAAATGTAAGAAATTCACGTTCGTGAAAGACCAAACACCATCTTAGCTTAGACACACTTACTTTGTGAAAATTGTCACTCATCTAACCTAAACATCGAAGGGTCCTTGACTGGTACACACCAAATCCTTTGAATGTGCCCTTCATTTTGCAGGCTCATTTGTATTAGCTCCAGACCTAACTGATCGGTTCGCTCATCCATTATTCATTGAGCTCGATAAATACCAAAGTAACAATTACTATTTTTATCTTCACCCTACTCATCTCCACATGTTAATGAGATTCGAAGTCATGACCTCTGTGGTGTTGGTTTTATACCACAACAGCTCACTGGCAGAGTACTATTGATATAAAAATGCAATTCTAATGGAACAACCAGAATTCAATTCGAATTTAGTTTCTGTGTTTGATGAGATTGTAAATTTGGCTATTTGGTAGCTGTCATTAACCAAAATACAAGGCTGTAAATTCAAAAAGGACTTTGTGTTCCTGTTTTTCTTCCTTGTTGTGTCTATGACAATTGCCAAAAGAAGATGCCTAGTATTGGCTTGGCTCTATGATGAGTAAATTGCCCAAAACAAAAGAGCAAAATGATGTGTAAAGTTGACTCTGCGGGCCATCAGATTCACTTCACAACATTTTTTTTTTTTTTTGGTTTTTGATGAAGCAGTACAACTTTTCCTCAAGGGTCAAAAAAACAGTAAAACTTCAATCATGGCAGTAAATATCAGCAGTGACATTTTCCTTTCATCTCAACTTACGAACTGATTAAGCTTCTCGTTTAATGTTGTTAATCACTAAAACTATAAGGATAAAGCTATGGTATGTTAACATTTCTCATACATAAACTATTTTTACCACTTTAGGGACCCATGTTACCACTTTGAGGACTAATATTACTATTTTGAGGACTCATATGGTAAATTAAGAAAATTTATCACTTTAAGGACTCATGTTACCACTTTGAGGACTAATATTACTATTTTGAGGACTCATGTGGTAACTAAGAAAATTTACCACTTTAAGGACTCATGTTACCACTTTGAGGACTAATATTACTATTTTGAGGACTCATTTTACCACTTTTAAGGCAATTGTATGCATGTCATACGTTAACACATTATAGAATTTTCCAAACTATAAATCCCCACATGCATGCTTGATCAAAATGAACTTGTATAAATTTCGTAAGTTATTCAGATGAAAAATCTATCCCAAAAAAAAATAAGTTTGAAACTTTGATTTATAGTGAATGGACTAGTGCATCCGCGGACCTACGTAATGCCCAACAGGGACTGCCGCCATCACTCACCAAACGTTTGCATACATAATTACATAAATAGAATTAGTCTGCCCCCATAATTACATACATAATTACTTGCCATGTTATGAAAAAGTTTAATAAAATATCAAGGTCAGCCCCCACTTAAAGAAATCAGTCTGGCTTTGATACATTAATTGGTCATAATTAACCACAATCTTATTCTATATAAATTATAGATTATAACTACGTTCACATCTGTTATGAACACAGAACTCTCATTTTTCTATATGTATTCGAGTTTTTCTATTGAAACCTCTAAATTTACTCACTTGACCTCCTATGCTTTTTACACCTCCTATCAAATTTTCTAATACTAAATTTACTCACTAAACCTCATTGAATTTCCTTAAATAACCTCACTCAAATAATTTACAAACAAACTATTATCTTTAAAATAAAAAACTTAGTTAATTCAATGAATTAATTACCCTATAAATCTTAATTACATATCTATTCCTTAATCAGACAACATAATTTTTTTTTCTCAATAACAATAATTAAACACAAGGTATTAAGTTTTAAAAATTAATTTCTAATCAACAAGAATTTTGTGGTTTTTTTTTTTTTTTTCTGTTTTAGCTCTGCAAAAAAATATGAAGATTAATCATTTTTTCTTAATGTTTATTTTATGTACTTCATGATTAATTATTTAAATATTTGTTTTTAAAAATTGCTAGCTCATTTTTTGTTTTTTTTTGTAAATATAATGGATAGACTTAGATTTAGGTCATAATATGATTTGTTTTGTTTTGATGCACGTTCAACATGTATATTATATATTTTTATGTCACATAATCATAGTTTTAACTCCTATTAAATATATATATATATATATATATATATGAATGTTTTAATTAGTATGTAGTGAAATTGGAAAATTAAAATAGATCAGTAAAATAATAAAGAGTGCAATCTAATATTATTGAATTGGAAAGTCTATAGAAAATCAATGTAATATTTTGTTAGTATAATTATTGTCCTTAATAGTCATTTTATAGTAGGTTATATATGTCATTGAATAATTCATAATAGAGTGAGGTCAAGTGAGCATATTTGGAGGTTCCAATAGCAACACTCACATTCATACACATCCGTCATTAGCCAAAAAAACAAAGTCTCACCCTTAGAAGATTAAAATTCTGGGTCCGCCACTGAGTGCATCAAGCTTATGGAGCCCCCGGGGACGTAATGTATACTCCTAAGTTTGTTTTCTTTCCTAGCCTTAGTACTATTATTACCAATTTGCAATAATGAAGATCAACTGCTCAGAAACAACAAAGCTTTCCATTACAAGTCAAAATGAAACTAATCAGCTTACGAAATAAGATTAGAATTTTTTTTATCATCAATCGTTTCTTTTTTAAGAACAGAACATCATGATTGTCAATCATTATTTGTATGTGGCTGCTATTTAAATGCACTGAACATAAAACCGCAGCACATAAACGAGTTAAACCTTTTATTATTCCAGGACCTTCATTGGAAATGAATACAACAGAATTCTGGACCTATATAAGTCCAATGTTCTATATCAATCAACTGTGCAGGGAAGTTCAATTATTGTCTACGTCGGTTGGTTGTTTGTTTATTCATTTTACAAATTTGTTTAGAAAAACAACTCATTCCACTGTCAACTCAGTCGTTCATAATGCGGCTATGTGTTCTTGAAAGTTTTTATAATACTCCAGAGTTGATAAATCAATCGGAAGCTGCTAGATTAATTATTAATTATTATTGTTTAGTACTTTAGTTGTGTTTGTGTAACCTTTAGCGTACCACTCTGTCAGTCTGTTATCAACTGTGACCATCATTCGAAATTTCAAATGCCATACTAACCTTTACGGATGCAAAACAACCGGATTTGTTCTAAATGTGTTTCGCTGAATCTTTACTGCCATTTAATACGTGTGTGTTAGTGCAATGTTTAATTGATTGACATTTCCTAAACACAACAACCAAGAGTCATGTTTTCATGTAATAACTTTCTACTCTTGGATCCTTAGAAGAATGGAATGCTTCAAGCTTCATGCACAACTCTCATCAATCAGGTATGTCTTGCATACATGTGTATGCTTGTAAAGTGGTTAGGACTGAACTTGCCTTTGAATCCTATTATAGGATGAGATCCTCTTTGCAATCCTATTGTACTGATCTGCGTTGTTTAAGATGGTTTAATCAAAAGCATACAAACTTTCTTAAATTGGTTTATGGGCTTTTCTAAATGATGATTATATTTTAATCCATGCTTTTTAAGGAAGTCATGAAGCCCATGTACATCAGAAACCCTAGCTCGTCTTCTCCTATATATATGCTTCTTTGTTCAAGGCGTGGAACATATCAGAATATTTGGTCGTTGCCTTCTTGAGAGTTTTCTGCCTTTATCTTCAGAAAACATTGAGCTAAAGTTTCATGTGAGAATCCTTCATAAGCTGTTCCTTGTTTAGCTTTTGAAGGATTATCAAATCCTAAGCTTTTTTCTGTCAAAAAAGTTTTCTAGTTTTATGCTTCATGTGTGTTGGTAGTTCATGCATGATTTGTGCCTTGAGGTGATTGACAACAGAGGTGAGAGTTGTGTCATCTAAAGCTTGATAAAGGAGAACAAGGTTGCTGATTTGGAAGTAGCAAAGACGAGGAGACACCGCTGCTCACTAGATTGGTTCTAGTAGGTGAGTTGTGTAAGATCTTTATGTACTTTCATATTCATATAGTGGATTGTTCACTGGCATAGTGCCCGCAATTGTTTACCTCTTTGGAGGGTTTTACTGCATCAACAGATCTTGTGTTATGTGTGATGATTTTACTTTGGATGGTTTGGCAAATTGAATAAATCATAACATGTTGAAGGAATATCGATTTAGTGTGCCTTATCAAACTAGGAGTAGCAATAGGAGAGAAGGTTCTAGATTTCTCAATCCTACACGGATTGGTATTCCTTGTAACATTAGAACTAGTACTTTGTAATCTCTATATATAGGGCTCCTATTCTCAATAATATGATCACAATTCTCTCTACATTCTCTCTCAAATCTATTTTACTTAAACACGTTATCAGCACGACTATAGCCACAAAACAAAAACCAAAACCTGAAAATCCTCTTCACCACCGCAGCACCTAGCCCGAGCTAGCAAAACCATCACCGCAGCCTGCACCTCGCGCGCCCCGCGCTACGCTCCCTTGCGCTCCTTTGCTGCAGCCCGCGCATCCATGCGCCTGCTGCCTTGCCGCAAGCCTACTGCACCTACAGCCCCGTTTCAGCCATCTGTTTTGCAATCCTAGCTTAGGATTGAACTTCTTCTGCAATCCTACTCCCGAATTGAAGCAGCTTTCGGCCTACATCCCTGCAACCCTTGGCAGCAACCAAAATATCTTGTTGCCATCACCACCGAGCCATCCAAAGCTGCCTCCATCGATCAACAAATAATCCAAGCTTCCAAGTTCAACACTACATCAACCCAAGCTTCCAAGTTCAAGCTTCAAATTAACCAAGTAAGTATTTACATTAAAGTTCCCGCTTTCCGAATTTAATTCCTCCTTCTTTTCTTCGGGGACTTGAAAACCTCCCTTCTTCTTCATCCCACCTTTCTTATAACGTGGGTTCGATCCTTGAAAAAGCGGAATCGTCACGCAATTAACGAACTAAGAGAGTTCGTAAGACTTCAGACTAAGAGCGTCCGTAAGCATCGATTTATGACCATATAAACATCATCGTTTCGGTCTAATCCAATTATTCTTGGAAATCGATTTCTTGGTAGCATAGCTCAGAAATCCTATTTATACTAGTTTTCGTGGAAGCATTGACTCCGAAACTAACTTGTTTTTGTTTCATCTTTTAGGATGTCAAACACGAACAAACTCGATTTTATTCTATTGGATTATGCAGGCAAAGGATATTTAGACTGGGCCATTGAGATTGAGACCCATCTTACTGCCCAAGATTTGTTGCATACAATCCAAGAGCTTTGTCCTATAGAAACAGCTCCAGACCCTCAAACTGAGAAAGATAATTCCAAGGCACTTGCCTTCATGAAACGTCACATGGATAGTGACCTACAGTTTGAGTTCATAAATGAGGATAACGCCATAAAGCTTTGGCAAGCTCTTCGCAAGCGATATGGCAATGGTCGTGACTCCATCCTTCCGAATTTAGAAGCAGAATGGAATGATCTTCTCTTCTCTGAATTTGACACTGTCATGCAATTTTATTGGGAAGCCCAGCCATCAAAACAACGATGCGTCTCTGTGGAAAAACAATCACAGAAGACCAATTGATTGAGAAAACCCTCAATACCTTTCCCGTCCATGCTATGAGGTCCTCTAATTTATTTTGGACTCATGTATTTGCTAGACGGATCACAAGTTTTCAACAGCTTATTGAAGCTATGGCCACTGCTGAAAGACATGGCAACGAGCTTGTGAAAAGAGAAATTGATAGGCTTCAAGATAGCCATCAAGAGCATCATCCTATGGCTAGAGAAAGTCGCCATCGACGTCATAATCCATACCATCGAAATGCCCAAGAAGGTAATTGCTCAAGGCGACAATCACACGACCGTAGGAGGCGTGATTTTGAGGGATGTAGGGTTGGGAACCATGGAGCCACCGTCCACCATGACAATTTGGCCGGTCATATTTCCGCCAACGCCGCCACCACCACCAAGGGTGGCCGGCCTCACCCTACTCCCCTCCATCAAAATGACAACAATGTTTTGATGGGTTTTGCTGATGTAGGGTACCTTTCTGACCCTCACAAAAGTCGCTCCCAAACGGGTTATGTCTTTACCATGGGAAGCACTGCGATATCTTGGAGGTCTACGAAACAGACCCTTGTTGCTACTTCCTCGAATCATGCAGAGATTATTGCTCTACATGAAGCCGTTTGTGAATGTATATGGTTAAGGTCTGTAATTAGACATATTCAAGGAAGTTGTGGTTTGAAGTCTACCACAGATGAACCTACACACATTTATGAGGATAATGCAGCTTGTATTGAACAAATGAAGTTAGGTTTCATCAAGGGCGACAACACCAAGCATATATCGCCTAAGTTCTTTTATAATCAGCAACAACAATCACTTCTAAAGATTGAAGTGAATCAAATCCGATCAGAGGATAATGTGGCGGACTTATTCACTAAGTCGTTACCTAAATCCACCTTCGAGAAACATGTGAAGAGCATCGGATTAAGAAAGTTATCCGAACTCCCATGATTGTAGCAATCAGGGGGAGTTATGATGTCTACATGTTCGATCTCGAAGAGTGAAAGACGTGTTGTGCTCTTTTTGTCCTTCGACCAGGATTATTTTTGTCCCACAGGGTTTTTGTTACCTGGCAAGGTTTTTAACGAGGTAACGGATGAAGTGTCACCACCAAGCTTGAACAGCACAAGGGAGAGTGTTGAAGGAATATCAATTTAGTGTGCCTTATTAAACTAGGAGTAGCAATAGGAGAGAAGGTTCTAGATTTCTCAATCCTACACGGATTGGTATTCCTTGTAACATTAGAACTAGTACTTTGTAATCCCTATATATAGGGCTCCTATTCTCAATAATATGATCACAATTCTCTCTACATTCTCTCTCGAATCTATTTACTTAAACATAACATCATTAAAGACCTGCAGTTTCAATTAGGATTCAAGTTCTACTGCAATCCTATATTAGGATGCGAACAGGCCTGCACTCCTAAGACTGATTTCTAAAGTTGTTGACATATTGATCAGTTTTGTTAGTTGGGAGATACATATATCCATTCTGTAATTACAATTGGTACCAGAGCGGGTCACTAGACGGACTTAGTGAAATCCTTAAAGGAAACAGAATGGAAGGTATGAGTGATCATGTAGCTGGGTCAACGAGTCACCCTCCGTTTCTTGATGACACTATGCAGCATGGAAGGCTAAGATGAAAGCTTTTTTGTGGGCAAAGGATGTAGCTGTATGGGCTGTTATCGAAAGTGGTTGGGAATATCCAACTAAAACTGAAAAGGTAGACACAAAAGAGACTGGAGAGGGTAGTTCTACTGTTGAAGCCAAAGTTAAGAAGCCTATAAGTGAATGGACTACATATGAGAACACCAAGAGTACAAATAATCAGAAAGCATTAAACTCTATCTTCACAGCTGTATCCTCTGATAAATTTCAGATTATTTCTCATTGTAACTCTGCAAAGCAAGCATGGGATATTCTCCAAGTTACTCATGAAGGCACTACAGCTGTCCGAGAATCCATGCTTCAACAACTTATCCAACAAAATATGAAGATGGGTGATGCTGACAAGTTTGCTGATTTCTATGCTAGGCTCAGTGTTGTTGTGAATGGTTGTTTTAACTTAGGAGATCCCATACCTCAGCATAGAATAGTCAAGAAAATATTCAGGTCTCTTCCTATGAAATGTCATTCTAAGAAGATAGCCATTCAAGAGTCGAAGGACCTGAATACCTATAATCTGCAAGAATTGATTGGAAACTTAACCACATATGAGATGGAACTCCCTGATGAAATGAAGAGCAAAAGCATAGCTCTTAAAGTGAAGAAAGACATTGAAGATGAGTCAATAGATGAAGAGGATGTTGATGAAGATGAAATTGATCTTGTCACACGGAAATTCAGAAAATTTCTCAAGGATAGGAAATCCAAAAGAAGTGAATCAAGGTTTGACTCAAGCTCCAAGAATACAAGAGTAAGAGAAAAGCCAGGTAACAAGGTTTTAAGGTTTGAAAGAGCACCTGAAAAAAGAACCAATAATGCTCCAAAGTGTTTTGCATGTGAAGGGTTTGGTCACATTGCATTTGAGTGTGCAAATACCTTGAAGAAGTCTAAGAATAAACGGAATAAAGAAATGAATGTTACTTGGAGTGACAGTGATGATGACTCTGTGTTTGACAGTGATTCTGAAGTGGTGGCCTTGGTAGGATTAACTACTACTGGTGATGAGTCTGAAGTTGAAGAATTTGATCTTGAGGAAGTAATGCAACAATATATCATGTTGTCTGAGGCTTCAAAGGAATTGAAGAAAAGAAATTTAGAGTTGAGTAATGAAGTTGAGAACTTGAAGACTAATATTAGTAGGACTGAAGCTGGATTTCAATCCCAATTGGAGGCAGGTGATGTAGTAAGACAGTCTCTTGTGGAGGACTTTCAGTCCCTTCAACAAAATACCAAGAGAGATGTGACAAAATTGAGGAGCTAAAAACTGAAAAGGCTTGTCTGTTATATGAGCTTGAGCAAATGAAAACCAAGGCTGGGTGTGATTCTTCAAGTTGTGAAAAGTTGGAAAGTATTCTAATGATTGGTAAAAAATTTGGAGATAAACATGGCCTAGGATATGTTGTTGAAAGTTCATCCAAAGGAGAGCATGTCACCAAGTTTGTAAAAGGTTCTGATCATTCCTCGTCACAATCCACTTTCCCTGTGCGTGAAGAACCTAAACCAATGTTGAAAAATTTTGTGCCTGTGTGTCATCATTGTAGAAAGCGAGGACATATAAGACCGAGGTCCAATCAGCTAAGAAAGAATTCTTCAAATGACAAGAAGACACTCATGAACAAAAAGAAAGAATATCTTCAAGAAAAGCTGGAATTTCTTTTCAAAGAAGTAAATAAGATAGCAAGACTTGCTTCGGTTCCATTCTCACCTGTGCCCAAGATGAAGCAAGTTTGGATACGTAAAGAACCTCATCTCTCTAGGCTTCCACATACAGGTAAGTGAACTTTTCCAATATGTGCTTGTGAAAAATATATTCTTGGATGCCAATAGCTTGATTTTTCATCATAAGCACATATATAGGGGGAGTAGTGTTGTTCTGTTTAATTAGTTTTTCTTATCGCTAGTGTGTTCTAGTTTGTTAGGACTGAATGTTCTTTTCAATCCTAAGGTCTTAGTAGCTGCGTGTTTATTTTTGCATTTTTCTATAAGATGTTCTTTTCTCTTTTTAGGTTTGTTTTTGTTTAGTCTTTATTAAAAAAAAAAAAAACTGAAGTGTATGCTTTGATTTTATATCATACCATACCATGCCTCACGGGTATTTCTATTTGAGAGTGTTGAGTTGCAGGATTAATGGATGAATGTTTGGATGCTCAATTTCCAAAGAAAGCTAGGTTGCTGAGGTTTAAAACCAAAAAAAAAAAATTAGTCTGGAACTATGGCATCAACAACTCAATGCCTTAGAAAATTTCATAATGGTGTTACTGAATGTGTGAATCAGGTTAATCTGATCTATCTTGTGGTAAGTTGACAGGTAAGGTTAATAATATGAACATATCATGTGGTATTTTAAATTGTGCTGAAAGAAGTTCTCTTGCACTTGAGTTCATGTTAAATGAATGCATGCCAACTTCAATACCCTTGGATTAAGTATGTATTGACAATCTCAAGCGATTCATTAGAATTTGTGATCTAAGTTGGTTCCCAGTTTTTAACTTGTGCTTGTAGCAACTGTGTGTTTGCATGTAGTATAGATTTGATTACTGTTGTCCTCATTTAGTTTCGAGTTACTTGACCATCTGCATATTTGTTGCAATTTCTGCATTTAGGATTCCAGGTTTATTTCAATCCTAGTTTAGGATGCGTGTTCTGTTGCAATCCTAACATGTGCATTGTAGTACATTATCACCTCAAGAGCAACTCATGAACTGAGATTTAGTCACATCACTTGGCCTTCTCCTGTAGTAATCTGTTCTTGCTTTTTGAGTGTTTAAAGGTCCAGAATTAAACCATATTCCCTTCCTTCCCTTCTTGTGTTTACAACAACTGAAGCCTTGCTTTGTCTCTTGCACTTGCACACCTAAGATGTTGAGTGGGGTATGCAGACTGAGTTATCACTCTTGTAATGGCACTGGTTGTTCTTTAAGGAGACATCCAGTCTACCACCAAATGTAGATGGGACACCTGCCTTGTAAATTTAGAGTGTTTCAGGTCGAAACGGTGGTGGTCTAGGCAAGTCAGGGTATCTCCAAATGTAGATGGGACACCTGCCTTATAAAGATAGTGTGTTTCAGGTCAAAACGGGGATGGTTTGACTCATGATCTTTCTGTTAAAAAAAACAAAAAAATAAAAAAAATAAAAAAAACAAATAAAAGGAAAGCAGGGGGTCGCAACAAAAAAATGTATATCAGTTGCTCAACGCTCAATGCGCCCTCATAGATCATGTCTCCATTTATAAATATATTGTGCCTCTTTGTGATACTCTCTCTAAAGCCTCTGATGATCTGGGTTCACTTTTCAGCATAGCACTTTTAGTACCCTAACTCAATTTGGTTTTGAAATAAATAGTGTTTAGTTACTGAGACCTGTTCTCTTTCAAATCTACTGGTTGATGCTCTTGAGAAGTGTTCATGTTGATGTTATCTTGGAAAAGCTCTGCTTGATTGCTCTGTGTGTGGTAATGGTCTATCTCATGCATCATCTCTGCTTGGTTCTTCTTAATTGTGTCTGCTACAAAGTGCAGGTTACCTTGGTTCAAACATATACCCTATTCTTCTTGATTTTTGAAAGTTGTCATACTGATATTCAAGAGTGTTTGAAGGTTCAATTCTATTGCAGGATCAGTTTGACATTTTATTCCTAGCCCCCTGATTAATGTTTGTTTCCGCTGCTACCAATACATGATTATTGAATTTAGGGGGAGTGAAATCTTATGCACAATATGCTTTGGTCCCTTTGTCCTTTCTAGGCAAAAAGGGGGAGAGATTGGAAGTTTAATGTTCTTAATATTTCATATGATTTTGCTTACACCACTTCAACCATACATGTTCTTCACGGGTGTTATGATTCTTGTGTGCAGACTTGGTAGTTCATACTTCTTGGGTCATGGTAGCATAGGATCAACTATTGTGTATGGTTAAATGTATATGTTGTTTTGCCAAGGAAATGCCAAAGGGGGAGATTGTTAGTGCAATGTTTAATTGATTGACATTTCCTAAGCACAACAACCAAGAGTCATGTTTTCAAGTAATAACTTTCTACTCTTGGATCTTTAGAAGAATGGAATGCTTCAAGCTTCATGCACAACTCTCATCAATCAGGTATGTCTTTTATACATGTGCATGCTTGTAAAGTGGTTAGGACTGAACTTGCCTTTGAATCCTATTATAGGATGTGATCCTCTTTGCAATCCTATTGTACTGATCTGTGTTGTTTAAGATGGTTTAATCAAAAGCATACAAACTTTCTTAAATTGGTTTATGGGCTTTTCTAAATGATGATTCTATTTTAATCCATGTTTTTTAAAGGAAGTCATGAAGCCCATGTACATCAGAAACCCTAGCTCGTCTTCTCCTATATATATGCTTCTTTGTTCAAGGCGTGGAACATATCAGAATATTTGGTCGTTGCCTTCTTGAGAGTTTTCTGCCTTTATCTTTAGAAAGCATTGAGCTAAAGTTTCATGTGAGAATCCTTCATAAGCTGTTCCTTGTTTAGCTTTTGAAGGATTATCAAATCCCAAGCTTTTTTCTGTCAAAAAAGTTTTCTGGTTTTATGCTTCATGTGTGTTGGTAGTTCATGCATGATTTGTGCCTTGAGGTGATTGACAACAGAGGTGAGAGTTGTGCCATCTCAAGATTGATAAAGGAAAACAAGGTCGCTGATTTGGAAGTAGCAAAGACGAGGAGACACCAATGCCCACTAGATTGGTTCTAGTAGATGAGTTGTGTAAGATCTTTAATTATGTACTTTCATATTCATATAGTGGATTGTTCACCGGCATAGTGCCCGCAGTTGTTTACCTCTTTGGGGGATTTTACTGTGTCAACAGATCTTGTGTTATGTGTGATGATTTTACTTTAGATGGTTTGGCAAATTGAATAAATCATAACGTCATTAAAGATCTGCGGTTTCAATTAGGATTCAAGTTCTACTGCAATCCTATATTAGGATGCGAACAAGCCTGCACTCCTAAGACTGGTTTCTAAAGTTGTTGACATATTGATTAGTTTTGTTAGTTGGGAAATACAGTGTAATTACAGTGTGGTTTGCAAGTACATTTGTATCCGGTATCCATACCTTTACTAGAAGAGCTTGTATACTATGAAGATAACTAGTCATGAATGTTTTGCTCATGACCATTACCAAGCAGATACCATGACATCTAACAAAATCCAAGGGAAGAACATTGGAGGGGCCTTTGGGAACAAGATGACTTCTAACTCTTCCAGTTGGAGCCCCAACACAATGAGCTAGTCTAGTCGTTCCTACAAGCACGAGATGCCATTGCAACTGTGAAGTCGTCTCCATAGGCATTGCAATCTTAATGATTTTGTCTCGCACAACCGACTTTAGCCAAACTCTTTATCCCTAAGCCATAAACACTCGAGGCAAAAGACAAACTATACCCACCCATCTGTCAGCAAAAGCAGTTCTGCTGTTTTCACAATGTTCAGCATTGACTGATTCCATACCAGCTGCTATTTCCATAATGGTTGAAGGTTGAGTTGATGTGCTTTGTCCAGTTTAGTTTGTGGATCCAACTCTGACTCGTGTCGTTACGGTAACGAAAGTCAACTATATATAGAATTTACCCCTCAAGAGATTACAGAAATTTCCATGTCTAGATTCATGTCATTACATGCAGGAGAAGAGTTTGAAGAGCAATCTAGAATTTTTATGCTTTCAAAAAGGCATACAAACAAGAGATATAGTAGAAAACTCTGCCTCTACTAATAATGTTTAACATAATAAGCAATCTTTCTGCAAGATTGGAATCACATCATGATCTATAGGACATCACTAGTCACTTTTTCTGTTTGTTTGGGTGCTTAATTAATCTGAAATACAATGGCATGACATTTCTCAAGAAAGAATGTTAATATTATCTCTAAAAGACAGATGATGTTCTGCAGGAGCATTACGAGGGATGGGAAACTATCCCAGCTGTTTCAATCCATCATATTTCTTAAACGTTAAACGACACAAACAAACTCATAAAACAATGAGAAGTCAGAACCTGGATCACTGCCACTTTGTGCAGGAATTTTAGAAACTGATCGAAAAGCTGCATGGATTCTCACAAATAAGGAAATCAAAACCACATTTCAATTTGCTCCAACAGCCCTGTTTGTCCAGTAATTTTCCACCACCTCCTAAGAATCCTTCTCTTTTTGACAAGCTTCTACAGATACAACATCTTTTAGATGAATTCCAAGCTTATCCCTATTCAACTAAGAATTGAGAACATTGTTAATCCTTCCGGGTACATAGGCTTCAAAACAGAAGGATGATAGGCCATTTGGTTCACACACTAGTTTTGGATTTCCGACTTTGCAAATCTCAGGGTCTACTACTTCTTCCATCCATGCAGAAGAGCTTGGATCATCAACATATATAGTCTCGTTTGGCCTTTTCCCTTTGAGATTTTCTCCCTGAAATCTATAAGCCTGGATGCCCTAAACTGAGGAACAGAATTTGAATCATCAATGATCTATCTCTAGCTTAGGCCTCTTCCCTAAATAGTTTTCTGCTAAGTCACGATCCATTGATCGAGAAGCTGTATCTGGATAAAATTCCTCATTTTCAACTTTCAGTGAACCATGAGATGCAGTGCCAAAAAATCTGGAAACACTGCATGAACGATTTGAATGGGATGAGGAGCACAGCACCAAAGGTGTTGTAATTAGTAAACCAATCTAAGTAATGAATGTGAAGAAAGACATTATCAAGCATGTAATGAACATAGCCTAAACATTATGGAATATCTCTACTTCAACATGGACAGTCACAAATTGGTAAAGAATCTATGATGCCATTGATTTCCAAGTAGATTGCATCATTATTTGCAGATTGGAAACATTAGGTCAAGGTTGCCAAGACAATGCTGTGGCAACTTGTCTAGCAATAGCATGAAGACATCTAAACAAAAAAGGAAGATGAAAGACGAAGGAGAATACAGTGCAGTCCAAAGAAGAGTTGGCTAGTAATAGAAATTTTTTTGTATCTTGAATATAAATCTGTATTTCTCTTTCCAGCAACAACACAACCCCGAAAAAGTAGAAGGGTGGACAAGAAACAACCGGAGCAAAAGTGAACTAAAGGAAGGGGGTGCAAAAATAGAGACTACATCATAGCTGAGTCAGTCCACTCTATCATTGACTATAACCATGACTTGAGTATATCATAAAACTCAGGATCCAATGGACACCTCAACCATACAAAACAGTACTAAGAAAACGAACTGTGAATAGCTTCAGAATCATTCTCATTGCTCCCATGTTAGTTAAGAGAACTGCCCTTCTCGAGTTTTAGTGCTCTAGGATCCAGTGGGATCGTTCCAACTGTTAAAGTACCCAAGGATTCAGCAAATCCATTAACTCTAACAGGAATTGAGCCTACAGTGACAACATCAACATTTTTTGAAGTAGCAGTAGCAGCACCAGCTGAAGAATCAAGCTCCACCTGCTTTGGATCAATAGTAAGCAAACTAATTTTTAAGGTAGATACAGCATCATCTTCTGCTTCAAGTGCCTTTTTCTCTGAATTTTCACTTCTAATACTCGCATCTTTAACATCTAAGTTTGAGGAAATCTGCTCAGATGCAGAAACCAGAGACTTTTCTGAGTTGTTTGGATCATTAGGTTTGGTGTCTTTTTCCTCTTTGCTGTGAGGCAGCTCACGAACAGGGTTCAGCTTGCGTGGGGGTCCCAATGCTGTTACTAAGAATGGAGTCTCAAAATTTCTAACAAGAAACCTGCCTCTCTCATCCTGCATGATTTTCTGACGGTCTTCATAGTACATAAAGTCATCAAGCAATGAGGTCTTCATCATGTGATTCTTGAATATTTTCAACATCTCCAAGCCTTTCTTATACATGATCTGCACAACAAAATTAATTAGTTAACAAATCAGAGATATTCTTAGAAATCCACTCAAGGAGCGGTATAAAGACATAACAATACAATTCATATATTGAAATAATTCAGGCAACCCCACTCTACTAAGTTCGGGGAACATATTCATAACAAACAATAACAATATCACAAAAACAAAACGCCATTAGAAGCTTTGAGCTGTACATGTCGAGGTTCTACCAAAAATCACCCATCTCACGCTAACAACTATGGATAACCAACCATCAAACGGGCAGCAGACATGACTAACTACTGACTAAGAAACATTCTCATACAGGTTGACTAATAATACAACAATTAAAAATAATCAAGGCAATGCAGATAGAAAGAATCTAGATATACCTCTTGTGTATCCCTGCTATTAGTCACCGGCTTGTTCTCATTGTTCTCCAATACGATGTGCCTAACACTGGTGTTCGGCACATCTTTGACAATGTGCCAAATAACAGGGAAGCTCCCACTCCATTTATCTTGCTGCCAAAAGTCCATATCCTTGTTGAAGTCAACCGGGCCAACCATCTCTGCGACGCCACAGAATTGACCACTTGCATTTACCTGTAAATGGGAAATACAAATTTAGGATAACCAATGAATCACCAACAGCACCGCTTCAATATTATTTCCGGTTCATAGACAAACTAATAGAAAGCCCGAAGATTTATACATTTTAGCTGAAAAGTAGGATACTGCATAACTCACCGAAAAGAAGAGGAAGATAGGACAGCCTCCAGGGTTCCCTGCAGCTATTCGTTGGGCATCTTCATAAGCACTGCTTAGTTTTTTGTTGCCATGCGGTGTGGATGACCAGACATTGTATTTAACACTCTTATGCACATCATCCTCGCTGTATGATTTTATTACAAAAAATTTTGCATGCACATAATCAACTGGGAGATTGTCCTTGTTATACTGATCAGTGCGAATAATGATATTTCCTTGCGCATTACTATCTCCTGCCTTGGTCGTGTAGGCTTTAACAGCTAATTGATTTTTTAATCTATTGACTCTAGGACCACAATTCTGCTCACTCAACGGCTCTATATTACCATGTATATCATTCAAGGCCCTGCTAACATGGAACTTTGGCCGAAGCTTAGCCACAGCATCTCGTCCTTGTGCACCCGATCCAAAATCAGACAAGCCATTACCTACGGGGATTGCTACCTTCAATTGATTATGATGAGGCAAAACTTTCCCATTTGAAAGGTTATCCACGGCTGGAACTGAGCCGGATGCACTTCTACTCTGAACATATGAAAAGAAGTGAAATCAACATTAGAAACCTCCTCAATAAATGCTACTAGAAACTCCAAAGGTAGGGGTGTGGGTGTGTGTGTGCGCGTGTAAACCTTTACACCGGAAAGAGTAGTACCTGGTGAGCAGGGTTTGGAAAACGACCAGAAGAAACACTGCCATGAGTTACAGCTGGCTTGCTTGGTCCAACATTGCCTCTTGGCCTTTCTAATAACCTAGTCAAGGGGCTCATCTGATTCGGGGATGGCTTAGGAGTGTTAGGGAAGGCTCCAGAAGCTGAATTCAAATTATATTTAAGGCCTCTTCCACCAGGTCTATTAATAGATGTTCCAGTATCGTACAAAGAGTCAGGTGAACTGTTGGGAATGACATCCGGCTGAGCAACAAAAGGGACATAAGCAGGTGAAGAGACAGAATTCTGATAAGGGGGGCCGGTATAATACTGTTGGCCATCAACACCTATCATAGCACCGGGTATGTAAGGGTTGTATGGGTTGTATGATGTCTGTGCATATCCATAGCCAGGTGCATAATATACATAAGGCAAACTTTCATTTTGCACACCCTGAAACAAAGAGACAAATTTGAGAATGACCACAGATAATAAATCACTAAAGAAATTATGTAACCTTATACGTGTGTTGAAGAGAGAGATCAGGAGTCGCATACCGTGTACTGGACATCTGGACCATCTACACCAAAAGTCCTACGTTGGTCCTCCCATTCACCGGGTGATTCAAATCCTGACCACATTCATTTTAAACAACATTAATGAGACATATTAGCCATCACCTTAATCTACCAGAAAAAGAAGAAGAAAAAAACCGCCTATACGTACCTGTACAGTAGTACCCATAGTTGGTGGCAGTAGGATAATACATGCCCTGATCAACAACATACTCGGGGGCTCCTTCGTTGTACATGGCATCAACTTGTTCAAAGGGAGTGGTAAAATGCATATTTGGTTCCATGCCTTGGATCTGCAAGTCAAGTCACAAACATTCAATAACCCAACACTTACTATTCAAAATAGGATTGAAACTGACAATGCTAAAGCAAGATAGTCAAGAAATTACTAAGAAGTAAGAACACACCATATAAACGTCATTATTTGCATGTTCAGGAACATTATACATTTCGATTGAAGGACTGCCACCCCTATACAATTCAACGATACAAAATGTCAGCCTACACCAGACAACAAAATAAGTTTGAACGACGGAAATAGAGTGATAAGAACCATTCTCAAACAAATTGACCATTAAGGCAAACACTCTCGCAAACAGAATAACAATTCACCCAAACCATTCAGATAACATGAGCAGAGAAATCTAAAACCAAATTAAGGGAGTAACAATCAAAGTTTCGGCTGCTAAGGCAATCATATTGGACCATTCAAGTAACACCAAACCCAAAATTAGATCTGAAAGATACTCAGCAAGTCAAATACCCGAAACCGACAACCATAACCCTACTCATCCACACGAAATTCAACTTCCAAATCCCTAAACCTGACCTAAACAATCCCCAAGAGTTTCAATAACTCTACCAACAATATCAATAACAATACAAAAAAAAAAAAAAAAAGGAAATCCTACTTCTACTTCCAGATGAAGCAGTAAAACCTCATAAATCCAGAGAAATAAGAAAGGGACTGGGACGAAGTCGAAGAAGCTTCGAGTATCTGAATTCAAAGCAAGGGCGAAGAGACGAAAGAGAAGAGAAATAAGGTCGGGGAGTTAGTGAGGGCTATTACCAAGAGAAAAAAAAAGCTGAATCAATCAATCCATGGTTGACCTAGAAAGCTCGAAGAGGCGGGAATCGGAGAATTGGCGGAGAGAATTAGGGTTTATCTGCAACATTGTTTCTGAAAAATCACGCGAAGAAGACGCGCTTAAGAAACCCTAACCATTTTAGAGAGAGAAAGCAAGAGAGAGAGAGGGACGAAGGCGGTGAATGTGTGAGAGAGTATATAGAAAAAAAAAAGCAAAGGGAAACGCGGAAAGAGATTCCCGCAAAACGGTGCGTTTTAGAGATGGAATTTCGTGGATTGCGAAAGGTCGAGAGTGCCCCGTAGGAATATCTCGTGAGCGCGACGGGGAAAAAGGAGTAGCGGGAAACTGGTGGAATTTGTCCCGTCCGTTAAAAATGGCTAAACTACGTCGTTTCGGCCTGAGAGAGAGAGGCCCAGCCATTAGATTTGTCTGAAATGCCCATGAAAATATGATAACTGTGTTTTCATTAAGGGCATATTCAGAAATTTGTGGCAAGTTGTGTGAGACGAGAATAGTTAAGGATCCATTGTGGCTACTCCATTCAAAATAAAGGCGAATTGAGTGTGATTATCGATATAGTATAAAGCCCAAACTGTAACTAAAAGAAAAACTTATAGCTCTCGCTCATACAAAGATGAAGTTGGAAACAAAAGATAACAATCGCACAACTATCTCACGTGTGCAAAACTAGAGTTTCTAACGTGAAGAGCGATGCTAGAAAAAATGCATATTGCAATCTAAGAATTCTTACCAAGAACACTCGAAGAACTTTGCGTATTGGTTTGAAGACAAGGCTTTGGAAGAATCGAACAATTATTGCAAAAGTTTGTTCATGCAAACCTCCTATATATATAGGATTTCAAACCCTTGTTGTCCTTTGATCAACTTGTAATGCAATCAAATCAATACATGATAAGGATTGCGTTTTCTGATTTTTCTAAGGTCAAGTTTCCCAATTTCGTATATATAGGATTGAGTCTTTTCCCTAAAGGACTCATTAATGAGTAAACAACTGAGGAGTAAAATTCCATTGAATTTCTAAGAAGACTTATTATTTTTTTGGTCAATAGAAGACTCAATTGTTGGTTGGTGCATATCCATCTCATTGAAATTTGTCGACTTATGAAACTTAATAGTATAAGAACTGAGAAAATTTGGTTACGTGAAACTTGCAAGAAGCTTCCTTTGGTAGTAGTTATAGGTATCAGATTCTGCTGTATGAAGATACAGAGGGCAGTGATGTAATAGTATTTTTTCTTAATTAAAAATTATAACATTCTAATAAATTACAAGGAAGATGCAAAACCTAATACGATTGGCGAGTCATAAATTTTAATGGTTTTGAGAAACAGAAAGTTACTAACACAAATACCTAATTAAGAGATTTTCAAAGTAAAAGTTTTCCTTTGTTTGATTTTATTATTTTAACAGTAATATTTTCCTTTTTCTGGTTATATGAAAGATAAACCGATAAATCCAGACTAGTGGAACAAGAGAAAGGGAAGATGAGTGAAAATAGAACATGCATAGACTTGATGCAAACTATATCAAGTCTTTTACAAAGAAACAGATTATATAATCAGAATATTTAGACTTGCAGACTAAGTGAGGAATGTTCTTGAGGAGAGGGAGGGAGAGAGGGAGGGGGAGAGGGTTGACAAGAGCTTATTGACTCATCACATGTATATCTATAAATAAACTTAGGGTTATTATCACAAATGATACCTGAATTTATCCTTTATTTTATCGATGGTACCTGAACTTCAATTTTGATCACAACCAATACCTGAACTTTTCGATTTCATTTTAAATGGTACCTAAGGCCACCTCTGATCATTATTCCGGCCAAAATAGGCAAATCTAAAAAAATAAAAAACAAAAAAACAAGTTCAAGGCAAGTCTATTACCAAAAAATTATCACTATACATGATCGCAACCCTTGAAATCATCAAAAATCATCAAAAATTATCACTATATATGATCCCATGCCATTTTTAGTCTGAATAGTGATCGGAGGTGGCTCTAGGTACCATTTAAAATAAAATCGAAAAATTTGGGTACTGGTTGTGATCAAAATTGAAGTTTAGGTACCATCGATAAGATTGAGGTATAGTTCAGGTACCATTTGTGATAATAACCCATAAACTTATAAAGACAGAGTAAAGTTGGAGAAGAAATATCTCACATTGGAAAAGTGACAAATAAAATATAATTTATAAGTGGGTGATTGTACTGAGGTCTTTTGTGATTAAAACCAAACACCTATCGTAAGGTAGATCAATAATTTTATTTAATCAATAATTTTATTAAATTTTCGTAAATTTCAAAAGGAGGAAAGGTTTTTCCTTATTTAATCAATAATTTTATTAAATTTTCGTAAGGTAGATCAATACCTTGCTCAACATCCCCTACACTTGCTTCCATTTGGTTTGCGGATTAGAGACTTGGGAATGAGGAGTTTATTGTTACTTTCGCATCTTTAGTAAATGCGATTTTGAAAAGAGAAACACCTAGTCATAATGTATAACAAAGTTGGAGTTACATAATATATAAGAATCGCCAACAAAGTCACCATTCTTGAACATGAAACAAGGTTCAATCAAACAAGAAAGAGAAAGGGCAGCTACTGTTAAGATCGTCATAATGTTGTGAGAACTGAGAAAGAAGTTAAAGATCAAAGCATTCCTATGAAAAAATAAGAAAATCTGATGACAATGTCTAGTAAAATAACAAGCACCTCCGATAGTATGCAGGTGCACTACTTGTCTAATACAATTTTGTAACCAAGGTACAAATAATCTAAAGTTGCTGTCCCACCAAATAATCAAATTTAACTGTAGTATGATCATAATAGCAGGTAAAGGAGCTTTCACTAGAGCCATTCGAATTTCGACGTCCTACAACACCTCACTCGCATCCCCATAAGTCGTACAGCAGCTCACAATATCTTTGATCTCGTTATACATTTATCACCCAATGAAATCCAGGCAGCACAACTCCAATTTGCTGCAAATATCGTCATGGTAAGAAACCAGATTCATATATTGGGATAACTGAGCCACATAACGAAGCAAAACCAACATAAACCAACCACATTAGTACCACAGAAAGAAATGGTCACGAATTGAATGTTCAGTCACTGGGTGATACTATGGGTCTCCTCCAGCTCCTGTTTAGTACTTTCCTCAACCCGAGGCTTGGTATTTGGAGATGCGTCGACTTGTGTGCCAGGGGACATACGAGACATTCCTGGTCCAGGCAGAGCCTCAGATTCTGGAATTGTAGGATCCTTCTTATCAATGTTCTGATCATGGGGCCTCTCATATCTTTCATAACTAGGGCTACGACTACGGTTACGACGGCGATTAGGGCTAGGGCTATAGCTACGCCCACGACCACGGCTATAGCTCCGACTACGACTCCTTGTCCAACTCCGACTCCTTTGACGACGGCTACGACTGCGGCTTCGGCTTCTGCTTCTACTACGGCTTCGGCTTCTACTTCTACTACTGCTATAACCTCCCCATGTTCGAACTGTTTCAGGGCTCCGACTTCTGCCTCTGCCCCTATCAGCAGAATCAATTCTATTATCGAATCTTCCGCGTCCGCGTCCCCTTCCACGCGCATCCATAATGTTGTACCGATCATTTGGCCCACGATCATTTCTACTAAAACCAGAATAACCACCACCAGGACCCCCAAATCCCCGTCCCCTGTTTCCACGCCCACCAAAGAAATCATTTCTTCCACCACGGCTGCTGACAGCACCATCTCTAGGACCACCAAAGTTGCCATCCCTCATGCCCCCACGTCCACCAAAGTTGCCATCCATGTCCCTCATGCCACCACGACCACCAGATCCCCCGTCCCTCGTGCCACCACGACCACCGAAACCCCCGTCCCTCACGCCGCCACGACCACCGAAACCACCATCCCTCATGCCGCCACCACTACCAGAGTCAAAGCGGTTCATTCCACCCCTATCCTTGCCAAAACCAGGCCCACCACGTAGAGCAATATCTCGTACCTCTGGGGGCACTTGCTGGTTAGCTCCCTCTAGAACTTTTATTAAATCAGCTGCATATTTCCAATCCTGCTCAGAGAAAAAGGTGTATGAGACCCCAGTTGCCCCAGCCCTCCCAGTTCTTCCAATTCGGTGGACATAGTCTTCAACCCCGGTAGGAAAATCATAGTTAACCACTACCCTGTATTGTAACATGAGACACTCAAAAGATAAGTACAAGTTCTTCAAAAATAACAAGCTCACACAGACCTAGCTTATATGCTCACTCTAAATCAGCATAAAGTGCAAAGACATGATAAGCTAACCTTATATCTTTGATGTCAAGCCCACGGGCAGCAACGTCTGTGGCAACTAAGATTGGGGACTTTCCACTCCGGAACTGATTTAAGACATAGTCTCTCTCACCTTGAGATTTGTCACCATGAATTGCAGCAGCCCCAAAGGTACGTCCAATACTACGTGCAAGCTGATCACACAACCTCTTTGTGGAACAAAAAACAATGACTTTAGAACCTCGTTCCTGGGCTCTAAGGATCTGCTCCAATCGCCTCTGTTTCTCCATTTGTGGGACAACTTCAACATACTGGATATTAAAAAAGAAAACATTAATCTTCTTCTGACATGTAAAGGGTCCCATACAAAATTTATTTATAATACAGATAATGCAAATTTTATCCTATGCATCAAATGCGGAAAAAGGAGATCGAAGCATCAAACAGCCAGGACTTGTATGCAATCAGTTACTCCGATGTATTACAGTCCTCGCAGTACATTAAAAAATCAATCAACTCATTGCTCACTATTGTTTAGATCTATTGCCAAAAACTTTTCATCCCTTATTTCAATAAACCATAATCATTCTCATCAATTTCATCATAGCTTACCATCCATGTACAAAAAAAAACCCACTGACAAATATAGCTAATTCACACCTTGCGATTTGTTCAAAACCACATCCTACTAAGTTCCCCACATTCGAGAAATTTCTATTATCACGGTTTAATAAAAAGATGAGACAACTCTCAAAGTTTAAAATCATAACTTATGGCATCAGAATAGTTTCCTAAAATATTGAAGACCCAGAAAAGATGCAGTATATAAGAAATTACCTGTGTTATAGCCTTGTTTGCAGCAAGCTCATCAACATTGCCAATATTCACCTGGACAGGATTAACAAGAAGATCACTCGCTATTTTTTTTACTTCTTTGGGCCAGGTTGCTGTGTACATAAGAGTTTGTCTGCGTGGGGGTATTTCGTTCACAATTTTACGAATTTGAGGTTCAAACCCCATGTCAAGCATTCGATCTGCCTCATCAAGTATAAGAAGGGATACTTGGCCAAAATTAATTTTCTTCATTTCCAGTATGTCATTGAGCCGACCAGGAGTTGCAACAACTATATCTGCTCCACGATCTAGTTCTTTTAGCTGAGGACCCTTTGGAGCTCCACCATACAAGCACTGAATCATGGAATTCAATCAGAGTGAAAAAATAAGTAACACGCCAACATGGAGTTAAAAAAATGAAAGTATTGTGAAAAAGAACATCAAGCAAAGAGCACCCACCGTGCAGGATACCCTGGAAGCTCTGCCAAATTTCAAAACCTCCTCTTGTATTTGTGTTGCAAGCTCCCTTGTTGGAGCCAAAACCAACACTGTTGGCCCATTCTGAGAATTATTACGGCACTGTCTAAGAAGAATGAAGGCAGGCATCAAATAACCCAATGTTTTTCCAGATCCAGTTTTCGCAATAGCTACTATATCCCTGCTTTGAAGAGCAATAGGCCATGTTTGTGCTTGAATTGGTGTAGGAGATGCAAAGCCAGCAGAATATATCTGAAATAAGAACATAGATTTATGGTCAGGGAAAAGTTAGGTATACTTCATAATAGAGGACCCAGACATCATTAGATACTATCATATAAAAGAAAGATAACATAAAAGCCTATGGGTGTATGGTTGCTTACAGAAGCAACTTGTGGCAACAAAAGAGGGCATAAAGACATAAGAGGTGGAGCCATTAATCAAGAAATCCCAGTCACATCAGGTGTGATTTGGATGAAGGGCCAACCACCCTTTAGAAGATGCACAAGAAAGGCTCCAACAGTTCATTTTGCAGCCTCCAAAAATGAGAATAGTTGTTGCATGTGTAAGTGTGCCAATAGCAGTGCAGCGTACGACATATGCTCCACCTCCGGAGCAGATATCGCACCTGCGACAAGTGAGAACTCATGAGTTCAAAAGTAGTAAAGCCAAATAATAATACAAATTGGAATGGCACGGATCTCATAACTGATTTACTATCTTAGGAGAATGAACAATTTCTGACATGTACAACTTACGTCTCTCAATATCTCTGGCGGAAATCCAGTATCTTCAAATGTCATGAACGGTGCAGGAACATTACCACCCTATAACATTAAAATTCGCCATTGAGGTGATTAGCATCAATCATAGATAAACATACTATTACACCTTGGAACTATGAACAGTTATGAATGTTATTCAATGCCTACTTTGATGCATTTATAAACTTCATAGATAAATCACACCAGAGACACACAGTTTTACCAATTTGTGTTCAAAGTGTACAACCCAATTCTTTCATTTTCCTATAAATATTAGCAATATTCTTAGCTAATAGTCAACATTCTCAGGGAACTCCCTGTTTCAAATTTTTCTCTTCAAAACAAGATGAGCATTTCCAAATTCATACAAACTGATAGCAACTGAGGAAACAAATACAGACCGTTGCAGTAACTTCATGTTGTTGAAGATAAGCTTGAACTGGTGAGAGGCTAGGAACACTTGTTGGTCCTACGTATGAAGGCTTCACCAGAGCATTGTTTGAGAATGGTGGACCACCTGTTGCATGACTGTACATGTTATGCATGCTCTGACTAGGTGCAGCGTTTTGAAATGGGACACCACTGATTCCCATCTCCTGAAAGAAGTAGCAACAACATCATTTGATGAGTTGGACACTGAAATACAATACAATCAGTATACACATATGGGTAGCTGATAAGTAAGAGATACCTGCTGACTTCTTGCGATTGTCATTGGGATAGCTGCAAGCTTAGGCTGCTGAGTAGCTGTTGGCCCTTCATTGTTACCATTTAAGTAATATTCATTTCCAACTCTACCCTGGAAATTATTTTCATGACTCCTCCTTAAACCAATAGGAGGCATATTAGGCTGCTGGCTATGACTGATTGCTGGGTCCATTTGATTTTGAAACCTAGAACCGTGTTGATGGTGCACCAAGTCAGTTCCTGATTGTTGCTGGTGGCCAAAAGAAGAAGGCTGTTGCATATTTCCCAAAGAGCCGCCAAATTGTTGGGGTTGAGAAGGATGAACAGCTCTCGGTGGCATTTGTACTGAAGAAGTCCCGGTAGGGAGATTCTGCACAGATGATGCACCCACTTGTTGAAACTGAGATGGAGAAAAACCACTTTGATTTCTGTGTTGAAAATCATGTTCCTCTCTTGGTGGGTATGCAGATTGTTGATTTGCCAATGCTTGCCCATGCGAACTATGCGGAGTCTGTTGCTGGGAACTTTGCTGGCCCTGGGGAAGACTGCTTTGCTGATAAGCCACATACTGCAGTTGTTGCTGGTGTGAATATTGATGCACTTGTGCTTGTGGCATTTGTGAGTTTTGACTCGGTGGTGCTTGTTGCCCCAGTTGGTGGGGGATGTGCTGTCCTGCCTGCTGTGCTGATGCCGGGGGAATTTGCTGACTTGGATGCTGCATCATCTGCTGACTTGGATGTTGCATCATATGCTGTGGCGTTAGTGACACTTGGCCGTGCTGTTGCATAGCCTGTCCTAACTGAGAACTCTGCTGATGACCAGCAAGTGGCATTTGCGAGCTCTGCTGTTGAGAATAGGACGGCATCTGTTGCCCCATTAGATGTCCATGTTGTTGAGGATACTGGCTCACTTGCTGCCCATCCTGAGGCACTACCCCATTCGGCTGCATCGAATGTGCAACAGGAATCGCAGCCATCTTTGGTGTGGTGGTAGCAGGAGGCAGGCCGGGTGGCAAAGGCGGAGGCAAAGAAGCCGGCTTTTCATACTGGGTAATGTTGGTTTCGGGATTCCAGTAATACAACACACCCGTGCTGCCATCAATCAAACCCTTCCATGGTTTCGGCAGTGTAGGATCATCTGGGGCATATCGGGGCCCAGATGCTGCCTCCGCTGTTGCCATGCCCAGCACTTATCTACAACCATATCAAACATTTGCATCAAAAAATTGCATCTGCCAAACCACCTCTTAATAAAAAACAAAACAAACTAGTACAATCAATACCCAGATGGAGTTCGAAACGAGTTTAGCTGATCAAATTCTTTAGAAATTGTCTTTTATGGCTCAAAAAAACACAAATCTCCCAACTTTTACTTGAACAAAAGTCTCTCACTCACTGCTGAGGAACAGACGTAGTAGCAATCTAGCATCATTATAATAATCGAGCAAAACTCTCAGAAATTTCAACGCTGAAGGAACAAGCATATTCATCGAAATCATGTAGATTTGAAAACAAACTATTCAGGATTGGAAAAACCCTAAAAACCATGACATACCTGGTTGAGAGCTTCGTATCTGATAATTGGTTGTCTAATAATCAATCCGAGGGGGATTTGATGAACAATGCAAAACCCTAAATCGGGGGAATGATGGGTCCAATTTCTGACCTCTCTTCTGCGTGTAGAAATAGAGCGAGAGAGAGAGAGAGAGGTAGAAGAAAACCGAAAAGCGGAGGGTTTTCAGGGAAAGCGAGTTTATATGATTGTAGGTTATTGCGGGTTGTATCTGCTGCACTGATGGTCCAGGCTTGGTGCTGAGCCCTCCTAAATATCTAAATGTTGGATTTCCTAATTCCTATGGGGGCTAGCTTTTATTTTTGAGATAATGACTACTTACCCATAAAATATTAAAATACACCTCATACACTCCATCAACTTATTTTCAACCCCATTCACACAAAAGTTCTCTTTTTTTTCCCAACTATTCCTTTCACGGAATGTTTATTCCATTAGTACTCTTCCCTCTCTCTTTCTAATACTTGCTTTTACTATTATTTTCCTTTTGATGAAACGTGGTGGGTCCATCTTTGATTTATTTGTCTAGACTATAATTGCATATATAATTCATTCTCTGTATTCAAAGGTAAGCAGTTAAATTTACTATTCATAATTCCAATCGTTGACAGACTTGAGTTAATTGCTATCTGTAATAGTACTAGCAAAGAATTAAGGATTGAAAGAGAAAAGCTGAGAAAGTGAAAAACTTTAGAGAAAGTCTTAACAGAGAAACTCTCGATTATTGGGATATTATCTATAAACTTCAAATAAGAATCTATAAAGTTGAACAAGATATTGAAGATATCTTATATACTCTTAAGAGGGAACAAAAACCTCTTGATTATTTGAGCATTGGTTAGATCCGCACATCACTGGTATTAGAGCCTGTAAAATAGCTCAAAAGGGAAATCCCCCAATGGGACAATGTCTGATTTAATATTAGAGAAGTTGAATTATCTACTGAAATCCTCTGATGAGAAACATCATATCCTACTAAATGAATTATCTAGATGTCAAGATCATCTAGAAAAACTATATGCTATAATCTACCAATTAGAAAAATTGGAAAACAAAATAGATTATATCAAGGAACTTCCAAAAACGAAAGAAGAAAAACTAACAAGTGTTAGTAGAAAAATCACTGAACAGCAAAAAACGTTACATTCTATGAAAAATATACTGAAGGACAAGAAAGTGCCTACAGTAAAACCAAAGAAAGCTAATAGATTTAAACCATTAGAAAAACCTGAGAAGAATCTTGTTCCAAACATGATTTTTCTTAGACCATCTACTAGTCAAACTAGTATTCGGTATGAAAACCTGAAAGATACAAGAGACGTCAAAATAATGAGCATCTTCGGGAAAAAGAAAGGAGTACAACTCCTCAATGTTGAAGAATTCGAATTCAACGAAATTGAACAGGAGGTCAAAAACTCTGCAATTCCAAAGCTAGATTTTAAACAAATCTACAAAAGGGGAAAGTTTAATGTGTTGGATAGCCACCACTTCAAATTATTGAAATTTACAACCCCATCCACAACAAGAGAAACTGATTTACTGATGATCACTACTGTAGAAGTTGCCAAAACAAGAACAAAAAATTATCAATTTATGCATATTGGAGCAGTCCAAGTAGGCATAAAAGTTCTTGCCCGAGAAGGCATAAACTGTTCAGTTCTAGGTGTCCTACAAGACAATAGACTAATAGATTTTCAAGCTAGTCTGTTGGGATTGAAGCATCTCTCTGCAATCAAGTGGCTTATTTCAACTGCTTCCCAAATTTCTCAACCAGCTTGAAAGATGCAGCTCACTGTATAAGATTGAGAGTCAAGACAGATGGCATATCAATTAAAAAAGATATGCAAGAACTCGTAATAGTATACAGAATATACTATAAACTGATGAGTACCACAGTAGAACCAAAGACAAGGATATCAAATATCCCAAGTCTTACTACTGGATTCCTCACCAGTCAAAAGAACCATTCACAACAGATTCACAAGGTTACTTGGAATGAAGTAACTTTTCCTATTGAATGGAAATTGTCTGGTCCAAAAAAACCAGCAAAAAATGCCAAAGCGGCAATATATGAAAGCAGAAAGACTGAAGATATCAGTCTAAAATTCGACGATCACAAAAAAAGTGACTTCTGTCCTAAAAATGTCAGGATAAACAACAATCTTCTTAGAAGAAGCTACAGCACTAGAGAAGCTAGTGTTAGTGGTACTAAATTCTCTGTTGAATAACCAACAGAGCTCATCACTGACGAAGAATTAGAAGCTGATCTAAACAGACCAGTCAATATGCTTAGAGCACAAAAGCTCTATAATCTCTATGATAAAGCAGACTCTTGCGAAGATCCTGAACGATTAGAAAAACTAATCAAAGAAATGAAAATTTTCAAACCAGGAAAGGAAAGAAAACTCCTTCCCTATCAGGATATTGAAATGAAAGAAGGAGAAACCTCCAAAACTTTTATCATTAGAGAAAAGGGAAAAGTAAAACTCCCTTTACAGAAAGCCTCTACGGGCAAAAATGGAGAAAGAAATTCTCAAAGATTTTTCCCAGAGGACAATATACCCAGAATACCAATTTCCACTCATGGTATCTGGTTAAATCTAGACAAAGCTCTAGACAAGAGAAAAACTCTTGACCAATGGGTTGATAGCCTGATGATGGCTTATTCTCTAACCCTTGGAAAATTTGAAGCACCAGATCTTCAGGTGTACTATGAAACTACTCTCACTGGAGTAGCAAAAAAGTATTATTTCTCTTTCAAAGAGACTGCCAGAGGGAAAGACTGGCTTGAAGAAATCAAAAATTCAAAATCTCCGTATGATTTTGCAGTACCCCTGTATGATCAGTTATGTGGAGATCTCTCAAATTTAAGTGAGAAGGCTAAAGAAACGGCCAAATCAAATATCTATGCTCTCAAAATATGTGACATGAGATATTTTGAAGAATACTTGAATGAAATTCAAAAATATTACTGTACAATTGGTGAACTAGAAAATACTGATCTGGTCAACCTGTTGCACAGGAAACTCCCTGAACCATGGAGAACAACTGTGAGAGAAAGCATAGCTGAAAAACCAATTGAAAGATTTTCAGTTGGAGGAATTGCTGATAGAATCAGGCAATTACTGAAAGAACAATGCAAAGCCAATCTTAAAGCTAAGATGGCCAAGAAACAACTCAAATGAGTTGAAAATTTCTGTTATGGAATACTGGATATGCCAACCAACTGGGAATGTCATGAATCCAAGTTCCATAGGAAAAGAAAAGAAAAATATTACTCGAAAAAATTCAAAAGGAGTAATAAGAAAAATGATTGGAAATTCAAGAAAAGTTCCAATTACAAAAAACAACAGGATGAAGATCCTAAAAAGAAATTCTTCAAGAAAAAGAAGAATCACCGAGTCAATCCTCATAATACTCAACTAGGCAAGAAAGCTTGCAGATGCTGCCTGCTGGTTATGTAAAACTAAAGGGCACTATGCCAATGAATTTCCGGAAAAGAGTAAAAGATCTACTAAAACTCTGTTTGAACAATATGAGCCTATAGTAGAAACAACAAACATGAAAGGCTACGAAATAGCCTATTCTGATGATGAAGAAGACGACAGGTCAGTTTACTCTGCCTGGTCTGAAGAAAAAGAATCATCTGATTTTGAAATAGATTCTAAAGTAGAGTACTTAGAATCTAAACAAATGAACGTTCTACACGTCAAAAACTGGGAAGAAAGTAAGACGGAAGCAATAACGTCTTCTTATCAGGTGAACCCTGGTACATTCGTTTGTGACTACTGCCTATGTCACGAAAAGAATAGAATTCTTATGTTCTGTGAAAAGTCAAAAAAAACTTGTCATAAAGAATGCTTCATAGCTGAAGCAAGAAGAAAAACCAAGAATGACCTTGTCAGCCAATTGGTAGAACAAGAATATGAAGAATATTTCTCTGAGAAAAAAGAGAAAGAATTAGAAACTCAGTTCCAAGAAATCATGGAACCATCTTCCTCAAAACTAAAGGAAGAAAAACTCGATACAACCATTGAACTGGTTGAAATACCAGAAAATGTTCCAGAAGAATGTAAACCATTCATACCTCAGGAACAAGCTCAGAAAAATGAGCTTCAACAATCGAAAGTCGTCTCTACTAGTAGATACAGCAACTACATAAAGATCAGACTCAAATTCCCTGATCATAAAAAATATTATCTACATGCATTTGTAGATAATGGATCAGGATTTACAATTGCAAAAGAGATTTGCAATTCCAGAAGAACTCTGGAAAAAAGATAAGAAAAGAACAGCTACAGGTGTCACGTTTGATGGGAGCCATCTTACAATGAATAAAGTAGCAAAAAATGTTCATATCACCATCGGTGGAGGAACATTTATCATCCATAATGTTTGGCAATCTGAATGCCAAGGATCAGATTTCTTGTTGGGAAATGATTTTATTCTCCAACAGAGATTTATCCAGGATGAAAAAGCGATAGGCTTCAGAAAAGGAGAACATATGTTCTGGGCGGATAGGCTTACTCAAGCCAAAAAAGTGTAGTAGGTCCAAACTTTACTACCCAATATTAGAGATCGCAACAGAATAGTGGTGATCTTCCCCCCTACAAACCCAAATTTGAAACCCCCCTCCAAATCAAACAACAACAAGAACTACTTGTTGAAGAATCATTTTCTGAAGATGAAGAAGAAGAAACAACTAGCACAGATGAAGAAGCTAGTTTCATCCATGAGCATAATCTCAAGCACTTTCAGAATAAGCTTGAGTCTCAGAAAGTTCCCACTCTTGATAAAATCAAGAAATTACTCGAACAGAATATCGATGTAGACCCTCAGAAGTTTTGGGAAAAAGACCCAGTGGTCTGTGAATTAAGATTACATGATATGAATGTTATCTGTCATGTAAAAGCTATTCCTCATTATAAAGAGGAAGACCAGAAAGAATTCATAAAAGATATTGAAGATCTTCTGAACAAGAGATTAATTCAACCATCCACTAGCCCTCATCATGCTCCAACATTCTACGTGAGAAATCATGCAGAAAACCTTAGAGGCAAAGCTAGAATGGTAATTGACTATAGAGATGTCAATAAGAAGACTGTCAAAGACGGTTATCAAATTGCTCAAGTAAGAGTACTGATCAACCAGCTTAGAGGAGCTAAAGTCTTTTCAAAATTCGATGCAAAGTCGGGTTTTTGGCAAGTCAAAATGCATCTTGAGAGTGTTCCTCTCACTGCATTCGGAACACCACAAGGACATTACGAATGGTTGGTAATGATTTTTGGTCTAAAACAAGCCCCCTCAATCTTCCAAAGAAAGATGGACAACATCTTCAAGCAGGTGGCTGAATTCTGTGTTGTCTATATTGATGACATCCTTGTCTTCTCCAAAAATAGAGAAGAACACATGAAACACCTCCACTAGGTTGTAAAGCTGATAGTTCAGCATGGAATTATCCTAGGAGAAAAGAAAATCTTCTTTATCCTGGATAAAGTTGATTTCCTAGGAATAAATATCAAGAATGGAGTAATAAAACTCCAACCTCACATCCTTGAGAAGATCTGGAAGTTTCCAGTTAGAATTCCTGATGCTAAGAGTCTAGAGAGATTCTTAGGAGTCATAAACTATGGGAGAGATTTCATTCCCAAAATCTCAGGACTAACATCATTGTTATCTCCTAAAATAAGTTCCAAAAGAAAATGGAACTTCACTAAGATGATGAAAAAATTGTGAAGCAGATAAAAAATCTCTGCAAGAATCTCCCTCCTCTACAACAACCAGAGGAAAATGATGAAATTATCCTCCAAACAGATGCTAGTGATAATTACTGGTCTGGTGTTGTTCTGGCAAAAACGCTTAGAACTAACATTGAAAAGATCTGCAAATTTTGTAGTGGCAAGTTCAGCCCTGCAGAACTCAACTATCCCACAAGGGAAAAAGAAATTTTGGCTGTCAAGAAAACAATTTTAAATTCTCCAGCTTTTCTTGGAAAACCCTTTACTGTCCACACCGATTGTGGTAGAGTAAAGAATTTCAAAAATTTTAAACTTGATAAAGCTGCTGATAGAGGAAGATTAGCAAATTGGCAATTGTTTCTTAACCAATATGATTATATTGTTGAATTAATTGTAGGAAACAAGAATTATCTTCCAAACGCTCTAACTAGAGAACTGGCAATGTTCAGCCGAAAAGATGATGACGAAGGTCGCAATCCCAGAAGCAGAAGAACTAGGAAAGAACATGAAACTGATGAGGATCCTAAAGAAAAAATCCTCAAAAGATTCCTGCTAGGTCCAAAAGGACTAGCCACAACTAATCAATCCCAGGGTAAAGGATTGGCTAGCCCGTCTCAAACGGCAGACGGTAAAGGCTCATTAAGACCGTTGACGGTTGTTGCTTTGCCAAAAAGTAAACATACTCCAACTGGAGTAATAAATGTTTTTAATTATGAATTAAGAACCTTTGCTGATCCTGTGTTCAGAACTGGTAGGAGGCTAACTTACCACTAGAAGGCAATCTTGGATAATCTCTTATTTGCCTTTCAGGAAAGAAACAATGGTATTATGTTCCCAGCTTTGTTCGCATTAGCTGAAGAACTCCATGAAAATGCTAGGCCACAGCATGAAGAAATGCAAATACAGCAGAGTGTTGTTAGAAGTGAAAAAATTCACTATCTTGAAGATCCAGAAAGTGCTAGAATTCCTATCATAGCACTCAAAGAGTCAGACTGGTTTGAATTCCATAATCTGATTGGAAGCCATAATTCTGAAAGCCGTATTCCTCCAACCCTCTTTATTGTTGCAGGACCTTATGTTGGCAGATATGGTGTTAATGTTCAGAGTGAACATCCTCAAGAATACAAGCTCTGGCTTGTTGAAAATGGTTTTGTCCATAATCTATGGACTAAAACAAATGATGATCTCAAGGGACTACCCCCTATCATTGTCAACACAGTCAAAAATGTCAGAAAAAATGATTGTATGCTGAGACTGAAATTCAGATCTACTCCACCAGAATGGATAAAGAAGACAAATGGTGAAGTTGAATACATTTCTCCATATCATTATGTGAGAATTATTCAAAGGAGATATCTTCAGCCCGCCTGTGTTGGATACAATGGCCAGCCTAATTCAAGAATTTCATGGATGAAGGCCATGTCACTAGAGTACATCAAGAAGATCATCTCTGAAGATACCAAGAATACTTTCCTGGCAGCAGGAGAAAAAACAATTATCACTACTTACGATCATCCTGACGTAGTCAGCAGTGACATTTTCCTATCTCTCACAAGAAAGGAGATAGACTCGACACTGGCATGCTTACAGTGGGTTGAAAAGCTTGAAACAGACAACCACTACAAAATGTATGTTGATACAGATGTCAAAGACAATGCAACAACTGCTCGTATGGCCCAGGCAGATAACGATTCATTTGTCCTTGGTCAAAATTCAGAAACAGACGAGAACATGTGAAGCAGCAGGTGTAGAAAGCACCTAAAGTACTTTTGGATCTTTCCCAAAAGCTACTTTTGCTTTTCAGAAAAGAAAGGTGAAAAACATTTCACCAAAAAGAATCTGCTTTTCCTCGTACGACCTTCACCAGCAGGAGCACTCAGGAAAGCAGGAAATCACGGAGTCCTTCTATACATTTTTATCTTTTGAATTCCAGTTTGAGTTTTGCTCCCTATATAAGGAGCTTTAATTTCAGTTGATAGGCATTCGAAAATTGGCATATCAGTTCTAGATTCGAAAAAACCTCTAGATCAGAAAATTGAGAAGAATCAGATTCTCTCAAGAAAAAAGCCATAGTAGCAGTGTGCTCTTTCCTTGCTATCTAATGTGAAGTAGTGTGCTTTCATTACAAGTAAGTATCTGTAGTCATTCTTATGGATAGATAAACAGCTTTTTAGCTATTTACCTGAGAATGAGGCTCTGAAATTTTAGCTTGTAATTATGTTTATATAAATAAATTCAGTGTGTTCACCCACTTCATCAAGTTTTTTCCTTAAAAGTTATCTGTTATTGTTAAAAGTGTTATTTTCAGCCTTTATCCTGTACTACTTTTAAGTTCAGATTTGCAGTCTCTTAAGAAAATTTGCCTCAGCTTAGGATAGAAACAAGCAGCAACGATTCCGCCTGTTAAAGTAACCGTTAGGCAAGGAGCCGTTAGGTGAAAAACTTGGGCATGTTGAAGGCTAGTTTTGTTTTTCTCAGAAGTTTGAACAGGTTTTTCTAAGAAAAAGTGAGTTTTGGACCAAAAAGTCAACATAGGATATACCAGGCACTACCCTAGAAAGGACTACCCTTATGAGTCTTTTCCCCTAAAGTTTGTGTACTTGGGCAAAATACCAACTTTGGTTGATTGATTGGGCAAAATACATCTTGTTTTTGGGCAAACGGGCTTAACCCCTTTATTTTTACCACTTCAATTTTTACATGCGTTTACTCATGAACTAGTATGGGCCTACACATACTGCGTGTAGGGAGGTTTTTTTTTTTATTATTATTATTTTTTAAATATATATATAAAGGGTAAATTGATAAAAAAAAAATTCAGTTACGGAGAGCACGCTCTCTTCTCTTAGTAATAGTATAGATTTAATCAATCTTGTTCAACTACTACGATATTTTCGAATGAAATTTTTTAACTTACTGTCACTTATGCTATGATTTCATGGAGACACGTCATTATAAAAAGCGTGTGATGTATCACAATTTCGACTATATTTATTGTGTCTATACAATCTAGCTTGGAACTAACACACTAGCTAAAGTTATTTGACATAATAGTTCACTGACTCTCTTAAACACATAGTTCAATTGTATCCTAATTTTATTAAAATTACGGTGAGTCATCGAGCTTGGATCTCAGACCTCAAGACTGAGATCACCAACAACAAATGAATAGACGAGTACTATGTGTTTCTGTAACTTTCCACACCACACCCACTTTTACAAGCCCCAAAAATGCTTGGAAGGGGCTTGGGTCCACATCTAGGGTATGTTTTCCTAGCGGGTTAAAGTCGAGAGATGAATATAAGCCAGGTGGAAGAGAGAAGGAAAATGAGCACAAAGGATTTACAAGTCTAATGGGAGAAGAATGTTTTACTTCACCTAGGTCTATCTTTATGTTACTTGTTGAGCGGAGGAAATATCCGACAGTGTCCATATATTTTTGGTGTCTTGTGAGGACCATTGTAGGTTGGCTAGAATGGACCAGCTTTGAGGTACAATATAAAGAGTTTCAAGAGGCCCTTATTGGATCAGGGGTAAAGATCTCATTGTTTCTTTCGGTTTTTGTGAGATTTACAAGGATGATATTTGCCTTCGTCATGTTGTGCAAAGATGGAAACCTGAGACCCGCACATATGTTTGCACTTGGGGGGAATTTACTCCTACTCTAGAAGATGTTTACAACATCACGAGGATTTCGATTATTGGGGATGCTAATCCCTTCAACATAGAGTTGGACAAGGCACAACATAAGAAATTAGAGATTCTGGGATGAGGTGGCTATAACTCTAAGGAAGTATTCCATTTTTGCAATTGAGTAAGGCACTTTTGGGGCTCTACTGATGGAGGCAACTTTAGGAAGGGTGAAGGTTTTGATTCCGACTGCCGAGTGGAAGTTATGTTTGCTTACTGGTTGAGTAAGTTCATCTTTGCTGATTTTCTGTACGAAAAATTGCAACGCAGGTCATTCTCTTAGCCATTATGCTAGCAGCTAGTACTCGCTTCCCACTTGCTCCCTTCTTCCTTAGTCATTTATATAAGATGCTTGATCAGATCTCGAAGGATGATAAGAAAAAGGTGCGGGGCAATATGGCATTGATTATTAACATCCAGTTTATTCCTCCAAGTGTTTATTTGGAAGAGATTTAAAGACTTGACAGTTAAACATCTAACTCCAAAGTCTCTTCACCGACTCAAGGACGGAAAAAGAGACTTCAATTTAATAGGATTTCTACTGTGTTGTAGATGGTTAATATTAAAAGCAAAGAAAGGTGCATTTAAGCCTGATATCTTGGATGAAATTGAACAATTCAACTTCAGACCATACTTTAGCGCTCACGGCTTCCGAGTACCTCCTTTCTTTTATCCAGAAGGTTATTCATCACCATTCTTGGGGTTTATAGAATTATTCCTAGCCACTAGCACACAGTCTATACTGGCGTATGGTAATTTCTTCAACCATATGATGGAGAAATATTCCCTTCATAAAGTTAGAAGACAGTTTGGTATTGATCAGGATGTGCCGGCGCATCTATCTTTCGGTAGTGGACATCTCGGGGATTGCATTATGAAATTCACTAAAAAAAATGAGATTTCTTGTAGAGGTATACTTTTTGATAATCTTAAGGAAAAGGACAATGTTAGCACTTTTACATTAACATTCATGAAATTATGGGAGTCGCAGCAGTGAGAGTTTAGGAAGTTTATTAAGACTGGGAGTACTAGATTGCATCTAAAAGCTAACGTTTGAGATAACCAACCACATGCTTTATATCGTTTGAGTATACCTCATTATCAGTGAGATTGATATTAGACATGACACCCATGACAATGTTGTTGTGAAGCAGCATCTTATTCTTGCTGTTAGCTTTTAGATACAACCTAGTAGCCCAAATCTTAATAAACTTCCTAAACTCGCACCGCAACTCCCAGCATCTCATGAATGTTAACGTAGTAGTGCCAACACTGTCTTTTTTTCCAAGATTATCAGAAAGTATACCTCTGCAAGAAGTCTCATCTTTTTGAGTGAATTTCATAATGCAATCCTCGAGATGTCCTCTACCGAAAGACAGATGCACCGGCACATCCTGATCAATACCAAACTGTCTCCTAACTCTATGAGGGGAATATTTCTCTATCGTAGGGTTGAAGAAATTATCATTCGCCAATATAAGTTGTGCGCTAGTGGCTAGGAACAACTCTAAAAACCCAAAAATGGTGATGAATAACCTTCTGGATAAAAGAAAGGAGATACCTAGAAGCCGTGAGCGATAAAGTATGGTCTGAAGTTGAATTGTTCAATTTCATCCAAGATATCAGGCTTAAATACACCTTTCTTTGCTTTTAATCTGAACCATCTACAATACAGTAGAAATCCTATTAAATTGAAGTCTCTTTTGTCCTCCTTGAGTTGGTGAAGAGACTCAGGATTTAGAGGTTTAACTATCAAGCCTTTAAATCTCTTCCAAATAAACACTTGGAGGAATAAACTAGATGTTAATAATCAATGCCCCTCCCCAAAAAAAAATTCTTATCATCCTTCGAGATTTGATCAAGCATCCTGTATAAATGACTAAGGAAGAAGGGATCAAGTGGGAAGCGAGTACTAGCGACTAGAATAATGGCTAAGGGAAAGACCTGCGCTACACTTTTTCTTAAGGGAAATCAGCAAAGATGAACCTACTCAACCAATAAGCAAACATTGGTTTCACTCGGCAGCCGGAATCACCCTTCCTAAAGTTACTTTAATAAGTTGAGCCCCAAAAGTGCCTTACCCAATTGCAAAAATGAAATACTTCTTTAGAGTTATAAGCACCTTCTCCCAGAATCTAACCTTTTCTTTTGTGCCTTGTCCGATTCTGTATTTAAAGAGATGACATCCCAATAAGTGGGATCCTCATGATGTTGTAAACATCTTCCAATATAGGAGTAAATTCCTTCCAAGAGCAGACAAATGTGTGGGTCTCAGGACTCCATCTTCGCATAACATGACAAAGGCAAATGTCATCCTTGTAAATCTCATAAAAATCGGAAAGAAACAATGAAATCTTTACCCCTGCTCCAATAAGGTCATCTTGAAACTCCTTTTGCTGTACCTCAAAACTAATCCATTTTGGCTAACCTGCAGTGGTCCTAGCAACATACCGAAAACATATGGGCATTGCCGGACCTCGCTCAACAAGTAACCTAGAGAAAGACCTAGGAGACATAAAACGCTCTGAAAACTCGCGAGACACCTCATTTGAGTTACCTTTACAACTCTGTTATGGAAGTGAGTGTGAGACCATCCTCCAGCGAGAAGTGGTGGTCACGGAGTTCAATGGCCCTTGATTGTTATGATGAAAAAGGAGAGGAATCTCTATTAGAAATATGTGTCAGCAACATGCTACTGGATTACAAAGTCTATTAGGAAAATGTTGGTATTGGCTAGTTTTCTAGGCTGATGGATGCAACAATGAAGATAAGCATGCCTGTAAAAGCACAGAAGAGCTGGCGGTCAGACAAGAAGGATGCACACCAAACCCTCACAGTTGAAAACAAGTCTTCTTACAAGAGAGAGCAAGAAACTTATCCAGCCATTCCTTGCGGCAATGAGGACTTCCATGCTATACTAGACTCTATGTTTGCTGAAGGTGTCATCAAGTTACCACGTCCACAAAAGTCCCCATCAAAGGAAGAGAAAAGTGATCCCCAGTAGTGTCACCAAAAATGTGAGGGTTCTTTTGAATTAAGCAGTGACTAGGCCAAAATTAATCCAATAACTTGATATTAATGAGAGAATTTTGTGTGTAATTCAGATATTGAATGGAGCTTGATAGAATGAAGAGCGGTGTGGGAGCTAGAAACAAATTGCAGTGAGAGAATTGGAGGGCTTTAGGATTTTGGGGTTTCTAGAAAATTGGTTTGAAGAAGGGTTTGGGAAAATGGCTGAGAGTTGGACTTATTCCTAAAGACTTGAAGGGTTAATTTGCTTTAGGTGTTTTTGAATTTCTCTCGGTTTTGCTCGATGCCCATTCCAGTTCCAAGTCTCCCTTTTCGTAGGCTTAATTGGAGAATGTTGTGGTGACTCAGAACACTTGGTTTTATGGATAAAACATTTTTTCTTCAACTTATACAAGATTTCTGCCCTAAAATCCGGGAAAGAAGTGCTTACTTGAGAGATGAAGTTTTGGGAGAACGAAAGTCACTCCAGCTATCGACAATGGTTGCAATAGAGGTAGCCATGGTGACACAAAACTTGGAACGAGATGGATGAGGAATCTTGAGAATTGTGAGCTCATCGTTTAAGGAAGAAGAGAATATCCCTTAAGTGGTCACAAAGCTTCTTCCTCACCAACTAAGAGAAGGAATCAATATTTCTCTAGTATTTTAGTTTAATTTGTATATTCAACTGCTGCGGGGGAGAAAACGAGACTAGAACGAAGTGGAAGAAGTTTGGGCTTTCTTTCTTTTGGGTTTTGGGTTTTAAGGGAAAGGTTGACCCAAATCTAATAGGCACAATTTCGTTATTAATTTAAGTCATCGGGTTTGGGTCTCGGACCCAAGACCGAGATTACCAACGACTCTAAATTAATAGACTAGCATTATATGTTTCAATAACCTTCTGCACCACACCCACTTGCAAGCCCCAAAAATGCATGGATGTGGCTTGAGTCCACATATAGAGTATGTTTGCTTGACAGGTTAAAGTCGAGAGATAAGTATAAAATCTTATAAAATTATAGAATTTTATCTAAATCGTGTGTTCATACCAGTTTTGGTTATAATGACCATATTAATTTGTCGTATGATTAACGTACATATATATAAATTCAAAAATTACTCATGTAAAGGACTGTGATTTGTTAAAAAATATGGTGCCAATTTAGATTATTATTATGATCGTCACGTGTTATAAATTAGTGGAGTGAAAAAAGAAAAAAAAAATCTAATGAAAAGTCTCCTATAGGCCCACAATGCCAAAAATATTTGGGTGAAGGCCCACGTAGTATAGAAATAGAATCTCGAGAATAGCCCAGAAGTGGCAAATGGAACTATGTAGTCATTGCCGTGTCTCGTAAAATACGATTCTCTGCCTGAGAGCTGGGAGCCGAGCAGGAGCAGCAGGTTTCCTAGTACTTAAAACTTGGCCGGAATCCCATTTCTCCGACACAAAAGTAACCGGAGAGTTGCAAACCTTCCCTCGAAAGTTGAAAGCAACACGTAAGAAGTGCCTGAGCCGGAAAAGAAAAAAAAAGAAAAAGGGTGATGTCGGTGGAAGCTGAGGTTGAGACAGCGGCGGAGTTGGCCCTTGCCGATACTAATGTCAACTGGGACAGGTTGGTTTTCCGTGCCCATTTCACCATTTTGGTTTTCCGTACATTTTCTTTACATGCTTCAAATAAAGATGATTGCTTTAGGCCAGTTTGGGTTTTGTTGAGGAACTATTCCTTCGCTTGTTGGATTTTGAAGGAGTAAATTTTGCTTATGATTTCTTTAGGACAATGATTGGTGGAATCATGTTTGCATGTGGGTCTTGATTAACTATCAGACTTGAGGCAACAAGTTTATCATATTTCTATATTGTGTTTAAGAGCAAGATTCTGTCTTGAGCTAGAAATGCTCATTACAGCTGCTATGGCTGACCGGCTCTTATGATTTACATATTGGCTAAAGTAATTTTGTGGAAAAATAAGTAAATGATGCACTTCTTATGGAGATTCTTTTACCCTGCTTCGTTCTGTTTCTGGAGTGGTTTGTAATGTTGTGGAATAAGTGAATGAGGAATGACAATGAGGTTAGGAATCTCACAGGATTCTTGATGGTGATTTAAACAAAACCAAATGCTTCTCGAAATAAAAAAATAAAAAAATTGAAGAAACAGTCCACACAAGTACAAGTGCACGACTATTTTCTAAGTTCCATTGTTAAAACCTCAAAGAAGATATGGTGACTCTTTTCTGTTTCTTGATCTTGGTTCACATTGTATTTTCATAATGTATTTCTTGTAGGTGGTGGTTGATGTGGTTTAGAACTGATTCTGTTTTCACCTTAACATAGGTTGGACAAGACGAGGTTCCATATAATTGGGGCTATTCTCTTCACCGTGCAATCAGCCTTACTACACCCAACATCAGTTGTGAAAACCAGAATGCAAGTAGACTCTGGACTCTCTCACATGAGTGGAACATCAGTATTTAAACAGATATTAAAGACAGATGGAATCCCTGGAGTCTTCAGGGGTTTTGGCACTTCTGCAATTGGATCATTGCCTGGTAGGGTCTTGGCTTTGACATCGCTTGAAGTATCAAAGGATATGATGTTCAAGTACACTGAAGGACTAAAGATGCCTGAAGCTACACGTATTGGTATTGCAAATGGAGTGGCGGGCATGTTCTCAAATTTCATTTCTTGTGCATACTATGTACCCTTGGATGTGGTAGGTAAACCAGTTCCTTCTCATTCCTGTAGTTTTCTACTGTCGTTTATTGGCCAAGATAGGTAATTACTCTTTGTTTCCTCTAAAGAGAAGAGAGAGAGAGAGACACACACACACACACAAAAGAAAAAGATTAGCCAAGATAGGAAACAATGTCATTCACAAAATTGCTGATTCTTATGCCCAACTCTGATATCCTGTCCAGGCTGAAATTGATACCCTATGATTATTTTGGCTCTTCTTTATGCTGATACATCAGTTCTCAAACAAGGGTCGAATGTACCTTCCGAAATGTCCTCTTCACTATAACTCTACTTTATCTGTTTTCAGACTTGCCAGAGACTAATGGTTCAAGGACTTTCTGGGACTACATCCTGCAACCGACCATTTGAAATCATAAGTAAAGTTATAGAGGCTGAAGGTTTTCGTGGTCTGTACAGAGGCTTTTGGTTGACAGCTCTGAGCCAGTCGCCGGCATCTGCGCTTTGGTGGGGAGCCTATGGTTCTGCCCAACACATGATCTGGAGGTGTGTATAATTTCCTGGTGATCTATTTTAATTCTATTGCAGTTCCCTAACTTCAGCCTAATGTGGTGTCTAATAATCATACCTGCTTTTTATCATTATAGGAGTTTGGGCTATAGTGATAAAGACCAACAAAAGCCATCTCATATGGAGATGGTGACAGTTCAGGCTGCAGCTGGTATGATGGCTGGTGCTTTGTCCTCTGTCATCACTACTCCTATTGACACAATCAAGACACGACTTCAGGTAATGCAGTGTAAAAATGTAAATCGTTTTTTCTCAATCTCTACGGCCATTTTTCTATACATTTCCTTAGCCTTAATTGTTTAATATGTTACTGAAAAAGGTCATGGATAACTATGGTGCTGGAAGACCAACAGTATTGAAGACGGCAAAGACACTCCTTGAAGAAGATGGATGGTGGGGCTTTTACAGAGGATTTGGTCCGCGGTTCTTAAATATGTCACTCTATGGAACTACAATGATAGTCACTTATGAACTGATCAGTAAGTTAGCCTCTCCATTACTTTTCTTTATTTAAAGTTTGCAATTTCGAAGTCTGACTGGCAGATGAAATTAGGTGTTTTGATCTCTGTTATGAAACTTTATTAACATGTGCAACCTGAAGTTGGAATCTGCAGTAGGTTGTTGCCTAATGGTTGTGTAGAAAACTAACAGGAAATGATATTGTCAGTTTAAATATAAGACAGCAAAGTTAGTGGCGAGTAATAATATTTCTGATATGCGCAAAGAAGGTTTTTTTTAAATGAAATTAACCTTGTTATTACTTTTACTTGAATGCCTGCTTTTTAGTACTGGTATGTGGCCAACTAATGACATTGTTTTGTATTGTGCTTGCACTGGCAAATTATCAGAAAGATTATCTATAAGACAAGAATGACTTCTCGAGCTGGAAGAGGTTCAAGTTTGCTGTACTGCCTGTTGCTTCTTGGACCGGGAGGAAGGTGATTCCGAGTGGTATTCCAACTTTTTTAGGAGCAGACACTAGTCAGTCAGCGACTCAAACATTGACCTTTTGACATTAGGAGCCTTTATTTAACGGTTTCTTTTTCAGTCTGTTCCTTCTCTGATAGGCTTGGTTTTGTTGTTCACTATAGTTTTGTAATTGTGTGCGTCCATTGAATTGTTAGGAGTATCAAGTTCTAACGTGTCAGGGAAGTTGATAGGGTTCTTTAGTGTCAGGGAATGAATAGAAACCTCGTCCCAAGCCATATATTCGACTTTTCATCAAATGCAGCTCTTGAGCTTTCACAGAATTATACTTCCATGGCAGTCAGCTTTCAAAGAACTGTAATATACATCTATGAGATGGAGTATGAAATTGTACATCCATGAGTCAGTTAAATTGTGATAAAAAATCATCAATCAACGAATTTAATCTTAAGGGTAGAATATGATGATAAAATATATCATCAATAGTCAATACACTCTGCTGAGTTCGATCAACAATTCAACATGCACAAAAAGAAAAATAATCTTATGTTAACAAAACAAATACATCTAGATTGCATCTAATAGACGACATCAATTTTGAACTTGAAATTAATTTTGTCAAAACTATATTTCACTTTTCTCATTTTTGGCCAACAACCTGATAATGCTGATACAACGTTTCAAATTTAAACCAAACCGTTAACACCCGCCTTTCCCGTAGCCTATAAATGGCGCGAGGGACGAAGAGAGCTGCCTCTCTGGAATCCGAATCTGAATCTGCATCTGCATCTGCTTTTAGATTAAGAAAGTAGTGACCGTACGGCCCCATAAGACCCACACATGCACACGTCTCTTTCTACCGTAAGTTTCTCAATTCTTTTCCTTCCGCATTTTAGATCTAAATACAGAGATTTTTGACATTCAAGGTTGTTGGTAAATTTCTGCATTGACGAATTGGGTCACTCCTACGTATCAATTTCACGGTAATTTCTCATTTTTCATAGCAATGCCGAGTCTTTGATGCTTGTTTGCTAATGAGATTATTTCGCCTTGATTATTGTAATCGTCCATGCAATGAAAATGAGGGTACGTTTTGTCATTTGTAGTGATCGATGAACATTTGTTAGGATAATCTCCATTATCGATCATGATCAATCTCATAGTGCCCGGATTGTTTATCTCTTAAATTTCTGAATAATTGGGATCTCGGAACTAGAGAAAGAAAGCCTTGAGATTTGAATTTTGAAATTCAAGTTTTGTAACAATCTTTGTGCTTATTTGATGTATGATTGGAAGTTATGAGGGGGTACTAAAAGTGTTTTGGTTGACTTGTCATGTAATACAATTTTAATTAGGAGCAAAAGTTTGAAAACTTGACTTGCTGCATTGCATCATGGCCTAATTAAAGAATCAATTCAGAAGGTCCATATATACCTGCTGCTGCATATAAAATTATATGTTAATTGTTCATTTTCTTAACACTAACAAAAAAAGTTGTTTGTTCGCTACTGAGATTTGTCTTCCATGGATGCAATATTTGTCTGTCACTACTCATTAGTGGTCTACGAAATGTCAATGAACATTCGTTGGAAAACAATGGGTTTTTGACTTAAATTTGGTGTATCTGGATTATTTCAGATACAAGATGGGGTTGTCTTTCGCCAAACTTTTCAGCAAACTTTTTGCTAAGAAAGATATGCGTATTCTTATGGTGGGTCTTGATGCTGCTGGTAAAACCACCATTTTGTATAAGCTCAAGTTAGGCGAAATCGTTACCACCATTCCTACCATTGGTATATTTCTTGCACAAAATTTGTATCCCGAATTGATCAAATTCCTATTTTCTCAATTTTCTTCTGATTGAGGTATCTAAGTCTTTTATGGACATGAATGTGTTTATAATACGCCTGTCTATGGATATGAATATTGTTTATTGTTTTTGGGCAGGATTTAATGTGGAAACTGTGGAATACAAAAACATCAGCTTCACAGTGTGGGATGTTGGGGGCCAAGACAAGGTGAGCTACATTTTGTTTTAGGATTGTGCCTCTTGGTCATTTGTCTTTGTTAATTGGGTATTTTGCTGGGACGGACAAAATCCACTTCCTGATTGTGGTTGTATATACATGTTTGTTTAGTTTGGTCTCAACAAAATCTACTTCTTGGTTGTGTTTTATGTACATTTTTGTTTAGTTTGGACCTGTAAACTTTGGAAGTAAATGGATATAATTAGTTAAGTACACTACGTCCTTTTGCTATTTACTTTGTGAGAGTTCCTGTTTAATTATTAATCGGTGGTTTGGGGGTTCAGATTCGACCACTATGGAGACACTACTTCCAAAACACACAAGGGCTTGTCTTTGTGATTGACAGCAATGATCGAGATCGTGTTATTGAGGCTAAAGATGAGCTGCACAGGATGTTGAATGAGGTATTTGGGAAGGCTTATGTTTTTCCGGTACCTAGTTTAGTGGTCAAGTTCTTAAATCGTAATGTTCTTTCTCGAGCAGGACGAGTTGAGGGATGCTGTGCTTCTTGTGTTTGCAAACAAGCAAGATCTTCCAAATGCAATGAATGCTGCTGAGATCACCGATAAGCTTGGCCTTCATTCTCTTCGACAACGCCATTGGTATAGCTAATAACTAGAAAACCCCCATCGAGAGAATCTCCATCTACTGTCAATATGCAAAGTTGCAAACAGAAGCACCTCAATCCTCCTTTTTACCAATGTGCTTATATATAAATCTATTTATACTCTGCAGGTATATCCAGAGTACATGTGCCACTTCCGGTGAAGGATTGTACGAGGGATTGGACTGGCTTTCAAACAACATTGCTAACAAGGCATGTTGAATTTTTCATCTACAGTTTTGTCTACAACTGCATAAGTCATTGTTCCAGTTTTATATCTGTTATTCACTGTTTTCCTGTTTCCTTGTTTCAGGCATAGAGGATTCTGCAGGTTACTAGCTATCTCCATCTGTGAGTACGTGTATGTGCAAACCCAGCCCATCATATATCGCAAATAGGCCGGAAAGCAATCTGTCTTGGCTTATATTATCCTGCAACCCTGTCAGTTGGGTTCAACTTGGTCTATTTCAGTTCATTGTCTAGACTTGATTTGCTAAGCCAAATATTATTCGTAAAGTCGTAACTGATGATCTACTTCTCGCTTAAATGGGGATGTACTCAGCCATTACTTTGTCACAGAAATTTCGAGCAAGAGTGTGCCAAAGTGGGAGGTGGGACTCATGGATGACTAGTTGTTGTATAATTCCAATTTTTGTGTAATAAATAAATAAATAAATAAACAACAAAAAATACCAAAATTGTATTATCTAGACACCAAAAAGAACCGAGTAATTGACGGACAATTCTTATGTTCACGCCTTGAGTGAACGAGCATATTGACCTCTATTGTCGATTAACATACTTTTACTTAATAAATTTAACATCCAATGGTCCATATCTTAAATTAGTTTTTAAATATCATTTTTGTAAAAACATCAATCGAATATCAGAAATCGTTTCATTATCTAATTAAATCAAACAAAGAATGGTTCTAACAACACTTACTACTATTATGATGAACTGTCTTTGTATTTCATAGAAATGAATAGTTAAAAGGTCTTCAATTTGATTGATTTTTTACATATAGCTAATCTTTGTATGATATTGTGTAATATGAATGGTTGGATTAGAAAATTATAAACTTAAAGTGTATCAATCGCAATAGAGAGTGAATATGATCATTCACCCCAGGGGTGAACCTAACAATTGTTCGTAATTGACCTATATCAAGATTAGAATCTCATAATCGAATTCGGTTCCTGTTCCAACTCATTGGATATAACTTATATATGAATTCATATATTGCGGAAGCAAATTCCACATCAGTATGCAAAGGAATGATGCTTCCCCATTTGTTGCCAAATATTTTAAAAATACGTTGGAGCAAAAGGTAATATAAGCACAGTCTCCTAATTAATCACGAACTAGAGACTTATATATGCCTTTAGACCGAATAGTTGTGTTCTTTTTTCATATAAGATGATGAGTCCACGTACTGTTCTTAGGTATATATGCTAGCTATAGCAGAATATTGCTATGCACTTTGTCTTCTGCGTAGTTGCATTTATCAACACACAGGGAGTGTGGTACTTGCCCTTTGCTCTTACAGACACCCCAGCATCGCTTCCAGGCATCTGCACATTGATCGAGACAGTCGAAATCTTGCCCGGAGACTAATTGTGCTGCAGGCCAAGCCAGCACCAACAGTGCAGTCGCCACAAGAACGATCATGCATAATTTGTTATAACCTAATTAAAACTAAGTATATTTTGTGGAGGATGGTTGTATTAACAGTATGATGCACATTCAGGGCGCATGCATATATATACGATCAGTTTGACATAATATATGCGTGTGATCCTTTTGAACTTGTACTACTGTTACTGTGGGTGGCTAGGTGGTGCACTGCGGTATTGGTGTTGTGTGCTGTGTTATAGAGCGATGACCTAGAATTCAAATTCTAGCCTTTGAATAGAGCGATGACCTATAATTCAAATCCTAGCCTTTGAGTTCGAAGTGATCTGGAAATTCCAATTGATGACCAACGAAACAATTGCAAGAGATTGTTTTTTCTTTTCTTTTCTTTTATCAAGAGGTTTTTTTTTTTTTTTTTTGAGTTAAAGAAATATATTCATCACAAACCATAATAGGCCGTTACATACTCTTCCGCTGTCATTTAAGGACATAGACAGACAAGAAGTTAGTGGTAGTACCCACAAGTGGTACGTACATATAGTCCTACTCATTATACATTCAAATATGTAGAGCTAGCGGATATCCTACTTCGGTATTACTCCAGAGACACTAGAGAGACAATGGGTGCACATCAGTGCTTAGGTTCCTAAATACAAGAAATTTATTGTAAAAGACAAGCTAAAACATAGTAAAGGCCTAGGGCAAAAACCCTAGCCCAAAAAAGTCAGCCCAAGAGCATCCAAAGAGTGGTCCACCACCAGAGCCCATCAAGCCCGCCTGGTCTTAGCCCATCCACCCCAGACGACATGTTGTACACACAAGCCTAGCGACTCTGCCTGACCCGCTCTACTCCTCCCGACCCGTGCCACCTTGATCTACGCCTCTGCGACCACCTACCACTTCGACCCAAACCCGCCGCAACACACGCTGACCTGAAGCACGCCGGACCACCATCGAAGCAGAACCCATATCGTCGGCCTTACACAGCACAACCCACCACCGGTCGAGATGAGTTCGAAAACCCAAGCCGAGGCTTTCTGCAACTACAGCGAGCGCCACCATCCAAGGAAACCCTCGAACCATATTGGATCGAATACCCGTCCGGCAGCAGACCCCAAGACGTTTGCGAGGCTGGAGGCCAGCACCCGTCGGGCGCCGCAGGACGAGGTCGAATTCTCACGGACGAAAACCGGGTTTTGTGTTTTTAGGGTTTCTCTCTAGAAGTCGAAAATATGTTTTTTTTCAAGAGGTTGTTGATTTCCTAAAAATTGAAGAAACATTAGATATGATGATTGATTCTTTGGGTCGTGGGCTCGAAAAAAGGAAATTATTCATTAAAAAGTAAAAGTAATAACGTTACAAAATGACTCACTCACATTTTGCTTACGAAAAGATTAAGTCGTGTCTAGAAAACCCTAAAATAATCTCCAGTAACATTACTATGAGAATATGCACAAAATAACCAGTAATCTGACGCTACTAAGGAGAGCTTAAACAATTCAAAAACTAACCCGAATTTACTCATGTTCTCGAAATACTATGTACCCTATACAAATGAGATATCCCCAGGGATATGCCTACATGCTTAGTAGCCTAAAATAAAAAGAGAAAGCCAAATGAGATATATCCTCAGTGTGTTGCAGAATGACGAGTAGACCGCCCACCCAAATAAGAACAGATATAAGTTCTGCCTCCATTATAGTCAACCTTAAGAGAAGATAGCCGTTAGAATTTTTCATATTTAGGTATGCAGTCTACTCGTCCCTAATTTTTCATATATTATGTCGTCTTACTATTTTTTATATTTGGATATATGTACTGCAAAAAAAAAAATTTGGTGTTGAAGATTCGAGAAACGTATATACACAATTTTCAATATACAATGTTGGTCTTACAATTTTTTCATAAATAATATTACACTTGGATTTTTCGATCTTATAGTTGGGCCGTTGGATGTCAAATTTTTCTGTTTTCCTGACATCAAAAGTTGTGTTTTCTTCGGTCAACAACCGACATCCAAAGACAGTGCGCTTGGGAAATTTCCGGAAGTTTCCTAATTGCGTTGGGTTCAAGTCATGCCAAACCGCGTCGCGAGCTCACCAGCGACCGTTATTGACTTTAAAATCCACGGTCCATCTCTGCTACCACCGCCTAATCCCAGCCCTCCATATCGTTCCCCGCTCAATATAAATAACCCCCGTAGGCGCCTCACATCCTTCACCCCGCGCTATATTACAATAAGTCGGTCATGGCAAGGCGTCCAGGTTCAGAGCTTCTGTCTTCTTCGATTCCTTGGTTTGGTTTCCTTAGATAATCAAATTCTGCTTTTGCTCCTGTGGTCTTAGGGTTTGGATTTTATTCGTGATCATGGCTGCCGATGTTATAGAGCCACGGTTTATTGGTTCAGCGGTTAACTCCTTCCAGTTTGTTTCTTTTCTTAACAGTCTTTTATGGTTCGTTGTTTTTGGGGTTGGATTATTCGATTTTGATCGAGATCGATTGTGGTTTTTGTTGCTGTGATTTAGGACTGGACTGGGCCGAGGTCTATATAAGCAAACAGTTTTGTAAATCGGTTTATTGGTTTTGCAGAGATCGACTTATTGTTTCGTTAATTTCATTACTTCTTTTTCAGAATCTGCCTGGATTGTGATGCATCATGGTTTTGTTGATGTGTTATTAGGATTTGGCCGGTGAAAGGCTGCAGTCCGTACATATAGCCATGGGCAGAGCTTCGGCTTTTATCGGTTTACACGGATTGAATCTAAATCGATCTACTTTCTTTACCTTCCTTTACAAACTGCTATTATGTGATGTATTTTTTGCCTGCCTTCTATGAACCGAGTTATGGATGGTTTTTGTTCCTATTGGTCAGGATACGACTCGGTGGTGGCTGCTAGGAGTTTTTGTTCCCAGGCTTATTCGGATTCGGTTTTTCCTTGTCAATAATTTTTTTTGATACCTGATCAACTCATGTTGAAACCTTCTTTTGGCACGTTCTATATCTAAGTGGATCAAGTTTTTCCTTGCTCTGTTTTAGGGTGTGCTGGCGTGCTGGTCACAGCTAGCAAGCAGCTGTGGTGCTTCTTGTGCTCTCTGTGGTTTCCAAAATTCAACTTATTCCATTCGATTATCTTCCATTCTTTCCCAAACCCTATTTTTGATTTTGACTTTAGGATTTGTCTGGTATATTGGTAGGTGCAAGTGCTGGGCAGAGTTAAGATTATGTGATTCGGCCGTATTTGGTTTGGCAATCAACCGTTCTTCTCTCAAAATCTTTGTTTTTTTTTTCTTTACTAGTTGTCTGCTCGGGTGTAGATTGAGTTGTTGTTGGTGGTCTTTAATTAGGAGAATTTTGGCTGCGCTGTTTGCAATGGCTATTCAAGCAGGAGTTAGAGGTTTCAGTTGATTTCATCGGTCAAACTGCTGCTCCTTAATTAATTTTCTACCTTTCTAAAATAACATTTTGCTTGAATTCTGTTTTGCGCTCATGTAACACTTACTTTTGTGTAGGGATTGGCTTTAACAAGCAGGAATTGCCTGGTTTTTGCAATTTGTTATTTCGTTCAAATATTTAATCTCTCTTAAAGTTTTTGGTGATTCTCGTTTTTCTTTTTCTTTCATAAATGCTTGTTTGGTTTAATTCACAGTTGCTGCTGAATTAGGATTCTCCAGTTCACTGACAGCACTCTGTTTTGGCCCGCATATCGCATACTTTATGCAGGAGGGGGTTTGATTCTTCTCGGCTTGCGATTTAGTTTTCTGTTTTGATATGGATTACTGGGTCATGATATGATGAAATATGTTCTGCTTGTGTATTCCAGGGTGGTTAAAGGAGGTTGTAAAATTGAGGAAATGCACTTCTTCACGAGGGGGTTTGATGCTTCTTGGCTAAATAATTTAATTACAGAACAAAACTCTCTATAAGTCATTCAACAGATACTGAACTTCTAAATGATGGATGATGTGTATTATCAGGATCAAAGAGGATTACAATGCTTCAACTAATGAGATTAGATATTGAAATCGGATTTTCGCTTTGCTGGTGTGCCAAGCAATGGATAGAGCTTCAGCTTTCATCGGTTTACACTTTACACATTAAAATATGATAATTTTACCTACCTTTTAAATTATTTAAAACTATTATGTGATGCTTGCTTTTGGGCTGTCTCCTAGAGTCTCGAGTTATGGATGGGTATTGCTCCTATTGGTTTAGGCTACAGCTCAGTGGTGGTGGCGGCTAAGAGTTCTTTTTTTCCCAGGCTTAATTGGTTAATCGGTTTTGGTGATCGACTCATTCTTTCTAAATTTTGGTTGATACCTTGTTTTTGGCACGTCTTAGATCTAAGTGGATCAAGTTTTTCATTCGTCTGTTTTAGGCTGTGCTGGTATGTTGGTGATGGCTAGCAAGCAGCTGTGGTGCTGTGTCTCGGCTCTTGGTTTCCAAAATCCAATTTATTCCTTTCAATTATTTTCCATTCTTGTCCAAACCCTATTGTGACTTTAGGATTTGGCTGGTATTTTGGTAGGTGCATGTACTGGGCAGAGCTTATGTGATTCGGCTGTATTTGGTTTGGCGGTCAACCGCTCTCTCTCTCTCTCTGTTTTTTTTTTTTCCAATTTTTTCTTCAGCTTTCTGGTTTAGATTGAGTTGTTATTGGTGTTCTTTAGGAGAAGTTTGGAATTTGGCTGCTGTGCTTGCAATGGCTATGTATGCAGGAGTTGGGGTTTTTCAGTTGGTTTTGTCAGTCGAACTGTTCCTTTTTAATCAACTTTCTACCTTTTTTTTAAATAAAATCTTGCTTGAATTCTTTTTGCACTCATGCTACATTTATTGATCTGTATCAGGTATTGGTTTACCAAGCAGGAGTTCCCTGGTTTCTGCAATTTGTTCTTTCCTTCTAAATATTTTATCTTTCTCAGAGTGTTTGGTGATTCTCGTTTTTCTTCGTAATTACTTGTTTGGTTTTTAATTTACAGATGCTGCTCAATTTTGTAAAGGATTCTCCAATTCTCAAATCACACAGATTGATGTTAAAACGGTTTGGTTTACTGACAGCACTCTGTTTTGGCCCTCGTATTGTATTGCTAGGAGTAGGAATTCATGCATAAGGGGGTTTGATGCTTCTCAGCTTAGTTTTCTGTTCAACAATGATGTGATGAAACTATGTTCTGCATGTGTATTTCAGGGTGATTAGAGGTTGTAATCTGCACAAGGGGGATTAATGCTTCTTGGCTATACAGAAAATCTTTAATTGAGAAATTCTTAGTCATTCAACATACTGAACTTCACGGATGATGTATTGGGGTGATGTGTATTATTATTCAGTAATTACAATGCTTCACTTATTAATATTAGATTTTGAAATTGGATTTTTGCTTTGCTGGTGTGTTAATAGGGTTTGGCTTTTATTGGAGATACTGCCTATAGACCAAGCGGTCTTGTACGGTTTATTGGTTTCAGCGGTCAACTCAGCCCTTCATTGATATATTCCTTCTCTTAAAATCTTTCCTGATTTGTTGTTCTGTGGTTGGATGATTCTGTTTTGATGGAGATCAGTTGGGGTTTTTGTTGATGTGCTAGGATTTGGCTTGTTTGATGGTGGTGGCTGCCGGGCTTTATGTAGCGAATTGTTTTGTAAACGGGTTTATTGGTTTCAGTGATCAAGTTTTCTAAAATTTTATTCCTCCAAATCTTCTTGATTCAATTTGGATCATGATGTATCATGGTTTTATTGATGTGTTTTAGGATTTGGCTGGTGGAGGCTGCAGTCCGGACGAGTTATTTGGATTGGTGGTGGTGATGGTTTGCAATAATTTTTGTTCCAGGCTTTATTGGTTTCACCTTATCAGTAATCAACTCATTCCTTCTCATTTTGGGCATGTTTTAGATTTCAGTGGATTAAGATTCCTTGTGCTGTGGCTTTTTCGGTTTCCGTGCTGAACTATTTTGTTCCTTTCTTATTCATCTTCATCTTCCTTGTCAAAATCTCTTCAGAAAACACTGTCAGACCTCTTTTCTGTTCTGTTTCAGATCGAGGATTTTCAGGTTTTTGGTGCTGTGTTGGTAATGGCTACTATGACAAGCAGGAGTTTGGGTTTGTCAATTGGTTTGAGTGATCATCTTGCTCCATCCTTAGATTAACTTCTTATCTGGGTTCATGCTTATATGGATGAGTATCAGGGACTGGTTGAGTCCGAAAGTGTTCTGTCTAATTGGTTTCCTGGTTTCTGTTTTTTGTCCTTCAAATCTTTGGTTTCGCTTAAAATATTTAAAATCTTTTGTGATTGGTTTTTTAATTACAGATGCTTCCGAATTATGGATCCAATGCTCAAATCATACGGATTGGGGTTTAAATGGTTTGGCTACTGATCACTGGCTTGTGAATTTTCCTTTGGATTTCCAATTTAGTGGATGTTATATACAGTTCTTTATTGCTTGGAGCATGGATTTATGTAGTTGGAGGTTTGATGCTTCTAGGCTTATAGTCCAGTTTTTGAAAACTTTATTTTTGGTTTTGGATTACAAGTCATTTATGATATGATGGAATGTTGTTGTGCATGTGTATTTCAAGGTGGTTACAGGAGATTGTTAAAAAGGAGTATGCATCTATTCACGAGGGGGTTTGATGCTTATTGGCTTAAGATTTAATATCGGTAAATTCTTAAATTTAGTAATCTGTAGTCCAATCGGCAGATACTGAACTTCTAGATGATGGGTGTTGTGTATTTTCAGGATTGAATAGGATGGGTTTCACTTCTCAGTGGATTATACTCGGGTGTACGATGCTTCACTTATATTTTGACTTTTATTGTTGGTGCTGCCTATGCTATAGAGCAAGCAGTTTTGTGATTCGGTCTATTGGTGTCAGCGGTCAACTCAGTCCTTTTGCTAAATTGTCCCCTCCCTTGACAATCCTTCCTGATTTGTTGTTTTTGCGGTTGGATTCGATTGATAAGATGGATTTTGTTGGTGTGATTTAGGTTATCTGGTTTGGTGGTGACGGTTGTCGAGCTCTATGTAGCGCATCATTGTGTAACTGGTTTATTGGTTTCAAAGTTCCAACTTGTTTCAAAAAATTATTCTTCTCCACATTTTCTTGACTGTGATGCATCATGGTTTCGTTTGTGTTTTAGGATTTGGCTGGTGAAGGCTGCAGTCCATAGGCTGCTTCAGCTTTATTGGTTTCCACGATTACATCCTGCTATCTTGCATTTGAACTTTCTTTGTTTTTAATTTTAATTTTATTTTTATATACTTGCTTATAGATGGATATTATCGGTACTGATTTAGGATACTGCTGGTGCGGTGGTGATATGGAGTATGCATCTCTTCATGAGGGGGTTTGATGCTTCTTGCCTTTAATATCAAATATCTTCAATTGAGTATTTCTTATCCTTTAGTCACTGAACTTCTAGATTATGTGTATACTCAGTCAGGTGGACTTCAGTTTAGATATTGGCTGCTATGCTATTGGGTTTTCTCTTCCATTGTTGATGCTATTGGGTTTTCTCTTCCACTGTCGATTTACAGCGGCCAACTCAATCCTTTGCTAATATTTCCCTTCTCTTAACTATAATTCCTGATTTGTATTCCTTCCCCAAATCTTTCAATTCTTTCAATTTTCAGTTTAGGATTTGGCTGTTGAAGGCTATATAATGGGCAGAGCTTCGGCTTTATTGGTTTTCATGATTCATACCTGCTATCTTCTCTCAAACTATTTTTTATTATTTTTTTATTTTTTTGTACTTGCTTATATTTATTTGTATTGGTTTAGGATACGGTTGCTGCGGTGTTGATGGTTATGCAAGCTTTTGCTCCCAGGCTTCATCGGTTTCACTGTATCAGTGATTAAATCCTTCCTTCTCAATTTCTGATCTGATTGTTTTGAGACATGTTTTAGGTTTCACTGGATCAGGTTTTTCTAGGCTGTGGTTGGGGTGTTTCATGTGCTTCTGTTCTATTCTTTCCAAGATGAACTTATTCCTTTTTATTATCTGCATTCTATTCATATTATTATTTGTACGGGTCTATATAGGACTTGGCTGATAGCTTGGATGGCTGTAAGGGCAGGAGTTGAATCAAGTTTTTTGTCTTTTTTTGGTTTGGGCGATCAACTCCTTTCCTATTTTCTGTTGCTTTTTTCAAAATGTTGTCATATATATATATATATATATATATATATATATATATTTTTTTTTTCAGTAATAAGATCATTAGCAATCATCTCATTCCTTCTCAAACAGCTTTTTTTGGCTCATGCTATGTTATTGTGTATCGGGGTTTGGTTTCACAAAGTTGGAGCATGGGCACTTTTGCTATTTGTCCTTTCTCAAAACCTTTTGTGATTGTGGATTTTTTTTTCCCTCCCTCTATACTTCTTTTTGGCTTCTGAAATTCTTTAAAATGGTTTGGCACACTGACGTTTACTAATTCTTTTTCCCTTTACTAGTTTCGCTTCACATATTGCAAGTCATGGTGGTTTTATCGCTAGGAGTAGCACCATAGATTCATGTAGGAAGAGGTTTGATAATTCTTGGCTTACAAGTTTTTCTAAAATTTTCTGTTTCGGTATGGGTTAGCGAGTCATTCAACAATAATATGATTGGAGTATGGTCTGCACGAGTTTTTCAGGGTTGTTAGTAGTAGTAGTTGAAGGCGAGCGGGAGTTTGGGTGCGGTGGCTTGTGTTTCAGGAGTTTTTTTCTTTTGATTGATTCTTTCCAAAACTTATCGAGTCTTTTCGTTAATAAAACACTCTGTTTGGGTTTTCTATCTACAGATGCTGTTTGATTTCGCCAAAAAATGATCACTAAATAGGTTTGGCATCATGGATCTTTACTTCATATTCGGTGTTCTTGTTCTTATGCTGGTTTGATCTTCTTGTTTTTCGATCACTAAAGGAGTAGTGTATCCTAATGCTTCTGAATAAATGAAGTAAAGACTGCTTATTAAAATTTGTACCTCTGCTGTAGGGTTTGAGATTCTCTGCCCTAAAATTAATTTTTGATAATTTTTAACAGTTATCTGAACTCCCTATCAATGTTGAATGTGTTTTGTCTATCTTCAGGTTTGGTACGGAAGGTTTCTTTTCAAGAGTGGGTTTTGATTTTGGTTGGTCTGTTGGTAAGACGAGCAGTTTTGTGATCCAGTGGTCAATTTGATTCCTATGTTTCTCATATCCTGATTGCTACTAGAAATTGGCTGTGATGCCTCATGGTACTTGCTGCTTATAGTTGAAAGGGTTTCTCACACATTCCACTGGTCATTGCTTTTTGCCAGTTGTATTGTTTTTGCTGCCTTTGGAGTTTGTTTGATAGTGTGATGTTCTAGTATTGAAACTGGCTGGCAGAAGTTGTTTATTTGGAGATAGTTCCTGCTCTTCTGCTTGATGTCTACTTTGGTGATGTCTTCTTGTTGAAAGTGCTGGTTGATATATCGTTCTGGAGTATAAGAACAATTGCCCTTCTTTTTATGGCGCCAAGACTGTGCTATATTTAATGACCAGTAAGATTCTCTGTGCCTCATCAAGTGTCTATGAAAAAACTTTGTGGAATGAAGAAAAACTTTGTTTAATGAAGATCATTGCATGTTGTTTCATTATTGGAAATTGGCTTGGTGTTGACTTCCAGTGTTCACAAGGGGGTCCTGTGCTTGTATAATTGTTGGTGGTGTTTCCGCAGCTTTGATTAAGTGCTGTATTTTTCTATCAATGCCTTGTGAGCTGCCTTCCTCTTCTCTAAGTTGTCTCCAAGTTTGATCCCTTGTTTAAACTTCTTTTCTCTGCGGGTGGTTTTTTATGCTTCGGAGTTGGTTTCTTTGGGGCATGATGCTATGTTTTCGAGCTCAGTTGGTTGAACTTGTCCGTGTCTTTGATGTAGGTATGTATGTCTTTGTTGGGTGGAAAATATAACGAGTATGCTATCACTAACGTGCATTGAATTAGGTTTTTAGGTTGTAATTACTAGGTAGTAATTAGGTACTTAGGTTAGGTTAATGGGATGTAGCTCAAATATGGTAGAGCTCTCGGGCTTGTAACTTGCATCTCCAAGTCTCAAGATTTTCGAGAAGATCAAGGTTCAAATCCTTGTGTCCCACTATTTGATTCTTTATTATGTTCAAGTACAGTGTTCTAGGAAAAATTGGTTGGCTGTTCTTCTATTCTTTTTTTTCTTTTTTTCCTCGGTAGTTAGCAAATAAAGCATCTTTCTTCTCAAATGAATCTCGATACCTGTTCTACTCATACCCATTCTTGGTTGTAATAGAAGGTGCGGAAATTTTTTTATTAGGTTGGAAAAGGGGCGTCTAATTTGGCATTGGCATTAATATGGTTTATGGTTAAATTTCTGATACACTGCCATTGCCTTCCGTTGATAATAAAAGAAAGACGACATTTGGTTTGTAATGTTAACATGTTTCTGACATTTTTTGCGATCACCTTTTCCGAGGTAGAAAAGTTTCTCGCCGTTTTAAGTCTGGCTGCAGGTCATCAGGTGAGCTCTCCCCCTTAATGCAGCTAGTATTTCAATTTTGATTTTTATGAAGGGGAAATGATCATTTACCCGATTTTAGGCTAAAAATTGCCCACTTGCTCCACCAACTGTTTTTTAACCCCATTTACCCAAAACACTCTAAGGGATTATTTCCCCTTTACCCAATTAATTCTTTTTTCTTTTTTTTTGAGACTTTTTTGCCCTCTCCTTCTTTCTCACTTAGAGAGAGAAGTCACCTTCCACCTTGCTGTGCTCCGGTGACCAGAGGCCGGCGCGGTCTCCGGCGACCGGACTCCGGCGACAGGTGACCGGACTCCGGCGAACGGTAACCGGATTCCGGCGACCGATGACCGGAATCCGGCTATTATTGCCCCCCAGTAATCATATTATTGCCTTCCAAAAATCATATTATTGTCGTCCAGTGAATTGTATGAACTCCCAAAACCAAAATGAATACACTACAGGCACAATTGATCAATTTATAATCATATTACTGCCCCCCAGTAATCATATTATTGCCCCCCAATACAAAGTCCAACGTCTCTACTGCCCCCCAATAGACCACCAAAAATGCACCATTTTGTAAGATTCACAGATAATTTGACTTTAATACACAGAAAACAACAGGTAATTTATCAAAACACCACACTATAGTGATCCCTGTCCCTCGTATCAAAGTCTACTGGTGGCCAATAATGTGTCTACTGCCCCCAGTAGACCATCAAACAAACCCCACAGTTACATTGCAATGTCAGATTACTCACATTGTTGAACAGATAGTAGATCATTGGCCTCCAATCCAATAGACATTCAAAAAAAAAATGCTGTTCCTTGCCAAAAAAAAGAACTGAACAACAATTCTTAAAAAAAAAAAAATAACGCAGCAACCGGAGTAATGTCACTCCTCCGGCGACTCCAGCATCGATTTGCTAAGGGCACCCAGTCGCTTGGGCACCCAACTCATCCAAGACAGCCCACTACCCCCACGTCCACCACCTGCTGCTGCACCGAGCACTGACACAGCAGCCCATCCCCGCGCGGCCCCTGCAAACCCAGCAACGCACGACAGCTCCACTACCATACCGGATCACCCACGTCTCCGGATCCACACCGACGCCGTCGAACAGACCCAGTCGCCGAGTTCCTAGGCGCCGGAATAGCTGATAAGAACGACATCACCGACAAAGGCAGCGCCGGTGAGACCTCTGAAGCTTTTCGTCGCCGCCTCTCTTCTTCATCATCGTTGTCGTCTTCGTCCAGAAGGGAGCAGCGATTTCCTGCATCACGGAGATCTCCATGACGCCGAGATCTCCATCCCCAATCGACCGCCTTATCGATCAACGTCCATTCATCGTCCGGCGCAGATGGTGGTGAACTCACATCTTCGAGACCGATGGTGGTTGGTGGACTCGGCATCTTCGTGGCTTGTAGTGGTCGTTGAGTCGGCTTGGTAGGGGAAGGAAGAGAGAGAGAGAGAGTCTGGGAGGAGAAGGGGAGTCTGAGAGGATAGAGTTTAATAGGGGGCAATACTGTCACTATAGGTTAGATTGGGTAAATGGGGTTAATAAACTCTTGGTGGAGTAAGTGGGCAATGTTCATGCTGAAATTGGGTAAGTGGTCACAGCCCTTTTATGAATTAGGTTGTATCAGAGGTTTTGGTTTGTAATTTTACTTTTTCTATTGAAAAACAAAAAAAAAAATTTACTTTTTCTATTGAAAAAAAAAAACCAGATCATCAGGTAACGTGGCATTTGAACTTTAATTATTTCTTCAGCAATATTCTATAGTACTTCCAGATCTCATGTCTTTTATGTTGAAAAGAGATCACCGGTTTGCATTTGTTTGCATCCTATTGATAATTTTGGTTGCAGTTGTGATAAGAGGATTTGGAACTAGATTTACTTGGGAAGTGCTTACAATCGCATTGACATACCTATTAGTGGTCTACAGAAACTAGAAAGGTATTTGGAGTTTTGAATATTCGTCGTGACAATTTACGCTTCTCTCCTTGTTAGAGGGAGACTTCTGACTAATGTGCATGAGTTCAGAGATACCTTACTATGGACCCTGCGTGGGGAAGCTGAATCTATGAATTATTTGTTCAGGGATTAATTGCTACATGCTGGCTACTACCATATGGAATGAAATTGGAATGCCTGCTAGGATTTACTTTGACATTTAAGCTCGACTGGGATAATTGGATTGCAACTAACCTCTTGCAAGGAAACTGTTTAGTTTTTGAGATTTGATTGGTCTCATTTATTCATTTACACCTATCTTGGTTTATTTGGAAATGGCGTAACAAGAATAATACTGCTTCCTTGAGCTTCAGTATATTGGAGAATGGAGCTCATGCCACGTAAATTTTTTTCTATCAGTACGACCGTGATGATGTGCTGGCAAAAACTTTGTGTTGGCCAATTCAAATTAAAGTTGGATGCATCTCAAACTGATAATGGCTTAATTGGTGTGGAGGAATTTGGCATTATGGCTTTAGAAGGAACATTGGCAGTGGTGAAGTTCTTCAGCCTGAAACCGGGGGTTTGTTTATGGGTTTGCAGATTGCCATTGAGCTTGAAATTAAGAATACTGAAGTGGAAAGTGATTCTGCTATCTTCTTGCACCTAATGTTAAGCTCTCACATCGATCGATCTCCATCCTTTATTCAGCATGTTCATTGTGGAATGTGGTGGCTGATGGTCTAGCCAAGAGAATTACTCGGGAATTGTGGCTTTGCAGATGTCCTTCCATTCCTCCCTTTTTCATCAAGCTGTGATGGATGATATCGATGACATTTCTTTTTCATCAAGCTGTGATGGATGATATCGATGGCATTTCTAGGCCTAGAGACTTTGATTTCAGCTGGACTAGGCTAGTTTCTTGTTTCTGGACCTTGTGCTCCACTGTACCCAAAAGGAGAAGGATTGGTGGTTTTACTTACAGGTAGTTATGGTAGAATTGAAAAAAACTTCCGTAACAGAATGGTGTCACAAAATTTCTCCAGACCATTTCAAATCAAACTATGGTAAAAAAAAAAGAGGAAAAATAACCACACATTGACATTGACTACGGGAAATATGGAACTCAGCGTGCACTTTCGATCATTTTACAGTTGGTCTACTCAGTGCAGGAATCGCTCACCTAGAAATGCTGGAAGAAAATCTTACACCGAGGGATTAACTCTACAAATCTTGAAATGAGCTCTGGTGGATATGCCTCCTGTACGTCTTACTATGACAATGGGCATAGAAAGTGGTTAAGAATGAGCACACTGTTATTTTCGTAAGTATAAGTTATTAATCAAACCACGATTTTACAAGTTCGGGTCCATGAATTTGTAGTTAACTGCAAAATTATTAATTGGGAAATACAATATATATCATCAATTGGGAAATACAATAAAAAGAACCGACCAGAATTAGAAATCATAAACTTGTACATAATGATAATAGGATCTAAGAAACACGTGACAAAATTTACCTAATCAATGGCCTTTCTTCTTTTCGTGTCTTTGAGTTTCTATCAACCTTTTGGATCTTTCATTCACTTGAGAGAATTTTGTTCAAGAGTTGTTGATTGTAGAAGCAATTAATCCAAAAATATACCGTCAATTATAAATTATTAGCCTTTTTATTGAAGTCTCAACGAAAATCAAGCTTAAATAAACCCACTCTCCAACAGAACCAAGAAAGAAATTAAAAAAAAAAAAAAATTGAACACTCAACTAAGTACTCTCCAACAGATCTGAAAAAGAAATAAAATTTATGGAAATCTTCTCCCAATCTAAAAGTAATGCCAAACCTGTGATTTAAAGAAACAAATTTGATTATGATTCTATGGCATGACGATATATATCAACACATTACACATTACTTCCAAGTTAACCACCTTTAAATTGAAGACACCAAATATCAAAGCCAAACTTTCCATTGAATTACTGAACTATAAGAGACAAAGACAGAGACAGATCACAGATATAAGTACCTTGATTCAATTACATTCCATGAAAAAAGCCCCGTCTTTTTTTTTTTTTTTTTTTGGGTCTGAAAGAGAAGCCTTTGTCACAGCATTGATCTCTTCATATGCATCATATCCTAGGCATAATAAAAGAAAGTGATTGAGAACTATAGGCCTGGCATTTAAACCCGTAACCCGCAAACCCGCACGCTAAAAATCTCCACAAACCCATCAGTTTATTAATCCGGGCTAAAAAAAGCCCGTACGCAAAAAACCCGCAAATTAACAGGTTTTGAGGGCTAAACCCGTTGGAACTTGTTAACTCAAAACTCTTCCTGTTAAGAACCCGCACAGTACCCGCACGTTGCCAGGCCTAAAGAACTATACAAAATCAGCAAGCTAGGTTGGATGAAGTTATTGATATGCTAACCCATTCACAAAATCAGAAACCACTAAAAAAAAAAAACACCCAAGGCACTGATATTACTGATGAGAACCTCAGTGATACTACTGACCAGGGATTATTTGCTCAACTACCATTCGATTAAAATCAGACAGTTGATAAATTTCATCTCTTAAAAATCTAGATATCTGTCAACCGTCCGATTGAAATTGGACGGTAGTTAAGCAAATAATCCCTTATCAATAGCTGACCAGGAGAACATCAGCGATTACAGATATATTAAAGAATATAGTATGGTTTGCAAGTTTGCAACACACACAGACACTTGGTGTAACACGTTACACGTTGAGGAAGAAGAAGCTCATTTCCAATGACATGAAGCCGAATATTGCTTAAACTCCCTAGACACGTTGTCTTCATGCAAAAGCCACAACTCTTTATATGACTCTCTCTTTCTACTCCCTAGCCACGTTGTCTTCATGCAAAAGCCCACAACTCTTATTTAACTCTCCCTTCTTTGCCTCTCTCTACATCACGAAGAAAAACAGAGAAAACACACATCAATTCTGCTACCACAACTTTTTGTTTCCGTTTACTGTGAAAGATGCCTGGGCGCTGAAAGCACCTTAGGAAAGATCAAGCTCCATGACTACATCGGCAATAGCTGGGCCATCGTTTTCTCTGACACAGGTTTGTTACTAATTTGATATTCTGCTTCTATTGATTTTAACATTGTGTTTCGGATATGCAGGTGATTTCACGCCGGTCTGCACCACCGAGCTTGCGAAGATGGCCGAGTATTCCAAGTGTTCAAGGAGAAAGGAGTGAAGCTGCTCGCCGGGTTTGTCCTGCGAGAGGGAAGCCTACAGTGTACGTGAGTTCTGATCTAAATTATTTGTCATGCATGCATGTCCATGCCGGATGCAAGGTCTTGCAGATCCAAAGCGAGAGATTAGTTTTGAGTCCATCTTTAATTTGGATGTCCATTTTCGAATAGGGCTAAGTCAAAACAAACAACACGCAGACGTTATTTTTGTGAAATAGCTAGTTTACAAGTACAGGTTCAACCGTTTTGAACTTTGGTAAATCTTGGAGACAGAATAAGATTCTATAATATATCAAACAACAGAAAATAACAATTTGGTGAGTTTGAGCGCACATGGTATCGAAGAGTCTTTTGTTTGGAAAATTCACATTGGGATTGTCTTTAAAAAAAATTACGTAGATTATGATCCGCTCAGATCTCAGAGCCCAACTGCCTTTCAAGTAAATATGGGGCGTTAACATATTTGATCTTAAATTTATTTGAATGTTCTTTAACTAAGGATGCAAAAGGAAATGAAATACTGTCCTAAGAAATACTTTCCTAAGAAATACTTTCCTAAGAAACACTTTCTTAAAGCAAAGGAAAATATGGGGAAAATGGTTCCTTCCATACTCCAAAGGAATTACTTTCTCCCTTTCTTTCTTTGCATTTATTACTCACAAGTCACAACATATTATTTTTTTTCCATTAATTATATACTTTTTAACAACTTTCCGGATAACTTTACTTACATTACCAAACATTTGAATGGAATTTTTTTCCATTAATTATATACTTTTTAACAACTTTCCGGATAACTTTACTTACATTACCAAACATTTGAATGGAAAGTTCTTCGAAAATTTCATTTCCCTTTCCATAGAAAAGACAAATGAACTGCTTTCCTTTTCGTGAACCAAATAAGGCCTTATGATTTTCATATGCTATTTATTTGTTTCTGCAATATGTGAAAGAATGTTGCAATTGATCGATACTCACTCGATATTGATCTGTTAATTAGAGTGTTATATTACATTCAGCATGACCATTATATACGTACGAAGTGGTGTTAGCTCAGTGGTTACTCAGTGGTTAGAGCACCCACTATCTATGTACGAAGTCATGGGTTCGAGTCACCATGGAGGCAGGATTGAAACCCTTTAATTCTCTTTTTGTAATAGAAAAAAAAAATATTACATTCAGCATGACCACTTATCAATAGTGTTTCATCATATATCCTTTGTTTCATGTTTCAGCATTTCATTTATTTTTTCCTCCATTTATGAACTATGTAATTTGTCAACAAAAGAAAAAAAAGACACAAGTCTAAAAGATTTCTGAAGAAATACAGGGAATTAATTCATAGACTCTTGAGAGTTTGTAATTTGTCAACAAAAGAAAAAAAAGACACTAGTCTAAAAGATTTCTGAAGAAATACAGGGAATTAATTCATAGACTCTTGGGAGTTTTTTTTTGTTTTAAACAAACATGAATGACATACTGACATTTGTATAAACTAATGCAGGCTGTGGAGGTCAAAGAGGTCCCAACCTGTAGCGCTCCAAACAGTTTGAGTACATCATATATAGTTTCGCGAGTTCTTAAAACATAGACCGAATGTTCGATTTACATTTTAGAAAACTCGTTAGGCATTTTTTAAATAATTTTTTTATAAAACACACAAGTAAATACATAGTTAATCACAAAACTTGTCGACCTTAAAGTCGAATTGTTTAGTTTATAAAACAAAGTAGCTTTATTTGATGTACGCGAACACTAATTTGGTGTTGGGAAGTTCGAGTCGGCTACTAGCACAAGTGATGATACGTATTCTTCATGTTACACACAACGAGTTGGAGCACACGCTCTGCAAGAGCATTGCAATGATTCCACACTGGAGTTATATTCGTATTCAATATTCTACAGTCATTGAGATAGATTTTCATTTTTTGAGGAATATTCAAGCATTTTAGAGAAGGTTTAGGTGATGCACGGTGTACCACTAGATAGTATCGGTAAGCTCTAACACCTCTTCTACTATCTCGGAATTCTTAACTACCACTAAATAATGCCGGTTATCATATCAATCATCCATGTGAGCTTAGATTTCGAGGCGTAGGCCATTGATGTAGCGTTTCGAGGTTTAGGGTGTTTAGTTCTTCCTTACTATTTTTAGGATATTCTTAGCGTATATAACAAAATTTGTAGGTATATTCACGTACGATCCTCCACTATTGTTGTAGGTCGAAATTAACTTGGGTCAAGTGGAAGTTGCTCTTCTGTCACCTTGCAAGTGGAGGTATCTTAGGGTCCACTTACCCATGACTCAGTTTTCCAGGTTTGAGGAAGTGTCAATGAACTAAACTCGACGGGATCTTCCTTCATTGGTGACTCGTGTTTTTAAGGATATTCCTCATCAGATGACATTTGCAATGTGAAATGAAAAACAATCATTCAATAACACCATTTTAAAATCAGGAAAGTCTTTGAGAGTTTAGCCACAACGAATGATGTGTCTTACAGCCTCTTAAAAATGTTGTTATTGAATGCTTGTTATTCATTTCAAATTGCAAATGTCGACGTATGATGAGGAATATCCTAAACAATATAAGGCATCACTGTGGGAGGATCCCATTGAGCTTAGTTCATTGACACTTCCTCAAACTTGGGAACTCTAGTCATGGGCAAGTGTACTCTAAGATACCTCCACTCGCAAGGTGGTAGAAGAGTAACTTCTACTTGACCAATTAATTTCGACCTACAACAACAATGGAGGGCGTGCAGGAATATACCGACGAATTCTATATTATGTGCTTGGAACATTCTAAGGCTAGTAAAGAAGAACCAAATACACTAACTGTGAAACACTACTATGCTTTGAAACTCGAGCTCATTTGGATGATTGACATGACAACCGACATTATTTCGTGGTAGCTAGGAATTCTGAGGTGGTAGAAGGGGTGTACGTGACTGACCGATACTATCTAGCGGTACACTGTGCATTACATAAACCTTTTCTGGAATGATTGAAGGAATTAAGGATTGTTCTTCGAGGGATGGGAATCTATCTCAATGAGTGTAGAATACCGAATACAAGTATATCTTCAATGTGGAATCATTAAGTGCCCTTAGGGATCGTGTGCTCCAACTAGTAGCCGACTCTAACTTCCCAATGCCAGGTCAGTGTTCGCATACATAAATAAGGCTATTTTATTTTGTAAACTAAATAGTTCCACCTTAAGATCGATAACGTTTGTAAATAACTGTGTATTTAATTTTGTGTGTTTCTGTTCATTCGAAGCTCCACCATTCGCCAAAGTCATCAACAAAAAGGTGAAGCGTCTTTCAAGGCAGGGCCGACAAGTCTTCAGATTTCTAGACACATCGAAATATCGAATGATACGTATTTTCGGTAAGAATCCTACGAGGACCGCAAAACATTCCATTGCTGATAATTTACGTTAAGTTGTATTTCCTTACACTTAGCTAAAGCTAGTTTTCATCTTATCTACTATCCAAAACATCAATCTTTTAAGTCAAGCGACTAATTTCGCATGAGCTTTCCTTATTAAGTAAAAATTAAGCAATCGTATGCAAACACAAGATTCGATCTTAAACTACAAGGGAAGCTTAGGAGACCAATTTGGTTCTTACTTCTTAGCTTTAGCAGTAAGGTTGTTCAGATTCCTAATCAAATTAAGGCTCCCAACAAAAAATAGAAATATAAGGAAAAAGGGTGATCCCAATCTTAAACCTCTTTCAGGTTTAAAGCTTTACTTGTACGTGGTTCTCCATTAAAAATAATTGACTAATATACAGAGGCAATACAATCCATATTTAAAGATATCCAGTTCGATGAGAAACCAAACTAATGCAAGCAGTGTTAGATACAGTTCCAATCTAGAAAATTATAAGTTTTTTTTTTAAACCTAATTTTAAAGCCAAAGTTCCAATACGATTCTAAAAATTTTAAATAAAGTTGAGATCTCTAATACTGCAATGACCTATTTTATAATTTCAGCGTTTTAAAATTTATTTTTCCTGGTATCGAAGTCGGTTTTTCTTTGGGTCACAACCGAAATATAAGTCGGTGCCTTTAGGAAAGGAAAAGGAAAAGAGAAGGTTGCGTTGGGTTGAAGGCATCACAAACCGCCTCAGAAATACCGCGTCGCCAGCTCATCGCCAACCGTTATTGACTTTAACTTCCACCGTCCATTTGTCCCACTACCGCTTAATCCTAGCCCTTCATATCGTCCCCGACTCACTATAAATAACCCCCACAGGCGCCTCGCATCCTTCATTACAACACGTCGGTTATGGCGAGGCGTCCAGGTTCAGAGCTTCTCTCTCCTTCGTTTGGTTTTGTAGATATCAAAATCTCTTTGCTACTGTGCTAATAGGATTCGGCTTAATCTGGAGATGGCTGCCGATGTTATAGAGCCGTGGTTTATTGGTTTCGGCGGTTAACACGGTTTCTTCTGTTAACAATCTTTCATGATTCGTTATTAACAATCTTTCATGATTCGTTGTTTTTGGGGTTGGATGATTTGATTTTGATGGAGATCGATCGATTTTGGTTTTTTTGTTGGTGTGATTTAGGACTGGACTGGTTTGATGGCGGTGGCTGCCAAGGAGCAAACGGTTTTGTAAATCGGTTTAATTGGTTGTTTGCAGAGATGGAATTATCGTTTCGTTAAAAATCTTTTATAACTTTCTCAGAAAAACCTTGACTCGATATGGATTGTGATGCATCGTGGTTTTGTTGATGTGTTGCTAGGATTTGGCCCGTGAAGGCTGCAGTCCGTACATATAGCCATGGGCAGAGCTTCGGCTTTTATCGGTTTTGCACGGATTATATCTGATCTACTCACCTTCCTTTTATACTATTTAATACTATTATGTGATTTTGGCTGCCTCCTTCGACTGAGTTTTGGATGGATTTTGTTCCTATTGGTTTAGGATACGGCTCAGTGGTGGCGGCTAGGAGTTCTATTCGGTTTCAGTGATCTACTCATTCCTTCTCAATTTGATACCTTGGTTTTGGCAGTGATCAACTCATTTAACACATCTCTTTTCAATATTTGTTGAAACCTGGGTTTTGGCACGTTTTAGTTCTAAGTGGATCAAGTTTTTTCTTGCTCTGTTTTAGGGTGTGCTGGTATTTGTGCTGGTGATAGCTAGCAGCTGTGGTGCTTCGACTCTCTTTGGTTTCCAGAATCAATTTATTCCATTCAATTATCTTCCATTCTTTCCCAAACCTTATCTTGATTTTGATTTTAGGATTTGTCTGCTATATTGGTAGGTGCAAGCACTGGGCAGAGTAAAAATATGTTCATTCGGCTGTATAATTGGTTTGGCGATCGACTGTTATTTCTTTCAAAACCTCAACTTTTTTTTTCCCTAATTTTTTCTTCACCTGTCTGCTCTGGTTTAGATTGAGTTGTTATTGGTGTTCTTTAATTAGGAGAATTTTGGAGTTTTGGCGGTGGTATTTGCAATGGCGATACAAGCAGGATTTGGGGTTTTTGAGTTGGTTTCATCGGTTCCTTCTTAACTAACTTTCTATCTTTTTAAAATAAACTTTTTTCCTTAGGTTCTTTTCGCGCTCATGCTACATTTATTGATGTGTATCAGGGATTGGCTTACCAAGGAGGAGTTCCCTGGTTTCTGCGATTTGTTCTTTCCTTCAAATCTTTTCTTTCAAATTTTTTTTTTTTCAAAATGTTGATTTCTTTTTTTTCTTTTATCTTTCATAAATAGTGTTTGGTTTTTATTTACAGATGCTGAATTTGTAAAGGACGTTAAAAACGGTTGGGTACTGACAGCACTGTTTTGGTCTGCATTATTGTATTCTGTATGTGGATATGGTTTTATTGCTAGGAGTAGGGATTCATGCATGAGGGAGTTCTTGGCTTACGTTTAGTTCAACAATGATATGATGGAATTATGTTATGCATGTGCAGGGTTGTTAGAGGAGGTTGTAAAATTAAGGAAATGCACTTCTTCATGAGGGGGTTTGATTCTTCTTGGCTAAATATGTTAATTACAGAATCTGTACTTGAAAAATGCTGATGTCTTTCAACATTCTGAACTTCATGGATGATACATAGGGGTGGTGTGTATTTTCAGGATTGAAGAGGATGTGTATTAATATTTATATAATTACAACCCTACACTTGCTGTTATTAGATATTGAAATTGGATTTTCGCTTTGTTGGTGTGCTAATAAGAGCCAAGTCATCCCTTTGCTAATATGTTACTCTTAAAATCTTTCCTTGTTGTTTCATGGTTGGATTTCTCGGTTTTGATGGAGAATGGTTATGGTTTTGTGGTTTTTGTTGCTACTGTGATCTTAGGGTTTGGCTTAATTTCGAGATGGCTTCAGATGTTGGACACGGATGATTGGTTTTTGGCGGTTTAACTCGTATCGTTCCTTGACTAATTTTTTTCATCTCTTAACAATCATTCATGATTCATTGTTTTTGGAGTTGGATGATTCGATGTTGATGGAGATCGATTCTGGTTTTTGTTGGTGTGATTTCAGGACTGGACTGGTTTGGTGGTGATGGCTGACGCGGTCTATATAAGCAAACAGCTTTGTAAATCGGTTTATTGGTTTTGCAGAGATCGAATTATTGTGTCGATTTCTGGGAAGGAATCGTAGTTTTATTGATGTGATTTTAGGATTTGGCCGATGAAGGTTGCAGTCCGTACATATAGCAATGGCCAGAGCTGCGGCTTCTATCGGTTTACTCAGATTAATTTTGCTATTTTTACCTTTCAAACTATTAACTTCTTTATCTGCCTCCTAAGATCTGAGTTATGGATGGATTGTGTTCCTATTGGTTTAGGATACGGCTCGGTGGTGGTGGTGGCTAGAAGATTTTGTTCTCAGGCTTAATTGGTTTTCAGGGATCAACCTTCTAAATATTTGTTAAATACCTTGGTTTGGCAAGTGTATCAAAGTTTTTCCTTGCTCTGTTATATGTGTGCTGGTATTGTGCTCGTGATGACTAGCCTAGCAAGCAGCTGTGGTGGTTCGAGTGCTTGAGCTTCCTTTGGTTTCCTAGATCAAGTCTTTCATTCAATCATCTCCCAATTCCCATTCTTTTCTAAACCCTATTTTGATTTTGACTTATGGATTTGGCTGGTATTGGTAGGTGCAAGTGCTGGGCAGAGTTAAATTATGTGATTCGGCTGTATTTGGTTTGGCAATCAATCATTCTGTTTTTCAAATCTCTCTCTTTTGTTTTTTTTTTTTTTTTCTTTCGCTCAGGTGTCTGCTCTGGTTTAGATTGAGTTGTTATTGGTGTTCTTTAATTAGGAGAATTTTGGAGTTTCGGCTGCAGTGTTTGCAATACAAGCAGGATTTGGGGTTTATCAGTTGGTTTCATCGGTCAAACCTGTTCCTTTTTAATAAACTTTCTACCTTTTTTATAATAAAATTTTGCTTGAATTCTTTTTGCACTCATGCTACTTTTATTGATTTGTATCAGGGATTGGCTAACCAAGCAGGAGTTCCCTGGTTTCTGCGATTTGTTTGTTCCTTCAAATCTTTTATCTTATATCAAAATGTTCGATTAATAGCTGTGGTGCTTCGTGTGCTTCGACTCTCTTTGGTTTCCAGAATCAATTTATTCCATTTTTTCCCAAACCTTATCTTGATTTTGATTTTAGGAATTGTCTGCTATATTGGTAGGTGCAAGCACTGGGCAGAGTAAAAATATGTTCATTCGGCTGTATTTGGTTTGGCGATCGACTGTTGTTTCTTTCAAAATCTCAACTTTTTTTTTCCCTAATTTTTTCTTCACCCGTCTGCTCTGGTTTAGATCGAGTTGTTATTGGTGTTCTTTAATTAGGAGAATTTTGGAGTTTTGGCGGCGGTATTTGCAATGGCTATATAAGCAGGATTTGGGGTATACAAGCAGGATTTGGGGTTTTTCATTTGGTTTCATCGGTTCCTTCTTAATTAACTTTCTATCTTTTTAAAATGAACTTTTTTCCTTCGGTTCTTTTCGCGCTCATGCTACATTTATTGATGTGTATCAGGGATTGGCTTACCGAGCAGGAGTTCCCTGGTTTCTGCAATTTGTTCTTTCCTTCAAATCTTTTCTTTTTCAAAATGTTCATTGATTCTTGTTTTTCTTTATGTTTCATAAGTAGTGTTTGGTTTTTGTTTACAGAGCTGAATTTGTAAAGGACTTTCCAATTCTGAAATCATACTGAGTGACGTTAAAACGGTTGGGTACTGACAGCTCTCTGTTTTGGTCCGCATATTGTATTCTGTATATGGATATGGTTTTATTGCTAGGAGTAGGGATTCATGCATGAGGGAGTTTGATGCTTCTTGGCTTTACCGTTTAGTTCAACAATGATATGATGGAACTATGTTCTGCATGTGCAGGGTTGTTAGAGGAGGTTGTAAAATTGGGGAAATGCACTTCTTCATGAGGGGGTTTGATTCTTTCAACATTCTGAACTTCATGGATGATATATAGGGGTGGTGTATTTTCAGGATTGAAGAGGACGTGTATTAATATTTATAGAATTACAACGCTACACTTGCCGTTATTAGATATTGAAATTGGATTTTCGCTTTGCTGGTGTGCTAATAAAAGCCAATTCATCCAGTCATCCCCTTGCTAATATGCTGCTCCTCTTAAAGTCTTTCCTTATTTGTTGTTTTGTGGTTGGATTTCTCGGTTTTGATGGAGAAGCGTTATGGTTTTGTGGTTGTTGCTGCTGCTGTGATCTTAGGGTTTGGCTTAATTCGGAGATGGCTGCAGTCTGCAGATGTTACATGATTGGTTTTGGCGGTTAACTCATTCTGTTCCTTGGCTAATTTGTTTCATCTCTTAAGAATTTTTCATGATTCATTGTTTTTGGGGTTGGATGATTTGATTTTGATGGAGATCGATTCTGGTTTTTGTTGGTGTGATATAGGACTGGACTGGTTTGGTGGTGATGGCTGATGCGGTCTATATAAGCAAACGGCTTTGTAAATCGGTTTATTGGTTTGCAGAGATCGAATTATTGTGTCTTTAATTTCTTTATTCCTTCCCAGAAATTGTAGTTTCATTGATGTGATTTTAGGATTTGGTCGGTGAAGGTTGCAGTCCGTACATATAGCAATGGCCAGAGCTTCAGCTTTTATTGGTTCACTCGGATTAAATCTGCTATTTTTACCTTCCTTTGAAACTATTAACTTCTTTATCTGCCTTCTAAGATCTGAGTTATGGATGGATTGTTTTCCTATTGGTTTAGGATACGGCTCGGTGGTGGTGGTGGCTAGGAGATTTTGTTCTCAGGCTTAATCAGTTTTCAGGGATCAACCTTCTAAATATTTGTTAAATACCTTGGTTTGGCAGTGATCAACTCATTCCTTGGCAATATTTTTTGAAACTTTGGTTTTGGGCATGTTTTAAATCCAAGTGTGTCAAAAGTTTTTCCTTGCTCTGTTTTAGGTGTGCGGGTATTGTGCTGGTGATGGCTAGCAAGCAGCTGTGGTGCTTCATGTGCTTGAGCTTCCTTTGGTTTCCCAAATCAAATCTATTTCATTCAATCATCTCCCAATTCCCATTATTTCTAAACCCTATTTTGATTTTAAGGATTTGGCTGGTATTTGTAGGTGCAAGGGCTGGGCAGAGTTAAATTATGTGATTCGGCTGTATTTGGTTTGGCAATCAATCATTCTTTTTTTCTTTTTTTTTTCCTTTCAGGTGTCTGCTCTGGTTTAGATGAGTTGTTGTTGGTGTTCTTTAATTAGGAGAATTTTGGAGTTTCGGCTGCAGTGTTTGCAATACAAGCAGGATTTGGGGTTCATCAGTTGGTTTCATCGGTCAAACCTGTTCCTTTTTAACAAACTCTACCTTTTTAAAATAAAATTTTGCTTGAATTCTTTTTGCACTCATGCTACGTTTATTGATTTGTATCAGGGATTAAATCTTTTTTGTTATCTTCATTCTCTTCCAAAACCTCATTATTTTTTCATGGGTGTATTTAGGATGGCTGGAAGTACTGGGCAGGAGTTGAATAGCCTTTTTCGGATTTATTTGGTTTGGGCGATCAACTCGTATTTTACTGTTAAAATTCTCTTAAAAGTCTTTTTTTTTTTTTTTTTTTTTTTTCTTGTTAACGAGTGTAGGAGGATTTTTCATACAATGACTAGTTGTCGATTTTCAGCAATCATCTCATTCCTTCTCAATAGACCTTTTTTCAACTAATTACTGAATACTTTGTTTGGCTCATACCATGTTAGTGTATCAGGGTTTGGCATGGTTTCACAAAGTCGGAGAATCTGCACTTCTGCTTTTATTGCTAGGACTAGGATCATTCATGTAGGAAAAGATTTGATGATTTTTGGGTTACAATTTAGTGTTTGCAAGTTTTCTGTTTATGGATTAGCAAGTCATTCAGCAATCATATGATTGGAGTGTTGGTCTGCATGTGCTTTTCAGGGTTGTGAGAGGAGCTGCCATGGTTGAAGGTACTTCTTCAGGAAGGTGTTTGATGCTTCTTGGCTCGAGTTTAATTTCATAAAATTTTCAATCTGAGTAACCTTCTTTCAACATATACTGAACTGTCTATTTTCAGTATTTAAACAAATTTTAACTTTGTTCCTTCTGCAATAGTTTTGATGGGTCATACCGTTAATTGGTGTTGGGATATTGCTGGCTGCAAGTGCTTATAGCGGGGCAGGGGCACAACTCTGTGCTTTGGTTTCAATTGTTCTAGGCAATCAACTTGACTTTGTCAAGAGTTCAATTCTGATCACATTACTTTGTTGTTTCTCAAATTCTTGTCATTTTCAAAAGTTCTGAAAATTTTGATTCCCATGATTGGAACTTATTGATCAGTATGGATTTCTGAAGGAGGGATGTGATGCTTCTTGGCTTACAATTTAGTTTTTGAAAATGTTTCAATGTAGAATGGACCCCTCAATTATTCAACAGTGGAATGATTGAATATTGCTGTGTCTATTTCAGGTTGTGAAGGGAATACGTATCTCTTCAGAAATAAGGGTTTGATGCTTCTTGTCTTGGTTATTTAGGAATTTAAATCTAGTTACCAGTGTTCATTCAGAAAATGCCAAGTCTTTGTTGGTTTTCAATTGCCTGTTCGGTTAATTAGATAGAGATAGTTATGATATTGCTGATGTGTTTTAGGGTTTGGAATTGGTGTGGTTGGTGGCTGCATATGCAAGTGGTTGTGTGTTTAGGGTTTGGAATTGGTGTGGTTGGTGGCTGCGGATGCAAGTGGTTGTGTGTTTTTGGGTCTATGGTTGCAGGGAGTTGATTTATTCTTTTGTTAATTTCTTCTTGGTTTTTCTAATCTACAAATGAGATGTTGATATTTTCTCTATTGTTCTTGCTTTAGGATTTGGCTGCTGTGTGATGGTGGGCAATGTCTTATACACGCAGGATTATTTCTTTGCTTTCAAGGGTCAACTCATTCCTTTCAAATTTGTTTTTTCACTACTTGTTTTCAGGCCCAGCATTGTGGTTACGGTCTTTCTTGGTGTTTTTTGAGATTTGGCCTGCAGGAGTAATTTTTGCCTCAGTTCTGTTTGTTTTGGTGGTCGACTGATTGTAAAGCAAGAGTTCTTTTCCAACAAATTCTTAAAATTTTCAATATAGTATAGACTTGATGTTAAGATGTGAATATGTGAATCATGGATAGTGTTTGTAGACAGTATTTGATGGCCAGAGGATTTTGGATATCTGCATGAGGGGGTTTGTTGGTTTGTTATGAATGTGGAGTTCTGAATCATTCACAAAGTAGGGTTGAATATTGGGTTAAGATTTAGATTTTCCAATATTGGGTTTCTGTGTACTTTCAATAATTCAATCAATATTTGGTTCTTCTCAGGTTTCTAATTAGAATATTTATTGAGAAGATCTCTGCATTTTTGGCAAATTACCATCAAGTATCAAACCTTGAATTTGGTGGGTTGTGGTGTTGGACTTGCTACTGCTTTCTATTCAGGATTCTTGGACGGCTTATTCCTGTAGCAGGTTTGAGTATTTTGCTTAGATATCATTGCATTGTTCTCATCGGTTGTGTTCTTGGGGTTTGGCTGGTATTTGGAGAGACTGTTGACGTTTGTATAGTGAGCGCTACTGTGATACAGTTGTTTGGTTTTTGGTGTTATTTACTACTTGCTAGGTTTAGAATGTTTTTCTTGTTTCCACTACCTGCTAGATTTAGAATGGATTGTGGTTGTTATTGGTGTCCTTCAGGAGGATTATGGCTGCTGCGTTGGTGGTGGCTACAGATTTTTCTTCCAAGGTTTCAGTGGTTTATTATCCTTACTGCAGTTTTGGAACAAAAGGTGTTTCTGAATTCTTTCCTTTGGCTCATGCACATGTTGTTGTGTATTAGGCGTATTAGGCTTAGCAAGCAACTTCTTTATCGGTTTTGGCCATTAATTTATCATTTTGTTATCTTTCGGTGACTTTCACTTGGGTTTTAACTACAGATGCTGCTGTGTTTCTTCAGAGGGGGTACGATTTCCTCAATGCTGATTAAGGGTTGGTATTACTTGTCTTTATCTCATAGTGGTTGCTTATGCTTGCTTGTCACTTGTTTCTGTTGTTAGGTATGGATTAAATTTTTGAAGTTTCCATTATTGAATTCATAGGGGAAGCTGTTTTCTGGTTTATCACTTCTTTTGGTTATTAGTGTAGGAGGATTTAGACTGCTGTATCACTGGTGTCTAAACATCGGGTTCACTTATGTGTTTCTGCTTTATTCTGTGGCCAATTCATTGCCGCACTTATGTTTGTTCTTTTCCCTGGTCCATTGGCATGGCGAGCTGGAGTTTGGGTGGTTTAGTTGTGTTCCAGGAGTTCTTTTTTTTTTTTTTTTTTCCAGTGTTTGATTCTTCTCAAAAAAATTTGAGTCCTTTTGTTAATACTGTGTTTGGGATTTTTATCTACAGATGCTGTGATTTCGCGAAAAGATAATCACTAAATAGGTTTGGTATCATCATGGATCCTTGCCTCTGTTCATTCGTATTCATTGATTGTTCTTGTTCTTATGCTGGTTTGATGATCTTGTTTTTATGTGAGTTTAGGGTTTCTTATGCCTCTGTAAAGACTGCTTATTAAAATTTGTATGGGGTCTGCTGTAGGGGTTTCTTCTTTGCCCTAATTTTTTATCATACCAACAGTAATCTGACCTCCCAACTGATGGTGATAGTGTTGTCTATGTTCAGGTTTGGTAGAGAAGATTTCTTTCCAAGAGTGGGTTTTTATTTTGGTTGGTCTGTTGGTAAGACGGGCAGTTTTGTGGTCCGGGGGTCAATTTGATTCCTATGTTCTCATATTATTGGTTGCTACAACAATTTGGCTGTGATGTCTAATGGTACTTGCTGCATTGTATTCGAAGGGTTTTTCACCTATTCTACTGGTCAAAAATTAGGGTTTAGGGTTTTCCCTAGTGTGATGATATCAGGTTTCAGTGTTGAAACTGGCTGGCAGAAGTTGTTTATCTGCAGATAATTCAGTAGTTTCTGCTCTTCTGGTTGATGTCTGCTTGGGTGATGTCTTGTTGTTGTTAAAAGTGCTGGTTGATGTATAGTTGAGTATAAAACAGTTGTTTGTTGAATGAAGATCATTTATGTTCTTCTCTGTGCCTCGTCAAGTGTCATATGAAGAACTCTGAAATGAAGATCACTTTATGTTGTCTCATTATTCAAAAGTTGGCTTGGTGTTGACCTCTAGTGTTCGCAACAAGAGGGTTGTCTGCTTTTATAGTAGTTGGTGTTTGCGCTGCATTATCTGTATTGAGCTGCATTCCTCTTCTCCAAGTTCTCCCTGTTGGATACCTTGTTTACTCTTCTCTGGTGGTGGTTTTATGCTTTGGAGTTGGTTTGTTTGGGGCATGATGCTATGTTTTCGAGCTCAGTTCAGCTTTGGTTCTGTCTTAGATATAGGTTAGTATGTGTGCGCTATTTGCTTGGGGAAACTATAACGAGTAGTGCTATGACTAATGTGCACCGAGTTTATTAGGTTTAGGTTTGTATATATTAAGAAATGTGTGGTTGAATGCTATTTGCTTGGTGGAAAATATTACCAATTGTGTAATGCTATGATTAGGTATGTAGGATGTAATTACTATGTAGTTAATTAGGTTAGGTTAATGGAATGTAGCTCAAATATGGTAGAGCTCTCGAGCTTGCAACTTGCAAGATTTCGAGAAGATCAAGGTTCAAATCCTTGTGTTCCACTATATTGATTCTTGTTCAATCTTCTGAAATTGGTAAAGTATTTTTCTGTATTGATTAAGTGATTTTGTACAATTGAATTCGAGTCTGTCAAATAGTTGCAGTAACTTGATTGTTGGAACAAAATGAATTTGAATTTGTCCCGCATCTTCTTTCATGGTGAACTTGATTGTTGGAACAAAATGAATTTGAATTTGTCCCGCATCTTCTTTCATGGTGAACTTGATTGTTGGAACATGTCCCGCATCTTTCTTTCATTATTATTGTTCTGCTGCTGAATCATGAAATCTAATACATCTTCAGAATTTTGCTAGAAGTTTATAGGCATCTCAATGACATCAAGGTACAGTTTTCACAAGAACATTTAACATTACTTGCTGGTAGTTACTCTTTTAACTATGTAGGAGGGACACTGTGTGTGAATGTTATGTTCCTTTAAGTTTTCTAGTTGAAATGTAAGGTGTGGAATTTTTGTCAGGTTATAATGAATAGATTAAGAGATTGCTGGTTTGGGTTTGGATTTGTTTGCATCCGCGTTAGTGTTGTTTGCGGATTTATGATTGAAAACCTTGGTTGGGCTTGAATCTCTTCAAAAATATATATATATATATATATATATATATATATATATATATATATTTTGTGGTGAATTTTGACAGTGTGAGAGAATTTTAGTAATTAAAAAAAAAATGTATGCCTAGCAGGAGACGTAGTGAGCTTTACCCTCAAATGCATATCTATACAAAAGTGAAAAATAAAGTCAACAACAAAATTAAACAAACAGAAAGAAGCCTCCTGTTTGAAGCACAAACTTGATTAGCACAGCAGCAGCTCGTTATACTTGATTGTGGATGAATTGTATGCTGATTTATGAACTTCCTGCATGTGTGTAAATGAATGTAGATTGAAATTCTTTCTAGTTGGCATATACATTTGTTATTTTACATTTTAAGCAAGCACCCTGGAAGGGGAAAAGGTGGCATTTATCCATAGAATAGCCAGTCGAGAAAAGGACTTCCTTACTTTGTCCCCTGATGGCAGATTTACTGTGAGAAGTGTCTACAATAGCACTGTTGATGATGGTCAACCTATGTGTGGGGCATGGAAACTGGAAAAGGTATCTGGGAGCTTATTCATCCTAAATTGAAAATCTTCTCTTGGCTCCTTGTTAGATGGAGACTTTTGACTAATGTACACCGAGTTTATAGGCACCTTACTATGAATCCAAAGTGTAAACATTGCCCTGGCAACCTGAGTCTTATGATTCATTTGTTCAGGGATACATGCCATTTGGAATGGCTGCTACCATTACTAGGACAGTAGGTATTAAACGTTGACTGGGATAATTGGATGGCAAAGAAATTGCGAGTTTTTGGGATTGGATTGGTCTCGTTTTACACCTGTTGGTTTGTTTGGAAATGGCGTAACAAGTATATCTTTGATGATGGTCACATAATACTGCTACCGTTATTCTTCAGTATTTCTGTCAGTAGAACTGAGATGGAGTGCTAGCAAAAACCTTGTGTTGGCCAATTCCAATTAAAGTTGGATGGTTCTCGAACCCATAATGGCTTTAATTGGTGCCAGAGGAATTTGGCATTATGGCTTTACGAGGAACATTGGCAGTGGAAACTGATTCAGCTATCCTCTTGAATCTATAGGCTCCGACATTGATCTCCATCCTGCCTCTCTAATCCCGAGGTTATCCTTACCCTGAGTTCTGATTCATTCTGCATATTTATCGTGAGAGGAATATGGTGGCTGCAGGTCTAGCCAAAAGAGAAGTACCGATCACGAGTTGGGGCTTTGCATATGTCCTTCCATTCCTCCATTTGTCTATAAATTGTGATGGATGATATCCATGGCATTTCTAGGACCAACTCTCATGTACCAAAAAAATGAGATTGCCGGTTTGATTTACAGTCATTTATGCTTATTACCACAACTTTCTTTTCTTCACTTTCTGTAACAAAATGGTCTCACAAAATTTCTTGAAATCAAACCACGGTAAAAAGAAAAGAAAAAATTGCAACATAGAGGGTCTGCAGAACTCAACACTTCAAATAATGCTGGAAGAAAATCTTACACTGCGGGAAATACTCGACAAATCTTGAAATGAGCTCTGGTGGATATGCCTCCTGTCTTTCTATGACAATGGGATGATACTTCTTCACTAGTAACGTCACAACTTCTTGCAGATCAATTTCCTCTAGGCAGCCTGTAAAACCACCATGAGAAAGGCACAAAAATCAAAATTCCAGCAACAGATTGCATCTAAAAGGTAATCAGTCAGTCATTTCATCAACGAAAAATCTGCACCTCTCTCAAAATCCATTTCCTGGTCTTCATCTTCGATATCCCCCTCTTCAATAACTGAACCATTTTCCAAGGCAAGAGCTGCTTCAGCATATCGATTCAGGAACTCTTCTTCAGTTTCTTCATGTTCATCATCCTCCGAATCCTAAATATGCATAAGACCGTTAACTTTCCAATATCTGACAGAGCAGCTCAAATTTTAACTTTCCAATATCGATACAGGCATACGCTCAGATTATGGATGTAGTTTATGAAAGAAACATAAATTAGCACCCAAATGGTAAGTTACGTTGCAGCGTATCAGCTCCTGCTATTGAAAGGCAGTACGGTCTGTAGAAAACATTTCAGGAACTAATGAAAAGAGTGTAATAAAATTTTACCTCGTCCTCGTCATCGTCTTCTATTTCACCGTCGTCGTCTTCCTCATCCATATCTTCTTCTGCATCTTCATCATTATCTTCCTCAACTTCATTAAATCGGGCAGAAGTTTCCATCAGAGAAGTAAAGCATTCTCGTAACAGAGCACCAGACTTTCCGAGTATCAGTAGTCGTTCAACCACTTTAGCCAGTGCCACCGCTGAGAATTATTGAGAACAATTAGTGATGTTATCCCAAGCCATTAAATCATCAGCTATTTAATTGTTAACTTTAGTGGATACAAATTATCACAAATAACACTATTGAGTGGTAAACTCTAATCATAGGAGAAGCCAAGAACCTAACACAAGGAAATCTTGCCCTCAAGATTCAGCTACCAAAATACTCACCAATCAACTTTATCTCTGACTCTCTTGATAGCCCCGGTTTGAAAGAGTTAGTGGAAACCAATCCGAGGGCAGCTAACCAGGTTTCGAAGCCTCCATCTCCATCTTTCTCCAATGTACTCTCTACAACTTCAGGAGAACATAAATAGCACGATGATATAGCAAGCAACAAAGGCTTCCAGAGAGATCCAGGCTTGCTTTTAACTTCTCTGAAACGAGAAAATGTTGCCTGACAAAATGCTGCTGCTAATGACTGCTTCACGTTTTCTGTTTCAGATGAGTAACTTGGGACATGTAGCAGCAAATGGATACAAGAGCAAGCCCTCCATGTTGCAGATGGATATTGTAAAGTGGCCTCACTTATAAAAGTACCAATACCTTCTATTACAGAATGCTTGGGAACAGGTGGAGCTGGAGGAGATGGCATCTGTCCTACAATAAAATTCTTCAGCCCATACTTACTGTGTAGACTGACAACTTCTTTAATGCACTCAAAGACTGACATGTCCTCTGATTCTTCCCAAGCATGCCAGTCCGCAATCAGATCAGCCCAAACTAATAATAGCTCTGGTACTTTAAGCTCTAGAATTACATTACTTCCAGTAACAGATAGCATGATGGATCGAAGTAGCGTTGATGCAGAATCTAAGCAAGATGGAGGGGGTAGAGCATTATCTTCCTGATCCTGGTCAAGAAACAGAAATCAACAGACGTAACAATTTGAAACCCAGATGCCTATCACAAAACTGATTAAAGTATGACTGACTGAAGGGCGGAATAAGCAAGAAAATGGAGTTTTGTCAACCTATTATCTAATAGCAGAAGTCCTAAACTAACCGATATATGCATTGGTGCGAGCCAAGCCTGTTGCAAGAGATCAGAGAAAGCTCTGCCGATAGTAGCTTGACCTGATAGAAAGTTTTGGCTGGATTCCTTCTCTTCCAGTTCTTCAGACATATCATTTTCCCAAATTTGAGCCATCACTGCTAATGCTGCAAAGCCATTCTCAACCATCTGACATAAGGTGTCACTTCATCAGTATTATACTGATAGTTGAAATTGGTGCAGGTTATTACTTTACAAAAAAATGATGATAACTTAGGGATTAACATTTGAACGCATGCAACAACAGAATCAATCAACAGAAATGTAGTGACTATTATATAAACCGGGAAGTATGAATGTAAGAAAAAAAATCAACTCTATGCCCGGAAAGAACCAGGCAAACTAGTTGCATAACAGCAAGCACGATCTAAAGAAAGAAAAAAATTCTAAACCCTAAAAACATTCCAAAAGCACAGTCAGAATCAGGCAAATTTTATTTACATTCCAACTTGCATAATAGGGCTAGCATGAATGCAAGGAGGAAAAATCCAAATAAAGCAGTACTGATCTGATGGACAACCTATGCTATCTTGGGTCAAATTGATCAAGCAGTGTAATACAATATTTATGTGATTCTGTATTTTATAGCAAAACTGTTTCACTCTCCTTTCAACCATCAGGTGCATCAATCACTAGTTGGTTAATGCATTAATCAATACAATAAGCAAGCTACCATGCAACAGTATATGGATCGACACATACTTGAGGCCATGGCTCCAGACCAGGGGGCATACGTTTTGAGATTTCCACAACCAATGATGAAATGATATATGGGATATGGACTGCAACATTTTCATTTCCCGCCTCCACCACAGAACTAAGAAGCTGAAATAAAATAGAGTTTTCTTCCTCGTTACGGCCAATTCTACCAATCACAACTTGAAGGAGAGGAAGCCACTCAGGTGGTGGATAGTCATTCTGAAGATAGAATATAAGATCAGTTAAAGCCATAATGCTGTTGTTTAACCCACAAGTACAGGATTGTTTTTGTGACTCACATCAAGAAGCGCTACAATGGCTGCAGCAGCAGATACCCGCACTGGATAACAAGAAGTATCGCTGCTGTCGGGCATAGCCAATGCCTTTAGCAATGAGGAATACACATCTGCACTCATGTCCTGAAAATGAGACAGAATCAGAAAGTGGGCTATCACAACTAGAATAAGGTTTCCAGGGAAGTATATTGGAATATTAGATGCATAAATGTTCATGATGGTTTGACGAAAAAAAGTGCATAGATCGACTTCTGATTTAAATAAAGCATAAGCAAAGCAGATGGCAAGGAAACGGTCTCACTTCAGGTAGACAGGATGCCAGTTCTCCCAGCACCCAGTTTGCAGCAGCAACCAACGGTGGGCCCACTGATAAATTATACAATGGTAGCAGCCGAGATCGAACCAGAGTTGCTGAATGTGTAGGTTCCTGCTCTCTTAGAAACTGTATAGCAATAAAACGAGTACAAATCTTCAATGCAGACTCTTTTAATACCTCAAGTTACAAATTTATGAAGTAACAGGAGGAGAAATCCTTACATCTAGCAAGCCAGCATATGCCATCAAAACACCAAAATAGCTGTCAAGATCATAATAAAATAATCAAAAATAAATTTAAAGTGCCATGAGATAAGTGTGTAACATACAAAACAGAAAATGGTGATGACAAAGAGGAACTGAAATTTTTCTAAAAGAGACATACTATAACAAAGATTAAACAGAAATGAAAAAGAAAAATACCAACAGAAGAAAATAATAACTTGAAAATAACAAATTTTTAAGTATAGATGACATATAATTCCAATATCAACAATTCATATGTAAGGATGTGTGTTTATGAACTCACTCATTCATAATTCTAGTTTGGGATGGATTAGCATCAGAAGGAATTGGAAACTTTGACAGAAATGGAAGCACCAATAGTTCTCCAATTGAACAAGTTTGATTGTTTCGCTTCTTCTTTTCACCCTTTTTGCGTTTGGATGAAGCTGATGAGGCATTAGTAGAAGTTCCCATTTGAGGTCCCTGTAGACATTTAAAGACGACCTTAAAAACATGCTGTTCAAAATATATGCCCAACATATATATTCATCAAGGAGCAAGTAGGAGTAACCTTTGACACTGAAATAACACCAAGTAAATTTATAGCACTTTTTCTGGCTGTAAATAGATCCTCCCTCCAGCCAGAAATTTCTTCCTGTTCAAAAACAAAGTATATAATTGGTCGAAATGGTGAAGGAATTGCATAGAAGATCGTTAAAACTATAAGCTTCCCTTACAAGGTCAGATGGAAGATTCTTTCGTATGTACTCCTCTGCATCTTCTTCCCACTCTGAGATATCCTACTTGAATTTATTGCCAGAATAAATGGGGATTAGAAGAACTTTTACTTTAAGCACTTTCAAGCTGATTTCACACACACACACACACACACATATAACTGTCCTGAAAACTTACCTTTTCATTCATTACCAATGCTGGAAAGATTGCAGAATCCAACAGATATGAAAAATGTGGAGAAACTAATCTCCATCCCTGAATACAAATGAAAGTGAGTTCATTTAAAGAAAGAACATGTAGTTCAGAAATTTATACAAAATTTCTATTCCATGGGAGAGTTAAAGCATCCAGGAGCAAGAAACTTACGGGCCCTGTTTCAAGAACATGTGATATCACGTCAAAAGACAATGAAATAATCCTCTCTGATAAAAAGTCAAGCTTCTGCACACAGAACATTACATTTCAAGTTGTAACATGACAAGCAAAACAACAGGTTTCATGGATATTAAAGTCCAGAGAAACATTTTTCTTCAGAATGAGACGTAATCAAACTAAACATCAAGATCAAATGTGATGATTTACAAATTTCAATAAAAAACTTACGCTGATATTCTTGCTGTATTTGACTACGTTCAGAGCACATTTTACAATGTCTGGCATCAACCTAAAAATGTAAAAGAGTACAAAACATGAATACTAACCACAACGATCCTTTAGTACAAGAGAACTAAATACATCACTGTTTAACTGTTTTATTACTTATCAGAATACTTCCGGTGTCGAGTAATGAGACAACAGAAAATGCGCAGACTTCTTTTTCCAGTCTTTAACCTCATCTGGTACCCATTGTCTGGAGTTATCACGCAGTCAAAACTCAAAGAATCAAGAATGCCAATTAGATCATGACAAAACGAAGGTAGAAGAGGCACTAAAGCAGATGGCATATGCGACCTCACCTATCAACATAACGATATGTCAAAAACTAAAAAGTACAACAACCATAATAATAAACAAAATCAAAATAATAAACACATAAACAGGTGTGTGGGGATAAAAAGAAAATTAAGCAAAATAAGTTGTGCACATGTTCCATAGTCATAAACAAGAGCTTTTACTTACAGTGAAATACATGCATTTGCAGACAATCAGAAGTAAATTTTCTGTTTCCACGTCTGTCATACCATGAGTACCCAATGCCTGTTTGATACATAGAATCCATCATTGTAAAGTCTCATAGAAGATCAGAAAGGGTGTGAGGGAAACAAGGGTAAAGTACAAAAGACAATAACCTTTTGAACAATTTGATGGAATAATGTTAACAAAGGCACAAGAATATCCTTTGCAATTAGCTCTAGCTGTGGCGGTACTGGCTCCTTTGAAACTGTAGCCTCCAAAAAATACTGCCAGAAAAAGTGTGGTTTATATGCCACTTTACCATGTGAGAGGCCACTCAGAGATATTATTACAGACATATATTAAAGAATATAGCATGGTTTGCAACACACACAGAAACTGGTATTCCGAAACAAAAAATTTGAGAAATGGAAAAGAAAAAAATATGTAGACGACAAGTCACATGCAATTATAAGAAAAAATGGAAACTTCAAACATAAAACTAATATGATACCCTGTACAAAATTGGCTTAAGTTATATGGTAGATGTCATCAAACCAGCCAAAATTAGAAACACAAACATAAAAGAAAAAACAAATGTTGATTTTATAGCATACAAAGATCAAAAAGTATCATCAAAACTGTGGTTTATACCTGTCACATAAATTCTTATCTATATTTAAGGTTTACTGACCATAACTTCTTAAACCAATTCCCCCAAATATAAGTACATATTTCCCACTTAATTTCCCTACATTCTATTCTGTAATTGTAAATCTCTAAATGTTTTCACATCAATTTGAATTGAAAGTAGCAATTACCTGAAAAGGTCTAACAAGTGCATGAAGAACTCGTAGGGCATTAACGGTGTTCCATTGAGAGTTTGCACCACTAATAAGGTTACTATTTTCAAGGGCGGCTCGCAGATCAGGAACAAGTTCAGGCCACCAATTCTGCTTAACAAACTCAGCAACAACAATAACCCGGAACTGCCATCCGAAAAAAAAAAAAACATTAAAACAAATCTCACACATCAAAATCTCGCAACCGCAACTAATAGCAGCAAAATTTCAGCTACTGCACAGAGAAATTGCATACCACTTCAACCAAAACTTTAACGACCGCAGGTTCGGATTGCAGCAAAGCTCGCAAGAGCTGGTCCTTGAACTCCTTACTGACTTTCGGTTTCGAATCCGAAACATGCCCTTCAACATTTTTCCTAGTGAAGTTTTTTAAGTATGTAGCCGCAGCGATTTTCTGACCTTGATTTTCACCTCCTGGTATTGAAAATTAATTCACCAACTCACTCACGTCAATCTTTCCAAGAAATTTTACCGTTTCACTAACATTTCACATTGATAATAAAACAATCAGAGCAGGTATATGAGTCTAATTAATTAACCCTAATTAAGGAGTAGAAATTAGTAATTACCGGCGGAGATGGAGAGGAGATAGTAAGGGAAATCGGGGAGCTGAGAGAGGCGATCGAGGGCTTCGGTTGCCGTATGGACGGCGCCGGAATCGGGGCTGACGGTGGCGTTTAGCAGCTGACCGATTTGAGCTGCGACCTCCATAGCTTTTTGGTTCTTCTCTGTCTAGCAAAAACCCTAATTTCGCTGAGCTGCCAAAATAGAGTGGGAGTGTGACTAAAAGGTCAAAGTCATTGCGCGGGAAAGAAATCGCATTTTGCCCCGACGACGGGTAAAAAGTAAAAAAGTAAAAACTATTATTGGCTGCTGATTTCGAAACCGGGGGCAGTTTGGGGTATTCACAAAGTCAGAGGAATTAAAACACTGGAAAACAACAATGGAGATGCGGGGTATCGAACCCCGTACCTCTCGCATGCAAAGCGAGCGCTCTACCATGTGAGCTACATCCCCGTTATCCCTTAATTCTAATCTTATTTAATAAAAGAAAGAGAAAATGTTACAAACAGTACTTGAATTAAGACTCATTCTTAACTTCAGTACCTGACTATACAAAACTATCACTTTGGTATCCCAAGTTTGAAGTCCGACCCAAAAATGGAACATGTTGTCTATCACGACGTTAACTAGCTAACCACGTGGCATATTTTGAGAGCCCTCATAGTTTGCCACGTAGCAAAGACTTCACGCTGTGATCGACAGCGTGTACCATTCTTGGGTCGAGCTTCAAACTTAGAGTACCAAAGTGATAGTTTTGCATAGTCGGGTACTGAAATTAGGAGTCGGTCTTCGCTGTGATGGACAGCGTGTACCATTCTTGGGTCGAGCTTCAAACTTAGGGTACCAAAGTGATAGTTTTGTATAGTCAGGTACTGAAATTAGGAATCGGTCTTAATTTTGGTAGTGTTTGAAATATTTTCTCTAAAAGAAAATGACTTAAAAACCGAGGGAGGGGAAAGATCTAGGTGGGACGCGTGGAGGAAGAAGAAGCCCATTTCCAATGACATGAAGCCAGTACTGCTTAAACTCCCTAGCCACGTTCTCTTCATGCAACAGCCCACTACTCTTTATATAACTCTCTCCTTCAACCCCTCTCTCTGCACCACAAAGAAAGCCACACAAAAAAAAACTCTTCGATTCTGCTGTCACAACTGTTCTGTCTTCGTTACTTTACTCTCTGTGAAGATGCCTGGGCTAACGATTGGAGACACTATCCCCAACGTCGAAGCTGAGAGCACCATAGGAAAGATCAAGCTCCATGACTACATCGGCAATAGCTGGGCCATCGTTTTCTCTCACCCCGGTCTGTAACTAATTTGATATTCTGCTTCTACTAATTTGGTCGACGGACATAAATTAACATTGTGTTTTGGATGTAGGTGATTTCACCCCGGTCTGCACCACCGAGCTTGGGAAGATGGCCGAATACTCCAAGGTGTTCGAGGAGAAAGGAGTGAAGCTGCTGGGTTTGTCCTGCGACGACGTCTCGTCTCATCTCGAGTGGATCAAGGACATTGAAGCCTACAGTGTGAGTTTCAATACTTGTCTCCTGGATCCCTTTGTGGTTTGACGACTTCGTGTTGGGTTTTGATCTGAATTGTTTTGTCATTGCATGCATGTGTAGGCCGGGTGCAAGGTGGACTATCCAATTATGGCCGATCCGAAGCGAGAGATCATCAAGCAACTCAACATGGTGGATCCCGAAGAGAAAGACTCCTCCGGCAACAACCTACCTTCCCGCGCTCTGCATATTGTTGGCCCTGACAAGAAGGTACCACTTGGTTCTGTTAACTATATATATATTGTGCTTAATTGATTTTGAGGCAGGTGATTAATTTTGTGATTGTGTAATAGGTGGTGTTGAGCTTTTTGTATCCGGCGACCACTGGCCGGGACATGGATGAGGTGGTGAGGGTGCTGGAGTCGCTGCAGAAGGCGAAGAAGCACAAGATTGCTACTCCGGCAAACTGGAAGCCCGGAGACGATGTTGTGATATCTCCGGGTGTGTCGCAGGAGGAGGCTGAAAGGATGTTCCCTCAGGGTTACAAGACCAAGGACCTTCCTTCCAAGAAAGAGTACCTGCGCTTTACTAATGTTTGAACATGGAGCAATACCCACTTACCTAATTGCGTATTATCCTTGTGTGTCTTATGTATGAATTTTAATTAGTAGCTAGGATGTGTATATGAACATGTTGGTGAACAACTCGAGCGCATGAAGTAATACTTTGTAATCGTTAACTAGTATCTGATCATCCCTATATATGTACCACTTTGTCCTTTTATTTGTGTAAAATTAAAACTATTATGTTCTATGTATGGTTGATGTTGGAGTATTGCCCAATGAGTTTCAGTTGTTTCGATCATCAAAGCCCAAGTTAAGACGATGGATAGCTTGTACAGCATTCTTCTCCTTATATTAATTAGGCCCAAGAGCGAAAGAGACAAGTTGGAGTTTTGGGTAACGGTTTTTAGTTTACGCTTTATAGGGTTAACAGATTTATGTAATAAATTTTAACTTTTCCAACCATATTATCAATTGCGGGGATAGCTCAGTTGGGAGAGCGTCAGACTGAAGATCTGAAGGTCAGGTGTTCGATCCACCTTCACCGCATTTCATTTTTTCTTAATTTTTGGACAATAAACCACACTTAAAACTTTTTTTCTTAATTTTTTGATAATAAACCACACTTAAAGCATGACTACTAGAACAACAATTAATCTTCATATGCAGTTTATCGAAGTTATCCCTAAATTGAACTTTTTTTTTTTTGTTTTTGAGAAATAGATAACTTCATTATTTATCCATGGCCAGAAGGCACGTACATCATAGGTTGTCTCATACCAACAGAATTCGAATGGTATAAGCCGCTAAACATATGACAGGTGACCCTCATTGCAAACAAATACGCACAATTATTAAAGTGCCTAGCCAAAGAAACAAAACTCCAAAACTATCTAAGTTCATGCCATGACCACCCTAGTCGCCTAGAGACCTCAATTGGTGTACAACTAGAGAAGTCAACCTACATAGCACCAGACTTTACCTCAAATGCTAGACACACAGAAAGGAAAAAACCTAGAGTTTTCCTTTGCCCTTTTCTTCAGGGCCAGCTTCTGGAACAGTTGCAGCAGATGGATAGGTGAGGCGTAGAGGAGTTATCCCCGCCTTCTTTTGGGACCGAGGACCTTTATTCTTACTTCCAAGCGGTCGACCCATCTTCTTTTTCAGTTTCACAAGAGTAACATCATCCTCAGCTTCAACCAAGCCAAGTGCAGCAGCATGTAGTGTGAGTAGCTTGCCTCCAAGAATAGTCTTGAACTTCTTTGGCGAAGGTACACTGGCGTTCTGCCGAGCTCTCTTCTTGTAGATTAAAGTTTGCTTCTCCACAGCTTGCTTGGGAGCAATAGATAGATCTTCTGATCCAGGTGCAAAAGACATCCCTGAATCCACCCCAGTGGTTGTATCCTGCAACACAGGCACACAATTCAGTCCTTCCAGTGCTGCCGTATTAGTCACGGTATCCTCCTTGGCAGCAAGATCAGAAGATGTTCGCTCCAATCGCCTAATGACCGGCTTCTTCTTCTTCAGCAGAGTAGATGCAGCCAAAGGCAGGTCCCTGTTCTTCTGAGCCGAGAAAGAAAAGCCTCCACTGGAGGTAGAAGGACCTCCACCAAATCGTAAAACCCTAGGAGTAGAAACCACAGCATTGGGTGCCTCACACTTCTCACCAGAGTGTGTAAGCAGTCCACATTGAGAGCAACGACCCTTGAGATGTTCAAATTGGAACTTCAGCAAAGGCTCAACGCCTGGGGCCAGAAACACACGACGCTCCAAGAGAACGGGTTTAGAAATATCATGAGAAAACAGAAGGCGGATGATACCTTTACGAAATTCCTTCTTGTCATAGTCCAAGTAGCCTCCTAAAAGGTTCCCAATGAGTATGAGGTTGTCTGGTTCCTCATAGAGAGGAGGGATGCTAGAAACCCTAACCCAGATTCTGATATGTTTCATGGGGACGTCCTCAATGGCCAGAACACCATCATATTCCACCAAACAGACCGGAGCCCGATCATAACACCACACACCACCCTTCAGTACCTTGCTTCGATCCCGCACAGAACTAAAGGAAAATAGAAAGTAGTTGTCCGCTCGTTCCTGAACTCGAAAGTCCTTATCCACCATCCATGTCCGGAGAAAATGAGATTTGAAAGCAGAGGGATCGACTGGTTTACGAGTGAGCGGCTTCCCAAGAAGAAAGGAGTGAGAAGACCTGCGAACAGGCCCTCCTCCAATCCTCCCCAGATCCGGAGCAGTTCCGCCGTCAGCAAGTGCCAGAGAGGCGGCGAAGCTAGCAGTAACAATGTCGATAGAAGCCATGGAAGAGTTGGGAGGCGTTGAGAGATGGCAAGGCTGCCATCTAGGGCACTGAGGTTGTAGAGAGAGTCGCTAGGGTCGAGAGAGAATCTCGCTAGGGTTTTTTACTTCCCTAAATTGAACCTTAAACCACCACAAATTGGAATAAAGTTTCATTAGCTAATTTTCGTTAACACACTAGTACAAAAATTGAATCAGATGATGGCCAAAACTGTCGTCTGATGCGGAGCTAACTGTCATATATCTCGTTGTCGTATGATAAAACATGATTTAGAGAACTGTCGTCTGAAGAACTCGGCATCCATGTCGACAGGCTGTCGATAGCTTGTCGACATCATTAACTGTCGTGTGAACGTCACTCAAACGACGGGCAACTTAAGAACCCGTTGTGTGATTGTGATTCAGAAGTCATTTTTTTTTATAACTATTGTGTGACTGTTATTCACACAACTAAAACATTGATAGCATCCGTGATCTATATTACTCTCACACAACAGTTTTTATTGTATGGCTGTTGTGAACATTATGTATGCATATATATCTAACTAGCATGGATGCCCGCGCTTGCTGCGGGTTTTAGAACGAAATCTAAAAGTTTAGGAGGATAGAGCATCTAGTTAAGAAATAACATATATCATGTTTTACTAAAATTCAGTGTTCAAAAACAGATTACAGTTGCTGTCGAAATAGATTGCCAAAAATAAGTTGTTGTACTTATAGGCTAACTTGGTTACAGCAAATGCCTGATCTGGTTGCCAAAAATAAGTGATGATGTCGATTGCTAATCATGCATGCTGAGAAGTTGTTAGCCTAGTGGTGATCTGTAGTGGAGGTTGTCCAAAAAGTTGCTTCCTCCAGCTCTATTTACATAAAAAGTGTTGCGACACTTCAGTCCATTTTTTCTTTGCTGATGATTTATGTTGATGATGTTACTGATTCAACACTGGTTTCCTTGTGTTATAAAAGAGATACTAAAGGTCAGTAATTATAAAAGATGTAAGTTTCTTATCTCAAATAGCAATAGATATGTCTAATACTGTAATGTGCCAAAAAAAAGTTGGATACTGGAATTGTAAGTTCCTTCAAACCAGAATAAATTCAAATTTCAATCAACCATCTATTCAATGCAAATCAATATCTACAATCACGGAAAGTACCTCACAATGATAAAAAAGTAGTTAGATTGGATCAACTCTAACAATGAAGCAAAACAACTACAGAAACTGTAGGAGATAGTGACATTGACAAAAAAAAAAAGGAATGTGAAGGAAAAGAAGTGTTCATGAAGAAAAAAATAAGAAAAACGAAGCCTTCATGAGGAGACCAAATGAAAAACCACTCATAGAAACAACATCAAAGCAAAAAATGATATATATGCTAACATATGCATGAAACGATTTACTGAATCTAACCCCTTTCCATATGTAATTCCACAAAACACACCTCAAATGCAAATCCACACAGAACCCAAGTTCAAATCCGAAACTAAACATAGCTAGATAAACCTACAAACCCACCTTCTCTTACAAAACCAAAAGAAACAAGATTTCCAAGCCTTTTGAGAGCAAGTGAACCTTAGAAAACTGCAAAACTGTAAGATCTGAATCACAATTACTGACTTCCATACCAAAATTCCATTTTCAAGCAAAATTATTTTGGCTACATAAATGAGCTTGTCTATAGAGAATCAAAATAAAACTCTAGAGAAAAAATGTGTTGGAACTAAAACATAATGAACAGAATGAGAATAGAATCAATATCAGACCTTCAGATTTAGTCTCTTCAATAGTGAGCCTCACTTGCAAAACCAACACAGAGAAAAGAAGGCTTGATATATCAGGGCAGATTGTACAGACAATACGTGTACTAAAAAGAATAAGCATATTGAAACTCGACATCAATTCTCCTTCTATCAATTTCTTTGTATAAAATGCATCTACATTCCATTCATATCTTATCACTATTTTGGCTGTGATTGATCTTTTTTTGTTGTGACATGACATGTAGTTATAGAGGAACGAAACTTAAGAGTGAAGAAGCTGAAAACAGAAGTTGGAAACACATTGAAATCAGTTAAGAAATGAAAAGCAAACAGTATTTAGCTATTTATGACACTCTTATAACATTCCGAGGAAGGATTATTAGCTCATGATCTTACAAATCTGAGTAAAAAAAAAAACAACTCAAGTAATATCTTTTCAACAATGTAAATAGAAGAAAATTCTTAAAACCATTGACTTGTATAATGTTTTGAGAGCCTTTCCACAACTATCTTGTTCATTTCTCAACATATCTTGAAATATATCCAACATTGTATTTAATCGTGATCTAAAGTGCACACACTACAGTCTGCATATGCATTCAACGGTCCATGTTATGACTAAAACTATATGTATGCCACGTAGATCATAAGTTACCTTAAAGAGACATCTGAAACTGCCTTCTCCAACCTTTTTGTGGCTCAAATAGTTGTTTGGATGGATAATATTAGCAGCCAAGTCAAAAACAATGGTAATTCCAAATCTTCCTTCTTGATGTGCCCCAGTTTTCCTGCAAAGCAGTGAAAGGATTAGGCATCTCAGGTGAGCTGATCTTCCTTTACAAATTACCATAAAGTGAAGTAAAGACCAATAACTGTATTATATTTCTAAGAGAAAAGAGCAAAGAGCAACATGCAAACATATAAAGCCACTGGGTGTTATTGACTTATTAAGACCAAGCAATGGTTTCTAGAGGAACCCATCATATTGCACACATTCTGTATATTTAGAACAACATTACACAATACAATATCGTTTTTCTTTCACCTAGAGCATCTTAATTAAACACTCATATGGAAGAAAATAGTAATAATCCTTAACATCATACCAAGATATCCTAGTTCAAAAAAATGCCTGTGTATATTTTCTTCATCGTTCAGTGATAGCACTTATCTATCATTATTCATTAAAAACATAGTATACTTGCTTACTGCGTGCCATGCAAAATGAAGACATTCTAAACCATTTGCCACTTCTGTTTGCAATATCAACTTTTATGCACTATAGTAAATTGAAAAGACATACTAATATCAAAAAGCAATGTTTATGTGCTCTGAACTTTACATGAAACATATATTTATGCCCTTTGAATTTGATTACTTGATCAACCAATTGCAGCACCTTTACCTTGACATAATCTTTTTTCATCAATGTTACCACCCCGTAGATTCAATAAGCAATTGATTATCAGAATCTTCCTGATTCGCTTGGATAGACTGATTGTTGACCTTAGGAGATGGTAACATTAATGAAAAAAAAAAATGTGAAAAAAAGCAACTGGTCGATCAATGCACTCACACATGCATGAAACAATCTGCCGAATCTAACTACTTCTCATATCTAATTCCACAAAACACAGTCGAAATGGAAAACCACACAGAACCCACATAAAAAAATAAAATAAAAAAGCCAAATCTCCCACAAGCTGCCATACACATGTTCCACTGAATGTGTAGAGAGCCTTATTTATATGCATATCTGAAAACATGGAAGTAGATAGTTTAGAAACAAACACAACACATCAACTTTGACGGTGGCTACTATATACATGCAAGAAAATTATGAACAAGTCCCTTACCAAATAAGTCCAAGGCGAGGCCTAGACTACGACAAACGTGGATGACATAGTCTAGTGCAGAACTCTGTTATGATGACCTTAAAATGGTTAATGATGTGACCGTAATGCAAACCAACCAAGCAGGTAATTAACAATGGCCATCAATAATAGATATGTCACAGTTATCATCAATGCCATAACCCTGAGAAAGAGGTCACATACATTCAAAATTGAGCATATAGATATGATAAGAAATGAAGCAGAAAACTAAAAAAACGAAAAGGTGATTACTACTTACAACTGAAGTTTATACTTCCTGAGCAGAGATGATCCTGAACTAACAGTACCATCACCCTTTAGCCAAATCTCGCACAAGGCAGCTACTAAATATCCTATTGCAATTCTCTGTGGGAGACAGCTAGCATTTTGGAGGTGCTATGGATACTAGAATATAAAGAACTTAGAAAAGTAACACTAATAATACAGCAATACAACATACACACCTGTAGAATGCCCATCCATCTCATCTTTGCAATATCGACCCCGAAAGTTAGTTCCTTGATGCCATGGAAAAATCCACCCTGAAGAAACAGGCCTAATGCTAGAAGCTTCAACCCCCTCAATAATGCTTTTTTAGTTGCAATGGCTCTGCATGACAATTTATGTACACAAATATTTTCATGAATGATAGACATTACACTACAAGATAGCACTTGATAATAGCGTTTTTTCACAAAACGCTATAATTGACCATTTTAATCTGAAAAAAATAAATAAACAAATAAACAAAGCGCTATCTATACTTGCGCGCCTATTGAAAATGAAGGCGGGGTTTTAATTTTACTCACCCAAATAAAAAGTAAAAGCACTCCTCTGCGCCGCATATAGAAGGAAAAGAAGCCGCAATTCTTCTCCTTCTTCGGTTCCCTTCTGCATGTAAGCTCTACTTCTCTAACCTCTCTCATCATCTTGCTCTTCTTTCTTTGCCGCTATGCTTTTATGTGGATGGGTAATCTGATTTTGTTGAGTAAGGGTCATTATTAATTGTAGTTGTTTAATGATTGAGGCTTTAGAGACAATTGGGGATTTTTTGTTTGGTTGGGCACTTTTCAATTATTGCACCTTGAAATCAAGTTTGTGTGAATTCGATTCATGTTCTTGTTAGATTTGAGTTGTCTTCCAATTAAAACAACAAACCCGTAAAACTCCTATATGATTTGGGGATTCTTGTACTCGTTTCATATTTCAGAAAACCCTAATGAGCTTAATTTTTAGATTCTATCATATTAGATGGTAAATGGCCAAATAGAAAATTCGTATGAGTTTCTTTATTTGTTTTTATGTTTTTTTTTCCTGCTTTGTTACAGGGTAGCTGAGCGCTGCAATTCAGGTATGAAAATTTCAGTGATGTTCAGTTGGTATTTAGGTTACATTTTTCATTTTGCTTGGTAAGCAGGTTGATCACTGTATTGGCAAAGATCATTTTTAAACACACCATTATTCTGATAAATGCTTGGTGCTAGTATGAGAATCATATTCTTGGTGCCCATTATGGTTTAATTTCAACATATGCTTTGGAAACATTAGTTCTATATATATTCCATGTTCTTCATTCTTATCCAGATGGCCCTTTAACAGTGAGTACTTGTAGAATCAGTTATGAGTTTTCTATTTTCAAATCATACAGAAGCTAAAGCACTTGATTGTGTTTATGTTTTGTAGCTCCTCTACAGATTTTTGGATTACTTCGGCAAATTGGACTGGGAGAACTGTTGTGTAAGTTAAAATGGACCAGTTTGCAAATCCTCCCTGCCTGATATTTGCTTTATGTGAGTGCTTGTGTAGATTGTCTTTAGCTTCACCTATCATCTATTTGCTTTATGGTTATCTAGATGTTAGATTATTTGGCTTCTATGATATGCTGTTGTCTTGTACCTTGGAAAATGTTACTTATGCTTCTGGTGCCTTTTCTGATTTGGATACCCAGCTTCATTTTTCTTTCAATGTTTACCTTATTGGATATTTGATTTTGATTATATTCTTCCAATGAGAGGTTAGGCCTGCTACTCTTGTTTTGTAATCTTACTGCTTAATATCAATAAAAAATATTGGTGTAAGTAAAAAGAAAGAAAAAAAGTAAGAAAGATTGTTTGACAGCAAGCAACTTGTCAAATTTGTTTGACTCGACTTAGATTCATATTTCTCTGACAACTAAATTCTCCAATTATAACAAGTAATACTTATGAAGGTAACTACCTACCTTGCCTGGCAATGATTTTAATTTTGTGGAAATTTGATAATTTGGTAGTAGATTACTGCAAAAAAATCAACTGGAAACAAACATTATTTACCTGAGGCAAGGTAAACAAAGTACGTTGTGCAAATAATAATGAATATTGGTTCTTTATCAATGCAGGTTGGTCTTGTTTCAGATTGTGACTTGTTAGCATTGGACACAATATCAGGTAATCAAATATGTAAAGTGTATATCTTAGTTTGTTATCTGTGTTGTTTATAGAACTATACCTTTTCATTCAAGTTATTTATGTTGTTACTTGAGACTTGAGATATAAGCATATGGTGTTCTGAATCTTATGAACTGAATTTTGTCAGTAAGAATCTTTTCTTTTTCTTTTTCAGAACATAGAAAGAATTTTAAAAAAAGTATGACATGGTCTGATTGTCTGCAACTGCTGCTACTTGTGCCTAGCAAAATTTACAACATATCTAATCATGATTTTGTCTTCTATTTTGTAGCACTCAACTATTGAAGATGACGAGCTCCCAGAATACCTTGGTGATGGAGTTAGTTAGGCATAAATTAGTGATTTTGTTTATGTAGTTTGTTATGTTTCAATATATAGTCCATATTGCATCCAAAGACACAACTTGTTGGTTAGACTAAGTTTTGAATTTCTTGTATGCTATTGTACCAGTTGATTTTGAACAATTAAATGAATTATAATTTTTTTTTTCTATGGTTGTCATTTCAAATTGACAATACAAATGTTATATGATGTCACTAAAATGCTATAATAAATGTGCAAAATATGATGGAATTTACAAAACGCTATTAAAACAAGAATGATAGCATTCATTAAATGTTATTGAAATTATCTAAAAGCTATGAAAATTCTTTTTATAGCAATTCATAAATGCTATGGAAAATAAATCAATAGCGTTTTGGAAACGCTATACTCATAGACTTATAGATAGCGTTTCCCAAAAACGCTATCTTAAGCAACCCATCTACCATAACGGGGGCTGTCATAGTGTTTTCTAAAACACTATTATAGGATATTATAGCGTTTTTTGGCTGCTATAGATGAGTGTTTATGGTGTAGTGTTAGTATTTTGAACATTGTACAAAAAGGTAGATCTGGAGCAGGCCTAACCCATGATAATTACCGAGAGAATCAATGAATTTGAGAAGCTTCTGGCACCAGAGCCTTTGGGAGTCCTCTGATAAAGGCTCGAACACCAAGTCCTTCCTGACCAGAGCTACTCCGTTGCTCCCGACCAAAGCAGATTCCACCTCCGCCGTCGACCAGAGCTCCGATTTTGATCTTCGAACCCTCCACTTTGAGCCCGATGACCTCCTTCTCGATGACCTCCCTCTTGGTCCTCTTACTACAACAAAGAAAACAATCGCATCCTAAATCAAAATCCCCAAAATAAAAATAAAATAAAAATAAAAAAAAGTTAGGGCGAAATTGAAAAGAAGAGAAATTGGATACCCGTCGGTGCTGGAAAGTGAAGGCTTGATCTGAGCCAAGCCAGTTTTGGCCGCTTGTGACGACGTCATCTTTGAGGCCGGAGAGGCTCCTCGCAGATTAGGTTGATGTGGAAACTGGTTTGATTGTCGGAGAGATGGATTTGGGGTATAGGTGTAGCCGTGTAGAAGATAAGAGGGAGAGAGGAGAGAGGTCTAGGTTTTGGATCCGATGGATTTGGTGTCGGCATAGAACAGAGGTCTTGGATCCGAAGGATTTGAAGTGTAGGCGGTGATTATTGTAGGTTTTGGTTATGGGGAGACGCTGTAGGGAGTGTGAGGAGATTTTGGTTTTGGTTTTGGCCTTTAATTTGAATATGTGTCGAGAGAGAGTGAGGAGGTTTGAGTTTTTTGTTATTTATTTGGCTCTAGTGTTGGGGTTTCAAGCCCAGCCTATATCAATTTATTTGGACTTCAATATGGGGTTTGGCACCACTAACACGGTGGGAAACTTGGCGTTCAATTTTTTTTTAGCGTCACACAACAGTTTTTATCTTAAACGTCTTCTGAACTAGTTTCTAAGTCCTTATCAGATGACAGCTCTTAACAAAATGACGTCTGAAAAAAAAAAAAAAAATCATTCAGACGACAGATAATTGCATAGCGTCATCTGAGAGGTGTCGTCTGATTCAATTTTTGTAGTAGTGACAGTTTTACCACAATATCCAAACTAGCTATACTCACTGTGCCCTCCTCCCGGCCACTTTTACTCAATCCCCTCCACTTAACATGGAACAGTTTCATCCCGAACTTTTGAGGTATACCTGATGGCATATGACCAAATACACAAAACTTGAGATAGATCGTAACAAATATTGCAAAAGAATCCTATCAACTTTTAGCTATTAATTTTGTTACATTTAGTTTATTGGTCTATTTCTCTCCAATCAAAGATGACAAATGTTACAGGTTGGATTAACTGATACTCTTTTGTTAAAGAAAAACTTTGGTTTATAAAAAAATAATCACCGAAAATCTATTGAAATTTTGAATCTGACATGAAGCCATAAATAGTCAAACTCCCGGTCCTCTTGTCTTCTTTTTTCTTTTTCTTTGTCAGAAAAAATCGGTTCTCATATAAACGCAAACCCCTAGCTGCAGAATCCCAAAGCTATCACACACTCATCTTCTGCAGCTCTCCTTTTACAACCTTTTCAAACCGTGGATCCCATCACAGCCTGTCTAAAGCTCCAAAAAGGCGCATCGTCAATTTTTCTTCGATATCTGAAAAAGTCCCAGGTTGCATAATTCGTGGAGTAAATCCCGGCCCACTAATGTTACATCACCTTTCCTTCTCCTCCAGCTAGCTGCTGCTTCTTCTTCCTGTTCTTCACTCTCTTACTCTGTTCACACAAAAATGAGGCCTCTCTCAAAACCAGTCACCATCATCAACTTCATAGTAGTACTCCTCTCACAGCTTCCTACCCTAACTCTCTCCCAATGCCGCGACTCCTGCGGTGACATCCCCATAAAGTACCCTTTTGCCCTCGATGATGGCTGCGGCGCCCCGCAGTTCCGCCGCATGCTCAATTGCTCCACCGACCTCTTCTTCCTCACCCCGTCCGGCTCCTACAAAGTCGAGTCCATCAATTACGACAAGAAAACCATCGTCGTTTACGACCCGGCCATGTCCACCTGCTCCATCCTCCAGCCCCACCACGACTTCCTCATGACCGATATCCAGTCGGCCCTAATTCCCCCGACCTCTGACACCGTCTTTGCCCTCCTCAACTGCTCTATTGACTCCCCTGTCCTCAACCACTACAGTTACCTCTGCTTCAACTTCTCTTCTCACTCCTGCGACGAGCTCTACGGCTCGTGCAACGCGTTTAGGGTTTTCCACATGGTTGCCAACACTACTTCGCCGCCTTGCTGCTTTACAGGTTACGACACCGTTAAGTTCATGAGCATGAACATCTTGGACTGCACGCATTACACCACGGTGACGAACACGGATGAGTTGAGGGGGATTGGACCGCAGGATTGGGTTTATGGGATCAAGATGACCTTTGCCGTGCCGGATTCCGGTTGCAACAGGTGTGCGATGTCCGGTGGCACGTGCGGGTTTGATACAGAGACCGAAGGGGCACTGTGTCTTTGCTCGAGTTCGTCGAATTATACTAGAGAATGTGGTAAGGAAGATGATCAACTTTAATTATATGAACTAAATCAATGAAAATCCTATATCATATATTTTGAAAATATGAACATGTTCCGGAATTTGGTAGAATATATCGTAATTCAATCTGTTACATTATAATTATGCACTTGTACTGACTAATTTTTGGGTTACTAATTGAAGTATTGAACTATGCATGTTTTGTGATTTTCAGCTGTAGGCAGTGTCACGGCGGGAGTGAACAACTGTGCAACCAGCAGCATATTCTTGCAATCAATTTTTGTGATCGTGTTGATCCATAATTTATTCAACCTAGTATTTTTGTCAAATTAAGTTGTTCTCAACTGTGGTTTAGTGATTGCCCCCCTAAATTAGTGAATTGATTGTTCAAAATTAAACCCATGTTCTAACTGTTGTGAGAGCATCTGCCATGGTAAGGTAAATCCCTACTGAATATGGCTTTCCAAAAAGGGAATATACCAGGAATATTCTAATTTGCCATTTCATAGTTTCCCATCGTAAGCTATATTTCATATGCCATTTTCTAAACCCAGCTTGTTTTTGGCCACTAAACAACTACAAGATTTCTATATCTTTTGCACACTAACAGCTAAAAAAAAGACTCATAGAAATTGAGTTATATAAAAGTTAATTTTCAAATCTCCTACAAAATTTTCATAATTATATACTAAATTAAATTTATCTAAATGTATTTAATATTAGGCTCAAATAAAAGATCTCATTGAGATCTTTGTAATGTTATAATATTTATCATAAAAAAATATATAAGTACAAAATTAGAGAAGAATAAAGATTAGGAGCTAAAAATAATAAAGGACACAAACGGAATTAAAACTCAATGTGTTTGAAATTGTTTGGGCAAAATAGGAACAATGAGAAGAAATAATAAAGAAATAGAAAGATATGGCATATGAATATGTAAGCCATATATGGGGTGCATCTGGGTCGTAAGGAAATTTTTTTTTTGATTTCCGTGTATATGGCTTACGATGGGAGCGAATTATACCCCATATTTGACTTACCGTGGCACATGGTCTGAGTGTTGTTCGAACTATATAATTAAAGTACCGGAAAAGGAAAATACTAATTAAGCTAGAGGGCCCAACAAGGACATCCATATAAAGCAATTCAAAACACTATTTCATTGCAACTAAGTGCGCACTTTTAGCACCCAAAATTCTCACAAAATACGAGTAGCTGAGTACCTTCCTCGTCCGTGATATATAGGGCTGGGTTCGGTACGGTACCGGCCCTTCAAGGCCAAAACCACCTACCGTACCAGAACTTATTGGTACACAAAATGAAGTACCATTACCGGCCACAAAAGTCGGTATACCAACTTCTCGGTATCGGTTGGTATCGGTTGGTATCGGTTGGTTGGGCCTCCAACCGAGTTTAAGATTGGGCCAGCTTTCAGCTAAGGCCCAAATGAAAATTTTAAATCTCAAACCTGTCAGCAATAGAAAAACTGAAAGCAATGAAAAACAATCAAATAACTTATATGAATTCAAGGGCCCAGACCATAAGCAAATGTAAAACAATCAAATAACTTATAACTCTCACTCTCTCACTCTCACATCAACTTCAGTTCATCACTTACACTCTTACAGTTCATCTCATCATCAATTCATCACTTCATAATTCATATCACTTAGCCACTTACAGTTCATGTCATCATCACTTCATACCATCACTTACAGTTCACACAAATGAATGAATGACACAAGAACAAAGCGGACAATAGTTGAAAACAAAGTATTCAAAGACTCAAATTTCATCTCATCGTCACTGCATATTTGCTTGTTGTGCTCTGCTCCCTGCATATTTGCTTCTTGTGCTCTGATCCCTGTGGCCCTGCCTCACTCAAAGACTCAAAGTTTCTGCAAATCCATTTTAGTTGAAAAGAATAAGAATGCTGGCAGTTCTGCAAATTCAATTAATGAAGAAGAATTTAGGCAGTTTTTGCAATTTCTAACGTTGAACAAGAAAGCTCACGATGTTGGCTGCTGGCCGCTAGGCATCAGTTTGTGTAGAGCTGATATTGGACTCCATTCCTTGATTAAAAGCATTTTCTGCAAAATAACAAAGACAAGGTTAAAAACAATATTATGATTCATAAAATAAGAAACAAACATTGTGATATTAATAGTTGCAGAAAAAAGAATCAAAGTAACAAACATTGTGATATTAATAGTTGCAGAAAAAGAATCAAAATAACAAACATCAAACATTATAATATTTATAGCTGCCGAAAAAAGAATCAAACAAAACAAAACAAACATCAAACATTTTAATAGTGGCAGAAAAAAGAACAAACATCATAGTGTCATACATTGCTCCAGAAAAAAGAAACTGACCTGTTGGTCCAAACCGACCAACTACACTCTGTTGGTCCAAACCGACCAACTACACTGCTCCTACGTTGCTCCAGTTCTAACTTCTAAGCCTTGAATCCCTGATTTCTTGAATTGTTGAGATTGGAACACCTGAAAATTATAATGAGAGCATGTTAGACCAAATAGTTGCAGAAATTGTGAATACTTAATTACTTATCATTCATAATTCAACAACATTGACTTATTACAACAACATCCTTAACATTCAGACGATCCTTAACATTCATGATTCAACAACATTGACTTATTACAAAGTAATTACAAACAGGAACTTACATGACCAGAAAGGAAGAAGGGAAAAAAATTGAACACGCCATTAATCCATAGTCCTATACTCCTATTCCACAGAACAAGAGCGTTCTGAAAAGAACATGAGAATCACCACCTGGACATCAAGAGATTAAGCCAATAGCCAAACTGATTATTATACTGAACAAAATCAAACTTTTAATTATGCACAGTAAGATATCTTGCATTTAGTGAATGCCATGTTCTTTTATTGGTAATTTGCAGCTCTCTATATTCTCCGGTGGAAAAATCCTTCTAGCATGTTAAGTTGTTAACATATACAGTTATGGTCTTTTGAAAATCTTTTACATCAAAAGAGATTTCCTATACCTGGGTACAGATGGTGGAACATCGAGACCCACAAACTTAGTCCTTCTCCCTCAAACATCAAACATTCAAACTTATTCATCGGTGCTCCTGCAGCCCTGATCCTCCAAGCACAAAAGAAAAACCATTAAAAGTTTAAAACCCATAACAAATTGGTAAATCTCAAGATAATATATAACATATCCAAGATCAAATTGCTAAAAAGCCTAAAATTGGGTAGATCGAAGTCTCGAACCTCAACTCAACAATCCAAAGCTTCTAATCCAAAACAATTGAAGCTCCGAGCTCGTACTCACCAGCAGTACTGCAGCAATTGTTCAGCTACTTTGAATCGAATCGATTTGACGTGAAATGAAATCGAAGGCACCGAACGATTCGATTCTTGGAAGAGTTAGAGAGGCTCAGAAGCTCACTCGAGTTCGAGAGAGAGAGAGAGTGAGGAAGACAGGGAGTGGTCGAGAGAGGGACTGAGGGATTAGGGTTTGGACCAAGAGTTTGAGAGAGAGGCTCAGCCGCTCAGGTCTCGCTCGGGTTCGAGAGAGAGAGAGAGACGAGGTGAGAGGCAGAGTGGCTAAATGAGAGAGGGACTGAGGGAAATCGGGAATGGGATTAGGGTTTGCAAAGTTTTAATCTAACTGTTGTTAGTTAATATGGAATAAAATCAACGGTTATGATTAATTATATAAGAAATATTTAAAATAATTAAATATTATATTTAATACGTGGTACGGTACGGTATACCGTATTTCTTTAAAATTCCATACCGATACCGTACCGATTACCCCTATTCGGTTCGGTTGTACCGTACCACAAGTTCGGTAACCGAACCCCTTGGTAACCGAGATCCTTGGTTCGGGACGGACTTGGTTGGTTGGTTTGGATCGGTAGGATTTGCCAGCCCTAGTGATATACACAAGAAATGATTCAAAGTACTGACGTACAAACGGTTAGATAACATTAAATATACTTTTTGGTTATAGAAAAAAAAGAAGGATTAAATTATGTTTAGTCTCTATACTATGACTTAGGCCTCATCAAAAAGCCCGCGGATCAAGTGGGCCGATGGAGGCCCGCCGGCCCGCAGGGCTTTTGGCCCGGCCCGGCCCGCCAAAAAACCCGTAAAAGCCCGCCTTGGTGGGCCGATGGAGGCCCGCAAAAAAGCCCGCAAAAACCCGGCCCGGCCCGTAAAAGCCCGCAAAATATTATATATGTGTGTGTGTGTGTGTGTTTATATATATATATATATATATATATATTAATATATATACATATATATGTGTATGTGTGTGTGTGTTATATATATAGATATATCTATATGTGTGTGTGTGTTTATAAATATATATATATATATATAGACACATATAGATATATATTTGTGTGTGTGTTTATATAGATATATATATATATATATATATAGTCATAGAGATATATATATATATTTATAGATATATATATATATATATATATCAATATATCATATATGTGTGTGTGTTTATATATATATATAGAGAGAGAGAGAGAGATATATAGATATATATATATATATATCATATGTGTGTGTGTGTTTATATATATATAGAGATATATATATATATATATATCCATATATATATTAATATATGTGTGTGTGTGTATAGAGAGATATATATATATATATATATAGAGAGAGATATATATATATATATATTCTACATATCGGTTGACCAATCCGATCGGATTCGAAAATATGGTGAAATTGGCTAAATTTTTTCCCACACTCATAATCTATTGTAATAAACTCATCCAACGGTCGGTTTTTCCATTTTCTTTGAATTGATAGGGGTTGCTCTTGGGAGTGTATGATATATAAATATAGGTTTATAAGAGTAACTACGTTTGACGTAGTTGATCGAATTCGAAACGAGAACCAAATTGGCTGAATTTTCTACAACCACCATAAAACATTACAATCTCTCCATCGAGCGGTTGGTTTCTCCGAATTCATTTTCTACTTCATGGTTGCTTTAGAATGAACCTAAACAATTTAAATGCAATGTATAAGTCATACAACTATAGGATTAAAATTGGTATAGACCAATGTGTTTGTAATTAAAATTAATTTTTTTTATCTTATATCCACGCACATCCATTGATGGAATATATTCAAACGTGAGTGAAAAAATAAGCACGTTTCGCAGTTGTCACGGCATCGGTCAACCAATAAAACATATAAGTGACTACGGTTGACCAATCCGATCGGATTCGAAAATATGGTGAAATTGGCTAAATTTTTTACCACACTCATAATTTATTGTAATAAACTCATCCAACGGTCGGTTTTTCCATTTTCTTTGATTTGATAGGGGTTGCTCTTTGGAGTGTATGATATATAAATATAGATTTTTATGAGTAACTACGTTTGATCTAGTTGATCGAATTCGAAACGATAACCAAATTGGCTGGATTTTCTATAATCACCATAAAACATTACAATCTCTCCATCGAGTGGTTGGTTTCTCCGAATTCATTTTCTACTTCATGGTTGCTTTAGAATGAACCTAAACAATTTAAATGCAATGTATAAGTCATACAACTTTAGGAATAAAATTGGTATAGACCAATGTGTTTGTAATTAAAATTAATTTTTTTTATCTTATGTCCACGCACATCCATTGATGATATATATACAAACGTGATGTGAAAAAATAAGCACGTTTCGCGATTGTCACGGCATCGGTCAACCAATAAAACATATAAGTGACTACGGTTGACCAATCCGATCGGATTCGAAAATATGGTGAAATTGGCTAAATTTTTTACCACACTCATAATTTATTGTAATAAACTCATCCAACGGTCGGTTTTTCCATTTTCTTTGAATTGATAGGGGTTGCTCTTTGGAGTGTATGATATATAAATATAGGTTTATAAGAGTAACTACGTTTGACCTAGTTGATCGAATTCGAAACGTGAACCAAATTGGCTGGATTTTCTACAACCACCATGAAACATTACAATCTCTCCATCAAGCGGTTGGTTTCTCTGAATTCATTTTCCACTTCATGGTTGCTTTAGAATGAACTTAAACAATTTAAATGCAATGTATAAGTCATATAACTTTAGGAATAAAATTAGTATAGTCCAATGTGTTTGTAATTAAATTTTTTTTTTTTTTATCTTATGTCCACGCACATCCATCGATGGAATATATACAAACGTGATGTGAAAAAATAAGCACGTTTCGCGGTTGCCACGCCATCGGTCAACCAATAAAACATATAAGTGACTACGGTTGACCAATCCGATCGGATTCAAAAATATGGTGAAATTGGCTAAATTTTTTACCACACTCATAATTTATTGTAATAAACTCATCCAACGGTCGGTTTCTCATTTTCTTTGAATTGCTATATGTAGCTCTTTGGAATGTATGATGTATAAATATAGATTTATAAAAAGTTAGTGTCTTTAAAAATTTATTTATCAACAAATTAGTATCTATATATAAATATAGATTTTTTTTGGTACAATATAGTTATATAGATTGTTATCTTTGGTTGTATTTGATCATTATCCATTGAATTTCCAAAGCTTGATTAAAAAAAAAAAACTTGTGTCTTTAAATATTTATTTATAAATAAAGCCCGCAAGGCCCGGCCCAAAAAAGCCCGCAAGGCTAAGCCTGGCCCGGCCCAAAAAAGCCCGCAAGGCTAAGCCCGGCCCGGCCCGAAAAAGCCCGCAGGCCAGCTTTATATGGACGGGCTTGGATCCTTTGATTTTTAATAAAGCCCGGCCCGGCCCGGCCCGCAATTATTTAAAAATATAGCAAGGCCCGGCCCGGCCCGGCCCAAGCCCGCTATGAATGGGCCGGGCCGAGCCGTTGACGACCCCTAACTATGACCCTTTATTCGTTTCAGTCCCTGACATTCTCATTTAATTAAAAAAGTCTCTAATGTCACAATTTTCGTCCAATCGGTCCTCGCCGTCCAATTCCTCTGTTGGTATGATGACGTGGCATTAAAGTCAATGTCAACTCAGGGCCACGTAAGCCTATTCAATTGTGAAATGACTATACTATCCATGCCCTCTATTATGGGTATTCATGCTGCCCTTCTTCGTCATTTCTTGATAGGTATCAGATCGAGCCGTCTCTCCACTTTCCCTTGTTGCAGCGATGGTGACCCAAATCGAGAAGCATGTTGCAACATGGATCGTGACCACTTTCTCCTTCTAAATTAAATCTGAGAAGCATCAAATCAAACCCTTCTCTGTCCAATCCTTGAGAAGCACCGACCCACATTGCAGCGACGGTGACCCAGCCCTCTCTCCATTTTTCGGCTACCTCTCAATGTCAAACTAGTGTCGTTCGACTCCTCTTGGCGGCGCGAACTGGAGCTCGGTCTTCCTTGCTCAGAACTAGTGGCGACGGTGGCCAAGCCTCTGAAGAAAATGGTGTCAAGTTGATTTTAATGGAGTCATAGTCGCTCTAAGTCCCGAGTATGGCGCCTTCTCTGAAATCATGTGAATATGAGAATGGCGTCGCCGTTTTCTGCGATTGAGAGTTTCGAGTCCGAGTTTGGGACTGAGTTGACTCGGAGACTAGCGACGAGTGAGTCGAGGAAGAGGAAGAGCGTGAGGCCGAGAGTGGTGCTGCTTCGAAATTTGAGGAATGAAATGCCATCAGTGGAGATGAGGAGGACCACGAAGGTTTTTGGGATAGGGAAGGGGTTGGACGGTGCCCGAGTCTTTCGTTCGGGCTGCCACCTCTGGCCGGAATCTCACGCTTTGACTTTGTTTGTTTGTGCGGGTGGTTTGGATTTTGAATTTTTTTTTTTGGGGGAATTTTACTCTTTGTTGATGGGATCATAGATGTTACTGCATCTGCAACATGGAGAAGTGGGTCTGGGAATGGTTGTGGTGGAGGGTAGGTGGTGGGATTGGGTGTTGTGACAGGTGGAGTAGCAGCAAGTGGTGGTGATGAGAAGGTGGTTTTGGTGGTGGTGACCTTGAAACTGCTCTTGGCAAGTCCTTGAATATCAAAGAAGTTGGAGGATCATTGAATGACAGATCCGAGGAGATTTTTGGATGGTAAGCTTGGTGGTGATGGTGGATAGATTGGTGGTGGTTATGGTGGTAGTGGTGGTGGATTTTGGTGTGAAGAAAAGAAAAAAAAAAAAAAAAAAGAGAATAAAAGAATGAATGAGGGAAAATGCGAGAGGGGTATATTGGACAAGTTACAACTTAATCATGTGGCATGCAAACTGCTAAGTTGGCGTGGCTCGAGTGCCACGTCAGCAAGTTAACGGCCCAAATTGAAAGAATGCTAACGGACTATACCGATCAGACGGAAATTATGACATTAGGGACTTTTCAGATTACTTGAGAATGTCAGGGACTGAGACGAAAAAAGGGTGATAGTACATGGACTAAACATAATATAATTAAAAAAAAAAACTATAAATATAAAGAGTTGAAATTAACTAATAAGTGATGGGTCACTTACACCGCTGGAGCATAGAAGAATTTACAGTCATACACAACCTTTCCTTTCCAAAGGCAGAGTGCAGCATTAACACCTTATAAATGTACATGTTCTTAACCGCTAGATTTATAAACTCTTGACACAAAATGGATTGTGCTAAAGTTTGGTATATGTTGTATTTTTACCACACACTTATGACTATATAAGTGTTATGCTTGGTAGTGGTCTAGTGAATGCGATCAGGGCCAGCCTTAAGATTATAGAGGCCGGGGACAAACAATTAAAATATGAGATCACAAAGCTTAGATTTGTGTGTGTGTGTGTGTTTCAAATATATTTATAAATTTCTTTTTTCTTCTGATAAATTTAAGATCATAAATTTTCTGTTTCTATTTGTGGATTTATAAGAAGAAAAAACTCAAACCAAAAATGACCATCACTGGACAATGGAACAAAACAGGCCACATAACCACAACACAAACACACACTGCATGTAACAAGAAAATTCTTCTATGCACCGGTGGTGTAAGTGAACCAACAGATTTAACAGATCAAAGCCGTTGATATTTATAGACAAAATTTTTTTATAGCAAAAAAAATATACTTAATGTTATCCAACTGTCCATTCATGTTGGTATGTATGCACGTCGGTGTACTGTATGCTCTCTTCATGTAACAAATGTCCAAAAGTTTATATATGTACAAATAATATGTACAGATAATACTAGAGCACATAACTCCCCAGGCCCACTGGAAGCCGTCAAGTGGCACCCATTAGGGTCGCCTCTAGACATAATAGTCCAACAATCATGTTAATTTGATGTATAACATCAAATGTATCACATCTGTATTGTGGTATTGCATTCTTGTTAATCAAGTTTATTCCGACTTTATTTAAGTGAAAAGTTTTGAATTCAAGTATAATGGACTTGTTAATCTAGTTTGCCCTGTATATTGTTCTAGTTCGTTTACATTACATTAATTTATTAGTACATCAAGTACACTAGCTTCATAATGTTTTTGGGTTAAATGAGCTTGATGGAAAAAGTACAATAACAATTTAAAACAGAGAGAAAAAAACCCTAGAGAGAAAAAAACCTTGGGAGCCGCGTCGTCTTTCTTGCCTGTCCGGCTGTGCCTCGGAGATGGCGCTGGCCTCTGGCCTTGCCGGAGCACGGTGCGTGCGGCCGGACGGGTGGTCTGGTTCGTTGGCATGCTTGTGGCTCAATGGCTGGGGTTGGGAAGCTGCTTTTCTCGTCTTGCTTATGTGCAGGAGGCGGCTGAACGTGGATCGGGTTGGTGGCTGCTAGGTGGGATCGATGTTGTTTGGCTCTATGGTGCTGCAGTGGGACTGACGGCGATGCTACCATGGATAGGTGGGAGATCGGAGATGGGAGGCGGAAGGACAGGCTGGCTGGGACCGGTTGGGATCGGAGGTCGGTCCTGTTTGGTTCTGATATCCGGAGTGAGGATGTGTGGGGCTGGGGTGGTGGAGTGGGTGGCTAGTCTTGGCTGGTGGTTCGACGATGGAGATGGCTCGCAGATGGTTGAGGTCCGACATCGGTGGTGGAGCGGCGAGTATGGTGGCGTGTTAGTTCAGGTGCCTTCCTGGACTGGGCTAACGAGGTGGGGCTTGGCTGCCTTAGCTCTCTGGGCCTGGGCTTGTTATTTACTTATAATTGGTGTTTGAGCCCAAAAGTAAGTTTGGCAAAATCCTTTAGTGGGTCTGAGCCAGTGGGCCGATACTTGTGGCCCAAAATGGGATTACATGGACTTGGGTCGTGACGCTGCTTATCCCATATCTCATAAGGAGATATCATCATTAATTGCATGAAGATTCGAGCGCTTAGAAGGGCGCGAAGATATATTTGCACTTAATACGTGCGTATCCTACTGCTCGCACGCATCCAGCGATCACGTCTAGGATTCTAAAAGGCAAAATGTTTCTCTGGCCGATACTTGCCTACATTCTAGCGACGATAGAGGCGGATAACATTAATTATCGCTTACGATAGATATCAAAACTGTTAAGAGTTTTGATTTGATTCAAGGCCAATAACTGTGGCCTAAAATATAGTATTTCATTCCTATTTGGACAATGAATCTGCAATAGCCTATATATAGAGGCTAAGGACAATACAGAAAGGGACCTCTCTCAAATCAATCAATCCCAGCGATTACAAAGCCTCCCCGGAGCAAACCCTCAACCTCGTTGAAACCCGGTGACCGCCCGCCAGTCCTAGTCTCCTCGCGAGCCGACTGTCAGCATCACCAGTTCAACCCGGCGACCGTACTTCCAGTCCCAGTCTCCCCAGGAGCCGACTGCGAGCACAACCGCCACTGTTACTTCCAGCGAAGCAAGGGTAACGCCCTCGCACCCAGCGAAGCTAAAGTCACGCTTTAGCAAACCCGTGTTCCTCTCAAACTTCCTAGTGATTGCTCTGCTCGGCTTTCAAGTTGAGTATCGATTCAGTGAACGCAAAGAGACCACAACCAAAGCCCTTACCCGCGTAAGGCAAGAAGTCCTTCTCCGGAAGGCAAGAAAAGAACCCTGTGACGAGGTTGGTGCTCTCCTCGTCTACAGCGCTTGAAAAGAAGTCAGGTCACGGGGCTACCCCAACGACTGCACCCCGCGGTGCTGGCACGCCTGCGCAACCACTCGCCCAAAAGAGACTGTTTGCACACCAGCTGGTTTTGGAGCCAAACAGTTGGTGGTTTTTGGTTAGGTTTTTTCCGTTTTGGTTTTTGTTTAGGTATAATAAGTCCCTCCTCAATTGAGCGAGGGTTAGTTTGTTTTGGGTTCATAAGTGTGTCATGGTCTGGACTTTTGTCGGTGCTTTTTGGTTATCAACGTGATGGTGAATCACCCTTACACGTGGTCTGGCAGTTTTGGATCGCGGTGTCCGAACGGGTGGAAACAGTTCATCGTAATGTTGGCGACTGGGTTGTATCGGTATATGTTAGGTGGTTACTCATTGTAGCTCGAGGGTATGAGCGTAAAATTTGGTTAGGGGTTGAGCCTTTTTGGCTCATGGAAGTCACTCATGTTGACGGTCCCGTAACTATGGATCTAATGTTATGTAATTTGTTTGGTTATTAATGGAATTATTTATTCTCAAAAAAAAAAAAAAAAGAGCTTGATGGAACCTTTTTTTCTTTTTTTTTGTTGGACCTCATTTCATAATCCTATTTCACCCTTGATACAATTAAGCTGAAAAAAAATTGAAAAAAATAAAACTCTAGTTGGTAATCCTCTCTCTCTCTCTCTCTCTCTCATTACTGTAGTATCCCCTTATATAATTATGATAATTAGGGTTGCAGTTGTTCCTGAAGCCAACAAAAGGATTGGACTTGAGATAAGCAGGCAACAATTGAATGCTCCAAAACAAGTTGGGGGTGGTAATAACAGCAAGAGATGAGAAAAAGAGCCATAGAAGCTGCTGAAAAACATTAGGCTTCTGGGTTCTCCGATATGGTCCAAAACAATTAAAATAAAATAAACAAGTAGATGTCGCATAGTTTGCTCTGTTTCATGTTTGAATAACATAGGATGTTGTTGATGCTCCTGAGGTCGTTTCTCAACTTGAGTAATGAAACTATCATTTGGAGTGGGGAGAAAAATCTCTTCGATTGAAGAAGTTGATGCAGCAGATCGTAGCAAAGGGAGCAGGGAGGTGTAGAGAGAAACCAATAAGCGTAAAACTGAAAAAATAGTGGTAAAAATATCATTGGACGTCCAAATAAAAATAATAGAGGTATGAATAGAAGCACTTTTTCCTAAGACGATGCAGGACCAAAAAAAAAAAAAAAACACCAGAAAGCAAGGATTTCCAGTTGAGTGATTCAGGGTTTAGGGATTAGAACATTAGAAAGCAAGGATTTCGAGTTGAGTGATTCAGGGTTTAGGGATTAGAACATTAGAAAGCAAGGTGGTATACGTTATGGTGTGCGGACAGCTACTGTAATCTTCACTCGTTTTCAAATTGCATATAAAAAGGTTGGTTCGATCATGTATAGCCTCTAAGCCACCTCTTGTTCTTTTTTTCAAGCAGAAAAAGGATAACTGCTGTCCCTTTTAAGTTGGGATCAATTTCGTTTTCATGGCCTTAGAAAAAGATGGTAACTAACTGAAACTTTCCCTCTCTATGCGATTGTGTTTTGAGCATATATACTATTGAAATAAAATTATATATAGGTACTAAGCTTGCACTCAGTGAACTGTATGTCATATATAATTAATAATAGAACTAAGTTGAACTCGGCGCCTAATACTAGCTTGATGGTTGCAGGAATTTTAAAATCATTTTCAGATTCACCGCCAACTCATTACACTGTAAAAATAGAGTTATTTTCGATGATAACTGAACTTTTTTCAGAGGATGGATATGAATCATCACAATTTGAAGCCGGAGGATACAAATGGTAATTACTTTTTTGTCTGTCAACCCATGTCTACTTCTTTCTCTCTATATTATTTCTTTTTACATGAACTAGTGATACATTTTGAATTATGTCATTTGCTTTTCACACGCAGGAAACTGGTGTTGTACCCAAATGGAAACATGAGGAGGAATGTGGGAGACCACATCTCTATCTACTTGGTAATTGCTGGAACAGATTCACTTCCAACTGGTTGGGAGGTATATGTTGATTTCAGATTGTTTTTGCTCGATCAGAATAAGAAAGCCTACTCGGTTTTTGAAGGTACTATATATATGATTTTATCTACTTCAGTAGACTTGTTTATGTATATATATATATGCAAAGCATATTGCTTAATTTCTAATTTTTTTTTAATAGTTTTTGTTCCTTTTTGCACTTGTTAGATGCTTTTACAAAGCAAAAGTGCTTTAATGGAGCTATGCTTGATGCGGCTGGTTTTGATAAACTTATCCCCATTAAAGATTTTACTGATGTTTCCAATGGATATCTTATTGATGATACATGCGTGTATGGAGCTGAGGTCTTTGTTTGTAAAGAAAGGAGAACAGGGAAAGGAGAGTGTCTATCAAGGATAAGAGATGCCTCCGTGTACAAGCACGTTTGGAAGATAGATAATTTTTCAGAATTGGACGCTGAATCCTATTCATCGGAACCCTTTAATGCTGGAGGCTATGAATGGTATCTATGATAAGGCTTACGAATTTTCATATATGCGTTATAAAATGTAATTTTAGCAATTGATCGATGCCATTTACCTATTCAATTTTGCAGTTGTAGAACTTGTTAAAGTATTGTTTCCAATGCATTACATAGTGCTCGAAGATTAGATCGATGTTATGATGCCTGCAATCTAATATTATTCTCATTGTTCCTCGATCTACTGGTTGTTGCAGGAAGATAAAGCTCTATCCCAAGGGAACCGGTGATGGAAAGGATAGTCATCTTTCTCTGTTTTTCATATTGGCAAATCCTGAGACCCTTCCTCCTGGCTCTAGTATATTTGCAGATTATACATCGCGCATCCTAGATCAGATTCATGACAGGCATCACTCTAAAAGGGGTAAAGATTGACTAAACTTTTATTGACATTTCTATGCATGCCCTCAATTTTATGTCCCATAACGTGTGTGTGTATGTAGAAATAATATAACCAAAGAAAATTGAAGGGCTAAATTATGTTGTTTGTTATATATACTCTGGTATAATTTGGCTGCAGCATCGCCTAATAGTATGTTGTTTATTGGACTTTCAGCAACTAATGGCAGGATCTTCAGTACCTTGCATCCGAGTTGGGGTTACGATAAATTCATTGCACTGGAGATGTTCAGTTCGGCAGACAAGGGTTTTTTGATGAACGACACTTGCATAGTGGAGGTAGAGGTCACTGTCCGTGGAATTACTGGAGTTCTGTAGTAATAACCTTGTCCTAAGAACTAATTTTGCTGCGTGCACAGTGCCCCGATATGGTTATAATGTTTCTGACATCAGTGAAGATCGAACACATTACTTTTCAATAGAGAATGTTTATCAGTTATATTACTACCTTAAAGTTAAATGTTTGATCATGAATTTATAAAAAGCTGATCTTGGAATTCATCATATCGTATTTAATCGGCTGATCTGCTGTGAACATAAACCATTATTAATTGAAGATCGATTAATTTTCTAAATGCATCTAGGTATGAAAATTATACTTTTGGTTTATCCAATTTTGTGTTTCCCTTGGTTATAAATATGCACCATTTGTGTGTTTAATAAAAAATTTCCAAAGTCCTCCATGAAACCTGAAAGTTGTCAACACAAAAATAAAAATCATAATTTCTGCAAGAGTTTTTTTAAATGTACCCAGCAAATATCTAAATACACCCAACATATTTTTTACACTCAACAAAATCATAAAATCTTTAACTACACCTAGCAAGTTTTCCAATAATACCCTTATTTTAAATTAAACCCAGCAGAACTCACTGCACCCAGCAAAAGCTGTTCATCCCGATAACACACCCAGCAAATCCTTCGTTCTTCTGAGATGGTTTGGTATTCTAATATGGACTTTCTTAACACTGATCTGGTAACACGGATGCATACCCAGTCCCAAATTGAAGAATTTCTCCATCTTAGACTCAGTCGTCATCTCTATCCCATCGCTCCCTTTTTTATTTTCCGTAGGAAAGTACTCTTAGAATGGAGATTTCATCTATAAAGATGTTGAATCTGTGAGCATGCCGTCGGATTCCCCAATAGATATGTCCACCAATAGATCCTTCTAAGGAAAATGTCATTATTAAGGACTTAAAAAAAATATCAACTCTTCTTGATTAAGTATGTCCGCTCTTTTTCGCGGATCTGGTTATTTGCTTCACTGCTTGTTAAGGACTAGGAACATTTTTCCATCCTTACTCATTTATAAGTTGGCTCCTATTTCCATATATATGCATGTTTTTGTCCGGGACTTTCATCACTCAGCATCAATCGCTACCTCCTTCAGGACCGAATGACCGATCAAAGTGCAATTGAATGCAACAGCAAAGTTTTTTTTTTTTTTTGGTTGAATGATAAACTAAAATTAACATACCTTATTAGAAGCCTCCGAAATCATGATTGCACTCATAACTTTGTCAATATCATGTGTATTAAACCTAAGAGATGAAGCAATTATAATGAAAAGTAAAATTTGAATTTAAGGTTTTTCTGGAAGAAACAACGTAACAACTGACATAGTGAACTGCTGGGTTCAAATAGAAAAAAAAGTTTCAAATTTTATGATTTCTTTTGTTATTATCTTAATTTACCATGACTTTTAATGTAATTTCGTATGAGGATACAATTGTCTTTTCATGCAAAATTGATTTGCTGGGTGTATATAGATATTTGCTGGGTACATTTAGAAAGACTCTTTCTGCAACGATTTCTCATCCATCCAGGGGTGGCTTAGCTTTGGTTTTCCATTATTTATTAGGAGATTACGTAAAAGAAATACGGGTTCCGCTTCCCGCGGCAATATGCTTCTGATTTTGTACGGAACTCGAGGAGGAGCAAAACTTGGATAGGGCGGGCTATATTTGCAGGGACGGGGTGATATTTGAATATTTTACCTAAGTTTTAGCCAACCTTACATATATAAGACGGAGTTACCTATGTTTTGCTCCTCATATAAAGTGATTTAGTCATAATCAAAACCAGAAGATTTAGTGCTACTTGTAGGCTCTAGCTAGTGATCAATTACGAAACCCACCATCTCATATCCGAGGTCCCATTAACCCGCTCCACTTTCATTTTTTTAATTATCCACCTCATGCAATTATCAATTATCAATGTTCGAATTCGAATTCCCATCCCCCCCCAACTCTTTTTGTTGATTACAATTTAGGCAAGCAGGCTGCATTCGCATCATTGTGTTCCTTTTATGCTCAAATCAAGGCTATCAAGCATCGAATTTATATGAGTTCCATATAAGGATAGAAACTAGAGAATACAGATGAGTTGTGCTAGAAATATAAAGACCCCCTAAAATTTAAATTTGATGGAGTCTTATTCATAACATCACTTTATATCTTCATGTTATTTTATCGTTCACTCCACTAAAACTAAGAGCAAGGGCTAAACTTATATAAGCTAATATTGGTAGCTTAGTTAATAAGTAGTAAGTGACATGTTGTTATTTAAAGGATATTAAGACCATCTCCAACAGATGGGTCTTTTGCCATCTGGACACCCAACGGGTATTTTTGACCGACCAAACCATTCTCCAACAGATGTGTTTTTTACACGTGGATTTGACATCCACCTCTCCTCTGTCAAAAATGACAGAAACCATTGAAGCTGTCTTTTAATTTTTTATTGTTTCTTTCTCTCACTCTCCTTCCCTTTCACGGCTTTCTTCCTCTCCTCTCACCCAGAACTTCAAGCTTCCACTAAAAGATCACCCAGAACTTCAAGCTTCAATCTTCCTCTTCTCAAGATTCTTTTCTCTTCTTAGGATCATGGATCAAAAGAATTCAGCTTCATCTTCAGATGGTGCAGATGAGGAATTTTGGGATCTTGCCAATTCATCATCAGACGAAGACTTGATGAATCTGCAGGTTGAAGCTCGACAAGAGAAGGGGAGAAGAAGACGCCGGGGCTCAATTCCTGGTCATAAGCTGAATCTGACAGTGGGGATCATCCCGTCCTTGAATGTGGCAACCGGTCTGCTCGGGTTCTTCTTCGTCAAGTCCTAGATCGGGTTCTTGGCCCAATTTGGGTTTCAAGTGAAGCCCTTCACCAGGCAAGAGAACACTGTCATCCAAACTTGCGTTGTCGCTTGCTATAGCCTCGCCTTTAGCTGTATAACCCTCAAATCATTAGCTCTTTTAATCTGTGTGTAATTACATTTGGTTGCATCTTTTTTAATACCGGAAAAAATTAAACTTGGGAAATTTTGATGACAGGGGGATTCGGTTCGTATTTGGTTGCAATGGATGAGAGAACATATAAACTCATCGGGGAGGATTACCCTGGTAACAGGGCAGAAGATGTTATTAATCCGAGCTTGTGGTGGATGACTGGTTTCCTCGTTGTTGTCAGCTTCCTTGGACTTTTTAGTCTTGTTCCGCTTCGCAAGGTAACTACTTCCACTGTGGTTTGTTCAATCTTCCAACAATGTCTTGGAAAGTATCTAAGCATGAGTTTAATTTGGAGCTGCTTTAAGTGGTTCTTCAGTGGTATTGGAGATTCATGTGCGTTTGACAACTTTCCTAGCCTTGAATTGACACTTTTTAAGAACACTTTTATGGTGAAGTTTGGTTCCTTCATTTTGTTGTGAGCAGCTGTTTGGTTGTTAACAGTCCGATTAGGTGAGAAATTACTCAAATTGCTTTCACTTCCAGCTGTTTGGTTGTGAGAAATTGAGTTGTTAGAATGTGAAATGAGATTTGTGTTCTGGCTTTCCTTCCCATATATTACGGCAGGAATTATGCATATGAGTTAAATGCATTTTTTTGTTTTGATTTTTTAGATTTTGTATTGTTTTTTGTTGTGCAGACTGATAAATGCTACTTGTGTTAATAAATGCAAAAGAGTTAATAGAGTTAGCTACCAAATGTAAATGAAATGTACTTAAGAGATATGGAAGCCTTTTGAGTGCTTTCTCTGTTCATAAAATGGAACAGTTTGTTGTATATGAAGATTTTGTTGGGTAGATTTGCCCAACTATTTGTGTAAGAATTTGACAGTAAAAGGAAACACAAGTCATGGATTCCAAATCCTTGATTTGTAATTTACAGTGCAAAATATATTTTTGATGTATCATCATTTTTTAGATGTATGAACAGGCTCCTTGAGCCCAAAATATATATAGCCTTGGTGTGTCTTTCAGCTTGATATGCAGTATGGATTCATTTGTGACCATGTTTGATGATTGCTTGCTGGGTATTTGAATTTGTCTGGGATATTTTGTCTTTGATGAATTTGATGCTACTAATATGAAGAACGAATCATATGAAATAATTTCCTACTTTCTGAAGCTCTACTGTTGTTTGAGTCTTTTTGCTCGTCTTTTCCTGTCTTCTGTGCTGCCAAGTTTGTGATGCTTCCTTCGCTTTGGTGTTTGATGGTGGCTTGCCATCGTATATTTGTATTGCTTGTATTTTTGGGATAATTGGGTGATATTTATGATGAAGAAGAAGAGCAGCAGAAACTAGCACTGGAACCATTTGCCTTGTATGGTCTTTGATTTACAAGATACAAAAAGAAAGAAAGGAAAACAACTCTTAAAATAGAATTTTATATGTTAAATAATATTCAAATTTGACATCTCCATTGGAGTTAAAACAAGTCTTCATGTTGCTATGTCAAATTTGCCACCTCATATGTCAAATTCAAGACCAAAGCCAAATAACAAACCCATTGGAGATGCTCTAAGTTCTTGTTTTAATCAGGTAACTAATAACCTTACATAATCACTTACCACACGTGAGGTTTACAAAAAATCAGAATACAATGAATAATGAACTATCTATTAGGTTAACACGCGCTCCCTCTTTTATAATTTGTATCCGTACAACCTCAAAGCTCTGGATTATAGAGTATTTGTACAATTTTCTAAGAGGTTATCTAAAAACACGACAAACTTTGAGGGTATCTATACAAAAAGAGCTCATTAATTTCAGCGCACATTTGGGGTCGATTTGTAAAAAGAAAAAGAGCCAAGGACCGCCGCGGCAAAGAATTCAAGTGGTGCAAAAGGGGCGGGCCAGCATTACAATTCAAACTCCAACGGCCTGACACCTTCTCTTCCACTCCAAATCTCAAAGCACCTCTCTCATTCCCCCTCCCAAACCAAAACCCAAAATCCACTGTTTTCTTCCTCTCATGGGTTCAAAACGCAGTTTCTAATTCCGGAACCAAAACCTAATCATCTCTACCGAAGCTTTTGAGCTCAGCAATGTCGAAGGAGAGCTCAACGGCACGATTCCCAGCCCGAAACGTTTCGAGGACGCCGCAGCCGGAGCCGAGCGAGAACGAGTTCGAAACGCCGGCCAATCCGATCCAATTTCCGCCTCCGAGGACGCCTCTGAACAGCATAGCAGATCCAGCGCAATTGCAGAAGGAGTTTCTCGAACTCGATTTGGATTCGCATCCGAAGCTCGAAGCCGTTAGATCCGGTAGGTTTTCTTTGTCGGAGAGAAGGCTCGTGGCTTTGGATAAAGGTGGAAATGCCGGTCTCAGCTTCGGAACTCCTAGGGTTTCAGGCAGAGGAGGAAAGGCTCACTCGGAGCCTAACTCGGCACAAAGCACTCCGGCGAGAAATCGAGCTTCGATTGGAGGTTGTGCAGTGAGCAGAGCTCCAGTGTACAATGGAGGCAGAGCGGGGAGTTCTTCTAGAATCTCCCGGGAGATTCCGGCGGCCAATTCGGAGATTTTGACTCAAGTACCGCATTTTGAGCTTGCTGAAGACTCGTCGTTTTGGACTGATCACAATGTGCAGGTTTGTGGACTAGTGTTGATTTGGTGATTGGATGTAGGGTTAAGTTTTTGGTGGATTTGATTAGTTTGATTTCTGTTTTGAGTTTCAGGTACTAATTCGAATTCGGCCATTGAGTAGTATGGAGAGGGCTTTGCAAGGGTGTGGTAGGTGTTTGAAGCAGGAGAGCTCACAAACTTTGGTGTTGCATGGTCCTCCTGATGCTAGATTCACATTTGATCATATTGCATGCGAGATGATATCACAGGTTATAATCTCAATCTTTGGTTAGGGTTGAAAACCAATAAATTTTCTTTTTTTTGGAATTTTGTAGTTTCCAATTTAAGAGAAAAAGGAATACATATACATAGACAGAGATGAATTTTTATTTTATTTTATCAGCCTTCATTTATTGGTTTGTATGAAGCAATATTTAACTTTTAACCACAATTAAGGGGGCACTCATTTTGTCTCTGCTTTGTTTGCTGTAGGAAAAGCTGTTCAAGGTTGCAGGAATGCCCATGGTGGAGAATTGCTTGTCTGGTTATAATAGCTGTATGTTCGCCTACGGTCAGGTAATTTGTGCTGCAAGTTAATATTTTGGTGCTATGGTGTTTTGTGGTGCATAAGTTGAAGTAAAAGTGTTTTTTTTTTTTGCAGACAGGTAGTGGCAAAACGTACACAATGATGGGTGAGATATATGAGATTGAGGGACAACTCAATGACGATTGTGGGATTACTCCACGCATTTTTGAATATTTGTTCAAGAGGATTAGAATGGTACGCTGTCACATCATTGATATCTTCCATGGCTACTTTCTTGAATTCATTCATTATTGTCTTCTGGTTTGGTTTCTTTACTCGCTTTTAGGTAGATGTCTTACTGTAATTCATATGCGCAGGAAGAGGAGAACAGGAGAGAGGAACAGCTGAAGTATAGCTGCAAATGTTCCTTTCTTGAGATTTACAATGAGCAGATAACAGATCTCTTGGAGCCTTCATCAACTAATCTACAAGTAAATAATATCTATTCATATGGGTCATGCTGTATGTTTCACCTAGAGTTGTTCTTTTTGACACCAAGTAACTGTTACTCCGTTATTGCAGCTCAGGGAGGACTTGAAGAAAGGGGTTTACGTTGAAAACCTTACAGAATACAATGTGACAAATGTTAATGATGTTGTCAAGCTTCTGTTACATGTGGGTACTTCATAATAAATGTTTTGCTCATCTACAGTTACTTTGAGTTTAGGATGTGAACATGATTGCTATGTATTTATTTGTTTAGGGTGCTTCGAACAGAAAAATGGCAGCTACACACATGAACAGCGAGAGCAGCCGCTCACATAGTGTTTTCACTTGTATCATTGAAAGTCGTTGGGAAAACGATTCCATGACTCATTTTAGATTTGCAAGGTTGAATTTAGTAGATCTAGCTGGTTCAGAGAGGTATACAATCTTTCTGCTCCTCTTCTTCTTCATTTTTACTTTTCATTGTTTTGTAAACGCTTACATGTTGGATAACATGCTTATTAATTTAGGCAGAAAGGCTCTGGTGCAGAGGGAGATCGTTTGAAAGAAGCAGCAAATATAAACAAATCGTTATCAACTCTTGGGTACTATATCAAGGACCTATCATTATTTTTTAACTTGCTTTGATACTGCAGTATATCTTCTATATTTCCCATTCACCATTCTGCATGCTGTTCCTTCAGTATTCACAATTTTTTTCATAGGCATGAATGAATGATGCTCATTAGGCCTTCCTTAACATGAGATCCTATTTCTTGTGGAAATATTCTTATTGACATAATGATAGTAGATATTAAACTAAATTGGGAGTAAGGGAAGATATATTATTTCATGCCTTTGCGGTGCCAAGTCACAGTTCTCTCATTATTTTGTGTAGCTCAATTGACGTATGTTTCATATAGTCAAATCCACATGTTAAATTATTCATTGCTAGTTGCTTCCAGATTTATGTATATGGGGTCTTTCAATGCCAATCACAAACACCTAAAAATTCTGCTCATGGTTTAATTACTATAGTGCCAGTCAAATCCGAGATTGATTTTTCAGCTGGTTAACTGGTATCATTCTGTGGTTTTAGGTTGGTGATAATGTCTCTAGTTGATTTAGCGCATGGGAAGCAGAGACATGTTCCTTATAGAGATTCGAGGCTTACATTTCTGCTTCAGGTTAGAAATCCGAAGATTTGGAACTCAGTATATTTCATGTAATTATGATATGCATACTTTACATTTTAGTTCATCTTCAAAAATACTTAATTGGCGCACATCTTTTGTATGCAGGATTCTCTGGGTGGGAACTCTAAAACAACTATAATTGCAAATGTCAGCCCATCTAGTTGGTTTGTGATGATTGCCTAAATTTTTTGATTAATTTATGGGTTTTTATTTATTTTTTTGTTTCCTTTAACTGACTTTTGCTTTCCTTGCAGTTCTGCAAATGAGACGCTAAGCACTTTGAAGTTTGCCCAGCGTGCGAAACTTATCCAGAACAATGTACCTACTTTGTACACTTTTTATTTTTGAGGAAGTACTTTGTACACTGACAGAGAAACATGGCCATTATCTCTTATTGTTGACTTCTTTTTCCATTTTTTTTTCCAGGCTAAAGTGAATGAAGATGCTTCAGGTGACATAACTGCTCTTCAGCGACACATCCAACAGTTAAAGGCATGGATTATATTTGTATATTAATTTAAAACTTTTACCTTTGACGTCTACTAGATGGTAGAACTGAAGCACTTCTTGAACCATAACAGGGCCAGTTGTCCTTTCTGATGAAGCATCATAACCTCTCATGGCCTTCATCAAGTTGTGCCCCAAGTATTGAAGAACCTAGACTCGGTGACTTGCCTGAGGAAGACAACTGTATAGGAGAGAAAACAGAAACTGATAGTCATAAGATGTCAAGTGTCCAAAACAAGAAGGTAATGTGAATCCCACACAAGAATTGTTTCCTCCAACTTAGAAGCTGTATGATGCAATTATGGTATGAGTTCTAACACCAACTTAACAGTTGAAATGCATGGAAGCCATTTTGGTTGGTGCCCTGAGAAGGGAAAAGATGGCAGACAATGCACTACAGAATTTGGTGGCTGAAATTGAACATATGAACCATTTGGTGCGTCTTACACAGTTTCCTTTTTCTGTAATTTTCTTCATCACTTTAAAAAATCTTTTTTTTTTTCATTATGCTTTATTACAAAAAATACACATTTTGTGTGTTTCTTACTGCAGTCGCATCTTTGCAGGCCCGTGAAAGAGTGGAGGATGATAGACATACTAAAATAATGCTAAGGTCTCGTGATGAGAAAATTAAAAGACTTGAGTTGTTGGTGGATGGAATGTTGTCTGCCGAGAAGTATCTCATGGAAGAGAACAAAGCTTTGCTAGAAGAGATGCAGATGCTTCAAACAAGACCTGATGGAAATCCAGAATTGACCAGATATGCTGTGGAGAACAGTAGACTTCTTGAGCAACTTCAATTGTAATTTCCATACGGATCACAATGCTGTAGATGGTTGCTCTTTGTTCACATATCTGGAAACCAGTGACTCATTTTGCATTATTCTTCATGCCAGGTATAAAAAATTTTACGAACACGGAGAGCGAGAAACATTGCTAGCTGAAGTATCAGAATTACGTAATCAGGTCAGTAAAAGTCTCCCCTCATTCCAGAAAACTTTTTCATACACTCTCCATTGGCTATCTAAAGTGTCTCTTATGTGCAGCTTCTGGATATACTTCAAAAAAAGCTTCCATTCTCAACTGAAAATGAAAGTCAGGTTGCAAAGCAATTTTTTGTTATTTACGTATTAGGTTATGTCTCACTTTTTTGTATAAAATTATCACCTTTTACCTCCAATTCTTAATGGGTGTAATTTCAAGTGTGCAGAATAGTGATATCAGAAAGGAATTGGAAGATTGCAGGAACATGAACTCTAAGCTGATTAGGTATTATACTTTATCAATATACACTTTCTTATGAATATTTGAATAGTTACTGCAACAAACTGCCCTGGTTTTGGACCAGTTGTACTGGGATTCCTTAATTCATTCAAATTTAGTATGTTAGTTATTCATTTAAATTTAGTACGTTACTTATATTCTCTGAGTTTCCACTTTAGTCCTGTTGCCTTGGCTATCAAACAGCCTAGGGCAGAAAGGAATATCTCATTTCTTATTTTTCAACATGATAAATCGTGTGTTGTCGGTATTTGACAGCCATATCAAAATAATTGTGTTGCATCTCCTTTTTCCCTTATGGAGGTCTTACAAACCCAATTATGTTCGTCTAATTATTCTTTGATGCTATTGATACAATTTGAAACTAAGCATCATATTGACTGTGAGGGATTTTTGTTTTTTCTTGCTCAGTGTCTTATGTATGATTTTATGCAGGGAAGTAGATGAACTACAATTAGAAATGAGAAAGTACATGAGCTCCAGTCAAGCTGCATCCGACTCTGTAAGATCGCTGACAAACTACTTGACTAGAAAATGTTGTTTAAACCTTTGTCTGAAGGCAATTAGTAATCTGTGTGTATTTGCAGGTCAGAGATTCTTTCTCCAAGGGTGCTGAGGAGTTCAGGCAATCAGAGAAATATTCAATGGTAAGAACATTTTATTTTGTTTAGATCCTAATGTGCAAATGATTTACAAAGGTGAACATCATTCAGAAACTGGATTTGTTTTTGATAGTACATGATTTTCGTTCTCCATTGCACACCCCACTTCAGTTTCTGTGCATTTAAATTAAGGCTGATCCATATGTTTATTATCTGCCATGACATTCACTTTATGTTGACTGTTCCAATGTAATGGTAAAGTTTTCACTTCCATTCATGTATGCTCCATTTTACTTGAAAGAAAGGTAACAGGAGAGGTGCATGAAATTTTATTCAGTTTTGCCGAGCTTGAAAGCAACTTATTCTAAAGACATCCAACCTTACATGAACATCATGTACCAATCCTTTGCTTTGAGCAATTTACAGGTGGAAACCTTATCTGTGCGAAGCGACTCTGGAGATGAAATGGCATCTTATACCGAGGCAGATGATGAGGCTTTACAGAATCATGTGATTCATAACCAAAATGGTGATGATACTCGAAAGAAGTTGATGGATGCTAAAATGTTGACTGAGGCAGGGAAGTCTGAGCAGGCTTGTTTGAAATCACCTGATTTTCGTAAGGAAAGCATGGGTTTGCTGATGGATAGCAGTAAAGATGTTGAGAGGAGAGCTTTACAAGCCAAGTTGGACAAAATGGCTAAGGACCTGGAGGAGGTCAAATCACTTAATAGCCACTTTCAAGAAGATAAGCTATTACAGTTGTCTTGCCAGAAACAAACTGAAATGGTTTGTGAACAGGTTGAGATCGAGACGGCAAGAACAATTCTTCATTTACAGGAAGAGGTTGCTGCCCTTCAGCTTGAACTTGATGAAAAATTACAGGGCATGGTTCAGGAAAATACTGCATTGAAAAATACCATAGCATCTAAAGAGGATGAAATAAGGACGCTGAAAATGGATTGGGAAAAGGCGACCTTAGAACTAACAAGGTTCCTTCTTGATGGTTCTAGATCCCTCAAAAATGCCTCCAGCCAAATAAAAAGGATCACCCACTCATTTTCTCAAGCTAATGTTTGTATTAGTGAAAATGTTCAGAGGGCTGCCAAAGTTTGCTTGGAAAAGGAAGAAACGATTATATTACTGCAAAAGAGCTTGGAAGATGCACAAAAGATGGTAACAGAAATGGGACAGAAGTTGAGTTCCTTGAAGGGAGCAACAATGGCTTTAAGTGAACTCCAGCATCTGAATAGTGATGAAAAAATGAAGTCTAAAGATCTTCATCACTTGATACATGAAATAAAAAATGAGCTTACTGTAGCAAATGGTAGATTGAAAAATATTGAAGATTTTGTTTACATGTGTCCTTCAGGAGACTCAGTTTTAGGAGATGAAGATGAGTGGAGTACTGATAGTTCCATGTCAGGCTGTGATACTTCATCTGAAAGTATTTCTTCTGGACATGTATTGTGGACAATGGAAGGGCATTTAGGGGACCTAAAAGTCGAAGAAGGCCCAGTACTTCAGTCTGCTTATCAAGATCCAGAAAAGTCAAACAAGCTGTTAAAAAATTTCACTCAACCTGAAGGAGCAACGTTCTGCCTGAAAAAAGAATTAGAGATAACACTTGATGCTTTTAACACTCTATATGTTCGGTTAGCCTCACTTGTTAGTGAGACTGTCAGTGAAAATCATTCTCAACAAGGAGGTACATTGTTTACCCAGTAACTTACAATATTTTAATCAATTACTAGAAAGATAAACTTGACTTAATCTGTTCATATTGAATGCAGTTGTAAAACAAATTGTTCCACTGTTTAAGCTGAAGATGGAGAATGCTTATGCAGGTTGTCATACAACAGAAAAGGTACATAAATTTTTAACCTAATCTTATTAAAAAAAATAATAGCTTCTTGAGGAAACTACAGGTTGGGATCAAATATATAGTAGAGCTCTAATAGTTTGTAAAATAAAATAGTAAGATGACCATTCCTGATATTGTGTGCAACATTTTGCGATGTGCAGTTAGTTGGTGAGAAAAGTGATTTCGCTAGTAGCTTCTTAATCAATTTTGAAGAAGCGCATGCAACAATAAAAGAGGCTGATTTCATGTTAAATGCCTTGCTGGAAGCCAATGAAAATTCAAAACAATTGACTGGGCTGTGGAAGCAAACTGGTGAGGAACTAATGTTAGAGAGAGCAAGCTTTATTAAAGAAGTGGAACATCTCAAATCTTCAGTACTTTTAAAAGAAAGAGAGAACAAACTGCTGAAAAATCAATCTTATTCTGATTTGGCAGAGATAGAAAAATCAGTGTCTCTGCTTGAAGAGTGTTTCATGCAATTAAAAAGTGATGTCGAGGACAGGTTTAAAGTAATATATGCTGATGTTTTCTCAATGGGGAGTGAGATACGCAACTTTATTAGCAGTTCTAGATCATTCCTAGAAGAAACATGCTCTGAGGCATTGGAGAAAGAATTTGCCATGTTTGTGCTTCATCAGTGTCTAAGAGGAGAGCTGGTCTGCAATATGTCATGTGTTAATTTAAATACTGATTATCAGCAATTCAGGAAGCAAGAAGGATGTTCAGAGATGAATAAACTGCATAAGATCTGGCCAAGTGGTGAGGAGAGCACCATGCTTATTGGTACCCTCTGCATAGATGATGGGGATCAACGTGAAGTTGTCACCAACTTGAAAGAAAGTGAGTGCGGTCTCTCCCATGATCCTTTGGTGCATGAGAACTTAGTACTGAAGGAAGAATTGGAAAGGAAGGAAGCTCTACTAGAGGGCGTGCATTTTGATTTTAGAATGTTGCAGGAATCAGCATCCAGCACAAAGGATATAAAGGACGAAACTGAAAAGCTGATACAATCTTTGAGCCAAATTCAGCTTGAACTGGAAATGAAAACATGCCACCTTGATGACATGTTGGTTGAACATAGAAAACTTGAGGATCATCTGACTAATACTGAAAAGGCTTTGCTTATATCAAATTCTAATCTTGAGCAGGCCAATGAAACAGTTAAAACTCTTTCAGAGCAAAACATTGAGTTGAAAGTGCTTCTAAAAGATCTCTATCTCAACAAAGTTGAAGCTGAAGAACAACTGGAAGAGCAGAAGGAGGTGGTGAAAGGTTTGGAAAAAGAAATTCTACATTTGAATTCTTCGATGGATGAAAAAGTACTCTGTTCAGTTGAAGGTATTCAGGGTGATTTGAGAAAGGCTATCAGTGAAAGAGATCGACTCCATGAGGAAGTTCAGTCCTTGAATGATAAACTTGAGATGGCATGTGCAATAGCTGATGAAAACGAAGCTATCTCTGTTGAAGCTCGCCAGGTATGCACTTCATCTTTTTCCTTGTTCATTCAATATTAAACTTATAATTGAAGGTGAATTCCTTTCTTATATGGGGTTACCATATACAGGAAGCTGAGAGAAGTAAGATGTATGCTGAACAAAAAGAAGAGGAAGTTAAGATCTTAGAAAACTCTGTTGAGGAGCTTGAATGCACCATCAATGTACTAGAAAAAAAGGTTAGCTCCCCAGACATTTTTGTCTCAAGATGTCACATGTGAACAATTTTCTAGTACTAGTATGAGCAGGCTTCTTATCGATTAAAGTTACCTTTTGTACTTGAAAACAATGCCAAGTATCTGTGTGTGCAGTATGAGTTTGATATGTTTGTTGGGCATGCTCCTTGTTTAGGTGTATGAAATGGATGATGAGGTAGAAAGACATCGATTGATCAGAGATGCACTAGAACTGGAACTCCAAGCTTTAAGACAGAGATTGTCAACGGTTGAAAATTTCACTGAAAATGCGGATTCGGAAAACACAAAAGCTGAAGAAGATGAAGACCTGATATCTAGGTATAGCTTGTTTTTCCGATTTAAGTTCTTGTGTAACTTTTGCTTTACATTAAAATTAAAGAAGTATTTCTGGTCAGGCAACTTCAGAGTAAGCTACTGGAACTTCATGAGGCTCATAACAGGATAAAGCTTCTTGAAGAGGAAAGAGCAGAATGGGATAAAGAGGTGAGATCCTCCTGTCTTTCTGGTTGCTGTTAATCTTAATTGTCTTTTTGGAAAATGTATTTTTATAAATTGTCTCGTATTGATGTTTTCTAAGAATCAAATTCTAACAACCTGTACATATCTTGAAGATCAAACAATGCAAGGAATACATCTCTGAACTTGTGTTGCATGCGGAAGCTCAGGCGTCACAGTACCAACAGAAGGTACATTTGTTAGACTTGTTGTCTGAGTTCTATTACTAACTGGAATCAAGTTTGAGCTTGGCAAGGGATTACCCATTAATCTAAAGATGGTCTCATCCAGATATAGAGAATGTGGCATTTTATTAGTGAACCCAATACTCTAAGGTTCTTAACAGTTGGGATGGACTTTGAATAGAGCTATATTTCTATAACAGTATAACTACCTAAAATTTAGGCTGTTGCACTTTTAAAACAGTACAAGACTCTTGAGGCCATGGTCTCAGAAGTAAAAGCTGATAAGACATGTTCAACAACCACGGCTGCAACATCAGTCAAAACAGAGAGGAGCTCAATCAGGACAAGGGGTTCCGGTTCACCCTTCAGGTGCATATCAACTTTGGTTCAGCAAATGAATACGGAGAAGGATCAGGAATTGTCTACAGCCAGGCTTCGGATTGAGGAACTAGAGGCACTGGCTGCCAGTCGGCAAAAGGAGGTGAAGTGCTTTTCTTGCTCAATTATACTTTCTTTAGTGCTTATAGTCGTAATGTCTCTATTTCTCTCTCCATCTTATACATACACACATATGTATAACCACCACCTCCTTGCTCAATTATACTTTCTTTAGTGCTTATAGTCGTAATGTCTCTATTTCTCTCTCCATCTTATACATACACACATATGTATAACCACCACCTCCTAATATGCATAAGGCACTCACAATGATTATACCTGCATATGCTTCAGTTCTTCTGTCTAGATGACCAAGTATTAACAAAATCATTAACCATGAGATTTTATTAATTCTTGATCTCAGGTATGTTTGCTGAATACTAGGCTAGCAGCAACAGAAAGCATGACACATGATGTCATTCGAGATTTACTTGGTGTCAAATTGGACATGACTAACTATGCAGTAAGTTTCAGCTCGTCACTATTCTTTTAAGCATTTCATAGCTGCGATTCTCACTTGCTTCATTTTCTCTTTGTATCATCTAGGACTTGATAGACCAATACCAGGTTCAAAAATTAGTAGAAGAGGCTCATCAGCAGACAGAAGACTTCCTGGCAAAGGTGCTTATCACTAAATATTCTGATCTCTCTCTCTCTCTCTCTCTCTCTCTCTCTCTCTCTCTCTCTTTCTCTCTCTCTCTTTGTTCTGCTGTGATTGTAACCGATTGATTTTGACATCATCTTAGGAGCAAGAAATTCTCAACTTGAGAAAGCAGATAAATGATCTAATGGAGGAAAGACAAAGGTTAGATCTCTTGCAAGCAAAAGTTCTTGTGATCACAACTTATGTTACATCCTCAATCAAGACTACAATTGATGCAATCGAATTCTCTAGATTTGTTAGAAATAAGAAAAAAAGCAAGCCAAATGATGAGCTTTGATTTGAAAATGGTAATTAAAAAGAAACAAGACATAACAGAAAATTGTGAAAAAAAAAAAAGGGATGGCTTAGGGAAAGCCTGTGTCCAAATTACATACAAGTCACCTTACCAAAATACTCCACATTTGGTACTTGTGAGATGGCAATATCATGACTACTAACTAATGCCCACTATTTTGTACTTTTCTTTCCAAAATTTTGTCGATGCAGTTGCATATCTGAAATAGAAAAAAAAGAAGGGGATATACTGGCTGCTCAGATGTCTGTGCAAGAACTCCAAGAGAGGGATCAAATGCTTTCTGCACAGAATGAGATGTTGAAGGTAGAAATATCTTTAAGAAACTGTTTATACTGGCTAAGCTTGTACGGTAAAATGGAAAAAAATTTCATTCAAGGAAGTTGTTTACGAGCTTTCTGCTACCTTTATATGTAGACGGACAAGGCCAATCTAAAGAGGAGAGTATCGGAACTGGATGATATGGTAAAAACAATTCTTGGAACACCAAGTACCCGGCATCCCAGTCTTGGAACACCAAGTACCCGGCATCCAAGTCAACAAACATCCACGAACAAGGTATGTTTCTTGTGAATGAGTTTTTCACTTCCGTAGCTTTGGGCTAATAGTTTCCCATGGTTTTCTTGATCATGCAGAAAAGTGCATTCAGATTACATGATGGTGATTTTACCAGAAGATTGGAACAGTCTGAGAAGCATCTCTCTCGTGTCAATGGTGAACTTGCTCAATACATCAAATCAGGTGGTGGTCAGGTGCGAGACAAACGCTTCAGTCACGGGTCAGAACTAGACAACAGGTGTGTGTTGCAACTGTGGTTTTCTGTACTGGTGCATGAAATACATTACACATTCTTCAATTTTGGTAATGCCATAATGTTGGTCAACAGGAAGCAGAAGAACTTGAGTCTGGATTGAGTGTAAAATACTACAGAGCTCCTTCGTTCCACAAACAATATACCTTAGTGCGAGATTGAAGGTAACCACCCACATATACTTATGTTCAACTATGAGCCCTTCTGATGTACCTGCTGATATAACCAAATGGTTCTTTCTATTTTGGAGATGATTTTCCCCTCAACCACGGAAGTAGTCCCACACTAGCCGAGTTTTTCTACGTGATTTTATTTTTATTTTTTTTGCAAAGCATGTGAAGCTGTTTGTATGGTATATATTTCCATTTCTGGAGAGCTATGGTAGATGTTTTGTTGTTCAGTAAATTATTTTCACATCGCCATAGCTCCTATTTGAAATTGGTGTAAAGAAAAACCCTTTCATGTATAGTAATCACTTGACTGTTCCACTTTATCCCTGCCAGATAGGAGTTTTGAATATTTTGACTACAGATACAGGATTAAATAGACATAACAAAAAATTATAAAGTTGGAAGTCATGACCATTTTCAATATTACAATCACAGCAGCATATAAACGAAAGAATTGGAGATACCATGAGAGTCATGACAACATACATAAACACTGTAATTATTAATTTCAACACAATCAATAATGCAGGCACGGTGATAGGAATTGTAGGAGATTGAAGATTTTTATCTTTCTCAGTCGACTGACACTTCACGCTTAAGGCCTGGCTTCAAAGAATTATCCTGACCAAATAAAAGGGCAAAGAAAAAGGTTTAATCACAATATAGTCATAGACACCTCAAACATCTGAATTACTAAACTCGGTGTATCAGGAACTAATGTATGATTGTCAAAGTGTTCTGAAATGCCATGTCTTTTAACCAATTGTACCAAGCATCTGAAAACATAATCTAGGTAAGATAGGAAAATGTTAATACCAACCTTCGTACAAATGTAAATAAAATGGACATCAGGGTTGTTTCCTAGCAATTCCTCTGCTGAGCTTCCATCATCATTCAAGGGAACAGGATTTGTCAGCTCCCATATTGGATGTTCTGATTTATCATCGGAAACAAGTTTATCTGCACCCATAGTGACATAGAGCACATCATGAGGTGTATATGTATCACTTAACCAAAATCTCATAGTGCCTATATTGTCAGACAGTGACATGGATCTCAATTGCAAATCAACTGAAAGGAGGAACTAGTTCTAACCCAAGTATGAATAGAACAAGCAAGTTGGGTGAAAGTTAGTTGCAACTTGCACGTCACAAACACCGGAATGTAGGGGAGCTATGTGACAATGTCATTTATTAAATATTAAAAAAAAAAAAAAGTCAAACCCTTTGTAATGCCAAATGTGATATAAGAGATACTAGAAACAAAAACAGTGTCAAATATTGGCATTAAGGGAGAAGAAAGAAATCAAAATATATAAAAGACCAAAGCAAAATAGTTTGTGTAGAACTTTTTGATTATGAATTGTTGAACAGAAAGGTGTAAAGATAAATTGATAAACTTCATACCATCCCAAAAGAACAATGCCAAAAATATTTCTAATAATAATAAGTCAAATATGACTTGAACCAACCTATCACATGGAGTTTTATAACCCACGAGCTTGATTCTTTCAGCAACCGTAAACGATACAACGGGGCTCCATATGTGACCTGCAGCAGCATGTTGTCAGAATAGTTATGGCCACATACAAAATGCAAGATTGAATACACAAAGCAAGAGGAATGAGTGTTGGGGGAAAATATATTGTAGGCACAGAATATATGAATAAGTATCACTTACCAGAATATAGACTCCTTTATCCTTGAGGACCCTATAGTTTGTTATCAACTGCTTCAATATATGATGACCAAATCAAGAAAATAAACATAACAAAAAGCTTAGAACAAATACATTTAACTGTTGATAGTTTAAATCTACCTCCAAACTTCACTGAGCATCCGAGCAGCATTTTGTTGTGAATTACTTCCGCACTGAGCAAAAAACTTTGCATATTAAAAACAGCCTTGCTAAAAATAATACAAACAGTAATGCACTACATAGATTAGCATAACTTACCAGAAGAGAGTCTAGAGTTCCTGAAAAAAATATCATAATATGAAACAGAATCAGTTTTTATTTAACAAAAAACAAGTTTCAAGAATGCATGCAATCAAAATTAGAAAATTGTATGTATAATAAGAGTACACCCTCCAATTTCAGGTAATAACCAGTGTAGTTCATAACTTCATATTTACTTTCATCAGAACCCATTATACATCTCTAACAAAGTTACTCGACTCTTTATCACTTGAGAGACTTTTGGGCTATTCCTTTTTTTCATTTCTTTTGCAAAAACTACAGATTAGTTGTGGATTGTGTCACTATTTTGTAGCTCTCTGAACAACTAACTATATGAGATCTCGGAATTCTTATCGAGCATATTGGGCATTTGTAGATTCAACAAAGCTAACTTAGTAGCTCTAGCCAATATTAGTAACTCAATTCAAAGAAGCTAGATCCTAAGTCCTAACCTTCTTCTTTCTCTACTACAGTAACTTAAAATAATGGGTTATTAATGTAAGAGCTAGGCGAGACAAGACAACAAGGAAGTACCTTTGTCAATAACAGCATCAAAGGAAGCGGTTTGGAAAGCATTCATATCTCTCACATCCATTTCCAAATCTAACAACAACAAACCAAACAACCCCACATTAAAATCAACAAACATAGAATCCAACCAAAGACATCCAAATTTCCAACAACAAAGTACCCACATTTAAGGTCTTGACGATTGGAGTGCTTCTCCTGCATAGCTTGGATGACCACAGATGAAATGTCGATACTAAGCACCTCCTCATACCCATCGTCCGCCATTCCTTCGCTAAATGCTACACCAACCACAAAAACAACAAGCATTAATCTTCATTGAAAGAGATGATATGATCTGGTGGGGAGGTGGGATCGGGTGAGCGCGGACGTACCGGAGTTGCCGCAGCCGACGACGAGGATGCGGTGGCGGAGGTGGTTGTGGCGGGGGACGTACAGATTGATAATGGGAGCTAGAGATTGGTACTTCTGGTACCAATCGAACGCCCCGGATTCGTTGGCGTAGCGGTTGTCCCAGTACCATGGCTCGCCGTAGGCTTGCTGCTGCGTCGTCGTCGTCGTCGTCGTGGCTCCTCCCAGCGTCATCTCACTCTTCAGTAATCGGTTGGTTTTGTCGGTTCCTGTGATGGCGTTCGCTTTCTGTTTACGACCACAAGCATGTGTGGGCCGTTCCGTCATTTCGCCTTGGCCATTTTCTGAGCTGTCACCCGTTGACGGTCTTGCCAGCAATAATGTTCACTACCTTTAACAATATCCGGCTCAACTGTACTAATGTAAATTTAAGGGTGAAAATAATTATAGTTAAATTGAGTTGTTTTATTTTTCACCATTAAATTTACATCAAACAGTAATTGAGCATAGTTTTTATGATCAGTTTACTAACCAAGTGAACACCATTAGTTGCGATCTATAGTTTGTTTTGTTTTATTTTGGTTTATGTAGTTCTATAGGTATATTAATGTATTGATATATCAATTAGATATGTTTTAATAGAAAGGTAAACATACTTTATGCACTAATTGATTTTGCTTACATTGATTTAAGCTAGTCTACAACTATAGCCTATGAGAGCTTTTTTTATGAGGAAAAAACAAAAGAACGAAAAATAAAAAATTACAACGAAAAGTCTTTAGTCGCATATATAGTGAAGTTCACTTCATAAGGGATGTGCTCGAAGGAGATATATCTTGAATGATTGATTTTAAGTTCTAAGAAGAATTGCACTTTTGTCAATGCAATCGACAACAAGTTTAGAGTCACATTTCACTTGAATTTCAGATAAGGTTTTTTAAGCAAAGTACATCTCTCAACGTCCTAACTTCTGCAACAAGGATAAATGAATGACTTTCCTAAACCAGCTAAAGGAGGGGAACCATTCTCTTCTCGAATAACAAAGTCACTGGCCGCAATGTTGTTTGAAACAATTGAACCATCAAAGTTAAGTTTGACAAAATTAAGCATTGGAGGGTGCCGGTTTATATAGAGGGACGAGGAGATTTTCTTTGTAGTAACTTTAGGTTTGTGAGTGCAATAGGCAGATCCAACATCAATTGCAATATGGATGACTTTTGCAAGATGAGGAGTAACCTGCCTGAACAGCCAGTTGTTTTTCGACTCCCAAAATCTACCAACAGATTATGAGGCAATTTTCTAATAAAGAGTCAGTAGAGTTAGGAAATAGAGTGTTTTTAAGTCGCTGAATAAAATTACTCGTGTTAAAAAGAAGAAGCAGAATTTGGATATTTCTAGACTTCTCTTACAAAAGATGATGGATATCTTCATTATCATCGCCACATACGCGCGTACACTGCAAGTAGGATCAATCGAATTGCTAGATTTAGCAGTCTTTGGGGGGAAGATTTAACTTCCATAATTTATTTACTCTTAACTATATCTTGCTTACCTGGACTTCACATTGAATCCAAGTAGCAAACTTAATGGAAAACTTACCATTAAAAAAAGGACAACAAATAAGAAAATCATCTTGAACTTTAATAAGTGGAATGACAATTCCCACAATGATCTTAACAATAAAGGCATTCCAGTGCTTATTAACAATAAAGTCTGACAGTTTCTAGCTAGTTGATCGATATTTACAGCATAGAGAGATGGTCGATCTATTAATGTTATAAAGAGTTGGTCTAGATATATGATATAGCAATACGTTGATATACGTACAACAGAACTTTCCATGCTAAAGACTAAAGGGCATAAGCTCAATTCCCTCAACTGCATACAGCATTTCAGTTAGTTTTTTTTTTTTTTTGTTACTTAGTTGTTTGCTATCCTCTAAACATGCTGGGAGGTTTTGATGATTCTTTTTAGGTATGTGAGTTTGAGTCCACAATTGGAGAATCCTGCATATTTTTACAGTAAAACCATACGTTTATGGATTAAGTAGAACTATAAATTACCAAGAAAACACTTCAACAAAGTTGATAAGTGGAAAAAAAAATTTATAAATCGTAACAGTACTAACGCATTTGCTCATTTTCTTAGAACATACCCTGTTTTGAAACCTTGAAATGTTACCAAACAACCACAAAATGATTAGTTATCGTCGGTACATTAGTTTGGACAAGTTTACTACAGAGCAGTAAACCATAATGACAAGCAGTCCTTTCACTCCTTTGATTCAGGATTGTCAATGTACTAAAAGGCGCGCCTTCAAAGCTTGAAAGGCGTAATTTTGCCTTCAAAATGCCTCTGTTTTGGTAGCTAGGCGCAAAGGCTCACACAGCGTATGCTTAAGGCGCGGAATGCGCAAAAAGCGTGAAAAACGTGGTGAAAGGCGTACGCGTCAATGAATGCTGCAGCAATCCGAATAGTGAAATCCATGATTTTTCATCATCCATGACTACTCTGAATGCTGCTGCAATATGAATAGTGAAATCCATGGTTTCCCAGCCATGGCTACTTTGAGCATAGACCGGCCTCTCCTTGATTCTTTTCTAGGTTTGAAATACATATGAATATGGTTTGAGATCGTGTTCTCCGGAAGTTATGATAAATACTAACTAATTAATGGAAGATAAACTCCTTTTATCCCTTATTGAAAAAGAAAAAAGAAAAAAAGAGAAAAAGAAAAAAAGAAAAAAAGAAAAAAGAAAAAAAGAAAAAAAGAAAAAAGAAAAAAAGAAAAATGAAAAAATGAAAAAATGAAAAAATGAAAAAATGAAAAAATGAAAAAATGAAAAAATGAAAAAATGAAAAAATGAAAAAATGAAAAGTGAAAAAAAAGAAAGAAAGAGAACAGGATAGGTTTTAATAATCTGCTCTTGGCATGAAGTTGGGATAGGGATTAAAGGAAGATACGTTTAAACTAGAAAAATAAAAAGATAAGGATAAAGACCAAGTCTACCAAATAACTGGAAAAAAGGGTTAGGGGTCGACCAATAATTATCAGTGAATAAAATTGTTTCCTTACATTATTAATGTTTTATAATATATGTATCATTTTCATATAATGCATTGTCATGAGGCTTACGCCTTATCAAGGCTCTCCCAAAAACGCTTCGGGGTACGCCTCAGCGTTTTAAAACATTGGGATTGAGGACTAGTTTGCGATAGTGCTTTAGAAATTCCATGGACAGTCACCTCTGCTTCCACAATGCAAGCATCATTCTTCAAAAACCCCTTGTCTACCTGCCCGAAAGTTTCTTGTTCAATGAATTTACGGCAACCCCAACCTGTACCGTCACGGAAGTGACGGAACCAGTTCTTAGCTGCCAGAGGGAAAAAAAAAAATATAGTTAGTTGAATACTACCGCTGTACGTATAACCAATTTAATCATCACACTCGGTTGTACAAAGAATTATGATTTTTACCACTAGAAGGATGATGATGCTGGTGATGAATTTGATCCAGAATGCGAAATCTATACTCCACAAATAGTTCAGAGCCAGGGGGGAGGGTTATGGGACTAGCCAAGTACAAAAATAGAGAAAGATGACTACCCTTACCTTCGCCACATCCCTTAGGATAAAGCTTTATCTTCCTGCAAAACATCCAACAAACACATAGGGAAAGACTAAGAACAGCTACAGATAACCTGCAATTTAAACTTAAATTCTTGAACAGAAAGTTATTGCATTCAAGCAACACTTTAACAACTTCAACAAGAAGGAGTCATCAGCATTTTCAACAAAAACACATTTCAAAATGAATATATATATATATATATATATATATATATATATATATATATATGGTTATTAACAAAATCCCCTTTTGTAATTGTTTCCTGTATTTAAATGTAAAAATAGAGAGCAGAGGGGTAAGAGATTTCACAATACATGGAATCAAGGCCTTAAAGAGAAGGATATTCTGTAGAAGGGAAATCAGAGATACCAATTATAGCCCCCAGCAGTGAACGGTTCAGACTCATATGCAGCATCCAAAGATGAAAATTTCTCAACCTTCCAAACATGTTTGCATACAGAGGCTTCCTTCATCCTTGCTAGGCACTCGCCTTTGCCTGTTCTTCTTTCTTTACAAACAAAGACCTCGGCTCCAAACACACATGTATCGTCGACTAGAAATCCATTGGAAACATCAGTAAAATCTTCAAGAGGGATAAGTTTATCGAAACCTGCACTACGCATTGCCCCATGAAAGCATTTCTTCTTTGTTAAAGCATCTAATCAAAATACACAGAAACAAAAAAGATCAGAAAATGAGCAAAGCGCTTTGCAGATAGGAATATATTTATACTGAAGCAAATAATTAATTTATACCTTCAAAAACCAAGTAGTTTCCCTTATTCTGATCGAGCAGAAACAGTCTGAAATCAACATATACTTCCCAACTACTATCTAGTGAATCTGTTCCAGCCATTACCAAGTAGAGGGAGATGTGGTCTTTTACATTCTTCTTTTTGTTTCCATTTGGGTGAAACACCAGTTTCCTGTGAGCAATCATGGATATTAGCAGAAAATTAAAGCATGCGTGTACAAATAATATAAGAAATTACCATGCATGATTCACTAGTTCCTGGTATCCACGTTGAACATAAAATAAGATGTAAAAAGTCTAGACTCTAGAATATGAGAATCACCATTTGTACCCTCCAGCTTCAAACTCCTTCGATTCATATCCATTCTCTGAGTACGTTTCAATAAGCAACGAAAACAACTGTATTTCTACGGAGTAATGAGTTGGCGGTGAATCTGAAAATGATCTCAAAACACCTGAAACTAGATAAATGCAATACAGGAAGGCAATCAAGCATTAGGCATCTATGTGACCATGACATACAATTACTGAGGTCATCCATAATGATTAACTATGGAATTTCTTTTCATTTAATACCATTTAAAACTTGGAAACAGATAAAGGATATTTTAGTATCTTACCATCTTTTTCCAAGTTAAGGTTTGCCATGGGAAAAAATCAATCCAAACTTATTATGGATTGTATCAAGACGACCGCCCGTATTGACTATATGAGGACCGAGAGAATTAAAAGCCAAAATACAACAAGGATAAAGTGGCGGATGAACAAGAGTCAAGCTAACATATACACACACACATGCCTACTGTACTCTGAAAATCAGTAAAGAGAGAGGAGTCAGTAGCCACAAGCCACACACACAAAGTAGTCATGCCTCAATTGGGCTTTTGACACTGGTCCCTACTGCAAAGTGTGCTTGGTTTTATTTTTTTGGTGATGTAAACGTTGTAAACTTGCAATTGGGCGTTCGGTTTCCTTAACCTCGTTTTTACTTCGCTACCAAGCAAGTCCACATGCCTACACCGTACTCTGAAAATGAGTAAAAAGAGAGGAGTAAGTAGCCACACACACTTTTTTCTTTTTTCTTTTTTCCCTTACTTTTGAGTTAAAGAAATATATTCATCACAAACCAGAATAGGCCGTTATATACCCTTCCGCTGTCATTTAAGGACATAGACAGACAAGAAGTTAGTGGTAGTACCCACAAGTGGTACATACATATAGTCATACTCATTATACATTTAAATACGTAGAACCAGCAGATATCTTTCTTCGGTACTACTCAAGAGACGCTAGAGAGACAATGGGTGCATATCAGTGCTTAGGTTCCTAAATACAAGGAATTTATTATAAAAGACAAGCTAAAGCATAGTAAAGGCCTAGGGCAAAAATCCTAGCCCAAAATAGTAAGCCCAAGAGCATCCAAAGAGTGGTCCACCACTAGAGCCCATCAAGCCCGCCTGGTCTCAGCCCATCCACCCCAGACGACATGTCGTACTCACAAGTCCATCGGCTCCGCCTGACCCGCTCTGCTCCTCTCGACTCGTGCCACCTTGATCTATACCTCTGCGACCACCAGCCATTTCGACCCAAACTCGTAGCAACACACGCCGGACCACCATCGAAGCAGAACCCTTATCCGTTGGCCTTGCACAGCACAACCACGGCACCGGTTGAGATGCGATTGAGAAACCCAAGCCAAGGCTTTCTGCAACTACAGTTAGTGCCACCATCCAAGGAAACCCTTGAAACCATATTGGATCGAATACCCGTTCGGCAGCAGACCTCAAAATGGTTGCGATGCCTAAGGCCAGCACCTGTCGGGCTCAGCCAGTCGAGGTCTAATTCTCACGGACGAAAATCGGGTTTTGTGTTTTTAGGGTTTCTCTCGAGGAAGAGAGAACTGGTTACAGGAAAAAGCTGTCCTTTTCTTTTTTCCCTTACTAACCAAGAGCGAAAAGAAAATTAGTTGGTAAAGAACTTACTGACTATATTGTCTATATCCCAGTTAACAAATTTCTCAATAACCCGATGAAAGATCAATCAAATATGATAAACAGGTCACAGATGCTAGGCCACTTGATAGATTACAACTAATACTCACAAATTTAAGAAGACCTAGGTAAAAAAAAATAAAAAAATTAAAGCACTACAATAATAAGAAAACCGAAATTCACCTCAGTTATGGTTCCGATACCAATCAAAACACCCCTAAACATGCAAAAAGAAACGATGATGAAACAATAGATTATGATTAGGGTTAGGGTTAGGGATTAGAAATGTAAATTAGAGTTTCGCACCTTAGAGTGGCAAGGGTTGGTAGAGAGGGAGAAGAACAGAGATTGAGAGACGGTAGTTCAATGCAATTAAACTGTGTCGTCGTGGTGTCTCTAAAAGATGCTATCACTGGGAAAGTGATCACAGACCGAACTGATGAGCTTCAGTCGTTTCTCATCTTAAAGAATAGAGGAAGCGGGAGAATAAAAATCTTTTAGGTGGGAGTCTTTAAGCATTGGATCAAGGTGCATTAAACGATCATAGTGTTCAAGTAAATTCAGAATATGTGTCCAGCGACTTTTTTGAGCCAAATTTTCCGTCGACCTATTTCAAGGTATTTTTTACTAAAAGTTCCTTTTTTTGATTTTTTATTCAATTTATCTTCTTTTTCTCAGGGACTTGCAAACTCCCTTCTTCTACCCCCTTTTCTTCATCATAGGGGAGACCAAATTAAGCCAAATTGTGGGGGTTCGTGCTCACTCTAAGCTTGGAGCTTGTTGAGATCTCCAAACATAGAGTTTGTAGAGATTTTATGATAGACCACTTACGTCATTGTTTCGATCTAATCCAATACCTCTTGGAATTGAATTTCTTGGAAGCGATTATGCTCAGAAATTCCTAATTTATTGGGAACAATTACGCTCGGAAATTTCATATGTTTTCGTGGTAACTTTTTCAGCTCCGAAACTAACCTTTTTTCTTGTTCTCTTTCAGGATGAGTAACCTGAACAAATTGGACTTTGCTCAATTGGGAACAACTGGCTTAGGATGTCACAGGTGGGTTCCTGATGTCCGCTAGCATCTCAATTAAGGCCGATGGAATCCTGGATACGATTCTCGAGCCTAGCCAGGACATGCTAATAGTTGAGCAAGCTCAAGCTTTGGAAGCAAACATTACTACAAAACATGCATCACACAACAGTGTATAACTGTTGTTCCAAGAGTAAAGTTATGTTGTCTATCTCGGTGTTGTGTGATTACAACACTCAGACAACGGTGAATCACTGTTGTGTGTCGATCATAGGGACAACGCAGAAGATAGAACCGTTGTCCCAAATATGCGCATGTCAATGCCAGAAATTGGATGCGCGGCATGCACCGCATCCAATTTGTTGTTTCAATGGCTACTCACACAACAGAATTAAGTTTCCAACTGATGTTGGTTGCCTAATCAGACAACAGAAATATTATGAACTGTTGTTGGATGTTCTTTACCACTACAGATATTTATATATAACTGTTGTGTGATAGTTGTAATTATATTTGTGGCCAACCAACGGCTGTTGTATGTGAGAGATTAAGGTTGAATTTTGCACCAATTGTACAACACAATGGTTCTATACTGTTGTGTGATTCAACAATAGGACAACTGCTTTGTGTTTTTTCTATTGTGTGATTCACAACAAACACATACTCATACAACCTAATTTATGAAATGTCGTTTGTTCATTATCGATTATTTGCCTAAAATATTTGTACAAAAATAATGCTCCATATATATTTGCATAGAAACAATGCTCCAATATATTTGTCAATCATCCATACATTCATGTTTCTAGACCATAAAACCAATAAAGAAAGCATTGTAGCTAGCTTAACATAGCAACATTCTAGCTAACAATTTCAAAAAATGAAAAACAGCAAAAGCTGATACAATATATACTTAACATGCACATATGTAGCTGCTTCATATATGACTCCTATGTAGAAAGGTCCACTGCTTTCCAATTGTTCAATCACTACATCCATGTCATGCGATGCTTCTCGAGTTTCTTCTTGTCTTCCTGGCCATGAATCATTAACCATTATGTCATGTATCAAAACATAATTAGGGACTAACAAGACTGAGAGAAGGTACACTTAATCAATCAGTCATACTATAGTCATATACCGAATTGAGAGAAAAAACTTATGAGTTTATTATATATTTATGACTCAATTCGAGAACAGGCAATCTATCATACAAAGTGCTATCAGAATTGGTTGATATGATAGGATATGCAGCAAGAATAAATCTATTGAGATGTAGATACTTACTGGAATACATGCTAGTAACAACTTTCATTATCACCAATTAAAATTGACTGCCTAAGTTCATAAACATGCTTTCTCTGCACTTGGAAAAAGGAACAGAACAACTTCATGAGCAAGAAAGCACAACTCATAAACTTGTTGATCCAATTTATAGATTCTCTCTTTTTTTCTCCTTCAATTTATGCACACATTAGCATACAAGATGCTTTATTTATAGAATGCTAACTAATTATATAGATCTCCTTGATTTAGTAGTTTTATCACTTAGTCAACATAACTGGTGGTTTCTCCTCAAGGAAGTACAAGAATCACAAAGTCTATACTGCTGGTCAATGAAAAAAATTTCAAACCTAAATAACTGTGATTATAGTAAGCACATGGTACTACAAAAAAGACATTATTTCCAATCGTACCTCCAATACTTCATCAAACTCAACCAGACTCTTTCTTCAAGTATTTGATTTTATTATAAAAGTGATATAGCAACAAGAAGTGAGAGCTTACCCTAAACTTTGTTTTTGCTCCACATATGACAAAATTTGCAGGCTTGTCATGTTAGAGATATATTCGGGAATTGATCATGTTATATTGCAGCTTCTTAACATCCTGCAGTATAGAGCAAAATTCATAAGAAAAATGATTGTTATGAACTTCTGGATTATTCTAATTAGAAGATACCAAAACTATAAAGATGACTCACAATTTTTGCATGTTTTTCATGTTCGACAAGTTTGGAAAAACTGAGCTCTCTCTGGTTAAGTCACTGATTACTCTATCTCATAATAAGAAAGACAAAAGCCTATTTCAGTAATGATCTTTCAATGCAAAGAAGGGAAAGAATGTGAAACTAAGATAACTGCTAAGTTATAAGCCACGACTCATAAGTATGTCATATTACTTAAGGCAGAAAGAGTAGAAGGAATGTGCCCTTCAAAGCCACTTTCTTGCATCTCTCTGGCGAAAATATTTTATAGCAATTAATATTACACATGAAGTGTTTGTATACAATTAAAAAGCATAGCAGAAAATTAAAGATCTCTTACATAGAATCACTTCAAACACTTGAAACCATATGCATTTTGATACAAAAATGTATATGAACTTATACACAAAATTGGGTCACACAGAAACTGAAAGAGAAGAGTTAGTAAAAGTACCAAGTTGGCTTCAAATTAGCAGCAATGAACAATCAATATCCAATAGTCCTAGTAATCAAAGTATTCTTTAGTCCCAGTTTCCTAACCACCGGAGACAAGTAAAAAATCCCAAGCGACGTTGTTCCCAAATCCTCCTCCTGATACCAAAACCCATATCAATTTAGCTACAAATAAATCAAAATGTTTTTCAATTCACCCTTTAAATTCAAAAAGCCAAAACTCACAGTGTTGATAATGCTTTCTAGATTCTAAGCGGTATCGTAAGCAAGAAAGATCAACAAAAATGCAGAGATGATAACATGAACATCTCTGGTATGACTTCTTCCCTCCTTGATCGGCAAATCGTCGGCAACGAAGAGAGACACTATCTGATGAACATAGCGTCGTGGACCTTCTTGTCACTGGCCCAACACAACGCCGAATCATCGAAACAGCACAGCACGTTCGCCTCCACCGTTACGAACACCTTCGTCTTTTGTATCACTTCAATTGACCCTAGTTTGAGAGCGAGGAGGAGAGAGAAAGTGGATCTGGGGCACTCTATCTTCTTCATCGCTAAGGAGGAAGGTGAACAATCTAAGAGAACAGAATCCTAAATCTAAGAGAAAGGTAGAGATAGATAGGGAACTAGCTAGATTCAAAATCTACCTTTGGTCTTGATTTCTTGATTATCTTGGATGGCGACTCTGTTCATCCTCAGCCATTAGATTGAGATTGAAAATTTAAGGGTACAAAAGGAGAAAAGGAAAATTGAAATTGGAAGAGCAAGAGATGAGAATGGTGGTTGGCAAAGCTGTTGAGAACTCGAAGAAGAGATTTCAATGCTAGTTGATTCAAAGACATCAATTTCGAAGAATAGAGTGAGGATTTAGGGAGAGAGTGATCGAGGGGAAGAATAGAGAGGTTGTCGAGTCCAAGAATAGAGAGAGTATCTAAGTTTGTAAAACAGATCTTGATCGGCGACTTTGGCGTCAGCAAGTCCAATCTGCTCTCCAGGTTCAACAAGAACGAGTTCAACCTCGAGTCCAAGTCCACCATTGGGGTCAAGTTCGCCATCTTCTCGAATAACAAAGTCATTAGCCGCAATGTTCTTTTGGTTTGAAGTTGAGTTTGACAAATGCAAGTATTGGAGGGTGCCAGTTTATATAGAGGGACAAGGAGACTTTGTTGGCATTCACTTAGAGTTGTGATTTGTGAGTGCAGTAGGCATATCCAACAGCAATCACAATATGGATGACATTTGAAGATGAGGAATAACCTGCCTAACGAAACATTTAGTTGTTTTCTATCCTCTAAATATGATGGGACATTTTGATGATTCTTTTAGGTATGTTAGTTATTTGAGTCATAAAAATTGGAGAATTCTGCATATTTTTACAGTAAAGCGATACATTTATGAATTAAGTAGAACTATAGATTACCAAGAAAACACTTCAACAAAGTTCATAAGTGGCAAATGTTAAAAATCATAGCACTAATGACATTTGCTTATGTTCTTACAATATCCCCTGTTGAAACCTTGAAATGTTACCAAACAACCACAAAATGAGTTCTCGTTGTTTGGTACATTAGTTTGGACAAGTTAACTATAGAGCAGTAAACTATAATGACGACCATGTTAGTGTGAGTCATAGTTCCCTATTAGGAATATACTATAAGGGAATATATTGTTGTAACTATTTACCTTTTATATGTAGTGTAGTACAGTAGTACACAATAGTTGTAGTACAATTGTAATCTGTTTATATACACCATAGAATGAGTTTAATAAAATATCAGAAAATTCATTCTCTATATCTCGTCTTATTTGGCTTGGTATCAAAGCAAAGATCCGGAAAAGGACTTTTGTCTCTTTCTTTAAGAGATTTTCTCAATCTGAGGTAGACAATTGGTTTAAAACCCAGATTTTCGGTTAGGCTCTAAAACGACGTCGCTCAAACGTCCTTTTTTTTTTTTTTTTTTTTTTTTTTTTTCCTGCTCAGCTTCGTCTTCAGCCAAAGACCGCCGTCCTCTGCGAATCCCAGATCATTTCGTCCTCAGATCGCTGACGCTCTTCACCTGCCCAGACCGTCGTTTCTCCAATCCAGACCGCCTTCGTTTGCCTCCGACACCAGAGATCGATCTTGATCTCTTCAGTTCGTCATCCTCAGATCGCCAAACTTCTTCAGTTCGTCTTCTACGACCGTGCTCCAGTCCACGATCGTGCCCTCAACTCAATCCGGCGTCGCAAGTAAGGCCCACTTCCGGTCGCTCCCCTTACTCGGTCAGACCAGCCACAGTCGGGCAACTCGATCAACCCGTGCAACAGGTTCCAAAAAAAAAAAAATTGCACGTTCTATTATTATTCATTTTTAGTCTTCTGTCTGTTTTCCGCTGCATATTTTGTGTGATTCTGCTACTATATTGTTGCAATGGGTGGTGATGATAGTGAAGGTCAGAGTTCTAAGATCAATGAGGTCCAAAAGATTGAGGTTTCTGTTTGAAGTTCAGACGGTAGTTCTTTTGGGGGTCTAAAACTCAACGGTACCAATTTTCGCACATGGAAGAAGATTATGTCTGTCCATCTTCGGGGCATTCACAAGATGGGACATGTGACTGGAACAACCAAAGCTCCTAGTGAGGAAGATGCGGATGCCTATGCTAAGTGGGAGGATGATGATGGATCTGTGATTAGGGCTGTCAATGGGTCGTATTGGGTTGGGTTCGTGTCGGGTTAAGGTATTTGTCGTGTTGCAAAATATAAATATAAACCCAAACCCAACCCATTTAATAATCGTGTCAAAAATTTAAACCCAAACCCAACCAACCCATTTATTAAACGTCCGTTTCCAACCCGCTTAACCCATTTAATAAATAAGTCGTGTCTTGTTAGACAAAATGATTCATTTAAGCGTTAACAATGAGACCCATTTAACTAAAAAAAATGCATAAATTGATTAAATTCACTAAAAACTCCACAAGACGAATAATATAAATAATTATATACAATTCATAAATAATTAAATCCAATAATTAAAAAGCAAAATATTTCAAATTGTCTAATCCTATGATAAAATACTCTGAACGTCCAAAATTTCAAGAAGAAACATTGCACAATTAGATTATACGGGTTCACTTCGTGTTGGCGGGTTGACCTATGGCCGACCCATTTATTAAATGGGTCATGGCGGGGTTGACCCACCGTTGACCCGCTTTTTAATCGTGCGGGTTCAACTAGCTTTATTTCGTGTGGGTTTCGAGTCGTGTTATCGGGTCGTGTCGGAATTGACAACCCTATTTGTGATGGTTCTCTTATTCAAAGCCATGAATGAAGATGTGCTACAGTTGGTGGAAGAGTGTGAGACTACTGAAACAATATAGAAAACGTTGGGGGATTTGTATACCAATGAGTCTGATTTTATACAGGTTCATGAATTGATGTGTAAAGCTGCTAGTATGCAACAGAATGGGCAACCAGTAGCTATGTATTTCACCAAGCTGAAGAATGTATGGGCTGAAATTGATCAGAAGTGTCCTTGCAAGATCAAGAATCAGAAAGATCTTGTGTGGTATCAAAAGGAGAAGGAGCTAGAAAGGGTTTATGTATTCCTGAGAGGGCTTGATGAGAAGTATAGCAGTGCTATGGGAGAATTGCTCAGAATGACAGACACTCTTAGTTTGAACACAGCTTTTACATACATCCGCAAGGATGAATCTTAGCAGGAAAGTGTCAAACATGCACAGGTTGAAGTATCTAGCCTAGCCATTCAGGCCAAGTCACCGGCACCTTTCCTTTAGCAGTAGAGTTCAGCCCCACTTCATCAGCAAGGTTTCCCACAAGGCTTCACCAATCGCCCTCGTCCTTAATGTTCTTATTACAACGACCTTGAGCATGTTCAGGAGACTTGTTGGAAGTTGAACCCACACCTTAAACCTAAAAAGCAAGGTTATCATCCTAAGGTGAACGCAGCTGCTATTCAATTGGTCCAAGAACTAGATTTCTATGGAATGGCTGACCAAGATCATCATACAGCAGGTGGAGCTACTCCTATAACCTCTATAGCTGGTCGAGGTAAAATTGGTATGGCTTTAAAGATTTCTAACTTTGTTGGTTCTTATACATGGATTATTGATTTTGGTGCCTTCGATCATATGACTTATGACAAATCATATTTTACTGAATTGTCTTCCCTACCAGTGTCCTATGTAACCAATGCCAATGGTGAGGCCATTCCTGTGTCAGGGTCAGTTCTTATTACTCCCACCTTAGAACTTCATAATGTCTTATATGTGCCTAACTTGTCTCACCATTTGATATTTGTTCCCCAGTTGAATACTGAGTCTAAATGCTCCGCAACCTTTTATCCTATGTATGTGATTTTTCAAGATCTTCTCACCAGGGAGATAATCGGTCTGGGGGTATCTGAGGGGCAATTGTTCCATTTGGATCAGACATACGCAAGAGAGAAACCAGAAGCATAGTCCCGCGCCGCTTTGACTTCGAGTTCTGATAAGCTAAGTGAAATTTGGTTGTGGCATCGCCGTTTAGGACATCCCTCTTTTAGTCTTATGAGAAAAACCATGCCTACTTTGTTTATTGGTATGGATGAGTCTATTTTACATTGTGAAACATGTGTTTTGGCAAAGAGTCATCGTGCTACTTATTCTCCTAGTATTTCTAATAAAAGTGTTACTCCTTTTGAGCTGATTCATTCTGATATTTAGGGACCTTCTAGAGAACCCACTGTATTGGGTATGAGATACTTTGTGTTGTTTACTGATGATTGTACAAGATTGTCATGGGTTGCTCTTCTTAAAACAAAAGATGAAGTATTTCCAGCTTTTCAAACCTTTCGCACTCTTGTTCAAACACAATACCATAGCACCATTAAAGTCATTCGTTCTGACAATTGGGGAGAATATGTTAATCATGTTTTCCAAGAGTTTTTCAAAACCCATGGGATTGTTCACCAAACTACATGTCCACAAACGCCATAACAAAAAGGAGTATATGAAAGGAAAAACCGTCATTTACTTGATATGGCTAGTGCCCTTCTCTTTAGTGCTCATATGCCTAAGTATCTTTGGGGCGATGTTGTACATGCTTCCTCCCATCTTATCAATCGTCTTACATCCAGTGTTCTTCAGGGAAAAATTCCATTTGAGGTTCTTGCATCTCATGTCTCCTTACCTTCATTTCATAATCTTCCTGCTCGTGTCTTTGGTTGTGTTGCTTTTGTCCATGTCCCTAAAAACCAAAGGTCTAAGTTGGATGCTCGGGCGCTTAAGTGTGTGTTTGTTGGTTACGGAGGCTATCAGAAAGGGTACAAATGTTATCATCCACCTACCAGAAAGTACTTTGTCACTATGGATGCTACTTTCTTTGAGGACATGAGTTATTTTTCCTCTTCGGATACAACTCTTCAGGGGGAGAATTCATATTTTGAAGAACTGTATCATGGAGAGGGGGAGGAATCAGGAGAAGAAGTCACACAGGCATGAGGTATTTTGACCGATCCAGTTGAGACCATCAGCTCCAACAGCTCGCCACCTCCAGAAGTAGAAGCTCCAAACATCCAGGCACCAGTTTCTATGGCTGAAAATGAAATAGAAGACACAACTGCCCCTCTTGCCATTGCTTCTACCCCTGACCCACAGCTTCCTGGTACTGAAGATCACTCATTTGAGGTATGTCCACCCGCTAGTACTAGTAGTAGTGAGTCTAATGTTGGGCAATATGTGTTACCAAATAGGACCACTCGGGGTCAATCAGCCAAAAGATATGAACCTACTCTTACTGCCAAATCAAAATACCCAATAGCCAATTATATTTCCACTAGGAGGTTGTCTAAGTCATATGAATCATTTGTGAATCAAATATCTGCTGTATCAATACCTAACAAAGTGCAGGATGGGTTAGGAGATCCAAACTGGAGGAAGGCAATGGAGGAAGAGATGGAGGCGATGCAGAAGAACAATACTTGGCAACTTGTGCCTCCACCATAAGGCAAAAAGGTTGTAGGTTGTCGTTGGGTGTTTACAGTGAAGCATAATGCAGATGGATCAGTGAATCGGTACAATGCACGCCTTGTAGCAAAGGGGTTTACTCAGACGTATGGTATAGACTATGATGAAACATTTGCTCATGTTGCCAAGATGAACACTATTCGGGTTCTGCACTCATTTGCTGCTAGTTTAAACTGGCCACTCCGACAGTTTGATGTCAAGAATGCATTTCTTCATGGAGAGTTAGCCAAGGAAGTGTACATGAGCGTTCCACCTAGGTATGTAGTTGCTTCTCCTGGTGATTTTGTATACAGATTGAGAAAATCTCTTTATGGTCTCAAACAGTCACCTTATGCTTGGTTTGGAAGATTTTCACAGTTTATGCGGAACGTTGGTTACAGACAGAGCAACTTAGACCATACCTTGTTCCTCAAGCATCAACAAGGGAAGGTAACAACTCTAATTATTTATGTGGATGATATGGTAATTACTGGCAATAATACTGTTGAGATGGTTAAACTGCAGAGATAGCTAGCCTCTGAGTTTGAGATGAAGGACTTGGGTGAACTTAAGTACTTCTTAGGAATTGAGGTAGCCAGGGGGAGAGAAGGAATCTATCTGTGCCAGAGGAAGTACGTTCTTGACTTGTTGACAAAGATAAGTTTGTTGGATTGCAGACTGGTTGATACTCCTATTAAGCAGAACCATTGTTTAGCTGAGTATCCAGATCAGGTACCGACTGATCGAGCTCGCTATCAAAGGTTGGTTGGGCGCTTGATTTATTTGGCTCATATTAGACCAGATGTTGCATATGCAGTAAGTGTGGTGAGTCAGTTCATGCATAACCCGAGTGAGAATCACATGGATGCCGTTATGCGAATTTTGAAGTATTTGAAGTCAGCTCCAGGAAGGGGAGTATTGTTTTCTAAACACAACAACATTCTTGAGGTTTATGGCTTCACAAATGCAGATTGGGCTGGAAATATTATAGACAGGAGGTCGACATCAGGTTACTTTACCTTTGTGGGAGGTAATTTGGTTACATGGAAGAGTAAGAAACCAAAAATTGTGGCACGTTCTAGTGCTGAGGCTGAGTACAGAGGTATGGCTCGGCTCACGGAGTGTGTGAATTGCTGTGGCTGAGAAATCTGTTACGTGATCTGGGTTTCAAACTCAAAAGTACCATGCAGTTGTATTGTGACAACAAGGCAGCTATTGACATATCACAGAATCCAGTACAGCATGATCGAACTAAGCATGTGGAGGTTGATAGTCACTTTATAAAAGAGAAGCTAGATGCCAAAATTATTAGCTTTCCTTTTGTTCCAACTAAAGAGCAACTTGCAAATATACTTACCAAAAGAGTTTCCAAGAAGGCGTTTTATGACTCACTAACCAGGTTGGGCATGATTGATCTATATACGCCAACTTGAGGGGGAGTATTAGTATGAGTCATAGTTCCCTATCAGGAATAGATTATAAGGGAATATATTGTTGTAACTACTTACCATGTATATGTAGTGTAGTACAATAGTACACAATAGTTGTAGTACGATTGTAATCTGTTTATATACACTATAGAATGAGTTTAATAAAATATTAGAAAATTCATTTTGTATATCTTGTCTTATTTGACTGATCAGTCCTTTGATTCAGGATTGAGGACTAGTTTGCTATAGTACTTTAGAAATTCCATGGACGGTCACCTCTGCTTCTACCATGCAAGCATCATTCTTCAAAAACCCATTTTCTACCAGCCTGAAAGATTCTTGTCCAATGAATCTACGCGAACCCAAACTTGTACCGTCACGGAACCAGGCCTTACCTACCAAATGGAAGAAATTATTGTAGTTGAATGCTACAGGTGTATTCCAAATTAACCATCACACTTGGTTATACAAAGAATTAGATTAATCTTTACCACTAGAAGGTTCATGATGCTGATGACGAATTTGGTCTAGGATGCGAAATCTATACTCCACAAATAGTTCTGAGCCAGGGGGGAGGGTTATGGGACTAGCCAATTCCAAAAACAGAGAGAGATGACTACCCTTGCCTTCCCCACATCCATCAGGATAAAGCTTTATCTTCCTGCAAAACATCCAACAAACACACAGGGAAAGACTAAGAACAGCTATAGATTACCCGCAATTTAAACTTAAACTCTTGAACATAAAGTTCTTGCATTCAAGCAAAAATTTAACAAGTTATAAAAAAACAGTGAGTCATCAGCATTTTCCACAAAAACACATTTCAAATTGAATATATGGTTAAAAAACAATATCCCGTTTTGCTATTATGGGGACAATAGTGTCTGCTGAAAACTCACAAATACAAGTAATTGTTTTTTGTATTTGCATGTAAAAATAGAGAGCAGAAGGGGAAGAGATCTCACAATACACGGAATCAAAGCCTTAAAGAGAAAGATATTCAATAGAAGGGAAATCAGAGATACGTACCAATTATGGTCCCCAGCAGTGAACGGTTCAGAGTAACAAAATTTAGCACCTAAAGATGAAAATTTCTCAACCTTCCAAACATGTATGCATACAGAGGCTATCTTCATCCTTGCTAGGCACTCGCCTTTGCGTCTTCTTCTTTCTTTACAAACAAAGACCTCGGCTCCAAACACACATGTGTCGTCCACTAGAAATCCATTGGAAACATCAGTAAAATCTTCAAGAGGGATAAGTTTATCGAAACCTGCACTACGCATTGCCCCATGAAAGCATTTCTTCTTTGTTAAAGCATCTAATCAAAATACACAGAAACAAAAAAGATCAGAAAATGAGCAAAGCGCTTTGCATATAGGAATATATTTATACTGAAGTACATAATTAATTTATACCTTCAAAAACCAAGTAGTTTCCCTCATTCTGATCAAGCAGAAACAATCTGAAATCAGCATATACTTCCCAACTACTATCTAGTGAATCTGCTCCAGCTATCACCAAGTAGAGGGAGATGTGGTCTTTTACATTCTTCTTTTTGTTTCCATTTGGGTGAAACACCAATTTCCTGTAAGCAATCATGGATATTACCAGCAAATAAAGCATACATGTACAAATAATATAAGATATCTATTACCATGATTCACTAGTTCCCGGTATCGATCGACGTTGAACGGAAAATAAGATGGAAATAAAAAGAACACATAAACCGGCTAGACTCTAGAATATGAGAATCATACCATTTGTATCCTCCAGCTTCAAACTCCTTTGATTCATATCCATTCTCTGAATATTTTTCAGTAAGCAACGGAAAAAACTGTATTTCTACAGTATAATGAGTTGGCGGTGAATCTGAAAATGATCTCAAAACCCCTGAAACTAAATAAAATGCAATACAAGAAAGCAATCAAGCATTAGGCATCTATGTGACTATGACATACAGTTTACTGAGGGCATCCATATTTATACCATTGAAAACACATGCTTGGAAACAGATAAATGATATCTTAGTATCTTACCGTCTTTTTCCAAGTTAAGGTCGGCCATGGGATCCAAACTTACAATGGATTGCATCAAGACGACCGCCCGTATTGACTATATGAGGACCGAAAAGAGAATTAAAAGCCAAAATACTACAAGAATAGAGTGGACGATGAACAAGAGTCGAGCTAATATTTATACGCACATGCCTACACTGTACTCTGAAAATGAGTAAAGAGAGAGGAGTCAGTAGCTACACACACACACATAAGGCCCTTCCACTAAGGGATCTTTTTTTGGGTAATTTGAGGGATTGATTATTACACCAACTTCTGGTTTTCTAGCAATATCTTCACTGTTCAGTTTTTTTTTTTTTTGAACAAGGGCCGGTGCGGCTGCCCTCAAGCCTTCATTAATGAAACCGGAGAATACAAGGGGGGGACAAAGTGCCTAAACCCCAGATTACAATCTGCAACTAGAGTACATCCAGAAAAAAATTCATGAGACGACTCAACTAAAAACTTGTACTCCAATCCACACCAGCTAGCAAAGAACGCGCGACAGACGGTTCTATTTGCTTCCCAGCGGTGACACAACGGAAAGATTACTCGAACTGCAACTTTAATGCAGCAAAGCGTAATTTCCATACTACCAGCTTTCCTATCATGTTGCCACTTGAATCTCCATCCAGTGGCATGTAGTCTCACCCTGCCACTAGGAGGCAGCGACCATTTGACAAAGCAAGGAACTCGCCGCCACCCTAGAGCAGACAAGGCACATAGAGTGCACCCACGGGCAAAAAGCCCAACTATCCCTACACAACGAATGCAGGGACTTATTTCGCGCAGCATGCGCAAAGCAACCCACCAACAGCAAACGACTAAACAAACAAAGCAACAAACAGAGGTAAAACAAACATAAAATAAAAAACAGCAGCAAAGCCAAACAGCCGAAACCCGGCCCATCCACCCTCTCTCCCAGAGGCCCAAAGCAGAAGCCCACCAAGCAAGCATTGATCTGCAACCGCCGGCACCAGACCGCCCCCGAGTAGGCTGACGCCGCCCCTCAGCAACCCTGCACCGCCGTATCACCACGACACTGTGCAGGCCCTTCTTCAACCCAATCGGTGCCCAAAACCCGATCCAAAACCGACCAGATCGAGATCGCAGCGACCGTCCCCCATCCCCCAGTTGCCGCAGAGCATCCACGGTTCGCCGCCGGCCATCCGTGTCCCAGAGCCACTCCAACTGCCCCAGAAACAACACGGAGTCACACCTGCAGACCCCCGTCCAACCCCAAACCCAGATCGGACCCAGGTCCACCCGAACCCAGATCGAAACTGCCTCCTGAGCCTCCATGGTTCGCCGCCGGCCATCCATGTCCCAGAGCCACTCCAACTGCTCCAGAAACAACACAGAATCCCGCCTGCAGACCCCTGTGCTCGGCCCCGAAACCAGAACAGATCGATCTGCCCTTTCCAAGATCGAACAACCTCTCTCGGATCCCGGACCGAGTCGCTGCCGTTGAAACCTGCTGCTTGCCGGAACCACCATCCTCTCCCGGACCGGAACGCAGCGGCGGCGTTCGGCCGGGAGAGAGCTCTCTTAGCTTTTGCTTTTTTCTCAGGCGCGTGAGGCGCGTTCTAATTAACCTATGCTTGATTTGAGAGTGGTTATTTTCCACTGTTCAGTTTTTAGGTCTATGTAGTTGGATCATTTTTGTAAATTTTCAGCTAAATTAGTGATTGTTAAGATATCAGACTAGATTAAATCAATAGACAAACAAAATTTGTCCAACCTGAACCGTTCATATTTATAATTGTAAAATCATAATTATGAACGGTCACCAATTTGGCTAAAAATTTGCATAAATGATTTATTTACATAGACCTAAAAACTGAACGGTGAAGATTTTGATAGATGATCGAAAAGTTAGTCTAATGATCGATATCTTAAAATCTTAAAATGACAAAAAAAAAAAAAAAGATCCCTCACTAACAGGGTCTTGTATAAAGAAATTCAGTCGGTAAAGAACTTAATGACCATATAGTCTATATCCCAGTTAACAAATTTGATAAACAGGTCACATAAGCTAGGCCACTTCATAGATTAGAACTAATATTCACAAATTTGAGAAGACCCAGGTGGTAAATCATAATTGAGTTTTTCTATCGGAACCTCCAAATTTACTCACTTGACCTCTATGCTTTTTACACCTCTTATCAAATTTTCAAATACTAAATTTACTCACTAAACCTCACTAAACTTCCTCAAATAACCTCACTCATATAATTTGCAAACAAATTATTATCTTTAAAATAAAAAATTTAGTCATTTCAATGATTTAATCACTTTATAAATATTAACTAAATATACATTTCTTAATCAAACTTGAGTCTCAAGAATTAATGTCTAATCAATATGAAAATGCCATGAACTATTATGTTTTTTTTTTCTATTTTAGCTGTGCAAAAAAAAAAATCCTTTTTTAATGTTTTTTTTTTTTCTGTATTTTTTGTGCCACATGATTAATTATTTAAATATTTTTAGTTTTTTTTTTTTTTTTTTTCAAATATGATGGATTGACTTAGATTTAGGTCATAAATCATAAGAGGATTTATTTTGTTTTCCCTCACCAATATGCGTTCAACATATATATCATACATTTTTATGTCACATGATCTTAACCATATTTTAAATTTTTATTAAATATATATGAATGCTTTAATGAGTACGTAGTGAAATTGAAAATTAAAAATAGATAAGGAAAATAATAAGGAATACAATCTAATATTATTGAATTGGAAAGTTTACATAAAATAAATATAATATTTTTTTGGTATAATTCTTGTCCTTAATAGTCATTTTATAGTAGGTTATATATGTCATTTAATAATTCATAATACAGTGAGGTCAAGTGAGCAGATTTGGAGGTCCCAATAGAAACTCTCATCATAATTTAGCAAAAGAAATCATTGCAATAAACCAAAAGTAAACCGAAATTCACCTCAGTTATGGACTGATACCAATCAAACCACAACTAAACATGCTAAAAGAAACGATGATGAAACAGTAGAGTATGATTAGGGTTACGGATTAGAAATGTAAATTAGAGACTCAAACCTTAAAGTGGCAAGGGTTGTTAGAGAGGGAGAAGAACAGAGATTCAGAGATGGTAATTCTTTTCAATGCAATTAAACGGTGTCGTCGCGGTGTCTCCAACAGAGGCTATCGCTGCCAAAGTGATCGCAGACCGAACTGATGAGCTATTGAGCTTCAGTAGTTTCTCGTCTTAAGGAATAGAGGGGGAGCGGGAGAATAAAACTCTTTTTCAGTGGGAGTTTTAAGTTTGGACTGAATTGGGGAGTTTCCTATCTATAAATTTCTTTCTTTTCCTTTTGGTTGAATCTGATTCTGAAGCCCTTGTCAAGTTGAAGAATGATTGTGTGGATGCTCTGCACCCTTTGAAGTCTGTGATTAATAGTTGTCAGGCTCTTCAAAGGCAGTTTCAAAGGTGAAATAAAGCATATTTACAGGAAAGTACACAAGGTTGTTGATGTGTTGTCCAAGATCGGACATGATTCTGAGATTGGAGTGCACTGCACTTCATGATGCAGCCTCCTCCACAAGTTATCACCATACTGTTGGATGATTTGTGTGAAACTCCTTGTTTTAGGAGCATATATACCTAACTTGTATCTAGTTTCTGATTGTTTTCTTTTTGCTGGGCTTTTAGCCCCCATTTAATAATAATAATAATAATAATAATAATAAAATACTGAATATGCTAGGGCTGGAATCGGGCCAAGCCCATGTAAAATTTGATGGGCTCGGGTTGTTTTTTTTTTTTTTGCAGGTTGGGCCCAATTAATAATTTTTTTATTTCAAGGACCGAGTTGGGCCCTGACCCATTTTAACGGACCGGGATTTCTAGGCTTTTGGGCCCAAAAAGCTGATTAACTGAAAGAAAAAAAATTAACCGAATGTGTGTTAACAACTTCACATTTTCATCACAAGTCAAGGCAAACCAAATGAATAAATCCACATGCTGAACAAGTTTCAAATTCCAACAAAACAAATCAACAAATCCTAGCGAGTTTCAAACAGAAAAAATCAACAAATCCCAGCAAGTTTCCCAAATAAACAAGTTCATAAACAAACAATCCCAACTCCCAAATAAACAAGTTCCAATTCCAAACATGGTAGAATGATAAAAGTAAACATAATTCCCAGCAAGGCTGCAATTGATTAAAACTGCAAATAGACACATCTAGGCTGCAGCTCCTTAATTGATCCAGCACTCCAGTAAGCAGCAGCTTCATTTCTACTCTTCCAGCAGTGATTCGAACTACGTATAGCCTTAATGAGCTTGGACAGAAGGCTTGTTTCCTGAAATTCAACAACATGACCACCAATTCAAAACCAGAATCTAGGGAAGTGATGTAATTGAAATACAAAAAACGGATTGAAGAATAGATCAAGTGAGGGCACAAAAGATTTAAAATTTAAAGCTCAAAATCTGGGAAGACCCTGAAAAAGACTCAGAATTGAAACTTAATTGAAATCAGAACTCAAATTCAGGCCTAGAAGAGAAGTAAGAAGCTACACCAACAATGACCAAAACCAAATCTCAATATAGACACATGCAGAACGAGAAAACAGAGGAAAGAACAGGGACAAATCCCATAATTTGATCTCTGTATTTGAAAAAGGAAAGACAGCAAAACCAAAAGAGATTGCTCTAGATCTTAAATCATGTTGAAACCAATAGCAATACAACCAATCCAGACCCACAAATAGAAGACAACCAAAATCGATTATCGAAATAGACACAAAGATAGATCTTGGTTATACGAAAGGTAGAGCAGGACCCAAAAGATCCAAACTTGAGAAAAAATCGAATTCAGAAGAAGAAGAAGAAAAAGACCCTCTAGAAAAGAAGGCAAAACGAAATCAATCAAAATTGAAATCAAGACCTTCTTCGACCTTTTAGCTTGTGAGCATAGAAACCCCAAAATTGATGCTATCGAACATAAGAACTTCCTCGCAAATTAATCTCCTCACTGCCATGAAAGATTGAAAGGAAATCACATCACATTTGAGAATTTTGAAGAGGTGGTTTCGAATTCAACATCCCAACAATGAAATCTGGAGAAGGTTTTACTTACAGTGTACCGAAGAGGTCGAATCGGCGAAGCAAAGCAGCGGTAGAGGCTGAGAGAGTCGGCGCTCGGCAGTGAGAGACGCGCCAGACGGTGGTTCAGGCGGTTCAGCGAAATGTCGAAGATAAGAAACTAAGGGGGTGTATTTTATTTAGATTTGTGCAGACTTTTTGAAAAGTCCACAGACTCTTTAAAAAGTTGACAGACTGTTATGGATTTCTTAAAACCATTGATTTTAGCAACAGACTTTTATTGATTCATGAAAATCTATATACTTTATTATGAATGATTTCTACAGATTTTCTAGGATGTATAAAATATAAAAAAACAAAAAAAAATAAAAATAAAACAAATGCAGCTCAAACACAAAATAAAATAATAATTTGTTGTCTCTTCTTCAATGCTTCAGTATCTTTTAATAGAAATTGACTCAAATAAATGATTGTTAGTCTGTCTAGCGAGTTTGTTCTCATTCCTAATCTCCCAACAACATAAATATACAATATAGATCACTTGATGTTTATGGTTAATTATTCTCATCAATTTTGTTTTCGCCGATTAACATATATTGTAGCAATATTGGTCAATGTCTTGATCTATAATCAATCAATTTAAATTCAATTGTTCAACCTTTTTTTGAACCATAATATAAATTCAAATTAATGAGAATAATTAATTAATAAAATAAAATTTAGTATGGTTCAAGGTCTTAGGGTTAGACCACAATATTTGAGTTTTAGGGTTTTATAAATTATTTTTATTGCTATTAGGGTTCGAAGTATCACAATTGAAAAAAAAAATAAAAAATTCACATTCAACAACTACAATGAACATGTTGGGTATCAAAAAAGGTTGATATCATAAAAGATTAGAGAAAAGACAAAAAATTAAGAGAGAGATGATGAAAGACAAACTTCTTCGTGCGTAGAGAGAAAAACTTTGATAAACCTTTTTTTTTTTTTGGAAGAGGAAACTTTAATAGAATTTTTGAAATCTTTGGTCTGGAGGCTGGAAAATTATTGGAGTTTGGTATGTATAGTTAACACTACAAAGTCCATGATTATCCATGATTTTCTAATTCCATAAGTATGAATGATATTTTGAATACCTCCGTACTTTTATTCATTTTTAAAAGTCTTAATTGAATACCCCTATATTTTGGTGGAATTCATGAAGTTTTTAAAAATCCTAATTGAATACCTCAAGACTTTCATGGACTATTAAAAGTCTATATTGAATACATCCAGACTTTTAAATTCCATAGATTTCTTTAAAAGTTCCACTAATTCCATATACAATACACCCCTCTAAGAGAGGCGGAGTGGTTGATAGAGTGAAAGTGTGAGACTAAGGAGAGGATCGAGAGGTTCGGGTTAGTTGGGTTCGTAATCTCCCGTGGCACAAGTAAGCTTGTACATTATGACCAATAATATACAAACATGTGTCAAATTCACAAATCTTCGGGCCTTCGGGCTTTTTTTTTTTGGATTTCTTAGGTCCGGGCTCAAACCGTTTTATATTTATTTCGGATCGGGCCTTGAAAAACTGGTAAAAAAATTTTTAAAGCCTTAACCGTTCGGGCAGGTTTCAGGTCGTGTTTCCGGTTTCCTGGCTAAAATCCCAGCCCTAGAATATGCACGGAGCTTTGGCCTAATGTCTTTCCCGCTGTATTCTTCTTTGACTAATAATAATATCATCGGGTCTGGGAATGAGCCTACTATCTAGGCTGGGTTCCAAATTCCTTATTAAATGAAATAAAAATTAAAAAGACTGAATATTCACTCAAGGGGTTTGGTCAAGCGAAAACCTTATTAGACTTGCAAGTTTAGCGAATTTGAGCTGGATACTCAAAGAGGTTCAGTATTCGATCATCTGCTTGTGAAAAATACCTCATGAGAGAGCTTTATCCAAATCAGATCCTGGTTTGGAGTGATAGCACACTTTCCCACCATTTATACACCAAAAAGAAGGCTGAATATTCGCGGTTTTTTTAACTGAAAAACCCTAAAAACTAGGATAAAGAGTCTATTAAAGATACTCTAATGACCTAAGCCAATGTACACTTGACCGTCAACACGATTGATTAATTGATTAGTGTTTCGACTTTCGACTAACAAACAAGGGTCGGTCCTACTAATCAATGGTACTCTTACCTCTGCTAAAGTGAAGTGAGTGTTTTAAGTCCTTGCAGGTGCACTGATCGGTCAAACGTACCAAGTTGAAAATAACCAAACCTACAGGGAGCAGAGTGTAATTAAGCCCCGTCGAGCCTGCTTCCAAAAACGACGTCGCACGACGGCTCTTCTTCAACTTGCTGCTGCCCTTGTTGGAGCTCCAGCAAAGCAAGCAAGCGAAGATGGACGCAATCAGCCAATTACAAGAACAGGTGAACAAAATCGCGACCATTTCGTTTACCACCATCGGAACCCTAGAGAGGGACGATCCACCCGTCCGAATCTCCCCCAATTACCCCGACTTCGAGTCAGCACCACCAACCAACCCGAACCCGAACCCGACTGACGATGCCACCTATTTTGCGATGCCACCCAAGCTCATGAGCGCGGATCTAGTCAAAGCAGCCAAGCAGGTCTCAACCTTTAATCAATTGGATTTGGGTGACATGCAATTTTTATTTTTTTCTCTTCTCGAATAACAAAGCCACTGGCCGTAATATTATTTTGAAGCAATTGAACTATCAAAGTGACAAAATTAAGCATTGGAGGGTACCAATTTAAATCGAGGGACAAGGATACTTTCTTTGTAGTAACTTTAGGGTTGCGAGTGCAATAGGCATATCCAACAGCAATGGATGACATTTGCAGGATGAGGAGTGACCTGCCTAGCGAACATTTAGTTGTTTGCTATACTCTAATTATGCTGGGAGGTTTTGATGATTTTTTTAGACATGTGATCGAGTATTAGGGAATCCTGCATATTTTTACAGAAACCATATATTTATGGATTAAGTATAACTATAAATTACCAAGAAAACACTTCAACAAAGTTGGCTAGTGGCAGATTTTTCTTATATCATAACACTAATGATATTTACTCATTGTCTTACAGCATACCCTGTTGAAACCTTGAAATGTTACCAAACAACCACAAAATGATTAGTTATCGTTTTTTCAGTACATTAGTTGGGACAAGTTTACTATAGAGCAGTAAACTAAAATGACAAGCAGTCCTTTGATTCTGGTTTGCTATAGTGCTTTAGAAATTCCATGGACGGTCACCTCTGCTTCCACTATGCAAGCATCATTCTTCAAAAACCCCTTGTCTGCCTGCCTGAAAGTTTCTTGTTCAATGAATTGAAGCCAACCCCAAGCTGGAGTACTGCCACGGAACCAGTCCTTACCTACCGGAGGGAAAAAAATATTGTTAGTTGAATACTACCGGAGTATTACCAAATGTTACCATCGATCATACTTGATTATACAAAGAATTAGGTCAATCTTTACCACTAGAAGGATGCTGCTGATGATGAATTTGATCTAGGATGCGAAATCTATACTCCACAAATAGTCCAGAGCCAGGGGGGAGGGTTATGGGACTAGCCAATTCCAAAAACAGAGAAAGATGACTACCCTTGCCTTCACCACATCCATCAGGATACAGCTTTATCTTCCTGCAAAACAACCAACAAACACACAGGGAAAGACCAAGAACAGCTATAGATTACCTGCAATTTAAACTTAAACTCTTGAACATAAAGTTCTTGCATTCAAGCAAAAATTTAACAAGTTATAAAACAGTGAGTTATCAGCATTTTCAACAAAAACACATTTCAAAAACCCTTGAATATATAGTTAAAAAAAAAAAAAACCCTTTTGCTATTGTGGGGATAAATAGTGTTCGCAAATACAAGTAATTGTTTTCTGTATTTGCTTGTTAAAATAGAGAGCAGGAGATATCACAATACATGGAATCAAAGCCTTATAGAGAAGGATATTGAGTAGAAGGGAAATCAGAGATACCAATTATAGTCCCCAGCAGTGAACGGTTCAGAGTCATAAAATTCAGCACCTAAAGATGAAAATTTCTCAACTTTCCAAACATGTTTGCATACAGAGGCTTCCTTCATCCTTGCTAGGCACTCGCCTTTGCCTGTTCTTCTTTCTTTACAAACAAAGACCTCGGCTCCAAACACACATGTGTCGTCCACTAGAAATCCATTGGAAACATCAGTAAAATCTTCAAGAGGGATAAGTTTATCGAAACCTGCACTTCGCATTGCCCCATGAAAGCATTTCTTCTTTATTAAAGCATCTAATCAAAATACACAGAAACAAAAAAGATCAGAAAATGAGCAAAGCGCTTTGCATATAGGAATATATTTATACTGAAGTAAATAATTAATTTATACCTTCAAAAACCAAGTAGTTTCCCTTATTCTGATCAAGCAGAAACAATCTGAAATCAACATATACTTCCCAACTACTATCTAGTGAATCTGTTCCAGCTATTGCCAAGTAGAGGGAGATGTGGTCTTTTACATTCTTCTTTTTGTTTCCATTTGGGTGAAACACCAGTTTCCTGTGAGCAATCATGGATATTAGCAGAAAATTAAAGCATGCATGTACAAATTAATAATATAAGAAATTAGCATGATTCACTAGTTTCTGGTATCGACGTTGAACAGAAAATAAGATGGAAAAAGAATACATAAACAGTCTAGACTCTAGAATATGAGAATCATACCATTTGTACCCTCCAGCTTCAAACTCCTTCGATTCATATCCATCCTCTGAGTACTTTTCAATCAGCAACGAAAAAAACTGTATTTCTACGGAGTAATGAGTTGGCGGTGAATCTGAAAACGATCTCAAAACCCCTGAAACTAAATAAATGCAACAGAAGAAGGCAATCAAGCTAGCATTAGGCATCTATGTGACTATGACATACAATTTACTGAGGACATCCATAATGATTAACTATGGAATTTCCTTTCATTTAATACCATTTAAAACTTGGAAAACTAGATAAAGGATATTTTAGTATCTTACCATCTTTTTCCAAGTTAAGGTTGGCCATGGGAAAAAACTTCTGCTCAATCCAAACTTATTATGGATTGCATCAAGACGACCGCCCGTATTGACTAGAGGAGGACCGAGAAGAGAATTAAAAGCTAAAATACAACAAGAATATAGTGGACGATGAACAAGAGCCAACTAGTCAAGCTAACATATATACACACATGCCTACTGTACTCTGAAAATCAGTAAAGAGAGAGGAATCAGTAGCCACTAGCCACACACACATACACACATACTAGTCATGTCTCAATTGGGCTTTTGACACTAGTCCCTACTGCACAGTGTGCTTGATTTTATTTTTTTGGTGATGTAAAAGTTGTAAACTTGCAATTGGGCGTTCGGTTTCCTTAACCTCGCTTTTACTTCGCTACCAAGCAAGTCCACATGCCTACACTGTATTCTGAAAATGAGTGGAAACAGAGGAGTCAATAGCCACACACACTATTTTCTTTTTTCTTTTTTCCCTTACTAACCAAAGAGCCAAAAGAAAATCAGTGGGTAAAGAACTTAATTACTGATTATATAGTCTATATTCCAGTTAGGGTTGAGATTTTTGAACCGAGAACCGGTGAAACCGGCCCACCGGTTCCCGAACCGCACTGAAATTGTCGATTCGGTTCTGTTTCTTGTGTTGAAAGATGTTAATTTTAGAAGAACCGAACCATTTTAAGTCTGTCGGTTCGGTTTCAGTTCTAAGTTTGTGTTTGATGCAGGAACCGAGAGAACCGCAATATGCACCCAAGCGTATTATAAATACCCACTAGCCCATGCCTTTTTACCTAAAAACAATTCAACAATACCCACTAGCAGCCTAGCCCATTGATCAACTGATTAGTGTTTCGACTAACTAACAAGTGTGGGTCTTACTAACTGATGGTGATTCCATGTTTAATTTTAAGTTTTTAACAACGGCTGGCATACTATTTCGATTGAGGATTATTTGCTATTATATATGCGCGCATGAATTTTGTATAACTTCAACGTTGGAGTAAATTTTCAAGTATACTGTGACAACCCTACCAAAAGTAATACCTAAAAGAAAATTTCCCTCGATTTCTGTTTACTTTTTACTTTTTGGACTACTTCTAACTACTCTTATCTAATAGTAGTGATTAAGCTTAGACGTCCAATTTTTTTCTTTTCTTTTGGTCAGTCTTTCGACGTTAAAATTGTATAGAGGAGAGAGGTTGCAACTCGATGATGAAATGTCGTTCATAAACTAGATCAGAGTAATTCTCAACGAGTCTATAAGAAGTTATCCCTTTTTTTTTTTTTTTTCAATCGGGTCCAGGTAGACTTTTGGTCTCTTGAGCGACCGATCCGCATGAAAATGAATTTATAATATGGTATGGCTATTGGCTATTGTCACTCTGCTAACTACTTTCTTCATCCTACAATTAAGTTGTTGATTTATTCAAAGATTAAAATGCCCTAATATACAACTACAATAAAAGGACAATATCTTATAAAAATTTACAATTTGTTTCTCTTATTACACCGTACAAACATTCTTAATCTCTTCATTCACCATTAAACCTTAGGGGCTGTGACCATTTACACAATTTTAGGATAAAAATTGTCCACTTACTCCACTAAAAGTTTTTCACTCCCATTTACCAAATTTAATATTTAATGACAGTTGTACCCTTAACTTTATTAATTAATTACATGTGCCTTGGCTCTCTCCATTCTCCCTGATCTGCTCTTTCTCTCTCATCCCCCCCCCCACTCTCTCTCTCTCTCTCTCTCTCTCTCTCTCTCTCTCTCTCTCTCTCTCTCTCTCTCTCTCTCTCTAACCCATGGCTTCTCTGAAAAGAGCCTATGCATTACAGATCTACGGCCAACGCCGCACCAAACACAGCCCATCTTCCCCTCTGCCGGTCCCAACACTCCACAACACCACCACCCACGCACCCAGAACGGAGAGATGCCGGGCTCTAAACCAGAAACCAAAGCGCCGCAATCAACCGATCCCTCAAGCCAAAGATATCGTCGCGCCCTCCACCAGTGGCGTCGGGTTCCAGTCCAGATCCTGTTACAGTCCAGATCCCCTCCGATCCGATCCCTTCCCACTGCCATGCCTCTGCCGCAATAGCAGCCACCGCCGTTCGCCAATGAGTTCAATGAAAATCTCCTCCCGACCCTTGTCTCCAGGCACCAGATGTTGCCGTCACCCTAAAACACGTCCCGACCACTCCTGCATCGGCCTCACACTCCGGTGGGTACCCAGAGCAATTTTTGGGTGCCCAGAGATTTTTTTTTTTTTTTTGGTATACTGAGATTTTTTTATTTTTATTTTTTGTATCTGTAATGTATTCATTTTGGTTCATTTGAGGGCAATAATATGATTATTAGGAGGCAATAATATGATTATTGGGTGGCAATAATATGATAATAAATTGATCAATTGTGTCTGTAGTGTGTTCATTTTGGTTTTGGGAGTTCATACAATTCACTGGACAGCAACAATATGATTATTGGAGGCAATAATATGATTTTTGGGGGGAAATAATATGATTACTGGGTATTATTGGGGGGTAATAAAATCAGACGCAGGAATCCGGTCACCTGTCTGGTAGCCGGATTATGGTTCAGGTCACCAATCGCCGGATTCCTGTCACCAGTCGCCGGAGTCCATTGCCAGCCACTAGTCACCGGAGCACAGCATGGTGGAGGATGACTTTTCTCTCTAAGTGAGAAAGAAGGAGAGGGCAAAAAAGTCCTAAAAATAAATAAAAATAATAAAAAAAGAATTAATTGGGTAGTAGGGAAATAATCCCTTAGAGTGTTTTGGGTAAATGAGGTTAAAAAACTGTTAGTGGAGCAAGTGGGTAATTTTGTTTTTAAAATTGGGTAAATGATCATTTTCCCTAAACCTTAATGCTTTCTTAACATTCATCATCTTCAATTGTTCTCATGTTATGCTAGCAAAAAAAGAATTCGAGATGCAGAGGAGGCCAAATAGAAAAAGAATTCGAGTTAACCCTTATATCGAAAAAATGTATTTTAGATATTGTAAATGGGTGAACTAAGTAAACTTGAAACTACAAAAATATATATATAGTGTGAAGAGAATATAGGGTGAACAGAGTAGTTAGTAGGGTGACAATAGACGCACCCTTTATAATATTGACAAAGTCTAGTATACGGCAGTCGTACAGTCACATGATTGGTACGGGTATCCAATCAAAACTTATGAAATTTGACTGTATTATGAAATTACTCTTACTTTATTTGAGTGCAATATCAAAAATACTACTTGCATGTGCACTGATTAATCAGCCGGATCAATTTGGAAGAACTTCTCCAGAATAGTAATGCCTCATATGGTTCGTGAAGTTGAAATTTTGTTGGCAGTGCAGAGTGGCAGACATGATCGAATGAAGTTGAAGTTAAAGGACCTACAACTTTTACAAAGATGATTTTTTTGTGATCAATTCAGGAAATTTGATAAGAAAAAAGCAACAGGGGCCAAACAGCTGAACCGCATATACCAGCTTTGGCCAAGTTGAAAATAACCCGACCTACAGGGAGCAGTGTGTAATTAAGCACCCTCTCGAGCCTGCTCCCAAAACGACGCCGCTGCCCGGCTCTTCTTCAAGTTCCTCGTTCGACTTCGAGCTTCAGCAAAGCAAAAGCCAAGATGGACGCAATCAGCCAATTACAAGAACAGGTGAACAAAATCGCGACCATTGCTTTCACCACCATCGGAACCCTACAGAGGGACGCTCCACCCGTCCGAATCTCCCCCAATTACCCCGAATCCGAGTCAGCACCGCCACCCAACCCGAACCCGAATCTGACTGACGATGCCACCGATTTCGCGATGCAGCCCAAGCTCATGAGCGCGGATCTAGTCAAAGCAGCCAAGCAGGTCCTCAACCTTTAATTAATTGGATTTGGGTGACATGCAAATTATTATTATTTTTTCTTTCAAAATTAGTTTAAATTGATTTTCCATGGTTGATTTGGTGCAGTTTGATGCATTGGTTTCGGCACTTCCGCTGTCGGAGGGAGGCGAGGAAGCTCAGATGAAGAGGATTGCGGAGCTTCAGGCCGAAAACAGCCTTGTAGGCCAACAACTTGAGAAGCAACTTGAAGCTGCAGGTCAGTGTTCAAGCCTAATATGCAGATAGAAGCACATTTTGATTTTACATTGCAAAATTAGCTCCCCTTTAATGTGGGATGAGTCCTAATTTACAGTCTTTTGGTAGGTTTTACGCGAAAATTTGAAACTCAGGCTTTACTAAGGTTTTGTGTAATGCCAGTTCCAAGCACTGTGTGCCATTTTTGATTCATAAATGTGCTAGTTTTGAAATGTCAAATTGAAAAGTGCTACTAGTTTTGAAATGTCAGATTGTTTGTTTGTTCATTTGGTGTGATCGTTGTGTTTAGTATTTCAGCCAAATGCTCTTTTGAGAGCTAACATGTGTCAGTGATTTTGGATTTGATGGTGGCAGAGAGAGAACTGGAAGAGGTCAGAGAGTTGTTTGGCCAAGCAGCAGATCACTGTTTGAACTTGAAGAAACCAGAATGAAGATGGTTACTAGCTATAGCATTCCTAATGAACCGAGGAGACTCTAATTGGTAGAAAAGATCAGTGTATTGTCTGGTGCAACAAGCTGTTATTCATAACATAGATCTTGTGTAATTCTGTGACTAATAGATTTCGTCCAATCAATTTGCGGAGGAAGATATATCAGAATATGGACCACGGTTTCAACTTCAACATCATCATTTAGTTAATCCTTTTGGGAAATGTATAATGCAGAATTCTATTTTTGTCAAAGCTATGCTTGCAATCCTGTTACTACTAAATCACCTTTCATTTGCTGGCCACCAAGAGATTATAGCTGAAACACCTAAACACTTCTTGTAAATGAGCTTTGGGGATACTCTCAAGAGTTCTTTTCGTCAATCCAATTAGCCCTTGAAGAAGGATGATCTAAACTCTGCTTTCAAAACCAGGGTACTGTACTTTCAACCTACTTCAGATTGAAGCACATTGGCAAAACCTTGAACAATCTGATACTAATCATCGCTACCACACAAGAAACAATTCTTGCAGGGCCAGACTACGATCCTTTCACAAGGTCAACAATATCATTCAAAAAAGTTGAGTGGTAGTCAGTCACTCCTCTATTCTTGTCTTGGTGAACACAAAAAGTGGATAAAACAGTATCAGTAACTTCCCAGTTCAAGGGAAATGTTCTAGACAAACCAAATAAATCATCCTTGAACAAATAAGACATGTAGTCCATGTATTTCCAACATAAACTAGCTGTACCATCTGAATGTCTAAGCAGACAAAAGTGAACACATGAAAACTTGGATCTTATTCAATGGATCCTATCTCTTTTTCTTCCCATGCTTCCCAGATTTGGAAGGCCCAGCAGTAGACGTTGATGCTGGCTCCTGCTTCTTGGTCCTACCAGGATGTCTAGGAACCAACTCAGCAACTCGAAGCATCAGCTGTTTCCCTAAAATACAGTCACAATGAAAACCAAATGCGAATAGATGAAACAAAAAGCACGTGACGTTTAAACTAAAAAAATAAGAAAGTTCGAGTCCAAAAATGTGGCAACATGCTTTCCAGGATTAATGAGACAGACAGCTCTATGAAGTAAGGCTTACTAGTAGCAATGGCTGGATTATATGGAGTTCCATCTTCCTTTTTGAGCAATACCCTCACTCGCCCTCTTTGAAAGAAATCACGTGGATAAGCCTTATCTATCTACGACACCCAAACACAAAACCAATAGATCAGTACAACTAACACCCACTACTAGGCTCAATCTGCACAAAGCATGACACAAAAATAGTTGAATGGTAATACTAACAAACCTCAATAGCAAATGGAACTTTGAAATGGCTGCAGCAATCCCCAATCTCAGCACAAGTCGGATTCTCACATGCTTTCTCAAGAGCTATTCTCCTCCCTTCAGCCACAGTTTTCTTAGAATTGATGTAAACTGGATACAGCACAACCCATTTCTTGATACTGGGGAGGTCTTTGTCCATCTCTCAAATACGAAAAAAAAAACCCTACAAAACATAATTCAACAATCCAAAACCAACCCATTACATTGCTGTTAATCTTAAACAAAATCTATGAGTACAACAAACAATCCCAAACAAACTGCAATACCGATAAATTAACAAACTTTACAGACATATCCCTACATATTCTGTTCAATGCCCAAGAATTCAGATCAAAATCAAGTGAGCATCCAAGGAGATAAAATTGAAACCCTATTGACACTCTAATCGCTCTACATCATCCAAAAAAATAACCAAAGATGCAAAATTTCTTCGATTATATAGATCATAAAAACCCTAAAAACGTTCGAATAAATAAACCAAACCAACAAAATTCAGATTCAGAGAGATGAAAATAGAAAGATATACAAATTAGAAAGGCAATTCGAGCTGTGAAAATTGAAAGTGTGATCTGAAATTACCAGGGGCTTCAGCAAGTGACTATTCTGAGCGTCTGGGTCTGCAAATCTGGCTTTTGAGTTTAGACGACAAAGATTGAGTTTTGAGCCTTCAACTCGGGTCGGAGGAGGTAAGGCCCAAAATTTCAAGCCCACGTATGTTTTACAATTTCTTATTCCACCCTACATTTGAATTTTTATTCAAAATTTTCACTTTTATCCTCAGATTAAATTTAAAGAAAAAACAATCTGAATAGGAGGAAAAAATAAAAGACAAAGAAAATGTGAGAGAGAGTCCGCCTCAAACCACCGCATCAATGGTGCAATATATGCCACTATGCCACCAAACTATAACTAACTTAGAGCAACCTGTTTTTGTTTCTTTCCTCTTCTTCTCTTCTTCTTGTCAATACAAAAATTTAATGAAAATAAAATTCATTAAATAATTTTGTCGACGCTTGAAATTATGACCGATCAAACTTAGCTGGCACGGGTCTCACAAAATGTACATGTGGCTTGTGAGTCAGCAAAACTAAGTGTACACTGAGAATGACACATGGCGACTTATAAAAGGTCCGTCGGCAATAAATGAATCCGTTTCGATTAAATCAATTGATATTAAGGCGGATCAACCGATTAAATCAATTGACTTGAGTAAAATCAAGTATTAAATGTCGTCTACTGATTAGATATCAATTGAGTTAAATTAATTTGTCAAATTCAGACATTAAATTACTTGATCAAATTCCTTAATAGTTATGATTAAATCAATTAATTAATGTTGATTGACTTAAGTATATTATGAAGGAAATACAATTAATATCGTGTCATCAATGCATTCGAAATTAGGAGAGGACTACAGTCAAAGAGAAGAAATCACTCCTAAAATTCAGAAGTCTTCAAGCGCATTAAGAACCCTCAAGCTGTAAAATATAGTTGGTTCCTCACCAACCTCATGCCAAAACACTCGTCAGGTGTCAACCCTCGTGACCATCATGCGACTCAAGATCAAACATCAATCGCCTTTGAGTCAAACATACCATCAAAGATAAAATTAAAGGATTACCCAAAAATTGTATCCCGAACTTAAATTATTAATAAAATTATTATATTTTTGTACATGTATCTGCATTCTATTTGTTTTTAGATTTTCGTGTTTACACTTCTCTTTCTCTTCTTCTCTTTTTCATTCCTCTCTTTGTTTTCTTCTCTCTTGTAGTGATGGAGATGAGAAACAGGATTGCATCATGCTCGGAGGAAATTTCAATTCAGGTTTAGAGAGAGAAAAGTGAGATTGACTTCTTATTGAGATTTTATCATTGGAAAAATTTTAAGAACAATACATGAACTTAAGGTCACTCCGAATTAAGGTGGCCAACATTTATATAACCCAACATAAGTACATGGGATTTGAAACCCGACCTACCTTCCATACATGTCGTTATCTTCTTCGTTAACACTTATGCCATTATTTATTTTTCAAGGGGTGATATATTATGTTTATCTCTCTCTCTCTCTCTCTCTCTCTCTCTCTCTCTCTCTCTCATTCCTTCACTGAATCAGAGCGAGTGAAACTCTCACTCTGCCGCAGCCTTAGGCTTGGGTCTGGATATTAACGTGCTCCTCTTGCTCCACCACAGCCTTGGGCTCTGCGATATTAGTGAATTGTCGGGGAACATCGCGTTGGCCAGAAAATGGATGGCTATGAGGAGATTGGGTCGGGGTCTGGATATCCTCGATGAATCTGGTGCCGCAGTAGGGGAAAAAAATTAAGTCTTGGCCTGGGATCCGGACTCGAATCATGCTGCTGCATGTAGCAGCAGTAGGAGGAGGCCATGGAAGCCATATGAGAAGAGCTAATCCCTAATTTTAGAAGTGGGCTAAATTGGGTGAAGAGGTAGACTTTCAAACTGATTCAAAATTGTATAATGGAGGACATGGCATCAGAAGTTAAACCCATTCAATTGATAACAATCTGATCTAATCTGCACACTCTGCCGTCTTTAGCATACATTCATGTTCATATATGAGGTTGGTGAAGTTAAAGCAAAGCTACCCTAATACGTTTTGGTCAGAATTGATTGTTTATCAAGAATTAATGAAATCTAAAGCAGAGCTTTATTTTCTTTTTTGCTCTTCTGGGTTTGGTTTCAAGTCAGAGGAGGGGTTGAAGGCGTTCAAGTTTTCAACTGGGTACTGCGATACTGGTGGCAATGGTGGACGAGGGGTGTAGAGAGAAATTTTGGGTGTCCACAGTAATTGGTGGTGTTGCATTCACATTTGTTTTTTTTTTTCCCTTCATCATACTTAAAGAGACAGATTTACCCTTCAAAATATGCCAAGTGGCATGCCCAATAACGGCGTTAGTGACGACGTGTATATAAAGTAGGTCGGATTTAAAAGTCCATGTATTTATATTGGGTTATATAAACGTTGGTCACTTTAATTCGGAGTGACTAGCTATTCTTAAAAATTTCCCATTACCATTTTAGTAGTGGTGGCCTATTCAAGATAGCCGCGGGTCAAGGAGAAGTGCAGTTATTATCGACAGGGATGGTGCAGTCACAGTTGAATTGATGGGTATTTTTGTTATTTTTCTTTAATTTTTTTTTCTTTATAAGGAAAAAACCGAACATTTAAGGGGGAAAAATTGAATTAAAGTGTAACATGAGAAAATTCGTAGGGCGACAATAACGGCCTCCGTTTTTACAATTTGGGCTTGAATGGAGGTTCAGTAGCACATCACAATCTTCCTTGTAGTTCCCGCCATGGAATGCACCTACCACGGCTGGTGAGAGACACGTGGCATGACCATGCGGCACAATGAAGGATTCTGGGCCAATGGGCCGGCGCGTGTGGGGTCCCGAATTGTTAATGCGCGTGCGGGCCAGCGTCTAATAATCCAAAAACCCCAGGGTAGGCGAGGTTGATGCTACTCTATGCCAGCACACACTACTGTCAACTATATCGTCAATCCTAATCGACTTTCATCACCACCAGCCAGAGATCAGACCCGACCCGAGTCCGTGATCGGAGGACCCGAAATGGCGCGGAAGAAGATCAGAGAGTACGATTCGAAGAGACTGCTGAAGCAGCACTTGAAGCGAGTCGCCGGAATCGACCTCCAGATCAACTCGGCTCAGGTGACGGAGGCGACCGACTTCACCGAATTGGCCAACAACGAGACATGGCTGTCGTCGACCAGACTCGTCGTCAAGCCGGACATGCTGTTCGGGAAGCGCGGGAAGAGCGGCCTCGTCGCGCTCAATTTGGACATGGCTCAGGTCGCCGACTTCGTCAAGCAGCGTCTCGGTAAGGAGGTAAATCATCATCTATTGATCCGATCAAAATTTTAGTTTCGCGGTGAATTTGAACTTTGGAATTTGGAATTCGGAATTGAATTTTGTGTGTGTTTTGTTGTGTTGTGGGAGAAAGGTTGAGATGGGAGGGTGTAAGGCGCCTATAACGACGTTTATAGTGGAGCCGTTTATGCCTCATGACCAAGAGTTTTACCTCTCGATTGTATCCGAAAGGCTTGGAAGCACGATAAGCTTTTCGGAGTGCGGAGGTATTGAAATTGAAGAGAATTGGGACAAGGTATTGCATTTTTGTTTGCTCAATTTGAGTGTGGGATTGTGTGTGTTTTTTTTTTGGCTTGGATGTTACTGTGTAGGTGTTCATTAGTGATTGTTTGTATGTTTTCGATGTTTTGTAGGTCAAGACTATTTTTCTTCCAACCGAGAAGTCTCTGACGAATGAGGCTTGTGCTCCGCTGATTGCTACTCTTCCACTGGAGGTGTGTCTCTCATTGTTAAGCTTGAAACTCTGTTGCAAAATGAGTTAGTGATCATACTAGAATGTGGACTGTTGTGTGTCAAGGCCAAACCAGAACCGGACTGCTTCAAATTTTACCTTTTGCACAGTCTTTTAATTAAGATATCGTTTTATGTTGAAGTCTAATAGAGTAAAGCACCGAAATTTTTAGGTATATTTTTTGCTCTTTCATCATGTTAGTGTATTTCTCTCTGATATCAGCATTTTATTTCCCCCATACATTGTCTGAATCAAACTTTTTGGTTGTTATTAAGACATCTGCCTAACGTATACTGCTGGTACAGGTCAAGGAGAAAATTGGAGATTTCATAAAAGCCGTATTTACTGTATTTCAGGGTATGCGATGTCTAGAGATCGATAGAAATTGATTGGTTTCATTCAGTGTAATACTATGCTTATTTCAGGGTAATGAGCCGGCACTCCCGATTTTCTGATTTTCTTTTTGTTCTCTCTGCAGATTTGGATTTTAGCTTCCTGGAAATGAACCCGTTTACCTTGGTTAATGGTGAACCTTTTCCATTAGATATGAGGGGGGAGCTAGATGACACTGCGGCTTTCAAGAACTTCAACAAGTATGCTTCTGTAGAAGATTTTAAAATCATTTAATTCTACCTGTTTCTAGTTACTATTTTTCATTACTATGCTTTGTGTTTTGACTACTTTTCTTGCACATGCGTAATGCTTTTTCAGATGGGGTAATGTGGAGTTTCCACTGCCTTTTGGCAGAGTTTTAAGTCCAACAGAAACATTTATTCATACTTTGGATGAAAAGGTGCAAGTTTGATATGTCTTTGGATGAGAATTTTTGCTGCATTAGATATTATGATCTGGTTCAATTTTCACTGTAAGCATTATGTGCTACTAATGCTAGGTCGGACATATATATTGCAGACAAGTGCGTCCTTAAAATTCACAGTGCTGAATCCAAAAGGACGCATCTGGACCATGGTAGCTGGAGGTGGTGCAAGCGTTATTTATGCTGATACTGTGAGTAGCTTGTTATGCTTTAGAGTGTGATTTCTGAATGAAAGGATGAACTCATCACTCATGGCTCTTTCTTACCTCTGTTATTTGAAATTTTGAATATTGGGAACCATTGTGCTTATCTTGTAGTCCTAACCTAATATTCTGGTTATATATCTTAATTAGGTTGGAGATTTGGGTTATGCATCAGAACTTGGAAACTATGCAGAGTATAGTGGAGCTCCAAATGAAGAAGAGGTGTTGCAATATGCAAGAGTAGTGATTGATGTGAGAAGCTCTCTCTCTCTCTCTCTCTCTCAACTTGATGAGTTGCAACCATTATATGCATTATGTCACATATTTGCTAACTGGCAATTTAATTCTCTTGTATTGCAGTGTGCAACAGCAAATCCAGATGGTCGTAAAAGAGCTCTTCTGATTGGAGGTGGTATAGCTAATTTCACAGATGTTGCTGCTACATTTAATGGAATTATTAGAGCGCTGAAGGAGAAGGTAATGGCACATTTATATATCAAAGATCTATTTTGTTGGTTTCATTTTATTCAGTATATGAGTATATGCCTAGATCTCAGTTTATCTCTATTTCTGACATCAAAGGAATCCAAGCTCAAAGCGTCGAGAATGCATATATATGTAAGAAGGGGTGGTCCAAACTATCAAACTGGTTTGGCAAAGATGCGTGCATTAGGAGATGAACTTGGTGTTCCTCTTGAGGTATGCGATGGGCTTCTGGTTTCGGCATAGGATATCACTTCTAATATTAATATCTTTATTTGGTGAAGTGATGATAATTTACAAGTTCTCAACTGCAAGCATGATATTGTTTCTGAATGAGCAGCTAAACGGAAGTTTCTTTTTTCTTAATGCAGGTTTATGGGCCTGAGGCAACTATGACAGGAATTTGTAAGGAAGCAATTGATTGCGTCATGAGTGAATAATAAGAAGCTTCTTTTGTGAATCTTTGTAAGAAAATTGTGTATTGTGGTTTGGAAAAAATAAAAATTGTGTATTCTGAGTTTGTCTTGGAATATGTCCGCAAGTGAATAATCTTGACTTTCCAAGACATGCATTTCACATATTTCCTTCTGCTACTTTGATTTGAGGATCAAGACTCAGAAAATTGCATAAGCAGTCAATTACCATGTTTTAGATGTCTTGTTTGAATAAATGGTTGCATTCCCACTCCCTCTAGTATTTCATGAAGTGCAAGTGTCACTAATTTGCTAAACCAATTCTATGGTTAAATTTCAGTTTTTTTACTTTGTGGTGGCGCTGCTCAAGTCCTCTTAATCAGATCTGAAGCTCGTTGTCCCACGTTGGGGTGTGACTTTGCTAGACTGTATAGGGGTTTGATCAGAGCAAGTCCATCCGTTGAGGTTGGATATCAAGACTATTCACTGCTTTTTGCCTTTCATTTCCACATTTTTTATTGACCAGTCAGATACTATTCACAAAAAGTCACCAAATGTCAGTTGGCAGGTCAAGAAATTGACCCAGAGTGACTTTTTGTGAACAGTATCTGACTGGTCAAGAAAAAGGGTGGAAATGAACGGCAAAAAAACAGTGAATAGTCTTGACTAGCCAGCTTCAACGGGTGGACTTGCTCTCAGCATTTTCACCTATATTGCTAATTTTTTTAGGTGGGATGCCTAATTTTCTTCATCATATCATTCTCGATTACATTTAGGCCATGTTTGATTTGCGGAATCAGAGCCTTGGGAAAGGAAAGCCATTCATTTTCTGTGTTTAGGACGGCAAAGAAACGGATAGGGGGAAAATGGTTCCCCCCACCCACCCTAGGATTCACTTTCCCTCTCAGTTTCCTGCATTTATTATGAAAATATATGATCATATTCCTGCCATTTCCAAACACTGGAAAGAAAAATTGATGGGAATTACAATTTCTCATGCCCGTGGAAAGAACAAGGAATTGATTTTTTTTCCTTTATTTTTCGCGAACCCAATGAGGTCTTTAGGTATGAATGACAAAAGACACACATTTGTTCTTGGACAAAAGACTCCTATAGAGAAAAAAATATTATAAATAAAAAGAATACATCTTGGCCGCCAAATTTGTTGTGGCAGTATATATTGTTTTTTCTCGGTTACTTGGGGCTTAAATTAAGTCCAATCATATCTGGTTACTTGTTAATCAAGAAACCTCATGAGGACTCCATACTGTTCCAAATCTTCCTAGCTTTATTCTATTTGAAAACTTTCAGTTAGGTTTCATTTATTCTCTCTGATTTTTTAAAGCTTTTTCCGGCCGAGTTCCAGTCCTGCAATGGCTTCCTCAAAGGTTGTTTCTAGGTTATCGTCCCGATCATCACAAAGCCTCGGGCACAATCTCATCAAGACATGGACGGACTCCTCCAAATTCTCTTCACTCAAATCGAGCTTTCACTCGGAGGCATGCACTACAGTTCGACCTGTTGCTCCGACCTCAAGGTTATCGATCTCCTTCTCTTTCACATGAATTCACATCTTTTGTATATCCAAGGATTAGGAAACGTTTTTGATGTTATATCTTTTATTTTATTTTATTTTAGGGTTCAGGGTTTATCGTTTGTCTTAATTAACTGATTAGGTTATCAGTAGAACTGAGCAGCATAAGATCAATGATGCCATTACAAAGTTCTGCGGCTCTGGCACGATGGATAAGTTTTTGCAGTGACAGCAGGGAATTAGTTCCTCAAGGTGAGCAGCTAGAAATGCAGGCAATGTCTGAGATTTTTTTTTGTTCCCCTTTGATCTTGTGCTGTCTTGATTCACTTGCAGGCCCGCTAGTTTCACGCTCATCTTCGGCTAATCCTCCAAAACACTTCAGTATGAAAGTAGAGTCGTTTTCGTTACTACAGAAAACAATGGATAGATATGAATCAAAGGAGTTTGAGGCTGGAGGATACAAGTGGTAACTAATATAAATTTAAGCATGAACAGTGACCTATTTTCTGTGCATATTTACTTTTCCAAATAGTCATTTCACAAACTATCAAAATTAAAAAAATGGAAAAATATTTCTTAATCAATTTTATTTTTTGGGGAAATGTTTTGGATCAAAATTTGATGTATCAAGTTAAACACAGGAAACTAGTGCTCTTCCCAAATGGAAACAGGGCGAGAAATGGGAAAGACCACATTTCTCTCTACCTTGAAATGGCTGGATTAGAGGCAATTAAGGCCACACTGCATGTATTGGTTGATTTCAAGTTCTTTTTGCTTAATCAGTATAAGAAGAACTACTTGGTTCTTGAAGGTACTAAAATATACACACACACACACACACTCTCTCTCTCTCTTGATCCTCCCTCTATCTATATGTGTGTGAGCGCACGCGTGCAAATTAATCAACTAAGGCACACATATCATGTCTTATTAATACAATACTTATAATTAACATTTTTTTGATTGCTTCATTTAGAGGAGAAAAAAAGGAGAGGTACTGTTTCTATCGGACGATTGTTGGTGGTATGGCCGGTTTTGATCAACTTATCTCTTTGAAAGATTTTACAAATGGTTATCTCTATGATGACACATGTGAGTTTGGAGTGGAGGTATTTGTTTCTGAAGAAAAAAGAAGAGATAGATTAGGGCTTGTATCCATGTTCGATAATGGTGTTATGTACAAGCATATTTGGAAAATTCCTAACTTTTCCAAATTAGATGGTCCATGTCATTCTTCAGAACCGTTCCCTGCTGGAGATCAGAAATATTGCGCGTGGTCCTATACTACATCTTAAACTATATATACATATATGCCTTCTTATTACATCTTAAATTTCTCTTGAAGATAAACCCAATAAAGTACCTTTATCAAGCTATATAAGGAGGTAACTAACTAAATAATATTAATTGGTTTTATATGTTGGTTATTAATGTTGCAGGAAACTAATGCTGCATCCCAAGGGTACTAGCACCCGTAGTGATTATCTTTCTCTGTTCTTGGTATTGGATAATCCAGCTGTCCTTCCTCCTGGCTCTGAAGTATTTGCAGAGTTTACATTGCGAATTCTAGATCTGAACTGCGGCAAACATCATTCTCTTAAAAGTAAAGTTGTCCTAGCTAGTTCTGAGATCAGCTATAATACTGTTTAGGATGGCATTTCTTTCTTTGTTTTCTCAATGAATTGGCATTAACTGATAACTGCTACTTTTGTTCCGGTTGATGTAGGTGAACAGTGGTTCAGTGCCTCGAGTTGGTCTTGGGGATGGGATGAGTTCCTTACACAGAAGGCCAAGTTTTTCAAGAAAGATCAATGCATTGTGGAGGCAGAAATCACTGTTAAAGGAATTTCTAGTTAACCCAGCTAGATATATAGATTTGAAGCCGTTGGCAACTTGGCATAACTTTCACTGCGTCTCATAATAATTTCGACTTGTGGTTTACTGGAAGCTTTCTGGTGTTATATATAATTTAGTTCCAACCTCTCGTTCTAATCAGTCTCTCCTCTTTTAAGATGAAAAATTCACTAAACTAAACTCAGATTTCTCTATGAAAGTTGCATGTAATGTATTTCCTGTTGTCATTTTTTTCTGTGGTTAATTTGGACTTTGGAGTTGTGTTTAAGACATAGGTTGACTTGGGTGGATGATAGCGTGGGATAAATTAGAATTTGGTAGAAATTTCTCAACGGCGGTCTATAGCATTTCACGTTGTCCTCAAGTTAAACAGCATAAGAATTTGTTCAGGAATTTTGTCTTGTAGTTTCATTGTTGTAAGTTGTTTATTAAAAAAAAAAGAAGTATAAGAATGACAATAATGCGACACATGCACTAATTGGGTTGGTTAAGTTGGTATGTACGTGTTTAAGGTTAAGCTCCAATTCAAGTTCGACTCGACTGTTAGCAGTCCTGTTTTGAGTACGTGTCTCCTACGTCAATAATCCTTCAGAAAATCTTGAAAACAAGTTGAAGGCCAAAATGAAAATTTGGTAAAACTGTAAAAGTGTGGACTGTAATTAGCAATTGCTTGGGTCTTTTTTTCTCTTTTTCACCTTAGTAAACTCAGTCTTTTACCTATCGATCAAAGGCTATGAAGCAGTGGCAAGAGCTCCAAAGCTCAAGCAACCCAAAATTGAAATCTTGAAATTGAAGAACTGAAGAAGAAGCTCAAAAATGGCGCACCAAATGTGCTTCGACTGCCTCCAGCGCCGGATTGAGTCGGAGTTCTCCGGCAAACTGGTCTTCATCCACGGACTCTCCGATTCCGCTTTCCCGTTCGGCTCAAACGCCGTCGTTCAGGTCCAAGTTCAATTCTTTACCCCTCTCTCTCTCTCATCCCTGTGCATTAAGTAGCTTCAAAAGTTGGGTGCTTTTTTGATTTGTTGAGAAAGTTGAGTACTCAAATTTACTTGGGTCTTTGCAGTTGTCTAGTTCAAGTGGAGAAGCTGCTTCAGCTCCTCAATTCTTGCTCAAGTATCTACCTAGTGATCACCAGGATTGCTTGACCAAATTTGTGTAAGACCCTCATCAATTTTTCATCTTTAATCTCATTTTAACTGTTCAATTTCTAAAAATAGTAATGTTTAAGATGATATTGCTACCACATTGCTTGTGCATGGTTGTGAATGAAATTCTTTGTCTAGTATTAGATGTTTAAGGATGAGAACCAATTTGGATTTTCGGATTTTTGCCGTCTTCTTTTCAGGGATGAGTATATACTGGATGATGCTGCTGTAAATCGAGATGGAGAAGAAGCCAGTTCTGAAATTTGCACTGATGAAAAGCCGAAATTGGGTTCTTTACCGACTGAGTCGCAATGTTTATCAAATGGTGGGAAAGCATTGCCACAGAGTTCTAATTGTAACCATTCCAGTAGGTTTTCTTGCTCAAGGGTAATCAGTGCCTTGGCACCGGTTACTGAAGTTGGCCTTTCTTCAGACTCCATCGAAGAGCTTGCTTCCAGCTTTTTGTCTGGGTCTATGGAAGATCACATATTGAACTCACTTGGTCTCTTGATTGAAGGGAAAGCTTCGGGAAGAGATAGTGTCAACTTTCTTAATTTACTTGGGGTACCATCATTTGATGAGAATCCGTTTCCTGGCTCCTTGAGGCATCCGAATATCGCTCCCATACTCGGGATGGTTAAGACATCCGGTTATATTGATGTAGTTCTTCCCAAAGCTCCATATACCTTGGAAAACATTCTCCATTATAGCCCTGATGCCCTAAAGTCTGATTGGCATATAAGGTTTCTAGTGTATCAGTTACTCTCAGCTCTAGCTTATATTCATGGTTTAGGGGTTGCTCATGGAAATATATGTCCTTCCAGTGTAATGCTTTCTGAGTCATGCTGGTCTTGGCTGTGTGTATGTGATAAGCCTGGGTTAGGGTTTAATTCAAGTTCAAGAGGTAATGGGAATACAATTACTGCACCTGAAAAGGTTGGTTGCTCTGTACCAGGTTGTCCTTCTCAAGGTCTTTATGCTGATTTGAAGCTTTCCCCGTCTATAGACTGGCATTGGGACTTTAATCAGTGGTGGAGGGGAGAGATTAGTAATTTTGAATATCTACTCATCTTGAATAGATTAGCTGGGAGAAGGTGGGGTGATCACACATTTCATACAGTGATGCCATGGGTAATAGATTTTAGTACAAAACCTGATGAGAATTCTGATGCAGGGTGGCGGGATTTGAGTAAGAGTAAATGGAGGTTGGCTAAAGGTGATGAGCAGTTGGACTTCACCTATTCAACCTCAGAATTCCCACATCATGTTTCTGATGAATGTCTTTCTGAATTGGCTGTCTGCAGCTATAAAGCAAGGAGGTTGCCTTTGAGTGTTCTACGTATGGCTGTTCGCGCAGTCTATGAACCTAATGAATATCCTTCTACAATGCAAAGACTCTATCAATGGACCCCTGATGAATGCATTCCGGAGTTTTACTGTGATCCCCATGTTTTCAATTCACTTCATGCTGGTATGACCGACTTAGCTGTACCTTCATGGGCAGGTGGTCCTGAGGAATTCATCAAATTGCATCGTGAAGCATTAGAAAGCGATCGGGTTTCCCGCCAACTTCATCACTGGATTGATATCACCTTTGGTTACAAGATGTCAGGTCAGGCAGCTGTTGCAGCAAAGAATGTAATGCTCCCTTCTTCAGAGTCCATGATGCCAAGGTCAGTGGGACGCCGTCAGCTTTTTACTGAACCTCATCCTATGCGTCGATGTGCAATATGGAAGCCATGTGACAGCACCAATGAGTCAGCTTCATATCAAGGAGAAATGAATGAATTAAGGAGCAAAAGTTCTGTCCTATCTGACATGGCTTATTTGCAACTATTAGAAGATGCATCAGCCTTTTGCGAACATGCTATGGAATTGAGTGCCCTCTATGGGTACCATCTCGAATTTGGCAAGGACATTGCTCCTGTAGAAGAACAATCGAGTGAGAATGTTAAGAAAAGCATACCTCGATCATCTGACACTAAGAAACACCAGTGGTTGCCATTACAAATTGATACAAATTATCTTCTTGAGCATATTAAGGTGGAGGATGAAGGCTCCACTGGATATCAAGAGCTATTACTTTGGAAGCAGAAATCATCTTGTTTGAAGACATTTACTGAAGATGTTGCAAGGGACATATTTTCTATTGGTTGTCTCTTAGCAGAACTTTATTTGAGGAGGCCACTTTTTGATCCAACCTCACTGACCATGTACTTGGACAGTGGTCTCTTACCTGGACTAATGCATGAACTTCCTCCTCACACCAAATTACTAGTTGAAGCATGCATTCAAAAGGATTGCATGAGGTATTAGTTCTCATTTGTCTGTTTCACATATGATAAAATATATTACTTGGAATTGTGAATATAAAGTATCGGGCTCACACTCTATTTGTCTGTGATTATATTAGGAGGCCATCAGCGAAGTCTCTTTTGGAATCACCTTACTTTCCTTCTACAGTCAAGGCATCCTACTTGTTTCTTGCCCCACTCCATCTTCGGGCTAAAGATGGATCCTGCCTCCATTATGCTGCAAACTATGCAAAGCAAGGAGTCCTCAAGGCAATGGGAACATTTGCAGCTGAAATGTGTGCTCCTTTTTGCTTATCACTTGTGGTGATTCCTTTATCAGATATTGAAGCAGAATGGGCTTATACAATACTAAAAGAATTTATTAAAAGTTTGACACCTAAAGCAGTAAAGACAATAGTCTTGCCTGCTATCCAGAGGATTTTACAGGCTAGTTTTTTAGCTTTATTTTGTTCACTTTTGTGGAACTTTCTTTTTAAACTTCTTGTTGCTTATGGAGGTCTTTGTTTCAGACTACAGGTTATTCACATCTAAAGGTTTCTATTCTGCAAGACTCATTTGTACAAGAGATATGGAATCGGGTTGGCAAACAAGCATATCTCGAAACCGTACATCCTCTAGTAATAGTGAACTTGTATGCTGCTGCTCATAAGAGTTCAGCAGCTGCTGCTTCCGTGCTGCTGCTCGGCTCAAGTGAAGAGCTTGGTATTCCTATTACTATTCATCAGGTTAAACTTCATCCCAGAATTCGTGTGTTGTGACTTAATATAATTAACATTAAAATTTCCCATGCATCTGTCTTAACACAGACAAACATACACTTCAGAAAAGTATTTTTCGCTGGGATTATCATGCTAACCATCAGTCTTTCCCCAGACAATCTTACCATTGATCCAGTGCTTTGGGAAAGGTCTAAGTACTGATGGAATTGATGTGCTCATTCGAATCGGTATGCTTATTCAATATAATATGATATGATGTTTCCTGGAATTCATGTTCTTCTTGTAAGCCTTTTATGTTTTCAAAATTCAGGTGGTCTATTGGGGGAAGACTTCATAGTCAGACAAATGCTACCATTGCTAAAACATGTAGTTCGTTCGTGCATTGACATTTCACGTATGAATAAGCCTGAGCCTGTCCACAGCTGGAGTGCTTTCGCTCTTATTGATTCTTTAATGACAATAGATGGCCTGGTTGCATTCTTGCCAAGGGAGGTGGTTGTAAGGGAGCTAATTGAAGTATGGAATTTGATTCTTGTATAAATTTAATTTGCAAACATAGGGGTGTTCTCCGAAATAATAGAATCTTGTATTATGCAGGATAGAAGTTGCCTGCATGTTCTGGTTCTTATGCAAAAAAGTTTGGAATATAAAGTGGTTCAGGTGATGCACATGCATGCAAACACAGTTATTTCAAAACATAACCGCCTCCAAATTTACCCTCCATGCATCACATATTAGCTAGTTTGTTTTAATTTCCAATTACGCTAATAGGTCTCTATTTTTTAGGTTGCTGCCACAACCCTTATGGTTGTTTGTCAGCGGATAGGACCAGATTTGACAGCATTACATGTTTTGCCACAACTGAAGGAGCTATTCGATGAACTTGCTTTCTCACCAGAAACTGCTAATACATCTACTTCCCCTGGCAGAAGGTTGAAGATTTCAAAGCTAAAAGACGGGGCTCTGATTGAAAGTCGTATGGACCTTGCGTGAGTGCTTTTCACCGTTCATGTCACCTTGTCAATAACTAACGCTGGAATTTAAGTCGTAAATTCTTGTCTTCCTTAAATATATGTTGAACTTGTGAGAATGTTGACAGGGTGCTTCTGTATCCTCATTTTGCATCCCTTCTTGGGATAGAGAAGCTTCGTCAGTGTTGTGCAACATGGTTATTACTTGAGCGATATCTTCTACAATTTCATAATTGGAAGGTACTCTAGGATTATGCTCTTAACTATGGTGTTTAGTATTTACAGTTTTTCTTTACCATGTATTCTCTCTCTTCCTTCTCTCTCAACTTCCTCCCAACAGACACATACACACACAGACACTGACATATAAGTACCCAACACAATACCCACACCTTTTGGACTTCATATTCTGAACCTGTCATGATTCAGTGGGAACACACAGGAGAATTGTCGCGAAGTGGTTCAGACACTGTACTCAATAAAAGAGCATACAGAAAGGGCTCAACTCCTGAATACAGTCCTGCTAAGCTGTTGCTTAATGGGGTTGGATGGTCAATTCCGCAATCTCAAGGAACTAGAGGTGCCAAAAACTTGATGCCTCAGAAACGGTTTCATGCAGTGCATCAGAATCCAACAGAAATGCATGCAGCAGCAGCAGCATCAAATTATAAATATGAGCCCTGGTTTTGGTTCCCTAGTCCAGCTGCTAGCTGGGATGGGCCTGATTTCCTTGGGCGTGCTGGGGGTGTGAAAGATGAACATCCATGGAAGATCAGAGCATCTGTTATACACTCCGTCCGTGCTCATCCTGGAGCCTTAAGATATTTAGCTGTCTGTCCAGATGAATCCACAGTTTTTACTGCAGGGATTGGTGCAGGCTTCAGAGGAACTGTTCAGAAGTGGGAGCTGAGTAGAATTAATTGTGTATCTGGATACTACGGCCATGAAGAGGTTTGCTTATCCTATTATTTTACACTTTATTGTCTTATTTTTATTATTTTTTTAATTTTTAATTTTTCTTTTTAGCTGTTGCACTTAAATTGAAAGTTTGAAACCTTCTGACTGTATGATTACTAGTATTCACACTGAAAATTGTTCTCTTGCCATGGCACTATCAGGTTCTGAAGTGCATGATTAAGACCTGAGTTCTTTTAAGGCTTTGGATACTTAGGGTTATTCTCATGTCTATTATCCTTTTTTAATTTTTTTTTGTGTGACTCTTAGGTTGTGAACGATATTTGCATCTTGTCGTCTAGTAGAAGAGTTGCTTCCTGTGACGGAACAATACATGTCTGGAATAGCCGAACAGGGAAATTAATTTCAGTATTTTCTGAACCATCAGTGGATTCTGCACATATTGCAAGCCCTCCATCTTCTTCTTCAAGGGCCAGTGTTGACCAGAGTAATATTCTCAGTCCCAATACAATGTCCAGTGGAATATTGACTGGTGCATTTGATGGGAGCCTGTATACTTGTATGCATCAAACTGAATTTGGTGAAACCCTTGTTGCTGGCACTGGAGATGGTTCTCTGAGGTAGATACATAGTGTTGCACCGTTATCCCATTACATGCTGATATAGATGAGAAAATGTTAATGCAGTTTGGGTTTCTAATGTTTTCCTGAATCATACAGGTTCATTGATGTTGTCCGAGGGGAAAAGCTGCATCTTTGGAAGGGGAATTATCTGGAGTCAGGCTTTCCTTCTATTGTTTCTACCTTATGCTCTTGTGGGTCTGACAAAATGCAACCAGATGGAGCTTCTTCACCATCTTGGATTGCAGCTGGAATGAGTTCTGGCCATTGTAGGTTATTTGATGCAAGGAGCGGAAATGTTATTGCCTCTTGGCGGGCTCATGATGGATATGTTACAAAGGTATTTCATAAACACTGGAAAAAAGCTTCGCTTCGCTTCTTCTTAAAAGTACTTGATACTAATATACCATATATTTGTGCAGTTGGCTGCACCAGAAGACTATTTGCTTGTGTCGAGCTCTCTTGACAAGACTTTAAGGATTTGGGACTTGAGGAGGTATTTGCAGAAATTTCTTTACTATAATAGCTTATTTGTTGATACAACATTTTGGTCATACTATTCGCATTATCCAGCTTCCCGGAAATGCCATTGCAATCAAGCTCTGATTGAACTTACGAATGCCTTGTGCAGGAATGTGCCATCTCAGCCCACAATTCTTAGAGGTCATACAGATGGTGTATCTGCCTTCTCTGTATGGGGCCAAGATGTTATTTCAATTGCCAGAAATAAAATTGGACTGTCTTCTTTATCTAAATCCCCTGATGATGTAAACAACAGCAAACTCATGACCATTTCATTCAAATTATATTCCTCTTTTCACTTGCAAGTACTCACTTCCATTTCAACAGGATGGACAGCAGGCCGTTACATGTCAAAGGCTCTACATGGCAGACCACGGAGCAAGAAGCTTTTCAGTGTTATCAAGCATGAGCATTTTACCCTTCTCAAGGTTGTTCCTTGTTGGGACAGAAGATGGTTACTTAAGAATATGTTGTTAATCCCACTTTGCCAAAGATGACCTTTGATATTATTAAAAACTATACTGTAAATTCTGTATCCATTCATTGTGATTTTCCTTCCTAGGTGGGAGTGAAGGGGGTGAGGGAATCTAGAAAACTAGATACACATTGTAAATTTGTAATTCATCAATGGTAGTTAGAAACCGGGAAGTAATTCTTTATGTATACTTCCTCCAAAGCCAAGTTTTATAAATCTAATTGATATTTACCTCTATCAATCCTGTTTTACGGCTTCTTTTTAGCCCTCAGAGTTTGTTTGAGATTGCTTCGATCCAAAAGCGCTTTTGAAGTAATAAATTAATCATTAACAAACAAAAGAATTTGCAAAGAAATAGAATATTTGTTGAGTGAGTTTCATGAACCATCCCAAATTTATAATTTTAAAGAAATGTAAAAAAAAAAAAAGGAGACTAAACGACTTGAGCAAAAAAAAAAAACTGGTGTAATTAATGGCAATTTCTGCCAATGAGTGTTGGTTAGCTGGTAAGTTGGTAATTGGTATAACAAACACTACGTAGATCGGTGGGTTGGGGATTAACAGAGATTCGGGGCAGGTACGGATATGGAGAATCCTAAATAGAATATATCGGGGAGAATGACTTCGGAGACGGGAATGGTATTTTGATCCCTAGCCCCTACCCTCCTCATTGTCATCCCAGGTTGGGAAAAGAACAAAAAGAAAAAAAAAAGAAAAGAAAAAAAAGAAAAAAAAGTGATGCAAAACGACGTCGTGGCACGCGAAATCATTGAAAAACAAGAACCCTTTAAGAGGGTAGGAGTCTGAGTCGAGAAGAAGGCCCCAATTGAAAATCTGAGTGTAACTAGTAATGGCTCACGGAGATTCGAGCCTGGGTGCTCTAAGCGAAGCTTTAAGCTCTTCTCAAATTTCCAAAGAGAAACAACCCACTGATCCCACCTACAGCAATGGAGACGACGACGCTGGTGGCGTGCAGATCACGTGCTTCACTGAGCTTGTCCATGATTCTACTACCCTCCACTTCCAAATCATCCGCCTTCCAAAGCAGGTAGTTGCTTCTTCTGCTTCAATTTCTTTTTCTTTCTTTTTCTTTTTCTACATCGAAATTGGATATCTGCCCAAGTCAAATTTAGGCAATTTAGATGATCAACTTGTTGACTTTTATCGACTAGGAATTGCAAAACTAATGTGTATGAAGTTCTGGGTCAAGAAAAAATCAAGGAAATTTTGCAGTTATGGTGAAATTTTGAGCTGGGTGAAATTTTCTCATTGTTTTTTGGTGTAGATATATGTATGGATTGGTTGCAGCTCTGGAAAATTGGGGCATTTGTATGCAGCAGCACCCACTCGACCTGTAAGTTGGTAATTTTGTTACATATATTTTACCGTTTCGGACCCAACTTTTTACTTTAAGTAATTAGTAATCATTGTCCTGCTGATTGATGACCTGCACAACAGAGTACAGTGAGTGTTACATCCATACTTGGTGGGAGTTCTGATAATACAGGGTCGGGCATTGCTAGGAGATTGGGTAAGTTATCGATCTAAGATGAAGTTGGGTTTGATTTTTTGTAACTTTCTACAAGGGCCTGACATTCCGAGTTCTTTTTTCGCAGTGTCGAGGACTGGACTAAACATAATTCTGGCTTGCAACATTCCTAAGAATAATCCCATGATTGAGGTTTGTGCCCTTTCTATCTCACACACATTCAGAGACACATTTGAGCGTGAGACTATCTGAGTGTGTTTTATTTGTCCGTCTGCATATATGCCTGACTGGCCTGTTTACGATACGCTTTGCTGTCTTGTTTAACTGATCAGATTTCCCCATTCTTTTTGGGATTTCAGTTGGATGCTGAGAAGTTGTTGGTTCAGAAGCTACTCAATCTTGGGTACATAAGGCCAAAGTCACAAGGATTGTAAACCTGTACGGATGCTATTGTAAACCGACTATTTGCAGACTAATGTTGTCCTTGAACAAGTACTAGTTAAGGATCAAATTTTTGTTGCTAATTGATAAGTGTTTCAGCCAAATAGTATGGCATTGTGATATCAACCAGGAATGCAATGATGCACAAAGTTTTGCGATATTTGCTGATTTGGTTCTGAAGTTGTAGATTCTTATCTTGATTGCAAGGTATTTGAGAAAGCAAGCCAACTTGTGAGACTTCAATCATTTGCGATTGGATACTGGTTGTTTGGGATTTGTCTTGGTTGCAAATTATATTCAGGAAAGCAAGCCACATTTCATTGTCAGAATATATATTAGGTCAAACATATACTTCTTTTGTACTGTTTCTAAACTTAAGAGAGTTGAGAGGTGAAATTTTCATTTACCAATTTCAGTTCATCCATCTGTTTTTGAGTTATGCCCTCCATCAAGGGACTTGCTAGTTGCTACTGAACCCATCTGTTTTTAAGAAATAAATTTCTTGTTGGAATGGGGAAAAACCAAAACATATAGAAGTCGATATTGAACTTGATAATGTCATGTTTAGCCCAAGCTGAACGATAACAACGTCACAGTTGGGCCGGTAATATACTTGGTAATCAAGAAATCTTACTAAGCCAAATTTTTCCAAGATTTTCAGGGACCCTATTCCTACAAGGGCTTTGGCTCCTATATAATACACGCTCGCTATAACCCTTCTTCAATTGTTTCAAACTTTCAACCCAGAGAGAACTAATTCTTGGTGCCACCGCACCCTGCCGAAAGATTGAAACCCTTCTTCGATTGTTTCAACCTAGATCGAGAGAACAAAGTCTTGGTGCCACCATTGGAGGTACTGCTGAAAGCCCTCGAAAACTAGTTAAAGGTAATGCAGGGTTTTAGCTTATAGAACCCGTAAATGTTTATGGAGATGTAGTTGTTGTAAATCACGTAATCATGAGAGTAGGCTCTAAAAATTCGATCTCCGTAAAAATACCTCTAATTCTCATAATGTCAGGTTACTTGGCAATCAAGAATTCTCATTAGAGGAACTCCAAACTCTATAGTGATTCTAAGATTATTTATTTTTCACCTGCAGGTATCTATATATTTCCCTCTACAAAAATACATACCTCTCGAGTCTCCATACCTAAAACTCTTTTCAGGGTTTGTTCTTTGTTTTACTATATTCCAAGAGTCATTGGTCGTCACCGCCATTATCTGAGACCTTCGAGTTTTAACCACAGACCCTTCGAGTTCTCGATCGTTTCTTGCCATGGCTATCGTAGTCTCTGACCAAGATGCAGGTAAGATACTCTCTCAACCTAAAGGAAATTTTATGACTACGGAGTGTACGTAAGGGTCAACTCGGCAGGCTTAAACGCCATATATGACTAATCATATATACATACCTTTCTATTTAGATGCAGGAGTTTTCAGATCGTTTTCAGAATCAACACCATTTAGTTACATTCTAAAGGTAGAGTCCTTTTCATTGCTGGCGGATGATTCAATTGCGGAGACAAATGTTAAATGTGAATCAGGGGTCTTCGGAGCCGGAGGATACAATTGGTAATTATATATATTCTATCAATTATTGTACTATCTATACAAGACCACATCTTCTCTCTGTCTCTCAAGACCATATGTCGAGAACAATACTATCATATACAATACATAGAAGTTAAGTACTTACGAATAAACAGTTGAATTAAATTGCTCGGTGGTCGGAAAGGTGGAAGTTGGTAAAATTTAATAGAGCTAAAATCATTTATTACCTTAAACTTTACACTTAAAATCGGTTGTGTCTCCAAACTTCTAATTTAATCGCATGTGCCCTTGTATTTTCCAATTTAATATATTATAAACTTATAATCAATCGTTCACTAATCTATCAATTTATTCATAGCATTAATTTCAGTTTACCTACTCCAACTTTAAGCCAATCATGTTAGTCCCTATTTTTCTAATTTCATCAAGAGTAGCCCTGTGCTCTCAATTTTAATCAGCTGTGTCCAGTTCTCGAAACTCCATCCAAATCTTCCGTCAAGTGATGACGGCGGGATAAGCCTGGACTTCCCAACTTTAGATTTCGCTGATCTGTTTTCTTGGTCTGTTATTCTTTCTTGTTGATTAGATGAAGGGTTTTTCCCTTCTCCTTGAGGAGTTGGCGTAATTATCTTCCCTCCTCTTTTGTAGTATTTTTTACTACTGCCTTTTAAAAAAAATTGGGGTTTGGGAAAGCTTGCTGCTCTCACCCATCTTCCCGTTTTCATCAAAAAAAAAAAAAAAAAAAAAAAAACGCTTTGATGGTGTTTACTTGGGAAATTCTAGTGTAGTGGTGGGTATCTCATACCCACATTTACAAAAGTGAGAACAAATTTTGTTGTTAAAGTTGTAATTTGAGTCCTACTTTGTGTAATCTTAGTTCTAATAATGATATTTACACCTCTTACGACATTTTACAAGCATTTGAACAAATTCGTTGTCAATGTTGTAATCTTAGTTCTAATAATGGTAATTACACCTCTTACGACATTTTTATAAGTTTTTGAACAAATTCGTTGTCAATGTGCATAGCTTATATATGCTTTTTATATGCTTGCGGCACACAGGAAACTTGTGTTCTACCCAAATGGAAACAAGAAGAAGAATGTAAAAGACCACATCTCTCTCTACTTGGTAATGGCCGGGGAGAACTCACTCCAGCCTGGTGAGGAAGTATATGTTGATTTCAGGTTATTTTTGCTTGATCAGATAAAGAGCAAGTACTTGGTTGTTGAAGGTATGTATAAATCATTTATTATACTTTAGTTACACATGTGAACTTTCATGATGCAAAGTGCATAGCTTATATATGTTCAATTTATTTATTGATCCTTTTGTGTTACAATCCTCAGATGCTTTTACAAGGAACTTTTGCTTTCGAAGGGAGATGTCTGGTGCCGTCGGTTTTGATAAACTTGTCTCTCTAAGGGACTTTACTGATGCCTCCAGTGGTTATCTAATTGATGATAAATGTGTGTTTGGAGCTGAGGTCTTTGTTTGTAATGGAAGAAGACCCGTACCCCAAGCAGATTGTCTATCAATAAGGAAGACTACTTCACAGAAGTACAAGCATACTTGGAAGGTTAGGAACTTTTCAAGCTTAGCCGCTCAATGCTATGAAGAACGATTTACGGCTGGAGGCCAGAAATGGTACTTATTATTAATACCCTTCTCTCTCTTTCTTTCTTCTTTTGTGTGACAATTCAATAGATACTTCTCTTACTCTTATTTAGTTAGTGAAGCTTATGATAAGAAAAGAAAAAAAGTAAAAACCAAAGGAGCTAGTGTGTCTTAAGGTTTGATGTCACGTTACATGTTCTTCGATCCATGAGCGCAATAAAATTTTCCAAGTTAATACTTGTTAAAAGTTCACTTCAAATGCTCTTGTTCATGTGTACGTTACTTGTTGCAGGAAGATAACTCTCTATCCCGCGGGTTGTCGCGGTGGAGCGGGTACTCATCTCAGTCTTTTTCTGGCATTAGCTGATCCAGAAAATCTTCCTGATGGCACCAAAATATCTACCAATTATTGCCTGCGCGTTGTAGATCAAATACATGGGCGTTGTATTAAACATAGTGCGTAAGCTTTGGTCGTTATTTCTATTGATAATCTATATATATATATATATATATATATATATATATATATATCAATCAATCAAATGCTTGCTTACGAAAATAAAATCATTCCCACTCTCCTGCTTGTAGGTTTAAGTGGTCATATTTTCAGTGGCACTGATAAGATTTGGGGTTGGCCTCGTTTCATTACACTGGACGATTTCAGACGGGAAGACAAAGGGTTTTTGAGGAGGGATACTTGCATAGTGGAGGCAGAGTTCACGATCAATGGAACTGCTATGGTACTACGTACCGCAGGCGAAAATGACACTAACAATGTCGAAAGATTTGCTGAGGGATCACGCACTTTGTGTAAAAAGAAAACTCTTGTGAACTACATTTTAACTTGGTTCAATAAGATGTAAATAGTATAAAATGGATGTGGCAACTTTATTGCTATTGTACTAAATTTGGTTCAATTAGATTGTAAAATTGGTTCAGCCAGATGTAAAATGAATGTATGATAAACATCACACTATTATAGACAACCCAATCAAATCTACTCTTCCTCCTCCATATCTATTTAGGTGCAGATCTGCACTAACTATATGAGTGAAAAACTAAATATATGAGTAAAAAACAATCATACTCTATTAGGTTACCTAATAGTCAAGAAATAATTCATGATTTTTTTTTGTTCTAATCGAGATTAGATAGTTCATCGAAGACTTCTTAGACCCAGAGACTAATCCATGTGGAGGGATCATGCCAGAACACTTTCCCTGATCACCAAGAATAGATTGAGATTTAACTCCAATCAGCGTGTTGCGGGATTGGAACCCGGGTGTGGGAGTTCCACACCAACCCCCACACCTAGAGGCGCTATAGAAACATGGAATCTATTGCCAGTTTTCAAAAGTTTTGTTAGCTGATTGGAGTTAACAAAACTTTTAAGGAATAAATTTCTTGTTGGAATGGGGAAAAACCAAAACATATAGAATTCGATATTAAGAACAAAGTCTTGGTGCCACCATTGGTGGTACTGCTGAAAGCCCTCGAAAACTAGTTAAAGGTAATGCAGGGTTTTAGCTTACGGGTTCTATAAATGTTTATGGAGAATTGGAGATGTAGTTGTTGTAAATTACGTAATAATGAGAGGGTAGGCTCTAAAAATTCGATCTCTGTTGTAGGAGAATGGAATTGTATGTATATTATTGATAATAGGAGCCCTTTAAATAGGGAGTTACAAGGTACCCAAAAGGTAATAGAATCCGATTACAATTGAATACCTAGAACACATTCCTATTACAACTCTAAACCCTAGTTTGTAGAGGCACACATTATGTCGACATCCTTCAACACTCCCCCTTGTGCCGCTCAAACTTGGTGACGCTTTGATCGTTGCCTCACTAAAAACCTTGCCAGGTAACAAAAATCCTGTGGGACAAAAATAACCCTGGTCGAAGGGCAAAAAGAGCACAACACGTCCTTCACTCTTCGAGATCGAACATGTAGATATCATGCCTCCCCCTGATGTCCATATCTCCCCCAGATTGCTACAATCATGGGAGTTCGGATAACTTTTTTAATCCGATGCTCTTCACATGTTTCTCGAAGGTGGATTTTGGTAACGACTTAGTAAATAAGTCCGCTATATTATCCTCTGATCGGATTTGGTTCACTTGAATATTTAGAAGTGCTTGTTGTTGCTGATTGTAAAAGAACTTAGGTGATATATGCTTGGTGTTGTCGCCCTTGATGAAACTCAATTTCATTTGCTCAATGCAAGCGGCATTATCTTCATAAATGCATGTAGGTTCATCTGTGGTAGACTTCAAACCACAAGTTCCTCGAATGTGTCTAACTACAGACCTTAGCCATATGCATTCTCACATGGCTTCATATAGAGCGATAATCTCTGCATGATTTGAGGAAGTGGCAACAAGGGTCTGCTTTGTAGACCTCTAAGATATCGCAGTGCTTCCCATGGTAAAGACATAACCCGTTTGGGAGAGACATTTGTGAGGGTCAGAGAGGTACCCTGCATCAGCAAAACCCATCAAGACATCGTTGTTATTTTGATGGAGGGGAGGAGGAGCACGGAAGGTGGCGTTTTGCCTTGTGGAGTCTGATCCCACACTTCCGTTATTTCTCTTCTCTCTGTAGGGATAAAATAGGTCCATATCAATCGTACCTCTCAGGTATCGAAAGATTGTCTTTATGCCAATCCAATGGCGGCGTGTTGGCGCAGAACTATGTCGGGCTAACAAGTTCACTGCGAATGAGATATCCAGTCTTGTGCATTGAGCTAAGTACAATAATGCGCCTATTGCACTTAGATAGGTCACTTCAGCCTCTAATAGGTCTTCGTCCTCATGCCTTGGACGAAATGGATCTTTTCCAGGCTCAAGTCTAGGGCTGATCATGAGAGTACTCACAGGCTTTGCTTTATCTTCATTAAAGCGCCTTAGTAATTTTTGAGTATATGCTGACTGATGGATCATAATCCCATCACTACGGTGCTCGATTTCTAGTCCGAGACAAAACCATGTTTTCCCAAGATCTTTCATCTCAAATTCGGATTTCAAGTACTCAGCAGTTTCCTTTAACTCATTTAGAGTCCCAATTAGGTTCATGTCGTTGACATAAACTGCTATAATTGCAAATCCGGAACTTGTCCTTTTTATAAACACGCATGGGCATATTTCATTGTTGACATATCCCTTCCCAATCAAGTAATCACTTAGACGGTTATACCACATTCGTCCAGATTGTTTCAATCCATATAGTGAGCGTCTCAATCTTATTGAAAACGCTCTGTAGTTTAGAGCCACTTGACTTGGGTAATTGAAGTCCATCTGGAACCTTCATATATATCTCTGAATCTAGATCCCCATATAGATATGCTGTAACCACATCCATAAGCTGCATGTCAAGTTTTTCAGAAATTACCAAACTGACAAGGTAGCGGAACGTTATAACGTCCATTACGGGAGAGTATGTGTCCTTGTAGTCGATTCCAGGGCGTTGTGAGAAACCTTGCGCCACAAGGAGGGCTTTGTATCTAACAACCTCATTTTTCTCATTACGCTTTCTAACAAAGACCCATTTATGGTCAACAGGCTTTATATTTGGGGGTGTCAGCATTATAGACCCAAATACTTGTCTCTTTGTTAGTGAATCTAATTCAATCTGGATGGCATTTTTCCATTTAGGCCAGTCTGTTCTACGTTGACATTCTTCAACGGAGCGAGGTTCGATATCATCATGTTCTATAATTCCTTGAGCAATAGAATATGCAAACACATCATCAAAGATAATAGAGTCTCGACTTAGCACCTCATATATACTAGTGTAATTTATGGAGATCTCTCTATTCTCTGGAATTGGTTCTGACATTGGAGCGTCCCCCAATGATGTCTCTTGGACATAACCATAATCCGGAATATCTTCATGAGACGGGTTATTTATGTCGATGATTAATGGATCTTTTTGTGCCAAACTCGTTTTCTTTCTTGGGCGAGAATCCATCGAACCTTTGGGCCTCCCACGTTTCCTTGCTGGGAGCCCAGCCTGAGCCACATTGCCATCACCATTAGTAGCGGCGGCGCCATGCCCAATACCCCTAGGGTTGGCGCCATGTCCATTATTTTTAGGGACATCAATCCTTGCAAGCACATTTGCAGCAGGTATATGTGATCTTGTCACTTTAGCGATATCAGAAAACGCATCAGGCATCGAGTCTGCTACGTTCTGAAAATCGAGAATTCTCCGCACCTCAATGTCGGACTGTGCGGTTCGGGGATCAAGATGAGACAAAGTGGGGACAGACCACGACAATTCCTGTCGTTCCTGTTGAATATTATTGTTCTTATCTCCCCTTAACGACGGGAAGACTGTCTCATCAAAGTGACAATCCGCAAATCTAACGGTAAATTGATCGCCTGTCAAGGGTTCTAAGTAGCGGATAATGTTGGAGAGTCATACCCAACATAAATGCCCAATCGTCTTTGAGGACCCATTTTGGTGCGCTGTGGCGGCGCAATTGACACATAAACTGCACACCCAAATATGCGTAAGTGTGAGACATCAGGCTCATATCCAATAACCATCTGGGACGCAGAAAAGGGTTGAGTGGCAGTAGGCCTCAGACGAATAAGCACTGCTGCATGCAATATTGCATAGCCCCAAGCAGAAACAGGGAGATTGGTGCGCATAACCGATGCTCTAGCAACCATTTGAAGTCTTTTAATGGTGGCTTCTGCGAGACCATTTTGGGTGTGAACGTGAGGAACAGGGTGTTCAACCTCAATTCCAATGGACATGCAATAGTCATCAAAAGTTTTTGATGTAAACTCTCCAGCATTGTCAAGACGAATTGACTTAATGGGATGATCAGGGTGGTGAGCCCTTAACTTAATGATTTGTGCTAGGAGTTTAGCAAATGCAGCATTTCTGGTGGACAAAAGCATGACGTGTGACCAACGTGTCGATGCATCAACCAACACCATAAAATATCTAAATGGTCCGCAAGTTGGTTGGATAGGTCCACAAATATCACCTTGGATTCTTTACAAGAATGGAATATTTTGTTTAGTGTCCTTTGCATAGGATGGTCTCGATCCTAATTTTGAGAGAGAGTAGGCTTTACAAAACGAAGGATGGGCTTTAGAAGTAACCATGGAAGAATCCGGTTGAGCCACAAAGTCACAACTGACTTTAGAAGTAGAGAAAGGAACCAAGGAGGTATTGGGCCGCAAGGGGTAGGCGGCACCAGTCCTATCTTGGACCAAATTTTGGTTCTGACTTCTTTTTGTTTTAAAAAATGGATGTCCGTGTGAAGTCTTTAATATACGGATCATCATATCACGACCTGGATGTCCCAGACGATCATGCCAAAGCCTATATGTGTCAGAATCCCATAAGTTATCTCTTATGACATGGTTAGATTCAATGACTCGAATAGTGGTTGCATACAACCCACTAGAGCGACACATAAGTTTCTCTAATACTCGTTCATATCCGTAGTCATTAGAGGTGATGCAAAGTAACTCTTGTCCATTCTCACAATGTGTTTCCACATGAAAACTATTGGCTCTTATATCTTTAAAACTCAATACGGTCCTTCCAGCCCTAGGAGCATATAGAGCTTCGGTGACATTAATACTTGTGCCATTTGGCAACATAAATTGAGATGGTCCTCGACCATGAATCAATTGTGATGGTCCAACCATCGTAGTCATAGAAGATCGACTAGGCATCATCCATGAAAATAGTTGTCTATGTCGTAGTATAGTATGTGTGGTGCCACTATCAACAAGACATTCCAACTCTCCAGGAAACAAACTGAAAAATAATAAAGTTTGGAATTAAGACATGTCCAAAACATTTAATAATAAAACGATACTTTATTAATAAATGTAGCCAATGATTACATCAAATGGTCTCAAAAATCTAATCCAAAATAAAAGCAAACTAAGACACATTGTAGTCACTCTATCCGTTTGGTAAATCCAATCAAATATGACCAGGAAAGTAGAGAGAGATGTTGGTGGAGCGAGGCTCATTTAAGTACCAATTATCTCAATGACTTTCCTAGACATCATATCTTATTGGGTGCGCCACATAAGAAAGAGTTAATACAATTGTCATTTATTGACTATTACATGATTCTTGGAAAATAAAAAGGACTAATCTAATCAAAGTCTGGGCATCCTTGTGCACTTCATCTTCAGCTTTGAAGTCCTCTATGGTGAGATTAATGTCTCCACCATCTTCATCTTCTTCTTCTTCTACAAGGTATACCTCTTGTTCCCTCAGGTCCCTGTATGCCCTGTACCTTGCAGCTAATTGCTCGCTTGCCTTGCATTGCTTGAACCAATGCTCACTTGATCCACATCAATGACACATATCATTGTGGTTGTCTCCCTTTAATTGAGGTGCACGTTGTGCATGTTGTGGGCGTTCCCTAGGAGGATTGGCGCCTCCACCACGACCTATGGCGCCACCACTACGAGCTATGGCTCCACCACCACGACTAGGGTTGCCACGACCCCCTCTCCCACGTGTGGCATTGCCACCACGTGTATCCGCTCCAAACTTGCGGTTTCCTTCCTGATTAGGGCGGATATATGGACCCATACGTCCTTCATGTCCCTTATTCGTAGGGTTCCGCTCTTTGCGCCCTCCTTTGGGTGCATTATAATTCGCCTCATGAACACTCTTAGTTCCAATGGGCCTTGAATTATAATTCCTCACGAGTATGTTATCATGTTTCTTAGCTATAGATATGATATTGATAAGCTGATGAAACCTCGTAATCCGTCCAGTATTGATTTTAGTACGGTATTGCTTTGATACCACAATGGCTGAAACGGGGAAGGTGGAGAGAGTCTTCTCAATTAACTCTTGCTCTGTGACAGGTTGTCCACAGAATCTCAACTTGGATTGTAAGTGAGGAGCCTCTGAATTATATTCAGCAACAGACTTGAAGTCAGCAAAGCGCAGATTGTTCCATTGAACCTTCAAGTCAGGGAGGAGGGAATCTTGGACATTGCCAAAGCGCTATCTAGCGCTACCCATAGCTCTCTTGCATCCTTGATCGACATATCCTCCAATCTGAGTGCCTTGTCCATATGGCGTCTCATCAAGATAACTGCTTGAGCATGCTTTGCAGGTGTTCGGATGAACACAAGATCCGGGTTAGGTGCCTGGATTATGGGTAGTATTCCCTTTGCAGTGAGATGGTTCTCAACATCAGTTACCTAGCTATAGTATTCTGAGCCTGTTGAGTCAAGCATAGGAAAGTCGAGCCTTGGTTCATTCGACATCCTAAAAATAAGAAGAGAAGATATATTAGTTTCGGAGCTAAACTTCAACGAAAACTAAAATAATAAGATTTCCGAGCTATGCTACCAAGAAATCAATCTCCAAGAATCTCTTTTGGATTAGACCAAACAATAATTAATTTTAATATAGTCACAATTTGATGCTTACGGACGTTCTTAGTCCAAGTATTGTGAACACTCTTAGTTCACACGAACGCTCTTAGTTCGTTTAATTATGAACACTCTTAGTTCCTACGAACACTCTTAGTTCGTTAAGCGTGAATCCCCACAATTCCGCTTTGTTAAATATCAAAATCATTTGACAACATATATTCCAATATTTGCAGAAAATAAAAGGAATTTAAATACAAGAAAGCAGCAACCTTAATTATAAAAACTTATGTGATTGTTCTTGGCTTGAAGACACGCTCGTGTTGGAGCAGGCATGTTGGGGCAGCAGCAGCAGGTTCGTTTGTTTTTCTGGGCTTTCATCTTTTTTTTTTTTTTTTTTTCTCTTTTTTTTTCTCGCGTCTTCTTCTTGTTTTCTTTCCTCTGTTCTTCTTCCTCCTAATCTGCAGGTGGGTGGCTGGAGCGTGCACGGCTGCAGGTAGCAAGCGTGGGGCAGGGGCGCAGTCAGGCATGGGCGCTAGTCGCTGGCAGGAAGGATGCAGCAGCACCGGGGTAGGAGGCTGCAGGTCGTGCGGCAGATGGCTGGGGCTGCGGTAGGAGGCTGTGGTGAGGCTGGTGCGTGGAGCTGTAGGGCGAGCAGCAGGGGGGTGCTGGGCTACGGGCTGGTGTGCAGCGCGGGCTGGAGGGAGGCGGCTGGAGGGCTGAAGGCGGGCTGGTAGCAGGCTGGTGCGCAGCAGGAGGCGGACTTGCTGTAGGGGGCAGCAGGGGCTGCAGTGGGCTGCTGTCGAGATAGGGTTTAGGGAGGAGAGGACTGCGGCAGATTTTGTGAGAGATAGTTTTAGGGTTTTTTTCTTTTTCTTTTGGGCTAGGGTTAGAGTGTCGTGCTGATAACGTGTTGTAGGACAATGGAATTGTGTGTGTATTATTGATAATAGGAGCCCTTTAAATAGGGAGTTACAAGGTACCCAAAAGGTAATAGAATCCGATTACAATTGAATACCTAGAACACATTCCTATTACAACTCTAAACCCTAATTTGTAGAGGCACACATTATGTAGACATCCTTCAACAATCTCCTTAAAAAATACCTCTAATTCTCATAATGTTAGGTTACTTGGTAATCAAGAATTCTCATTAGAGGAACTCCTAACTCTGTAGTGATTCTAAGATTATTTATTTTTCACCTGCAGGTATCTATATATTTCCCTCTACAAAAATACATACCTCTCGAGTCTCCATACCTAAAACTCTTTTCAGGGTTTGTTCTTTGTTTTACTATATTCCAAGAGTCATTGGTCGTCACCGCCATTATCTGAGACCTTCGAGTTTTAACCACAGACCCTTCGAGTTCTCGATCGTTTCTTGCCATGGCTATCGTAGTCTCTGACCAAGATGCAGGTAAGATACTCTCTCAACCTAAAGGAAATTTTATGACTACGGAGTGTACGTAAGGGTCAACTCGGCAGGCTTAAACGCCATATATGACTAATCATATATACATACCTTTCTATTTAGATGCAGGAGTTTTCAGATCGTTTTCAGAATCAACACCATTTAGTTACATTCTAAAGGTAGAGTCCTTTTCATTGCTGGCGGATGATTCAATTGCGGAGACAAATGTTAAATGTGAATCAGGGGTCTTCGGAGCCGGAGGATACAATTGGTAATTATATATATTCTATCAATTATTGTACTATCTATACAAGACCACATCTTCTCTCTGTCTCTCAAGACCATATGTCGAGAACAATACTATCATATACAATACATAGAAGTTAAGTACTTACGAATAAACAGTTGAATTTAGCTCGGTGGTCGGAAAGGTGGAAGTTGGTAAAATTTAATAGAGCGAAAATTATTTACCACCTTAAACTTTATACTTAAAATCGGTTGTGCCCTCAAACTTCTAATTTGATCGCATGTGCCCTTGTATTTTTCAATTTGATCTATTATAACCAATCCTTCAATAATCTATCAATTTATTCATAGAATTAATTTCAGTTTACATACTCCAAGTTTAGGCCAATTTTCATGTTAGTCCCTATTTTTCTAATTTCATCAAGACTACCCATGTGCTCTCAATTTTAATCAGCCGTGTCCAGTTCTCGAAACTCCATCTAAATCTTCCGTCAAGTGATGACGGCGGGATAAGCCTGGACTTCCCAACTTTAGGCTGATCTGTTTTCTTGGTCTGTTATTCACTTATTCTTTCTTGTTGATTAGATGCCTTGAGGAGTTGGTGTAATTATCTTCCCTCCTCTTTTATTGTATTTTCTACTACTGCCTTTTAAAAAAAATTGGGGTTTGGGGAAGCTTAATGCAATCACCCATCTTCCCGTTTTCATCAAAAAAAAAAAAAAAAAAAAGCACTTTGGTGGTGTTTACTTAATTATTTCCTTTATCACAGGAAACTCGTGTTCTACCCAAAAGGAAACAAGAAGAAGAATGTAAACGACCACATCTCTCTCTACTTGGTAATGGCGGGGGAGAACTCACTCCAGCCTGGTGAGGAAGTATATGTTGATTTCAAGTTATTTTTGCTTGATCAGATAAAGAGCAAGTACTTGGTTGTTGAAGGTATGTATGAATCATATATTATACTTTAGTTACACATTTTAACTTTCATGATGTAAAGTGCATAGCTTATATATGTTCAATTTATTTATTGATCCTTTTGTGTTACAATCCTCAGATGCTTTTACAAGGAACTTTTGCTTTCGAAGGGAGATGTCTGGTGCCGTCGGTTTTGATAAACTTGTCTCTCTAAGGGACTTTACTGATGCCTCCAGTGGTTATCTAATTGATGATAAATGTGTGTTTGGAGCTGAGGTCTTTGTTTGTAATGGAAGAAGACCCGTACCCCAAGCAGATTTTCTATCAATAAGGAAGACTACTTCACAGAAGTACAAGCATACTTGGAAGGTTAGGAACTTTTCAAGCTTAGCCGCTCCATGCTATGAAGAACGATTTACGGCTGCAGGCCAGAAATGGTACTTATTTTCTTTCTTCTTTTGTGTGACAATTCAATATATACTTCTCTTACTCTTATTTAGTTAGTGAAGCTTATGATAAGAAAAGAAAAAAATAAAAACCAAAGGAGCTAGTGTCTCTTAAGGTTTGATGTCACGTTACATGTTCTTCGATCCATGAGCGCAGTAAAATTTTCCAAGTTAATACTTGTTAAAAGTTCACTTCAAATGCTCTTGTTCATGTGTACGTTACTTGTTGCAGGAAGATAACTCTTTATCCCACGGGGAATGGTGGTGGAGCGGGTACTCATCTCAGTCTTTTTCTGGCATTAGCTGATCCAGAAAATCTTCCTGATGGCACCAAAATATCTACCAATTATTGCCTGCGCGTTGTAGATCAAATACATGGGCATTGTATTAAAAATAGTGCGTAAGCTTTGGTCGTTATTTCTATTGATAATATATATATATATATATATATATATATATATTTATATATATATAGCTTAGGAAAATAAAATCATTCCCTCTCTCCTGCTTGTAGGTGTAAGTGGTCGTATTTTCAGTGGCACTGATAAGATTTGGGGTTGGCCTCGTTTCATTACACTGGACGATTTCAGACGGGAACACAAAGGGTTTTTGAGGAGGGATACTTGCATAGTGGAGGCAGAGTTCACGATCAATGGAACTGCTATGGGACTACGTACCTCAGGCGAAAATGACACTAACAATCAGAAAGAAGTCAATGTCGAAAGATTTGCTGAGGGATCGCGCACTTTGTTTAAAAAGAAAACTCTTGTGAACTACATTTTAACTTGCACTACTACAATTTGGGCCATAGGGCGCCGACACAGCCCACCAATATGTTTCGGTGTTCTTTCGATATTGGTTTATCACCGTTATGTTACATCGGTGAGTTTGTGCAGAGACAGCACCGATCATTAGTGGCCCAAATGTAGTTTTGATTAAATAATTTCAAAGTTTTCTCATAGGCCATACTATTTTGTGTCCATATTTACAATACAGCCACTATGTCACATCCGCTGTCAGCAAAACAATGCTTTTTACGTGGGTTGGCAGGAAAACCAACTAACATTACTTCAAAAAAAAAAAAAAAACAAACAAACCCACCTTTACCTTCACGGCTTCACAGCCTTCACTATCCTTATTGCACAACTCTTATCTCTCTCTCTCTCTCCCTCTAGCCTGTTCATTCGTTCATCTACTTCTCTAACTCTCGTCGCCGATTTTCCATAACATGGTCATCGCCCATGATCGTTTTTGCCTCTTGAAAATAGATGGGTTCATGTCCTCCTCCAAACAAATCACACCAAAATTGGGTTTCGATCTGCCGATTTCGATTTTTTTTAAATTGAAGCCTTACATGAATTTTCATTTGTTTTTAATAATTTATCTTGCTCCCATGATCATTTTCCAGGTGAATTAACATTTCAGCACATAGTTTCATTGTCAAAAGTTAATATATTTACTTAATCTTTTCTTTCTTATACTGTATACATTTTCTTCTTGACATTTATTTAAGGAACATTGGGAGTTTATCTTCTTTTTTCTTTCTAATTTTTATTTTTGGAATTCTATATTGTTAGGTTGTTTTGGTATAGATCTAGGGAAGATTCTGACCTCATACTTGTGGCATTGGAGCTTCAGCAAGGTTGCACAGGTACTCTCATTACCGGTCTAAATCTAATGCTAAAATGTCTTATGTACGTTTGAAGAGAAAATATAAACATAAAAATGATAACTTGCGGTTCTATGTGCATGATATTTCATACGGATTTGAAGTATAGGCTAGGTGTGTCAATGTCTGTTTAGATGAACTTTGTCATTCTCTGTTAAATATGTTTGAACTTTTGATAGATTTTATTTTAGGGGCCGTGACCACTTACCCGATTTTAGGCTAAAAATTGTCCACTTACTCCACTAAGAGTTTTTTAACCCCATTTACCCAAATCTAAAATCTACTGACAGTTTTGCCCCTATTAATTAACTCTCAGACTCTCTCTCTCTCTCCTCCCAGACTCTCTCCTCTCTCTCTCTCTCTCTCTCTCTCTCTCTCTCTCTCTCTCTCCATGTCTGCAGATCCGACGCCGGGTTCGGGTTTGAAAATGGGTTTGGTTTGCCGGAATCGAGGGAGAGCCAGGCAGATCGGTTGCTCAGTCTAGTTCCGTACGGCCACATCGATGACGACGGTGGAGGAGATCCAGGTAGGTCGGTTGCTCGGTCTGGCTCCGTACGGCCACATGGATGACGACGACAGTGGAAGAGATCCAAGTAGGTCGGTCGCTCGGCCTGGTTCCGTACGGCCACATCGACGACGACAACGGTGGAAGAGATCCAGGCAGGTTTGTTGCTTGGTCTGGCTCCGTACGGCCACATCTACGACGACAACGGCGGAGGAGATCCAGGCAGGTCGATTGCTCGGTCTGGTTCCGTACGGCCACATCGACGACGACGGTGGAGGAGATCAGGTCGCTGACGGCGGAGGGTCTGCTGACGCGAGTGGCGGGGATGGCTGCAAACTACATGTGGCAGTGGCCGGCTGGGATTTGGTGCCCTGTTTTGGGTGCCCAAAGTAATCTGGGTTACCCAGATGGCTGGTGTTGGGCTGATTTCATGAAGATATTTCTGGGCTGTTTTTGGGTCTATAACTTTCATAGTTGCCTAGTTGGTTATAATTGGGTTGGCAATAATAAGATTATTGGGAGGCAATAATAATATTATTGGGGGCAGTAGACACATTATTGGCCCCCAGTAGACTTTGATACGAGGGACAGGGATCACTATAGTGTGGTGTTTTGATAAGTTACATGTTGTTTTCTGTGTATTAAAGTCAAATTATCTGTGAATCCTACAAAAAAGTGCATTTTTGGTGGTCTATTGGGAGGCAGTAATATGATTACTGGGGGCAATAATATGATTACTGGGGGGCAGTAATATGATTATAAATTGATCAATTGTTCCTGTAGTGTATTCATTTTGGTTTTGGGAGTTCATACAATTCACTGGACGGCAATAATATGATTTTTGGGAGGCAATAATATGATTACTGGGGGGCAATAATAGCCGGATTCCGAATTCCAGTCATCGGTGGCTGGATTTCGGTTACCGGTTCCCGGAATCCGGTCACCGTTCGCCGGTCGCCGGAATCCGGTCACCGTTCGCCGGAGACTGCGCCAGCCACTGGTCACCGGAGCACAGCAAGGTGGAAGGTGACTTCTCTCTCTAAGTGAGAAAGAAGGGGAGGGCAAAAAAGTCTCAAAAAAAAAGAAAAAAGAAATAATTGGGTAAAGGGGAAATAATCCCTTAGAGTGTTTTGGGTAAATGGGGTTAAAAAACAGTTGGTGGAGCAAGTGGGCAATTTTTAGCCTAAAATCGGGTAAATGATCATTTTCCCTTTATTTTATTGCAGCTGTTTAATTTATTATGTTTATGCAAGTTATTAGAGTACCTTGGTTACTAAAAACATAACAAAAACAGTCTATATTGGCCACTATTATGATTGAAAGAAAAAGATATGCATACATCAGTTATAAGCAAAGCCTCACTTCTGAGGTTAACAAAGAAACTAGAGACCTAAAACATAAATTGGCATCGGTATATCTCTGTTATCCAGAAAAAGTCTACCTTTGCTATCAATATTCAATCATGCTGGTAACTATTTGCCCCTTTTTTTTTCTTTCTCTAATCCTGAGTTTGCATCCATTATGTACTATTTCATTTATATCCAGAATCCCCCAAACCTTAGTTTGGCAATGGTTTTTCTTTGAATTTTATCCTCATTTACCTTGTCTTCTATCCATGTTGTTTCTGAAACTGTTCATCATGTGTGAGGGAGGAACACTACTAGCAAAAAGAGCAACACACACAGATTTTAAACACACTGACATTCACACTGATAAAAAATCAGTGGGTTTTAACTTGTAGATACAGACATCCGTGAGAATTGAATGAGTGGGTCCCATACATGAAAATACTGACACATTTACTCACTGAAATCAGTGTGTCTAGATTTTCTCACAGATATCTGTATGTACCAAGTATTTTGTCAATACTGATATCTGTGTGAATCTGAAATAACAACAAATATCTGTATGAAGTTTTACACATATATCTGTTACAATTGCTACTTTTCCACAGATATCCGTGTGAATATTTGATTGACATATATGATGTGACATGTTTGCATCTCACACGGATATCAGTTGTATTATAGTTGTTAATACATACTGATATAAGTGTGTGTTGAGGAATATACAAAATGGACTGATATTAATTTATTTAGAAATCAACAACAACATCAGATATTAATTTCACACGGATATCAGTTGTATTATCTTTGTTAATACATACTGGTATCAGTATGTGTTGAGGAATATAAAAAATGGACTGATATTAATTTATTTAGAAATCAACAACAACATCAAATATTAATTTCACACCGATATCAGTGAGTTTTGAATCAATCTCACACGGATATCAGTGAGAGTTTTGCAAAACAATTCCCAAGAATTAATAGCACGGAGACCTTTTTACTTCTCCAATCTCTCTCCTCCCTTATTGATCAAAGAAACGAATCTCTATCTCTCCTCAGCCTCATATTTTTGAATGCCCCTTTCTTAACTCTTCTTCTCCTCTCTCTCTGCTACCGGGCTGGTTCTTTCCTTCAATCTCTTTTGTCTACTGTGATTCCTCAATAAAATTGGTTGATCTACTGCAATGGTGAAGAAAGAGATGCAAAAGAGGTACTGTCTTTCACAATTTTGATTTTGTTTTGGCATCTGATTTCATATATGTACTTACTTTTTCATTTATATTTTATAGCTTTGCTTGTTCGACATCATTTTCAACCTGGAAGGCTCCGATCTACCAAAGGCCCCAACTTCCCAATGTCGCAATCTCTCAATCTGTGATCTTTTTGGTTTCTGGGTTTTGTGTGGTGGGTTTTTGTTAATTTTCAGTTTGGGTTTCACAAAGTTGAGATTGAAGATGGTTGCCAAGTTGTGGGTTTTGATTACTTTGAAGAAATTTTGGTCGGAATCTACGTCTCTCAGAACGATAACGTCCCCAACATCGATAAGTTTGCCAAGACCTTCCTCCTAATCGGCAACCTCGAAGAGACTTACCGGAAGCCCAAGAAAAGGGAGAGAGACGAGATCGAGATCAAGATCTAGATCTAATTATTATCACTAAATATAATTATATTAATTAATATCATATTATTTAAATAAAAAAAATGCTAAAATTATAATTGTATAAAAGAGATGAATTTTTTTATTTTTTTAAATCTCATCAGTTCTCACACTGATGTTAAATACCAAAGACTTTTAATGGTATATACCGGATATTGGTGTAGAGCTGGGTCCCACTAAAGATTCACACTGATTTTTTTTATCAGTGGGGGAAGACCAAAGACCACGGCACCAAATGAAACAGACGTAGCATCTGTGAGTGTAGGGTAGCCATTGGGCTTCCCATACAGATTTCAGTAGCTATTAGGTTCTATACACACTGATTAAAATCAGTGTGTATAGCTCTTTTTGCTAGTAGTGGAAGTTATCAATAGTCTTGGCCAGAAAGACTATTGGCTATCCCCAAGTGGTATAGCTTTTGAAGTGAATTAATTTAAGCTGATTAGTAGATTTATGAAATATTTACAATGCTAGTGGAACTTGAATAGAAAGCTGGTACAAGATGACCATAGGAATATAATCAATTTTGAAGGAGAATATAACTATTGAGTTGGATAATTCTGTTGCATGTAGGTAACCATGGTTGAAGCTAAGTGCGTCAAAAGTTTACATGCTGTATTTAAAGAGGTATGATGCTAACTATTGAGTGTTGATATAGTGAATAATGCCCTTAACAACTCCAATTTTATCATGTGCAATGTATATTGTGAGACCTCTAGCAATTGATATTAGAAGTAAAACTTGCTGACACATGAAAGATAATACACAATTCTACAGGAATGGAATTTATTTTGGTGATTGATAAGTGTGGTAATAAAGTCAAGTTAAGAGACAATGCACCTTTGGACTTGTCGGATTCTCAATATTTTCCAACTTTGTGTATGTTGGACTGTCAATTGTAAAACTAGGGAAAATGATTCTTTCTCCTTTTGATTTCTCCATAATCATCTCAGAACTTGTTGATTTGATATATTTAGAAATGAACTGATTTGTGTGATTTTTGCACAGGATTTTGTGATTATTGTTGTCACCAATCCCACCAATCCAGACTGCAATCCACCAAATCAGAGGTGCATCATTATAGACATTTTACAGTTACTCAGTCTTTCTCAACCGGTTGTATAGGTAGTTTACGTATTAAATTAGAAAGTTATGGTTATTTAGATAGATTTGGACTCTAGTGTTCTGTTATGATGTATACACACTTAAATAAAGATTATATATTGAAATCATTTTGATTGTGCTGATATTTATCTCTAAATGGATGTATATTCTTTTCATTATAATTACAATTTTTAATTTTTAATTTTTAATTGAATGGGTGTATTTTGATTTATATAATTTGTTAAGTAAAGTACGTAGCCTATAGCCAAGTTGGCACCAAAAAATTTGGTGCTTATTTTTAGAAACAACCCAACAAGTTTTGCCACCGTTCTGGAATAGTGTGAAAGGGAGAAGGAGTAGGTGACAGTATAGTGGGCCTGGAGTAGACTTTGGCAGCTTTTGCCTTGATTTGAAACTGAGACACCGTTGTATGAATTGGTGTATTATGTTACATTAGAAACTGGGGTAAAGACCACTGACATCAAAAGGGTGGCTGCATAGTGGCTAATGTGATAAACAGTGTCAATTGTAGCCAACTCACACCAATAATGGATGGTGTCCTATAGCCATATTTCTAGTAGTGTTGGTTCAATCTGATGTAAATAGCATAAAATGGGTGTGGCAACTTTATTGCAATTGTACTAAATTTGGTTCAATTATATTGCAATTTTGGTTTAGTCAGCTGTAAAATGAATATATGATAAACATCACACTACTATAGACAACCCAATCAAATCTACTCTCCCTCCCCCATATCTATTTAGGTGCAGATCTGCACTAACTATATGAGTGAAAAACTAAATATATGAGTCAAAAACAATTATACTCTATTAGGTTACCTATTAGTCAAGAAATAATTCATGATTTTTTTTTATCTAATCGAGATTACACATTTCCTCAAAAGCTTTCTAAACCCAGAGACTAATCCATGCGGGTGGATCATGTCAGAACACTTCCCCTGACCACCAAGAATAGATTGAGATTTTAACTCTAATTAGCGTCAGCGGGATTCAAACCCGCGTGTGGGAGTTTCACACCACCCCCACACTTAGAGGCTATAGAAACATGGAATCTATTGCTAGTTTTCAAAAGTTTTGTTAATTAGCTGATTTTCTTTTGCTCTAATTTGATTTGCAGAAGAAAAAAAAAACGCTCCTAGCCTTAGAGAGCCAAAAGAAAACGAAAGGAAGAATCCTTCTGCGGCACGCCCACGTGGCGGCGTCGTCGGACGAGTTAGGGTGGACCTAATGTCTAGTGTTGACTATTCGTGGAATAAGCACAGTCCGAGTGGAGGATACGTGCATGGTGGCTTCGTTGTCAAAAACGAGGGGAGGTTTTGCTGAGGAAGATCATAGCAAGTTCAATGGTTGGTGGGTGGGGTTGGGATAGATCTCACAGCATTTGGTAGGTGGACAATGAGAGGTGACATCTGTGGGTGGTGCGATGACAGAATTCGAGGGACCTAGATCGGATCGGGGTGACCCGAGTTAGTTTGGGTCGTTTGGAGTCGCGTTGTGGAGTAAGGGTGGCAGCGATGCGTGTTGGCGTGTTGGGGAGGGCGGAGAGATGGGGGGACGGCCTGAGGTTGCTCGCTGCAGTGGGTTGGCCACTGATGGGTGGATGGCGTCGCTTTGGGTGCCAGCAGCAGCCTACTCTATTGGATTGGGCTAAATGCGTTTTGGGCCTGGGCCTGGGCCCAAGCTCCATTGATTTTATGCTTTATTGTTTTTTATTGTTATTTGTTAAATGTGCCTTTATGCTGGCAATAAGTTCTTACCACTCTGTGGTAGGGCAACGTGGGCTTGGTCCTAGTATGCACACTCTGTGTGCCTTGCCTGGCCCAGCGATGAGACGAGCTGTTTGTTTGATCAAATAGACGCAACCTACTAGTGGCAGAATGAATTGAAATTGAGTGCCGCCAGATTTATTTCCGTGTGGCAACATAGTGGGAAATATGTGCTATTTATAATGATGTTTCTTCGTTATAGAGTTATCTTTCCGGTATGTCACAGCTATGTCAAAGCAAATTGAGTAGTCATTCGTGCACTCTTTGCTAATTGGTGCTTGATAGAATACATAGATTTTGTGGAAAATCTTGGTATTATTTCAGGATGTTCTCTTTATGCTTCTTGTAATATAGGGTTCAGACTCTACGTACCGCCCCCACCCCACAATGTATTATGTAATTTTATTAATCAAGGCTTGAGAGCAGCGACATCAGCCCAATTTTAAAAAAAAAATCTTTTATCTCATGATTTATGAATAATCAATGTGTCATTCTTTCCAAGCTGAAATCTTGCCATTAATTGTTTCTCTTTCTAAGTTTCGAACTTGTCTGCAATGAACCAAGTAAAATGTAGACCAAGAGATGGCGTCAATATATCTGTTAGGTTGACCCCGTCAACTCACATAGGACAGAGAAGTTGAAACTGTAAAGAATGAAGTTACCACAGGGGCTTTTAGGGAAGAAGGAGAGAGGCGGCTGCATCGAGGAGGAGATAAAAGGTCCAGTCTGAATAAACCATTAACCTGCAAACAGTGCACAGTTGAAGTCTTCTCCCTCGTCCTGCAAAGAAGAAAGTGTGAATCCGATAAACAAGTAACTTCCTGAACCCTAAGAAAGCGTGATTGTCGGTTGCGTTGATTATTTAGGAATATTACAAACCAGAAGATGAGGAAGACGATGGTGTGAAAAGCTGGGTCTTAAGCTTAGGCTGCTGGGTTTTCATGATCAGGTTCCGCCACCTCTTCTAATTAATTTATCTTCTTCATTGTTTTTGTAACTATCACTTGATCAATTTTGATGTTTAGCTCTTTGTTTTTGATGGGTAGCATAGTTTGCTTTTGATTACATGAGGCATTTGTACGTTTTGAGTGAATGAGTATTGACCAATGTGGGTTGTCAATTTTTTTGATATCCTTACAATTCCTGGGAATTCTCACCGCTCTTGAATCCCAGAGCAAGTCATTAAAACTCTTTTTAATCCCATTTTTAACAAACCACCCCGGGAATTCTCACTTTGCTTATATTTGAACATTTGCTTACATATGCCAAGTTATAGGTCCCAGAGCTGCAATCAAAATCAAAGGTAAGCTTCTTTCCTCTTTTTATACAAAATCAGAGAGATGGGTTTGAGTGCCGCTTATGGCTAGATTACTGAATTTGTGGGCTCTGAATCAACCTATAGGTTAGAAAATTTTTATTCATTGGATCTTTTAGGAATCACACATTAGTGTGCACATTAGCTGTTTGAATAAATGCTCCAAATGCAATTTTTTGGCAAATGTCTCATGCATTTTACATTTTTACCGTTCACTTCCAACAATAGCTAATTCTCGCGGTTTTGTGTTTTGTGACTTCCGTGGGGATATGCTGTCTTTGATTGCAACTGCATATGTGAAACCCAGCCTATTACCCTTGTGCAAATTTCAGCAACCTATGCTACTTAGAGCTTTATTTGCATGCGTAGTTTTAAACATTTGTTAGAGACATGAGAACATTTCTACATGATAATATGTCGAATGTGTCCTGCTTGTGCAAAGCTCTTGCTTGTAAATGATTTTGCTAGAGTTCAGTTTTTGCTCTGTGAAGCTCTTTAGTAGGGGGCATTTCACGCACGACGACTGAAACCAATCCCTGCAATGCATTTGAGAGTTGATATATGCAGTATACTAAAAACCAAACAATCAAAGAGGAACTTATTGCGAGCACTAATGACTCAATGCTCAGAAGTGTTACTACACTGATGTGTCCTTAAGTTTGTTTATGCCTACCATGCTCTGCATCCGAGGCTTGGAATTGGGTAGCTATACTGGTTTGGTTTTCTCATTGCATATGCTGTAAACCCAAGGATGAAAGATACAGATGTGATTTGCATCTAATGTATCTCATAAGAGTTCATTTACCAGTGAGGCATGTTATTGGCTCGCATTAGTGTTTTTTTTTTTTTCAAGATTGTGATCCATACTTTAACCATTCTTTCAATCTGACAGGCAGTTGGTTCTTTCCCAAAGAAGAGGAAAATCAGACACTTTAAGGTAGTCTTTTGGTTTGTTTAAATAATTTTGGGCAGGTCTCCATAAAAATGTTTGGTGGAGTTATATAATTTTATAATTGTCCTGCATTTAGTAAGTGCCATCCAGTACTTAATATTTGGTTCCTTTAACTAGCAGATTGAATTCTCTACCTATTTATTAAAATAAAATAGAGCATGGTACTCTCCCACATTTATACTGTTCTGATGAAAAATATGAAATCTGGCGTATTAATCATTGGTGTTAGGTTGTTCCTGCTAATTTCTTTTAAGCTGTTATTAAATCAGTGCTATTCAAGCTTTCCCTTATTGTGTTTGTAGAAATTCAATGAAAATTAGTTTTTAAAATGTGTAGATGTACAACCTGTTCTTATTCTTAAATTTTTCCATTCTTTTGCAGGAAACTCTATAAGCTGAGATTAAGATGCTCAGGAAGAAGCTGACCTTTAAAGCAACTCCAATTCCTAATGCTGATCCTATTTCTAATATCTCTAGGTAGTTGTTCAAGTCGATAGCACCTGTTGAGTTTAAGGGTCTGTAGATTCTGCAGTTTGCTGATAGAAGCAGGGAGTGCTATCACACTAACATTAGCAGAGAGGTCAAGGTACATAAGATGGGTCAACTTGCCTAGGCTCATCAATTCTTAGGTTATGTAGATCTAACACACGCAAGCACCTCAAGTTTGAAATGATTGTATTGTGACGATGCTTGATCCTGAAGTGGTAATGCTGATTTCAATTTCACATTGGTTAACTTTTTGTCAAATCAATTTTATGGACCATTTGATTGTTCTTTTTCTTCAAGCAGTGAACAACATTTTCCAATAATAGAATCATTGTATGCATATACCCTTAGTTCTGTGCCATACATTAGTTTTCTGCATACCTTTTGTTAGCATTATGGCCAGTCTCTTGATCTTGACAAGTGACTGCATTCAGCTTATTGTCATGTTTCAACTTGTTGTATGAACTCATCCAGAGCCGTACATACAAAATTGTTAACAACAATTCCATGGCAATAGCGTGGGCGCTTTTGCTAGTCAAATCTAAGAGTGCTCTGCCTACTCTCAAATAGCACAACTTGGGCATTTACTTTTCAGATTGCCCTGACGAGGGCATTTTTCTTTTATTTTGAGCTAATTTCACAAATGGCTCATCCAACAACCCATACCCAAAAATCAACTGATTTCCTAAACATCAATTTGATACCCACGGTATACTTGTTTTCAAAGCTGGCTACAATTTGTTGGAATTGCAGGTCGAGTTCTGTGAAATTCCTTAGTTTTTGGTTTTCCCCTCAGTTTAACTCTGTTAATTTTTCTGTCGAAGATGAAGATATAGAGGCAAATAAGAATCATCAAAAATGAAAAAATCTTGAATGCAAAGGTGGTCTTGGTATTACAAAATCTGCTGAGATGAATAAGGCTATGCTCGCTAAAGCTAGTTGGAGGATGATCAGTGGTGATAGTGGTTTATGGTGCAAAATGTATAAGCAAAAGTACCTTCGAAAGGCTTCCCTTCTTGATGAGAATTATACTCAACATCCTAATTGCTCTAGCACTTGGAGTAGTGTGCTCCATGGTGCTAAAATTCTCAGAGATGGTTTAATTTGGAAAGTGGGGACTGGAGATTCTATTAAATTCTGGACTGATGATTGGACTGGACATGGAGCCCTCTCTTCTCTGGCCTTTGATGTCAATCTTATTGACCATAATGCTTTTGTTCGGGACTTCCGCACCAGTGGTGGATGGAATTTTGAGCTCCTAATGGTTTGCCTCCCTAACCACATTATTGATTTTATCAGTAAAGTTCCTATTAGTCTCTCTGGTTCTGTCCCTGATAGTCTTACCTGGAAGCATGCTTCTAATGGTGTTTTTACTGTTAAAAGTAATTACATGTCCTCTATTGGTGCTGATCTTACTCCTGATTGTTTTTGGAAGAAAATATGGAATTTTAGTATCCCTCCCAAACTCAAAACTTTTACTTGGATTCTGGTCCAGGGAAAACTCCTCACCAACTCCCAAAGACTTAGAAGACATCTAACTACAAATGAGAGTTGCCACTTTTGCCATGGTATCCCTGAAACCATGCTCCACCTTCTCAGAGATTGTACCCATGCTTCTAAGATTTGGAAGAGTATCGCTATCCCTATAAAAATGAAAGGTACTTTCTGGCTCAATTGGAATGATTGGATTGCTGCTAATCTTCTCCAGAAAGGATGCAAATGGCTCTCCATGGACTGGAATGAATTATTCATCATTGTTTGCTGGCACATTTGGAAGTGGAGGAACAAAGGCATCTTTGAGGCTAATTTCACCTTCCCTCATAATCCTAAAGAGATTATTTTTCAGTATGCTACTGAAATCTCCAATGCTTCCAAGCCTAGCATTGATAATAGGCCTCATCAGATTGTTACCCTTCATTGGGAGAAACCAGCTAGAAACAACTTCAAATTGAACGTTGATGGGTCCAGATCTTATGCAGGAGTGATTGGCGCTGGGGGCCTCATTAGGAATAGCTCTGGTGTTTGGATTAAAGGTTTCTCCCACAGTATGGGAGTTGGCGAAATCGTCGAGGCTGAAGCCTGGGGTCTTTTTATTGGTTTAAAGCTTGCCTTTGGTCTCCATATTAAAGACTGGAAGTTGAAAGTGATTCAGCCATTGTGGTAAATCTCATAAATTCTGGAAAAATTGATAGTCATCCTCTTGGGACTCTTATTGCAAATTGCAGAGACATGATACAAGAATTTGAGCTATGTCATATCCACCACATTCATAAGGAACGGAACTTTGCAGCTGATATTTTGGCAAAGGACAGCACCAACTCCTCCAGAGGAACAATTTTTTGGGATCAACCACCCCCTCATGCAGTTCAAACCCTCCTCGATGACATTGCTGGTAGAGGTCATACTAGAATAGTAGGCTCTAATTTCCTGGCTTCTAGTTAATTCTTGCTTTCTTTGTGCTGCCCCTTCGGGCGTCCTTGTAACCAAAAAAAAAAAAAAAAAATACATCTAGTCTCTTATTCTGGGTAAAAACTTGAAGGGAGTGACATGAATACAATCATTGTAACTACACATCCAAACTAGAGCAACCGCCACATAAGCAAAGCAAAAATGGCGTCACAAAAACCTAACACTGTAACTCCACAGTAACTCCAATTGTCATCACCATGCAATTTATAACAGCAACTAGAACCATCTAGAAAATGTGCAAGTCAAATCATCGAGTTACATCCTCAAATCGTCAAGTAATCATGTAGCTTCTTAAATTTTGCCATAAGAGCTTGTTCGCCTTCAGCAGGTTCCTCAAATTTTTAGACCTGCGTATCACCAGTAAGGGATTAAAGACGTGCTTACCATAAAATATTAAAATGTTCAGCATTATGATGTCACTTACATTAGACGGTAAAAGAGATCTCCCATACGGTGCTCAATTATACTATAATTGATCTTTTTATCATCCATATCAGCTGCTCTCTCTACAGCCTGTGGACATTGATACCTTCACTTATCTAATTAAACATCTAATAAAGTTGACATGGCCAAGGCTCTTATGATAGGGTTGAGTGGTGTTTCTTGGAGGCTATAATGTTCAGACTTGGCCTCCATCCGCACTGGGTCTCCATAATGATAAATTGTGTCACAACGGCCACCTTTTCGGTATTATGGCAAGGAAATCCTTTGGGTCACATCTAATGAAGTTGCACCTTTCTGGGATTAATTGAATATTGGTTCCTAGAAAGAAGATCGGGAAAGACAAAATTATCTGTTTTCCTTGCCCTAAAATGCTTCAACCTAAATAGACATGAATTCTTCAAACATAATGGTAGGTCATATAAGAAAGGATTTGAACAGAATAGTTCACCTGATTTGCTAAATTAAAGAAATGGATGATATTCCGCATCATCCAAACAGACTTGTAGAAAGGGCAGAATTTATCATATCTGTCCACCCTTACAACAGGTAAATGATCATTAGTGACTACCAGTCCCAACCAAAATGAAAAGTAGATATGGATCAAAGAAAAGATACGGAGTAAATGCATCCTGCGCGGGAGAACTCTCTCTCAACAGCTTTGCAGTTTCTAAGGTGATCTTGTCTCCTTCAGCTAAAGCACCCTTTCCTACAAGCTGCAAGATTACAAATATGCCAGGCTTTTAGCTATGGACAGATAAAGGAAACCACATTTAATTTTTAAGTTCTCCCCCTTCATAAATCACACAAAGAGAAGAACTGTAGGCGTCCTTCAGTCTGATAGGACCAAGCCAAAATCTCACTTATGACCAGTCCTACCAGGAAAGCAATTGTACAAATGATCATCAAGGTGATTAATTCTAGGCATCCACTCAAAATCAGAGAACCAGTAAACTAGACTAGAGCCCCTCAACATCTTCAATTAGAAATGCACATAGAGCCTAAATTAGAGACACCCAACCCAACAATCCTCCTAACTAATTGGACACTGCTTAGCAATTTTTATGTCAATTAATCACCACTACTATAATGGTCTTCTCTCTTCCTATCATATACCAATTCTGTTGCACACCATATTACTATTAGTTTGATTGGTTCAACAATTGGTACAAAACTCAGGGGAAAAGAAAAACTAAGTAACATATTCTCACATTTGCTTCTCTGATCTATATTCCTGAGAAGGGAGAGTATAGAAGAGCAGTTTCCATAATCACATTCCTTACTGTTCAGAAGTGCATGATGAAATACAGAAGTGCATTGCTGGAAGCAATTGAAAGAATTAAGAACTAACAACTTGATTTCCAGATCAAAAAGTATAACGCTAAAAGACATGTTGACCTTAACCCCCTAAATAACATGTATGGTCGTCTGAACAAATGAGTTTCTAATTGCATTTTAACATGCTTTCCTATGAAGTCAATTAAATTATTTGATGAGAAAGGCATTTAAGACAACAGCATGATATTGTCTACATATATAATTCAGATTGGAGCAAGCTTAGAATTTGAGAAATTTGCATCTATGCTAGCACAACAGCAACAATTGTAATTACAAGAAGTAATATTCTCCCATATTAAATGAATCCCAGTTCAAAGCAAACTGACCTCAGCAACACATTCTAACACGTGCAAGAATTTTCCCAATTGCTTCCCTGCATTAGAAAAAAATTATTTTAATGTGTAAGCCCTGATGAGAAAGAAGACGTATGCATTTATACCACTCTATAAAGTCTTTTCCCTATATAGCAGAAGAGAAAGACCCATCTAAACTGCTACCATATGAACATAACAATTCCTTCTCATTTCTTAACTTTCTACTATACTCTGCTCAATAAACAGCAGATATAGCAAAAAATAAGGATCAAGAAATGTCCTTATTAGTGGAAGGAAGAAAACTAGATCACTTCCAGCATATATTAAAACCAAACAAGGCCAGCGAAAGACGTACCAGTCTAACTTTGAATCAACATCCAAGCACAATCTTGATTCAATAGGTGTCATAGCCTCCTTGGCAGTCTGTAAATTGAAAGATGCTTTATTATTAGGAACACTTCACAGATTAAAGAGAGATTATTTCAATGCTTAAAATTGCATGAAGATAACTGAAACATGTAAGTAAAATTAAAGTACCTCGGAAACTAGCATTAAAATATATTCAAAGCAATATCAGAAACAAACAAAGTACACCGTGAATGCACTTGATCATGAAAGGAACCAAAAGGTTGATAGTATAATACTAAGGACCACTGGCATGAACAACCCAATATAAATATGGAAGATGCAATAAAGAATTTATAATCACTCAAGTACAGAACACTTGTTTGAAATCATTAGGCACCTTTTCAGTTAAATCTAGCGCTCCACTGATAATCGTTGTCTTATCATGTGTTAGTTCACCTCCCCTTCCAGCCTACAATGGACAGAAATAATATGTCAAGGAAGAATAGGAAACCATGAGAACCAGCATAACTGTTCCGGCATTTTCAGTAGCCACTCACTAATCAGAAGTCACATGCAACCCAAACAACTAGTAGTAGACTATTTACATAAACATTTTTCTTCACCAAAAGAAATTAGAAATATGAACAAAATATGAGAAATTGCAAGTGGTGGCATGCCATCCAAACTGTCAATTTAAATTGTTCACCTCAAGGTTGTGAATAGAGGCGAGGGCTTTCAACTGTGCTCGCCTGAACAAATCATCTCCATGTCCAAGTACAAGATCAAGAACCTGAAACCATGAATTTAAAGAAATAGTATTATAATCTGAAACCCTAGAGCCTAGATGAATACACTGCTTACTCTATTTTTTTTTTTTTTTGGGTACAATAGCTTACTCTGATTTTAGTGATAAAGAAACATAATTATGAGTGCAAATACAGAATTATCACCGGATATAGAATGAAAAAGAAAAAAAAGATCATTGCCTTGTAACAAGTAATTTGAGTGTAGGTGACTAGGTGCAATACTTAAATGTCCAATAACCAAAATCAATTAATAAAGCAGAAACTGAGATCTAGTGGAAGGCTATGAGCATTACTTTTCCAATTGGGTAGGTGATTGGATAGCAGATGATCATCAGAATGTGAACAAGCCAACAGAAAGCCCATATCTTGAGCATATAGCTTGTGGAATAATCTAACCCAGAATGGCAAGTCACAAGTCAATCGCAATCACAATATCCCATTGCATCTCAGTGAGCTTATGATAAATCAAGTAGGCAACATACCTTTCTGAAAATAATCTGGGAATGTTTCAAAATAACCTTTCTAACAGACATAGCAATTGTTTCAAAATACAGAACATAAAAGAGGAAAAAAAAGTTTTGAGATAAAAGTAAGGTACATGATCTTCAATTTTCTAGGTGAGAAAAAATTCAAACTGATTCCAAAGTAAAAAACTAAACATCGGTTTGTAACTTTCCACAAGAAATTACAAACCTTAGTATCAATATCACTGCAAAAGTGCAAACCACAAAAACCCAATTTGAGATCAAACCATTTTCACAGACAGAATAAGCAAATTTGGTGAAAAAGGAATACCAATCAAAACACCAAGAAAGGTTAACATTCCAAAGCAACCTTAGAAGCCGTAGTGAAGAAACAGCAGGGAGATTTGGTGAAGTAGCAGTTATCTTATTTAGCACCTGCAGTCACAACCAGTCACCTATGAGCACACGTAATTTCATATATTAGAAGCTAACAACCCACCTAGATATACTCTTAAGAAACCATAGACAGGTCCAGTCTTGCATTCTCAAGCAATTTCAAAATCTGAAACAGGTATTTAAAGATCCTGAATTTACAGCAGAAGGATCCAATTCATAATGAATTGATGCTTGGTTTTGAAGAAGATGATATGCATCCACAAAAGGCAGCAAAGGAATATAAATATATATATATATGCATGCCTCAAATTTGGAATGTGACTAACCTCAAAACTTTCTCAGTGTCTGCGTGATTCTTCTTCTTCTTCAAAGTAAGATCAAGGGCTCAAAATCGATCAAACCTTTCGCCCCGTAATCACTACAGGCAGAAGAGAACATTTCAAGACAGTCAATGATATGCAATTCTCAAAATTCCGAATACAAACAACCTCTACAATTCTAGAATCTAGACACAAACTAACAATCAAGACTTTCGGTCAAATCATAATGTAAACTATATTTAGCAAAAAAGCCAACAGCACATCAAGACCATACACCAACGTCTGGCTGCACCAATAACCTCAAACCACATTCCAAGCTAAGCAAATCTTGTAAGGCAAATCAGCATCAACTAGATTTGCTTAAAAATTAAAGGAATAATCCTTCTGGTTCTATTAATCACGAAGACTAGAGTTAATAAAACAAACAAAATTTCAACGACAAAATTTGCCTCTGGACCTTGCTCTGCGTCCTGATGACTCTGACTCCTCCACCACCGTCAATTACAGGTGCTGGGCTAGCGTCTTCAAAACTTGGTGCGTGTTCATCCTCAGATCTAAAAGAAACCCCAAAACAAAACTCAGAAAGAGACCCCAATTTGGGTTTTACCCGTTACCTACAAATTGAAATGGAGAGAAGGATTGCCCATTGGTGCTGAGCGAATTTGCTTTGCTCAGACTATGGATCTGAGCTCCGAGAGAGAGGCGCAGGTTTTGAAGACCGTGGCGATTGTGCAAGTGGAGGTTGAAGGAACGCGACAGGACTGCGGTGATGGGAAGAGAAATGAAATGAGTTGGGGGGAAGTGATATTGCACAAGCTGCCGAACGCGGGATGTTGAAATGTTAAAATTGAATGCCTTGTCCAATTCGTTCTTATAAGCAAGTAATTTTTTAAGCATTTTTTTTTTTTAAACACTAGCATACTCTAAGACTTATGATTGTCACTACATGTGATTTTGATTGTACATTGGTTTCCAGTCAGTAATTTTGTTTATGTAGAAAATTCAGTTAATTTTGTTTTTAGATCGACTTCGATCAATTTAGTCTGCCATAATTTTATAACAGTACTATAATAATATTACTCTAAGGATAACCTCGTCGAGACTTATTATTAAGTATATAACCGAAGTGTTAATTTTGTAACTATTAGGTTGACCGATGCCGTATTCGCCAACAATCATGGCAATAATTTCAAACAACATGTGTAACTACGCGGTCGATACATCTAAAAGATTAAAAATATAATTTATCAATTTGGTTATTAGAAAGTAATATCAATGTGTCTACTAGTGTTACATAACATGTTCATTACATATAAGAATATGTGGACTCTCAAAAGTGACTAAGCGATGAAAGCTTAAATTGGAGAAGCTGATCATTAGATGAGTGTATTACATTGTTTTATGGATGTGATACAAAAAATTTAGCCAATTTAATCATAGTATCGACTTCGATCCACTTGGTCAACCATAATTAAATTTATAAAAAAAATATATCTATATATATTAGGTTCCTCAAAGGGACCCCATCGAGACATATGGATATAGAGAACCCGACTGCTGGAATAGATGAGTGCAATATATTATGCTTTTTGTAAGAAAATCAGCCAAATTTGTCGATGTTTTGACTTCGATCCACTTAGTCAAACCAAAGTTATTTTTATAACTATTAGGTTGACTAATGTTGTATCCACCAACAACCATGCCAATAATTTCACATGACGTATGTAACTACTTGGTGTATACACCTTATAAGAGAAAATTATCAATTCTGGTTTCGTTTTTAGAAAGTAAGATTGTATAACTTGTTCATTACATATAAGAATATGTGGACTTTCAAAAGCGACAACGCGATGAAAGGTTAATCTGGGAAAAAAAAAATTAAACATCTAATATAATTATCGAGATTACATAATAAATCTCAAACCTTTTAAGCAATCTAATATATAAATATTTTTAAATTTTTACAAGATTATACCTTCCATGAGCAACATGGTGGAGGAAAAATAATTTATCAAAATCGACCGTTGGATGTTATCGTGATAAGAAGATATGGTTATGATCAAAATTTCAGCTATTTTCATCGTCGTTTGGGTCTTGATCTATTGGGTCAACTCTAAACCTTAAATACCACATAAAACTAATATGCTAATAACCTATCCTTGGCAATTTATTTTTTCGATATGTCAGCTCTCACACTCTCGTGGGTATGGCCTATATAAACTAATGTAAAAATTTGTAGAAGTTTATCTCCTCCTGGTATAGCTCCCCTTAGGGAAGTATAAGTACATAAAGAGTTAACCGTCTTGTTTGATGTCGAAATAACGGCAGATCTGGTTATTTTTTGTATAGAGTACCTATTAATACGCTATAAATAGATGGGTAATCTCAAATTTATCAATTTCTTGTTACGAATTTTTAGATCGCACAGAATCTTTATACGCCTAGTAATGTGGTTCAACTTATTTATTTGGTGTATTACAAAATTATACCTTCCAAGAGCAACTTGGTGGAAGAAATATAATTTATCAAAATCGGCCGCTAGATGTTATCATGATAAGAAAATATGGATATGGTCAAAATTTCAGCTATTTTCGTTGTTATTTGGGTCTCGATCTACTAGATCAACTCTAAACCCTAAATATCACATAAAACTAATATGCTCATAACCTGTCATTCGCAATTTATTTTTTCAATATGTCAGCTCTCACACTCTTGTGGCTATGGCCTATATAAACTAATATAAAAATTTGTAGAAGTTTATCTCCTCCTGGTATATCTCCCCTTAAGGAAGTATAAGTATATAAAGAGTTGACCGCCTTGTCTGATGTCGAAATGACGGCGGATCTTGTTAATTTTTTTTTACAGAGTACCTATTAATACGCTATAAATAGATGAGTAATCTCAAATTTACCGATTTTCAGTTATGAATTTTTAGACCACACAAAAAATCCTTAGATGCCTAGTAATGTGGTCTAACTTGTTTATTTAGTGTATTAGAAAATTATACCTTCCAAGAGCAACTTGGAGGAGGAAATATGATTTATCAAAATCGGCCATTGGATGTTATCATGATAAGAAAATATGGTTATGGTCAAAATTTCAGCTATTTTCGTCATCGTTTGGGTCTCGATCTACTAGGTCAACTCTAAACCCTAAATATCACTTAAAACTAATACGCTAATAACTTGTCCTTCGCAATTTATTTTTTCAATATGTCAGCTCTCACACTCTCGTGGGTATGGCCTATACAAACTAATGTAAAAATTTGTAGAAGTTTATCTCCTCCTGGTATAGCTCCCCTTAGGGAAGTATAAATATATAAACAGTTGACCGCTTTGTCTGATGTCGAAATGATGACGGATCTAGTTAATTTTTTTACAGAGTATCTATTAATACGCTGTAAATAGATGGGTAATTTCAAATTTACCGATTCCCAGTTACGAATTTTTAGATCGCACAAATCCTTATATGTCTAGTAATGTGATCTAACTATTTGGTGTATTACAAAATTATATCTTCCAAGAGCAACTTGGTGGATGAAATATAATTTATCAAAATCAGCTGTTGGATGTTATCATGATAAGAAAATATGGTTATGGTCAAAATTTCAGCTATTTTTGTCGTCATTTGGGTCTCGATCTAATAGGTCAACTCTAAACCCTAAATACCACATAAAACTAATATGCTCATAACCTGTCATTCGCAACTTATTTTTTCAATATGTCAGCTCTCACGCTCTCATGGGTATGCCCTATATAAACTAATTAAAAAAATTTCTAGAAGTTTATCTCCTCTTGGTATAACTCCCCTTAGGGAAGTATAAGTACATAAAGAGTTGACTGCTTTGTCTGATGTTGAAATGACGGATCAGGTTAACTTTTTTACAGAATACCTATTAATACGCTATAAATATATGGGTAATCTCAAATTTATCGATTTCCAGTTACGAATTTTTGAATCGCACAAAATCCTTATGTACCCAGTAATGTGGTCTAACTTGTTTATTAGGTGTATTACAAAATTATACCTTCCAAGAGCTTGGGTTATCTTTCCTTTTATGGTTTGTGAACTCACCTGTCCCTAGATGTTTATGTGCACCGAGTTCATTTAATATTTTTGCAATAAACTAATAATATAGATGAAATGATAAATTGTGGTTTAGTTATTAGTTGAAGCATTCGTGTACTGGAATTGATACAATAATTTCTTTTGCTTTTGTTGCAGGTACTTGAGATCTCTTATTGTTGCTCTGCCTTTGATATACATCAGAACTTCAGAAGAGGAAAATGTAGTGTCATGAAGGAATTGGAATCAATCCATGTTGGGATGCATCTGATGTATAAACTGCTCCAATCCAAAAGCAAATTGTGAGAAAGCAAATTCCGACCAAATTACGTCATGACAATTTTGTAATGTTTTACTGCTCGAAATAAAAGCCTTTCTAAGAATGTAAAGAATTTCCCAATAAATCATTCCAAGTCTCCACTTGAACTATGAACCAATTTTGTGCTTCTAAGCATCACATTGTTGAACTTGAGTGTTGAAAACAATTCTGTTCTTTTGTTAGATTCCACAGAAACATACCCTAAAAGAAACCTTTGGAAGGGATGACAATCACTGATAGATCTTCATGAGTCTAAATGTAAAAATATAGCACCTATACACCATTATAATTTCTCATCCAAGGGATGGCCTGCCAACAAAACATTTTCCCTAGTCACAACCACAAAGCTTGGTAAAAAAAGAACATAAAGCATAAGGCTGAGATTGGAACTAGGAACTACGTCTGCATAGCTCCTATAATCTTGGCAAGAATGAGAGATTCAATATGGGATTCTGCAAGTGTCAAAAGGTGGTTTAAGCGTCTATTCCATCTAGGAAGTACTAAATAAATATTTCAGTACATGTGCTAAGATTCAGTTCATAAAAGGGAACTCATGGCAGCAGATTTCACACGTTTGTTTTCTTTGTTATATAAGTGAAAATCTGGAAGTAGATATCAAAAGTAAGTTGAAGATATATCACCTTCTCATACACCTTTATGGCTGGTGTGTTTGATGCTCTCACAAAAAGATCAACAAGGGGTTTAACTCCAAGCAGAGCTGGAAGACAAATCTGGTTTGAGTCCATGCAAACACCCATGGAACTGCCGAAGATGTCCAATTCCAGTAGAGCTCTTTCTTCTTGAGGGGCAGCTTCCTATGTTGAGGAAGCCAAGCTCAGCCTGGGGTAGCAACGTCTAGCTTCTACAATAAAATAAAAGCACACCTGACGCAAGTCGAGCTTTCATTAATACCATCCCAAAGGTAGCAACTCTTCGGATCAAACCATCAAGCCCACCATCAGCTAGGATCCCTGATCCACATGATTGCTGCAAAAAAATGATGGTTGTCAACTTGCATTCAACATTACACAAGAAGTCTCTATGCATGCAGATGCGGCACATTTGTGTCTGCACAGAGAGAGTCATGGCATGTCATCAGTGGTTCTATAAGTTCATCTAATGTGTCATAATACTCCGATAGATTAAAATTGCAAGGAAGACCCTCTAGAAGAAGCTCCAATCGTCTTTGTGTCTTCATAAGCTGTACCCACAGAACATACACATGTCACACCCCAAACCCCAAACCCCAAACCCGGGGTATGACTTAAGGGGTTCTCAAGTAAGAGAAAATGTGAATAAGACCAAGAACGATACAATCTTAGCCTAAAAGTATGAAGTACTTCGGGATGGACTTTGATTTGAAGAAAGAAACGTAAGTAACATTAAACCAAATGAAACTATATGTTAATCAAGCAACTAAATACATTATCTGAACTTGAAAACTGTAGATGAAGAACTGAAAGCTGATTCAATAGAGTCATAACGAAAGGGAGACATAAGTGGGCTGGAGAGTTAAGGCATGAACAACTTAACTTTGAAGATTTACTAAAACTTCATTTCTGCAGCAATGAACTTGAAACTTTCCAGACTAAAAGTAACCATGTTAAAGAAAGACGTACTAAATTTTCAAGCAAATCGGAGTTCGAGAAGTAAAGATGGATGCAGATAGACTTAACTGTCAGGGTTTAGAAAAATATTGCAGCAGCAAAGTCAACTTAGAAAATTCACCAAAAAAATTCATTGTAAGTCCAAATGACAAGAAATCAGTTTCAAAATGAGCATTGGGACTATACACAAAAACCAGAGGTTAAATAATTCAAGTGGAAGTTCAAATCCCAACAGAAAATCAAAGGAGACATTTAGAGTGCTGGAACTTTTCCAAATGCAGACGAAATTTGGAAAAATCACCGAAAATTCACTACACATCGAAATAAGACGAAACTTTCCAGATCCTTTGTTAACTAACAGAAAAGAAACATATCAAAATTTCAGTATATTTGGAAGCCAATAAGTTGAGAAAAAAATATACCGAAGAGGGCTATGCTGCAGGGCAGTTTTTGCAAAATTCCAGATAACTGATTTTTCTTTGGGAAGGACCGAAGGAGCTAGGAGTTCAAACTTATTTTGTTTTGGACGAAACTTGTTTGGAGAAAGTCTTGGAATGTCCAATTTTAAAGAAAACACAGCTCAGCTGAAATCAATATTGAAGGATGAATCAAAATAATAACCAAAAATTATGCTGAGATATAACTAGAGATTTCAAAAGCCAATATGGTGTCTTTATGCAACACTGAACAGAAGATCCACAATGATATAAATTAACTGAATCAAACTGAAATCATGAATCTAGTAACAGACCCTCAAGAAAGTTAAATTTATTACCCAAGCACAAAAGCTACAATGGCCACTAGACTATATTATAACACTCTTAGACACTACCTAATTAGATCACTACCTGGGCTCTGATACCAATTTTCTTGGCTGGAAAAGTGATAATACAAATCTGATGTAAGCAATGAACAGGGAGGAGTCTCCAAGAACTGTCTCAATTTAAAGAGGAAAAGCATTCTTAGTAAGTTTGGTATCATTTGGAAACATATCTGAGGAGCAAAGAAAATAAAAGTGAATAACCATAGGGATGCTTCACAAACAAGCTGTTCCAGAAAAAAGGTGGTGTGGTATCATCCCAAACCAGTATCACAAAAATATAAATCAATCAATCTTAGCTATCTAACAACTTGCTTGACATATTCAAAGAAAATAAACATACCTTGTCTTTTATATTACCAAGAATAATTCTATAAGGAGTAATTGCAGATCTCTGAGTGGGGGCTTAATTTGGCTCCAAAAGCTTCTGGAAACTGGACCTTCCAACCTGGGACACAACAAACATTTTCCTTCTGGCAACAAGACTAGCATTACGAAGAGAGTTCTGGGATGGAGACTTTGCTATTGGAGATTTTGGGGATTCCGGACCATCCTAGCAAATGAGATAGTATAAAGACTAAGACAACATTTTGAGTTACTGCTACCTATTGATGTTAAACCACAGAAGAATAAAAAAAAACTTCGATTTGAGTTTATTAGCTCCGAAATCGTATTCGTAATCGCCATCCCAAGAATACAACATTCGAAATCAATACTAACAAATTCCAGATGAATCAATACAATCATCCAAAAGGAAAGGAAAGGAATTTAGAGAATGTGGGGACGAACCCGTTTATCGACGAAATTGCTCTCTGGAGAGCACTGAATTAGAATGATCGAGAGGAGGTTCACCACATCATTGCATGCAAGGGGAAGGGGAGGTCGCTCGATTCGCATATTGGTCTGACTCGTAATTCACTTCTGACCCCGTCTGAAGCCCAGGGGAGGAGCTGCCAAACGCCCGCCCAAACCAGACAAGTTTTCATGGTTTTGATGAAGAGGATGCCCAACCCAGCTGTAAACCTCATCCCAGATGCCAAAATACCATTAGCCCCCGCTTGTTTCACCATGACGGCAAAACATTTACAGTTAACGGTCAGTTCACGGTCAACACAAAGTAACCAATTCCTGAGGACGTAATCTGTCCACGTCACTGGGCCCCCTTTGGTCTACATTTCGGTTGGTTCATTGCAGCAGTATACAAGGTTGATTGGATTCAGATCCCCTCCTTGGCTTCCTTGGCTTACATTCTCAGCCATTGATGAAAAATCTAATGGTGCAATTGACTATTAAATATTCAAATAATGCTTTTTACAACCTAACGCCGTTTAACTTCCTTCCAAATTTGATGTTAACACTAAAAAACGACGATACCGCAGGACCGCCTATGACCTTCCATCTCTTCTGGCGGCCTCTTCTCATTCTCTCTTTCACGATCTGAGATCGGCACACAGTGGGTGGCGGAAGAGAACGACCAGATCCATTCACCGGCGTCAGCAAGAACATGATTGATACAATCAAGAAGTACAAATTGGTGGGCAGCATGTGGTGATTCTCAACTTGCAGCATTGAGTCATCAGCAAATAACAAACCATAGAATGAAAAACAGAGCAATTTCTATGGTGATGGGCATGAATAAAATTGCCAAAACAATTCTCAGTACTTTCATATTCTATGCTTTGCAATTTTCATAAACAATTGATAAAAGAGACATCTATCAAGTGGGTGATTGTCTAATCCTGTAAGAGAATTAAGGCCGTGCGATTTTGTCTATAAATTGTAATTTTGCTGCAAATGGGTTTCACTGGTAATAGAAAAGGTGGGTTCGGTCCTTATTTGATGGGATTTCAGTCCTTATTTGAGGAGTGATCACTGGTGATAGAAAAGGTGGGATTTCAATCCTTAATGAAGGGAGAAATTAGTCTTCGAATACTCTCATGGGGTTTTAGTACTGAGAATTAGTCTTCGGCATATATTCTCATGTCGGTGCTGTTAGAGCTAAATCAAATGGGTTGAATGATGGTTTTTTCTCTGGGTATTCGATTCGCTGTACCAGGGTATGGGTTGAAAACTGAATGTGGAGCTTGCAAGCCCGAGGAAGATGGTGGGGAAAGAAAGGAGGATACGTTTTGTTAACAGTAGAATTCTAAGTTATATGCATTTAATGTCTGTTTTGCTGATGTGGAGTTTTACTGGCCTTTGGATTATTATGTAATCTACGGTTGAGGTTGAAAGTCAAGGATACCCAAAAGGACAACAATCCGCCAAAGGATCCAGGTCAATTATGCATTGACTCTTCCATCACCTTTTGTTTTTTCCCCGGCATCAACACCTTGAAGGCTTGACGGAGCCAATACTGGAACCTGTTCCAAACCTGAACCAAGCGCGCTCTCGGGCACCAAAACCAACTCCAATGAATTTGCAACCTGTATCAGTTCTTCTACAAAGCTGGAAGCCTCCAATGACGTACGGCTCGCCGTTTATGACTAGGTCATCGTCCCAATTGCAACCCTTAAATAAGCACACGCTCACCATGACGTTGCCGGCGGCCTCCGAACTCTCTCCACTCAAATGGAGCCTTCAGTACTCGCATCTGTCACTAGTTCCTGCTCGGCACATAGCTCCTGTTAGCGCAGCCAGGTTATCAAATAGTTCCTCTACCTAAAAAGAACAAAAATAAAAATTAGCTTGGCCTCCCATTCTTGATTTTTTTTTCCTTCTTGTACTACGGATTTTAATTTATACTGCTAGGTTGCCATTGCAATGGAGCTGCTTGGAATCACTTGTCCCAGTACTCAGCGCAGCAGCTTGGGCTGTCCAACTGATATCGAGCTTGCTCATGTTCTTCAGGGAGTCTCAAAGCCCTAGATTATTAGACCAAAGACAAAGTAGCGGCTTAGTTCCGCAAGGTGAGTCTTCTAGCGCTTGTTAATTAATGGCTGCATCAAATGGGTTGATACTTGATAGAGATTTCTGCTTGTTCTTTAGTTACTTATGGGTCATTGTATGTGTAAATCACTATTTGATTTCAGAGGTAGGGAAATCAGGGATGTGCAAACCATTTCTAGATGCTACTCCAACTCATTACACTGTAAAAATAGAGTTATTTTCAAGGCTAAAGAATTTTTGTAAAGAGGATCCATATGAATCAAGAGAGTTTGAAGCTGGAAGGATACAAATGGTAATATTATCATCTTCTACACCATATGTACTTTCTTAACTGCATTTTAATTTCTTCTTCTATTTCTACATGCATTAATTATTAATTAGACATTATTCTTACATATATATGTATGTTGTGTTAGAATTAAGTGGACTTAACATTATCTAAAAGCATTAAGTAAATAGAACAATTGATCTAGCTAAATAAATAACAAGAAATATGTGATTATAACTCTAATACCAGTCACCTATCGAGATGTATATCTCTTGATAAGAGTAGGACTCTCATTGTTAATAACCTGATTAACATGAAGTGTTGTGATAAGTTTAAGTCTCCTAAACTGATAAACATGAAGTAAAACGAGGACTCCTTATGGGATGAGTCCGAGGATAAGTTTTGGCCAATATATAAGGAGGAGAAAGTCCCTATGTTCAACACTGCTCCTTGCATACATTCTCAGCCCCATTATGAAGCATCTGGTGTTGAAGCATAGAAGACTTTCTTCCATTTGTGCAGCTGCTCATTCCTGATCTCAGAAGATGTCTGCCTCGATGAATGCTCTTGGACAAGCTGTGGCTGCAGGGATTGAAAGTGTCAATCCAGGTGATTACTCCTACCGGGACTGGGAAAGCTACTAGTGTGCTGCATAATTGTTTGTTCTTGTACAGGTTGTGTGTTATGTGATTTGTGATATGATCTTGTGTGCATCATGTATTCTTACATGTTGCACACATAGGAAACTGGTACTCTACCCGGATGGAAACAAAAGAAGAAATGTGTACGGTCACATCTCTCTCTACTTGGAAATAGCTGGAACAAATTTATTTCAGCCTGGTTGGGAGGTACATGTTGATTTTAGATTGTTCTTGCTTGATCAGCATAAAAGAGTCTACTTGGTTTTTGAAGGCATTATATGCTTCAGTGTAACTGAATTCTCATCCAGCACTAATGTGAACCGCTTATATACTTTTTTCATATGTATGCAAAAGACCATTGCTCATTTTCTTATGTTTGATTTTGGTGATGCTTTTTATAGATGCTTCTACACAGAAAATGTGCTTCAATGGGGATATGCCTTGTGCGGCCGGTTTTGATAAGCTTATCCGTGTTAAAGATTTTACTGATGACTCCAACGGATATCTAGTTGATGACACGTGCGTGTTTGGTGCTGATGTCTTTGTCTGTAAAGAAAGGAGAACAGGCAAAGGGGAGTGTCTATCAAGGATCCAGAATCCTTCAACTTACAAGTATGTTTGGAAAATTGATAATTTTTTAAAGACAGATGCCGTATGCCATTGTTCAGGAGCATTCAGTGCTGGAAATCAGAAATGGTATACTTATTAAGCCCTCTTAATTCTTCTTTAATTTCAATATATTGTGAAATCCCATCTCCCTATTCTCTGACCATGTAGACGTTGAGCTTATTAATTACACCAACAAAATCACAAGAATATGGTTTGAGACTTTGAGAGCAAGGCCGAACCTTATTATTACATGCACCAACAAAATCAAAAGGATATGGTTTGAGACTTTGATTTTGCTGAATTAGTAATTAAGCTTATTAAGAAGGCTTTGTAATTCAATACATCTTCTTGCTCTTAGCCAGCCCAAGGGCCCCTCATCTGGCCTGGGTGTTATTATTGGAAACAAAATGAAATTTTGCTCTGAGTTTTGAAGCATAGCTGCGCAATTTGAATTATGATGAAGTGCTGAAAATATAGTTTTTGTAATTGGTTGCTCGTTGGTTGATAGAAGTTACAGGTCTACATATGCATGTTAACTTCATATCTTTTCATTGGTTGTTGCAGGAAGATAGAACTCTATCCCAAGGGAATTAATATAGGAAAGGGTAGTCATGTTTCTCTGTTTTTTAAACTGGCTGATCCGGAAACCCTTCCTCCTGGCTCTAAAATATATGCAGACTGTACACTACGCATCCAAGATCAAATTCATTTCAAGCATTATCATGGAAGAGGTGAAAAAAGCGGCCAATTTATGTGGCAATGTTGAGACATGCACATGTTTGCGTAGTTACAATATCAGCTTGTATAATTTTATGGCTGTAAATTACTAATAATCAATCCGTTTTTTTCTTTTTTTCCTCCTTGTAGGTAGTGCCAGTTTCCACGCTACAGACACATCTTTTGGGGTTGGTTTAAATTCATCAAACAAGACACTTTCAGTCAAGCTGGCAATGGGTTTTTGGTGAATGATACTTGCATAGTGGAGGCAGAGGTCACTGTAAGTGGAATAACCAGAGCTCTTTAGAAAGAGGCACCGACTTTTATTTGAAGTATGAATGAAAGGGATGCGTCCACCGTATGGTTGTACACTTGTACTCTTCATGAAGGGATATACTTGTGTTTCTTGATGACATAATAATGGACTACAAAATTATTCTATTCCATATTACTACAAGAAACATTGGTTCGTATTCAATTACGTTTGAATATGCACAATTCATGTGCCTACGAGTTATACTATTTAATTAGAGTTCTGCCTCAAGGAACTTTCCCTTTGAACTTCTTCGGGAAATTTATGGATACACCAAGTTCACCTCCGACTCATTTTATCTCAGGTCCGAGTCTCTACCCTTATCAGATCGAGAGAGAAAGAATCATAAACTCCCGGTACTGTCAGAGTAATTACTAACAACAAGTGGATAATATTATCCACATCCATTAATATCATCATTGGCTTGAATATGTTACCCTCTTCCAGGAGGGTAAAACCGAAACTAGATAGGAGGAACAGCAATGATACGGAAAGAAACCGCTGCATGCCACTTATTGTTAGGATCGATGACAACGACAGATAATTCACGATGGGAAGAGACTCCAAGAATGAGTAGACTTGGGTGAGAACAGAATCCTCTAAATTTGGCACAGAGGCGCTTCTTCTTTTCTGAGAGGAACGTATAGAAATATAATATCACTTAAACACAGAAACTTTGGAAGGAGAAGAATAATTGAAAATTTAGAGCAGGTCCTAGGGGTATGCATGGGATATTTTTATTTTATTTTTTATTTTTTATGATACAAGAACATAAAGAGAAAAGATACATTGTCATATACTCATGTTAAGAGACTAGTATACCATTATATACACAAATAAATATATCAATTGTCATATACGTGAATTAAACCACTCTGATACCATGATACAATGAAATGAGCATCACACTCAAAATCAATTGGTGTGGAGGCCCAGGCATTTTGAGGACTGGCTTGGTGCGTTGTGCGGTTTGTTCTGGTCTGGATTGGGTCGGAAGGGTATGCAAGTGCGTTGTCTTGGGTGGTGGCGTCAACGGGATATTGTTGGTGGCTCTGGAATGGTGGCGACGGTGGTCATGGCCAGTGTTGAGATCATGGTTCTGGTGGTGGTAGGGGTTGGGCCGGGTCAGCCTTGCTGGGCTTGGTCTTAGGCAGTTAATCAGCCATGCTAGGCTGTTTTTCTTTTCTGTCTATATTACTTTTTGTATATCCTAGTTTAGCGTATAGTCTAGTTGAATTTCGTGTACGTACAGTGTAGTTGACTAGTTTGTTCTAGCCGAAACTCTTCTATGTGTCTTCTTATAAGTGTTACCTATGTCTCATACCAGAAATGCGTGCTCGGCAAGTGTAAGTAATAGCTTATATTTTCCTTCGATGGCAAAGTGCATTTGCTAGTATAGAGTTTGCACTCTATTGATTAAGAAGTAGTGTGTGTACCAATTAAAGCGTAGATCTATGCCTTTTATAGTGTATGTACTATTTCAACCATTGTGGTTGTTTCATTAATTGAATCGCTCTATCTATCAAAATAAAAATTAGTGTGGAGGCCCAAATCCTCATAAACATTAAGCTTTAGAAAATCGATTAAAATCTCATATTCAAAAAAGATTTTCATATAATTTCTTTTAAACTCATTAAATTCTATTCAATGTCTATTACTGAGAAAATAACTCTTTCAATTCGTTTCCGTTTATATTTCTAATTGATTGCTTAGTTTTGGAAAGTTTCATATTCTTGATTATCACGATACGTAAGGAATTACTGCGTGTAAGAGTAAGCAAGGGGGTTTGAAGCCTATAGCTTCCAGGCGTAAGGGTTTCTGTAGATAAAGCAGTCTATTAGTTTCTTTGTTTTCTTTTATTTCGATCTTAAGACCATGGCTGGTCTTGACATCGACCGTAATGGTAAAGATTGATCATTTCCATCTCTATTTCTGTGCAGTATAATTTATATATATAACTGAATGCGCGCGCGCATATATATCACCATTGATGTATGTTTTTGTACTTGTTGCCATGATTAACTTTCAGGCCTGGTATTGAGATCAGTTTCAAAGAAACCTCCGAAAGACTACACGATGAAAATAGTGTCGTTCTCATCTTTAAAATCAGAGGACAGATATGAATCAGGGGAATTTGAGATTGAAGGATACAAATGGTAAGTTATCCTCTTCAACCATTCCGCTAATTCGCGATGTTTTTAGGTTTATGTTTCCCCAGCAATTTTTTTTCATAGAATTCCCACCAAATCGCGTGGATTTACCTAGGTCAGGTTACAAAACAATAACTGCTTTTTGTATTCGAAACCCATTCGAAAGAGGGGGCAATGTACGAGATAAAACTTTATTGGTAGCATATTCAGCCAAACGTGTGATTTTTTCACCTACTACGGATCCCATACTACCCTCCATAAACTGAAAATCCATAACCCCAATTGCTACGAGAATGCCATTTAATTGATCTGTGCCTGTTTGAACAGCCTCAGTTAATCCTGTATTTTTTATTTATTCTTTATAAGGTTCCTTCCTTGAATGAAATTGAATGGAATCCAGAGAGACCATGTCTTCATTCATAGGATCCCAAGTACCTGGTTTGATTGATCAACCGAACTTTCGATTCTATCGAAACTACTCATTTTCAAATGACATCCACACTGTTTACAAATACTCATTTTGGATTTAAAAAATTTCTTATAATTTAATCCATAACCATTTTCGCATTGAATCCACAAATGCATGTATTTTTGAGTTAGCTCGCCAAAAGAAATGTCACTAGCTCGAACGCGTGTTTGTACATTTATATTTGTTCATCTTCAAGATGCTTAGTTAATAGGCAAGATGCATGTTTAAACGTTTACTGCAGGAAACTAGTGCTCTTCCCGAGTGGAAACAAGAAGCATAATGTTAATGACCACATCTCTCTCTACCTGGAAATGGGTGGACAAAAAGCAATAGAGACGGGGAGTATTGTAACGGTTGACTACAAGTTTTTTTTGCTTAATCGGCAAAAGGAGAAGAAGACCTACCTGGTTCTTGAAGGTATATATTAATATAGATCCACTTCATTATGTACATTTTATATGAAGAACAAGAGAATTTTTTTCTTCTTCTTTTTTTGTCGAACAATTTTTGAAGATATGTAACTACTTTTTATGTATTGGATGTCAATGCAGATGCCAATAAAAAGGAGAAGAAGTATTGTTTTTATAGGACAATAGTTGGTGGTTTGGCTGGATTTGATCGATTTATCTCTATTGAAGATTTTACTGATGCCTTGAATGGTTATCTCATTGATGATACATGTGAGTTTGGAGCGGATGTATTTGTATCTAAATCGAGAAGAAAAGGCAAAGGAGAGCGTGTTTCAATGAATCTCAATACCATTATGTACAAACACACTTGGAAAGTTACTGATTTTTCGAAGTTTGACACACCATCTTGTTCACAACCATTCACCGCTGCAGATCAAAAATATTGCACATGGTATTATATCTTTAGTCGATGAAGCTTGAAGATCCTTAATTGCAAATGACACACACGCATATGCAGATAATCCAATTAAAAATGTTGTCATGTGTTTGTTAATGTTGCAGGAAATTGGTGCTCTATCCCAGGGGTCTAGGCATAGGAAAAGGTAGTCATCTTTCTGTTTTTTTGCATGTATATGAACCGGAAAACCAGCTTCCTATTGGATCTAAGATACTTGCGGAGTATACCATACGCATTATGGATCAAATCCATGGCAAGCATCGTTCTATTAAAGGTAAGAGTTACTGGGGATGTAGTGCATAATAACTATTTAGTTAGTATAAACCCCCTGTTTCTTTTTTTTTTGCAGGTAAAAAGTGGTTCAGTGCCCCGTTTTGGAGTTGGGGTCACTATCAGTTCATTACACAAGAAGCCAACGCGGCGTGCCTTAAGAAAGATAGTTGTATATTGGAGGTCGAAATCTGTATCTTAGGACTTTCCATTCCTGGAATTTCTACGACATAAATGGGAGTTGCATCATTGAGGCATAATTCAGTATCCTGGGAATTTCTACGCCTAGTCCAAGTTTTTAAAGGAGGCTTTTGCATCTTGAATACAAAAAATATGATAGCTAGCTTTTGGTCTGATGTTAGAAATGTGAGCAGGTTGAAGCTGTCGCCTTTTGGCATGATAATTAATTTTACCTTAATTTCGACAATGTTTTGTTATGCATTTTTTTTTCCGTTATCAATAAAGTATAAATACGGGACTCCAATAATGGGTAGTCCCTTCTCCCTTTAGGTTGAAGAAGGGATTTGTGCCCGACAACGATGAGATAGATGATATAAGCTTGCCTAATTCCTTTAATAATGAACATATCTATAATTTCTGTATTATAGGGAAGCAAAAATTAAAAGTTTAGCATATTTTTTTTCTTAAACTCCAACAAATTCCATATTTTACAGCAATCTCTAAAATCTCCATAATTCTTGTTTAAAATTTTAGAGATTGATGTAAATTTAGGGAATTTAGTTTTCTCTTTCCTCACTATCCCAAAAATGGAGATAGTTATAGGGAATCTGTTAGAGCAAAAGATGCCCATTTTTCCTTTTTTTTTTGTTGAGAAAAGTACCACATTCCATTAATAACCAAATAACCACACAGGTTACAGCATCAACGAAACCAAACACTACTAGGATTTTTGCCTTAGACATCGGCCAAAAACCGATGTTAAAAAAAAAACCATCCGATGTCTTAGTGGCCTAGTGGGTGATGTTAAAGATCACAAACAAAAAGACATCGGTCAAAAACCGATGTCCAGTTCAACAATAGACATCGAATAAGCTTATGGAACCGATGTAAAACAGTTATTATGATGACATATTAGTGTGTTTAGATATTGTTAAACCTTCATATTTTGGCATTTAATGTTTAGTGAAGTATAGGTCCAATAGCAGAAGTATTCATTTTAACATTGTTACTCCGATTAGAAACGATGTTTTATATGGTATCAGACATCGGATTATTTTCATTTTGCCTGCCGTTTGTGAGGTTCACACATATTTTCCATATATCCTACTATTTAAGATTCAATGTACATTCCTTAGTATATATAATAAATGATGTGCATTATTATAATAAACATCGTTTCCTTTTATGGAGCGATGTCCATTTTACTATATTACATCAGATTTTAGGTTAACAACGATGTCCAAGTTGATTCCAGACATCGTTTCCCAAATTGTGAATCGATGTCCAAATTGATTCCAGACATCGTTTCCCAAATTGTGAATCGATGTCCACATTGATTCCAGACATCGTTTCCCTAATTGTGAATCGATGTCTACATTGATTCCAGACATCGTTTCCCAAATTGTGAATCGATGTCCACATTGATTCCAGACATCGTTCCCTGTAGTTTACATCGACGGTCGATTAGTTTTTTAAACATCGCTTCTTACTCAATAGGTTGTTATCCATGAAAAACGAGACATCGATTTTAGTTTCGAAACTGATGTATTATCTCTTTATTGACATCGTTTTTGTAGTTTAACACTGATTTGAAAGAGGTGTATATACATCATATCTTTTATATGAGATGATGTCCAAGAAAGTAATTATAGCTGCCAAAATGCTTGTAATCCACATTCGACAACATGACATTCTGAATTAATTGAATATGGGGCATTGCATTAATTTATGTCGAACAGCAGAATTGTTAATAGTTTCAAAAATAGGCAAAAACACCCCAACCTACATCAAGGCTAGCCCAAAATAGACCATTGCAATAACTATATGCAGTTTAGTTCAACTGCAACTGTACAACTTTCTACGTCAAAATGGTTCTACAAAATCTAGCTAGCCTTACTCAAAATCACTTTGGTAGAGTCAGCATCTATAGCAAAGTCTGCAAATAGTCAGCTACTTCAATGCGGACCTCGTCAAGTTCATCTTGGGTGTATACTTTCCGAGTCTTCGCTGCCCACTATGAATATATTCAATAACATAAGTCATAATCTGGCCGCTATAAAATCTGGCCAATATTTAATCTGCCCACATAAGTCATAATCTGCCCACTATAAACGCACTACAAAATCTGCCCACTATAATTACACCAAAGTTTCCATCAAACTATAATGCATATACCTTGGTCGGAAATGAAAGTGTGTCATCATTTATAATGTCCTTCATGTATCGCATTACACAATAGCCACACTCAACTCCACCCGGTTGTTTAGGTACGCCCTGTTTATTCACATTATTGAATTAGAAAGTTCATACTAAATAGAATATTGTAACTTAATCAACCACATATATCATACTAACCGGAAGTAGTTTCAATTTCGGCACCTTCTTAGCCCTACCCGTTTCAGCATTGAAACTTTTAATTGCACTGCACAACCAAACAATGTCATTATCTAGCAGAAAATAACTTAGTTATAGACAATTGAAAATAAAAAACCAAGGACATGCATGTGCTAACTTTATCACAGAGTTCTCCCATGCTTGGTAATGGATTGATTTTCCCAAAGGGTCCAAGATGTAGATTTCATCCTCCCATATGATTGTCAATATCCAATATTCCCTACATTATTAATGTAGCCCACATAATGTATCACCAACTAAACAAACTGCAACTGACCACCAAAAGAGATGAAGAATTCTTACCCCGGATTGTAGGGCATAAAGAATATGCGATCAGCCTTTCCCTCTTTCAACCGATTCACTAAGTAGGAACTAAAGTCTGATCTCTCGCAATTATATGTAGCAGCAGGATCAATAAAGGCAAAAGTTTCCAACTCGTCTCGTTCAGTAATAAGTTCATGTAGTTGCCTATGTAAAAAAATCTGGGATTAAATTGTTGAAACGTGAGACATAAAAAATCAAAAATCAGGTCCAAGTAAGAAGGTGCTTACACCATGTATGCTGCTATCACTCCTTGGCCAATCTTTTTCATTTCTACGAGATCAATCACATTCTCAATCAAGATGAAGAGTTGTTTATGTATGCCAAAGACATTGTCATCCAACACTGTGGTTATTGCCTCACTAGTTTGTTTCATGATTGTTGTGGCATGTTTATACAATAACTTACAGCGCTTGGGCACAAATGGAGGAAGCTCAACTTTATCGAACATTGATTTGACGAAATCCATATTTCTTTTCTTTTTCTGTTAGCAAAGAAATTGGATGACATCATCATTTAATCAAACTAACTATAATGTGTACTCCTATAGCTGCAATATAAAACAGAACCTACAATATGCAACAACATATAGGTCCATATATACCTTCACCGGTTGTCTTCGAATAACAAACTCCTCAGGCCAAGCCACGTGACTTCCAACCGCTTCTCGAACCAATTCCATCTCACCCATTATAGGGAAAGGTAGTGGTGCATCGCCTTGAATCTCACCATCCACCGACACTCTAACACACCCCTCCTTCAATGGAGCTCCATGTATCGTCTTGTTAATATCCGCGTCATGAAATACGGTACCAAAACCAACTATGTTGCTGATGGTATTCACTGCCAACTCGCAGGTGCCACCCTAGAAGAAAAATCATATTCACAAATTACCAAATAGCAATGAGATTACACACATTAAAAGAAGACAAATATTGAAATTGGAATAGGTGTAATATATTTACCATATCTGCAGGGGGAGGAACAATCTCACAATCATCTACATTTTCTTGCACCTTGTCAACATCAAGATCAATTGGCCTTTTCTTTTCTTTATCATGGAAACTGCCTTTATCTGATATAGGGGAATGTGGTGTATAGGTTGCCTTTTCTGTTATCAATGCTTCTAATTGAGCAATCCTTTTATTTAATAGCTCTTCTGCCTTTGCTTGTTTTTCAAGAATTTTTTTCTTTGTCTCCTCCAGCTCCCGATCACGCTCTTTATCACGTGCCAGTAATTCTGCCTTAGTAATTCTCACCCTTTTCTGCTTTGGAAGCTTAAAGTAGGTAGACGGATTTACGAAGCCTCCAACACCCCTTACCCTACCCGAATGTTCAAGAGTTTATAGTGCTTGAGATGATACATCACTACTCCCTGAAATTTCTAGCTCACCCTTCCTTTTCTTCTCCATCAATTCATCCTGATAAGATATGTAAAGATACATTACATGAGGTCATAAACTATAAATTATTGAAAACCCATCAAAAGCAGTAGCACAACTAAAACAAATTATGTAGTATCAGCCAAAGAGCTTATTATTATACTCCAAAACATCAATATCAGGAGGTTATAAGAAATGATCACTTTCAGATTCATATATGCCTAATCAAGTTGAGGAAGGATCGATTAACAATAGATTTAAACTTAACAATACTTACTCATTTCCCAAAGGTTTAAACTACTTTCCAATGTCACCATCAGATTCATGTATGCCTAATCAAACAACAGTTTCTGTGATACTTACTATCTTTGTTGCAATCGGTGTCACCTCCTCACTTATCTCCCCATTTTTAAGTACACGGGCCTTCTTCCATACAATTGCACGGTCAATAACCTCTCTTTCAGGCCAAGAATGTTTCTGTGCAGCGGTTAAAACTTAATAGTAAATACATTGTATATAAAGCGTTTAGAAATCATTATGCTAAAAAATGGATCACAAGAACAGATTATAATTTACCAATTCCTCCTCTAGTCCAATATATCCCTTTCTTGATAATCTATGATGGTATTTTCTCTTCTTGACTCGTTTACTTTGGTCATTATGAAGTTTCTGCACAGAAAATTAAGACTTCAGATCAACAATATTACAGTGCATGTGTGAAAGTTAGATTAAAATCAGAAAAGTACTCAATATAGACTATAACAGCCTTCTATGTAAACTCATCATACCAGCCATGCCTCTGTAGTCCTCTGACTTACAAACTCCTTCCATGGCAGCAACCCAACAAATGCATACTGCTTTGGTGGCTTTCTCAATTTCTTCTTCTTTCCCAAGTATGGCAGCACATACTTATTTGTTAAGTTGGTCTTGAATTGTCTCCATTTAGTGCCAGCAGATGTCAACACCAATTTCTTGCTTTCAGGGGCCACTTTGAATGTATCCTGTGCAAAGATGAGTAATGGACATGTAAGAACAAACTGGACAAACTCAGAAATTGACAAATAACAAATCTGGCTGCGCAAGTTGGAAAAAAAGGTGGAAATAACAGTAGCTTGCACACTCCAATACTCAATATTCATATTGGTCACAATTCATTGCAAAAGTTAGGAGAAAAATCAGTTCCAATTCCCTTTGATTAGATAAAATGATTTCTACTTCCAAATACTAAAACAGACTACAAATTTCCTTTCCTTATTGATCAGCAGCTAAACTAACAATAAGAAATTGAAATAACAACATGGTGAACTGAACACTTACTGACAAAATTGAACAGATATAATCAATTGAAAAAGAATAGCATGGATCAATACCTGGACGTCGATCCAAATTTTATCTTTCAATTCACCATATACTTCGGGCCAGCTTACAAGGTTAATGGGCACCATTTTCCGCGCTAGCATCCCTATATATGATTGCAAAGTGTGTCGTACTCATCCATTGGGATTCCCCGTGTCGGTGTATGTCACTTTAAATTTTTTTCCCAAAGCTTTCTTGATCACAACCTTATACATTTCCACCACACTTCGCTTCCCTCTTCTTTTAGTTGATTCGGTGCTTGTGATGGTCTCTGCAGATTCAGATTCTGCTTTCTTATCAGCCACCTTGTCAGCCTCAGAACAAGTCTCCAAATCAGCTTCTTTCTTTGAATTTTTATCACTTTCAGCCTTTTCCTTCTTCTTCAAACCCATTGCTTCCAACTATCTGTTCACAAAGTACAAATAAATGTTATAGGCAAACAAAACACTTGAAAACAGTAACCTGCTAAATTAGTAAATAGTGAAGGGTACATCAAAGGCTATCACAAACAAATGCACTTAAATAAATCACATAGTTGATTCAAAGTCATAAAACAGTAATTAAAAAGTGTTTTAACTCCAAATACAATACAAATACAAGCCTAACTATTGTTCTCTTGGAGAGGTGAATTGGTCAACCCAAAACCCCTCCACATTCACTCTCATGTAAGTGGCATCAGGCTCATTCTCCTCTTCATCACAAGGCGAAGGTATTTCTGCACAGAATGGTTGATGTTCCATAGAGGTGTCCCCTAGATCATCTTCATAGAAACAGTCACGGTAATCTCTGTTTGGGGTTGTTAGTACAACGAACCACTCTGCATCAATGGGATCTTCCACATAAAAAACTTGTTTCACTTGACCAACAGAAGCAAATCTATCTTTCTTATGGCCTTGCCGATTAAGGTTTACCAATGTAAAACCTAACTCATCTTGTTTAATTCCTTTTTCATTCTCTGCCCATCGACACAAAAACAAAGGGGCCTTGAAATCATGATAATCAACCTCCCAAATCTCTTCAATGACCCCATAAAATATCATATCACTCTCCACCGGATTTTTATCCTTGGCTCTCGATACCTGCCAAGTTTTAGCCACTAAGGTAACACCACTATTTTGGACAGCTCTAGCATTGTCTCGCTGCTTTGTGAAGTATTTAACTCCATTATATCGATACCCTTCGTAACTATGCACCGTAAAACTCGGTTTTCCAGCTAGCCACCTAATTGTTTGGGAAACCTCGTTAGGATTTTCCTTCATTTGAGCTGAAACCTGGTTACACAATAGGCATATTATGTCAACTTTTTCAATCTATACACTTCATTCTTACACAAATAAACAGCTGAACAGAATATGTACTCACCTTGGCTTCAAACCAATCAGCAAAAGTACGATTGTGCTCACTAATTAGCCATTGTTTACTCTTCTTTTTCCCAGCATACAGCTGCTCTACAATGTTTTTATGTGCGCTGTCCACATAAAAGAATAATAAGGATATGTCTGCTGCAATATTCAGAGTAGATTAAAATAAAGGAATAAGATAAAAATATAAGGTTAATGTACTTACATCTTATACGGATCCACCTCAGCATTATTGGACAACACATGAAGATGTGCCTGATCTCTCTCTTTCTCATCAATACACTTAAGTTTCGCAGTAGAAAGTGAGCCACAGAGCTTACTTTGATCCTTAGGAACTCCAATTGGATTACAACGTTGAACAAACTCGGAGCAAAACTCCACAGATTCTTCTCCAACATAACTCTCGGTTATACAACCTTCTGGATGAAAACGGTTGCGAACATACCCCTTCAAAACTTTCATAAACCGTTCAAATGGATACATCCATCTATAGAAAACGGGACCACATAATCGCACTTCTCTAACTAGGTGCACAGTAAGATGTACCATTATGTCGAAGAAGGAGGGAGGGAATATCTTCTCTAGCCCGCACAAGGTCAAAACCAAATCGGATTGCAACTTATCCAACTTTGAGACATCAACCACTTTGGTGCACAAAGCATTAAAGAAGAAGCACAGCCTCATTATGGAGATTCGAACATGCTTAGGAAGCACCGAACAAATGGCCACAGGAAGCAACTGTTGCATTAATGTATGACAATCATGTGACTTCAATCCATACAGCTTCAAATCATCCAGATACCAAATTTTTTATGTTTGATGAATGACCATAAGGAACTTTCATAAACAAGAAAGAAGTACACATTTTTATCTTCTCTGCCCTTGACAAAGTATATGGGGCAGCAGGTAAATAGGTTTTTTTCGCCCCAATATTTGGACCCAAATCAAGTCTAACACCCATGTCAACCATATCTAAACGGGCAGCCACACTATCTTTTGTTTTAGAAGGCATGTTTAGTAATGTACCAATCACACTTTCACAAACATTCTTCTCAATATGCATCACATCGAGAGCATGGCGAATATGAAGAGATTTCCAATACTCCAAGTTGAAAAAAATGGATTTTTTCTTCCAAGAAGAAGTACCGGCAGAATCGGAGTTCTTCTTCTTTTTTCCCTTGCCATATTCATAGTTAATATGTTCTACCCTCTTAAACACTTCCTCTCCGGATAGTGGTGTAGGTGCAACTTCAAATTCTTGTTCATTATTAAATGCTTTTTTCTCCCTCCTATAAGGATGATGACGAGGTAGATACTTACGGTGGCAGCCATAAGACATTTTCCTACTATGGGGCAAATGTATGGCTGAAGTTGTATCACCACAAATTGGGCATGCTTTGTAACCTTTAGTGGTGCACCACGACAAGTTTCCATATGCGGGAAAATCATTGATGGTCCACAACAAAACAGCTCTTAGAGTAAAGTATTCTTTCCTATGAGCATCATACACATCATTAACTCCATCCCACATAGTTTGCAAATCATCAATTAATGGCTCTAAGTAAATATCAATGTCATTTCCCGGCTGTTTTGGACCAGAAATTAATAGAGATAACTTCATAAACTTCCTCTTCATGCATAACCATGGAGGAAGATTATAAGTCACCAATACTACGGGCCAACAACTATACCTACTACTTAGAGAGCTATGTGGGTTAATACCATCTGCTGACAATGCTAATCGAAGGTTTCTTGATTCACTAGCAAATTCGGGCCACTTATAATCAACCAACTTCCAAGCAGGAGAATCGGCTGGATGGCACATGTGTCCATCCTTAGTTCGCTTATCCTCATGCCAAGTGAGCATATCAGCTGTTCCAACAGATCTAAACAAGCGCTTAAATCTGGGAATTATAGGAAAGTACCACAACACCTTGGCGGGTTGGCCAACTTTTATAGTTTTATCTCTCTTTAACTTCCAACGAGAGACACCACACTTAGGACAAGTAGTTGCTGCAGAAAATTGTTTCCTATACAATATGCAGTCTTTAGGACATGCATGTATTTTCTCATATTGCAGCCCCAAATTGGTGAGTCTTCTTTGCCTCATAATGAGTTTGAGGCAATACATTATCCTTTGGAAGCAAAGACCCAACAGTGGCAAGTATTTCAAAAAAACAAGTGTCACTCATGCCAAACCTAGCTTTCAAATTATGAAGTTGCACCAATGCCTCTAACTTAGTGTGTTCACTATCTTCAAATAATGGTCTTTCTGCTTCATCAACAAACTTAGTAAACTCATATGACTCCTCATAATAATCACCTTCATTGAAAGCTGCTTGACACATATCAACAGTTTCATACCTAAATCAAGCGTTTGGAGGCAGGCCTAAACCACTAGGTGCACTGGCACAGGAGGACAATGTAGGTTCTCCATGCCACATCCAGTTTGTGTATCCCAAACTAAAGCCATAATCATACAAATGTCCCCTAATGAATTTAATCGACTTCTTTTTGAAATTTACACATCTTGCGCAAGGGCAACAAATTCTCTTACGGTTACTAGCATTTTCTTCAGCAAAAATCAAGAAATTTTCAACACCCAATTCGTACTTTAAAGTATCCCTATCTGCATTTATCCAAGATTTATCCATTGCTGAAATTAAAAAAAATGTAAAAAAAAAAAAAATTGAAATTAATGAAGTCATGGCATCAAACCAAACTCAAAACGTCAAGAATTCTTAAACTTCATGCACAGACCAAAGTCTATAAGAGTTGGATTGCTTACCTGAACACTTGGATTTATCTTGAAGTGATTGTTGAAACTAAATGCTCCTCAAATTTTAAACCCTCTGTTGTACGCTTCAATTGTTCAAACACTTCCTGATCAAGGACGCTCTCCTGCCAGCATATTAAAGATTAGAAAAAGTAGTAGCCTTTAAATTATACGGATATAAGTCTGAATTAAAGCAATTGGCAGATAACTGTAGAATTTAAGAACTATAGTATATTTGTTTCAAGAAATCTGATTATACATAATCTTAAAGCATCAACCAGTGAACAGATTTAGGACATACAAACCAGGCCAAAATCGAATCAATACATCTTATTTCTCTTAAGTACATCATAAATTGAGTAAAACAACAACCCTTCTTGAAACATCAAGTATGTAGATTGCTTCATAGTATATATAAGAGAAGTGCAAACAATAAAGATCGTAGTTCAAAGTAGCTGTTTATTCACAATTGAATCTGGAACATTAATACACAACTATGGGATAACATTTGTACAAGATACATAATTGATTATATTTAAGTTAATAACATAAAGCTAATGTTCTTGAATGAGGGTGTTAAAATATTAATGACTAATGCCATCTGGAAATTAAAAAAGGAAAAAAAAACAAAGATTATTATTTCAGTGGACGTCTCAATAAAAATAAGTTTCGAACATTGGTACTTTCATATTGTAATCTGCTAGTAACCTTCGTTAAACACAAAAGTAGACTATAATAGACCATACTAGAAACTGGACAGACTGATCTGCTTTAGAAAATATGAACAAATTTCTTATGTTTGTTTCGAACAGTGGTGCAACTATCAAATAAATCTCACTTCAATTTTACAATAAAGAGGAATAGTTGTCCCAATCCTACACTTACCAAACATGCATATATCTTCCTCTTCTCAAGCCTCTAATCCACCAATCAAAATGCCACTTCCAACCGCCAGTAGATAGAAAAGCAAAGCATAAACATCCCCGCATTTTTCTGAAGACAAAGGTTCAATCATAACAATTCCAAAACATCAAATTTAATATATAACATCAAAGGAAACATGCTTTACAGTCACTACCACAGTTTATCGTATATAAAACAACACATACAAGCTGCCATACAAAAACAACCCATACAAAGCCATACAACCAAAAGAAATAATCAAACCCTCACCCTTTAATAGTTGTTTTTAATCCCTCTCTGTAACCTGCAAACAAAAAGGAACAAAAGAGTCAGAAGGCAGAGCTGCAAAACAGAAATACAAGGGGTTAGAATTAACAAAAAAAGGGCGGAACTGTAGGCCACTATTTTTTTGCGGTGCTTACCGTTGAAAGATTGGCAGCAGGGCTTGGCGGTGGAGACACAATGATGCCTGAAATGAAAAGGATAAATTAATGTTCATGAAAAAAAAAAAAAAAGAACAGTTAGCAAGTACAGTGTGCAGTGGTGAAGCAGTGCTGACAATCAAAAGTGACATTCTGAATTAATTTGTTAAGCCATTTGAGGCGGTGATGTGCTGCAGCAGTGCTAGACATGGTTAATAACAAATGACGGCTACGTTAATTAAGCCTCAATCTGGAACTTGCAAAAATCAAACGGCCGTGACTATAATTAATTCAATCTTGCAGTTGCTAGACACATAAAGAAAAGCTTTGTACACTAGAAGCTAGCAGACAAAAAAAGATGGCATGTTTAATCAATTAATCTTTGGAGTGCTAACATGTTTAGTTAGAAGATAAATACAAAGTGCAGCAACAAGGTTCAATTAACAATTGCTTTGCCAAACAACAAATAGTTTTAATCATGTCAGGGCTTCTTAAAACGTGCTGCAAGTCATGGCCCTTCAAAATACATAAGTGATTATATGTGCTGCAAGATAAGCTTTCAAGCATATATAATTGATTATTAAGTCATGGATTGCTTGGCATAATTCAAAGCATGAAAGGCATGTTGTACTTTTTGACAAAAATGATGGCAGGAGTCTTCAAATATATATTGCATGATTAACAATTACAAATGATGGTCAAAAAGGGAGGTGATGAACAAGAAGACAAAAGGCCAAGTATGCAAGCATGTGTGCAGAAACCATTTTAAATTGCTTTGTTTTCTGGAATCAGTGGTAAATGGTGGTCACAATCAAAGCAGGACATGGTGGCAACAACAAACACAAGGCAGCAAGGTCATTGTCAAAAGCCTACCTTTCTGAAAGATTGACCGTGGAAAAATGGTGAAGACCTGCAGATAATGACAATAGTGTTGATTAATATAGTGGAATGAGAATTTGTCAAAACATGTTGCAATCAAAGCAAAAAGCAAAAGAAAGAAGACGCTCCATCTCTGAATCACAACTAAGCCCAAGCAATTGGCAATTAGAAAAGAAATATACATAATCCAGGACCAGTAGGACAACCCCAGTTGTGAGCTACCTTAAATAAACCCAAAAAACACAACAGATACTATTCTAAAACAACTTTCCTAAAAGAGCAAGTATAAGCCAGATTTCAAGAATCAATAGGTAAAGAACAAAATCAGAACCAACCCAGAAACTGATTAATCAAAACAATCGATACCCATATCAGTACTCATCTCAAAGCTTCAAACTTTACCATCGAAGCCATCACTGAAGCACAAACACAAAAGCATGCACCTTCCTTGAAGCAAATCACATCAATAATGTGAAGCTTTTTAGTTGATAAACAAGCAAAATTTGACATTGGCAGACCACTCAAGGACATGTATGCTACGTTTGGTGAAATGGGTCCAACAAAGTTTGGAAATTTAAGCTTATGGTTTAGTTTAAGACCCAAAATTTACAAAAACCGAAACCTAAAACTCAACAAAATCCCCAAAATTTCCCAAATCAGTGACAAACAATGACAAGAATTGTAACGCCCCAAACCGCACCTCACCAGCTTGGGCACGTCACAGTGCCGCGGGGCTCTAAAATATAAACCGAAAGCTCGATTCACATTCTAGAGGACCGCTAGGCATTTTGTTAGAAAACTTTTTGCGAAACACAGCGGAAGCTACCGATATTTTTGAGGTGAAAAACTTGAGTTGCTGAAATCTATTTCACTCATCCAGTACTTGGATAAGGATCACACGAGGTACAGATTTCAATGGAAGAGAATTCAACTGAATGATGACACGAGACTAGGTAGCAAGAAGCTCCAGAACCAAAGTTCGAGAAATAGAATTTAGAATAAGGTTCACACGGTAATTTACCGAACTTGTTCTGCACACCCAGCTCCATCCGTTATTGTCCCGTCACCAGTGCACAGTACCTGCATCCATACTGTTGTAGGGGGTGAGCTTTCGTCCTCGCTGCTCAACAGGAACTCTACCTCAAATAGACTCAAAACCAATAACCAAATATTTGGGCTGCCCAGTATGAAAACATATTTAAACCAAATATTTAAAAGAACGACAAACTTTAATGTTTTTCAACTTGAAAACCGATGCATGATGCTTAAATAAATACGGCGCCGAATCCAAGTATTACCTGATGGCCGGTCCCATAGACCCACTACACGACCTTACCTCAATTTAATTTATCACCAGGTAAGCGTAGCGAGAACGTCCACTACCTAGCTATACACACGTACCGAGTCCGTGATTGCAGATACTCGGACGACCGGTATAGCTAACCCTCCGGAGGTTTTGGGGATCGAACCCAAGGAAGTCAGAGCCACCCTTCGCTCTCAAGCCATCACACATTTTCTCACGGATTGGTTAGTATGCATTGCATTTTACATAACCAACCCATACCACTTATCATGCATCACATTAATAAAATATAAAAGAAACTCACAACCCGAGGAGAGTCCTGAATCCCTACCTGGATTCCGATGCTTTCTCTACGTACTCCGAGAGTCGCGGACCTTCAGTTCCTCAGGTAACTGGAGTCCTGAGTCCCAACATTTTCAACAGTTAAAAATCTTTTGAATAATTAAATGAAATCTCGACGATTTATATATCGTCCAAACCAACTTTTCCTGATTTGACCAGGAGTTGACCACTTTGACCGACCTTTCCTGGTTTGACCAGGATTGACAAACTTTGACCATTGTTTGACCAATCGTTAATCGTTCGATAATTACCTAAATTATCGAACATTGACTTGAAGTTACGTTATCGACCAAACATATATTGAGTGCACCCGATTACTAAGGCCACCCAATATATATATACTTATATATTAATTTCTTTCACTTTCTATCCATTTAACATAAGTACAAGCATAGAACATATTTCCAATTTCATCAACATTTTATCTCAATCACGCTACACTTGGTCTTTTACTTCCATTTCGTATCTTGTCGCATAGTAATTACATGGAATTTACTATGGACACCCAATACTTTCCAATTTCCATATAAGGTGTACCCAAAACTACTATGGACACCCAATATGTTATTTTTCTTTCTTTACGCTACCATTTCACACAATGTGTGCCCAAATTACTAAGGACACCCATACTCAGAGTTGACCATTTTCCTGATTCACAACAAAACTCAATCCACAATTATAATATCAATAGCATATTCAACAACATATTCAAACATAAACTCCAAACACCCAGAGATTAGAACCACCTGACAAAATCGACAACCAGAGGAACTCCAATTTCAACCGAGCTAAACCCAACTCACTTTAACCACTTCTAATCACCATTCCAAGACCAAAGCTTTCAAGGTTTGGATTATACCTTCAAGTTCCTCTGCTATCAACTCGGTTTCCCAAAACTCTCTGCCGAAACTAGATTGATGAAGAACTGATGATTCTCACGCCAACAGCTCAACCAGTTTCTTGATTGTTGGCCTATGAGTGCAGTTCAACAAGAAACAAAGCCCAGAAAGGCTGGAGAAGTCGCCGGCGTCGAAGAACACGGCGAAGCCGAAACTTAACCCAGAAATGAAAATCATCAGAACCCAATCCAAACTGAAACTAATTACACAGACTTAAAGATCATGACCAGGAGAAAAGGTTTTATACCACAGACGGCCCAGAAGGTGGCCGGAGGCGCCGGAAAATTCAGAAATCGCCGGTAAAGCTTCGAGCTTCTGAGCTTCGAATCTCTCTCCAGGGTCTGTGCATGGACGAACCAAGAGCACGAGGATGTAGACGACGAAGAGGTGAAGAAGATGGTGGTCGGCCGTCGTCGATCGGTGGCCGGACGAAGTAGCGCCGGTCGAATCCTACTGTGGGTTTCTGGGTTTCGTCGGGTCAGAGAGAACTCTGGTTCTCTTCCTCTCTCTCGATCCTTCTGGATCTCCCAACAGAACACTTAGATATATAGACTGATCCCATTTAAGGATGGACGGCTAGGATCAAGCGGTAACTAATTAACGGCCCAGATCGCATCAGGACAAATACTATTTATTTAAAATGAATTTCCATAATTTCCAAACTTCGGAAATTCATTATAAACACTTCGGGTGTCCGAAAAATTCCCCGAAAATTCTCACGAACTCGTTGTGTCGTGTACTTTATTACCCAACTCCTAGATTAAGGATTTCACTTTATGAAAAATTCTGAAATTTTCCTCAAGCATCTTGATATTTATCGAGATCGTTGAATAATTTCTCGTACGATCTCCGCTAGGCTCGAAATATTTTTCCGGGGCTCACAGTTCCACCCCCCTAAAAAAAATTTCGTCCCCGAAATTTCCTGATTGGTCAAATGGTCAACAATACTTTACTTTTCATGTCGGACTCCAGTACCCATAACTATTTCTCAGTCTAATTTCTTGTGGTACAATTCGACTATTACTAGTCATACATATCAACACCGGAGCTAGCACTTCTCTTTACCAAGTGTTCCTCAGTTATCACCAACAGGATACACTTTGCTCCTCTATTTTTCACTTTTCTGTAACCGCAAGACTTTCGTTAGAACAATTGGACTGAGTCATTCACAATCTCATTACTCTCCTCATAACACTGCCATACTTGGCATTTCCATGGACAATTTATGTCTATACCAAATGAAACTGGGTAAGTACCAACCCTGTTACCCTAACTCAATATTGCCACTGCTGGCAACTCATAGCCGATTCACGTCTCCATCCAATTCCCGCTTATCACAAGCACACAGTTATCCGGGAATTTGGACTGAACAGGAGACATACTCAACCACCTGTAGGTGAAATCACGACTATCCATGGGTAAAATTATGTTCCCATTGCGGAACCTATGTCAACTATGAGAGCAAGTCGACGTCGTCGCCGCGACTCGTAGCTTCTGGCGACCATTAACGTCCAATGGAATACACGCTGTTAACAATTCACTGGTCGTCACTAACATGGAATTCGCGATTCATCGTGGAAAACATATCGGTCCTCAAAAGGACAACCACGCGCTAAGCTGGCTGAGTATCCGTCTTTTCTAGTCAAGAAAAGCATGACGGAACCTAATAGCCGATTTCTTGATGAAACTTTACGAATTTTCGCGTAGTGCACCCGAGTTCGTTACGTATTCGTTTATGACCGTTGTCTCGGCTAACGCATCCATTCCATGAACTCAAAAGTGAAGCACCCCTTCCAACCACGCGGACGATATGCATCGTGTTATCAACATCGAATCATTTTGCCCTACCGGAAACAGCCACGTGCCATCGGATCTTTGGACACTGGTTCGATGAACTGATGATCAGTCTTGAAAGTGAGATTCAACAAGTGCTTCCGTCACTATCTGACGAAATTCGAGGATCACCATTAAAGGTTTACCTCTTGAAGACTGAAGGCTCATACGCTTCCATACATAGCACAGCGTTGATCTCGAAAGCATCGCCAAAATTAGAGGGGCTGATGGTTAAACACCCATGAACAACACTCATAACGTACTTGACGTCAAAACACCTTTCTAGTCTACACATTGTCAAGACCCTGTTAAGCCAAATAGCTAAGTATACGCAATTCGCGTTTCTAATGGTGATGACGCAAGCTTTCCGCCCTTCGTTCTTTGCACGTCACCTTCTTGCCTTTCGGTTGCCAATCGTCTAGTAGTATAGAGAATATCCTCCCTTACTACAGATTACGTTGAACTTGACTTATATGGATAAGCAACCGAAAACAATGCTCAAAACTTTGTTTTGCAAATTCCTAAGAAAAGGAATTTGAGCTCTAGGAAATTCCAAATGATTTCCAATACGACAACTGTAAACTTCCAAGAAGGGAAGAGAAAGGAAGTGAAAATTTTTACCAAAACAACTTGCAGAAGAGTTTCCAAGTTTTCCCTTCTCGTAAAGCAGATTTGGAAAAATTTCCACGATTTCAAGTCCAGTCGAAAAGAAGTGAAATCTTCCAGATCATTGGCCAAGATGTTGAACATTGTTGTGTTAAAATTTCAAAATTTCGGAGCTCTAGAAGTCATTAGAAATTAATTTGCTACAACAGAAAGTCAGCAAAACTTTGAGATTAAAAAATCTCAGCCTTGAGACTGATTCGGAGGGTTAAAATTCCCCATCTTTGGGTGAAATTTGTTGGAATTGAAAACAATTTTTAAAATAACTTTGAAATCACTTTACTCGAAATACTTTTGCAACCCGAAAACCTGTTCAAAACACAAAATTTTCTAAACCTTGAAAACAACTCAAATGGAGAGGTTTCAATGTTGAACTAGCATGATTCCAACTACAACCAGAACTTTAATGATGTCAGATAAAATCAACCAAAGGAAGAAAATAAGAGTCAACGTAACTATTAACAAGGAAGGAATACTCGCAGTCCTTCTAGGATCCTTACCGGTAACACGTGTTGTTGCAAGTGACCAGAATCCTAGAGAGTCGCCTGCCCTTCCTTGAAATACGTTCGACTTGATGACCTTTCACCTAGAGTCAAGCCGTTTGGTCCACGAAACAAAGTAGGCTTATTTTCTCGTACGTACGCGAATCTCGACGTCCACAAACTCGAGTCAACTATAGCCATAAGTGACATGGAGTTTTTACCGCATATACGAGTGAGTCGAAGAAACATAATTCGAGAAGTCGCCATAGAGGTCGCACAGTGACACACACCTCTTCTCCTTCTTCCCTTATGGTACGCTTCAGGCCCATGCTGAATCCGCATTTTCTTGTTTAAGCATTCCCGAGGAGGTCTACATACTTTAAAGTATAACATAGGGTGATCTTAGTCAAACCCATAAATCTTCTAATCGCGTAGCTTCCTCGGCTACCCCAAAGCAACGCCTTATATGGTACCACTCGCCGAAACCATGCTTTTAGATTTTACAATCCTAAAATTTCACAAGCAACGTCAAATGGCGAGTACTAAAGCACAATTAAATCCCTCTTACTTAATTTCGAGGTCGACATGTCCCAGCGAGGAATTTCATTCCGCTGTTAAGTAGATTAAGTAGCTGAAGACCCACTTTTCCTTCACTCATACCTCTGAGGCACGAGAAGCGTCAACGAGTTGTGCTCGACAGGTTCTTCCCGGAATAATGATTCAAATTCCTCGAGAGTTGTCAAATGACATTTCAAGTCAAGACTAACATGAGAGCAACAATCAACATCACTCAGACAACTAAAAGAAATTCACAAGACAGTTGTCCAAACATCCACTATGCTTATAGGGACCCAAAGTTTGTCGTTCACGTACCTTTTCCTTTTACTTTTACCTCATACTGGGCCCACGTACGTTTCTCGCGGTCTGTGCACTGTGGAGGAGCTTTGGGTGGCAATACTCATTCAAATTCAAGAAAAACAAATGAAATGATGAACAATAACTGGACTCGATAAAGATTACAAGATAGATGCAACATCGAGTCCCACCAACAATATTTCAATGAATAGGATTCACGTGATTATGCTGAATTTGTTTGGAAGTGAATCCATAAACCAATTCAACACAGCGTATGAACATACAACAGTTGGACTTGAAAAGATGATGAGACAAATCACAATAATCGAGTCTGTGGAAGCAATCAAGTAAACTAGACTCGACAGGATATCCAAGGAATAATCAATCAGCAAGTCCAACTTCAATAGCAATAAGCACAATTTTTAACGAACCAGATTCACTGAACAAAGCGATGGCAAACAACCAAATCGGTAAGTGAACCCAACCATATCTCAACACAACAATCAAAATGACAGAAAATCACACAACCACAATTTCAATTTCAAGGACAAGTCGGAACATAAGTCAGCCTTTCCAAGAAGGGATAACGATTTTCGGATTAAGAAATCCAAAAGAAAACAAACAATAGTTCCGACTGACAACACGTCGAAGTTTCGAAGAATAACTCCAGAGTCATTTATTTCCCGCAAGTTGTATTCAGTAATTAACAACTTTCAACCGCGATATACATTAGGGGGATCCGGTGGCCAGTCGGGCCCTAAACCGCGTGAAGAGTTGTAATTATATGAACACACACAAGCAACAAGTTGACTTGGGAAATGGTTGTTCAAGAACGTGTTTCGGAAGTCGGAACCTTTGACTTGAAAAGTTGTTAGAAAGTTTACCTAACATTTGAAAAGGTTTGACCTCCTGTTACTGTTCAAAACTTTTGGTTTTCGGTGTTTACTATTTACGTGCTTAAACCCGTACCGACTTTGAAATCTGATACCACTTTCTGTAACGCCCCAAACTGCACCTCGCCAGCTTAAGCACGTCACAGTGCCGCGAGACTCTAAAACATAAACCGAATGCTCAATTTACATTCTAGAGAATCGCAAGGCATTTTTGTTGATAAACTTTCCGTAAAACGCACAGCGGAGATTTTGAAATACTTTTGAGGTGAAAGCTTCTTGAAATTACAAAATTCACTTTGTTCGTCTAGAACTTGTCATTTTCGAATAGTCAAGGACTAATAGACTTAACCACACAATGAACACTCAACAACAAGTTTCAGAATGGCGGGGATCACGAAATAAAGATCAAGAGTACATCAGAAACTCGTTTACCGTCCGGAAAGGTTATCGAATTCCGCGCACCCAGCTCCGTCCGCTACAATCCCGTTACCAGTGCACAGTACCTGCACATACACTGTTGTAGGGGTGAGCTTTCGTCCTCGCTGCTCTAAGGGACCTACTCCGGCTAAGTTTGAAAATCAACTAAAACTTTGTAACAATTTGGATTTGGGCCCAGTGTGAAAACAAAGCGAATATATATATAAGAACGACAAACTTAAAATATCATTAATCTTAAAACCCGATGCATGATTAGAAAACCACGTGCGATTTACCTGATGGCCTGGTTCCGTAGAACCAACATCTGACCTTACCAGTCACAGAGCGCCAAACTTAACACACTAGCTACACACACGGAACCGAGTCGTCATTGCGATTGCGCACTGTCCGACCGGTGTAGCTAACCCTCCGGAGGTTTAGGGGTGGCCAATCCCCAAGGAAGTCATCGACCACCTTTCCGCTCTCACACACCGCCATCAACAATCTTATACGCACGTAACTTGAAAACATTTTAAATTTGAACTAACAATACACTTTCATCATGCATCACGTATATAAACAAATATGGAAAACCATTAGCCAATAGAGAGTCCCGAGTCCCCTACCTGGATTCCGATGCTTTCTCTCACGTACTCCGAGAGTCGCGAACCTTCCGTTCCTCGGGTATCTGGAGTCCTAAGTTCCGACATTTCGGTAGTTAATAGTCTATTGAACATATATTTAAATCTTGACGATTTATAAATCGTCCGACCAACTTTTCCTAGTTTGACTAGGAGTTGACCAACATTGACCCATTTGACCAAGAATTGACCAACCGTAATAGGTTCGATAATTAACCCAAATTACCGAACATTTTACTTGAAATTAGAAAATCGACCAATTTCAATTCCTCTCCTTGAATTTTGCATCACATAGTAATTCTGTCGAATTTACTATGGACACCCATACATATTTTAGACCATTTCTCCGCATTCACAACTATATATTTTTTTTTATTTTTTATTTTTAACATAACTCCATTTCACAATTGTGATATCAGTTACTACTCTTAGTAACAGATTCACCAACTCGTCCAACATCCTTCCCAAATCAAAATAACTTCAACTCACCACAACAATGACAATTCGTTAAGCTCAAACATAAAATCAAGGAGTTTCTATTGCATAGCATCAACCAAAACCACCACAAATCAATTCTGTATTCCTCTGATTACAATCAAACTTGATCCATACTTGTATAACCAAAACGCGACAATCGAATTACCAAGCAACAGAGAACTTCAAATTTGTTTCACAATTACCTTTGTCGAGTTCAGTACAGTACCAAAACCCAATCTGCACCGGTGAAGGTCTGGAATCGACAACATTCTTGGTTTGATACCTCAGTGCACATTCCGGCAACCCAAGCTCTCTATCCAACTCGCAAAGCTTTTCGAAACTCGGTGATGAACAAGGTCAACCTTCGTCTGCAGATGCAGCCTAGCCAAAAACCAAGTCCAGAAGCGCCGGAAAAGCTACCGGCGTCGAAGAGGCGACGGGGCCGAAACAACCCACAAACCAAAAACAGTCAAAATCGATCGTATTGAAAAACTAATTAGACTAACGTGGAGACCATGACGAGGGGATCAATTTCGGTACCTCACGCAACCCCGACGATCGCCGGAAACTGCAGAAGCTTCGCCGGAAAACCCGAAGCTTTTGGGTTTCGATTCTCTCTTCTTACTCCATGCATGGACGATCCGTGACCAGAGGAGGAAACACGATGAGAAGACGCATCGAGCATGATCGGTGCGCCGCTGTGAAGTCGCCGGACGAGGGAAGTTCCGATCGGGTTCAGTCGCCGGGTCGACGGGCTGGAGAAACGGGTCGAGGCTTCTGATGTGTTCTGGAACAATCTGGGACGCTGATCCTATCAAAGGGCTATTTATAGCCTGACTTCAATTAAAAGGAACGGTGCTGATCAAGCGGTGGACTTTTAATGGTCCAGATCACGCCAGAGCTTTTCTTTTTATTTAAAATGAATTTCCATAATTCCTAAACTTCAGAAAATCGTTATAGATAGCTCGGGTATCCGAAAAATCCTCCTAAAATTTCCACGAACTCGTCGTGACGTGTACTTTATTATCCAACTCCTAAATTGAGGATTTTACTTTATGAAAATTTCTGAAAATTTCCTCGAGCATCTTGACCTTTATCGAGATCGTTGAATAGTTTCGCATACGATCTCTGTTAAGCTTGATACATTTTTCCGGGGCTCACAGTTCCACCCCCCTTAAATAAATTTCGTCCTCGAAATTTCATGATTGGTCAAATGGCCAGTAACATTTCACTTTTCATGTCGGACTCCAGTACCCATGACAATTCTTCACTTCTGAATCCTTGTGGTACAAGTCGACTATTACTAGTCATATATATTACCATCGGAGCTAACCCTTTTCTTTATCAAGTGTTCCTTACCTAATGTTCACAGGATACACTTCGCTCCGATTAATTTTATTCTTCTGTACCCACAAGACTTTTCTTATATCAACTGAGTAAATGGTAATCTCTTTACTCTCCTCACAACATTGCCATACTTGGCATTTCTGTAGACGATTCATGTCTACACCAAATAAGACTGGGTAACTACTAACCTTGTTACCCCAATACAATTCTGCCACAGCTGGCAAACTCCATCCGATTCCCGCTCATCACAAATACAGAGTTATCCGGGAATTGCAACTTCAATATAGGTGTACACAACTACGTTTAGGGCCCGACTGGCCACCGGACCCCCCTAATGTATATCGCAGTTGAAAGTTGTTAATTACTGAATACAACTTGCGATAAATAAATGACTCTGGAGTTATTTTCCGAAACTTCGACGTGTTGTCAGTCGGAACTATTGTTTGTTTTCTTTTTGGATTTCTTAATCCGAAAATCGTTATCCCTTCTTCAAAAGGTTGACTGATGTTCCGACTTGTCTTAGAAATTGAAATTGTGGTTATACTGTTGGATTCACTTACCGATTTGGTTGTTTGCCATCGCTTTGTTCAGTGAATCTGGTTCGTTAAAAAAAAAAAAAAAAAAATTGTGCTTATTGCTATAGAAGTTGGACTTGCTAATTGATTTTTCCTTGGACATCTTGTCGAGTCTAGTTTACTTGATTGCTTCCACTCACTCGATTGTTGTGCTTGGTCTCATTATCTTATCAAGTCCAACTGTTGTATGTTTATACATTATGTTGAATTGGTTTATGGATTCACTTCCAAATTGTGCATAATCACGTGAATCATGTTCATTGAAATATTGTTGGTAAGACTCGATGTTGCATCTGTCCTTGTAATCTTTATCGAGTCCAGTTAGTTCTTTGAATCTGAATGAGTATTGCCACCCAAAGCTCCTCCACAGTGCACAGACCGCCAGAAAGATTACGTGGGCCCAGTATGAGGTAAAAGTAAAAAGGAAAAGGTACGTGAACGACAAACTTTGGGCCCCTATAAACATAGGGGATGTTTGGACAACTGTCTTGTGAATTTCTTTTAGTTGTCTGAGTGATGTTGATTGTTGCTCTCATGTTAGACGTGAAATGTCATTTGACAACTCTCGAGGAATTTGAATCATTATTCTGGGAAGATCTTGTCGAGCGCAACTCGTTGACGCTTCTCGTGCCTCAGGGGTATGAGTCAAGGAACAGTGGATCTTCAGCTACTTAATCTACTGAGCAACGGAATGAAACTCCTCGCTGGGACATGTCGACTTACGTAAGAGGGATTTAATTGTGCTTTAGTACTCGTCGCCATTTGACGTTGCTTGTGAACTTTTAGGATTGTAAAATCTGAGAGCATGGTTTCGGCGAGTGGCACCATATAAGGCGTTACTTTGGGGTAGCTGAGGAAGCTACACGATTAGAAGATTTATGGGTTTGACTAAGGTCACCCTATGTTATACTTTGAGGTGTGTAGACCTCCTCGGGAATGCTTAAACAAGATAATGCGGATTCAGCGTGGACCCGAAGCGTGTCATAAGGAAAGAAGGAGAAGAGAAACTCCATGTCACTTATGGCTATAGTTGACTCGAGTTTTGGACGTTGAGATTCGCGTACGTACGAGAAAATAAGGCTACTTTGTTTCGTGGACCAAACCGCTCGACTCTAGGTGAAAGGTCATCAAGGCAAACGTATTTCAAGGAAGGGCAGGCGACTCGCTGGGATTCTAGCCATTTATAACAACACGTGTTACCGGTAAGGATCCTAGAAGGACTGCGAGTATTTCTTCCTTGTAAATAGTTACGTTGACTTTTATTTTCTTCCTTTGGTTGATTTTGTTTATCACTTCTCTGACGTTCTGGTTGTGGTCGTAATCTTGCTAGTTCAACATTTAGACTTCTCCATTTGAGTTGTTTCCAAGGTTTAGAAAATCTTGTGTTTGAAAAGGTTTTTCGGATTCAAAAGTATTTCGAGTTATTTTTAGAATTGTTTGCAATTCCAATAAATTTCACCCAATTTTAACCCTCCGAATCAGTCTCAAAGCAAAGATTTTTAACCTCAGGTTCTGCTGATTTCCCCGTTATTGCAACTTTGGAATCAATTTTTTTAATGACTTCTAGAGCTCCGAAATTTTGAAATTTTAACACAACAATGTTTGGCATATTTGCCAATGATATGGAAAATTTCACTTCTTTTCGATTGGACATGAAGTCGTGGCAATTTTTCCAAATCTGCTTTACGAGAAAGGAAAACTTAGAAACTCTTCTGCAAGTTGTTTTGGTAAAAAAATTTCACTTCCTTTCTCTTCCCTTCTTGGAAGTTTACAGTTGTGGTATTGGAAATCATTTGGAATTTCCTAGAACTCAAATTCCTTTTCATAGGAAATTTGTAAAACGAAGTTTTGAGCATTGTTTTCGGTTGCTTATCCATATAAGTCAAGTACGTTATGAGTGTTGTTCATGGTTGTTTAACCATCAGCTCCTCTAATTCTGGCGATGCTTTCGAAATCAACGCTATGATATGCCTGGAAGCATGTGAGCCTTCAGTCTTCAAGAGGTGAACCTTTGATGGTGATCCTCGAATTTCGTCAGATAGTGATGGAAGCACTTGTTGCATCTCAATTTCAAGACTGATCATTTCATCGAACTAGTGTCCAAAGATCCGTTGGCACGTGGCTATTGCAGGTAGGGCAACATGATTCGATGTTGATAACACGACGCATATCGTCCTCGTGGTGGGAAGAAGTGCTTCGCTTTCGAGTTCGTGGAATGGATGCGTTAGCCGAGATGACGGTCATAAACGAATACGTAACGAACTCGGGTGCACTACGAGAAAATTTTTTTAAGTGTTGTCACATGGAAATTCATGGAATAACTTTTGGAAATCGGCTATTAGGTTCCGTCGTGCTTTTCCTGTATAGTTTGACTAGAAAAGACGGATACTCAGCCAGCTTCGCGTGGTTGTCCTTTTGAGGACAGATATGTCTTCCACGATGAATCGCGAATTCCATGCTAGTGACGACCAGTGAATTGTTAACAGAGTGTTTTCCATTGGACGTTAATGGTCGCCAGAAGCTATGAGTCGCGGCGACTACGTCGACTTGCTTTCATAGTTGACATAGGTCCCGCGTGAGGAACTTAATTTTACCTACGGGTAGGTGTATTTGACTACGAGTATTTAAGTATGTCTTTTGACAAAACTGCAATTCCCGGAACATTGTGCTTGTAATGAGCGGGAATTGAATGAAGACGTGAATCGGCTATGACTTGCCAGCAATGGCAATATTGAGTTAGGGTAACAGGGTTGGTAGTTACCCAGTTTTATTTGGTATAAACATAAATTGTCTGTGGAAATGCCAAGTATGGCAGTGTTATGAGGAGGGTAATGAGATTGTTAATCACTCAGTCCAGTTGTTCTAACAAAAGTCTTGTGGTTATAGAAAAGTGAAAAATAGCGGAGCAAAGTGTATCCTGTTGGTGATAACTAAGGAACACTTGGTAAAGAGAAATGCTAGCTCCAGTGTTGATATGTATGACTAGTAATAGTCGAATTTTACCACAAGAAATTAGACTGAGAAATAGTTATGGGTACTGGAGTCCGACATGAAAAGGAAAGTATTGTTGACCATTTGACCAATCAGGAAATTTCGAGGACGAAATTTATTTAAGGGGGGTGGAACTGTGGGCCCCGGAAAATTTATCGAGCTTAAATTGAGATCGTTCAACAAGTTATTTATTTACGGTCTCGATAAATGTTAAGATGCTCGAGAAAATTTTCAGAAATTTCATAAAGTGAAATCCTCGATTTAAGGATTGGATGATAAAGTACACGACACGACGAGTTCGTGGGACTTTCGGGAGATTTTTCTGATACCCGACCTATTTGTTATGATTTTTCAAAGTTTTGACATTTTGGAAATCATTTAAGAAAATAGAAAATGTCGTGGACCAATCTGGGCCGTCCGTTGACTCCACCGTTTGATCTCCACCATTGGATTTGATCTGTTTGGACTATAAATCCTATGGAAGGGACCAGATTCCATCAGAAACATCGAGAGAGATTGAGAGAGGTCGACCCGTTCTTGAGACTTGGCGACCCGATCATGTGACCCGACCGGAGTGACGCCGTCCGGCCACCGATCGACGACGCACGACCACCGATGTCTTCCTCTATTCATCGTCGTCACGTCTGCGGTCTCGGATCGCCCATGCACTCGGCGAGGAGGGAGAATCGACGGTGAGGAGACTTGACTGCTTCGGTGAATTTCTGCGATTTCCGGCACCGTTTGGGCCACCTATGGTATGAAACCTCACCTCCTCGTCGTGCTTAACAAGCCTTTGTAATTAGATTTTCGATTAAATCAAGTTTTGACAAACTGGTTTCTGGGTTGGTTTCGGGTTCGACGTCGTGGATGCCGCCGACGACTGCTCCAACGCTTCTGGGCTTGGTTTCAGTCGTCACTACACTTGCAGAGGAGAAATTGTGAAGCTTGCTGCGTCGTTTGCATCGAAACTCACTAGTTCATCATCGGCCAGTTTCGACAGTAAGACTGTAAAACTGAGCTCGATTCAAGTAGTTCTTGAAGGTATAATTCGAACCATGTGTTAAAGTTTTGTTCTTGTTATGGTAATCCAGAGTTAGTAAACTGAGTTGGTTGGGCTTGATTGAGATTGAAATCCTGCTTTTCTGTACTCTTCGACTGTTTGGTTGAGTGTGGTGATTTTGGTTTGATACGTTGAAATTGGAGTTTGGTTATTGTCATGCAAATCCGAAGTTAGTAGCTTGAGTTGATAATCTGTTATTGTGGCCGTGAAATGGACATTTAGTTGGTTGAATGTTGTATAAGCTTGATTGCGTGTGCAGAATGGGCTGTGTGTCGTTTTGAATGGACTGTGATTATAAAGATTGTATTGTGGCAGTGTGTCAAATGGTGTTCTTGTTAAATCTGTGTTCAAGGCCAGTTCAAGTATCATTGCTAAAATTGGAATTATGATGTGGAAAATGGCCTAAAATAATATTGGGTGTCCATAGTAACTTCCGACGAATTACTATGTGACGAAATTGTTAAGGATACTCGAATTCATTTGTTCATGAAGTTGGGAATTTGTTATAACATTGGTTTGCATAAGCATTTTGTAAAAATGTTAGTGAGTAAAGAAAAGAAATGTGTATATATTGGGTGACCTTGATAAAATTTGGGTGCACCTAATATATGTGGTCGATATCGTGATTTAAGTAAAATGTTCGGTAATTTGGGCTAATTATCGAACCTATTACAATTGGTCAAACGTTGGTCAAACAATGGTAAAAACGGTCAATCCTGGTCAAACCAGGAAAGGTTGGTCAAACCTTGGTCAACTACTGGTCCAACCAGGAACAGTTGGTTTAGACGATTTATTAATCGTCGATATTTCATATAATTGTTCATTAGATTATTAACGATCGAAATGTCGGAATCTAGGACTCCAGTTACCCGAGGAACAGAAGGTTCGCAACTCTCGGAGTACGTGAGAGAAAGCATCGGAATCCAGGTAGGGATTCAGGACTCTCCTCGGTTGGTGATTTTCTTTTATATTTTATTAATGTGATGCATGATAAGTGGTATGGGTTGGTTATGTAAAATGCAATGCATACTAACCAATCTGTGAGAAAATGTGTGATGGCTTGAGAGCGAAGGGTGGCTCTGACTTCCTTGGGTTCGATCCCCTTAACCTCCGGAGGGTTAGTTACGCCGGTCGTCCGGGTATTCCGATCGTAATAACGGGCCCGGTACGTGTGTGTAGCTAGGTAGTGGACGCTCTCGCTACGCTTACCTGGTGATGAATTAATTTGAGGTAAGGTCGTGTAGTGGGTCTATGGGACCGGCCATTAGGTAATACTTGGATTTGGCGCCGTATTTATTTAAGCATCATGCATCGGTTTTCAAGTTGAAAATCATTAAAGTTTGTCGTTCTTTTAAATATTTGGTTTAAACATGTTTTCATACTGGGCAGCCCAAATATTTGTTTATTGGTTTTGAGTCTAGTTGAGGTAGAGTTCCTGTTGAGCAGCGAGGACGAAAGCTCACCCCCTACAACAGTATGGATGCAGGTACTGTGCACTAGTGACGGGACAATGGCGGACGGAGCTGGGTGTGCAGAACAAGTTTGGTAAACCACCTTCTGGGTTTTATTCTGATTTCCAGTTCTCGAACTCCATGTTTCGGAACTTGTGGTTATTTAGCATCGTGTCAAAGTTAGTTAAATTCTCTTTCATTGAAATTCAAACCTCGTGTGATCCTTATCCAAGTACTGGATGAGTGAAATAGATTTCAGCAACTCAAGTTTTTCACCTCAAAAATATCGATAGCTTCCGCTGTGTGTTGCAAAAAGTTTTCTAACAAAATGCCTAGCGGTCCTCTAGAATGTGAATCGAGCTTTCGGTTTATATTTTAGAGCCCCGCGGCACTGTGACGTGCCCAAGCTGGTGAGGTGCGGTTTGGGGGCGTTACAGAAAGTGAAAACTCTGAAGCATGGCTCTGATACCACTTTCTGTAACGCCCCAAACCGCACCTCACCAGCTTGGGCACGTCACAGTGCCGCGGGGCTCTAAAATATAAACCGAAAGCTCGATTCACATTCTAGAGGACCGCTAGGCATTTTGTTAGAAAACTTTTTGCGAAACACAGCGGAAGCTACCGATATTTTTGAGGTGAAAAACTTGAGTTGCTGAAATCTATTTCACTCATCCAGTACTTGGATAAGGATCACACGAGGTACAGATTTCAATGGAAGAGAATTCAACTGAATGATGACACGAGACTAGGTAGCAAGAAGCTCCAGAACCAAAGTTCGAGAAATAGAATTTAGAATAAGGTTCACACGGTAATTTACCGAACTTGTTCTGCACACCCAGCTCCATCCGTTATTGTCCCATCACCAGTGCACAGTACCTGCATCCATACTGTTGTAGGGGGTGAGCTTTCGTCCTCGCTGCTCAACAGGAACTCTACCTCAAATAGACTCAAAACCAATAACCAAATATTTGGGCTGCCCAGTATGAAAACATATTTAAACCAAATATTTAAAAGAACGACAAACTTTAATGTTTTTCAACTTGAAAACCGATGCATGATGCTTAAATAAATACGGCGCCGAATCCAAGTATTACCTGATGGCCGGTCCCATAGACCCACTACACGACCTTACCTCAATTTAATTTATCACCAGGTAAGCGTAGCGAGAACGTCCACTACCTAGCTATACACACGTACCGAGTCCGTGATTGCAGATACTCGGACGACCGGTATAGCTAACCCTCCGGAGGTTTTGGGGATCGAACCCAAGGAAGTCAGAGCCACCCTTCGCTCTCAAGCCATCACACATTTTCTCACGGATTGGTTAGTATGCATTGCATTTTACATAACCAACCCATACCACTTATCATGCATCACATTAATAAAATATAAAAGAAACTCACAACCCGAGGAGAGTCCTGAATCCCTACCTGGATTCCGATGCTTTCTCTACGTACTCCGAGAGTCGCGGACCTTCAGTTCCTCAGGTAACTGGAGTCCTGAGTCCCAACATTTTCAACAGTTAAAAATCTTTTGAATAATTAAACGAAATCTCGACGATTTATATATCGTCCAAACCAACTTTTCCTGATTTGACCAGGAGTTGACCACTTTGACCGACCTTTCCTGGTTTGACCAGGATTGACAAACTTTGACCATTGTTTGACCAATCGTTAATCGTTCGATAATTACCTAAATTATCGAACATTGACTTGAAGTTACGTTATCGACCAAACATATATTGAGTGCACCCGATTACTAAGGCCACCCAATATATATATACTTATATATTAATTTCTTTCACTTTCTATCCATTTAACATAAGTACAAGCATAGAACATATTTCCAATTTCATCAACATTTTATCTCAATCACGCTACACTTGGTCTTTTACTTCCATTTCGTATCTTGTCGCATAGTAATTACATGGAATTTACTATGGACACCCAATACTTTCCAATTTCCATATAAGGTGTACCCAAAACTACTATGGACACCCAATATGTTATTTTTCTTTCTTTACGCTAACATTTCACACAATGTGTGCCCAAATTACTAAGGACACCCATACTCAGAGTTGACCATTTTCCTGATTCACAACAAAACTCAATCCACAATTATAATATCAATAGCATATTCAACAACATATTCAAACATAAACTCCAAACACCCAGAGATTAGAACCACCTGACAAAATCGACAACCAGAGGAACTCCAATTTCAACCGAGCTAAACCCAACTCACTTTAACCACTTCTAATCACCATTCCAAGACCAAAGCTTTCAAGGTTCGGATTATACCTTCAAGTTCCTCTGCTATCAACTCGGTTTCCCAAAACTCTCTGCCGAAACTAGATTGATGAAGAACTGATGATTCTCACGCCAACAGCTCAACCAGTTTCTTGATTGTTGGCCTATGAGTGCAGTTCAACAAGAAACAAAGCCCAGAAAGGCCGGAGAAGTCGCCGGCGTCGAAGAACACGGCGAAGCCGAAACTTAACCCAGAAATGAAAATCATCAGAACCCAATCCAAACTGAAACTAATTACACAGACTTAAAGATCATGACCAGGAGAAAAGGTTTTATACCACAGACGGCCCAGAAGGTGGCCGGAGGCGCCGGAAAATTCAGAAATCGCCGGTAAAGCTTCGAGCTTCTGAGCTTCGAATCTCTCTCCAGGGTCTGTGCATGGACGAACCAAGAGCACGAGGATGTAGACGACGAAGAGGTGAAGAAGATGGTGGTCGGCCGTCGTCGATTGGTGGCCGGACGAAGTAGCGCCGGTCGAATCCTACTGTGGGTTTCTGGGTTTCGTCGGGTCAGAGAGAACTCTGGTTCTCTTCCTCTCTCTTGATCCTTCTGGATCTCCCAACAGAACACTTAGATATATAGACTGATCCCATTTAAGGATGGACGGCTAGGATCAAGCGGTAACTAATTAACGGCCCAGATCGCATCAGGACAAATACTATTTATTTAAAATGAATTTCCATAATTTCCAAACTTCGGAAATTCATTATAAACACTTCGGGTGTCCGAAAAATTCCCCGAAAATTCTCACGAACTCGTTGTGTCGTGTACTTTATTACCCAACTCCTAGATTAAGGATTTCACTTTATGAAAAATTCTGAAATTTTCCTCAAGCATCTTGATATTTATCGAGATCGTTGAATAATTTCTCGTACGATCTCCGCTAGGCTCGAAATATTTTTCCGGGGCTCACAAGAATTGAGAAAGAGCGAACCAGAGATAAAGAATGCCTAGAAAGCTCCAGTTACATGGTCATGCAAAGCTTCGAACTTTGCCCAGCTCAATGAAGAATGCCTCGGTAGATGAAACACAATTCCTTGGAAGCAAAATAAGAAACAAAAGCTCAGATCGGTGATTCAGAACTCACAAATCCTTCAAAGACATGTATTCCATAGATTAGTGAATTACCTATGACTCAGAAGCTCAAAGTTTCTCCGAAACGGCGGCCTTGATCTCCTATCCTGTTCACTGTCTTCAAGCACGTACAGGACCTGGTCTGACTCGAAAAAGAAGGAGGACGAGGCGTCGAGTTCTGCTTGGATTCGAAGAACCAAGAGGATGAGAGTTTTGGTCGGAGGCGTAGAACGAAGAGGAGGAATAGAGGCTGTCGAATAGTTAGGGCAGTTTTAAGTCAATTTTAGTCCAAATATGTCTAAGTGTGGGAAACAACTTTTCATCCCCGCGTTTTCTTTAAAAAAAAATTAACTTAGCCGCTCTGCCTTTCCGCAAAAATTTAAATCAAAGCTTAGACATCAGTCAACAGTAAATATCGATGTCAGTAATATACATAGAAATCGGTATTTGAGAAATCGATGTTAATGACATTTTTTTACATCGCGTGAATTCCTCACCGATGTAATTGTCGTGATGTCTAAGGCCAAAATTCTAGTAGTGAAAGTTACGGGACCATCACCACCAGTGACTTACATGAGCCAAAAAGACTCAACCCCTAACCAAATTTAACCCTTAACCAAACCTAACTATGGCGGTACAGCCTCGCCATTAACAGAAACGATGAACTGTTTTCACCCGTTCGGACATCGTGTCCAAAATAGCCAGACCACGTGTAAGGGTGATTCACCGTCACATTGATAGCCAGAAAGCACCGCCAGCAGACCAGCCCAAAACGCTAACCCTCACTCATAAGAGGAGGGACTTATTCTGACCAAAACAACCACCGAAAACAAACTACAAAAAACAACATCAGAGAGGCCCAAGAATCAGGCCCAGCCCAAAGACCACCACCCCCGGTAGAGGGCAAGCGCAGCAAGCAAAACCTCCAGTAGCCACCAAGCCCCAACGCCATCACGCCGTCACCGCGCGCCATAACATCGCCTAGCCGAAGCCCATCGCCGATGCTCCTCCCGGACACGCCACAAACAGCCCAACACCAAGCTGACAATCCCACCCAGGTTCAAATGCGAGATCGACATGAGATCCCTCCGGGATCGGCACCGCCGCAATTAGATCTGGACAGCCATAGCCCAACCAGCCGGGACGATGACGTTAAGAAACACCGCCGGAGCCCCGAGATCCGCCGCTACACCCACCGCTACCATCACCCACAAACCGAGAAGGCCGATCGAGATCGATCCGCCAACACTGAAATGACAACCCAGCCACCAACCCAGAGCCACACCGTAGCCTTGGAACCCCTCCACAGCTTAGCCATAGCCTCCCCTCCCGGACCGGAACGCATCGACGGAGGAGCCATCGGCGTTCGGCCGGGAGAGAAAGCACTCCTTCGGGTTTCTTGTCTTTTTTCTCTCGCGCGTGAGGCGCGTTCGATATTTTGTTTTATTTAACTTTTACACTTTTTGTTTATTAAAAATAAAGTTGATGATGCCAATTTTTCCTTAAAATAGATAAAAATCAAAATATAGGGAAGCTGTTGGAGTTACTCTTACAATCTTTTTTTTGTTAATAGAGCAGTAGTTGTCCATTCTTCTTCTTACTATAATTATCTTTCAGGGCCAGCAATAGAAAGAAGAAGAATAGGGTGAAAAGGCTTTAAAACGATGCTGGTGTTTGGTGTACGGGATGGAGAGCTTGAAAAAATTGTTCTGGAGTATTTTCAATCACTGTTTGCATCCTCTCAGTCACATGGCATGCATGAAGTAGCGTTGGTGCTACCAAGTTGTATTACACAGGAGATGAATGAGTTACTTTCAAAAGACGTCACAAATGATGAAATCTATGGAGCTCTCAAACAAATGCATCTGGCCAAGTCTCCGGGGCCGGACAAGTTTGCTCCGTGTTTCTATCAACACTTTTGGTAATTAGTTGGGATAGATGTCTCGAATGTTGTTCGGTGCTTTTTGGATTATGATGATCTAATGAGACAGGTAAACTGTACAAATGTGACGCTAGTGCCCAAGGTGAAAACTCCTGAGACTATGAGCCATCTACGTCCAATAAGCCTTTGCAATGTTATTTATAAGATTGGTTCTAAGGTACTAGCAAATCGCTTGAAACCTTTATTGGATGGTATTATTTCACCATTTCAAAGTGCCTTTGTTCCGGGAAGTTTGATCTCGGATAATTCTTTGGCAACATTCAAAATTTCTCACTTCTTAAAATGTCGGAGAAGGGGTAATGTGGGTTTTGAAGCATTGAAACTAGACATGAGTAAGGCATATGATAATGTTGAATGGTGTTTTTTGGAGATTGTTCTACATAGGCTGGGGTTCAGTTATATTTGGGTTACATGGGTTATGAGGTGTTGACGCACAGTCTCTTATTCTTTCATTGTGAATGGGGTGCCTCGAGGCAGTGTTGTTCCTACTAGAGGCCTACGATATGGGGATGCCATATCCCTGTATCTATTTCTACTCTGTGTTGAATCTCTCTCCAGGTTGATATTGTGGACAGAAGAGTTACAGCAGATACATGGGGTTCAAATTTTCTCTAGTGCTCCCTCGATATCACATCTTTTTTTCGCCGACGACTCCTTCATCTTCTTCAAAGCATAGAGTGAAGAGTGTATGGCCCTCAAAAATATTTTCATGAGGTACGAGCAAGCTTCTGAACAAGTCATTCATTATCAAAAGAGCTCCATTGCTTTTAGTAAGAATGTGAAGCTGTGGAAATAAGATGAGTTGATTGCCCTACTAGAAGTGGGGAGAGTAGACAAACATGATAAGTACCTTGGCTTACCCATTGAAATCAGCTATTCGAAGACTGAAGCCTTTAATTTTTTGACAGAGAAGGTTCGAAAACGTACTTCTGGTTGGAGGGACAAGACATTGAGCACCGCCAGAAAGGAGATAATGATAAAAGCTGTTGCACAATCTATTCCTACTTATGTAATGAGCTGTTTTGAATTGCCCAAGTATCGATCTTTGTCATGAAATGCATAGTTTGATAGCCAAATTTTGGTGGGGTGAGAAGGGTGACGAGAAGAAGATACATTGGTTGGCATGGGATAAGCTATGTGTTCCTAAGTCGGAAGGTGGGTTGGGTTTCTGAAATATGGTGCACTTCAACCAAGCCTTGCTTGCGAAACAAGGGTGGAGGATTCTACAAAATCCTAACTCTTTGATTGCGAGGTTATATAAAGCTCGTTACTTTTCGGATTACTTGGGGCACAGTTGGTGGGAGGAGGCTCATATGCATGGCGTAGTATTTTACATGGAGTGGAGCTTTTACGTAAAGACCTACGTTATCAAGTTGGCAAAGGTAATGTTATTTCTGTCTGGAATGATCCATGGCTTCCATTACCACATACTTTTCGTCCGTTTTCATTACCTATAGAGGGTTGGGAGGACATAATGGCGGAAGATCTTATTGATGGTGAGGAGAGGGAGTGGAGTATGTCGTCGCTTGAAGAGCTTTTCTCACCTATGGAGGCGGGGCTGATTGCTCGTATTCTGTTGAGCACTAGAGAGGCAGATGATCGCCTAGTATGGCACTTTGATATGATCGCCTAGTATGGCACTTTGATACGAACGGTAGGTATTCTGTTAAGAATGGTTACCATGTTGCTAGAAGAGCAGTGGGTTTGACTAATTATGCCTCGAGTTCTTTAGGTCATGTGGGAGCAAAAGGAAGATACTGGAATCATCTTTGGGCTGCAAGAATTCCTCCAAAAGGTCTTTTGCATAAAGTTTATTGAGTGAGATTCTACCTTTGAACAAAGCTTAATTTGGCTAATAAGCTACCCATGCATGATTTAATGTGTGTTTTCTGTGGCTGTGAATTAGAAGATGCCATGCATGTTTTCAAGGCATGCAACGTGACCCAATGCTTTTGGTCATTTGAAAAGCTTGGCATGAAGGCTATTACGGTGCATGAGAATTTTCTAGAAGATTGGGTGTTCAATGTTATGGATGTGCTTATTGTGCATGAGGGTGAATGGTTCTTTGTGTACTTGTGGGCTTTGTGGTGTGAGCGCAACAATATTTTATGGAAGGGGACCCAATTTGATGCTCAAGAATACTGCTGTGAGTGCTTGTAGACTCTTGGAGGACTATCACCTGGTTCACCCGACTGGAAATGTGAAGAGGATGGAAATGTGAAGAGGAAGAGGACCCCATCTAAGTGGGCTAATCCTCCGAGTGGCCAGCTGAAGATCAATGTTGACGGAAGTTTACACTCTGATTCTGGAGATGGAGGTATAAGAGTGGTAATCAGGAATGATAGTGGTACTTGTTTGGATCTAAAATGAGCATTTTGGCCTGACAAGGCACGTCTTGGAGAAATTGAGCCAATGTCAGTGGCTCAAGCTATATATTGTTGACAAGTTCGAAATATATATATTTAGAAGCTAAATCAAGCCTACTATGAAAGTATGGAAGCATGAAAAGTTAACTTTAGCACATTTTTCTACTTCGGCTAGAAGAAACCGAGCTAAACAAGGAAGGAGGGGCGGTAGACTAACCAAACGAAATCCAAATGAGCTGAAACTTTCTAGATTAAATATAGAAAGCCCAAGGATCATTTCTTATGAAGAGTTCCAGAGCTATTTTTGAGTGTAATGCCTTCAAACAATCAGTCCAATTTTCTGCAGAAGCAAAACTGGAAAACTGGACCTGTAAGAGGTCCAGCAGCTTTTTCGGCTCAACCACTATACCAAAAGCTCTGAAATTTTACCAAGATTATCTACACTCATAGTGGAACATTTTTTATGAAGAAGTCGAAGGCCCATTCGGAACTCTTGATAGAGATATTATTGAAGGAATAAAGGAGCCGAAAGTAATTCAAAATCACTCCAAAATTCATCATTTCTATCTCCATTTAGTGCTCTATTATCTCCATTTAGTGCTCTACCTCCACCTCCATTATCTCCATTAGTGCTCCACTATCTCCAATTAGTGCTCCACTATCATTTGTTTAAGGCCAACCACTTTGGCATGGTAGCCTATATATAGAGGTTACAATGAAACACTTCGACACACAATTCACTCATCAATACATCTCTAAGATGATCTAAGTTCTCTCTAGAGCAACCTCTCTAAGAGCAACTCCTCTCCTTCTCTTTCTCTTACCGGTGATCACACTCCTAGTCCTAGTCTTCTCAGAAGCCAACTTTCAGTGCCACCAAACCCTCTGTCAACGTACTTCGGTCCTAGTCTCCTCAGGAGCCGACGGTAGTGCCGCGACCACAGAACAACACCAACACATTCACAACAACAATCTCTAAGATTATCCAAGCCTCTCTAGAGTAACCCTCTCCTTCTCTTACCGGTAGCCACACTCCAGTCCTAGTCTCCTCAAGAGCCGACTGTTAGTGCCACCAAACCTTCCAGCCAAGCTAAAGTCACGCTTTAGCAAGTTCTCCTCACTTCCTAGTAGTTCTCGCTCTGCTCGATCTACAACATTGAGTATCGATTGTGATTTTGAAGAAGCTCAGCAAAAGTCCTCACCACGAGGCACAAAGAATCCCACGACGAGGTTGGTGCTCTCTTCGTCCACAATCGTTTGAACGAAGTCAGGTCAAGGGAAATCCCCGACGACCGCACCCGAACGGTGCTGGCACGCCCGTGCAAGAAAAGAGACTGTTGACCAGCTCAAGGAAAACTGGAGCCAAACAGTACTTGTGTGGCAGCTTTGGCTATGTACTTCCCCCATGCACTCTCTGCTCTACATATAGAGGTAGAGGCATTTCGTGCAGGGCTACTCTTGGGTATCCACCAAGATTATTCAGAGGTTGAATTAGAGTCATTGCTCACTCGTGATTGAAGCCATGGCACATGAAAAAGAAGACCTATCTGACATTGGGATTATTATCGACGATTGTAAGTCATATTTGACGTTCTTTCACTCAACTAAGGTTAGACATATTTTTCGTGAAGCAAATGGTGTTGCTCATAGATTAGCACACATTGCTAGCTTTAATTTTCTAAATGATGTTTGGTTAGATGAGACTCCTGTTATTATTCAAGATGCACTCTATGAGGATGTTTGTAATATTGCTAGAGGTCAAGGCTCTATGTCCCCCTCTATGCATCATTTTCATTATAATATTATAAGTCAGGCTATAATAAGTCAGGCTTGGGGATAAGCCTCCCAACTTAGCTGGATTCCAAACCCCTTAAAAAATAATAATAATAATAATAAGGACTAAATTCAGTTTGCCCCCTTAAACTAAATTTAGCTCCGAACATGACATCATACGTTGAGTTGGTACCGACAAGCATGGCCCACTATTCAGACTTCAACCCTCAGTTTGGACGAAATGTACAAACTACCCTTAAAGCACTTTTCCTCGTTTCTCTTCCTAAAACCCAAGAGCTCCTCTCTCTCTCTCTCTTCACCTCCACCATCTTGACTTCCCCCTCAGATCACAACCACAATAACTCCGACCCAATCCCGACCTGCCTTTATAGCTTGTTGCAGGATCGCTAGGATTCAATTCAAAACATTTACCAGTTCCTCACCTCGCCAGAGTTCCTCTGTCGAGGAGTCTCGCTTCCAGCGCCGCTCAGGGGACGAGAAGCTCACCTTCAACACTGGACCTACATTGTAGCGGCTATTGGCTGGGAATCTGTCGGCGTCTAGTTCGAGGTCAGCAACACCACGAAGCTCAGGATCAATCGGATTTCATTGGGTACCTGGGTATCTGGGTTTCATTAAAAATTAGAAATTTGAATTGGATTTCGGAGGATGAAAAGTGTGTGAAGATGAGCACAGATGTGGCAATTACAAGGGGGATCAAGTCTTGTTTGCATACCCGGTGAAGTTTGCATCTTTGGATCGGACCATAACTAATTGCTCACCTGGTGTTTGTAGCTTATGGGGTGGTGGAAATGGCGAAGGGGTTGAGGTTGGTGGTGGTCCATCGAAGGCAGCCTCCACTGCTTAGTCACTCATAGCGAGTTCGAATCGTACGGTTGGTCTCCTTCGATCTCGCCCAATTGGACGCTGGGCCTCCGCTGCCGCTTCGCCCCTACCATCTCTGATGAACCCATCATGAATTACCCGTCATTGATCTTCGGTGGCTGTATCTCATCCATCACTTCTATCGAATCCTAATAAAGACTCGAGCTTTATCTCTGTGTTTGTTTTGAAAAATGCCAAGTGGAGGAGGAAATGGAGGTGAAATTGGGAAACTTTGGGATGGAAATGGTGAAGATATAAGTGGAGGAGGTGCTTAAGTATTTAGGGCCAGAGAGTTGGAAAATAAGAGATGTAGAGGCCACCGCTTTTTTTCTGAGAGAGTGAGTCGGAGATTCGGGGGGAGGGGGGAGAGAGAGAGAGAGACAGTGGTGCAGGTTTATGTCCTGCGTTTTTTTTTTTTATAATCTTTTTATTATTAAATGTCTATTTTACCCTTCATGTGGGCCATGCTGTCGGTACCAACTCACCGTATGAAGTCATGTTCAGAGTTAAATTTGAAATTTGGACTCGGGTGATGGAAATTGGAAGTGCAGGGACCATCATGATTAAAAAAAAAAGATTAGGGACTAAACTGATGTTTGCCCCAAAGTTTAAGGCATGTGTGGTCGTCCAGACCCGAAAAACCGAAGACCCGACCAGAACCGAGCTAAAAAGCCCATATCGGTTCGGTTTTGATTTTGAAAATATCAGTTCGATCTAGGGCCCGACCCGAATATATTATCTCGGTTCGGTCTCAATCTTCAAATATGCATAGACCGAAAGCCCGAACCCGACCCTTATATACCCTGAGTTGCCACTTGTCTATCTATGATTGGGTCTTATATTAATATATTAAATATTTTAAAAAATTAAAATACCCTAAAACTCGAGACTAACCCTAAGGCAGTAAGGCACTATGGCCTAAAGTGAACCTGATCTCAGCCTCCATCAGTCCATCTCTCTCGAAACCAAAGCCTCAAGCCTCAAACTCTCAAATCCTTCGCTCATCTGCGGCTTCGCCACTCTCCGTCTGTGAAATCCACTACTCTCCTTCAAATCTCCCTCCAGAAGTTCACTGCCGCCAACGATCTCAGAGACTTCCGAGGTCGACCACCGAGGTCAACCATCACTCGCTAGAGCTCGTCCTCAGGGACGTTGGAGCCGAGGGCCTTAAGGACGTTGCTGAGCTCTGAGGTTGAGATCTTGCGGTTGCCGTTGGAGTCGAAGCTCTTCAAGACGTGGTGGACCTCGTCGAGTCGTCGGTCACGACGGGTTTGGACTTTGGAGTTGGCTACTGGTGCCAGATTAATTTTTTCCATTGAAGTTTGGTTGGTTCTACAAACTTGATGCTAGATTATAACTGAATCTGAATGTCTTCTTATTCTCTTACTGAATTTCTTAGTTGTGTTCTCATTTTTGTAGGCAAGTCCTATACTGATATCACTCTGCTATCTATGTGATTTGGTATTGTGTTGATGTTTGTAATAATGTAATCTTGTATGTGAAATTGGGAACCTGCATTGTTGATTTGGAATGCACTCCTAGTTTCAAGTTTGTATGGGAACCTGCATATTTTAGATCATTATACATGTTATTGCTTTACTTTTTAATTTTTTATTTGTCAACTGATCAAGTTTGAAATGTGAATGCACAGAGTTGTAGACTTGCAGATTTGTGCACTTGTCGAGTTGTCATGGAGGTCTGGACTTGTGGAGCAAGGCAGTAGGCCGAGCAGCTAGAGCCTAGAGGCCTGGAGCAGTGCAGCTTAAGTTATTTCTTAGTTGGACAGTTTGACTATTTGTGCAAAACTGCAAATTGTGTTTATGTTTCTGTTGCTGTTGTACCATTCATAATTTGAATTTCAGTTCATTGAGCATTTAGTTGAAATGATTGAAAAATTTGGATTGTTTTCTATTGGACAATGTATTCTTTACTCTTGAGTTTGTGTTGTAAACTGTAAATTGTGGCTAAACTTGATTATTGCAAATTGATTACAGTTATGTTAATGAGTTTATTTCACAGCATTATAATTTGATATGCATTCCAGTCTTCTACGTACCAAAATGAGTGGCAAATCTGCTAGAAGTGCATAATTGTCTTTGGAAAACAGGCAAAGCTGAATAGCTCATGAACTGGACATTTTGGGCCCAAAAATCGAACCGGCCCTAATGAGTTCGGTTTATGTTAGTTTTCATTTTAGAAAAAGCCCGAACCGACTGTTTCGGATTCGGTCTCGGTCTCACTAATTTCTGGGCCCGGCCCGACCCGAGCCCAGCCCTAGTTTAAGCGGGCAAACTGAATTTAGTCAATAATAATGATCTTTCAGGAGGGATGGTTTAAGGGTGAAACCTTTTTCGGCTATACATTACATACTGTTCAAAACACTTGCAAGTGAACTAAGCCCCCGTTTGGGATTGCTTCACTTTTAAAAAAATCAGCTTTTGTTCAAAATTTTAGATTTTATTGTGTTTGGTAAATAAATAAAAAACAACTTTAATTTAAAGTTATAGGTCACCAGCAATTGATTTTAGAAGCAGCTCACAGGTTGCTTTTAGAAGTTGTTGTGGATCAAAACACACTCTGTAGTTATTTTATGTACTGACAACACTTTTAAAAATATTATTTACCAAACACGAAACTGTTTTAATACATAGCTGATTATTCTCACAACACAACAGTATCAGTTTTTTTTTAAAAGTCACAGCAATCTCAAACTAACCCTAAATATTACAATTCAAGTAATGATTACCGTCCAGAAGAAAAATTGTACTCGTAAACTTAACAAAACAAATTCTTGAGATTTTTTAAGATATATTACATATATCTTTAAAAACCAACTAATCAACTGATCTCTTCTGAAATCCAAATGTGTAAACCCCTAGAAATTAGGAAGTAGGTTGGTGAGTTGTACAGGACACTACTTCCGTAAGCTAGCTGCTATGCTATTCTTATCTTTACTTTATTTTTCCTCAAATCTATATCCGACTTTTGATGCATTATCTTATAGAAATTTTAAAACGTCTCCAACACTTACATCTCCAACACTTATATATGTTGTCAATCCGTCTTGGTTGCTTTTGTCGCCAACCTGTATCCATCGAATAATTTGGCTATTCAATTTCACTAACTGCAATGGCTATTCTTGACCGCTTTTTTCGGTGTTTTGGCGGGTCGAAGCCAATAGAAAAGGCTACTACTCTCCAGCCTCTGGACTTACATGATGATTTTAATGGTAAGATGATTCAATATGTTTCTCTTTCTTTTCATTTTGTTTATAATTTATACAACTTCATCTCTTAACTGTTGCCAATAATACTTGCAGCAGGCCTGGTTTTGAGATCAACATCAGATGAACGACCGATTCACCACACCGTAAAAATACGATCCTTTTCTTTGCTAAGAAATTTAATGGATAGATGCGAAGTAGGGGACTTCGAAGCTGGAGGATACAGATGGTAATTAGTGCAGTAGAAAATAATAATCAATGGAACCCTAAAATTCGTATAGTGTCATTATATACCTTGTGCATGGGTTCATCATGTATATGATTCTCATCTTCAACATATATACATCCTTTAATTGGCTGATAATTAATACATGTTTGATTGCACATGGACGCAGGAGACTAGTGCTCTGCCCGAATGGAAACAAGAAGAGGAATGTGGAAGGCCACATCTCTCTCTACTTGGAAATGGCTGAAGAAAAACCAATTGAGCCCGACCAAATCGTAGCAATTGATTTTAGATTGTTTTTGCTTAATCAGAAGAAGAGCAACTACTTGGTTCTTGAGGGTACGTATTAAAATAGATGCTAACTACTTCCATTTTATATATATATATATATATATATATATATATATATATATATAGAGGGCTTCCACTAAGGGATTCCTTTTTTTGGTCTTTTATAGAGATAGGCATTAGACCAACTTTTAGATCATATTTTCACATCTTAACCGTTCATTTTTTAGGTCCTAATGTATAGATCACTTCTGAAAATTTTCAGCCAAATTGGTGATCGTTAAGGCATCCAAAACTGCAATTTACACGAACGGTTACCGAATCTGTCGAACCGGAACCGTTCGTGTTTATAATGCTAAATTGCAGTTTTGGATGCCTTAACGATCACCAATTTGGCTGAAAATTTTCAGAAGTGATCTATACATTAGGACCTAAAAACTGAACGGTTAAGATGTGAAAATATGATCGAAAAGTTGGTATAATGCCTATCCCTATAAAAGACCAAAAAAAAGGATCCCTCAATAGAAGGGCCCTGGTGTATATATATATATATATATATATATATATATATATATATATATATATATAAGTGTGTGCTCTGATAAGAACCATTATAATGAGAATTTCAAGAAAATTTTCTAAGTAATGGTTATGAGACCCACTTTTCGATTACATTTCGGCAAATTAGTCGTTACACATTTAGATATTCGTTACACATATAGATATTCATCGTTAGATCATATATGCAAATTTTCAACCAAACTAAAATCCTCGTGAAGTCATCATTTTAAAGGTTTTCATTAGTGCATCTGCCTACACACAAACTAATCTTCTGATCAATTGTTAACCTAGCTAGTTTGTACATGCTTAATTTAGATGCCAATAAAAAGGAGAAGAAGTATGTCTTTTATAGGACGATTGTCGGTGGTTCGGCTGGTTTCGATCAGTTTCTTCCTCTTGAAGAATTTACTGACGCCTCCAACGGTTATCTAATTGATGACACTTGTGAATTTGGCGCGGAGGTCTTTGTTTCTAAACAAGTAAGAACAGGAAAAGGAGAGTGTCTAGTGTCTATGATCAAAGATGTCACCAAGTGCAAGCGTGCTTGGAGCATTTCCAACTTTTCACAGTTGGCTGATGAACGCTATACCTCAAATCCGTTCTTTTTGACAGACCACAAATATTGCGAATGGTAAGTATCTTAAATTGATAATTCAGCCTGGTAGTTGTTGATTATATATCCTCTCCTCTCCAAAATGGAGTTACTCAAATATATTCTCTGTAGTTCGTCAACACTGTACCAAAGGCTAGGGCTTCTTGTATGGTTTGGGCTAGGGGTTCCGGTATATGTTATATCTATACTTGGTTAAAGAATTAACATATGTTCTATTTGTTGGTCATTTGCAGGAATCTACGACTCTATCCCAATGGAAATAAGTGGGGAAATGGTAGTGGTCATATTTCTGTTTATGTGGAATTGGCCAATTTAAAATCTCTTCCTCCAGGCTCTAAAGTATTGGCAGAGTTTACCATACAAATCCTAGATCAAATCAATGGGAAGCATCATTCTACCAAAGGTAAACATTGGCTGTATCAATTACGAGGGTTTGTCTTTTTATTTCACCAGGTTTACTATATATATACTTCTCAATTTAACTTGTTCTCTCTATACCTGTTTTAGCGTGTAAACGCTGGTTCGGTGCCAGTCCCTCGACCTCGGGTTGGGGTTGCGCTCAATTCATCAGACAGGACTTGTTCAGTAACTCGGAGAAAGGATTGTTAGTGAGTGATTGTTGCATCGTGGAAACAGACATTAAAATCTGTGCGGTAGAACTCACAATTGGTTAACCTATCTATGCTTGTGGTAACATCAGAGAGATGCGAGCTAGTTTTATTAAAGCTGTTGGCATTGTTACATATCTTTGTTACTGAAGAGACTATGTGGCCGGCTCGTTAAGACAACATTTTGGTTAGTAGTTTTCATTTAAGTTTCTGAACTGCAATCCGATCGATGATCAATTAAAGAACTCGAACTTTATCCAACTTGTCGCTACGGATGCATGTCGATCAACTTCTTGATCATTTTATCTATGTATTTGTTTTTTGGATTGTGACTTTTGTGCATGTGAATCGTATTACTTAATTGGTGACCTTTTCTTGCCATCTTCAGGTTTGTTGTTGGTAAATCCCGTAGCAATATTACCCACTTGAACATCACGAGTTTAGTAGATCTAATGATGTAACAAGTTTCAATAACGTACATCACGAGTTTTTGGCCTAATGGTATTCGTCTTTCCTCATTCTCAATGTCAACCAAGGTCTCATGCATGTTTCAATCCCTCAATCTTAAGATAAACAAAAGTGTTAATAATTGATGGGCTAAGCTAATGCCTCAAAATACCTAATTTTCTCGTCTTTGAAAATAAGATGTATATTAGCAGATGAATGATATAGGATTGCTTCCATATTATTCAATGGTGGTATCACTACTGACCTTGGTGATATTTCTAGGCTCTGATACTTATCATTTTGAGTACTGAATGTAATAATAGCATGTGAAAATACGAAAAGAGTTCGGATGATAGGATACCATATTTTACATATTTTGTTACACATCTTGTGAGCCATTAGATTTAAAAATGTTTAATGGTATGAATTTATTGTTTTTAATGATGTTAACACAACACCAAATGATGTGTACAATGATATAGCATTACATATATATTTTCATCACAAATTATAATTAGATTAAACTTTTCTTCATTAAAAGAAAAAACAAAATCAACGTTCAAAAGAAAAAGAAGAAGAAGAAGAATAGCATAATAAATAACAAGGACGCCAATCGCTTCCATGGATCTACGCCATCTTGATCTTACAACATCATTTTATATGAATCCATGGGTTTCATATTTAAACTGGGTCTCTAGTCTCTCTTCCTTGCAATACCGAGGTTTGTGATTACTGAACCTTAGCAAGGCAACAACTAATTTGCTACATGTTGTTAATATGCCCCCTTCACTGCTAGAGTTGCACTTGCGTGCCTGTGAATTACATCGCCTTCTTCAATCAATTCCACATTAAATTTTACATCACTGTTGTTCTTAGACCTCTCAACCAACGACTTTATCTCTTCACTGTCTCAATGGCTATTCAATACCAGTAGTTCAGTACCTTGTGAGAGTAGATGTCTCTACCTCTCAACTTACCGGCTCCACTTCTGAAATTATATGGGAGATGTTTGCAGCCTGCAAACTTTAGATCAATCTATCATCCAATTATCTAAGTGGGGAAATAAAGCAATTTATTGATGCTTTGTCTGGGGTCCAGTAATAGTAACTTAGAAAAGTTAAGTGTGGCTTCAAATATTATAAATGGCCTAATGCCTTTAAATGATTGGGGCCAACTCCATACCCCCTTTTATCCTCTATAGAACTTTTTGTTTTTCTTCTACTATTCTTATCCTTCTTTTAGAGTTGTTTTAGTCCACTAAACCAAATTATCAAAGCCTAAGGAGATTTACATTTTGGGAAAGGATCCTCTCCTGATCTATTATTTACCTAACCTACCTAAGCTTTGAAGAAAATTGAGACACGTGGCTTTCTAAAATCTAATGGTCAATAATTCCTCTTTTCCTTCACAGCACTTTGTTTCTTTCCTTTCTCTCTCTGTTCAGTCATTCCTTCGCTGTTCTTCTTTTCCTTCTGTTCTACATTTCAGAAGGATCATTAAACTTAGAAAAGATCAAGGCTTTGAGCACAAGAAGGATCATTAGTTCTACAGATCCTTTTGGAAAAAAGTGGATGTATATTTTGTAATAAACGATGTGAGTGTTGTCCAAAACTGAAAGCCTTGTCAATCTTCAACTCCTCAAAAAACCAAGGCTTCCACCACACCCACCACTCCATCTCCGTCATTCTTCACAATCTCATCTCCTTCAATATGCCAATGCAAGCCCAGTCTCTCATTCTTCAAGTCCTCCCCGGTCGAATTTCATTCCCACCTCTAGTCAATTATACGAAGCAATTATCAACTCCCATGTTCAATCTTAGTTACCAGAGCAAGCCGGCCTTTACTATTTGAAAAAAAAAAAAAAAGAGGGTTGAGCAAGGTCTCGTTGCCAGATCAAACACTTTCAATAACGTATTGGGTTTTCTTGTTAAGTCGAGAGATTTTGAAAAGGCTTGAAAAGAAAGCACCAGCTGGGATTGTCAATGCCCAAGAATCCCACCCCCATTACTGCACCCACGAGAGTATGAGTTGCAGAGATGGGTAACCAATTTGTTTTACTTTTGGTGGATTTTATCCTCTTTGTCTGGGCTTGTTCTTCATCCCTAAAATTTGAGGATATGCATTCTGGATTGAATCATTCTTGGCCAATTGCTGGTGGTTTTCAATGAAGAGAAGTAAGCACCACGAAGAAGAAGAGAGAGAGAGAACAGAAAGATGGGCCAGTAAAAGGAAAAAACAAATCTCGAGTTAGTTCTAGGCCATTAGATTTGGTATGGACACGTGTCTCAATCTTCTTCAAAGCTTAGGTAGGTTAGGTAAATAATAGATCAGGAGACGATCCGGTCCCTTAAATTTTATGTTCATCCTCAATGAATTTTAGATGAGATTTACAAATAAATTATAGATATGTTTTAGAGAAACTGAATTTGGGAGGAATTTGCTGTGTGTTCTCATTGATAATAGGGGCCTCTTTATATAGAGGATTACAATGCATAGAATCTCAATCATACAAGGAAAGTAATTCTACATTGATTAGGATTCTAGATCCTTCTAATTAAATCCTATTACCACTAGGTCAAGTAACCTAGAGTTTGGGCTAAACACAAATTAGGTTTTCCTTGAACACTCCCCCTTGTGTTGCCCAAACGCGGTGCTTCTCTCGTTGCCTCATTAAAAACCTTGCCGAGTAACAAAAACCCAGTGGGACAAAAATAACCTCGGTCGAAGGGGAAAAAGAGCACAACACACCCTTCACGATTCGAGACGAACATGTAGACATCTCCCCCTGATGTCTGCACCTCCCCCTGATGACTACGATCATGGGAGTTCAGATAATTTCCGCAAGCCAATTCTTGCCACATGTTTCTCGAACGTGGTATTGGGCAATGACTTAGTAAACAAGTCTGCTTCACTGTCCTCAGATCGAACCTAGTTCACTTTGATCTCGAGGAGTGTCTGTTGTTGCTGATTATGCTTGGTGTTATCGCTATTGATGTAGCCTTGCCTCATTTGTTCAAAACAAGTAGCATTATCCTAAATGCTCGTAGGCTTATCTGTGGTAGACTTCAAACCACAATTGTTCGAACATGCGTAATTATGGATCCAATCCATATGCATTCACGAACCACTTCGTGAAGAGCAATGATCTCTGCATTGTTCGAAGATATAGCGACTACGGTCTGTTCTGTAGACCTCCAAGATATCACGGTCTTTTCCCATGGTGAACACTTAACCAGTTTGGGAATGACCATTGTGTGGGTCAGAGAGATACCCAACATCAGCAAAATCTTCCAAAACACATGTCGTTTTGGGATGGGGATAGAGAACGCAGGCCAGCGTTGGCGGCGTTTCTGGTGTGTGATGGGTCCGAATCCATTATCTCTATGTAGGGATAGAACAAGCCCATATCATTCATACATCTCAAGTATCGAAAGATATCTTTTACACCAATCCAATGACGTCGCGTTGGCGCAGAGCTATATCTAGCTAACAAGTTCACAACATATGAGATGTCCGGTCTTGTGCATTGAGATAAGTACAATAATGCGCCTATTGTACTAAGTAAGACACTTTTGCCTCTAGCACATCTTCGTCATCATCCTTTCGACGAAGATGATCCTTTTCAAGATCAAGACTACGGACGATCATGGGGGTGCTCGAAGGCTTGACCTTGTCAAAATGCCTAAGCATCTATCGACACGATGCTCAAGTTCCAAACCGAGCCATAATCGTGTTCTCCCAAAATCCTTCATCTCAAACTCAGATTTCAAGTGTTCAGCGGTTTCCCTTAACTCTTTAAGGGCTTCTAATGAAGATCATGTCCAACATGAACCGCGATAGAATCTAAAACTTGTCATAGAAACGCGTGGGCATATCCCTTCCCAATCAAGTAGTCACTTTAGTGAGCGTTTCAACCTCTTTGTAAACGCGCTCCATGGTCTAGAGCCACTTGACTTGGGTAAATGAAGTTCACCATGAACCTTCATGTATATTCCGTATCTAGATCCCTATAGAGATACGTAGTGACCACATTTGTAAGCTGCATGTTCAGTTATTCGGAAACTACCAAACTAACAAGGTAGTGGAGTGCAGTGACATCCACTACGAGAGAATATGTCTCATCGTAGTCAATTCCAGGGCGTTTTGTGAGAAGCCTTGCTCCATAAGGTGAGATTACCATCTCTTTTTCTCACTACGCTTTCTAACGAAGACCCATTAGTCAACAGGTTTTATGTTAGGAGGTGTTGGCATCTCTAGCTCGAAAACCTTCCTCTTCGTTAGAGAATCCATCTTAACCTGGATCGCATCTTTCCATTTAGGCCAAATTTCTCTACGTTGGCATTCATTCATCAACGGAGCGTGGTTCGATATCATCTGACTCAACAAACTCATGCGCAACAAAATACGCAACTACATCACCAATTATGATGGAGTTTCTATCCCACATCTCATGTACACTAGTGTAAGTTTCATAGAGCTCTATATTCTCAGGAATAGGTTCTAACGTTGAGGCGTCCCCCAACGATAACCATAACCCGGAAGATACTCATTGTCACGCCCCCAAATCCAAGGCCAATATTGTACTGAAATATGGCTCGTGAATTTGTGACGTGAGTCAAAACAAATAAAATTTTCTTCTTGAATAAATCAACAGGAAGTAAAAGAAATTATATACATGTTTGAATAGTACTTTATTAGAAAACAAATATCGGTAATATATTTACAAAACCAAAGTTAAGCAAAATTCGAATCAGTACAGGTATTCACTAGAAATAGTAGTAGAAAAATATTATTTTATCTAGTAGGTTCATCCCGTTTCCCCAAGCATCTACTCAATACCTGAAAACAAGAAGGTGTAGCATCATGAGCAACACAAGCCCAGTAAGTACACAACTTACATTCTTATATTAATGTGTCTTATAAGAAATCAAAACTGAACAACCAATTAAAATGTACCAAGAACCATTTATATGTTCATACGAATTCTTAAATATGTATATATATATACACACACAATACACACACACATATATACAAATATATTCATTCATGTGAATGGTTTGGTAATAAATCACAAAGTCACATCTTCTTATCAAACCAACAAATATTGTAGTATTAATATGTGAAATAACCTTAAAGCAATACATGCTTGATTCTCTTTTTACTAACACCTTCACATATTCAAAATATTGATCACAACCAACAAATATTGCATCATTAATATGTGAAATAACATTAAAGCAACACATGCTTAATCACAACCAACAAATATTGCAACATTAATATGTGAAATAACATTAAAGCAACACATGCTTGATTTTCTTTTCACAAACACCTTCACATATTCAAAATATATCATAGATAGATATTTGATCAATTTCACTAACACCTTCACATATTCAAAATATATCATAGATAGATATTTGATCAACATAACATAAGTCTTTTTAGTGAATTTTCAGATTAACTGGTATCAGATCATAAATCCACGTGTTAGGGTCCATAATACCAAAACACGGGAAAACCAGGTTGACTGGTATCAAATCATAAATCCACGTGCTAGGGCCATAATCCCAAAGCACGGGTAAGCCGCAGCATACCAAGGCCACCACCAAGGCATGTATACTCAAAGTAAGCACCCTTCCTAAGAGTATAATAGTGCACTATCTGAAGGGACTAGAGCCCACAGCTTAACAACCACGAAGCACAACCACGAAGCACCACGAAGCACATTTACCAGTAATTCACTTAAGCACGGGGTTGTTGTAATCACCCGGCTTCATAATTATATTTTTCAGACATAATCAAATTCACAACATACAATCGTTATAAATTTTAGATTGAAATATATGTATATGCACACACACACATATAGATACATATACTTAGGAATAATCTCATATGAAAACATGTATAACATAATTGTATATCACAAATAAGTAAATTCACTAGCAAACAACATAATTAAAAAGAAGCTTATACATAATTGAAATCAAGTAAAATAGATAATAATAAAGCACAAACATTAAATAAGTAACTATAAACAATTTAACAAAATTAAATTATAGTTAGTATAAACATTAAAAAGAAGCTTATACATAATTGAAATCAAGTAAAATAGGTAATAATAAAGCACAAGCATTAAATAAGTAACTATAAACAATTTAACAAAATTAAATTATAGTTAGTATAAACATTAAAAAGAAGCTTATACATAATTGAAATCAAGTAAAATAGGTAATAATAAAGCACAAGCATTAAATAAGTAACTATAAACAATTTAACAAAATTATATTATAGTTAGTATTTCAGTCCTTATGTCCAAATTCATTGAAGTTCATCAACCATGTTCATGTTTCTCCGATTAGAGTCATCAAACTTCAAGATGTGTTATGTTGTCCATCACAAGTCCGAATTAGTCAAATGAGTACACCATTTCAAAGGGTTTTTCACAAGGAATGCAATGGTATAAGTCATGTAGTCCAGATCAGAGTGATATAGTCCAGAAATGGTGAAGAACCATAACAGTGCAGAAACCGATATTTTTAATACTGTCCTTTGATGTCTAAGTAATTACGTACTGTGTATTTTACCATTATTTCTCAAACTTTCCAGATCAGAAGTAGAGGTCCTAAGCTTCAAATTGATATAAAGTTTGTAGAAAATGGATAAGAAATGAGGGAGATATGAATTTTTGAAGTTGTGATGGCTGCATGAGGTTTCCAGCGAGTTTAAAAGTTGAAAACTTTGATTAGCCATAACTTCTTCATTTCTTAACCTTTTTAGTGATTCAAAAGCCTAAATTGAAGAACTTTTGATGAGGAATTTAATACTATAAATAGTTTTGACAAAACAGATTTTGTTATATACGAAAATACTGGTTTGCATCAAAGTAGATTCTTTTCCATCTTATCATTGATTATGTAGTTTGATAAATCTTAAAGACAAAAGAACATAAAAATGTATTCATGTACTTACTTAAGAAACTCAGGGGTGAGGTGAAGATTTTGGTCTTGAATTCAAGCTTGGACTTCTTTAAGAAAAACAAATGGAGCTTCTAAAGAGAAGAAAGGATGAAGGATTTGTGTGGGAATCTTGAGTTTTCTCTACAACTAAGGAGGCTTCAAATCAGTTTTGCACTTGATTTTTAAGCTTGTAGGAAATATGATAGAGATCATGTGTTTATATAGGCTAGAATTAAGCATAAAATAAGTAAGTGACAAATTATTATAAGGTGAGTGACTAATTACTATTTAGGTTAAATGATTAAAATGATAAGATAAAATTAAAAAAAGTAATAAAAGAAAGAAAGCATAAATCCACTTGCTAAATATATATATATATATGCATATATATATATATATATATATGTATGTTCACATACACATCCATATGCACATTTACCCAATTAATAAGTAAAGAACTTTAGTAAAAAAAATTATAATAATTAGTACTAAAATGACATGCATCACAAAAATAACATAGATGTAAGTCTTGAGCTCAATAACAAAGATTTTTCGAATATAGTTAATAATATAGTGTTCTATAGTTGGCACTAATTTTCGGGTTATTACACTCATGAGACGGATTTTGAGTCTTGATGATCAAAGGATTGGAATGTGCCAAAGTATCCTTCGAACCCACGTGCCTCCCACGCATCCTAGCTGGGGCCATGGCCTGTAACGCCAGAGTGCCACTCTCTTTGGCGTTGGCGCCATGCCTACCTCCGTGTAGGGTGGCGCTACGTCCTCTCGTAGGGACGTCCTTCCTTGCAGGCATGTTTGCAGCATATTTGTGTGATCTCGTCACTTTAATAGGGATCAAGATGAGACATAGTGGGGACAGACTACGACAATTCCTGTCGTTCCTGTTGAACATTCGTGTTCTTATCTCCCCCTAACGACGGGAAGACTGTCTCATCAAAGTGACATCCGCAAATCTAGCAGTAAGGAGATCGCCTAGCAAGGGCATTTAAGTGGCGGACGATTGTTGGAAGTCTCAAATCCAACGTAGTTGCCCATTCGTCTGTAAGGACCCATCACAGAGCGCTGTGGCGGCGCAATTGGCACAAAAATGGCTCACTCAAATGTGCGTAAGTACAAAAGACGTGTACCCAGTCACTAGCTGTAACGCAGAGGTACATTGAGTGGCATTAGGTCGTAGACGAATTAGCATAGCTGCATGCGATATTGCATCACCCCAAGCGGATGTAAGAAGATTGGTGCGCATTACCAATGTTCAGACTACCATCGTAGTCGTTTCCGTGAGACCATTTGGGTGTGTTCAGGGGAATATAATGTCCAACATTAGTCCCAATGCAATAACCATCGAAAGTCTTCGATGTAAACTCTCTAGCATAGTCAAATCCAATTGACTAAATAGGATGATTTGGGGAGTGAGCCCGTTGTTGTATGATATGTGCTAGGAGTGTAGCATAAGCAGCATTACAAGTGGACAATGGCACAACACGTGACCAGTGTGTTTGCGTGTCAACCAACATCATGAGATATTTAAACGTCCGCAAGTTGGTTGAATCAATCCACAAAATCCCTATGGATTCTTTGTAAGAACAGAATGAGTAATGTCATATCCTTTGCATAGGACGGTCTCAGTCCTAATTTCCCTAAGGAACAAGCTTAGTAAAAGATGTCCGTGTGAAGTCTTTTTGTAGACGGATCATCATATCATGACCAGGATGACCTATCCTGTCGTGACAAAGCCAATATGTGTCTAAGTCCAAGAGATCTTCTCTCATAACTTTATTGGATTTAATAGCTCGAATAGTGACATAAAGTCCACTAGAGCGACACATAAACTTCTCTAAGATGCGTCTTTGTTCGCAATCATTAGAGGTAATGCAAAGGAACTCATTTCCGTTCTCTACATGCATTTTCGCATGGAATTCGTTGGCTATTCATAGGGTACTATTTGCCCCAAGAGCGTAGAGAGTTTCTGTGACAACTGTAATCAAGGTGCCATTTGGCAAGTGGAACTTGGGCTATTCCATGTCCTTGAATTAATACTGATGGCCCAGCCATTGTAGTCACAAAGTCATATGCTCAGAATCAAAATTGAGTCATAATGAAAAGAACTCGAAATTTTATTCATAAGCCAACGGAATACATCATTGTTTCTATGATCAAAGAAAATCTAATCCAATAAAAAGTAATATGGCAATCGCCTACAACTCTTGGAAAATAAAAAGACTTAATCAAAATCGCCAGTTTCTGGGTCTTGATCCTTGTAGTCTTCCACCCTTAGATCTAGATCGCCATCTTGATCTTCTTGTGCCATGTAATTCGCTTCCCTTGCTTCACGATACGTCTTGTATGCGTTTGCAACATTCTGGGGTGCGGTACATGATTTGGCCCAATGTTCAGTTGATCCACATCGAAAACAAATATCATTATGGTCAGGATCCCTTGATCGAGGCGCCATTGGGGCGCGATTTGGACGACCTATCCTCTTGGTGGCGTTACCACCATGGTCGGAGGCTCCGCCTCTCTCTCTCTTCACACGTTGACCTCCACGGTTCCGTGCACGCCTCTCTTGGCGATTTCCTTCCTCTTTAGGGCGAACATATGGACCAGAATTGTCCCTATCCTTAGGGTTTCGCTCCTTACGTCCTCCATTAGGGGCGCGACTATAGTTAGACTCCGAAATAGGCTTAGTTCCCACGGGTCTAGCATTATAGTTCTTCACAAGGATATTGTCGTGCTTTTCAGCTACGTTCATGGCGCCAATGAGCTCATGAAACCTTGTGATACGTCCTGCATTTACATCAATCCGATAATTCTTTGAAATCATCAGTGCAGAGACGGGGAAGGTAGAGAGAGTCTTCTCGATCAACATCGTATCAGTTATGGCTTGGCCACAAAACTCCATCAGAGACTTGATACGAAGAGCTTCCGAGTTATAATCAAGCACAGACTTGAAATCACAAAAGCGGAGGCTATGCCATCGCACTTCTAAATCAAGAAGCAGGGAGTCACGAACGTTGCCAAATCGCTGCTCAAGTTCTACCCATAGCTTTCTTGGGTCTTCCTCATTGAGGTATTCATTTTGGAGCGCGTCATTCATGTGCCTTGTCATGAGAATTATGGCTTTAGCTTGTTTTGCTTCGAAAGCAGTAGCTTGCTCAATGGAGAGCACGTTCTGACCAGGCTCTTGGATGGCTCCCAGAAGTCCATCAGCCTTAAGATGTTGGCGCACATCTCGGACCCACCTATGGTATCCTGCGCCAGTTGTTTCTAGTGGAACGAAGTTCAACTTGTTCAGGTTACTCATCCTGAAAAACAACACAAGATTAGGGTTAGTTTCGGAGCGAAAGGGCTACCACGAAAAACTATTAAATTTCTGAGCGTAGTCGCTTCCAAGAAATTAGAGATTTTCTGAGCGTAGTCACTTCTAAGAAAATCCGATTCCAAGAGGGGTTTTTGGATTAGATCGAAACAACGATGTATGTGGTCAATCGTTTTCTTCTCAACAAACTCTAAGTTTGGAGGACTCTACAAGCTCCAAGCTTGGAGTGAGCACGAACCCCCACAGTTCGGCTATTGGTCTCCCCTATGAAGAAGAAAGGGGGGTAGAAGAAGGGATGTTGGAAGTCCCCGAGAAAAGAAGAAGAAATTGAAATAAAACTTCAAAAACGGGAACTTTTAGAAAAAGTACCTTAAAAAGATGGTCGGAAAAAGTCGTCGCCGGAAGTTACTGTAGCAGTGAGTTACTGTAGCAGGCAGGAAAGTCGCCGGAAAAGTGCCCGGGAGTTAGCCGGAAAAGTGGTCGGAAGTTGGCCGGAAAAGTCACCGGAAGTTGGCCGGAAAAGTGTTGACCGGAATGTTGACTGTTGACCGTTGACCACTGCTGACGTGGCTGTGGGTCCCTGTTGCTGACGTGGCAGTGGGTCAGGGTGCTGACGTGGCCGTGGGGTCTGCGTCAGTGGGCTTGGGCTTGGGCTTCTGTCCTTCTGGGCTTCTGGGCTTCTTTTGCTTTCTCTTTTTCTTTTCTTTTCTTTTCTTTTCTGCCGGTTCAAGATGCAGCAGCTCAAGTGGCCGGTTCACGCTTTTTTAGGCAGGTTTTTGCAATTTTTCTTCCGGTTCCTGAAACTTCATATCAATGGGCTTCTGGTATCAAAATTTGGTGAAATTTGAAGGTCCAGAAGATGGTGAACCGGTGGAATATTTGCTGCGAGTTGTATGGAGCTTCCGGTGGCCGGTTCGGTAAGTTTCCGGCCGGTTCTTGGGGTGGGGCTGCCGGTTCTGGACTCCTGAGATCGATTCCTTTAAGCTGTGAGATGGAGGCAGAAAAGGCTTCAACGATTTGTATTCGGATTCAAGGTTTTTAGCTTCTTGAATCAGGGTTTGGCTATTTGTTTCAGGGTTAGGGCTCGTGCTGATAACGTGTTTTAGAGAAACTGAATTTGGGAGGAATTTGCTGTGTGTTCTCATTGATAATAGGGGCCTCTTTATATAGAGGATTACAATGCATAGAATCTCAATCATACAAGGAAAGTAATTCTACATTGATTAGGATTCTAGATCCTTCTAATTAAATCTTATTACCACTAGGTCAAGTAACCTAGAGTTTGGGCTAAACACAAATTAGGTTTTCCTTGAACAAGATAGACAATATTCATTTATTTTCAACAAAAAATAATGAACTTTACGGTAAAAAATCAAGTTGAGTTCCTTGGGCTATAATATGATAGATAACTGGGCTAGCCAGCTTTCATGTACTCCAGCCCAATATGATATAGCTTTCTAATAATGGTTTGGAAACGTCGACCCCAAAACCCAAAACCCAAAGGGAAGCAACTATCAAAGTTCAATGGTTCTTTCCCTTCTCTCTGTGTGGTCGTATCTGGGTCTTCACCTCTCGGGCACAAGAACCCATTTTGAGGGCAGTTTTCGTGAAACAAAATTCACCGGCTGTCAATTATGGGTAGCCATGGATGTGACCAAAATGGTAAGACATAATTTCTCTTACATATTGGGTGTCCTTAAAATTAAAATAAGCTTGTCTAAATATGTGAGAATTCGACAAGCATTCTTGAGTGGTGACATTAATTAATTATATGGTTTGATTAGGGGTTCTCAGATCCTATTCAGGTTCACCACCGAGCCATTACAGTCTCAAAGTAGACTCGTTTTCATTCATGACTGAAAATTCAGTGGATGGTTATGAAGCAGAGGAGTTTGCAGCTGGAGGGCACAAATGGTATTTACTTTCATCCTCTACTTCTAGTTCTGATAACCCATGTCTTCAATATCATTCTTTTCTCTGTATATTAGTTGTACCCTTTGAATGGACTATGGACATATGTAAGCTAGCTATATGAATTTGCCTACTATAATATGTATGCGTTAGCTCATAGGAAATTGGTGATATACCCAAATGGAAACAAGAAAAGAAATGTGGAAGGCCACGTCTCTCTCTACTTGGAATTGGCTGGAGAATATTCACTTCAGGGTGATTGGGAGATATATGTGGATTTTAGGTTGTTTTTACTTGATCAGAAAAGGGGCAAGTACTTGGTTCTTGAAGGTATTGATCATGTTCATTAGTTTAATTAATTTTGATCAATAGATAGAATTATGTGGACCGGTTACAATTTGTGATTGTTTTTTTCTTTTGGTGTGGCGCCATGACTTAGATGCTTTCGCAAAGGAAAATTGCTTTCATCGGGAAATGCTGCGCTTGCCTGGTTTTGATAGGTTTATGCCTCTTGAAGAGTTTACTAATGCCTCCAATGGATATGTAGTTGATGACACCTGCGTGTTTAGTGCTGAGGACTTTGTTTGTAAAGAAAGAACAAAAGGCAAAAGAGAGCGTTTATTAACGACAAACAATGCAGTTATGCACAGGCAGGTTTGGAAGGTTGAGAATTTTTCAAAGCTAGATGATCCATTCTATAAGTCAGAACCATTCGTTGCTGGAAACCAGAAATGGTATCTCTGTTTAGCCTTCTTATCAATGTCCTTCTTTTCAGCAATAACTTTTGAAATATATTTGTAGAATTTGAAATATTATTCTGCACTAACTTCAGACAACACGTACAGTTAAGTTTCGAATGAAAAATATAGAGTTCTTGTAATTGAACTTTTGACTTGCAGGCAGGGTGAATTTAATTGTTCATGTGTTGATTGCAGGGAGATACAGTTCTATCCCAAGGGAATTGCCCACGGAATGGGGACTCATCTTTCTCTTTACTTGGCATTATTTGATTTTAAACCAACTCCTCCTGTGTTCAAGATATTTGCAGAGTTTTGCCTGCGTATTGTAGATCGAAAGCATGCCAATCATAAGACATGGTCAGGTAATTGCTGACCTTTTTCTTTGTGTGCAACTCTATATAATGCCCTATAATCATTACAGTACAGCTGCAGTGTCTTTCCATTCTTTTCTTTTATTTCTCTTTTAAATACTGTATGCAGGAAGCCAGGAAGTGACTATATTTTTTTGTTCTGCTTGCAGGTAAACACTGTTTCAGTGCCACGTCTTCCTCTTGGGGTTTGCCTAAGTTCATTAGAGCAAGTTCACCGGTGTAGTTTTGGGCGGGCACCAGCAAGGATTGATGATGTGTTGACCAGACAAGGGGAAAATCATCCCTCCACTGGCCCAATCTTGCCCAGCCAAGGTTTGGCTTTCCTTGACTAAGGCCAAGAAAAAAGGCAAAGCCTTGACATATTTCCTGACCAGGCTCGCCGGCTGCCAGCTCGGCAGGTACCTATCGTTGCTGACGTCAGCGTGTTGTGTGGAGAGAGAGAGACGCGACGAAGGACGATTGGATCTGATTTGCTCCACCTGGGGTTGCTTCGATCTCGGCCTGGGGGCAGCGGATGGGCGGGCTGACCACGGAGCAGCTGGGCGAGGCAACCTTGGGGGCGCGGGGACTGTGGCCGGAGGAGGGAGAAAAATCCGGGTCGGACTAGCCGGGTCTGGGGGAGCGTGCGAGAGAGAGAGAGAGAGAACCGAGGGGGGGGGGGGAATGAAAAAAAGAAAAAATTTCGTCCTTTGAAACAAAAGGGAATTTTTTTTGCTATTTATAGAAAATTTCTAGATTTCAAAAATTCATAATAAATTCATACGAACTCCGAATATTGCGTTCCATATATGCATGAGATTGTATCGATGAGCTCTACAACTTTCATGAAGGAAGTTTTCCCAAATTCCGAACGTATAAAAAGTCAATTTTCACGACCCCCTAAATAACGTTTGTTTCGAAAATAAAAATCGATTAGAAACCAAATTTCTCGTACAACAACTAAATAACGTTGTATTGTACTTATTCCTAGTTTTTCATTTATGTAAGAAAAAAATCAATAAACAGTGAAAAATTAACAGTCTTGACTGGTCAAGAAAAACAACGGGTGGAAACCCATGTCCAGTGGCAGTGAACAGTTACTTGACTGGTCGACGCCTTGACTTTTCAACCTTGACATTTCTTGACTATAGGTGGACTTGCTCTTAGTTTAAGCACTTTCAGTGAAGCGGACAAGGGGATGTTGATCAAGAATACTTGCATTCTGGAGGCTGAGGTCACTGTCCATGGAATTGCTGGAGTACTATAGCCTTAAAAAACTTGTCTTGAATCCTAATGTCGGGGTGTTTTGTGTCTTCTACTGTGTTAGAAAACGACTCTTTCTTGTCATCAACGCTAATATTTTGAAAATGTTTCTTGCTGATCAAGACTTGAAAGAATCATTTTTGTATATTTTGGTTGGTTCACTACCTCCAACTAGATAGTAGGTTACGCCACATTAGTTTGCACTACATTAAATTGTGCAGCCAAAGAAGGGTATATGGTGAATGACTGAATGGTGATTCTAACTTGCATAGGGACATTTTTTTATGAATGCTTTTCATTATTTCTCTTTTATAGCTTTAACTTATTATGTGATCAATTTTACTGATGTCTGCTAAGACATATCTTTGACTTTCGGTGTGTGTGTGTGTGTGTGTGTGTGTGTGTATATTTATGATCCGTCACACCTTATCTTCTCCCCATACAATGGCGGACGCAGGATTACATATGTGAGGGGGCGAAATTTCTTCCCTAATACAGAATAAAACTTCAATGAATGCCAATATTTGTGTTCAAATGTCGCTAACATATTGTATGAATACTCACCAAAAAGCAAATATCCATACATATCCAGATTGTAAAACAAATAAAATTTTCAAGCATAAAAGAAATCTTTTAAATTAAATCATCTATGATATAGCTAATGAACCAGCAAACTGTAGTAAAAAAGAACTAAACTAATGTTCACAAAATAGCTTATCAATATCTATAGAGAGAAATTGTATGTTTCTTTGTTTAATATATGTGGGCCAGACTACAACCTTTCATGCACAAAGATTTTCACTTGAATGAAGTTTTAAAGTGGGGGCAATGATAGTACTAAAAGTCTAAAACAGCATCAATTTGCATGGGCTGTGAAGCTGATATCAGAAAACTAAAATAATTCACTGACGGCACCAGCCCTCACTGGGCCTTAGCTGGGTCCGCCAGTGTCCCCATATATTCGGTTCAACACAGTTTTAGATCTGCATTACAATTTTCCTTCACCGGAAACTCTTCCCGAGAAGAGAGATCTGAAGAACACAGGCTTATATTTGGAGTGATGTTATGCAAGAAAGAACTTGAAACTTCAATTTAAAGTCTCTGTATTGTACGTTATGGTAATCAATCAGAACTGGGAATAGGTGGAGTAGGCAACAAATTTCCTTTTGTTTCTTGCATAATTGTAAAATTTTGGTATTTGTATAGATTAATAGTACTACGCTCATTCTCCTATTGACTATATCTGTTACAAATATTTTGCTTTTTATCTTGTTATTAAACCTTTTTTTTCTTGGGGTTTTGTCCATTTACCTCATTTGTAGGGATTTTTTTTCCCCTTACCCCATTAAGTTTTTTTAATTCACTCTTATCCAATACACTCTAAGAGAGTCTTCCCTAATACCCCATTAAGATTTTTTTTTTGTTTTTAATTTTTTTTTAATACCATTTTACCCCTTACCCCTTTGTTACTTAGAGAGAGAGAGAGAGAAAATGGAAGAGAGAGAAACCGTAGGAGACTTCGCAGGAGCCCGTCACCGGCGGCCTAAATCAGGTCACCGGTTGCTGGATTCCGTCCAACTTTCGCCGGAATCCGGTCACCAGTCACCGGCTGCCGCCCACCGGAATTTGCTGAAAATCTCATCGGAAAGTTTTTTTTGCCCCCAATAGACATCTATTGCCCCCTAATAAATGGGCAATAGACGTCTATTGGGGGAATAGACGTCTATTGGCCCCTAATAGACGTCTATTGGGGGAATAGACGTCTATTGGCCCCTAATAGACGTCTATTGGCCCCCCAATAGACGACTATCAGCCATGTATCGCCCCCAGTAGACGTCTATTGCCCCCCAATAGACGTTTAGATTACCAAAATGGTAATTAATCTTCCTAAAACTACACAAATAAAACTTTGATTAAAGAAAAAAACGAGGAGATTACATCAATTCAAAATGTCTATTGCCCCCCAATAGACGTATATTGCCCCCCAATAAACGTTTCGGTTACCGAAATGAAAACTAATCTTCCTAAAATTACACAAATAAAACTTTGATTAAAGAAAAAAAATCAGAGGTTGTATCAATTTAAAGCGTCTATTGCCTCCCAATAGATATGTATTGCCCTCCAATAGACTTTTATCAGACGTCTATTTGGGGGTAATACATGTCTATTGCCCACCAATAGAACTTTTTTTTTCTTTTTTCTTTCCTTCTGGGCCTTCTGCCATCATGAAACTGGCCTCCATCTCATCAACTCTCTTCCCAAGGACCCCTTGTGCAGCTATTTCCACTGCCACCTCTTCAGACGCCTCATCCATCTTCATATCTTCCAACTACACCAAGATGCACAACCAATAATCAATGTAATCCAAAATTCTAATAACTAATTCATCATTCACAATAATGCTTATCCACTTGCTTCATTAATCAATTATTCAAATTGCAAACCGAAGATTTAAGAAAAAGAACAACTCTTGAACACAATCCAGCAACAAAAACCAGCTGATTTGGTCTATATCTAATTTTAATTTCGTTTTCCTTTGCTTCAATTTCACGGCAAATAAACAAAAGGTAAGCAAATTCCAGAAAGTGATAAACCGGAAAAAGGAAATTGACCTTGGAATTTGACGGTGAGGTGGCCTGGATCTGGAACCGCTTGCAAAATCAGCCAAGATTGATGAACCAGATCATGTACAGATCATATTTATATATAGGTGAAATTGAAAACTTATGGCAGGAACAGATCCTAAGAGAGAGCAAGCCGGTAATCTACACGGAGAGAAAATCACAGCGAGCAAAACCGAGGTGGAGACGAGGAGAGAGAGCAATGCCGATAATCTGCACGGAGAGAAAATCACAGCGGGCAAAAACACAGGCCGTGACCAAGAGAGAGAGTCCGGCGCCGGCGATTGCATTGAGGAGGGACACAGAGAGAGAGTTTGCGTCGTGTGCGGAGAGAGAGAGAGAGAGAAAGAGAGAGAGAGAGAGAGAGAGAGAAAGAGTGTGTGTGTGTGTGTGTGTGTCTGCGTGAGAAGGAGATAGAGAGGAGAGAAGAGATGTGGTTGTCATTCATTCATTAGATTAAGGGTAAAATTGTTATTTCAATTAAAATTGGGTTAGTGGGAATAAAAATCTGTTGCTGGGGTAAGTGGGATAACTTTGGCTCATTTTGGGGCTTTTGGTCAAGGACCCTTTTTTCTTTTGGTGTTTCATTGTTGCTGGTTTTTGTATACTTGTATCCTCCAATATATCCAAGTTGTGGTGCTGCCAATTCCATTTGGATGTTGTTGAAACAAGTTCGAAAGCTTCGTGTGTTGCTTCTATACATTGGAGTGAAATTGGATGATACATATAAAGTAATCAATCAACTTTGTACTGAGATATGTTGGACGATTTCTAAGATAAGCACAAGCTTCATTAATTTTCAGTTGTTATGAATTTGTTTCAAAAGGAGACAAAGTAAAGTCTGTCAAAATAACATTAGAAATCATTGATTGATGGGATTTATAATCTAGTAAACCGAAAGTCCCAAACTAACTTTGTAGCCATTTTGCTAAATCTTGCAAAATTGGCACCGGAGTAGATTGGGGCACATTGTGGCCAGTCATACCCCTCTTGTGGATTTTGATGCCTCGATCCATTGGATTTCTAACTGGTTACAGTTTGGAGTAAGGAGCCGCGAATGTTTTTAAAAATAAAAGTTGGCAAAGGACTTGATATTTAAAGATCAGGAATGCTAGATTATAAAAGCATGTTTGGAAGAAAGGTAAGCTCTTTTGAAAATTGGTTAATGACTGTTTAAGTAGTTTCAAATTGTATAGCTAATGTAGGACGAGATTTTAGCCAATTTCAAAAAAAAAAAAGGTCTTCACATTAAGAAGAAGAATTTGAATATTAGAAATTGGTATTCAAATAGACTTCTTAATTATGGAATTAATCATAAATTACTCTTTTGGATATATCGGGATGCTCGAGCAAAATCTTGATTGGGATTCCAAGCGTAATATTCTTTAGTATCTAGGATTCTATTTCCGATTTTTATTTAATCAGGTTTAATTAGGTTTCCTAGTGTTAGTCTACAATAAATTGTTCTTTATGTTTTCTAGTTGTAATAGGTTTATGCTATGTACCCTATATAAGGCACCTCTTAAATTGTAATTTTTATTCAAGTTATCAATGAAAAACCAAATATTAGAGAAGTTTTTCTATGTTTCTTCGGCTGTGCCCGTAATTGCTAGTGGATTCTAACTCATCTCATATGTCTTTCGACGCTTGACGGAGCCTCTTGCTATCGTGTACACGCTTCCTGCATCAAATTCCATCATTAAGAAGCCTATTTGAATACCAATTTCTAATATTAAAATCATTCTTTTTAATGTGAAGATGCTTTTTTTTTTTTTTTTTCGAGATTATTTGTTGAAATTGCCTAAAATCTCATCGTACATCAGTTTGTAAAGTTCCTGTCTCTATGGGAAAATTTTATAAAGAAGAGTTTACTTGTCATGTGATTGACATGGACGGCACTGATGTGCTTTTTGGAAGACCATGGCATGAAAGCGTCAAAGGTGGTTATTGCAAAGACAATACATATTTATTTAGGTGGGAGTCGCACAAAATTAAAATCAAGCTTGGAGGGAAGAACATCAAGAATGACCATCCTGAGGTGTGTGAAAAGGAACATGAAGAAGCCACTTTGAAGATTGAAGAGAAACTCATTAAGGAAAAGGAAGCTGATTCATTCATCACATTGATATCCATGTCATGCATGTCTAATTATGTTCAAGATCAACCCAAGGAGAAGTCAATACCCATTCCTTTTCAAGTGGAGGAGTTCAAGTTTCAAGATGCTTATTCTAAACTTGTCTACTATATTGGATTCATGGCGATACCTTTTAATTTTGAGAATACTGAAGTTGATGGCTTATCATGTTTTATTCCTACTAATGATCGAGCTGCATACAAGAGGAACTCGAGGTCGAGTTCTTTTCAAGTGGAGGAGATTGATGTAGGACGAGATTTTAGCTAATTTCAACAAAAAATCTCGAAAAGAAAGAAGCGTCTTCACATTAAGAAGAATAATTTGAATATTGGAAATTGGTACTTAAATAGGCTTCTTAATTATGGAATTAATCATAAATTACTCTTTTGGATATATCGGGATTCTCGAGCAAACTCTTGATTGAGATTCCAAGCGTAATACTTTTTAGTATTTAGGATTCTATTTCCGATTTTTATTTAATCAGGTTTAATTAGATTTCCTAGTGTTAGTCTACAATAAATTGTTCTTTATGTTTTCTAGTTGTTTTAGGTTTATGCTATATGCCTTATATAAGACACTTCTTAGATTGTAATTTTCATTTAAGTTATCAATAAATAACCCAATATTAGAGAAGTTTCTCTATGTTACTTACGGCTGTGCCCGTAATTGCTAGTGGAATCTAGCTCATCCCATATGACTTTCGACGCTTGACGGAGTCTCTTACTATTGTGTACACGTTTCCCGCATCAATCGCTCATGTGTTGAATAAGAATATGCTTCAGATCACCTGCTGGCTAGCACGTTACGAATACCTTTTCCTTAAAATGAAGAAGATACTTTAGAGGCAAAGCATATTGGTTCTATCCTTAATTCCTTATAAAGGTTTCAAGTTTGGAATAACACCTTTAGTCTCCCCTTTATAAACAGAAAACCCATTTTTATCCTAACACAACAAACCCATACTAATTCTTGTAACCTGTCATCAAATTCTCAGCAACTTAAATTCGGTGGTCCAGCTTATTTTCATGACTAGTCTCAACTTCGATGACCAAGACGGTAAGAAGCTCTCTCTGTCTGTGTTTGTGTTGAAAGCAGTAGCTAATGTTACTTGCAGGTGTTTTGAGATCGATTACGGATGCTCCACCAACTCATTACACACTAAAAATAGAGTCACTTTCGACGCTGACCAAAAATTCACTGGAGAAATATGAATCAGGGGAATTCGAAGCTGGAGGATACAAATGGTATAATTCTGTCTCTCTTTAGCTAAACACAAAGATCTAACACCTCTGTATATTCTCATAAACTTTCGCCTTTTTGCTACAGGAAACTTGTTTTTTATCCAAATGGAAACAAGAGCAAGAATGTTAAAGACCACATTTCTCTCTACCTGGTAATGGCCGGAGCAAATACTTCCCAGATTCACTGGGGTGTACATGCTGTTTTCAGGTTGTTTTTGCTTGATCAGAATACCGGCAACTACTTCGTTTTTCAGGGTACAATTTCTTTCATTTCACTCTTATAGACCCCAGCAGCGGATGTACAAATGAGCAGTTCTCATTTTCTGACGGTCCTGTGCATTGCTTAGAACAAAAAGAGAGGCGCTTTCATGCAATGAAGCTTGATTGGGGTTTCGATCAGTTTCTCTCCCTCAAAGATTTTACTGAAGCTTCCAATGGATTTCTCATGGATGATACCTGTGTGTTTGGGGCAGAGGTCTTTGTTTCTAAGGAAAGAAGCACGGGCAAAGGAGAGTGTCTATCTATGGTGAAGGACGCTGTTATGTACAAACATGTTTGGAAGATTGACAGCTTCTCAAAGACAAACAGATACTGCCATGACTCCGAAACTTTCAGTTCTGGAGACCAGAAATGGTATCACTACATAAGCTTTCTTATCAAAGATTATGCACTTCATATTCGGGGGTAATTTTAAAATAATCGTAACCTACATTTTTTTGGTTTTGGCAGGAAGATACAACTCTATCCCAAGGGTAAAGGCATTGGAACGGGTAGTCATCTTTCCCTTTATTTGGCATTGGCTGATCCTATTTCTCTACCTCGTGATACTAAAATATATACAGAGTTTACCTTGCGCATCCCTGAACAAAAATATCAATTGCATCAGTATAATAAAGGTAAATATTTGTCCAATTTTGGTCGGACTGTATGCAGTCGAAACAGTTCGTTCGTGTTTTATAGAGTTAGTAACTGAGAACTTTTTCTTTCTTATTTTCTTTTGCTTGCAGCTAGTTTCTGGTTTAGTGCCTCAAATCCAGAACGGGGTTGGGAGAAATTCATTACACTTAGCTTTCTCACTTCGACAGGCATGGGGTTTCTAGTGAAGGATACTTGCACTGTGGAGGTAGAGATCACTGTCCATGGAATTTTTAATGCACTCTAGTAAAAGTCAGCACCTACTGAATGAAGGTGTAAATGTGTAATGTTATCAAAATATGGTGTTAAATTGTTAATAAGATAAGAATGCCTAATCTCCATTACAATCAGTATATTCATTACTTTCTTCAGTGTCTGGTCCTCCTTCATGTGTAGCCTTATCATTTCTATATCTTGCGTAGTCTAGTAGTAGCATGGAAATATTCCAAGCTCAAAGAAAGAGCACGCAGGGAAAATCACAAAGAATGATTACAAGTTTTCTAAATAATTAAGCATGATGACTCCGTGGTGATGGAGGAGCATGATAACTCCGTTCGCGGGGTCGTGTTTCCAAATAAGCAGGTTTTTCCAACCTTGCTTCTCGGTTTCTGATCGCCCGAAGCGATCGAGATTTTGTCCTTCATTTCAGCAGTCAAGATGTCCGTCAGCGCTGCGGCCGACCGCGGGCAGGACTCGATCTCTGTGGGGGTGGTCAATTAATTTGACCATGCAATCAAAGCAATTAAAGAGAAGTAATGGCAGCAATAAATGCAACAATTGATGTTGCTCTAAATATGACGATAAATGCGGCATTCAGTATGGCAATCATGGCCGCCAATAAGTGACGGTTATTGCAGAAATAAATATGGCCTTGATGACGGAGTGCCGCTCAAGTCGCTGCGACTTGCTGTGCAAGTTTACTTGCAGCCCACGCCGAGGTACACCTATAAATAGGTTGCTCGACATCAAGGTAAGGCATCGAATTCCAATTATCTCTACTCCACAATTAAGAAACGTACTGACTTAGGCATCGGAGGGTTTTCTGCAGGTACCCCCCCTTTCTCCTCAAGCCGACGGTCAAACTCCAGATCAACGCTCGAGGGAAGCTTCTCGATTGTCCCCAGGTCAGCTCCCGCTCCAGTCCGCATTAATTGTTGGGTCAAACTCCTCTACGGAATTTTTCACCTCCAACAAGTGGCGCCGTCTGTGGGAAACACTTTTCCCTAAAAAGTGATGGCGGGAGCTGCCCCTGACGGGATTCCATTTCTGTCACTGAGGACTGGTAGTGACGAAATTCCTCCCCGCCAGCCTCCGAACGGGTCCATCCCAAGTCCCATCGGCGACCTGAACTTGCCTCCGGCTGACGAAATGCAAGGGCTCAGGCAGGAACTCGAGCAATTGAGGAGGGAAAAGCAGGACTGCAAGGCTCGTCGACGACGAAAACTTGAAAGGTTCCTACAACTCGACAGTGATTCGTCAGACGACGACGCCGTCGGCGACCTCCATCTAACTAACAACGGAGTAGCAAACGCAGGCTCCAGCGGCGTTATGGGAGGAATCTCTGGTGGACCCCTCGTCGAGGGGGTGGGAGGCATGGCAAATGGGAGGTAGAACGGAGCTGGAGTAGGCCAATCCAAAAGGGCGCGCAATGAATCGTGGCGCGAAAAGATGGAAAAAATGATTGATGCATGCAAACGAGCCGACCCTCAGGAGCTGGCGGCAGAAATCGCAAGAGACGTTGGTAAATCGCCGTTTACCGACGACATTTTAAACGCGGCTAAACCCCGCCGGTTTACCACGCCGTTATTCCACAAATACGACGAAACGACCGATCCGGTAGACCATATCAAGGGGTATAAGCAACAGATGTCCATCGAGACAATCGACGAGAAACTAATGTGCAAGATCTTCCCTTCTAGTCTCACGGGGCCGGCGTCAACATGGTTTCAAGACCTCAAGCCGCATTCCATACCAGATTTCGACACATTGAGCCGCACTTTCATTGCACAATACTTCTGCAATCGCAAGCAAAAGAAGGATATGGCGACTCTGTTTAGTACCAAGCAAAAGCCGGGAGAAAAAGTAGGGAAATTTTTCGAAAGGTTAAGGCCGAAATGCGCCATGTTAACTGTGATCCCCAGTTTGCTGCGATCGCCTTCCGAGAGGAGTTGCTTTTGGGGACACCATTATATGAAAATTTGTTGCGGGATCCGCCGAAAGACATGGACAACGTTATCACAAGGGTTGAGGGAGAGATCAGAATTGAAAGGGCCAAAGAGGCACGCGAGGCTCGTTACACCAGCGTTGTTGCCTCCGGCGATGAAAGAAGGCAAAATCGAGGTAACCACCCCGGCGTAAGGACGGACAACCGACACCACTACGAGATAAAGCCTCGAACTCGCCCACCGAAGGAATGGTTCACCTTAAGCCCTGCGGCCATATTCAGGAAACACCAACACGAAGGGCTCTTCACTAAACCCCCACCTCAACCAGAGTCAAGAGACGCATTCGAACGGACCAAATATTGCCCTCTCCACGAGGCGTTCGGGCATGGGCTGTCCAAATGTGAAGCACTACGGCCAGCCATCTCAGAGTTGATGAAGGCAGGGAAGTTGCGTGAATACCAATCCAACAGCCATGCTGATGGAGAAAGGGCAGCAAACAAGGTTGAAAGCAGAATCCCAGCAAAAGGCACGGAACTGATCATCAGAGAAATATTGGCCATACATGGAGCCCCTTATACTGCTGTGGAGGAGGAAGTGCGCTTAAGGTCGGAAACCCGCCAAGCAGAAAAGATTCGTCGAGTATGCCAGATCACGGATAGCCCCTTGGTGGGGCAGAACTTGGCCCCCACATCGGTAATTAGTTTCTCCGCAGCAGACACCGTTGGCATCCAGTTTCCCAACCGGGATGCCTTGGTGGTGTCCACCCAAATCGCGGACGCCCTCGTGCGACGGATAATGGTTGACACCGGGAGCAGCGCCGATGTCATATTCTGGGAAGCATTTGAGCAGCTCGGATTAGACAAAACGCTCATCCATCCCAGCAGAGCCCCGTTGACGGCATTTGAAGGTTCCGAAGTATGGCCTATAGGCGAGATTTCATTACCAGTGACGACGGAAGGGAAAACTGTGGAGGTCGATTTCGTCATTGTCAAAAGGCCATCGGCCTACAATGCCATCCTAGGCAGGGATTGGCTCCATAGGATGGGAGCCGAGGCTTCAACTAGGTGTCAGGTACTCAAGTTTATTTCCGATGACGGCCAGCAGGTGATATCGGTTCGAGGCGATCAACTGCTCTCCAAGAAGTTGTATGCCATGGAAATCAAACGCTCTTCGCCGCCAAAGAAGGGTGAGGAGGATCCATCAGCATAGCAATTAACGGAGGACCTGCCAGAAGATGAGGAGCTTGAACCCGAACCAGCGACCACTGAGCCACTTCGGGAAGAAGCCCTCGACGCTTCTGGCGAGAGGAAGGTACTGGTAGGCACCCTCCAAACTGAAGAGGAACGAGCTCGTTTATTGCAATTCCTGAGCGAAAATCAGGATGTGTTCGCATGGTCACACAAGGATATGCCTGGGATCGACCCGGGTGTCGCATGTCACAAGTTAAATATAGACCCAAGCTTCAAGCCCTACAGGCAGCGTCAACGACGTTTCGCCCCCGAGAGGAATAAGATTATCAGTGACGAGATTGACCGCCTCCTTGAGGTAGGCTTTATACGTGAAGTGTGGTGCCCAACTTGGGTCTCAAACGTGGTGGTAGTAAGAAAGAAGAATGGAAAATGGCGAGTGTGTGTAGATTATTCGAATCTAAATAAGGCATGCCCTAAAGATTGTTATCCGCTCCCCAAGATTGACCAACTCGTGAACGCGACTGCCGGGTGTGAGCGTCTATCTTTCTTGGATGCATATTCCGGTTATAACCAGATACCTATGGCCCCTGAAGATCAAGAGAAAACAGCGTTCATTTCAGAACATGGCCTGTATTGCTATACAGTCATGCCGTTCGGCCTCACCAACGCCGGTGCGACCTATCAGAGGCTCGTCAATCGAATGTTCAAAGATTTACTTGGGAAAACCATGGAAGTTTACATCGATGATATGGTGGTTAAAAGAAAGCATCGGAAGAATCACATAGAGCATTTACGGGAAGCATTCGAGATACTAAGGCAGTATGGCATGAGGCTCAACCCGACCAAATGCGGGTTTGGGGTATCATCAGGACAGTTTTTGGGACATCTTGTGAGTAAAAGGGGGATTGAGCCGAACCCAGAGAAGGTCGAAGCCATCGTGCAAATGCGCGACCCAGAGACGAAAGAGGATATACAAGTGTTAACCGGTCGTATCGCCGCATTGAGTCGCTTTATTTCTCTGCTAACGGGCCGATGTAAACCCTTCTTCCGTGCATTAAAAATAAGCAAGCCAACTTTTGGGGACCAAAGCAGTCAGAAGCGTTGGCTAAATTGAAAAAATACCTATCTGGCAGACAGTTTCTCTCTGTGCCCCGCGATGGAGAGCCCCTCTGCGTTTACTTGGCAATATCAGATGTGGCAACAAGCGCCGCTTTGTTCAGGGAAGAGGGATATCGGCAAGAACCCATAGCCTATACGAGCCGTAGCCTCCTGGATGCCGAAACAAGGTACTCCTCGTCCGAAAAAGTAATCCTCGCCCTGGTTACGGCAAAAAGGAAGTTGCGACAATACTTCGAGGGGCATAGCATCACAGTATACACCAATTTGCCGATTCGTGCCATCCTGTCAAAACCAGACACATCCGGAAGAATGGCCAAATGGGCAATCGAGCTAAGTGAATTCAACATTACATATAAGCCAAGGTCGGCGCTCAAGGGTCAGGCGTTAGCAGATTTCTTGGTTGAGGGTCACTTCCCAGCATCGATCCCTGAGATCTCGTGGCAGGACCCATTTTGGGAGATGCACGTCGACAGTGCATCCAATTTCTCAAGAGCAGGGGCAGGCATTTTACTTCAAAGTTCAGAGGATGTCTAGATCGAGTGCGCGGTTCATCTCAATTTTCCGGCATCAAACAACGTGGCTGAATATGAAGCTTTGGTAACGGGCTTAACCCTGGCAAAGAAGTTGCAAATCCGACGCTTGCAGGTATATTCTGACTCACAACTAGTTGTCAACTTGTCTAATGACAACTACGCCGCCAAGGACAGACGTATGTCCAGTTACCAAGACTTGGTTCGAGATTTGATGCGCGGATTCGAGCAACTTTCACTGGTCAAAGTACCTCGTGAGAAGAATTCCCGTGCGGATGAGCTGGCTAAGGCCGCTTCAGGTTGCATGGAGGTCATCAACATCATTAAGATCGAGGTGCTCGAAGGACCAAGCATTGAAGGGAACAAGCCGCGACGACAAGTCATGGCAGTCGACTCAGTTCCGAACGACTGGAGAGGTCAAATTGTGAATTACCTTGAATTTGGCGTACAACCAGACGATCCAATTGAGGCCAGAAAACTCAGGATGAAGGCTGTGCGGTACCTAGTTATCGAGGATGAACTTTTTAAACGCTCATTTTCCGGACCCCACCTTCGATGCCTGGGACCTTCTCAGGCAAGACTCGTCCTTGAAGAAATTCACGAAGGGTCATGCGGGGCACACCTCGACGGCAGGACCCTTGCTCATAAGATACTCTCTCAAGGATACTATTGGCCATATCTCTCGCGGGAGGCCGAACAATATGCTAAGAAATGCAAGCAATGCCAACGGCACGCTCCAGTAAGCCATTCGCCTGCCGAAGAGCTTCATGCATTATCCGGCCCATGGCCTTTCGCCAGATGGGGCATGGATATAGTCGGCCCCTTACCAACGGCACCAGGAGGACTCAAGTACGTGCTACTTGCTACTGACTATCACACGAAATGGGTCGAAGCAGATTCATATGCCACGATAACGGGAGAGACCGTGGCAACATTCACATGGAGAAACATTATATGTCGATTCGGTATCCCGCGGTATATTATATGCGACAACGGAACACAATTCAATAACCAGAAGTTTAGAGCTTTCTGTAACCGACATGGGATCACGTTGCGTTTTTCCTCACGGAGTTACCCACAGGGTAACGGTCAAGCCGAAATAACAAATCGTACTATTTTCGACGGAGTCAAGCGGCGATTGGAGCGTAAACGAGGCAAATGGAGTGAGGAGTTGCAACATGTTCTTTGGGCCTATCGCACCACACGTCGGAAGCCAACCGATGAAACTCCGTATGCCTTGAATTATGGTATGGAGGCTGTCATCCCTACTGAAATCATTCTCCCTACAGTCAGAACTCTTACCGTTGAAAAGGGAGATAACGAGGAGCAAATAGCAAGGCACGTGGATCTCCTCGATGAAAGGCGAGAAGTCGCCGCCATTCACCTTGCCAATTATCAGAATCAAGTGGCAAGATATTTCAAAGGTGTCCGGCCGCGCGCGTTCCGGGTGGGAGAATTTGTTCTGAAAAGGGTGGTCGAGGATATCAAAGACCACGGCGCGGGAAAATTCAAACCTGTTTGGGAAGGGCCTTACGAGATAACTGAAGTCTACAGCAAGGGGGCATACCGACTCCGGAATATAGACACTGGACGTGCACTACCCCGCCCGTGGAATGCTATCTATTTGAAAAAATATTACAGTTAAGAGGTGCCACGGATGGGGTGGTGACACGGGTAACGTTGTTTCCTTCCTTTATTTTTTGTATTCCACACGTTGTTCTCGATTTTTTTGTCCTGCTGTATTCGAACTACGTTTTATGGCCGTTGGCCGGGATAATGCGATGTTGTTTGTTTCCACTTGTGTGCTCCCTGTGCCTCACTCCTCGCCGCGGGCGGGGGTGGGATGATGGACCACACCCTCGCTGTGGGCGGGGGTGGGATGGCGTACCTCACTCCTCGCCGCGGGCGGGGGTAGGATGATGGACCACACCCTCGCCGTGGGCGGGGGTGGGATGGCGTGCCTCACTCCTTGCCGGGGGCGGGGGCGGGGGTGGGATGATGGACCACACCCTCGCTGTGCGCGGGGTGGGATGGCGTACCTCACTCCTCACCGTGGGCGGGGGTGGGATGGCGTGCCTCACTCCTCGCCGGGGGCGGGGGTGGGATGATGGACCACACCCTCGCTGTGCGCGGGGGTGGGATGGCGTGCCTCACTCCTCGTCGTGGGCGGGGGTGGGATGATGGACCACACCCTCGCCGTGGGCGGGGGTGGGATGGCGTGCCTCACTCCTCGCCGTGGGCGGGGGTGGGATGGCGTGCCTCACTCCTCGCCGCGGGCGGGGGTGGGATGATGGAACACACCCTCGCCGTGGGCGGGGGTGGGATGATGGAACACACCCTCGCCGTGGGCGGGGGTGGGATGGCGTGCCTCACTCCTCGCCGTGGGCGGGGGTGGGATGGCGTGCCTCACTCCTCGCTGCGGGCGGGGGTGGGATGATGGACCACACCCTCGCCGTGGGCGGGGGTGGGATGGCGTGCCTCACCCCTCGCCGTGGGCGGGGGTGGGATGATGGACCACACCCTCGCTACACGCGGGGGTGGGATGGCGTGACGAATTTTGCCTATGCAGGATATGGCGGTTACACAATCGGTTCTATATATAGCGAGCGAGGGTCATCCTCAGATGTTGCTCAGACGCAATGCAAGACAGATAGATCCTCCATTCCGGTTTGGTTTCGATTCTTTTATTGTTTTGCTCGGCTCCCTATCTCAAATACTTTACGTTTGTTTTGTTTTTCTTTCTGAGCGTCTGCGCGCACAGCTAAGAAAAACAAGGGGGGATAATCGGAGAATGGAATACGGAGTATGTATCAAAGCCATGATTGTCGATGCTGAGAAGATTTCGAGGCGATCCCGTCAAAATAGGCCCCGATTTCAAGGCCACCTCGCCGAAAATTCGAGGGCACCTAGCCGAAATAGGCCCCGATTTCGAAGACACCTCGCCGAAATAGGCCCCGATTTCGAGGCCACCTCACCGAAATAGACCCCGATTTCGAGGCGACCTTGCCGAAATAGGACCCGATTTCGAGGCGACCTCTCCGAAATAGGCGACCCCGTCGAAATAGGCCCCGATTTCGAGGCCACCTCGTCGAAATAGACCCCGATTTCGAGGCCACCTCGCCGAAAATTCGAGGACACCTCGCCGAAATAGGCCCCGATTTCGAGGCGACCTCGTCGAAATAGACTCCTATTTCGAGGCGACCTCGTCGACATAGACTCCTATTCCGAGGCGACCTCGTCGAAATAGACCCCTATTTCGAGGCAACCTCGTCGAAATAGACCCTGATTTCGAGGCGACCTCGCCGAAATAGACCCCGATTTTGAGGCGACCTCGCCGAAATAGACCCCTATTTCGAGGCGACCTCGTCTACATAGACTCCTATTTCGAGGCGACCTCGTCGAAATAGGCCCTGATTTCGAGGTAACCTCGTCGAAATAGGCCCCGATTTTGAGGCGACCTCGTCGAAATAGGCCCCAATTTCGAGGCCGAAATAGACTCCGATTTCTGGGCATCATCGCTGAAATAGACGCCGATTTCGGGGTGCATAGGAGAGTCGATTTCGAGACACCCTCGTCGAAATAGACTTTGATTTCGAGGCACCCTCGCCAAAATAGACTTCGATTTCGAGGCACCCTCTTTGAAATAGACTTCGATTTCGAGGCACCCTTGTCGAAATGGACCCCAACATCCAGGCACCCTTATCGAAATGGACGCCGACGTCGAGACGCCTTTGCCTTCATCATAGTAGACGCCTACGCCGAAGTCGAGACACCCTTGCCTTCATCAAAGTGGACTCCTACGCCGACCCGAGGTTGACGCCCTCAACGTCAAGGCGCCCTCGTCGAAGTGAACACCGATATAGAGATTGGCACTAAAGACATTGAGAAAGATGTCAGCGACATCGAGATCGAGACGCTAACGTCGAGGTCGACACCGACATCGAGGTCGAGGTCGGCGCTGAAGTGAGGTTATTGAGAAAAATACCTACTCCGACGACGAGACGCCGACGTCGAGGTTGACACCAAGGGCCGACGACGAGACGCCAACGTAGAAGTCGACACTGAGGTTATTGCGAAAGACGTCGCCGACGTCGAGGTTGACACCGAGGTTATTGAGAAAAACGTCGCCAACGTCGAGGTTGACACCGATGTCGAGGTTAGCGCCGAGGTTATTGAGAACGACATCATCGACGTCGAGGCTGGCATCGTAGTTATTGAGAAGGATGTCACCGAAGTCGAGGCTGGTGTCGAGGTTATTGAGGAAAAGTCACCACCGTCGAGGTTGACGCCGCAGACATTAAAGAAGACGTCATCAACGCCTACGTCGACATCGTGGTCATTGTGAAGGAGACGTCATGACGTCGAGGCCGACGTCACAGAATGTTAGGTGACTACGAAGGGAAAAGAGGAAGAGTTTCACAGTATGGTACCTCAGGCTCGGAGTCTGGTTTGAGCTGCGCTGGGGGCACGACTTAGGAACGAGGTAGCTCAACGGGGGTACCGAGCGCAAGCGGGACTAGAAACTAGGCTTTGGTGCTGTGGGCGAGGCACCAGAGACTCCACAAGCAGACGAGTCCACGACGCAAAGACCCGACACTAGAATGGCTACATGACAAAGGCAGATTTGAGTCCTGATTTGGGCAAGTCAGCGTCGGCGTCATTGACTAGATGAGATGCTGACTCTAAACAAGGAACGAGGATCTTCTTATACGGGCATCTACATTTTCAGCACGAGGATGGATCAACACGAGGAAGGCCTGGATGAAATTCAAAGAGGGGTGCTCAAAGAGAAATATAAAGATGTGGAGCCCATAGAGAAATTTAAGCTTTGGAAATTTTCTCTTGGGATGAATTCCCAAGGAGAAAATTTGGGGGCATTGTGGGGGTGGTCAATTAATTTGACCATGCAATCAAAGCAATTAAAGAGAAGTAATGGCAGCAATAAATGCAACAATTGATGTTGCTGTAAATATGACGATAAATGCGGCATTCAGTATGGCAATCATGGCCGCCAATAAGTGACGGTTATTGCAGAAATAAATATGGCTTTGATGACGGAGTGCCGCTCAAGTCGCTGCGACTTGCTGTGCAAGTTTACTTGCAGCCCACGCCGAGGTACACCTATAAATAGGTTGCTCAACATCAAGGTAAGGCATCGAATTCCAATTATCTCTACTCCACAATTAAGAAACGTACTGACTTAGGCATCGGAGGGTTTTCTGCAGGCACCCCCCCTTTCTCCTCGAGCCGACGGTCAAACTCCAGATCAACGCTCGAGGGAAGCTTCTCGATTGTCCCCAGGTCAGCTCCCGCTCCAGTCCGCATTAATTGTTAGGTCAAACTCCTCTACGGAATTTTTCACCTCCAACAATCTCCGGGTTATGTCGTCGGAGGTGGTGGTCAGGTGCTGCTGCAGGAGACGACCTGATGTCGTGGTTGGGTGCTGCTACTGTGGTCTGGGTCTGGGTTCGGGTTCGTAGCCTCGTCTTTTCCGGCGTCATTGACCTGTGCGGTCGTGCAGTGCCGAGCAGGTTGACGGGGGTGCTGCGCTCCAAGGCAGGGCGCCGGTGAAAGGGATCAAAGCACGGGTCTGGGTGCCCAGAGCAATTTTTTTGGGCTTGGGACTGGTAGGCCCTTTGTGGGATGATGCTCTTAGGCCCACCCATTTGTGGGCCCGTATTTGGGACCCTGGTGGGCTTTTGTATTACAACAAGGGATCCGGGTAATGAAAATGTTCGGGTTCGGGTTCAGGTTTTCTTGTTCTGGGGAAGCCCCCTTTGCGTAGGCTGTAGGGTGGTCATGGAAGCTTATGAATAAATTAGGGTTTGCACTTGACTGGCTCGATTCACTCCCTAGTAGTGTCAGGTTACTTGGGTACTTTAATTTCATCTATGTCCAAGGCGTCCTTACTTAGGGTTCTAGGTTTTCTAGGTGTCTAGGCAGTAGCTTGAATCTAACGAGCCCTTTATGGGTGGGTTACTGTGTATTGTATGTCTCTATACTTCTTTAATGGATTGACCCATGTTCAAAAAAAAAAAAAAACTAAACTAAACTAAACTAAACTTAATATGTGATCAATTTTACTGATATGTCAGCTAAGACATATCTTTGACTTTCGGTAAATATAATTTTTGATCCGTTACAGCTGTCTTCTCCCATATATTCAGTTCAACGCTTTTTTTTTTATCTGCATTACAATTTACCTTCACCAGAAACTCTTCTCGATAAGAGAGATCTAAGGAATGCAAAATGATTTTATACAAGAAAGGACCTGAGACTTCAATTTAAAGTCTATGTATTCTACGTTATGGTAAATTGGTAATCAATAGGTGGAGTAGGCAACAAATTTCCTTTTGTTTTCTCACTAGTCTCACTTTAGTGGTCCCCATTAGAAGGGCTCCCTTATTGGATTCAAATTTGCTCACCACCAATACTTTGGTAGTGATACCACCACTCAATATGAAACTGTCATGTGTTATAAAACATAATTATAGTTAATCATGATATTTTATTGAACAAATAAATTTGAAGTATTAAATTAATTCTATATGACATGGCAAGTTTTAATTGAGTGGTGATTTCACCACAAAATAAAAATGGTGAGCAAATTTGAATCCTCCCTTCTTGCATAGCTGTCAAATTTTGGTATTTGTAGAGATTAATAGTACTACTCTCATTCTCCTATTGACTTTATATCTGTTATAAATGTCTGCCTTTTATCTTGTTATTAAATAACCTTTTTTTTCTTTTGGTGTTTCATATATTGTTGCTGGTTTTAGTATAGTTGTATCCTCCAATATATCCAAGTTGTGGTGCTGCCAATTCTATTTGGATGATGTTGAAACAAGTTCGAAAGCTTCATGTGTGCTGCTTCTATACATTGGAGAGAAATTGGATGTTACATATAAAGTAATCGATCATCTTTGTACTGAGATAGGGTTGGACGATTTCTAAAGCACCAGCTTCATTAATTTTCAATTGTTGTGAATTTGCTTCAAAAGGAGACAAAGTAAAGTTTGTCAAAATAACATTAGAAATCATTGATTGATGGATTAGATTTATAAACAAGTAAACCAAAAGCCCCAAACTAACTTTGTAGCCATTTTGCTAAATCCTGCAAAATTGGCACCGGAGTAGATTGGGGCACATTGTGGCCGGTCATACCCCTCTTGTGGATTCTGATGCCTCCATTGGATATCTAACTGGTTACAGTTTGGAGTTTGGAGCTGAATGTTTTTAAATAAAAATTGGCAAAGGACTTGTCGTTCAAAGATCAGGAATGCTGGATTATATAAAAGCATGTTTGGAAGAATGATAAGTTCTTTTGAAAATTGGTTAATGACTATTTAAGTGGTTTCAATTTGCATAGCTCATGTCCTGAATAAGAATATGCTTCAGATCACCTGCTAGCGAGCAGGTTATGGATACCTCTTTTGCTTGAACTAAAGACAATCCTTTAGAGGCAAAGCATATTGGTTCTATCTTTATAAAGGTTTCAAGTTTGGAATAACACCTTTAATCTCCCCTTTATAAACAGAAAGCCCATTTTGATTCTAACACAACAAAGCCATACTAATTCTTGTAACCCGTCATCAAATTCTCAGCAACTTAAATTCGGTGGTCCAGCTTATTTTCATGGCTAGTCTTAACTTCAATGACCAAGACGGTAAGAAGCTCTCTCTATCTGTGTTTGTGTTTGTGCTTGCGTTGAAAGCAGTAGCTAATGTTACTTGCAGGTGTTTTGAGATCGATTAGGGATGCTCCGCCAACTCATTACACACTAAAAATAGAGTCACTTTCGATGCTGACCAAAAATTCATTGGAGAAATATGAATCAGGGGAATTCGAAGCTGGAGGATACAAATGGTATAATTCTGTTTCTCTTTAGCTAATCACAAAGATCTAACACCTGTGTATATTTTCATAAACTTTTCCATTTTTGCTGCAGGAAACTTGTTTTCTATCCAAATGGAAACAAGAGCAAGAATGTTAAAGACCACATTTCTCTCTACCTGGTAATGGCGGGAGCAAATACTTCCCAGATTCACTGTGGTGTACATGCTGTTTTCCGGTTGTTTTTGCTTGATCAGAATACCAGCAACTACCTCGTTTTTCAGGGTACAATTTCTTTCATTTCACTCTTATAGACCCCAGCAGGGGATGTACAAATTAGCAGTTCTCATTTTCTGACGGTCATGTGCATTGCTTAGAACAAAAGGAGAGGCGCTTTCATGCAATGAAGCTTGATTGGGGTTTCGATCAGTTTCTCTCCCTCAAAGACTTTTTTGAAGCTTCCAATGGATTTCTCATGGATGATACCTGTGTGTTTGGGGCAGAGGTCTTTGTTTCTAAGGAAAGAAGCACGGGCAAAGGAGAGTGTCTATCTATGGTGAAGGACGCTGTTATGTACAAACATGTTTGGAAGATTGACAGCTTCTCAAAGATAAACACAGACTGCCATGACTCCAAAACTTTCAGTTCTGGAGACCAGAAATGGTATCACTACATAAGCTTTCTTATCAAAGATTATACACTTCATATTTGGGGGTAATTTTAAAATTATCGTAATCTACATTTTTTTGGTTTTGGCAGGAAGATACAACTCTATCCCAAGGGTAAAGGCATTGGAACGGGTAGTCATCTTTCCCTTTATTTGGCATTGGCTGATCCTACTTCTCTACCTCGTGATACTAAAATATATACAGAGTTTACCCTGCGCATCCTTGAACAGACGCATCAAAGGCATCAGCATGGTAAAGGTAAATATTTGTCCAATTTTTGTCAGACTGTATGCAGTCGAAACAGTTCATTCGTGTTTTATAGAGTTAGTAACTGAGAACTTTTCCTTTCTTATTTTCTTTTGCTTGCAGCTAGCTTCTGGTTTAGTGCTTCAGATCCAGAAAGGGGTTGGCAGAAATTCATTACACTTGGCTTTGTCAGTCAGACAACCATGGGGTTTCTGTTGAAGGATACTTGCATTGTGGAGGCAGAGGTGACTGTCCATGGAATTTCCAATGCGCTATAGTAAAAGTCCGCACCTTCTGAATGAAGGTGTAATGTTTTCAAAATTTGGTGTTAATAAGACAAGAATACCTAATCTCCATTACTATCAGTATCTTCAATACTTTCTTCAGTGTCTGCTTTTCATTTCATGTGTAGCCTTATCGTTTCTATATCTTGTATAGTCTAGTAGCAGTATGGAAATATGCCAAGCTAAAAAAGACAGCACACGCAGTGAAAAGCACAAAGAATGATCACAAGTTTTCTTGTGAAAGCCACCAATGTGATGGATGTATTAATTGAGTAATGGGAAAGATAATATGGCATTATTATTACAGGTTATGAACTTTACAGAAAAGAGAAGAAATTAAAATATACAATGAACATGAAATTACAGGGTCACGCAGGCGTCTGTGTTCAGAACAAGTGAGAATGATAAATACTTACAAGTATGAACTATTCGAAAATTAGAAATGATTAGCCAAAGGTTTTCTCGCTGCTGTAACACATATACAGAAATCCATCATCTTCCTTGTAACTTTCGTAAATGGAATCCATACGACTTGCTGTACAGGAAAACCACAAAAGAATGTGTTAGCAAGTGCTCCTTATCAGATATTATCTATTGAAGTAGCCTTAGTAAATGAAAAAAGCTCTTTACCTGTTTGAGGTCTTCACAAATACAAAAAGCGCTTTCCCAGGAGTCAGTTGAAGCCGGCTGCTTAAAATATGGATAAACTGGCCAACAGATATATCTCTAGGAACCACGTATATATCTAGAAGAAACATGGAAACACAGCATAATGTTAGAATTCAAAAAGAATTCGCTGAAATTATAAAAAGGTTTTAATATGTGCCACTAACTTTTGGATCTTCACCAAACAGCAGATAAATGAAATTCATCCAAGCATGCATCAGTTTATTTAAAGCACAGAAAACCAAGTAAATGATCCTAAAAACAGGGAGCAAATAACATGTGCAAAGTTCTCTATTTAAAAAAAAAAAATTAATTACATATGACGAAGAGGCTGATAAGATCAACTGAAATGTTGTCGTATTCATAGAACAAGTACAGTAAAGAAATCAGGAAATTTTATGGACCAATAAGGAAATAGATAAAGACGTATGGGTCCTAAAATTGTTATTAACACGTAATTAACGTTTTAAACATTTGACACTCAGATTTACTATGACAACTAAGTTCGTCCTTTTTTTTTTTTTTTGAGAAGAGAAAATAACCATTAATCAACAAAGCTTACATTGGGGGGACATGAACCAAAACCCCAAGAAACCGCGGTTACAGAGACCATTAGGCCAAAGGGCCCAAACTCTAACCACCAAACGCCTATTTCCAAGGCTACGTTGAGCAGATAAACCCGAAAATTCCAGTAAAACCTTATAATCAACTGCGAAGAAGACAGCGTCCTCTTCAACACCGTGTCCGAAGGTGCTAGACCACGTGTAAAGGATCGCTTATCAGCAAATCGACAACAAAAGTAAACCAGAGTTGAACAAAATCGTCCTCGTCCTCGGGAATGACACCATTTACATGGCTTAACACCTACACCAATTCCTAGCTCAAGAGAGTAGGACACCAACCCTAGCTCAAAAGAGTAGGGACTTATTAAACCTAAACAAACCAAACTAAAAACCCTGACCAAAACCAAACTAAAAACCCTAACCAAAACCAAACTACAAACCCTAATTAAAACCACACAACACCAAAGCCCAAAGACAGGGGCCCGGCCCAGAGCCCTCTTCCCCCAACAACACCCAATCACCGCAGACAACCATTCCCCCCGCCGGCAACCACCATCGTCATCACCCCACTGCCTCGCCGTTGCCTGCCATCGCCACTCCACCATGCCAATTTGCAAACAGAATCTACATCCTGTTGACAATCCCACCCAGATCCAAACGCACGATAGAAACAGCTCCCTACAGGGAACCCTTCTGCCGCGATTTGACCGCCGCCACCATGATGCAGCCCGCCTAGGCGATGACTCCGAGTCCCTCCGCCGGAAAGAACCAAACCGCTGCAATAACTCGGCCGTCGCCGCCCCTGAACCCAGAAGGCCAGATCGAGACCGATCCGCCCAACCCGAACTCAAGAGCCCACCCTCCTCCTCCTCCTCCTCCTCTGGACCGCATCTCTGCACTAAGGGCCTTCCACCAATCATCACCGGCATCCTCTCCCGGGCCGGAACGCAGCGGCAGGATCGCCGGTAGCGCTCGGCCGGGAGAGAAACGAAACTCCGCCGGGGTTCCTCCTTTTTTCCTACGCGCGTGGGGCGCGTTCTAGGTTTTCCTTAGAAGAAACCTGACTTTTATGTACATACCTGCATGTTCCATAAGTAACAACTAAGTTCGTCCTTAACAGAAGAAACTTTGAAAACATAACTGTGACAACTAGAACATTCTTTTTATTTTCCATTTCAAGCAGGTCTGTCCTCTAATATCTTTCAATGATAACCAGCAGAAATGCATTAAAGAAAACTCAAATCAGCTGTGGAAGTTTATGCACTCCGACAACAGTGCTTCCATTAGAGTTACATTACTTGTAGTAAGGTTAAGCCTTATGATTGTGTATGTGCAATAAAAATAAAAGAGCTCAGTTATCAAACTCATCCTATTGTAGGAGAATTGTAATTGTGTTTATTATTGATAATAGGAGCACTTTAAATAGGGAGTTACAAGGTTCCCAAAAGGTAATAGAATCCGAATACAATTGAATACCTAGAACACTTTCCTATTACAACTCTAAACTCTAGTTTGTAGAGGCACACATTATGTCGACATCCTTCAACACTCCCCCTTGTGCCGCTCAAACTTGGTGATGACGCTTTGATCGTTGCCTCACTAAAAACCTTGACAGGTAACAAAAACCATGTGGGACAAAAATAACCCTGGTCGAAGGGCAAAAAGAGCACAACATGTCCTTCACTCTTCGAGATCGAACATGTAGACATCATACCTCCCCCTGATGTCAATATCTCCCCCTGATTGCTACAATCATGGGAGTTTGGATAACTTTCTTAATCCAATGCTTCTCACATGTTTCTCGAAGGTGGATTTAGGTAACGACTTAGTAAATAAGTCCGCTACATTATCCTCTGATCGGATCTAATTCACTTCAATATTTAGAAGTGCTTGTTGTTGCTGATTGTAAAAGAACTTAGGCGATATATGCTTGGTGTTGTTGCCCTTGATGAAACCTAACTTCATTTACTCAATACAAGCAGCATTATCTTCATAAATGCATGTAGGTTCATCTGTGGTAGACTTCAAACCACAAGTTCCTCGAACATGTCTAACTACAGACCTTAGCCATATGTATTCTCGCACGGCTTCATGTAGAGCAATAATCTCTACATGATTTGAGGAAGTAGCAACAAGGATCTGCTTTATAGACCTCCAAGATATCGCAGTGCTTCCCATGGTAAAGACATAACCCGTTTGGGAGCGATCTTTGTGAGGGTCAGAGAGATACCCTGCATCGGCAAAACCCATCAAGACATCGTTGTCATTTTGATGGAGGGGAGAAGGAGCACGGAAGGTGGCGTTTTGCCTTGTGGAGTCCGATCCCACACTTCTGTTATTTCTCTTCTCTCTGTAGGGATAAAATAAACTCATATCAATCGTACCTCTCAGGTATCGAAAGATTGTCTTTACACCAATCCAATGGCGGCGTGTTGGAGCAGAACTGTGTCGGGCTAACAAGTTCACAGCGAATGAGATGTTCGGTCTTGTGCATTGAGCTAAGTACAATAATGCGCATATTGCACTTAGATATGGCACTTCAGCCTCTAATAAGTCTTCGTCCTCATTTCTTGGACGAAACGGATCCTTTTCAGGCTCAAGACTACGACTGATCATGGGAGTACTCACAGGCTTTGCTTTATCTTTATTAAAGCGCCTTAATAATTTTTGAGTATATGCTAACTGATAGATCATAATCCCATCACTACGGTGCTCGATTTCTAGTCCGAGACAAAACCGTATTTTCCCAAGATCTTTCATCTCAAATTCGGATTTCAAGTATTTAGCAGTTTCCTTTAACTCATCTAGAGTTCCAATTAGGTTCATGTCATTGACATAAACTGCTACAATTGCAAATCCGGAACTTGTCCTTTTTATAAACACGCATAGGCATATTTCATTGTTCTCATATCCCTATACCACATCCGTCCGGATTGTTTCAATCCATATAGTGAGCGTCTCAATCTTATTGAAAACGCGCTCCGTGGTTTAGAGCCACTAGATTTGGGTAATTGAAGTCCATCTGGAACCTTCATGTATATCTCTGAATCTAGATCCCCATAGAGATATGTTGTAACCACAACCATAAACTGCATGTCAAGTTTTTTGGAAACTACCAAACTGACAAGGTAGCGGAACGTTATAACGTCTATTACGGGAGAGTATGTCTCATCGTAGTCGATTCCATGGTGTTGTGAGAAACATTGTGCCACAAGGCGGCCTTTGTATCTAACAACCTCATTTTTCTCATTACGCTTTCTAACAAAGACCCATTTATGGCCAACAGGCTTTATACTTAGGGGTGTCAGCATTATAGGCCTAAATACCTATCTCTTTGTTAGTAAATCCAATTCAACCTGGATCGCATTTTTCCATTTAGGCCAGTCTGCTCTTCGTTGACATTCTTCAACGGAGTGAGGTTCGATATCATCATGTTCTATAATTCCTTGAGCGATAGAATATGCAAACACATCATCAAGGATAATAGAATCTCGACTCAACGTCTCATGTGCACTAGTGTAATTAATGGAGATCTCTCTATTCTCTAGAATTGGTTCTGACATTGGAGAGTCCCCCAATGATGTCTCTAGGACATAACCATAATCCGGAATATCTTTATGAGACGGGTTATTTATGTCGATGATTAATGGATTTTTTCCTGCCAAACTCGCTTTCTTTCTCGGGCCAGAATCCATCTAACCTTTGGGTCTCCCACATTTCCTTGCTAGGACTCCGACCTGAGCCACATTGCCATCACCATTAGTGGTGGCGGCGCCATGCCCAATACCCATAGGGGTGGCACCATATCCACTATTTTTAGGGACATTAATCCTTGCAGGCACGTTTGCAACAGGTATATGTGATCTTTGTCACTTTAGCGATATCAGAAAACTCATCAGGCATAGAGTCTGCTACGTTCTGAAGATCGAGAATTCTCCTCACCTCAATTTCAGACTGTGCGATTCGGGGATCAAGATGAGACAAAGTGGGGACATACCAGGACAATTCATGTCGTTCCTGTTGAATATTATTGTTCTTATCTCCCCCTAACAATGGGAAGACTGTCTCATCGAAGTGACAATCCGAAAATCTAGCGGTAAATTGATCGCCTGTCAAGGGTTCCAAGTAGCGGGTAATGGTTGGAGAGTCATATCCAACATAAATGCCCAATCGTCTTTGAAGACCCATTTTGGTGCGCTGTGGCGGCGCAATTGGCACATAAACTACACACCCAAATATGCGTAAGTGTGAGACATCAGGCTCATATCCAGTAACCATCTGGGATGCAAAAAAGGGTTGAGTGGCAGTAGGCCTCAGACGAATAAGCACTGCTGCATGCAATATTGCATAGCCCCAACCAGAAACAGGGAGATTGGTGCGCATAACCAATGCTCTAGCAACTATTTGAACTCTTTTAATGGTGGCTTCTGCGAGACCATTTTGGGTGTGAACGTGAGGAACAGGGTGTTCAACCTCAATCCCAATGGACATGCAATAGTCATCAAAAGTTTTTGATGTAAACTCTCCAGCATTGTCAAAGCGAATTGACTTAATGGGATGATCAGGGTGGTGAGCCCTTAACTTAATGATTTATGCTAGGAGTTTAGCAAATGCAGTATTTCTGGTGGACAAAAGTATGACATGTGACCAACGTGTCGATGCATCAACCAACACCATAAAATATCTAAATGGTTCGCAAGTTGGTTGGATAGGTTCACAAATATCACCTTGGATTCGTTGCAAGAATGGAATATTTTGTTTAGTGTCCTTTGCATAGGATGGTCTTGATCCTAATTTTGCTAAAGAGCAGGCTTTGCAAAACGAAAGATGGGCTTTATAGAAGCAACCATGGAAGAATTCGGTTGAGCCACGAAGTCACAATTGACTTTAGAAGTAGAGAAAGGAATCAAGGAGGCATTAGTGGTGTCAATACCACTGTTGGGTCGCAGGGGGTAGGCGGCTTTGGCCCTACCTTGGACCTAATTTTGGTTCTGACTTCTTTTCGTTTTGAAAAATGGATGTCCGTGTGAAGTCTTTAGTATACGAATCATCATATCACGACCTGGGTGTTCCAGACGATCGTGCCAAAGCCTATATATGTCAGAATCCCATAAGTCATCTCTCATAACATAGTTGGATTCAATGACTCGAATAGTGGTTGTATACAACCCACTAGAACGACACATAAGTTTCTCTAATATTCGTTTATGTCTGTAGTCATTAGAGGTGATGCAAAGGAACTCTTGTCCATTCTCACAATGTGTTTCCACATGAAAACCATTGGCTCTTATATCTTTAAAACTGAATAAGGTCCTTCCAGCCCTAGGAGCATGTAGAGCTTCGGTGACATTAATACTCGTGCCATTTGGCAACATAAATTGAGCTGGTCCTGGACCATAAATCAATTGTGATGGTCCAGCCATCGTAGTCACAGAAGATCGACTAGGCATCATCCATAAAAATAGTTGCCTATGTCGCAATATAATACGTGTCGTGCCACTATCAACAAGGCATTCCAACTCTCCAGGAAACATACTGAAAAATAATAAAGTTCGAAATTAAAAACATGTCCATGACATTGAATAATACGATACTTTATTAATAAATGTAGCCAATGATTACATCAAATGGTTCAAAAAGGTCTAATCCAAAATAAAGAAAATCAAACTGAGACACATTGTAGTCACTCTATCCGTTAGGCAACTCCAATCAAATATAACCAGGAAAGTAGAGAGAGATATTGGTGGAGCGAGGCTCGCTTAAGTACCAATTATCTCAATGACTTTCCTAGACATCATATTTTATTGGGTGCACCACATAAGAAAGAGTTAATACAATTGTCATTTATTGACTATTACATAATTTTTGGATAATAAAAAGGACTAATCTAATCAAAGTCTGCGGCATCCTTGTGCACTTCATCTTCAGCTTTGAAGTCCTCTATGGTGAGATTAACGTCGCCACCTTTTTCTTCTTCTTCTGCAAGGTACACTTCTTGCTCCCTCAGGTCCCTGTATGCCCTGTATCTTGCAGCTAGTTGCTCGCTTGCCTTGCATTGCTTGAACCAATGCTCACTTGATCCACATTGATGACACATATCATTGTGGTTTCCTCCCTTCAATTGAGGTGCACGTTGTGGGCGTTCCCTAGGAGGGTTGGTGCCACCACCACGAGCCATGGCGCCTCCACCATGAGCCATGGCGCCACCACCACGTCCAGGGATGCCACGACCCCCTCTCCCACGTGTGGCATTTCCACCACGTGTATCCGCACCAAACTTGCAGTTTCCTTCCTGGTTAGGGCGGTTATATGGGCCCATACGCCCCTCATGTCCCTTATTATTAGGGTTCCGCTCCTTGCGCCCTCCTTTGGGTGCATTATAATTCGCCTCATGAACACTCGTAGTTCCAATGGGCCTTGAATTATAATTCCTCACGAGTATGTTATCATGTTTCTCAGCTATAGATATGATATTGATAAGCTGATGAAATCTCGTGATCCATCCAGTATTGACCTCAGTATGATACTGCTTGGAGACCACAATTGCTGAGGCGGGGAAGGTGGAGAGAGTTTTCTCAATTAGCTCTTGCTTTGTGACAGGTTGTCCACAAAATCTCAACATGGATTGTAAGCGAAGAGCTTCTGAATTATATTCAGCAACAGACTTGAAATTAGCAAAGCGCAGATTGCTCCATTGAACCTTCAAGTCAGGGAGGAGGGAATCTTGGACATTGCCAAAGCGCTCTTCTAGCGCTACCCATAGCTCTCTTGCATCCTTGATCGACATATACTCCAATCTGAGTGCCTTGTCTATATGGCGTCGCATCAAGATAATTGTTTGAGCATGCATTGTAGGTGTTCACACAAACACAAGATCCGGGTTAGGTGCCTGGATTATGGGTAGTATTCCCTTCGAAGTGAGGTGGTTCTCAACATCGGTTACCCAACTGTGGTAATCCGAGCCAGTTGAGTCAAGCATAGGAAAGTCGAGCATTGGTTCATTCGACATCCTGAAAATAAGAAGAGAAGATATATTAGTTTCGGAGCTAAACTTCTACGAAAACTAAAATAATAGGATTTCCGAGCTATGCTACCAAGAAATCAATTTCCAAGAATCTCTTTTGGATTAGACCAAATAATAATGTTTTAATATGGTCACAATTTGATGCTTGCGGACGCTCTTAGTCCAAGCATTATGAACACTCTTAGTTTATACGAACGCTCTTAGTTCGTTTAATTACGAACACTCTTAGTTCATACGAACACTCTTAGTTCGTTAAGCTTGAATCCCCACAATTCCGCTTTGTTAAATACTCAAAACCATTTGGCAACATATATTCCAATATTCTGCAGAAAATAAAAGGAATTTAAATACAAGAAAGCAGCAACTTTAATTACAAAAACTTACGTGATGATTTTGGGCTTGAGAACACGTGCTTGTTGATGCAGGTGTATTAGGATTGCAGTGGTCTCAACGTAGTGCAGCAACGATCTCAACGCAGGGCGGCAGCAACAGGTGCGTGGTGCAGCAGCAAACAACTGCAGCAAGGGCTTTGCGTTAGGTAGCAGTGTGCAGGGCAGTAGGGAGCAGCAGGCAAGAACTCGCGGCAGTTTTGCAAGCTGCAGGGCGCGGGCTTGCAGGGACCCAGGCAAGGGATGGACGCACGTAGGCATTCAGGGCGCGGGCGGGATTGCAAGGACGCAGCGTGCTGGCTTGCAGTAGCGGAAGGTGGACCAGCAGCGTGAGTGCTCAGGCGGTGTGCAAGAGCTGCTGGGGCAGCAGCAGTGCAGGTGTGCAGGGGGCTGCGGGGGCAGTAGCAGTGCGTGGACTGGAGGCTGCAGGGGAGGGTTGTAGGCTCGGCAGGGAGGCTGCTGCAGATTTTGGTGTTTAGGGTTTTTTCCTTTTTCGGCTAGGGTTAGAGCGTCGTGCTGATAACGTGTTGTAGGAGAATTGTAATTGTGTTTATTATTGATAATATGAGCACTTTAAATAGGGAGTTACAAGGTACCCAAAAGGTAATAGAATCCAAATACGATTGAATACCTAGAACACTTTCCTATTACAACTCTAAACCCTAATTTGTAGAGGCACACATTATGTCGACATCCTTCAACACATCCTTAATTTTGCTTGATCTGCAAAACTTAACGCAATGATAAAAGCATGTGTAATCACACATAACTCTGTAAGGTGCCAATGTACTATAGCCTTAAACTTGTCCAAAATTCTAATGTCAAGGGGGTTCCCCTTGAGTGCCTTAAGGTATCAGTACCTTAAAAATCCGTAATTGCATCTGGGCCGTCTATTTTACACAGCTAAAATAGACGGCCGCGCATTTGCGGGTGCAGATGCGCGTCCACCGCATGTAATCGCATGGTGACCTGCTATAGCAAGTTTCAATAATGCGATTTCAAAATTTTGAAATCAAACCTTGAAACAGTTCTAAGCTGGGTTTTTTGCGATGGTTCAGTTGTAAATTTACGTTCTCTAATGAGAAATAGTCGGATTTGATTGTGGGTTTCAGTAGTGTGGATTGGATGATGGCATTTCTCAGTTCCACCCATTTACTGTGACCGATTCAAGTTCATCTATGGGTGATTTCTATGCTGGCAGGCAAAATGTTCAACTTGGCAACAACAATGCAAGATTCAACAACAATTCTTAACCAGGATTATGTTTTCTAAAAAAAAAAAAATAATCATGATTATGGGTATGAACTAGAACTAGTAGAAGTCTTTTGGCTGCTGTAGTGGTTGGATCTGGGTCTCTATCCCATCAATCATCACGAGTCCCTGCTCCTTTTCTTCTCTAACAATCTCATATTTCCTCTCATTGCGATTTGTTCATATATATTCATTTTGCTGCGTACATAAACATCAAATTTGAGAAGATGAACAAATCACATGAAATATTTTGGGAATTTACACAGCCGCAATCTCATTTAGACAACAGGGGATATTCAATTTTCTAAATGTACTCTCATTGTGATTTGTTCTTATGCATTCAGCAGTAATCACATCTTTCCTCTCATAGCGATTTGAGGAAGAATTGGTGGATCAAATCTTAGGTATGGCTTGGAGAAGATCATCAAATTGGTGGAATCTGACGTTGATTGGAGAGGTCAGGATTTGTTTTCTTGATTTTGGGAACAAATCGCATGAGCATTAGTTTATCTGGATGGGTATTTTGGGAATATTTGTTGGGTTTAATAAATATTTTAAATATTAATAAGTAGTTGGGTATACATAGAAATTTGCTAGGTACATTTAGAAAGATCCTTAGAATAAATCCCATAATTCCCAAAGCCTCAGTCCATTTTCAATCACAAAATTTTGTCTACTGAGCCCATATTCATTATGCAATACTTTATCAATAGTACCCTTCATGCAATACTTTATCAATAGTACCCTTCATGCTTGACCAAGTGAGGTCGTCATGATTTCGATCAATAGATTAGTCTTCCGTTGCCCTAAAAAAAAAAAATAGTACTTGGAAATATTATCACTCCATCACCTGCTTTTTCTTTATTTAACTTGCACAAAATTAAGTCTGTTGGAATTAAAGTTAACTTAGAATTATGGTGAGAATAATGGTGACTTCGTAGGTTGAGAGTTAGGAAGGTTTAAGGTTATTGTAACGGTCTAATACAAGTAGGCTAGTCTAATTGAGTAATATTACCGTATATTTTTCCACATGGATGAAAAGAGTTTGAATTAGCAATTGGTTGGTGCATACCTAACGATTCGACATGATGCAGTAGTAGTAAGAAGGTTTTCTTGAAATTTTGTCTAATGAGCCCATATTCATTATGAGAATAATGGTGAGAGTTGGTGACTTCATGGGTTGAGAGTTAGGAAGGTTTAAGTTTGCAAAGCCCACAATGGCCCAACGGGAAGACAGAGCCCAGAACCAACTTTGTTCTTTCTTGATCGAAGAAGAGTGAGGGTTGGGTTGCAAAGCTCCATCTTGAACCTCTGAGATGTTCTCTTGCATATTTCAACTGTGAAATAAAAATTCCTTTATCGGTTTGCAATACCTTTCTCGCATCAAAGTTTTGGGAGGCAGAGTTGATAGGATATTTTGCAAAGCCCACAATGTGGCCCAACGGGAAGACAAAGCCCAGAACCAACTTTGTTCTTTCTTGATCGAAGAAGAGTGAGAGTTGAGAAATCAACTGAGAAATCAAGGCCTCCCTGAATTTAGCTACCTTGTTTGAGTTGCTGCCTCTCAACCAACCTGTCATGCACGAGACCACACGCATTTGACCCTATAACAATCTCAGTCACCAGTTCATCCCCTCTCTTCTAGTGTCTCCAACAATATAAGTCATTCAATCAATTCACGAACAACAATCTCAACAATATCAGAGAGCTTGGGGTTGGAGAGAAATCTCATGTTGTTTAACATATCTACCTGCCTATTCCTAACCATACACTAGGCTTTATAGCTAAATCTCATGTTGTTGCTTCGACTAGTACCAGACAATTCTTAAAACGACGACCTGGTGATCCAAGGAGTATACATCCAAAACGACCTGCTGTTGAAAGGCTTGGTATAGGGTTTAGGCCGGTGCTTCTGAGTTAGAAAGTTTTATAACTTCCATTTCTTCCTCAGATTTTTCCGATGGGCTACTCTGTGCGTTACTCCTGGGGCTCTTTCAGCCCCTCGGTCTCTACCATCTGCCTCCAACGTCTCGGCCGCCAAGGAACCAAGATTGAATCCTGAGTCCACATGAAGCCCTTAGATCAAGAGATTGCATTTATTCGTTATGTAAAGCCACTATTGGCCTGTAAATCATTTGCAGCTTCTCAGCTTGGAACCGTTTCAAGGTTTGATTTCAAAACTTTGAAATCGCATTGTTGAAACCTGTTATAGCAGGTTACCATGCGATTACATGCGGCGGACGCACATATGCGGGTGCATATGCGCATCCATCCATTTTAGCCGTGTAAAATAGAGGGCCCAGATGTAGTAACAATTTTAAGGTACTTATACCTTACGTCATGGCAGAACTTTCCAATGTCAGGGTGTTATCTGTCTTGTACTGTGTTAGAAGATGACTCATGAATATGAAATCCTGTCATCAATGCTAGTATTTTAAGAGTGTTTCGTGCTCATCAAAAAATCAATGAATCATTTTTGTATATTCTGGCTGGTTCACTACCTCCAACCATATAGTAGGTTGCCCGACATTAGTTTTCACTGCATTAAATTGAGCAGCCAAAGAAGGGTATTTGGTTAATGACATTGGCATTTTCATAGCAGATGTAATTGTTCATGAATTTGTCAATGCCCTTTCTTAAGTAAGGCTTCTTACTCAAGTTTTTGGTGTATATAATTAATATCTTACCATGGTTTATGGGATGCGCTATTTAGTTATATCAGCATTTCTATTTTCTGATTATGCTTTTTCCTTCTGGATTGGTTATTTTGTGATTTTGATTAACCTCGGTGAATGGTGATTCTCACCAAGAGATGTTTCAAGGTCTCAAACACTTGTATATGGACAGTTTGTGTGAATGTTTTTCATTATTTCTATTCTATGGCTATAACTTAATATGTGATCAGTTTTACTGATATGTCTGCTAAGACATATCTATGACTTTTAGTAAATATATTTTTGATCTGTCACACCTTTGCTCTCCCCATATATTCGGTTCAACGCAGTTTCAGATCTGCATTACAGTTTTCGTTCACCAGAAACTCTTCCCGATAAGAGAGATCTTAGGAACGCAGGCTATATTTGGAGTGATGTTGAGCTCTAACAAGGGAGATGCGTGTATTAGTTGTATATAAAAGAAAGAACCTGAAACCTCAATTTAAATTCTGCACTTGTACCTTATGGTAATCAATCAAAACTGGGGAGAGGTGTCGGCAACAAATTTCCTTTTTTTTCTCGTATAACTGTAAAAAATATTTGGTATGTGTATAGATTAATAGTACTGTCATTCTCTGATTGACTTTATATCTGTTACAAATGTTCTTCTTTTTATCATGTTATTAAACCTTTTTTCTTCTCTTTTGGTGTTTGATTGTTGCTGGTTTTGGTACACTTGTTTCCTCAAATATATCCAAGTTGTGGTGTTGCTGATTCCAGTTGGATGGTTTTGAACAAGTTTGAAAGCTTTATGTCTGCCACCTCTATACATTGGAGAGAAATTGGACGATACATATAAAGTAATCGATCATCTTTTTACTGAGATAGGGTTGGACGATTTCTAAGATAAGCACCAGCTTCATAATTTTCAATTGTTATGAATTTGCTTCAAAAGGAGACAAAGTAAAGTTTGTCAAAATAGCATTAGAAATCCTTGATTGATGGATTAGATTTATAATCAAGTAAACCCAAATTCCCAAACTAACTTTGTAGCCATTTTGCTAAGTCCTGCAAAATTGGCACCGGATCGGTAGATTTGGGCTCATTGTGGCTGATCATGTCCCTCTCGAGGATTCTGATGCCTCCAATGGATTTCTAACTGGTTACAGTTTGGAGTTTGGAGCTGAATGTCTTTAAATAAAAATTGGCAAAGGACTTGTCGTTCAAAGATCAGGAATGCTGGATTATATAAAAGCATGTTGGAAGAATGATAAGTTCTTTGGAAAATTAGTTAATGACTGTTTAAGTAGTTTCAACTTGCATAGCTCATGTGTAGAATAAGAATATGCTTCAGGTCACCTGCTAGCTAGCAGGTTATGGATACCTTTTCCTTGAAATAAAGACAATCATTTAGAAGCAAAGCATATTGGTTCTATCCTTAAAAAGGTTTCAAGTTTGGAATAACACCTTTAATCTCCCCTTTATAAACGGAAAACAATTTTGATTCTACCACAACAAACCCATACTAATTCTTGTAAACTGTAATCAATTCTCAGCAACTTAAATTCGTTGGTCCAGCTTATTTTCATGACTAGTCTTAACTTCGATGACCAAGACGGTAAGAAGCTCTCTCTACCTGTGTTTGTGTTTGTGCTGCTCTCTCTATCTGTGTTTGTGCTTGTGCATGTGTTGAAAGCAGTAGCTAATGTTACTTGCAGGTGTTTTGAGATCGATTACGGATGCACCACCAACTCATTACACACTAAAAATAGAGTCACTTTCGGTGCTGAACAAAAATTCATTGGAGAAATATGAATCAGGGGAATTCGGAGCAGGAGGATACAAATGGTATAATTCTGTCTCTCTCTAGCAAAACACAAAGATCTAACACGGTAACACCTGTGTATATTCTCATAAACTTTTGCGTTTTTACAGGAAACTTGTTTTCTATCCAAATGGAAACAAGAGAAAGAATGTTAAAGACCACATTTCCCTCTACCTGGTAATGGCTGGAGCAAATACTTCCCAGATACATTGGGGTGTACATGCTGTTTTCAGACTGTTTTTGCTGGATCAGAATACCGGCAACTACTTAGTTTTTCAGGGTATGATGTCTTTCATTTCACTCTTATATATCCCAGCAGGGGATGTGCAAATCAGCAGTTCTCATTTTCTGATGGTCATGTGCATTGCTTAGAACAAAAGGAGAGGCACTTTCATGCAATGAAGCTTGATTGGGGTTTCGATCAGTTTCTCTCCGTCAAAGCTTTTAATGAAGCTTCCAATGGATTTCTCATGGATGATACTTGTGTGTTTGGGGCAGAGGTCTTTGTTTCTAAGGAAAGAAGCATGGGCAAAGGAGAGTGTCTATCTATGGTGAAGGACGCTGTTATGTACAAACATGTTTGGAAGATTGACAGCTTCTCAAAGATAAACACAGACTGCCATGACTCCAAAACTTTCAGTTCTGGAGACCAAAACTGGTATCACTACATAAGCTTTCTTATCAAAGATTATACACTTCATATTTGGGGGTAATTTTAAAATAATCGTAATCTACATTTTTTTGGTTTTGGCAGGAAGATACAACTCTATCCCAAGGGTAAAGGCATTGGAACGGGTAGTCATCTTTCCCTTTATTTGGCATTGGCTGATCCTACTTCTCTACCTCGTGATACTAAAATATATACAGAGTTTACCCTGCGCATCCTTGAACAGACGCATCAAAGGCATCAGCATGGTAAAGGTAAATATTTGTCCAATTTTTGTCAGACTGTATGCAGTCGAAACAGTTCATTCGTGTTTTATAGAGTTAGTAACTGAGAACTGTTCCTTTCTTATTTTCTTTTGCTTGCAGCTAGCTTCTGGTTTAGTGCTTCAGATCCAGAAAGGGGTTGGCAGAAATTCATTACACTAGGCTTTCTCAGTCAGACAACCATGGGGTTTCTGTTGAAGGATACATGCATTGTGGAGGCAGAGGTCACCGTCCATGGAATTTCTAATGCACTATAGTAAAAGTCAGCACCAACTGAATGAAGGTGTAATGTTTATAAAATTTGGTGTTAATAAGACAGAAATTCATTACACTAGGCTTTGTCAGTCAGACAACCATGGGGTTTCTGTGGAAGGATACATGCATTGTGGAGGCAGAGGTCACTGTCCATGGAATTTCTAATGTACTATAGAAAAAGTCAGCACCTACTGAATGAAGGTGTAATTTTCATAAAATTTGGTGTTAATAAGACAAAGAATGCCTAATCTCCATTACTATCAGTATCTTCATTACTTTCTTCACTGTCTGCTTTTTTCCTTCATGTGTAGCCTTATCATTTCTATATCTTCAATAGTCTAGTAGTAGTATGGAAATATTCCAAGCTCAAAAAGACACAGCACACGCAGGGAAAAGCACAAAGTGATCACAAGTTTTCTTGTGAAAGCCACCAATGTGATGGATGTATTAATTGAGTAATGGGAAAGATAATATGGCATTATTATTACAGGTTATGAGCTTTACAGAAAAGGGAAGAAATTAAAATATACAAGGAACATGAAATTACAGGGCCACACAGGCGTCTGTGTTCAGAACAAGTGAGAATGATAAATACTTACAGGTATGAACTATTAGATAATTAGAAATGATTAGCCAAAGGTTTTCTCACTGCTGTAACACATATACAGAAATCCATCATCTTCCTTGTAACTTTCGTAAATGGAATCCATACGACTTGCTGTGCAGGAAAAAGACTCTGTTAGCAAGTCCTCATCATGAGATTTTATCTATTAAAGTAGCCTTAACAAATGAAAAAAGCTCTTTACCTGTTTGAGGTAATGTGTTCTTCACAAATACAAAAAGCGCTTTTCCAGGAGTCAGTTGAAGCCGGCTGCTTAAAATATGGATAAACTGGCCAACAGACATATCTCTAGGAACCAGGTATCTAGAAGAAACAAGGAAACACGGCATAAAGTTAGAATGCAAAAAGAATTGACTGAAATTATGAAAAGGTTTCAATATGTGCAACTAACTTTTGGATCTTCACCAAACCGCAGATAAATGAAATTCATCCAAGCATACATCAGTTAATTTAAAGCACAGTAAAGCAAGCAAATGATCTTTAAAACAGGGAGCAAATAACATATGCAGAGTTCGCTAAAATTAGTTACATATGACGAAGAGGCTCATTAGATCAACTGCAATGGCGTCATATTCATAAACCAAGTACAGTAAAGAAATCAGGAAAGACCTGAAAGATGGAAACTTTATGGACCAATAAGGAAATAGATAAAGAAGTATGGATCCTAAAATTGCTATTAACACGTAATTAACGTTCTAAACATTTGACACTCAGATTTATTATGGCAACTAAGTTCGTCATAAACAGAAGAAACTTTGAAAACATAACTGTGACAACTAGAACATACTTTTTCTTTTCCATTTCAGGCAGGTCTGTCCTCGAATATCTTTCAATGATAACCTGCAGAAATACATTAAAGAAAACAAAAATCAGCTGTGGAAGTTTATGCGCACTCTGACGACAGTGCTTCCATTAGAGTTCCATTACTTCTAGTACGGCTTAGCCTTATGATTGTGTATGTGCAATAAAAATAAAAGAGCTCAATTATCAAACTCCTCCTTACTTTTGCCAGATCTCTAAAACGTAACGGAATGATAAAAGCATGTGTAATCACACACAACTCTCTAAGGTGCCAATGTTAATCACACGAATAATGTGATTCCTTGGTACGAAAGTTGAAAGTTGAAACTGCCTGATGAAAGTGAATTTCAAACAAACTGTAAGATCTTCTGCAAAGCTAGAGTTTCATCACTAATCAAGAGCAATGCCAGTCAAAATGTGTTGCACAAAGCAAAACCACAAATTTCCCATTTCAAAGTCAACAGCCATAAAAGGGTCTCCAGCCATAGAAACATTATCACGTCTTAAGTCTTAACCAATCAAACATTGAAATAAACTAAGCCTTAACACAGATGCTCATTAATCAAAAAATCACCAACAAGACCAAATCTTCATATTTCCATATTCCAAGTGCATTCCAGAAAACAAAATCCTCAAGTAAAGTAATAAACTTTGTACAAATTATACAGCTTTAATGCAAGGCATGAGATTTCAATCGGGGAAAAATCAAAACTTACCGGAACTCGATCTGGGTATTTTCCAATGATGTTCTTTGATTCTTCAAGACGCTCATCTAAATCAACAACCACCAAAAACAACATAAACCAATGAGCACCACATAAATTACAATATTTATTTTGTTTAATATGATTTCAATCATGGAAAAGAAAAACAGGGTCTGGGAACCAACCGAAAGAGAACTCCTGCTTGAAAGACTTGATCTTGCCCATAAAGTCGTTTGCTTTTTTCTTGAGAGAGAGGGAGAGAGAGTACAAGAAGAAAACCAATGAAAAGGGGAAAATGAGGGAATTATTGTTTACGTGTATTTAATGGGAGGGAAAAAGACGTGTCGCGGTGAAGAAAGCTACAAGTGTTACGTAGATTAGTCACAAACACACCTCACAAGTCGTTTTCTGTTGCTTTAAGCTTGTGCTTATCCACCGACACGTTTGATGAATTCTTACTACGGGCCTCGTCATTTGGGCTTTGACTCCTGACTTTCAGTGGGCTCCGGGGGCGGGTCGGGTCGGGTTTGCTAATAATGACAAAACAAGCACACACATACATATAGGGCAGGAAATCGTGCTCACGAGTCACGACAATTTTGGTGTGTCTTTCTTTATAGAAGAGAAATCATGAGTTAATAGTAGCATGTTACTAGTATCCTCTCAGCATATGCTTTGCTCTCAAAACATTATGTTTATACGATCTCAATTTATAAATTCAATCCATGTAATGATAAAGTCTATCTCATGCGCATTTTTTCATGATATTGCACATCCAACACTAAGAACATGCTTGAGACTATATTTCTGTAATTTGATAAAAACGTTTTTGAACAAGTGAGGACTTGAAAAGTAATTCTGATCAAAACCATTTTCAAATGCTTTTAAAATCACCCAACATATTTTCTACACTTTTTTGCCATTTTTTATAGTCATAATTTTTTTTTTTTATTAATTCAAAAGCACTTCTTTTCTTTTTCAAAATCAATCTTTGACATGCTCTATATTAATCTCTTTTAAACAAAATAAAAGAAATTAGACATAATACTTTCTTTAATTCTTTAAAATACCGCGACTTTTACTCCCCCATCTCTCGCTCTGCTACGGTTAGGGTTTTGAGTTTCTTGAGTTGTGCGGCGTCCCATTTTCATGGTTGTTGCTATTGCCTCCATGACGGCCAGACTTGTGACCAAATTGTCGCTCAAGGAAGGAGAAGAACCGTGGATTTGGGGAATCTTAGGGTTCCAGAGAAGGAGTTTTTGGGCCGCAATTTCTACTTGGTGGGTTGGGTCAACACTTGCAGGGCGGTGGTGCTAGACTCGTTCCAGAGTGCAGTGAGATCGATGTGGAGGTTGACGGGGACTGTGGAGGTCCAACTACGGGGTGATCGTTTCCTGTTTACGTTCACTCATAAACGGGATGTCGCTCAAGTGAAGAAGGGTGGCCCTTGGGATTTTCAGCGAGTCATGATCCTCTTGAACGATTACAATGGCTTCTCGGCGATCTCTGAGGTGAAGTTGGACTTTGTTTGGATCTGAGCTGTGCTACAGGGTATTCCACCGAGCATCCTGACGAAACCTACCCTCCGATTGGTGGGTGGGACAATTGGAGTGGTCTAGGAGGTGGACCACTTGGCGCTAAGATGGGGGGAAGCTCGCGTCTAGCTCGTGTTGTCCATCAATGAGCCCGTGCGCCTGGATCGTAGGGTTAGGGTTTCTTCAGTTGATGTCCTAGAGCTTCGATTCCAGTATGAGAGACTTCTAGGTCGCTATCGCTCATGTACCTTGCTGAATCATGGTGGCCAGTGTTGCCCTAGGAAGGAAGAATCGGAGACAGATCTCGCGGTGGAGGTGGGGTCACAGCAGGCGGCGGGGCCTATCATTCCAACCCTAGTATTTAAGGCAAATGTTCAGCCTTCTATCTCTTCTTCTATGCTCTTTGCTTTTCAGGGTTCCCAATTTGCTGAAGAAGAAATCGGTGCAGACTCGATCGCTTTCGGAGCTAGCGACGTCACCAGGGACTGAGGGGACCTCTGCTCAAGCTCTTGTGGTGGGGTGTGTCGTCCACGTGAAGAGGATAACCCTGAAGATGGCAAGGGAACCAAAAACAGCTTGGCTCTCATTCTAGTTAATTTGCAGTCGAAAAATCTTGGCTTGGATTTCTCTTATGAAGGACTGGTAGATGTGAAGGTGACCTCGGCTCCTAAGGTCTACAAGAAGAAGGGCAGGCCTCGTGGTAGGAGAAACAACCCTAAAAGCTCACCGGCAACGTCTGTCTGTGGAGGAACTGAATCCATGGTGTCGGGTTCTACAGAGGGAGGGCTTGAAGGATTGCATGGGATGCATGATGGGCTGACAGGTTTGGAGCCCGCTTCCTAGACCGGGTAGGAGATGTCTCTCTACGTCACCGAGGGTATGATGGGTCTTGATTGATTATGGCGACGTACACCAGGAGGGTCTTAGACGTCAAAATGATCAAGGAGCTGTCTCACTTTAGGAGGCGTAGGGTTTCACATTTTATTTTATTGCTTTTTGCTTTGTAGTTTTCATTGTTTTGGACTTTAGTTTTTTTTTTTAATTTCCTTTCGGTTTTGGCACTCTAATGAGCTTGTATTGTAATATGAGGGGTGTTTGTACCCTTCATGCTTGACCGAGTGAGGTCGTTTGATTTATATCAATGGATCAGTTTTCCGTTGTTCTAAAAAAAAAAAAATGAAATTAGTAACCGTCCATTTTAATAAATGAGTTTTATATTTTATTTACGACACTATTTTCATACCTATCATTACGCATCAACCAAAAGACCAAAGTGCTAGTTATGCACAATGGAAGCACCGTGGTATCCATTTCTCAAAGCGACGGGTCCGCAACTCGCATGACCCGCAGACCCGGCATCGACAAGTCATTTTACTACCCCTATTTTGAAGGAAGCATTTCGTACCTTAGATGATTCTCTAGCAAGGGCTTCAACTTGTCTATGTAACAACATTAACATGATTAACAACTCAAACAATGACAAGAAATGTCCCCTGTATCTATCATGTAAATGAATTATTGAAACGTCTAGTTGTGTAGTCGGTGTGACGGAAATTTTACAATGATGTTATGCTCTTATATTTAATGAAGCTCGATTGATGCATAAGATCTATTCAAGTAATAAGCCAAAACACAATTAATTGATAGACAATACAATATGGTGCAGCATCACCATGTCCGATCTACATTGAACAAGTTCACTTGTCAGCACCAAACCCGTCGAAGTGACTTTCACGTTAGAGCTTTTATTGAGAAGCAATTTCATTTCTCCATTTAATTAAGCATGTTCCATTTAATATCTAGTTAACATTATTGCTTCAGAATACAGTAATAGTTTATGCCGGAGAGGTCATGAGCACTTGTGGTCCTCGTCGGAGAAATTTAAGTGCGAATGTCGATCAAGGGATCAACTATAATTGGAGAGAGGCCGATGAGTCAACCGATGAAGGATGAGCATAGCTTCACGACAGATATGGCAAATGAAGAACAAGCACATCATGAAAAGAGTCTTAAGTCAAACTTTCTTAAACAGCTTCAAATTTGGGTAGTTTGTATTTGGTTTTCACTGAATTTTCTTTTTTGGTAAGCTGCTTTTGACTGATCTTAATTGGTAGGTTGCTGATAGTGGTACCATATAGATTGGAGAAGACGATGTAAGACCAACTCACCAACCCATTCATATCCTATGATTTAGTGATAGACCAACTGAAAATATTCCTCCATAATTCTTACCAAACTATTCATAAAGTCAGATTAAGGTTGCATATATATATATATATATATATATATATATATATATATATATATGCAGATTCTATCCAGAGCGGAGCTCCGCTTTGAAATTAACGTGTGAAGTTCGCGTTTTGGGTCACTTTTCGGTCGTACATCCACATCTCGACCATTCAGTTTTTAGGTACTAGTGTGTAGATCATCTCTGCAAATTTTCAGCCAAATTGATGATCGTTAAGGTATCTAACTCGCTTAAACCAATGGACGGACTGAATCTGTCAACCTGAACCGTACTAGCTTTAAGGCAATTATCAATGCCTTAACGATCATCATTTTGGCTGAAAATTTGCAGAGACGATCTATACACTAGTACCTAAAAACTGAACGGTCGAGATGTGGATATGCAACCGAAAAGTGACCCAAAACTCGAACTTCGCACGTTAATTTTCAAAGCGGAGCTCCGCTCTGGATTGGATCTGTGTATATATATATATATATATATATATATATATATATATATATATGCGTGTACGTACATATGAAGGGTTTTCACCTTTTGAATGATTTGGGAGCAGAACGACTTGGTGTCCAGGTAATCAGTTAATGATGCACTGATAACTTGTATACCATGGGTTTCTCTCAATCTTCTCGTAAAGTGATAACTAGGAAACATCTCATACTCAATTCTTTAGATGTTGATGACGATGAGATTACCTGCACCAAGTGAAGTTTGACATACACAACGATTGTATTAAATAAAAAATAAAAATTCCAAAATAAAATTTAAAAAAAACCCAATTCTTGTGAAGAGGATTGATATTGTTAATTCTTGTTAAGCCAAATGATATTTTTAGCCATCTTATTTTATTCGATCTTCGATCACAACCGAATCAATCTTATCATTATCAAAGTTAAAGTTTATGTTCGTGTGGATTATTCAGTGTTCTGATTGTGGAAATCAACATGCTCAATTAGAAACCTTCCTCGCAACACACCGTGTTTGTTTGCCTGAATAGGAATGAAGTAGGATAATAATTGGATTGGATTAGAATAAGATTGGATTTGTTTTAATGTTTTCAGTTTGGTATAAGTGGATTAGAGCTGGAATTGATAAGAACAAGAATCAGATCCGTCGTCAAACCTCCGTTGTCAACACTCACACGCAAACTCACCTCCTCTTCTCTACCTATACCTGAGTCCATGGCCTCCATAGCCAATCCCTTCCCCATCTCACTCTCCCAGCTCCAAGCCCATCGCCAAAGCTTCACTCTTCAAGCCCAACAACTGAGTGGAGCTCTCTCTTCAAAGTCAGATCCACAGCGTCGCAGCTCTTCGGTCGAAGATAATGGCCAATTCAGAGGATCAACTGCCGAGTAAAACAGGTCTGGCAGTTTCGGCAACGCAGAAGCAGACGATCAACCCTGACTTGTCAATCAACCCGATTAGGATGCTATGTTTTTGTGTTCGCGGCGGAGACGCAGACACAAACGCAAAGGATGATTAATTGTTTGAAGAAGGTGGTGGTCAATTGGTCAAGATCCATTCTTGTAGTTGGTCGTAATCCTGTACTGTTGTGCATATCCCACCTCTCTAACATGAATTGATATCCTACTCTGACAAGATTTAAATTTCCAATCCAAGGCTAATTTGACCAACCAAACACCAGCTTAGATGGTATTTTGTCCTATCCAGCTACTAATCCGGGCAAACAAACGCGGCCTAATAGTGTTAGTTAAAGGGATATGTGATATATGTGCTTCGAAAACAAAATTAAAGAAGTATCGATGGGTCAAAGTAAAGCATGGTTTTTAGTTCTTTTATCTTTTTTTCATGTGAAATGCTGCCCCTAATTAATCAAAGCATGCCAAACAGGCAAACACGGTACTAAAAACCAAATTGAGTAAAAATTCTAATTTAAAATGATAAAAAAAAAAAACTCAAATCATGGAAAAAAAACACACACAAACTAACATAACAACAAAATCATTCACTTCAAATAGCTACCCCTCTTTTTACATCTGATTTGTTTGTTTTTTAGCAATCCTCCTTTTACATCTGATGGGTGGGTGGACATGTGAAGTATTAAATAATTAAACCTACTACTGCTCCAATTTGATGCTAATTAAACTAAACCACCAAAATTCAATGTGACAAGTTAATGGATAAGCTAGCAGATGTCCTCAATGCGAGAGCTGGTCTACGAGCAGCTTCTATTTATGGCATCAAAGAATTTGCAAGTAGAAGGAGACTCAAAACTAGTGATTAACAGCATTAATGGGATAATCCAACCTCTCTGGAGAGTTCGAGTCATCATTAAAGATATCATCAAAATCCCAATATCCTTTGAAGTTATTACCTTCAAACACATCTAGCAGGAAGCAAACTTTCTTGCTGACTCTATCTCACCTTGGTCATTTAATTCCTGTTGCAAGTTGGAATGGCTCCTTGCCGGCTTCCTCAACTCATGCTTTTCATTTTGATTTTTCAGAAGGGAAAACATCACAAACCATGCATCAATTTTAGGCATTTCTACACTTTAGTGTACCAACTTTCATAACTATCATAATGGTGTATCAAGTTTGCTCTAATTTTTCATTTTGGTGTAAGCAGTTAAATTTTCCATTATCTTTACAAAAAAAAAAAACTGACAAAGCATAATGGAATTTTTTTTTTTTTGGTAAAGATAACCGAAAATTTAACGACGTACACAAAAATGAAAGAATGGAGCAAACTTGATACACCATTCTGATAGTTTCCAAAGTTCATACACCAAAGTGTAGAATCATCTATATTTCATACACCATATGTGAAGATATCCCTTTTCAGAATTCGGTTGTTTTAGGAGAGCTATTTTGTAGCTGTTGTTGTTTTTCTTTTATCGAGAAAAAAAGTTAATGGATAAATTATGTAACTACCAAACTTCACTGGTTTATTATTTTGTGTAGCAGAACTTTTCGTCATTGGAAAGCAATTGTCTGAAACGATATTATCATTGGGCAACTTACATTTCCTTTAAAATATTATCTTTGTACTATGTATCAAAAGTGCAAATCTATGCACAAGGTCATGAAAAAAGAGTAAGGTAGTTTTAACATTGTTGCTAATCAAAAGGTAGAAAATATTGACTATAAATAAGGCATATAAATGTGAAATAAATATGTCTAATACAATTCTAGGACAAACTTTGACTAACACCATAATCATTTTTATATAAAAGGTATGCAAAAACTTCTTACCAAGTCTATAATAAAGGTAGTTGCTGTCACATTAGTAAGACATAAAATGAACCAATTAAGAAGGGAGAAGCCACACATTTGGAGAGAAAAAGAAAGTAACAAAGAAATGAGCAGTATGTCTTGAAAAAAAAAGAAAACTATGGAAGGAGAGGAAGAAAGGTAATTTAGTAGGAAAAAGAAGGAAAACAAAATAAGTAGGAGAAAGAAGGAAATAGAAATAAGATTGTTGGGTGCTTGAACTAATATATAAGGAGCTCATAAAAGTTTAATGCACTAATTATTAACTTTAATTAAAAAAACAGTAATATTAGGAAACCTTGTTTAGAAAATAAATTGAATTTGTTATTTCTTGAAATCTTGGTTGATCTTCATTAATTATGTCAATTAGAATGACAATCTATTGAATTTTTTACAAAAGAGTATAATAAGAATGCAAGAATATACAAATAATTGGACAAAATTAAAAAAGAAAGAAATCATATCCGACAGGAGAGTCATAGAACCGCATTTAACAAAAATTTCATGTGGATTGCATCTAACATGGAGGATGAATTTTGAACTTAAAATGAATTTTGTCTTTAACAGATATCATATCAAAGCTAGGGCATACGTTACTGTAGATTACTCTGTATTTGATTGCAGAAATTAACCTGCTCAATCAAAGACATTCTCGCATGTCGACCAACACTGTTAATTAGCACATATGCGATCGATGATTTGGAAGACCAAACGAAGTGTCAATGAAAAACGTGGTTTTAATTAGCTTCACCTTTCTTCGTGTGATATACCACACTTTATTAATCATTGCATACCGAACACGCTACCATGAGCCAAACTGGGTACTATGCAACCAAACTCTTAAACATACAGAGTTAATCACTCCGTTAATGAGAGTCCAAGTGGGGGTGATTAGTCAACGTCGTGTCTGCCCAGAAAAAGTAACACAGCCTGGGGTAGGTGGGTTGTTTACAGTTAATTATTTATTACCAAAAGCGCGGTAAACGCGTCCTCCCCAGATCTCAGATCGCCACCTCTCCCTCTCTCTCACCCACCGACTCAACCCCCCCACCGACGGCCGAGATTTACCCCCACCCAAGCCCCTTGATTTCACTGCCACGTGATCATGAATCTTCCCCAACTTTTGATACTTGGGGGTGACCAGCAGCGTGAAATCTCATCCTCGTTTCCCTATAAATTCCGACCTCAAACACCATACTTCCTCGAACCGCTTGAGCAGGAGAACAGACCAACTCTTCAAAGGTCCATTCTTTTTCTCCGCTCAAGCTAGACCCAACTCTCTCTCTCCCTCCCTCTATCTCTCAGGTGCGCTTCCGCTCCTTTTGAAGTTCTTAGTTTCCGGGTTCATTTCGATTTTGCTTGGATCGACTTTATTGAACTTATGTTGACACTATGACTTTGTGATGAAAACTCTTTAAAATTGGAAAATTGGATCTGGGTTTTGTTACTGACGATAGATCTGAAATTGGGTGTTTGAAAATTTTGATAAAGTTTGAATCTTTAGACTATGAATCTCTGTCACTCAGATCTGATAGATGCACACCGCACACCACACACAATCTGTTTGTTGATATGACCAAACTATGTGTTCGAATTGCTTATGAGATTTGTGATATCTTGCTGCAGATTGTAAGAAATGGCTCTTGAGACCTTCTTGTTCACCTCTGAGTCCGTCAATGAGGGTCACCCAGACAAGCTCTGCGACCAGATCTCCGACGCCGTTCTCGACGCCTGCCTAGCTCAGGACGCCGACAGCAAGGTGGCTTGCGAGACCTGCACCAAGACCAACATGGTCATGGTGTTCGGTGAGATCACCACCAAGGCTAATGTGGACTACGAGAAGATCGTCCGTGACACTTGCCGCAACATTGGGTTCGTGTCGGCCGACGTGGGTCTTGATGCCGATAACTGCAAGGTGCTCGTCAACATTGAGCAGCAGAGCCCTGATATTGCCCAAGGTGTCCATGGCCATTTGACCAAGAGGCCCGAGGAGATTGGAGCTGGTGACCAAGGTCACATGTTTGGCTATGCCACTGATGAGACCCCAGAGTTGATGCCTCTCAGCCATGTGCTCGCAACCAAGCTCGGTGCTAAGCTCACCGAAGTTCGCAAGAATGGTACTTGCGCATGGTTGAGGCCTGATGGCAAGACCCAAGTCACCGTTGAGTACTTCAATGAGAACGGTGCTATGGTTCCAATCCGTGTCCACACTGTCCTAATTTCGACCCAGCATGATGAAACCGTGACCAACGATGAGATTGCTGCTGATCTGAAGGAGCATGTGATCAAGCCTGTGATCCCAGAGAAGTACCTGGATGAGAAGACCATCTTCCACTTGAACCCATCTGGCCGATTCGTCATTGGAGGACCTCATGGTGATGCTGGTCTCACCGGCCGCAAGATCATCATCGACACCTACGGAGGCTGGGGTGCTCACGGAGGTGGTGCCTTCTCCGGCAAGGACCCAACCAAGGTTGACAGGAGTGGAGCCTACATTGTGAGGCAGGCAGCCAAGTCCATTGTTGCCAGTGGACTTGCAAGGAGGTGCATTGTGCAAGTTTCTTATGCCATTGGTGTGGCTGAGCCACTGTCCGTGTTTGTTGACTCTTACGGCACCGGAAAGATTCCCGACAAGGAGATCCTCAAGATTGTGAAGGAGAACTTTGATTTCAGGCCTGGTATGATTGCCATCAATCTTGATCTCAAGAGGGGCAATGGAAGATTTTTGAAGACCGCTGCTTATGGGCATTTTGGAAGGGATGATGCTGACTTCACCTGGGAGGTGGTGAAGCCACTCAAGTGGGATAAGGTTCAAGCTTGAATCCAACATTGAATTAATTTGAAGCATGTGCCGCTGATGCTCTCTATACTGGCATTTTGCCATTCTATTTTTTCTTATTGATTTTTACTTTTATTTTTGTGTTCTTTCAAGAATGTGTTGGTAGCTTACTATGTATTCACAGAGGCTGTAATTGTATGCTATTGCTACTCCCAAAGTTTAATAAAGAAAAATTGATAAGAGTGGTTTTGCTGTGGAGTAGCAACAATGTTAAATTGTTGTTACACATGGCGAGTGGCATTTTTCTAACAGTGTTTCTGCCTCATCTCTGATGGTATTTTTGGGTTTCATCAGTCTTGCCATTACTGTTAATTTTGTGATAGGCACTATATTTTGAGACTTTTTGGCTGTAAAGAGCAAAGAGAGAAAAGTTAGAAAGAGTTGTTGACAGGCTGGTGATCAACCTTGAAGACTACTGGTTTATTTGATCTACAAGAAGCTTGTTTTCCCACTTAAGTAGTGTCACTGAATGGCTTTATGTATCAAAAAAGTGGTGGGGAGGCTCTTCTATTGCTCTTGTAAAACCAGATTTGAGGGAGAAGCAGTTCATTGATCATCAGTGTGACTGTCCACTTGGCTTTTCCATAGAGCAGATGCACTGAAATATAGGCTTGTACTGCCACATCCCACCCGTACAGGTCACATGTGTCATTGTCGTGCTCAAATATAGGACGGTAACTTGTGCTTGTTGATATTAAGGGGTGCAATCATGTCCCACATTGAATAAAGATGAATGAATGTGATACTAAGAGAATCACATATGACAGTTGTAATACACAAGAGAATCACAAAATGGTGAAAATTCTTATTTCAAAGTACAGCATTTTTTGTGTATTCTATTACTTTAACTTTGGCTCTGATTAAATCTCCTCAGAAAAAAAAAAAAAAAAAAAAAAAAGGCTCTCTTTTCCATAATTCTTGGATTTAGATCAAGTCCCTTTTCTGTCCCATGATAGTTGGCAAGGAGCAAAGATGTGCATCTACATCTACATCTACATCTACATATGCACATAATAATTCATCAGTGATGGACCCATACAGGGATAAAGTATCAAAGCCAAATTTTTTATTTCCATCCACTACTAAATAGGAAGAGTCACCCATTACATCAAAGTATCTTGTAGATCTCAGGGCAATAAACTATATATTTAGCTGGGAAAGCACAAAGTACTTGCTAGCTAGCTCCTCTAGTAGCATCTATACTGCACCCCATCTCCCCATCTCAGATCAGAACAGATCAGATCAGATCCTTATTCACTTATATGCTAATAGCATGTTCTCTATTCTGGAGGGTAGGTGCAGTTTCCTACAGCTGCAAACAAAGACAAAAAGTTGCATCAGAAAAACTCTTCCAAGTTATAGAAGCTTTGGTTTTAAGCTAATTAATCTGTAACATTCTAGAAAGAGCACTCATTCTATTTAAGTTTGACTACTCACTAGGATTTTCATAAACAATCATTCCACTGCCATTGAAATGGCAAGCATTGGTCGTCTGTCCTTCTGGTTGGAAATAGAGGTCGATGACCATCGATGCAGATGATACCTTGTTAGAAGGGTTGTAACAGGAACCTCCCGGTCGGATTGCGGAGCAGTCAATCTTGTGGTACCTTTGACTTTCGCAGACATACTGGATATTCATTTCAAGCTGAGCATCAGGAGTAGAAGGCTTAGCAATGCACCACTTTCTGTCGTTTGCCTCCTGCCAACAAAAAGAGCAAAATTAATCATTCGTTATCATTGATCAAAACTTATGTGACGACTGTCTTTTTAACTTGAAAGGCAATGAATTGAAAAAATGTGAAGTACTGTCAAAACTGACTATATTTATCCGCTCCTTTTCACTTTTGACTTCCCTGGCCTCTGCAAAAGGTTCCCATAAAAAATACTTGGTGCGTGGTTAAAGCCTTAAAGGAATGTGACTTCATGATGCAGATAACAAAAGTTACAGCGCAGCAGTATAGAAAAAACAAACAGAAGAATAATGCTCAGGTATTTACTTGTTTTTCTAATGCAAATAAAATACCAAATTGTATGATAAGAGTATATTACAAGTGAAAATGTATAGCAACCCACCAGTGCTTGTATTGAAACATAAGAAAAGAGCAATAGTTAGAACAGAGAACACAAATGACAATTTCAGCATCGCAGACATTGCTGTAAATCCAAATGACAGAGTAATTCAAAGAACACAAAGAGGGAGAGAATGATAGAGAAGGACTTTTTGAGAATCGATATGAAATCTGAATTGCATTGCTAATCTCCTCTGCTACTTATATAGGGATTGAGGGTTCGTAATGTCTACTATGCAACCTAGCTTTTAGTCCTCTATGATGATACTATTGATAGTGATGGACAAGTTTGACGAATTAATGATGTGATGAAAACAGCTTTTGCGCTTAGTTTCCAAGCTGAGATTTTCACTTGGACAAGGCGTCGGGATTCAATTATATTTGGCAATTAGCGAGTACTAAAAAGGCTTCCAACTTTTAGAATTCATGGTTTCTTGATTAAAACGGCTTGTTTAGACTTGAATAGAGAGATCGGGTTCGTTGTCGGGTGGTGGTCCTATTCTCACAGGCGATGTTGGAGGCTGATGCATCACTGGGTCTGCCTGAGGTCGCTGAGTCCAGCGCGGTCAGAGTCGGCGGTTCTTGGTTTGCTCTGGTCTGGGTCGGTGCCGTGTTCATGCTCAGATCCGATCTGGATCTGGTGGTTTTCGGGGTTGATGGAAGGCGCCGGAGGTGGAACGACCTGATTGGGAGAGTGTGGGTGGCGGAGCTACCTTATTGGGGCTGTCTGATGGGTGGAGCGCTGGAGGAGGCGACCGAATGCGGGTGGTGGTGCGACGGGGGTAGTGGGCAGTCGAAGGGTGGTCTGCGTGAATTGGGCCGGGCCTTACATGGATGTGATCTCTTTGATAGTGCTTGGGTCTGGGCTCTCCTATTGGGCCATGCCTGGGCTTTGATTTTATTTCTAAATGTTATTGTTTTATGTTATTTAGTTTGGTTGCGCATTTTGCGAGTAAGTACCTACAATTTTTGTGTAGAACTAGTCGAGTTTTGTGCCTGTGTATGCACTCAAAGTACATTGTCTGCTCTGGGTAGGAGACGATTTCCTTGCTTCGTCAAGTGGTCGCTACCGCCTAATGGCAGGATGAGACTAAGTGTTGCAGGATCTATTCTCCAGCGGCAACATAGGAGGAAAGCTGTGCTAAAGCTGGTAATTATGCTATTTTGTAATCGGGTTACATATCGAGTTATCTTTCCACTGTGTCACTGCTATGTTAAAGCAAATAGAGTAGCTAATTGTGCACTCTTTACTAGATGGTGCTTGTTAGAATACAAGTCTCCTGTAGAGATTTCTGATATTATTTAGGAAAATACTCTAGATGCTTATTGTAATCAGGAGTTTAGGCTCAATGTCCCTCCCATGTATTCGACAGTTTCATTAATTAAGGTTTGAGGCAGCCGCACCAGCCCTTTATTCAAAAAAAAAAAAAAAGAGTTTGTGCTTCTTTCAAAATCTTACTTGCTATTTGTTAAGGAATGAAACGCTCGAATTAAGGGAGTAGTTTCATTGTAATCCTAGTCAAAATGAAAAGAATAGCTTTTTTTTTTTTTTCTTCTGATTATTCTTAGGAATCTTAGCGGTAATCTCTTACAATGCTTTCATAACAGCGCAGGAGACCCATTCAAGGAATGAAACGTGATTTGAATGTGACATGGAAATGACAAAGCTCTACTTGAATTTCTCCATCTCTTCTTCCATGTCACTTCAAGTTACCTGGCCGGGCACTATGGTGTTATATGCGGCGCATGTGTTGAACAATTAATTCCTTGACCACATTTACAATTCTTAATGACATTGTCTTTTTTTTTTTTTTTTTTGAAAGGATATTGATTTCATTAGATTCAATAGTCATAAGCAAAGGCTAGAGTCTAACATGCATTTGAATAGGAAACTGACAAGAATCCCAAACTCTGTCAAGCATATGCAAACCCATTACATATATGTTTTGAGCTCACTATAGTAGCGAGCTTATAGTACAAAGAACAACTCCGTGTCTTTTAGGGCAAAATCATCTTCTAGCCTCCCATTAGCCAATTATACCATTGTGGAACCAACAGAATGTCACTTCCTATCAAACAAATAGGAGCAACTCATTGTCTACAAGCCGCTTGAAGCCAATCTTATTCCAAATAATTACCAACTCCCGCAGCAGTCATGATCCGGAAACGATTGGTCTTGGACTATATATAGACCCAAATAACCAAGAAGGTCTACCTCTCAGGCCGAGTTTGCCTTCATCACTAAGTAATAAATAAGGGTGGCAAAGCACCCTCCCAAAACACCCACAGGCTAGAGCCAAGCAGTCCACATTCAAGCTCAGGCCCAACGGCCCAAGCTCAGAGCCGGTCAAACTTAGCAGAAGTCCTAATCCGCTGCTGCCTCTCCATCGCTGGCGCCGTCACACTTTCTGGCAGCCAACCCTATCCAGCACGACATCAATCTGTCAATCGTCTATCGATTTCATATCCACATTATGATAAACAAAAATAAAATGGAAATAAAATAGATAGTATCCGAAAAACCATATACCTTATATCTCAATATTGCGAATTTGTGATTAATTTTTCTTACAGGACACTTTAGCCGACGAAAGTTTTGTTGGAAAATGTGTGTCCACTTTTAATTTTCATGGCTGTCTTTTGTTAACTCATTTATCAAAGAAGGTGCATCTCTTTTTATTTTATTTTTCTTATAGGGCGCTTTAGTCAATGAATTTTCATTGGCAAATGTCTGTCCATTTTTATTTTTAAAGAGGGTGGCTTTTACCCACGAATCATTCGTTGAAAAAAAGGTGTCTGATTACTATTTCTTGTGGGAGGCTTTTAAGGGCAAAAATACATCTCGTTGGTAATTGTGTTTTCCTTTCCATATATAAAAACTCATTGGGCTAAAGGCACTTGTGATGAGTTAAAATAGATCGATGCGCATGCACGCCTTAGAAGCTTGTTTACTCTATACTAGTATCAAAAGATCAGTGAATCTGTAAAAGATATAAATAGAGGATCGATGTGTCTGTTATTATAATTTAGTTAGGTAAAATGAAACTGAGTTGAAAATTATTCTATTTAGAGAAAAATTCATTATCAGTGCCCACACTTTGGTGCCAAGGCCAATTTGATACTCATACTCACAACTCTACCAATGTGATACCTGAAGTCTTATTTTGATATCGACGTGATGCCTCCGTCCAACTTCAGTCAAGGCTCCGTTAAAAAGATGATGTGTCACGCATGTGATATTTTTTATAAAGGGTAGAATAGTCTTTCACTACTAACTAATTAAAAAAAAAAGGGAAAAAATGCAAACAGTACCTGACTTTTGGCCCATTAGTAACTTCAGTACCTGAAAAAAAAAAAAAACACTTTGGTACGTACCTGAAGTTTGGACCCTGACCCAACATTAGTATCTAAAACACTGTTGGCCGTTACGATGTCATCCACATGACAAATTTGCAAGGGCCGTTTCGTCCATTCATGTTTTGGCTCTAACCCTACCTATAATCCCTAATTTGGAATCACTGTCACTTTCAGACTCTCTCTCTCTCTCTCTCTCTCTCTCTCATAACGAATCTGTAGTCTTCCCTCTTTCAGCCTTTCACTATTTGATTGAACATAACAGAGATTTGATTCCCTATACACTGAAACAACAGAGAAAATGAGATTTGATTCTCCTGATTTGGTACTATGGAGAGGGAGAGCTGGAGGTATTTTCCAGTCAAAGGGGAGCCACAAGTTTATGTAGGTAAAATCAAATGGTCCCCAGTGTAAAGTTTTCACCTTTTACTCTATTCGGGTAGGAATGGTTTTGTTTAACGCTATCGATGGTTATGTCTACGGTTTGGTTTATGGTTTAGGGCATTTTTGTCTCCATCTGCAATTGTTTATTTCCTTGTCTGTTTGATGTCGGGCTTGAAGTGGTTGCTGAGGTTAAATGGTTTAGGCATAGGGTTTGTGGTTTGGTTGGTTGTGAATTTAATTTGAGAGCAGCTTTAGAGGTTTTGGACTTAAATGAAGAGGGTCGGGTTGTTGATGCTGGGTTGGTGAAGATCATAAATCTGAGTTCATTGTTTGTCCTTAATTGATGTGTGCTATTTTACGGAATAAATCTGAGTAATGAACTTGTACAAGAAAATGTGATGTAATGAGTTGGTGGATTTAGGGTTTAAAATTGTGGAATTTGATCTGCACTCAATGGTTTACATCATGATGTTTTGAAATTTCATTTGCAGGTACTGATGTGTTCACTGTGAAGATACACCATGGAGGAAGGTTTCACAGTGAGAGAGGTTTAAATAGGGTTTATAGAGGGGGAGAGGTAGTGTACGTATGTTGATGGAGTAGACCTTGATAAGGTGTCTTTGACATGGCTGCACTATTTGGCTTATGATCTAGGGTATGAAAACCTTCCATTACAGATGTGGTTCAGGATTCCTGGTAGTGAAGAAGGGAGTGGATTTCTACCAATCAATGATGACAAGGATGCAATTGACATGTGCAGCTTTGTCTCCCCAAGAACAAAGACCATTGACATGTACATTGTTTGCTTAAGTGAGAGGAGAGTGTTTAGGGAGGATGAGCTGAATAAGTTTGATGAAGATATTGACCACACAAGTTTCATGAATTGCTGGATTGATGACATTGAAGAAGGGCCCAATGTGACTTCAGAGGAAGATGAAGAGGATTTGATTGATGAGTTTATTCCTGAAGTTGTGGAAGTTGTAGAGGTGGATGATGATCATGGGCCAGAAGCTAGTGATGGGCCATTACCTGCAGAGAATGATAATGGGCCAGTACATGCTAATGATGATGATGCTAATGATGATGATAGGCTTCCAATAGTGCTTCTGGTGTGACCCAAATTGAAACCCAAAGAGGGAAGAAAAGAGCAGTTGACAAAGGCAAAGGAAAACAGAGAGTGGAAGAAGACATCCCTGCACCAAAGAAAAAGAAGGGAAGACCAAGGAAGCAAGTCCAGAAGAGGTATACCACTATATTTGAACGGGAATCTTCAAGACAAGCAGAAGCACGAGATGAGGGTTCTGAGCACCCAGATGAGGTACATGAGGGTTCCTCTGAAAGTTCAACAGATTCAGAGGACTCAAACTTTGAGGGAATTGTTGACTCTAATAATGATCTCCATAACGAGGATGATGACATCCAGTTTGAACAGAATGTGGATGGTAATCGGGTCAATGAGTGGGATGAGATGGGGTATGAGGGAAACATTTCAGAGGATGATGAATTTGGTTCAGAGGGAGAAGATGGAGAGCAGTATTCATCAGATGAGGATGGGGAAGACAGAGGCAGGTTTCTTGTCAAGGAAAAGGTTCAGCCAATGGAGACAGTTTAATGCAAAGGATGATATTGAGTTGGGGATGGAGTTTGTCAACTCTAAGGTGTTCAAGAATGCTATTAGGAAGCATTCTGTTATAACAAAGAAGGAGCTTAGATTTAAACCAAACACAAGGCACAAGGTGAGCTTCTGCTATTAGTTGTCATGTTTATCCATTTTGGTTAACTTGGAATGGATTATGTGTTTCTAACTTTATCATGTGTTTTGCTTAGGTGTGTGTTGTCTGCAGGACATCCCCTAACTATCCATGGAGGATTTATGCATCAAACACCGATATAGACAACCCCACCTTATTCATCAAAAGTTTGTGGCTTGAACACACTTGTAGTTCACTTGTTGGGAAGGTCTACCATATGCATGCTCCCTTCATTGCAGAAGAATATCAAGAGTTTTTTATGAGTGATCCAAATTGGACAAGGGAAGGCATGCAGAATGCAATTAACAAAGACTTTGACATGTCAGTTGGATATCAAATATGTTATCGAGCCAGGATGAGAGCCAAGAAGCTAGCTCAAGGCAGCTATAAGGACCAGTACAATTTGTTGGAATCATATGCACATGAGCTCAAGAAGAGGAATCCTGGAACTTCAGTATGGATACAAACTGAACTTGATGGGGAGATAGTCAGATTCAAGAGGATTTACATTTGTATTGCTGCTTTGAAAAGGGGTGGAGAGAGGGATGTAGACCATACATTGGGTTGGATGGCTGCCACTTAAAGACTGTGCACAAAGGTCAGCTCCTCTCTGCAGTTGGAATAGATGGAAATAATGGAATACATCCAATAGCATGGGCAATTGTGGAGGCAAAAAGCAGGGAGAGCTGGATATGGTTCTTGGAGTTCTTGAAGGCAGATCTTGACATCCATCACTCAGGGCATTATACTTTTATGAGTGACAAGCAAAAAGGCCTTGAGCAGGCCATTAAAGAGTTGTTTCCGGATGCTGCACATAGGCATTGTGTAAGGCATCTGCACATGCAACTTCAAGACTGATGGACACACAAGTACATTGTTGATTTGCATTCTCTTCTTCTTATGTTTAGTTGCATGAACATTTATTTTAACATAGGTTTTTTATGTGACTGCTATTGGTTGTAGGTTTGGAGTTGAAACAGAAACTGTGGGCAGTGGCTAGAAGCTGTACTATGAATACCTTTATGGAGGCAATGGAAGATTTGAAGAAAAGCTCACTTAGTGGATGGCAATGGTGCTTGGACAGGCCAGCCAAACATTGGTCAAAGTCACACTTTGACCATAAATTCAAGTGTGATTTTCTTTTGAATAACCACAGTGAGAACTTTAACAAGAGTGTGCTGCCAGCAAGGAAGAAGCCTATACTTGCATGTTTGGAAGAAATTAGATTAGCAACCATGGTCAGATTAGCAAACAGAAGGAATTCTAGCCCTAATTGGAAGTGCAAAGTTGGACCAAGAGTGGAGAAGTAGTTGAAAAAGAATACAGAGTCTAGCCATGACTATAGACCTGTTCCTTCAAGTCTTTGGAGGTATGAGGTTCAAGGAAGAGGGGTGGGGTGTCAAAGTGGAGTAGTTGCACAACACTCAGTTGCATTGGATCTTAGAAGTTGCACTTGTCAAAGATGGGATGTAGTTGGCCTGCCTTGTGGGCATGGAATAGCTGTAATCTATTCAAAAGGCATGACACCTGATGATTTTGTGGATCCATACTACAGCAAGGACATGTATATGAAGGCATATGAGCCTGTCATGCATCCAATAATTGGAGTGACTCAGTGTGAGAAGATTAACAGGTCAATTGCACCACCTCTGTATAGGAAGCAACCAGAGAGGCCTGAAACAACTAGGACAAAGGAACCAAGTAAGGTATTTTGAAAATGGGTTTATGTTTATGCAGTTAGTTCACTTTTGGTTTCTGACTTGCTCAAATCACTTGAATTTCTTGTAGGTGAAGTAGCCGCACCTCCTGAATTATAACAAAGCTACCTAAGGTGTATTACAGCCAGGTTACCTGTGGGATTTGTAAGCAAAAAGGTCACAACAAGAGGACCTGCCAGAAAAGAAATAAGGTAACAAAGATCTGATGAAAATGTGTAATTGTCATTGTTGGAAGTGTTGTGATTTTGTTGTTGCATGTATTATGACCAATTTGTGTGTAAATTATATGTGTTGTGATTCACTTTGTTGGTTCACTTTGTTGTTATGCTTATCTGCAGCCCAAGCTCAACAGAATGTGCAGCCCCAAGCTGCTAACCCTATGGAGCCCCAAGGTGCTGAGAATGTGCAGCCCTAAGTTGCTGATCCTATCCAGCCACAATCTCCTCACCTAGTGCAACCCCATGATTAGAGGTGGCAAACGGGCCGGCCCAGCCGTATCCAGCCCATTTTAAGCGGGCCTAGTTGTGCTTCGTGCCGTGCTTGGGCTGACCCATTTATTATAATGCCGGGCTCGTGCCGGCCCATTTACTTCAACATTAAGCCCGGTCTAGCCCATGGCCCGAGCCCATATAGAGTCGGGCCGTGCTCGTACCTACCCACTATAAAGCATGATTTTAAAATCTTAATTTGAACAAATAAAAATTAATTTTATTTAAGCTTTTGCAAGCCTGTATGAGTAACTCAAAACAAAACACCACATAACGCACGCCAAAAACGAGGAAAACCTTTCAACTCGAGAATAAGGAAAACATACCATGCTTCCCAAACAATACTCTTTTCCCAAAAGAAAACAACGAAAGTCACACCGTGACAAAATCATATAAATAGTTAACCCAACAATTTAAATATGATAAATCAATTCAACCTGGATAATAAAAGTTAACTCACAACAAAACATTTCGGTCCAACCTGGACAGAACAACAAATCGGTCCAACCTGGACAAAACATCAAATCATATCAATTGTTAACCTAACAAATCGAATATGAATCTTTGGTCTAACCTGGACAAAATATCAACACACATTAATCATATCTATCGTTAACCTAACAAATAGAATATGATTCTTTGGTCCAACCTGGACAAAATATGTACCCAGGAGTCTTAAGTAACCTACTTAGATCCATGAGGTATGATGGTAGACAGACTAGAGCTCTAACTGAATCGTAACCTGTCACTCGGCCAAGGTTCAACCTTACGATATAACATTGTCTGAGGATGCAACCTGCAACCTCGGATCCTTAGGCCAACCTGACCCTCAGATCAAAACATTAAAGGAGTCGCACTGGACCCAAAATGTTAAATCAAATCAAACGGAGAAATCACAACCTGTGACTCTCAAATCCTCAGACCACCAGTCGTCAGATTAAAACATTAAAATGGTCATACCAGACCTGAAAATGTTACCCAACCCATAAGGAGAAATCACAACCTGCAACTCCCCAAATCCTCAAAACACTTTTCAAAACAATAGAAATACAATTTCCCACCATAATTGTTTTCTGAAAAGTCACATCACAAAACGAGAATGAACTCACCCACACATATATATTTCACATAAATACATATATACGTGGTCATTCACTCAGGAATGCCACTAATACCAACTATAGTTTGCAGTTAAATCAATAACTCTCAAACGATAAAGGTAACTTCATTCGTATTCGTTCGTAAATGAACATTGTGAGATTACTCACCTTAGAATCCCGCTACGTCTTCAATACAGAACCGAACTAACACTCACACCGATAACTCTTTCCAAAGCACCTTGAGAAGCACCTAATCACCAATTGTCTCAAATCAAAATACGAATCACCAAGTGAAAATGTATAGCAACCCACCAGTGCTTGTATTGAAACATAAGAAAAGAGCAATAGTTAGAACAGAGAACACAAATGACAATTTCAGCATCGCAGACATTGCTGTAAATCCAAATGACAGAGTAATTCAAAGAACACAAAGAGGGAGAAGATGATAGAGAAGGACTTTTGAGAATCGATATGAAATCTGAATTGCATTGCTAATCTCCTCTGCTACTTATATAGGGATTGAGGGTTCGTAATGTCTACTATGCAACCTAGCTTTTAGTCCTCTATGATGATACTATTGATAGTGATGGACAAGTTTGACGAATTAATGATGTGATGAAAACAGCTTTTGCGCTTAGTTTCCAAGCTGAGATTTTCACTTGGACAAGGCGTCGGGATTCAATTATATTTGGCAATTAGCGGGTACTAAAAACTAAAAAGGCTTCCAACTTTTAGAATTCATGGTTTCTTGATTAAAACGGCTTGTTTAGACTTGAATAGAGAGATCGGGACGGGTGGGAAGAGAGATCGGGTTCGTTGTCGGGTGGTGGTCCTATTCTCACAGGCGATGTTGGAGGCTGATGCATCACTGGGTCTGCCTGAGGTCGCTGAGTCCAGCGCGGTCAGAGTCGGCGGTTCTTGGTTTGCTCTGGTCTGGGTCGGTGCCGTGTTCATGCTCAGATCCGATTTGGATCTGGTGGTTTTCGGGGTTGATGGAAGGCGCCGGAGGTGGAACGACCTGATTGGGAGAGAGTGGGTGGCGGAGCTACCTTATTGGGGCTGTCTGATGGGTGGAGCGCTGGAGGAGGCCACCGAATGCGGGTGGTGGTGCGACGGGGGTAGTGGGCAGTTGAAGGGTGGTCTGCGTGAATTGGGACGGGCCTTACATGGATGTGATCTTTTTGATAGTGCTTGGGTCTGGGCTCTCCTATTGGGCCATGCCTGGGCTTTGATTTTATTTCTAAATGTTATTGTTTTATGTTATTTAGTTTGGTTGCGCATTTTGTGAGTAATTACCTACACTTTTTGTGTAGAACTAGTCTGGCTTTGTGCCTGTGTATGCACTCAAAGTGCCTTGTCTGCTCTGGGTAGGAGACGATTTCCTTGCTTCGTCAAGTGGTCGCGACCGCCTAATGGCAGGATGAGACTAAGTGTCGTCGGATCTATTCTCTAGCGGCAACATAGGAGGAAAGCTGTGCTAAAGCTGGTAATTATGCTATTTTGTAACATCCCGTATCTTCACTTACCCGTTTACTAGTCATTGGGATGGTAAACGATGACTACTCTCACTTTTTACCTTAATTCGGTATTTTAGTGGCCCTAAAAGTTGACTTTTTGATCGGGCCAAAATTTGAGGAAACTTCCTTTATGAAAGTTGTAGAGGACGTTAAATCGAGCGCGTGGATATGTGGTACGTAAAAATCGGAGTTTGTATGCGAAAGTTATAAGCGAAATACTAAAATTACTGTTCATGTAGTAAGTTTCTATAAATAGCCAATTTACTGTGGTAAGTTTCCATTTTTTGGAAACCTACCGGCCTTTTCTCTCTCCTCTCCCCCGACCTTTTCTTCCTCTTCGGCCGGATTCTTTCTCCTCCGGCCACCCCACGATGGAATCCGGGCATCAGCTGGCTCGCCTCTTCACCCTTGTCACGTCTGTGGTGGTGTTGTACAGCGATTTGGCCGGAAGAGCTCAATTTGGAGCTGTGAAAGTTACTGTAGCAGATCGGGATTTCAGTCGATTTCCGGCGATTCCGGCCGTCTCCGGCCACCAAATTAGCATCAAAGGGTTCTTGGAGTTTTCTGGGTTTTTCTTCACCGGCCGGATTCGACTGTTTAATGGACGACGTACCGAGCTATTGCTCGATGAAGGAACTCGTATACGTGATCGTCGAAATAGTACTGTGAGTGGACTTTTGTTCTTAAGTAAATGATGCATGCATTTATTTCTTGATTATGCTCTATTTATTTATCAATTTACTTTTTCGAGCATATGGTTATTTTCGAAAATGGATTTGGATATATGATTATTTAAAGATTTTATGGCGTGCGGGGTCACGTCATTGGAATGCTTATTTCCCTCTTAATTATTTTATTAATGAGATTTTTAGAAAGATTGTTCGAAATGGGATTTCGATGAAGTTAATGCTTATGTATTTATCGACTTCGGTTTTGGCATTGGGAATGCCTTGTTGATGATTTTGGAAATTGATTTTGTTCCGATTTACGAGTAATATTATTTTCTCCTATTTATTTCGAACTTTAGATTATCTTGGCGTGTGGGACACGTCATGGGAAATTCTTTTACGGGATATGGGGAAGCTTTATGTATTTGTGGTTTTATTTGGTTTTCGGATTTTCTTTTGCCATACTTAGGGTGACTACTATCATTGCTAGCATTGATCTTCCGCCTTTGTGGAGAGGTGATGGGATCACCGAAGCCCTCCGCCTTTGTGGCGTTGATTACTGTCTCTGTGACAGTAATTCTGAAGCCCAGTATCCTATCGCTACACTTAGTGGCGGAAGGGTATATTACGGGAGTAATGGGAGTATTTTGGCCTGGGAGGCTATCACCCGAGCCTGGGTGGCTCACTCGTATGGCTATCGTCTTCCCCTACTCATTATACTATTTTCGACTAGTAGGGCTAGTCCGATTTATTTTAGCCAGCGGGGCTGGTTTTATTTCCTTGAGTATCAGAGTTTCAACCTTTTCTTTTAATCGTTTGTGACTAGCGGGGCTAGTCGGGTTTCATGAGCGGAACTCCTCTTGTTTTATTTTCGTTAATCCTTGCATGCATCGGGAAATTTTTCTAAAAAGAAATAAATGTGGGAAAGTATAAAATCCACTTGGTTTAAAATTGTTTATTTCTGTCCACTCACGCTAACGTTTTTATGTACTTTCCCCTGGGCCATTCGGTTTCAAATGCCCAGTTTGCAGGCGAATTGGTTGGGGTCGGGCGTACATGGAGTTGAGGCATAGCCAACAGAATGGCTTCCGCGTTTGCCTTTGAATTAGATTTTCCTCATTTACCTTTCTATTAGAATTGCTCTGATTACCTGAGGAATTAATGTTGTTAAGTTGAGATTTGTGTGTTGTGAATTTGGTTGATGTTGATTTGGGGAGCAGGGTGGCTCCAGGAGAATAAGGATGGGTGATTTAGAAGTGTAAATATGCTTTCTACAGGTTTTGGGTTGTCCATTTTAGGGGAAGTTCAGCCAAATTTTTGGCAGAATTTCTTCTAAGGTGGGCCCCGCAAGGCCACCTCAGATTTCGGGGTGAAATCTGGGCCAGGTCTTGTCAATTTTGTAATCGGGTTACATATCGAGTTATCTTTCCGCTGTGTCAGTGCTATGTTAAAGCAAATAGAGTAGCTAATTGTGCACTCTTTACTAGATGGTGCTTGTTAGAATACAAGTCTCCTGTAGAGATTTCTGATATTATTTAGGAAAATACTCTAGATGCTTATTGTAATCAGGAGTTTAGGCTCAATGTCCCCCCCATGTATTCGACAGTTTCATTAATCAAGGTTTGAGGGAGCCGCACCAGCCCTTTATTCAAAAAAAAAAAAAAAAGAGTTTGTGCATCTTTCAAAATCTTACTTGCTATTTGCTAAGGAATGAAACGCTCGAATTAAGGGAGTAGTTTCATTGTGATCCTAGTCAAAATGAAAAGAATAGCTTTTTTTTTTTTTTTTTTTTTCTTCTGATTATTCTTAGGAATCTTAGCGGTAATCTCTTACAATGCTTTCATAACAGCGCAGGAGACCCATTCAAGGAATGAAACGTGATTTGAATGTGACATGGAAATGACAAAGCTGTACTTGAATTTCTCCATCTCTTCTTCCATGTCACTTCAAGTTACCTGGCCGGGCACTATGGTGTTATATGCGGCGCATGTGTTGAACAATTAATTCCTTGACCACATTTACAATTCTTAATGACCTTGTCTTTTTTTTTTTTTTTTTTTGAAAGGATATTGATTTCATTAGATTCAATAGTCATAAGCAAAGGCTAGAGTCTAACATGCATTTGAATAGGAAACTGACAAGAATCCCAAACTCTGTCAAGCATATGCAAACCCATTACATATATGTTTTGAGCTCACTATAGTAGCGAGCTTATAGTACAAAGAACAACTCTGTGTCTTTTAGGGCAAAATCATCTTCTAGCCTCCTATTAGCCAATTATACCATTGTGGAACCAACAGAATGTCACTTCCTATCAAACAAATAGGAGCAACTCCTTGTCTACAAGCCGCTTGAAGCCAATCTTATTCCAAATAATTACCAACTCCTGCAGCAGTCATGATCCGGAAACGATTGGTCTTGGACTATATATAGACCCAAATAACCAAGAAGGTCTACCTCTCAGGCCAAGTTCGCCTTCATCACTAAGTAATAAATAAGGGTGGCAAAGCACCCTCCCAAAACGCCCACAGGCTAGAGCCAAGCAGTCCACATTCAAGCTCAGGCCCAACGGCCCAAGCTCAGAGCCGGTCAAACTTAGCAGAAGTCCTAATTCGCTGCTGCCTCTCCATCGCTGGCGCCGTCACACTTTCTGGCAGCCAACCCTATCCAGCACGACATCAATCTGTCAATCGTCTATCGATTTCATATCCACATTATGATAAACAAAAATAAAATGGAAATAAAATAGATAGTATCCAAAAAACCATATACCTTATATCTCAATATTGCGATTTGTGATTAATTTTTCTTACAGGACACTTTAGCCGACGAAAGTTTTGTTGGAAAATGTGTGTCCACTTTTAATTTTCATGGCTGTCTTTTGTTAACTCATTTATCAAAGAAGGTGCATCTCTTTTTATTTTATTTTTCTTATAGGGCGCTTTAGTCAATGAATTTTCATGGCAAATGTCTGTCCATTTTTATTTTTAAAGAGGGTGGCTTTTACCCACGAATCATTCGTTGAAAAAAAGGTGTCTGATTACTATTTCTTGTGGGAGGCTTTTAAGGGCAAAAATACGTCTCGTTGGTAATTGTGTTTTCCTTTCCATATATAAAAACTCATTGGGCTAAGGGCACTTGTGATGAGTTAAAATAGATCGATGCGCATGCATGCCTTAGAAGCTTGTTTACTCTATACTAGTATCAAAAGATCAGTGAATCTGTAAAAGATATAAATAGAGGATCGATGTGTCTGTTATTATAATTTAGTTAGGTAAAATGAAACTGAGTTGAAAATTATTCTATTTAGAGAAAAATTCATTATCAGTGCCCACACTTTGGTGCCAAGGCCAATTTGATACTCATACTCACAACTCCACCAATGTGATACCTGAATTCTTATTTTGATATCGACGTGATGCCTCCGTCCAACTTCAGTCAAGGCTCCGTTAAAAAGATGACGTGTCACGCATGTGATATTTTTTATAAAGGGCAGAATAGTCTTTCACTACTAACTAATTAAAAAAAAAAAGGGAAAAAATGCAAACAGTACCCGACTTTTGGCCCATTAGTAACTTCAGTACCTGAAAAAAAAAAAAAAAAAAAAAAAACACTTTGGTACCTACCTGAAGTTTGGACCCCGACCCAATATTAGTACCTAAAACACTGTTGGTCGTTACGATGTCATCCACATGGCAAATTTGCAAGGGCCGTTTCGTCCATTCATGTTTTGGCTCTAACCCTACCTGTAATCCCTAATTTGGAATCACTGTCACTTTCAGACTCTCTCTCTCTCTCTCTCTCTCATAACGAATCTGTAGTCTTCCCTCTTTAAGCCTTTCACTATTTGATTGAACATAACAGAGATTTGATTCCCTATACACTGAAACAACAGAGAAAATGAGATTTGATTCTCCTGATTTGTACTATGGAGAGGGAGAGCTGGAGGTATTTTCCAGTCAAAGGGGAGCCACAAGTTTATGCAGGTAAAATCAAATGGTCCCCAGTGTAAAGTTTTCACCTTTTACTCTATTCGGGTAGGAATGGCTTTGTTTAACGCTATCGATGGTTATGTCTACGGTTTGGTTCACGGTTTAGGGCATTTTTGTCTCCATCTGCAATTGTTTATTTCCTTGTCTGTTTGATGTCGGGCTTGAAGTGGTTGCTGAGGTTAAATGGTTTAGGCATAGGGTTTGTGGTTTGGTTGGTTGTGAATTTAATTTGAGAGCAGCTTTAGAGGTTTTGGACTTAAATGAAGAGGGTCGGGTTGTTGATGCTGGGTTGGTGAAGATCATAAATCTGAGTTCATTGTTTTTCCTTAATTGATGTGCGCTATTTTATGGAATAAATCTGAGTAATAAACTTGTACAAGAAAATGTGATGTAATGAGTTGGTGGATTTAGGGTTTAAAATTGTGGAATTTGATCTGCACTCAATGGTTTACATCATGATGTTTTGAAATTTCATTTGCAGGTACTGATGTGTTCACTGTGAAGATACACCATGGAGGAAGGTTTCACAATGAGAGAGGTTTAAATAGGGTTTATAGAGGGGGAGAGGTAGTGTACGTATGTTGATGGAGTAGACCTTGATAAGGTGTCTTTGACAGGGCTGCACTATTTGGCTTATGATCTAGGGTATCAAAACCCTCCATTACAGATGTAGTTTAGGATTCCTGGTAGTGAAGAAGGGAGTGGATTTCTACCAATCAATGATGACAAGGATGCAATTGACATGTGCAGCTTTGTCTCCCCAAGAACAAGGACCATTGACATGTACATTGTTTGCTTAAGTGAGAGGAGAGTGTTTAGGGAGGATGAGCTGAATAAGTTTGATGAAGATATTGACCACACAAGTTTCATGAATTGCTGGATTGATGACATTGAAGAAGGGCCCAATGTGACTTCAGAGAAAGAGGAAGAGGATTTGATTGATGAGTTTATTCCTGAAGTTGTGGAAGTTGTAGAGGTGGATGATGATCATGGGCCAGAAGCTGGTGATGGGCCATTACCTGCAGAGAATGATAATGGGCCAATACATGCTAATGATGATGATGGGCTTCCAATAGTGCTTCTGGTGTGACCCAAATTGAAACCCAAAGAGGGAAGAAAAGAGCAGTTGACAAAGGCAAAGGAAAACAGAGAGTGGAAGAAGACATCCCTGCACCAAAGAAAAAGAAGGGAAGACCAAGGAAGCAAGTCCAAAAGAGGTATACCACTATATTTGAACGGGAATCTTCAAGACAAGCAGAAGCACGAGATGAGGGTTCTGAGCACCCAGATGAGGTACATGAGGGTTCCTCTGAAAGTTCAACAGATTCAGAGGACTCAAACTTTGAGGGAATTGTTGACTCTAATAATGATCTCCATAACGAGGATGATGACATCCAGTTTGAACATAATGTGGATGGTAATCGGGTCAATGAGTGGGATGAGATGGGGTATGAGGGAAACATTTCAGAGGATGATGAATTTGGTTCAGAGGGAGAAGATGGAGAGCAGTATTCATCAGATGAGGATGGGGAAGACAGAGGCAGGTTTCCTGTCAAGGAAAAGGTTCAGCCAATGGAGACAGTTTAATGCAAAGGATGATATTGAGTTGGGGATGGAGTTTGTCAACTCTAAGGTGTTCAAGAATGCTATTAGGAAGCATTCTGTTATAACAAAGAAGGAGCTTAGATTTAAACCAAACTGTCACATCCAAATTTTTTTTTTTTTTAGATGCGACTTATATTCCAATCATGGAAATAAATTTCCAAAATCGAAATACAAATAATTGGAAAAGAACGATACTAGACAAGTTTTCGAAATTGAAACACAACCTTTATTACAAGAGGGGTTTACAACAACATTTACAACAAAAGGTCAACTATAATCCAAGTTCTTGTCTAGGACCCAAGCATGATTAACAATAACACACATGTATATTACATTATTAAAAACACCCTTGCAGTAAAATAACTTCAAACATATTTATTTGTCACCTGCAAAATGATAAAAAGGGGTGAGCATACATTACCCAGTAGGAGAATGAAACCTCTGTGAAGATCATAGTTAGAATAGCAATAATGAATGGATGCAACTATTATCTATTCCCGAAAATCCACATTGTAAAATAAACTGAACCTACATGTCTCATACCATGTATTTTACCATGAAGGTGACTCAGAGTATTCAACAATGTGAACTAACCCCCACCCAAAATCAATCCCCCTAACCCTCTTTTGCTAGTCATCTTGTCTATTCTCCTTTCGCCAGTCCCGAATTACCCTTTCAATATCCTATACTAAGTGCACATTCACAAGTGGGCATACCTGGGATCTGGTACCTGCTGAGGTTATAGACTCAACTACGCAAAAGATAAACCAACATACTCATTCCAATAGCATATTCACATTACCATCACCACCCTTATACTTCATGTCTTATTGATGCACAAATACTTTGAATATGTAAGTGTATTCACTATTCAGCCATACCAAACAAACAGAAACAGAGGACATAAATGCATATAATCATGTACACAACCATCCAATACAATCATGTAAACAACCATCCAATGCAAACATAGAGGCTCCCCAAGTTTTTCCCCTACCTCGATTGATTTTCACGTTAAATATCCGGATGAAAACAAGTTCCTATTGCAAGAATAGAATTTATTAGTTCCACACATAAAGAATTAAAGCAAAACTCAGCTAACATACTATGAAAATCTTAGCAGTGAGTTATTTTGACCAAAACAGGTTTTTACTTGACAAACTGAAATACTGCAGTTTTCTGACCCAGTCACCTTAATGTTAAAAACTGTACAAATCTGTTTAAAATCTGCTTCCATGGTCTTCTAACGATTTGTAGCTGACATCCTAAAGAAACTTTCGGAATTTGAATCACCTGAAAAAAATTTTCCTAGAATTAGTTATGAATTTTTAAAGTTCAGCTACAGTCCCACGTTTTTCGGCATAAACTTCTACTGTGTGCTAACCTCTTCAGTTTTAATGTACTTTCCACAACTCCAATTTGTGTAAAACTTTCAATACTGAAAATAGACTTTCTAAAGTGTAAAATAAAAGAAATCACACTTTCAACAAGGCTTTAAAGGATGAGTGAAGGTTTTCTAAATTCAACTTTAAAACTGCATATGTTTCCTACTTGGTTCTTGACTCTTCTCAAGTCAGATTTTATTAATCTATGTCTTCCAAAAACTCTAATGACTAAAGGAAACAATAAACCAGATACAAAGTGATTTCAAATTCTAATTTGGATTAATTCAAAGACCAAAAATATAAACTATTTTCCAGAAACTAGTGAAATCAAATAGAAGATGAGAAAATAATTAGTTCTAGTTGTTCCAGTAACAACAACTTTATTCCTAACTGAACTTCATCTCTATTGTAACTTCTTCTATCATCAAGAATCCCCAGGTCTTATAATAACCTATGAACATAACCCAATTTCCAAATTGCATTAACCATCAGAACCACAAAGAACTCATCAAATCAAAAATAAAAGAATCACACCTGACTTTTTACTCCTCCACTTCTAAGATACCAAAACCCTCTTTTTCTCTCTCTCCCTTGTTTATCTATGTATCTAGCAACTCAAGGAACTGTATGGAAAGCATAGATGGTTTAACCTATTTATAGTGTTTGGAAAGGAGGTGAAAACGTAGAAAGCAAGATAGATATTCTAATTGAAATCTTACCCATATAGGTACTAGACTTGCCACCTCCAGATTTCTAGAGTTCCAGCTCCTGATTCTAGGGTTCCAGCTCTAGCTTCATAGCTTTGGGGAATCATCAAATTTGAAACTTGATTTCCAAGGCTGTTGACACCTCCTACTTACCCATGGCGGCGGCTATGTCCTTTGTACTTTCCTAAGGCGGTGGCTGGTGTATCAGATGGAAGAGAATATGGGGTGAGGAAGCCGATGAAGAGACGGGACAATGCTTTGAGTTTAGGCGTTGTTTGATTTGGTTTTGTCGTGGAGTTTATTCTATCAGCTGTTTAGCTACTTGGGTTTGAGTTTTGGGCCAAATCTTTTGGGCTAAACTCTATTTACTTAAACCCAAATAAGTAAAATTCAGCTCTATACTATATATAGATATATATATTTATATAAACAATATTTAAACAAATAGTTTAGCACAATAATTAAAATTAAACTTATTTTTTTAGAAAATGTTAAAAATTTTAGGTCGTCACACAAACACAAGGCACAAGGTGAGCTTCTGCTATTAGTTGTCATGTTTATCCATTTTGGTTAACTTGGAATGGATTATGTGTTTCTAACTTTATCATGCGTTTTGCTTAGGTGTGTGTTGTCTGCAGGACATCCCCTAACTATCCATGGAGGATTTATGCATCAAACACTGATATAGACAACCCCACCTTATTCATCAAAAGTTTGTGGCTTGAACACACTTGTAGTTCACTTGTTGGGAAGGTCTACCATATTCATGCTCCCTTCATTGCAGAAGAATATCAAGAGTTTTTTATGAGTGATCCAAATTGGACAAGGGAAGGCATGCAGAATGCAATTAACAAAGACTTTGACATGTCAGTTGGATATCAAATATGTTATCGAGCCAGGATGAGAGCCAAGAAGCTAGCTCAAGGCAGCTATGTGGACCAGTACAATTTGTTGGAATCATATGCACATGAGCTCAAGAAGAGGAATCCTAGAACTTCAGTATGGATACAAACTGAACTTCATGGGGAGATAGTCAGATTCAAGAGGATTTACATTTTTATTGCTGCTTTGAAAAGGGGTGGAGAGAGGGATGTAGACGATACATTGGGTTGGATGGCTGCCACTAAAAGACTATGCACAAAGGTCAGCTCCTCTCTGCAGTTGGAATAGATGGAAATAATGGAATATATCCAATAGCATGGGCAATTGTGGAGGCAAAAAGCAGGGAGAGCTGGATATGGTTCTTGGAGTTCTTGAAGGCAGATCTTGACATCCATCACTCAGGGCATTATACTTTTATGAGTGACAAGCAAAATGGCCTTGAGCAGGCCATTAAAGAGTTGTTTCCGGATGCTGCACATAGGCATTGTGTAAGGCATCTGCACATGCAACTTCAAGACTGATGGACACACAAGTACATTGTTGATTTGCATTCTCTTCTTCTTATGTTTAGTTGCATGAACATTTGTTTTAACATAGGTTTTTTATGTGACTGCTATTGGTTGTAGGTTTGGAGTTGAAACTGAAACTGTGGGCAGTGGCCAGAAGCTGTACTATGAATACCTTTATGGAGGCAATGGAAGATTTGAAGAAAAGCTCACTTAGTGGATGGCAATCGTGCTTGGACAGGCCAGCCAAACATTGGTCAAAGTCACACTTTGACCATAAATTCAAGTGTGATTTTCTTTTGAATAACCACAGTGAGAACTTTAACAAGAGTGTGCTGCCGGCAAGGAAGGAGCTTATACTTGCATGTTTGGAAGAAATTAGATTAGCAACCATGGTCAGATTAGCAAACAGAAGGAATTCTGGCCCTAATTGGAAGTGCAAAGTTGGACCAAGAGTGGAGAAGTAGTTGAAAAAGAATACAGAGTCTAGCCATGACTATAGACCTGTTCCTTCAAGTCTTTGGAGGTATGAGGTTCAAGGAAGAGGGGTGGGGTGTCAAAGTGGAGTAGTTGCACAACACTCAGTTGCATTGGATCTTAGAAGTTGCACTTGTCAAAGATGGGATGTAGTTGGCCTGCCTTGTGGGCATGGAATAGCTGTAATCTATTCAAAAGGCATGACACCTGATGATTTTGTGGATCCATACTACAGCAAGGACATGTATATGAAGGCATATGAGCCTGTCATGCATCCAATAATTGGAGTGACTCAGTGTGAGAAGATTAACAGGTCAATTGCACCACCTCTGTATATGAAGCAACCAGAGAGGCCTGAAACAACTAGGACAAAGGAACCAAGTAAGGTCTTTTGAAAATGGGTTTATGTTTATGCAGTTAGTTCACTTTTGGTTTCTAACTTGCTCAAATCACTTGAATTTCTTGTAGGTGAAGTAGCCGCACCTCCTGGATTATAACAAAGCTGCCTAAGGTGTATTACAGCCAGGTTACCTGTGGGATTTGTAAGCAAAAAGGTCACAACAAGAGGACCTGCCAGAAAAGAAATGAGGTAACAAAGATCTGATGAAAATGTGTAATTGACATTGTTGGAAGTGTTGTGATTTTGTTGTTGCATGTATTATGACCAATTTGTGTGTAAATTATATGTGTTGTGATTCACTTTGTTGGTTCACTTTGTTGTTATGCTTATCTGCAGCGCAAGCTCAACAGAATGTGCAGCCCCAAGCTGCTGACCCTATGGAGCCCCAAGGTGCTGAGAATGTGCAGCCCTAAGCTGCCGATCCTATCCAGCCACAATCTCCTCACCTAGTGTAGCCCCAAGCTTAGAGGTGGCAAACGGGCCGGCCCGGCCTTATCCAGCCCATTTTAAGCGGGCCTAGTTGTGCTTCGTGCCGTGCTTGGGCTGACCCATTTATTATAATGCCGGGCTCGTGCCGGCCCATTTACTTCAACATTAAGCCCGGTCCAGCCCATGGCCCGAGCCCATATAGAGTCGGGCCGTGCTCGTGCCTACCCACTATAAAGCATGATTTTAAAATCTTAATTTGAACAAATAAAAATTAATTTTATTTAAGCTTTTGCAAGCCTGTATGAGTAACTCAAAACAAAACACCACATAACGCATGCCAAAAACGAGGAAAACCTTTCAACTCGAGAATAAGGAAAACATACCATGCTTCCCAAACAATACTCTTTTCCCAAAAGAAAACAACGAAAGTCACACCGTGACAAAATCATATAAATCATTAACCTAACAATTCAAATATGATAAATCAATTCAACCTGGATAATAAAAGTTAACTCACAACAAAACATTTCGGTCCAACCTGGACAGAACAACAAATCGGTCCAACCTGGACAAAACATCAAATCATATCAATTGTTAACCTAACAAATCGAATATGAATCTTTGGTCTAACCTGGACAAAATATCAACACACATTAATCATATCTATCGTTAACCTAACAAATAAAATATGATTCTTTGGTCCAACCTGGACAAAATATGTACCCAGGAGTCTTAAGTAACCTACTTAGATCCATGAGGTACGATGATAGACAGACTAGAGCTCTAACTGAATCGTAACCTGTCACTCGGCCAAGGTTCAACCTTACGATATAACATTGTCTGAGGATGCAACCTACAACCTCGGATCCTTAGGCCAACCTGACCTTCAGATCAAAACATTAAACAAGTCGCACTGGACCCAAAATGTTAAATAAAATCAAATGGAGAAATCACAACCTATGACTCTCAAATCCTCAGACCACCGGTCGTCAGATTAAAACATTAAAATGGTCATACCGGACTTGAAAATGTTACCCAACCCATAAGGAGAAATCACAACCTGCAACTCCCCAAATCCTCAAAACACTTTTCAAAACAATAGAAATACAATTTCCCACCATAATTGTTTTCCGAAAAGTCACATCACAAAACGAGAATGAACTCACCCACACATATATATTTCACATAATTACATATATACATGGTCATTCACTCAGGAATGCCACTAATACCAACTATAGTTTGCAGTTAAATCAATAACTCTCAAACGATAAAGGTAACTTCATTCGTATTCGTTCGTAAATGAACATTGTGAGATTACTCACCTCAGAATCCCGATACGTCTTCAATACAGAACCGAACTAACACTCACACCAATAACTCTTTCCAAATCACCTTAAGAAGCACCTAATCACCAATTGTCTCAAATCAAAATACGAATCACCAAGTGATTAAAATTCGAATCTCCTAATCGAACAACAACCGTTAGAGTAATGCCAATCGAGGCGAAACCTCATCCGAGACCACCCAAAGTCTCTGGAATGCTACTACGATCGATATACCAAAACCACAAGTCGATCGGATAGTCGGATCCTTACGGATAGATAATCGAACGGTTTGAAACAGTAAAAAAAATACCATATTCACTAGATCTCCAAAAATTATGAATTATATATCAAAATGCTTCCGTTGCAGTAAGCTATGAGGAGCATTTACATTTTATTTTGTTGTTGATAATTTAATTCGTAAGCTTATGTAATATATGACTCTGTGTTCCAAAAATAAAATAAATTAAGTTCTACAACGTTTTTCTTAATGTTAGCTTTTTAAGATTAGTTTTCTAACGATAAAATATACTAAAAATTTGAAGGCTTAGAGAACGCGCCTTACGCGAGGAGAAAAAAGAAAAAGCAAAGTGAGCCCTCTCCCGGCCGAACGCTGCCGGAGCTCCGGCAGCTACGTTTCGGTCCGGGAGAGGATGGTGGTTCTGGCAAGCAGTGGGGTCCAATGGCAGCGATACGGTCCAGGATTTGAGAGAGGGAGTTCTAACTTGGAGAGGGCAGATCTATCTAGATCTGTTCTGGTATCGGGGGCGAGAACAAGCAAGGAGCAGCGCTGGGGTGCTGGCCGGCTGTGGGCTCAGCCGTCATCAGTGCGGTCGGGATCTGGTCTGACAGGACCTGCCCTAGATTTCGCCTTGAAATCCGAAGTGGCCCTGTGGGGCCCACCTTAGAAGAAATTCTACCAAAAATTTGACGGAACTCCCTCTAAAAGTGGACTACACAAAAAGCTGTAGAAAGACATTTACACTTCTAAAAATAATCCACCCTGAATCTTCTGGAGCCACCATGCTCCCTAAATCAGAACACCTCCCAATTTCACAAACAATTCTGAACTTAAGAATATTAATCTCAAGAGTTATCAGAGCAATCTATTTCTTAGGCGTACAAGAAGGTAGAATACAAGATAAAGGACCGATACTTTTATAATGCGGAAGCTATGACAGCTATGTCTCAACCCCAAGTACGCTCGACCTCAAGTTAAACTGGCCTGCAAACTGGGCATTTGAAACAGAAGGGCCCAGGGGAAAACATTTAAAAACCGTTAGAGTGAGTGGACGAAAAATAAGTAATTTCGAATGAATAAGTAAAACTTAATGCTTTCCCAAGTTATTCTCTAAAATCTCGCATGCAGTAACAATCTTGAAAAATACTTTTAATTATCATCTTTACTGCAATCTTAATCACGTAGAAATAGAACATCTTGCAATCTCTTAAAATCTCATATACTGCCAACCGGATTAAGAGGCGGTGGGTAGAAGGGACTGCCAACTAACCACAGGTAGTTAGAAGGGACTGCCAACTAACTACCTCATGTCATCTGGAAGGGACTGCCACCCAGATGACGCATCGGAAGGGACTGCCAACCGGGATATAGTCTGGAAGGGAATGCCAACCGGCTACCTCATGCCATCTGGAAGGGACTGCCAACCAAGATATAGTCTGGAAGGGACTGCCAACCAGCTACCTCATGCCATCTGGAAGGGACTGCCACCCAGATGACGCATCGGAAGGGACTGCCAACCGGGATATAGTCTGGAAGGGACTGCCAACCAGCTACCTTATGTCATCTGGAAGGGACTGCCACCCAGATGACACATCGGAAGGGACTGCCAACCGGGATATAATCTGGATGAGACTGCCAACCAGCTACCTCATGTCATCTGGAAGGGACTGTCACCCAGATGATGCATCAGAAGGGACTGCCAACCGGGATATAGTCTGGAAGGGACTGCCAACCGGGATATAGTCTGGAAGGGACTGCCAACCAGACTATTACCTAGAAGGGACTGCCAACTAGGTAATATACGCATGAGCCAAAGATAGCCTCCTTGATAAACTGGAAACAACCTCTTTCAATTACTTGCTTTCGGAAAGAAATTCGATATTACTTCAAGGCTGATAAGTGCGGAGCTCAAGCTCAATAAATCTCGATAATTCAACCATGCTCAAATATTTGCTAAATCCTTCGTACTCGTATATCATCATATAAACTGATATTCGAAATCAATAATTCTCATAATATTTTCTTAATCAATCACTTCCCGAAAATCGTTTCCCAACTCAATAACTCTTAAATAAATAGCTTGAAAAATCTATTGGAAGCCCTCGGGAAGGAAATCCACTAAAAATCCAGTAACTCATAGAGCATAATAAATCTCAAGAAATCAAGCTCATAAAATCATAATACTCAATCAAGGTTCGAAAAATCGCTAGGCGCTAGTCGGGCGGTGGGCTAAGGAGGAGCGCCTAGGCGCCTAGGCGGTTTTGTATTTTTTTAATTTTTAATTTATATTTTTATAACTTTTATTTATATAATTAAAAATATATAAACTTATAAAGACTTGTAGAGTAATAAACTAAATATTTATCTTCCTCAAATAAAAAATAAACTAAATGGAAATTTGGTGGAGCGATGTGAGCCATAGATCCCCTCACTGCTTGATCTAGGCCGTCCATTGTTAAATGGACCAATTTATTTATAGCTGTTGACCAGATCAAAGCTGTTGATCAAATCAAAGAGAGATGGAGAGAATAAGCTCGAGAGAGAGAGAGCCCGAGAGCTCCGTGCTCTCAGACCCGAAGCACGACCCGACCGGCGCCACTCCTTCCGGCCACGGCGCAGCGGCGAACCACCGGCATCGTCTTCGTCTTGCTGGCGCCAGAAACCTCCTATCCTTGGATCGTACATGCACTGAACGGAGAAGGAGACTCGACGACTGAAAGCTCCGAGACTTCTCCAACGATCTCTGCAATTTCCGGCGATTCCGGCCATCGTTTAGGCCTCCTGTGGTCTAGGCGAGGTATTGTGAAGCCTTCCAGGCTGTAGCCAGACGAATCATCAGTTCATCACCATTCTAGTTTTGGCAGTGAGCTTGAGGAAACTGAGCTTGGGTTGATTCAAGGGATTTCCGACTTCCGAAGGTATAATTCGAATTCTTGAGTGGTAGTTTGGTTCTTGTTGTGTGGATCGAAATTTGTGGCTAGTATTGGAACTTGGTAATCAATGGTTGTGTAATGACCTGTGGAGTTGTGGTGGAGCTCGGATTTGTCTGGGATGTGTGTTTAGCTTGTTAAGTTGCAACTCCAGAGTCCAGAACGCCCAGAACGCCCAGAGCGCCCAGAACGCCCAGAGCGCCCAGAACGCCCAGAGCGCCCAGAACGCCCAGAGCGCCCAGAACGCCCAGAGCGCCCAGGCGGACGCCCAGGCCGCCTAGGCGGCCGCCCAAATTCTATCCGCCTAAGGCCTCCGATTTGCCGCTACTCGCCTCGGTTTGCTGCCGCCCAGCGCCTAGGCGGCCTGGGCGGCCGAGTTTTAGAACACTGTACTCAATAATTCAAATAATAAACCTCAATCGGAAAATAATAATATACTGCATGCACATTTAATTTAAAATAAATGTCCACTCACAGTACTATTTAGGCGACCAGGCTACCGGTTTCCTACGTCGAGCAGTAGCTCGGCACGTCGCCCTGTATACAATTACAATTCGTGAATAACAATCTGGAATTTATATACGATTCCAATGTCCTATTCTCAAAAATCAACATTTTCATTTCTTCTCCAATTTAATCCAAAATTCACCATTAACACCAATTCCTCGATTTACATATTCCACAACGAAAACGAGGGAAATTCGACGGCCGGATTTCCCATAATTCAATCACAAAACTCCAAACTTTGGAAAATCACAAACAATTTCAAATTCCTCCAAAATTCACCAAACTTCACATACAAGCTCTACAACATTTATATGATTTAATGGGCTAAAAACTAGAATCAAAACACTGCCCTACACGCTGCAGCCGCCGCTACCGCCACCAACTCCGATGGCCACAAAACTTTGGTAGCAGCACCTACTCAACAGACCCAACAACTTTCTCAACTGAGACAAAGTCAGAAAATTAGTAGAAGTACCTCAACAATTAAGGAGAAGCTTGAACTCGAACCGTGAATAGTGATCGTAATCTTCCAGCCGTCAGTTCTTCCTCCATGCTTCAAATCGCTAGACAAGATTCAGAGGGTAGCATCTACATCCCAAGGCGCTTCCAAAGAACCGAACTTTATTTTCTGGGGTGGCCGGAATAGGAAGAAAATGGCGTTGACTTAAACTGCTACAGTAAACTTCCAACGCTCGATGCGTCATTTTCCGGCCAAACCGCCGTGAGTTACCACTGCCAGCGTCGAGAGGAGGTGGAGACGAGTCTACTGATACCAACCTTGCACCACCAGGTGGCCGGAAAAGGAGGAAGTGCCGGAGCTGCAGATCGCCAAAGGGAGAGAGAAAAACGTGGGGGAGGAGGAGAGAGAGAGAGAGAGAGAGAGAAAAGAAAAGTTACCGACCAACAGTAGAAATTCAAATATATACTACTTACCGTAAAGAGTAACTTTCACATTTTCGCGTATAACTTTCGCATATGAGGTCTGATTTTTATATACCACATATGCATGCGCTCGGTTTAACGTCCACTACAACTTTCATGAAGGAAATTTTCTCAAATTTTGACCCGAACAAAAAGTCAACTTTTAGGTCCCCCTAAAATGTCGAAAAGGAGCCAAAAAGTAAATGTAAATGTCGTTTACCCATCGAAAGACTTGTAAACTGGTAAATTTAGGTTCGGGACGTTACATGGTCAGTGGCTAGATTTTTGATCTCACGGCGGAGATGTGCCCAGAGAAGTTCTGCTTCGCTTAGGGCTCTAAACTCTGTCTTCAGCAGGGCTTTGGGGCAGTTTTCGACAGGGCGCTGCGTTGCAGCGAAGTAGGCGGCGCGGTGGACTGGGTGGCGTAGGGATGCGCAGCGGAGATCGGGCGGTGCATGGTTGCGGTGTGGTGTTGGCGGAGGGCGTTGGCAGCAAACTTGGTGGAGTGCGGCGCTGGTTTCTGGTGGGCAAAAGAGGCTGGGCTGAGCCTTGGTGTTTGGGCCTTGCTGCTTGGACGGGCTTTTGTGTTCAGTTGTTTTTGTAGTAGTTAGTTTGAGTTGTTTACTTGTAGTAGTTTGTGGCTTTATGCCGGTAATAAGTCCTTACCGAGTTGTGGTAAGGCAACGTGGGCTTGGTCCCGGACTGCACCTTGTGTGTGCCTGGTCTGCCCTAGGTAGGCGGTGAGTTCCCTACTTTTGTAAATGGTCGTAGCCTTCTAGTGGCAGTAATGCATCTGCTTTAGGTAAGCGGCGAGTTCCTTGCTTGGTCAAATGGTCATTGCCTCCTAGTGGCAGGGTGAAACTAAGTGCCACTGGATTTAATTTCCAGTGGCAACATGATGGGAAAGCTGTGCGTATGGAAATTATGCTGAGCTGTAACGAGTTGCAGACCAAGTTATCTTTCCATCGTGTTACCGCTGTGTGACTTATGTCAAAGCAAATAGAGATGTCAGTAGAGCGCTCTTTGCTAGTTGGTGCTTTGTGGAATACAGTTGTTTAGTAGAGACTCATGATATTATTTCTGGATGTTCTCTAGTTGCCTATTGTAATCATGGGTTTTGGTCCATTGTCCCCCCCTTGTATTCGACAGTTTCATTAATGAAGGCTTCAGGGCAGCCGCATGCACCACCCTTTATTCAAAGATTAGTTTTCTAATAATTTTTTATATTCCCCTCTAAGAAAGAAAGAAAGAAAGAAAAAATAACTCAAAATATATATTTTTTAGTATATTATTGTGAGATTAATCTTTATTAATATAATGAAGATTTAGTATCATATTATTCTTTCCTTCATTCTATAGTTGTATTATTATGAAATTAATCTTTATTAATAAACATATATTTAATATTTAGAAAAAATACTTATGTCAAAATAAGGATATAATGTTTTATTTCACTATTTTGACAACATAAAAGAAATAACATTGGTGAAATTGTCATGAGATTTTAAATAAAGAGGTCTAATATTCAAATCTCATCATTGTAGTTTTTTAATATTTTTAAAAATAAAATGAAATTTGTGTTTGTAACGGGCCGGCCCACAATATGCCGTGCTCGGGCCGTGCCGGGCCCATTAAGGGCTTGGGCTGGGCAGGGCCAATATTCCTAGGCCAAACCCGACCTGTTATTCTATCGTGCTCGGGTCGTGCCGGGCCTCTTTTAAGCATGACGGGCCCGTGCCGTGCTCATGCTTAGCAGCCCGTTTGCCACCTCTACCCAAGCTGCTAATCCTGTGCAACCCCAAGCTCCTAATCCAATGCAGCACCAAGCAAAAAAATGAAGAAGGCCCTGAAGATGATCATGTAGCTACCCAACAATCACAGGTTACTACAGCTACAGAAGACTCCTCTCAGCCCCAATTCAAAGCTAGAAGGTTCAAGTCACTTGCTCGCAGAAAACCCAGGCCTCAAAAGACTATTTTGGATAACTTGTTGTTTTTTGAGATAGAATGCTCCATGTCTAGTACATTATTAACACAGTTTGTGTGCCTTCTGAAATTGCAATTTCTGAAGGCTTTTTTGTTATGAACATGACTTAAGCAAGTTGCCTTTTGTGACAATTTGAATGCATTCTCAGTTCCATGTTATGTTTTCCAGGAATTTTGGTCAATATGTGATGGTTTTTTTCTCTGAATTCTTTCCCCAATTTTAGACTATACTAATCAATAGGCAAGGTACTTGTATTGTGTCGGGCTTCAAATATTAGGTACCAAAATTATATATACTTTGGTTCATTGGCGGTAAATAGGTCAGTTCGCACCAAAAAAAACCCTACACTTTGATTGAATTGGCGGGAATGGTTGAAGGGACCATAACACCCTTGCAAATTTGTCACGTGGATGACGCCATAATGGCCAACAGTGTTTTAGGTACTAATGTTGGGTCGGGGTCCGAACTTCAGGTACCAAAGTGTTATTTTTTTTTCAAGTACTAAAGTTACTAATGGGCGAAAACTCGGGTACTGTTTACATTTTTTTCTAAAAAAAAAAACACAAAAAACAAAAACAAGATGAATCTCTCCCTCTCATTCTTCTTCTTCACAACCCTCAGCAACTCCCAAGACTACCTCCCACTCCAACTTACAATATCTCTTCTTACACTTTCAAACCAAATACTGCATCAGTGATGAGCTTGGGCTGCATCACAAAATCGGTGGCATCGTCAGTCGGATTCGGATTCTGGTTTGGGTTGGGTTCGATGGCACACTCTCCGGCCAAGTCCACTCCATCTTCGATGAGCTTCGAGTGGTTAGTGTGGTTTAGACTTAATAAACCCATAAATTTGGCCTTATATGGCTTGATTTAGAAAAGAAAAGAAGTAGAAGAAGAAAAGAGATTGCTCCAGATATGGTCAAACTGAAGAGATTGCTCCTCCATTCGCATTACTCCAATTCTCTAATAATGGCTTCCATTGCTGCATCGAATGTAGTGGCTTTGAAGCCTGCCGGAATCAAATTCAGAGCCGCGGGCGATGCCAGGGCTTGCCATTTGAAGCAGTGGTCGCCAGTATCGAGTACGGTTGATCCGGTCGGAGCTTTGGCCTTCAGTACAGATCCAAGAGCTCCTATACTGCCTCTGATGGTGTGAGGGCTCAGGTGACCACACTCGAACAAGCAAGTACAGAAGCAATCCAAAATGGATGGATGGATGGTTGAAATTTATGTAACTTTTATCCTTTTTTTTTTTTTTTGAAGAGTTAAGAGTGAGGATGCTGATGTTTCTCTTAAAGGACTTGTTGATTTCTTGAAAAGAAAGAAGGAAGAGAGCAATAAAATTGAGGATGAAGGGATTGATAAATCTAAAAGTCAAGAAACTGATCAAGAAGCAGAACAACGGAGCCCAATCAGTAGCGATGATGAACTTGAATCTCCTCTTTCATATGCTGAAGTATGAAGGTGTTGTCTCCTTTTTGTTTGCACTATAACCAGAAATGCAAGATATTATCATTTGTAATGACTTGCTGAACTTCATAATCAAAATACAAAAAAAATTAAAGGTTCACATTTCCAAAGCATCTCATCTCTGGTGCGTAACTCGAAAAAAAAAAAAAAAAAAAAAAGAAGAAGAAAAGAAAGAAAAATAGATTAACAAAAGAAAAGGGTAAATTTGTATTTTCTTTGTTTTTGGTCTCTATGTGCTTGCCACGTCACTTTTTTAACGGAACCGTCACAGATTTTGAATGGAGGTATCACGTCAATGTCAATATAAGACTTTGGGTATCACATTCGTACGTTTGAGAGTTTGAGGATCAAATTGGCCTTGGCACAAGAATTTGGGGACTGTTGCTGAATTTTTCTCTTCTATTTATCCACAAACATTTCCCAATACGCAATACCAGATTAGGTAAGCCAAAATATTTACTGAGATCAACCCAAACGTTCAAATTAAATCACTTGTCCACAGTCTTTTTAATAGAATCCAGTCAATCTACTCTCTTGTGTGAATAAAACATTCTACAATCCCAACAATGTGCAATACGAATCTTGCATTAAGTTAACATGTTGTTAAGTTCTTTAGTTTTACAAATATGAAAAATTTCAATGCACGCAAAGATAACCAAAAAATTATTCCAAGACCTTTCTAATCGATATACTAAGATAACACATACTGTTTTTTCAACCTAAAGACGTCAACCCTTTATTGAAAATAAAATTATTTAAACATTACAAAGCTCTACTGTAATAGCAGGTAGAAGAAAATCAAGAGCAGAAAAATAAAACTGAAACTCTCTAAGAGCACAAACTCGAGTAGCCAGCTGATGGGCTACCATGTTTCCTCTTTGACCAACATGACTCACCCTCAAATTGGGTTGGTCCCCCAAGAGTACCCCAACATCCTCAATTCCTCATACATCCTGCCCAACACAGAAGTATTGGTGGAACAGTGGAAGGTTGAGCATTAAGTTGATGCTGCACCTCCGTAGCATCGGTTTCCAAAATAGCTGGAACGAAACCATGATCCCGAGCGAACTCCAACGCATGCTTGCATGCCAACACCTACGCATGTTCTGGAGATAACAAACTAGACAAAGGCCCAGCTCCCCCTGCCAACATATTTCCCCATTCATCCCTAACCACAAACCTAAGGCCGCCTGCCCGTGTGATACGATGTAGGGCTCCATCCACATTAATCTTCAAAAAACCCATATGAGGAGCTACTCACCGAACAGCTCTAGCACTTCCAGATTTAACATGGGTTTGTTTCACATTGTGAAAGCGAAATTCTGACAATCTTGAAACCAATCCCAACCTCACATCACAAGCATCCCTACACTTTTGGTTCTAGTCCCTGTTGTTCCTTTCCTTCCATATTCCCCAAAGCAGAAAAAGTAGCTCCCAAAACTGATATAGAGAAAGAACCTGTGCACAATGTTTTAACTAAGTAAGAACATCATCGTGCACAACTTGAGGACTATGGCATACTTGTCGAAGAAGAGCATTTGATTGAATCACTGAATTGGTGAAGGGACACTCTCTGCAAAGATGGAGTGTAATCCCACTGTGTGCCTCACACAACACGCACAATTGAGAATCTATATTGTTTTTTTTTTTTTTTGAAACGTGAGTATCTATATTGTTAAACCAACTACAATTGGAAATTAATTGTATTGCCTAAACACATGCATAAATATAAAGGGTGCTACTATTGTCACCTTTCCCAATACTATGTATTTGTTAAGTCATATTTTGTTAATAACTTATATGTAATTTGTTATACTTTAGAAAATTATATAATAGCACATGATCAAAGATGTAAACGCAGAAAACCCACTTTCAAAAAGATTTATACAAATAATAACATGAACCCAGGCCCAAAAGTCAAATGATGCAAGCCTGACTCTCAATTTTAATGAAAAATGACCAAAATGCTCGAGTTTCATCACAATTTACGGGCATTGCCACTGACCCATATCCAATACCCAAAAACAGATCGAGCAACGGAGTCAAAACAAAAAATCCAAAACCCTAGCGACGAGACCAACGCAGTAGCAGCTAGGATTCAAATCATCCGTGCTCAGCTCGAATCTGGCTTCAATGGAGGTCCATAATGTAAGCCCTTACTCCAATTTCACTACCTTCGTTTATGTTTCTTCGAATTAGGATGTGAAAAGATGAGGTGCTAATGAGACTAGAGTGGAGATGACTTATTGGGTTGATTTCGGAGAAAATGGAGGAAGCGAAGCAAGAGTGAAAGAGTGAGAGGAGGTTGGAGTATAGGAGTAGGTGTAGAGTTACTTATTGGATTGGTTTTGGGTAGTTATGTTGGATGTGAAGATTGAGTTGCAATCTTTGAGTTGGGTTTTGGTTTTCAGCTGCATTTGGTAGTCTCAGAGTGGAAATTTGCTTTATTTTGCTCTTTTTCTTTCTTGACCCGCTCTCCTCTTTTCGACTTTCTGCTGGGAATTTTATTAATAACTACATCCTATGAAACATTTATACCCATATCAAGCTTTCATTATCAATCTCTTATCCATGTTTAAACCCTAGTTAATGCCTGCCTTTATTTAGTATTCATCATCAAATTTCATTGTTTGTGATTTTTGAATCCTAACTTGTACTTTGTTCAGTAATACTTTACCGAACATTAGACACTATTTAGTAGAAGTCTACGGAATGTTTTTGTATCATTCGGTGGATATTGTCAAAGACTTTGATCAATTTTGTTGTTGTAGATTCATTCAGTAAACCTTTACTGAACTCTAAGGGACTATTCGGTAAAGGACTCGTTAAGTTTTAGGAAAGTCTTACTTAACATTTAAGATGATAGTTTTTATTTTTATTTTGAGTTGTAAGGAAATCTTTACACCTAAGGGTAATTTGGGAAGTATAAGTCGGTAAACTAAGCAAATTATAATTTAAAAGCTTATAAGTAGGGTGAAAAAAATATGTAGGATGAACAAAGAGTTTAAGAGAGTGGCAATAGCTGCACCCAAATATAAATCACACAAAAACATTAATTGTGATTTGTACGCTTTTTTTTTTTCTAAACCGTAAACATGAAATTTATAGGAATGTTTATCTTAGTGTCTAAAAGACATTACCCGCCTCTTGACTTCCCTTTCATATCTAAAACACAATCACAATTGCTTGCATCACATGTTTAAAAGAAATTTTATTAACACATCCATAAATACTTAATACACATTCTAACTTTTTTAAATTTAAAATCAGATTATATGGGTAAATGAAATGAGTGAAAAGACATTCATATTAGAAAATGAACTATAATTGGAATATGTTTAATAGCTTTTAATATTGTTATAAATTCAAGTTGAATTCTTTGTCATGAGTTCATGACAAGCTTGATTATTAGCAATTATGCATTACAAAATTCTTATGATCGTTCATATTGTTTCTTGGTAATTAATAGAAAGAAAATAAAACCTAGTATGATATATAAACCCTAATTGGAATCTTCTTCTACAAGCTTGACTTCTAGCAATTTTGCATTACAAAATCCTTATGATTGTATATGTTATTTCATGATAACTAATGAAGAGAGAATAATAACAATGTAGTTATAAACCTAGTTGGGATCCTCATCATGTGTTCTTGATTATTTTCAACAATTTTGACTACCAGCAATTTTGAATAACAAAATTGTTAAGATTTTACAGGTCTCAATGTCTCATGATAATAATTTTAATTTTCTTTCAATTATTATCATGAGACATTGAAAGAAAATTAAAATTATTATCATGATTCTGATAATTAAATGCATTTAAATTCATTATGATATATATAGAATGTTGTGATTATGATAAAGTTTAGCATGATGATTTTAATATTGATTTATATATAGTGATTTTATATAGAATTTTGAGATTTGAGGATAATTTAGGTAGTTTGAGTGGTGTATTTAATAAAATGATAGAATAAGAAATCAAATTTGTGGTGAATTAAGTAAGAGGTGTGTATTAATTATTTAAGAATGTGCGAAAAAAATTTCTCCATGTTTAATTGATAATATAATGCAGAAAACGCTCATCATGCACTTGCTAAGGTAGTGGATATATTTCACATCGATCACAAGCGCGCGTAAGCTGGAAGATTGTCAATCCAATGACATGAATTTCTACAAATCAAATATTGCTTTGGAATTCAGCAAACTGTATTTTAGGAAGAAACCGAATCCAAATATAGTTTAGAGAATTGCTTTCATTCAATGGGAAATACTCAAATACGACACATACCATAGTATAGCCTTTTTATTTTCTAAGGTTTATCTGAGAGTTCTTCACGCATGGACTACACTGTTTGAACGATTCCATGTTTCATGTGCTTGTATAAGTGCGCAACTCATTAGGCTAATTCAACGTTTTAGAGAGTTGAAATCTTTTGGGTCAAACTCAAAATGATGTTACTATATTCGTGCTCATAATGGGAGCATATAAATTAATTAAAACAATGATGATGATCTATAGTTACATGCTGTTATTTAGGGGTGGACGTTTGGAAGTGAAGTATCTACGTGTCATTAGTGTGGTTCGATAATAGATTTTTTTTGGGGGGGGTAAAATAAATGATATTATGTTGTAAATATTATTATTTATATGGCTGTCCACGTAAATACTCATTAGTTATGTACTTTGATGCAAACCCTACCTCTATATAAAGGAGGCTAATGAGACTGAATGAGAACACTTCTACTTTCTCCCAACTATTCTCTCTATCTTCTCTCTACTTTATAACACGTTATCAGCACGCTTGCTCTATTTTTTTAGACTCCATGATGATCTTAAAGTTTTTGGAGCAGCCTTGTTGCTTTTGACCTTAACTTTGATCTATGACCTTAATTTTTTTTTTTTGTTACTCATATGGACCAGCAGTCCTATACCTCGAACATATGAATTTCGAATGTAATATTTTTGAACCAGAAGTTCAAAATTTCATAGTAGAACGTGAAGTTCTAACAGTAAAACTCAAACCTGAAGCTTTGAGTATAAAAAAATAAATTAGTTAAAAGTGAACTTGAAGCTTCACTTTAGTCACCTCGAGCCTGAAGTTTCGAGCATCAAATTTATTTGAACCCGAAGTTCAAATTACGAAATTTTAGAACTTGCAGTTCATAAAAAAAAAAAAATTATTCGAACCTGAAGCTTCGATTACACATACAATTCATTCATAGTTTATTTGACTTTATGTCAACTCGAACTAGAAGTTTCGAGTAAATTTTCATATGTCGATTGATACATTCTTCTTTATGCCTGCTTAAAGCATTCCACCTTAGAACCTGAAGTTCTAATTGTGTAGACTCGAGCCTTAAGTTTCGAGTGGATATATGGACAATTTATCGAAGAGTTTTAATCTCGGTCAACCTCAAACCTGAAGTTTTGAGGGAATTATATTGACACCAATTTAAAAGTAAGCAGATATTTTACTGTTGGTTTATGACGAATGAGTATGAGTATACCCCAAATTTGTGATCGTGGATTTTGTAATTAAAAGAGATCAGAACCTGTAGTTCCTTGATCTTTAATTACATGAGGACTTGAAGTTCCTCAATGATCAAACTAACTAGATGACCATCTAAAGTCCTTCACTCATAAGTTAAGGTCATGAAGTTTGAACTCGACATTTCGAGTATATTATTTTGGCTAGAAGTTCAAAATGCATTTGATGTTAATCTACATCAAACAACAACACAATAATTAAACGTCATGTTTTACCTGTATAACACGGACCAGAAGCTTCGTGTATATCCTATGAGATCTACTGTTTAATTCTTACAAATTTGATTTCTGTCATTTTCAAACTTATGTTTTGAGTGACTTTCAGGCAATGCAATTTTATGCATGGTTATGCTTATGAGGCTAATATAACAATCATCTCAGATCTTACATATCTGATTGATGGCTCCAGAAGAGCACACATTATTGTCCCTTTGCATTCTGTGCCTCCAATATTACTAGAGATGTATAATCTCCCCGTCTCATAGATCTCATTGTATAGTAAGAAAGCCGATTGACATGGCTATACCATGAAATGCCACCAGAAGTGGATCATGGTAAGAGAAAAATCAGGAGTCAATGTAAATATTGTCCTAACATCCACATATGTGAGAAAATTGTAAATTGGGTGTGTGTCGCCTATGGTACACTATATGGTGGATGATTATCAAGCCACTTTCGAAAGGGCACTGGTCAAATTAAATTGCATTGACTAGTAAGAACATTGAGATTCATCTCACATGCCTGATGTCTTTTGCTTACAATAAGCAAAGTTGAAAGCACTATTGTGTTATTCCTCAGATTTATTGTAACCTCTAAGTCCCCATTGAAACTAAATGTTTCTTAATCCGATTATCGAGGAACCTGATGTTCCTTAAGAGGTTGTTATAAATTGAAAAAAAAAATTGAAACCTGAAGTTTCTTGGATCTCCAATTATATGAGGGCTTGAAGTCCCTCCTCTTAATGACTACACAAATATATACGTGACAGTGAACTTGAGGTTCTCCACGTAATAAAGTTACTCTTTTATTATGGATTGTAGTCTTTAACTCGAAATTTTCGAGTAAATCATTTTGGCCAGTAGTTCAAAATGAAGTTGGTCCATTCCAATTATCAGTATTTCACAATTAATGTTTACTGAAGCTAAGGTAACAACCATATCAAGAGTTGTAGATCTTGATCTTTGGCTCCAAATGAGCTACTATCATGTTACCGAATTTGAAATATTGTTGCATTATTTGCTTATTATATGGTTGGAGAAGACTTCATGCCTTCGGATATATACTGTATCGAAGTTTCTGCAGTAAATTAAGGCATATGATGTCATGAACCTGAAGTTCCTTGAACCAAATACACTATTTTGGCATGACCGGTTACTTCATCTTTTGTCTACCATGTTGCATGGAATCACTTACAAGTTTGATGATTGCTAATCTTACTCACAAGCAAATTGTTTATTTACATATTTGCGAGTTGTCACTTTAATGAGACAATCCTCCTGCAATGAGGGGGAGAAATATTGTTCCTGAAGAACGATATGAATTGGTGTGAGATATTTATCCACCATCTCATTTTGACTTTGAGAAATATCAAAACTAGTGAATTGATAAAAGAAAGTGACAAAATTATATGCTAAATGCAAAGGCAACTGCTTGGGTTAAAGTCCTTGAGACCAACCATATTAATACAAACAATGTAGACTCCATTTGATTTGTAGGATGCAAATGTATCCAATTGACATGGTTCTCCTGAAGAGAATATCATTAAACAATATCACAGCTCCTAATATGGCTACACATACAGAGGGTGTAAGTACGCCATTCAGAAATGATGTCGTAGTGATACAATGATAAATCAATATGGTTGATGCTAATGGACAAAACATTTTTGACCTAAAACTTGGTTTGGGTTCGCCACCAGCCAATGAACACCTTCACTCCAAAGAAAGTGATAGATTTTTGAATGCATCTTTTGAGCATGGTCATAATAAGACAGTCTTCCCGCCATTAGGGGGAGGAAAGACTACTGTCATTTGAATAACGGCGTCAATTTGTGTGGATTGTATCCACTAGGTCTAAAGTTTTAAATTCCCAAAACAGGGAAGATTATACAAGCCCTATAATGCTCTATATGAGATTATAAGTAAAAAGATCCACATTCGCTACATAATTCATCTATGAGAGATGATTGTCCTAGAAGCGACAATGTATGCCCCAGAAGTGGCATGGGTACCCAATATCAATAAGCTTATTATAGCTAATGCATGCATATAAGAATGTGTGGGATCTATGATTGTTGATCATCGATGATAATTTACATTTGGTAGCTACCAAAAATCTTTAAGGGCTGTATGGACGCTATACCACGTTTCACCATAAATGTCGACAAAGTATATTATTGGCCAAATTGGAAAGAGGCAATTCCAATGAAATTCAATATTTGAAACGTGATGAAATACTTGGACCTCTAACCCTACAAGTTACAAAAGGGTATTTATCAAAAGTGAAGATAAATCACTATGACACAATGTCTATTTATAGAGACATGAGATTATGAATATCTTCCCTTATATGAATGACAATTTTCTATAAGTACAGTGTTACATATAGCTGTTATATTGACGAGAGATTTATGGCACTTTGTCATCGTATATTGTGAAGACACATTGCTACAAGCAAAATCTCAAAAGCAAAGTGTCATAATAAGTGTATTTCTTATCAAATCCTCAAGGGATTCAAATACATGAATGATTCAAATGCAAGTCCATGAAAGGTTGAAAGAGCCTGAAGCTCACTCATGGAATCAAAGAGTCTAAAGCTAGCTCATATGTACTCATTTCGTTCTAGTCAACGAGATCTAAATTGCCTTAATGAGTACTATGACGAGACTACTATCAAATTCGAATTATGATTATAATGTTGCAACATATTCTAACTTTCGCAAAGTTATGAATTATTTAGAGCTCTTGAGGAGCTTATATGAGACATATCAATACACAAAGATATTGATGTGTATGGCTAGGCATGCCATAATGATTTTCAATGTTTTAAGCTATACAAAGTTAAATGTGTCAATTTCTTTATATTGTTTAGCTATTACTCAGTGAATGAATTTGAGCGTATGAGATTGTTTCTAACCTTATTATATGAGGTAAGACTTATTGAAAATCGTCTAGCTTTGTTGGTATTGCTTAAACTTTGCAGGTATGAAAATTTGTGATGAGCCCCTATATGCAAAGCACACATGGTCTCACTTCAGTGATAGACACATCAAACCACTATACATGGTACATGTAGCTTATCGCATACATAATTAAGGCTTGCAACAATCAGGGGAAGATTCTCATCAGGGGGAGCATCCAGAAGCATGCTACCTAGGACATATGCGCGTTGTGCTCTTTTTGTCCTTCGACCAGGGTTATTTTTGTCCCACTGGGTTTTTGTTACCTGGCAAGGTTTTTAACGAGGCAACAATAAGCGCGTCCAATATCATCATTTATTAGTGGACATCCAAGGGGGAGTGTTGTAAATATTATTATTTATATGGCTGTCCACGTAAATACTCATTAGTTATGTACTTTGATGCAAACCCTACCTCTATATAAAGGAGGCTAATGAGACTGAATGAGAACACTTCTACTTTCTCCCAACTATTCTCTCTATCTTCTCTCTACTTTATAATATATTAGTATTTCTTCACACATGCTCTGTATGTATTATTATTTTTTTTCAGAAAATAAAAAAGAAAAGAGTTATTTATTGCAGAGAAGATAATGGGGAGAGAAAAGTAGGTTCTGGTTACTATTTTTGTTTATTTTTTAATAAAAATATATTTTGTAAATGTCTTAATTATCCTTCTGATTTAACTAATTCTCAAAATTTATTAATTTTCTAGGGTCTTTTCTGTAACAAACCCTCTTCTCTTAATAATAGTATAGATAATTGGTGATACTGAGAACGGCTTTAGTGCTCCATGTACATCCATGCACCGAATTTTAGTCAGTCTTACACATTTTTTTTTTTTGAAATGCAGTCTTACACATTTTAACTATAGTATAAATTTAATCAAATAATAATGGATAAACATGTAAATCATTAAACAAAAATATTTAGATTATATAATATATGACTGTTCAACCAAAAATAGAAATAAAAAAGTAAGGGTGCGGCTATTGCCACCCTATCATTTTCTTAGTTCACCCTACAAACATTTGAATTATTGAAAGGTTATATTACCCAAGTGCAAAATGACTACTAAGTACACTAATTTTCTAAAATCCAAATATGTAAGAAAAAATAAATATATAAGTAATTAATTAAATACAAATACTACTTAATTTCTCATTGGATAACATTAATCTTTATCTTCTTGCTTGCTAATCCCAAGTGCAGGAATCGTGTAGTAGTATAGACTCAGAAGTACGAGTGTCGTTTCCGCCGAGAGCAGTGAGAAAAACACAGAATGATAAATAAACTGAAAAGAAGACAATTTGAATGAGTTTAGTTGAGGAGAAAATTCAATAAGGACATACACTAAGGTTTCGGGGTTCCACCTTAAATCACCTACGCAATCATATTAATACGACTCTCTCCCTTGAAACTTATTCAAGAAAACTGACACTAAGGATGAATTTAATTTAAGGTAGTTCAAATACACAAGGCCCAATCAATTTCTGTAGGAATAGTTCAAGTATAAACTGTACCTATGGCGACAACCTATCAAGAAACAATTCCAACGAAACTGTTTATCAATCTGCAACTCTACTTAGTCTCAAAAGCATGGATATTTTTACTACACAATAGGAAAAACATGGCTGATCCTATGAAATAGATTATCAAATACCCATCAATCAATCAAAAAGTAAATGCATAAATTAAACTTGAACATCCAAAAACTGAATTTGCATTGAAGTTCTTGTTGAATCGAATTAATAAAAACTACATAGGAAATCCAAAGTTTCTCCCCTAGCCTTAGCTAGGAAATTAGTTCTCCATAAGAAAAATGAAAGCAAAAAGATCCATAAGTTTGGAAGAGTACAACGCAGAAGATGAACTGAGGTTGAAGGAAAGGAAGAAGAAAACCAATCTGCCCGAACCTTTCTTTTATGTTGTTCATTGCCCAGCCATTCGTTGACATCTAATGCCTGAAGACGTCTTCTTTTGATTGAACTTCCTGATTTCATGTAGGCCAAAATCCCCCAATTCATGAAGACATTCAATTGTAATTGAACTCTTCTTTCTACTGACTTCAAGGAGCTTGTAAAAACTGGGCTCTTCTTAATTGCTAGGTACCCCTTCAATCCCCTTAATTAGAAGGCAATTGAATCTGAATGTCAGAAAAGCTTGAGCTGCGTTTTGCAAAGCAAAGGAGTGTCTTCAAATGAGTAGAGAAGAGGATAGGAAGCTGGTCACGTGAGAGGCTTATCTCTTCTCCAAAAATTAATTATACATATTAGTAATTGACCACACAAGTCAACGTATCCACCTCCAAGTCCAAGTGCAGCAATGGGCCTTTAATTGTCCAATTCCTTCATCCAAGTATCAGACCTAGCAAATCAGAAAAATGATATAATTAGAATAATTTAGGCCAACAAAAGACTCAATAGCCAAGCAATTATGAAGATATGACTGCATTTTTAACCACTTATCACTTCTCAACCCAAATTTGAATTTATTACTATTTTTTTGTCTTTTTATTGCCTCCTCATCGTTAATTCTTTATTCAATTCACAAAACTATTACCTTTGACTTCATCAAAATCTTTGCAATATTTTTTGTTAACACCGAAAGTAAAAATTTAAAACAAGAAGAAAAAAAAAATCAATCTCTTCTTCATTGATCATAATTGTAAATTTACTAATTTTTTTATATAGATTGAAATAGAGAACATTGAAATTCCTGATCAAAAAAAAAAAAAAAAACATTGAAATTGAAAGGAAAAAAATTAAAAAAATGGGAGTACATCAGATTATGATTTTATTAGGAAACTTTAATAAATTTTAATTTTTTTTATGAGTATAAATTAAGTGAGAGATTTTCGTTAAAAATATTTATTTTCTAATTAGATATGTCATATAAGGATATTCTTGGAAAGAGAAATGAGTTAAATAAGTAAATTTAATAATTGAAATTAAAATGTAGGGTGTAATGAGCAAGTAAGGTGAACAAAGAAAATAGTAGGGTGGCAATAGCCACACCCAAAAGTAATTAATGAGAAAGGTTCTCATGTTTTGTTGCATGTATGTCAAATTCTTGGAAAATTATCTTATGGTCTTGGACCATGATACAAGTGGTGGTTCGGGTTGATGTCATTGATCCATATGACTTGTATTTATTTATGATTCGTCTCTCAGAAAATTTAAGTGATATTATTGACCCGGACCACCACATGACTAGGGACGTAGCGACTCATAGGGCTACTTGGGCTGTAGCCCAAGGGAGAATTTGGCCCAAAATGCGTCAAGTATGCGTATAACCCAAATAAAATAAAATAAATACTAATGCTTCGAAGAGTGTTGGGTTGCTGCTGTCGGTCCCGAGACCGTAGTCTCCCCGTCCAGAACTGCAGTTCGGTTCCGCCTTCCACTCTTCCAGAGTTCCAACTTCCAGGCTCCAGCCACGGAGCCACCTCCAATCGCTGCGAGCCACAAAGCCACCTCCATTCGCTGCGAGCCACGGAGCCGGGAGCCACCTCCAATCTCAGAGTTTCAGTCCACCGAGCCACCTCCTACTCTCACTCTCCTTGTCTCCCCGTTCAAAACTTCAGATCAATTTTGATTCCACCTTCCAGAGTTCCAGGCTTCAGCCACCGAGCCACCTCCCCTTTCAGAGTTTCAGTCCGCCTGAGCAGCTAAGCTGCCTCCTCCGCCACCGTCCACAGAGCCACCTCCACTGCGGTCTGCATCTTTGGATTCTCTGCGACAGTGCAGCTCCTTGAATGCTCTTGAAGGCTTCAAATCTTCAATCCCTGATGCTCAGATTCTCAGGTAAACACAGTATACCCAATACCCATGCTGATGATGTTTGAATCGTGATGTTTGGTGTTTAGGGTGAGGTGACTGAGGTCGTAATTGGGAATGGGTTGATGAGATTCATTGATATTATGCAGGTTTGGCTATAGAGACATTAAAAAAAAAAATTGGGCTTCGCCCGAAAACTTTAGCCCACCCCATTGTCGAATCCTAGCTACGTCCCTACACATGACAATGTTACGTGGTAATCCAGAACCATAAAATAATTACTCCAAATTCTTACTCTGTTGTGGAACACCCACATATAATTAATAATTACTCAACTAAAAATAACAATAAAAGTATAATTCACGAGTACCCAAAAATTAAAAATAAAAATATAATTATGCTTCTCACAATATATCAGAGACCTTACTTGGTTGGAAATCATCAACATGTAATTAATAAGGATTTAGGGGGGGTTGACGGGTTGGATGGTTGATTCGTGAAAATACCCACCTTTATGTAAAACCCAAAAAGTATTAAAATATAGAGAGAAGAAAAAAACTCAAAGAAACAAAGTTAATGCTCAACTAGAATTACTCCATTCTCCTCCCCTACATTCACATTACTATTCTGGTCTCAATCATCCGGCCCCTAAGAATGTGGAACACGATGATTATTTTAGCATATGAACTAGCGCCACAATTGCGTGCTGATTTCAGTGGGATGGCCCCATAAGATGATATCAGCACATAGAAAATCGGAATTGTACAACTCAATAATACATTTGATGTTTCCTTCTTTTTCTCAAGGAAAAGGTCCTTTGGACTTGGGACTGAGACTCATGCTTTTATCTTCTTTTCTCTTTTGCAGTGGCGGATTTAAGATATGAAAATGGGGTGAATTACATATTCATGTGTCTCTTTAGCGAAGTTTAAAATTTTTTTTTAGTACAATTATACACAAGTGTGGGAATGCAGGAGCAAGAAGATAAGAACATGAGAGTTCAAGTGTTCAACGATTGAATTTAGTCTGAAATTTAGGCATTTTTTAGGAGAAGCAGAAGACAAAGAATTAGAGTTTGAGATGGACAGAGAGAATGAGAGAACCAGAGAGGAGTTTGACTTCGATAATTCGAGAGTTTGGGTGGGCTTCGTCCAACGAACATACATACAAACAAAAAATATATTATATATATATAGGTTTTTTTTTTTTAACCCAAAAGTCTGGGGAGGGCTTGAGTCCTCCCACCCCTATACCTAGATCCGCCATTGCTCTTTCGTTTGTATTATTTCCTTTTGGAATATCCTATTATACTCCCCATCTTATATAAAATGATCTCCACCATAAATCAAGGAGATAAATTTGAAAAGGGTGCGGCTATTGCCACCCTACAATTTTCTTTATTTACCTACTTACTCATTACACCCTATATTTTAATTTCAATTATTAAATTTACTTATCTAACCCATTTTTCTTTCCAGAAATATCCTTATAAGATATATTCAATTAAAAAAGATTTTTTAAAACTTAAATTTCTCATTTAATTTATACCAATAAAAAACTAAAATATATTAAAGTTTTCTAATGAAATCATAATTAGATTTACTTCCATTTTTTTTCTTTCAATTTCAATGTTCGTCTATTTCAATTTATATCAAATATTAGTAAGTTAATAATTATGAGCAATGAAGAAGAGATTGATTTTTCTTTTGTATTTTAAAATTTTCACTTTCGGTGTTCACAAAGGTATTGCAAAGATTTTGATGAAGTTCACACTAATGAGAAGGCAACAAAAAGACGAAAAATAGTAAAAAATTCACATTTGAGTGGAGAAAAATGAAGATTAATTTATCCAATGAGAAATTAAGTAGTATGTATATTTAATTAATTGGTTATGTATTGATTTTTTTTCTTACATATTTGAATTTTAGAAAATTAGTGTATTTATTAGTCAATTTGCACTTGGGTAATATAATCTTTTAGTAATTTAAATGATTGTAGAGTGAACTACGAAAATGGTAGAGTGTCAATAGCCGCACCTATTTGAAAATAATAATGTTAGGTGAACCACGTAATTTAATGAAATTCTGTGATATGTTAGTCTTTCTGATACATCAGCTGTTACATAAAATGAGATGTATGCGACACCCAAAAAAGTGTTTCACATAACATTACTCATTTGAAAATGTCAAAAATAAACCAGCAGGTCTCTGTCAAATGAAATAAGCAAACCATCACAGAGAATCTCTAAGTTGACGCGAACATCCATGACCAATTTCTCATAAACCTGTATCCACCTTGATTACTTCTCAGAATGCTTTAAAAACCAGGTTTCTTCCATTGCTGGAGAAACCCACTAGTATGTGAACACTTGTTAATTAAGGGTTCACTGAATTCAGACCTTGTTCATTGCTTTTACACCAAATGCCAAAAGCGATGATAGACTTAACAATGACCTTGTCACCTCCCCCCACCCAGTAGGGAACATGATCTTTCTCTGGTTAGGAAAAGGTAAGTTTTTTATCACAAGAAAAGCGATTCAGGGATATCCATGCTTTTCACAAATTTTTTTATCTCTTTTGGTATTTGGCAATTTACTTAATGGCCCTTTACTTAATTGCATCATTAGTGACTTGGTGTATATTTTTTAATCTTTCACAATTTTACTTTATATCTACTGTTGAAACATAAGCTTGAACGACTTCAACTTTTGAATACTGATTAGGTAACATATATCAAAACCTCTTATATGAGGTTATGAGCCCAGATCTTGATATCGAGTATAATTGATGATATTTTACTTCAAAAAAATTTAAAATATTGATATGCAACTGACAAATATCTACAAAAATAATGAAGTACAACTTTCTTTACCTCCCAAGTCCGTGCGTAACTAACAGAGAATTGTTATGTGATGTTCCCAAAAACGGTAGCTATTCCTTGTAAGAGTTATACTATTTCAACTAATTCCTTTGATCCTCTTAAAAAAAGAAAAGAAAAAAAAAAAACTAATTCACATTACACCATTAAAGTGCTCTACCAAACTTTGGAAATATCCATGTGAAGGTGCTTGTCAACTTCCGAGTCCTTCTTCTGTTTTGGGACCTATATATACAAGTCAAGCATTATAGTTAGTTTAACAGCAGGAGTGCTTGGAGCACAGACCATAATTCCATTCTAATGGAGCTAACACAAGTTAAGAGAGACGTCCACTCATCGTTTCGACACCAAGCTTCGAGCTACTCAATCAAAGAGGAGGATGAGGAAACTCAGCTGCAGTGGGCTGCCATTGAGAGATTGCCTACATCCAGAAGGCTGAGGACCTCACTTTTCGACCTCGGTGATAGCGAAAATGGAAAAACCAGTGGCAAAGAGTGTGCAGGGAAGAAGGTGGTTGATGTTACCAAGTTGGGAGCAGATGAGAGGCATCTTTTCATTGAGAAGATCATAAAGCACATTGAGCATGATAATCTGAGGCTGCTACAAAAAATGAGAGAAAGGATAGACAGGTAACTACAAACTATTTCTTTAAATTCACATCAAGGCTTGTATAGATTAATTTTTGAGTACCGAAAGGTTTTAATTTCTTGTAGAGTGAATGTGAAATTGCCAACTGTGGAGGTGAGGTACAAGAGTTTGTGTGTGGAAGCCGAGTGTGAAGTAGTACAAGGAAAGCCGCTCCCGACGCTGTGGAACTCCCTTCTAAGCTTGTTATCAGTAAGCATCCCTTGACTTCAGTCTAATACATGGATGTCTTGATCTTGTTCAGCTTCAAAAATTCATCACAGAACCCTTTCAGCTAATACTTTGCCCCGAGTGCTTGACATTTTTCCAATAATTCAATGAAGGTTTTTCGAAAGGTAATGTGGTGCAAGTCTCAAGATGCAAAGATTAGCGTTCTCACAGATGTCAGTGGCGTCATCAAACCTTCAAGGTACCTACTTATGTATGCATGCTTAATATAGTAGTTCTCTTGTATAGAGGTTTTTTCTTTGAGTAATTATAGTGACATATATCAAATTCAGGACAAACAGTTAAAACAACAGACAGACTAAGGTAGCTTAACTTTAGGAAGAGTACACACATCTTTGTAAAGCAGAACAAGACAGACTAATTAACCAGCAATTGATTTTGATTGAACCAAGTCGACTAATTTCTGCAAATAAGGATGTATTAAATTCAATTAACATATAACAAGTAGCTGACGCCAAATTTCCAGTAACAGACAAATTTTTACTCATAAAATATGGACTTAAATGCAGGCTTACTCTCCTTCTTGGTCCCCCGGGGTGTGGTAAAACCACCTTCTTATTGGCACTTGCCGGAAAACTGGATAAATCCCTGAAGGTGAGTATTTGAAAACATACATGTTCAACAGCAATAAAATGAAGGTTGACAAATGTCATAAAATATGAAGACTTTTGTTTGCCTCAGGTTGCAGGGGAGATTTCATACAATGGTTACAAGCTAGATGAGTTTGTTCCTCAAAAAACGTCAGCGTACATAAGCCAACACGACCTTCACGTACCTGAGATGACTGTAAGAGAAACAATCGAGTTTTCAGCCCGCTGTCAAGGTGTTGGAAGCAGAGCTGGTACATTCCTCATCTCCTTTGAATTTTTTTCGGGTTAGTTCTTCATTTCCATCATCGACATGTGAAGTCAGAGCTTGATTTGGTCGTGCAGATATAATGCTAGAGGTTAGCAGGAGAGAAAAGGAAGCAGGAATTGTTCCTGATCCAGATATTGACACCTACATGAAGGTAACCATAAAATTGAACAGCATTGCCTTTGATAAATTTATAATAATGCTGTTAGAGATTAACATATGCAATTCTGGCAGGCAATCTCAGTTGAAGGACAAAAGAAAAACCTCCAAACTGACTATGTTTTGAAGGTAAATTTTTCTACTAGATATTGATTTAGTGTTGGACATGAAGCGAGATGATGTTTCATATACTACCCAATTTGTTGTGTGAATTAATTAGAATATTGCGTTCTCTTAGATGCTAGGACTAGATATCTGCAGTGACACAATGGTTGGTGATGCATTACAAAGAGGTATTTCGGGTGGCCAAAAGAAAAGGCTGACAACAGGTACTAAAAAATGAATGAATGTCATTACTTCCCAAGTAGAAATATTAATTTGAAACACTCTTCTCTTCAATTTTCAGGAGAGATGATTGTCGGTCCCACAAAAGCACTATTTATGGATGAAATATCAACTGGATTAGACAGCTCTACGACTTTTCAGATAGTCACATATCTGCAGCAGTTGGTGCACATAACAGATACAACTGCATTGGTGTCACTTCTACAACCAGCACCTGAGACATTCGATTTATTTGATGATGTGATACTAATGGCAGAGGGGAAGATAGTTTACCATGGTCCTCGGAGTCATGCACTTCAGTTTTTCGAAGATTGTGGTTTTAAGTGCCCACCAAGAAAGGGTGCTGCAGATTATCTTCAGGAGGTGCGAGAACAGAACATGCTTTATTTTCTCTTTCTAGTCAATACTTCATGCCTAACGAAAACAATGAAAAATATTCATTCCTACCATTTACATTTTACAGGTAATCTCAAAGAAGGATCAAGCACAATACTGGAAGCATGATAACATTCCCTATGATTATGTTTCTGTGGACAAATTCTCTCAGCTTTTCAGAGCAAGTTACTTGGGAAAGAAGTTAATTGATGAGCTCTCAAAACCATATGAGAAATCACCGGGCCAGGATAAGGCTTTATCATTTAGCATCTACTCTGTCAGAAAATGGGAATTGTTCAAAGCTTGCATGGGTAGAGAGCTGCTTCTTATGAAACGAAATTCCTTTGTTTATGTATTCAAAACAGCGCAGGTTTGTTATTTAATGATGTCAGCAGTTAGGGAAGTGCTTCTGGAGTTCCTGAATTCTAACTACTCACATGTTTTTGCTCTCATTTTTTGACAGCTTGTCATCACTGCACTTTTGACAACGACAGTATTCATACGTACTCAGATGGATGTGGATTTGACAAGTGCAAATTATTTTATGGGTGCATTGTTCTATACACTTGTGAGACTTATGACCAATGGAGTTGCAGAACTGTCCTTGACTATCACTAGACTACCAGTGGTTGATAAGCAAAGAGCCTTCTATCTTTATCCAGCATGGTCCTATTCAATTCCAGCCTCTCTCCTGAAGATTCCATTTTCACTGAGTGATGCGGTGTTGTGGACAGCAATAACTTACTATGGTGTTGGTTATAGCCCTGAAATAAAAAGGTAAGAGCACTCCATAGTGACAATAGAACAGTAATTTCTAGATCAAATGGTTTTCAGGTTCTTCTGCCAGCTAAACACTAATTTCACCAAATGGTTTTTAGGTTCTTCTGCCAGCTCCTTGTGCTGTTTGCTCTGCATCTTGCATCAACATCCATGTGTCGTTTGATTGCAGTAATTTTCCGATCCATGGTTGTTGCAACAACTATTGGTACTTTAATCTTGGTACTAATGTTTGTATTTGGAGGCTTCATTTTGCCACCACGTAAGTGCATTTCTTTCCTTTGATTATATTCGATAACAACAACTCAAACACTACTAAAAGGCTGGCTTTTTCAGCCTCATTACCTGTTTGGTTGAAGTGGGGATTCTGGTGTTCTCCTATGACTTATGGGGAAATAGCTGCAAGTCTGAATGAATTCCGTGCTCCTCGATGGCAAAAGGTAAAACTGAATCACGAATTTAAGATGATATAGTTAGTCACTTTTCAAGTCGGATAATGGATGTTAACAGCTAAAGTTCATTCTTCTTTTTTAGGTTTCGAAAGGAAACACAACCTTGGGGAATGAAATTCTAACCAGTCATGGTTTGAACTTTGGTAGCTACTTCTACTGGATATCAGTAGGGGCTTTATTCGGGTTCACAGCTATTTTCGATCTTGGATTTGTTTTAGCCTTAACTTACTTAAAATGTAAGTTCATTTGAATTTACAGATGACATATTTTTTACTATGTTATGATACACTTTGTTAGTTTACCTCTGAGCTCTACCTAAATACAGCTCCAAAGATGTCTCGTGCTATTATTTCGAAAAAAAGATTATCTCAACTCAAAGGACAAGATTCTTGGAACAAGACCGGTGCAAAGTCAGCTAATGTATCAACTCCAGCTGATTTTTCCCAAACCATGGAAGAAACAGGTAAGTTTTTTGAGATTAAACTGACACTGAAAAGTTATGTAATCTGAAACTTCATTTCTTATATTTAACACACCAAACAGGGAAGATGGTTCTGCCATTTGAGCCGCTGACAATCTCATTTAAGGATGTGCAGTACAGTGTTGACATCCCACCGGTAATCAAATCATAGTTAATTATATTCACATATTAATGATTATTGATTGGTTTCATTGTGGAAAATAATTATTTTAACTTTATGCCTTCTGCAAAGGAAATGAAAAGGCACAGTTTCGATCAGAAAAAACATCAGCTGCTTAAAGATATTACAGGAGCATTTAGGCCGGGAGTTCTTACAGCATTGATGGGAGTCAGTGGGGCTGGGAAAACAACTCTCATGGATGTTCTTTCGGGAAGGAAAACTGGAGGCACTATTGAAGGAGATATAAGAATAGGAGGCTATCCCAAAGTCCAGAAGACATTCGCTAGAATATCAGGTTACTGTGAACAATTTGATATACATTCTCCATACATCACAGTAGGAGAGTCGGTTATGTTTTCAGCTTGGTTGAGGTTGCCACCCGAAATTGATCAAGACACAAAAGCTGTAAGATATGGTCTCAACTAACCAACAATAGTATCATTGTGAGTTTCCTTCAATGCATAAATAAAAGGATTTTTCTTTCATGATAAGAGTTTACTTTGATTGTAATCATGCAGAAATTTGTAGAAGAAGTTATTGAAACAATTGAATTGGAGGATATAAGAGATTCTTTAGTTGGCATTCCTGGCCAAAGTGGCCTATCAACCGAACAGCGCAAAAGGCTAACAATTGCAGTTGAGCTTGTTTCCAATCCATCAATAATATTTATGGATGAACCTACATCAGGACTAGATGCCAGAGCAGCGGCAATTGTCATGCGTGCAGTGAAGAATGTAGTTGCCACAGGAAGAACAACTATTTGCACAATCCACCAACCTAGCATTGATATCTTTGAGGCTTTTGATGAGGTACTAGTACAGTATAAGGACTTCCTTCTGTTTAAAATGGTAAGTTGAAATGATGAAAAAGCCTGTCACTAAGGAAGACACATTGATCTCTTGCAGTTAATTCTGATGAAAACGGGAGGGCAAATTATCTATTCTGGAAGTCTGGGCCATCATTCGAGTAATCTCATTGAATATTTTGAGGTATGTTTATAATTCTAGCACTGCACTCATTAAATACTCTCTGGATCCTTTAATTCATATGTAATACTTTTTTCTGGACAGGGTATTCCTGGTGTACCAAAGATCAAAGATAACTATAACCCCGCAACATGGATGTTAGAAGTTACTTCCTCTTCAGTAGAAGCAGAACTCGGTTTAGATTTTGCGAACATTTATAAAGAATCTACTCTGTATAAGTAAGTATCCAAGCATACATAACAAAGGCCAATTTCTGTTAAGAAACTACACATGATCATTATGTATCTAATTTAGGAGTTTAATTTATTTGACATTGAAATTGTGTTTCTACTTGTAGAGACAGAGTTGAATTGGTGAGACAGATAAGTAAACCAAAGCCAGGTTCAAGAGCTTTGCAATTTTCCACCCAATTTCCACAAAATAGCTGGGTGCAGTTTAGGGCATGCTTATGGAAACAACACTTATCCTACTGGAGAAGTCCTGAATACAATCTAGCACGTTTCATGTTCATGACTGTTGCCTCAGTGTTGTTTGGTGCAATCTTCTGGCAAAAGGGGAAGGAAATGTAAGACCTTTTCTCCTCCAAAACCATTCATATAATTCTCTAATATAAATCAAAGTTCTAAATCCTATAATCTTTTTCCTTCTTCCTGAAGAAATAATGAGCAGGATTTGCTGACTATACTTGGGTCCATGTACATTGCTGTAATATTCCTGGGAATAAACAATTGTTCAACAGTTCTTCCTTATGTGGCAACTGAGCGCACCGTTTTGTACCGCGAAAAATTTGCTGGGATGTACTCATCAAAGGCTTATTCCTTTGCACAGGTTTGGTAATCTTGTCCATTACTCCATACCGTTGAGAATATACACATCCCACATGGGAAAAATGGGATCTTACCTATGGGTTTATAAAGGTTTGGGCCACTCCATCCATTGCCAATTGGTTTTGGATGTGAACCTCAGATTACTTTATCATGTTATCAGAGCGGGTTACCTACGTGTGCATGTCTCATGGCCACACGGGTTCCACATCATCTAAAGTTGTCCACGTGTATGGCTTGAAAATTCGCCACACGTGTAGAGAATATACACATCCTACATGGGAAAAAAAGGACATTGTCTATGGGTTTATAAGGGTTTGGGCCATTCCATCCATTGCCAATTGGTTTTGGATCACATACATTGTCATTAGTATTTTGGTAATTGTAACTATATATGTTGACCAATGTTGTAGGTGGCCATGGAAATACCTTATACAATGTTGCAAGCAATTTTATATGTGGTCATTACATATCCTACGATAGGCTACTATTGGACTGCTTCCAAGGTTTTTTGGTACTTCTATGCAACCTTCTGTACATTTCTATACTTTGTATACCTTGGGATGTTGTTAGTTTCTTTGAGCTCAGACATGGAAGTAGCTTCGATATTGGCCACTGCAATCTACACCATATTGAATCTTTTCTCCGGCTTCCTCATGCCTGGACCGGTATATATGATTCTAACTCTCCTTTGTTTGAAAGGATGATTCCAACACTCTTCTTAACTGAACAACTAACACTATTTTTCTGGGAATATGTTATGTGCAGAAAATTCCGAAGTGGTGGATTTGGTGCTACTGGATCTGTCCTACATCATGGTCACTAAATGGCCTCCTGACTTCACAATATGGAGACATGGACAAAGAGATATTAATTTTTGGAGAGCATAAAACAGTTGCTTCCTTCGTACAAGATTATTATGGTTTTCATCATGATCTTTTACCCCTTGTGGCTATTGCTCTGATTACCTTCCCAATTGCTTTTGCTTTTCTCTTTGCCTATTTTATAGGGAGATTAAATTTCCAAAGGCGATAGAAACAATATTGGTCAGGGTCTCAGATAAATTTTCATATGCAGTCTCTCCTTCATAGTCTTTGTTCATCCTTATTTTTTATCTAGTCTTAGCCGTTCATGTTTTTATGAATACATATATTTGTTGTCCCTAGACATTCTTGAACTTGGACTTTGTTCTATTTGTTGAGGTCCCATTACAACTTACAAGAGCTCCCTAGTTGGAGATCTGATGCAGAAACCTACAGGGAATTTATGAGTGCCGCATAATAATGTATATCACGGGCCTCTCCATCCATAGCCATTTGGTTTTGGATACAATGAATTTTTGTGGGAGTTTGTTGCATACTCTCCAGATCACCAATATTAGTTCACGAGCTAGGCCTGATGTATGGTTTTGAATATGCTAGGCAAAGCCATGCAGCCTTATATTTTGGATCCATTCAGCACAAGTACTTGAAGCAATGTATAACACTAGGAATTAGAATAAACTTTGTAATGACCAAAAAGATAACATAAGTTCATACAACCATTTGATAAGCAATGAAACTGATGAAACTGATTTACCTGGATTTCTCTTTCTATATTGATTGTACATTGCTGATATCTGTTTATCTTGATTATACATTGCTTGATCTTAGGATGTTGAGATCTAAACTGAAATCTCTAGAATCTAAACTGATCAGCAGTGCTTCAATTGTATTCATTGTAATGACTGATCTTTAGGAACAAAATTGATCAGTAACCATGTATATATGATTGACATACATCAATGAGAATAGAGTGGAAAAAAAAAACACTTCAATCAAATCTGCATTATGGTATCAAGAGCTTTTGTCTAAATGACAACTCCTAAACTCTTCTAGCTCATTTTTTTTTTCTACTATCTGTTCCCTCTCCTTCCCATGGCTACCCCCGCCAACACCACCACCACAACAACATCAAACTTCCTCACCATCAAACTGGACTGTACCAATTACTCCTTATGGTTAGCCAGATTACCCCCCTCCTCAAAAGCCGAAATCTCATGGGTTTTGTTGACCGAACAAAGCCTTGTCCTCCCGCCTTTCTTCGGAATGCAGTTGGCGAATTAACTTGGGTTTCACAGCGTCTCAAGCAGACTCTTCTCTATTTGTCTATCATTCAAGCAATATAAAGCTTTATTTTCTTATATATGTGGATGATATCCTCGTCACTGGCACTCATGCTGATCACATTAGTACTCGATCTTATCACCAATTTGAGTAAACTCTTATCCATGAAAGATTTGGGTCCATTACACTATTTCTTGGGCATTGAAGCTATGCGGTCCTGTCATGGCCTTGCTTTAACTCAAACCAAGTACACTTTAGATCTTCTACACCGCACAAACATGACAGATGCTAAACTTGTTTCAACTCCGGCAGCTACTGGCAAACGTTTGAGTATCATTGTAAAATCCAATCCCAAATATGCTATGGTTGTGACTTCCATCACTCACCAAATTGAACCAAGTTGTTATTCTCAAGCAACCAAGCAACAGGAATGGCGTTCCTCTATGAGCACAGAATTCAATGCTCTCATTCAAGCTGGTACATGGCAGCTCGTTCCCTATTCGCCTTCAATGAATGTCCTTCCCAACAAATGGGTCTTTCGCATCAAAAGGAAACCGGATGGTTCTGTGGAGCGATACAAAGCTCGCCTAGTAGCCAAAGGCTTTCGGCAGCAAGAAGGAGTTGACTATGGTGAAACATTTAATCCGGTAACTAAGCACTCTTCTATCAGATTAATTTTAGCTATAGCAGTTTCTTTTGGATGGACCATTAGACAATTAGACGTTCATAATGCATTTCTCCATGGATATTTGTCAGAAGATGTTTATATGCAGCAACCACAGGGTTTCATTGATCCACAATTTCCTACCCATGTTTGTAAGCTCCGTCGTTCTCTCTATGGCCTTAAACAAGCACCCCGGGCCTGGTTTTCTTGTTTCTCTTCTTATTTGGAGGACTTGGGTTTCACGGCGTCTCAAGCAGACTCTTCTCTATTTGTCTATCATTCAGACAATATAAAGCTTTATTTACTTATATATGTGGATGATATCCTCGTCACTAGCACTCATGCTGATCACGTCAGTACTCTTATCACCAATTTGAGTAAACTCTTCTCCATGAAAGATTTGGGTCCATTACACTATTTCTTGGGCACTAAAGCTGTGCGGTCCTCTCATGGCCTTGCTTTAACTCAAACCAAGTACACTTTAGATCTTCTACACTGCACAAACATGACAGATGCTAAACCTATTTCAACTCAGGTAGCTACTGTCAAACGTTTGAGTATCACCGATGGCACTCCTCTTCATGATGGTACCCAATATCGGAGTGTTGTAGGAGCCTTGCACTACCTAACACTCACTCGCCCTGATATATCATTTGTAGTTAATCAGGTATGCCAGTTTCTGCATTCTCCAACAAATGTGCATTGGGTGGCCGTCAAACGGATTCTCCGTTATCTCAAACACACACCTACCTATGGCTTGTTCTACACTCCAAGCACCTTGAAATTAACAGGTTATAGTGATTCTGATTATGCTGGGGATCCAGACACAAGAATCTCAATAGGTGGCACTTGCATCTACTTGGGTACAAACCTCATTTCATGGAGTTCTAAAAAGCAAAGTGGAGTGTCTCGTTCTAGCACGGAAGCGGAGTATCGTCAATTGGCCTATACTGCTGCACATATTTCTTGGTTTCAAGCTCTATTTCGGGACCTAGCAATGAAACTGATTTACCTTGATTTCTCTTTCTATATTGATTGTACATTGCTGATATCTATTTATCTTGATTATACATTGCTTGATCTTAGGATGTTGAGATCTAAATTGAAAATCTCTAGAATCTAAACTGATCAGCAGTGCTTCAATTGTATTCATTGTAATGACTGATCTTTTGGAACAAAACTGATCAGCAACCATGCATATATGATTGACATACATCATTGAGAATAGAGTGAAAAAAAAAAAACACTTTACTCAAATCTGCATTAACATTATAGAATTTGATTTACAGACAGAACATAAAGCTCTCTAAGATGAGGCACTTGCATGTAGTGCTACCAAAGAAGCATAAGTTCCACCCTTGATACCGATCAGAGTTTCATGCTTTCCTTTCTCTGTAATGACTCCATTTTTCACCACTGCTATTAAATCTGCACCCTTAATTGTGGATAGCTGATGGGCAACCACCACTGTAGTTCGATCCACCATAACTCGATCCAGTGCATCTTGAACCACTCTTTCGGATTCAGCATCAAGAGCACTGGTGGCTTCATCTAGTAGCAATATCTTTGGTGCCTTCATTATAGCTCTTGCAATAGCTACCCTTTGCTTCTGTCCACCTGAGAGTTGGACCCCTCGCTCACCTACTATTGTATCATAGCCCTGCATTGTTTGGCATACATACATATAATGCTTCAACATTCATAGTTTGACATTTCTAATTTTAATTGACTATCCATTCTCATAATCTCATTTACAAAATTGACAACTTGTTAATTCAGTACCTACATGTTGTAAACTACTAATGAACTTGTGAGCATTTGCCAATTCTGCTGCAGCTATAATTTCAGCCTCGGTTGCACTCCCTTCCTTTCCATATGCAATGTTGGCTCTGATAGTGTCATTAAAAAGTAGAGGCTCCTGGCTCACCAGCCCCATCTGCTGCCTCAACCACTTCAGCTGTAATGTTTGCATTTCAGTACCATCTAATGTAATGTGACCTGAATCAGGATCATAAAATCTCTGCAGCAATGAGATCACTGTTGATTTCCCACTTCCGCTTTCTCCAACCAGAGCAACTGTCTGAATAATATAACTCAAATTGGTAAGTTCAATTTTCCTTTATGTATTGAGAATAGGAAAAAGAAAAAAAAAAAATTAATAGTACAGTACACTAAAGTTACCTGCCCATAGTGAATGGTCAAGCACAGATCCTGGAATATTGGTACATTAGGTCTATTTGGATACTTGAAACTAACATGCCAAAATTCAATTTCTCCCTTCAAATTTTCTATAGTTGTTCCGGAGTTATCACTAGCATCTATTTTTGATTTCCGGTCAAGAATTGCAAATATTGAAGCAGCAGAGCTCTTTCCTTTGCTTGCATCAGGGGCTAAGGAACCCTGTTGAGACAGTGCCACAGCTGTCATAGTGAGGGCAAAGAAAACCTGCAATCCAGGAGAGTAAAATTTTATCTATGGACTTACATGGGGTAAACTTATTCTCAAGTAATGGGTCTAAGGCAGAACAACTTACCCGAAAAACATCTGGGAATGTCGTCTTGCCTGCTCCAACAAGTTGTGCCCCTGCATAGAAACTGCATGCATATACAGAAAAGAGCAAGAAGAGTGATAGCCCAAAGCCTATTCCACTAACTATACCTTGTCTTATCCCTGCCTTGATAGGACCTTCACATTTTGTCTGGTACAACTTAATAATCTTTTCCTCAGCACAAAAGGAAGCAATTGTTCTAATACTCCCCACAGCATCGGTGGCTACTTGGCTTGCATCTTCATACATTTTCTGCAACCATTTACTATATCAGTGAATAGAAGACTGCTCATGTATATAAAGTAGTATTCCTGCATGTCAGTCATGAGAAAGCTTCATATAATACATAAAAGAAAAGAAAAAAAGAATTTGGAGCAATACCTTTGCATTTGAGCTTAATCCTTTCAGGACCTCGATTTGAAAATATCCACTTATTCCTAGTAGAGGCAGCATAAGAAGAATAATAAAAGCAAGTTGCCAGTTTGCCAAAAAAGCAATAACCAAGCCAGCAATTGTAGTTGATGCATGCATAACAGCCAAACTGAGAGCATCTCCAACCAACCCTCGCAGAGAAGCTGCATTTCCTGAAAGCCTTGCACCAAGTGCACCACTCGAGTGCTCGGCTTCATCAAACCAACTTGCTTCCATATAAATGACCTTCTCAAAGCATAGTGATCGGATTCGTCTTATTAACTTACACCCTGCCACAGCAAAGAAGTATGCTCTCACTGGATGCGCCAAGAGAGCCACCACTCCAATAACAACAAAAATTAACGCCCAAAGTTTTGAGTCCTTTCGGAGCTGATGAGGTGGATCAAAGAAGGTCTTGATTACGCTAGATATTAGCACCCCAAAAATAGGCAAGATTACGCCACAGATTGCTGCAGCTATAGAACCTAGAAGTAGTACTGGGATTTCTGTCTTGTTCAGATAAGCCAGGCGGCTAAGTGAGACTTCCGGATGCACTTCTATCGATGCAGATAGAATGTCAGGTTCTGCAGGAGCTATTTCAAAGACACCGGTTACAGTAGGAGCACCATGTGAGATTGAAAATGAGTGACTACGGCGACTACTATTTCCTATTTCTGATGACCCCAGACTTATGGATCTAAAGGAAGAAAGTTTCCGAAAACTTGAGGAAATTTCTGGCCTTTCATGATCATTTTGAGCATCATGTTCTGACACATTGCTAATTTCTTGCAATCTTATAAGTTGGCTATATGCACCATCAGGATCCTTAACCAGCTCAGTATGTGGTCCTGCTCAATTGAAAACATTAGTATCTGCGATACTCATAAATTAAAAGTATGTGATGTAACATGTTGAAATACTGACAGAAGTGTTAGTAAAATCATGATTGTAACATGTTGAACTACTGACAGAAGTGTTAAAAAATGCATTTACCTTTTTCAACAATTTTTCCGCGATGTATTACTGCAATTGTATCAGCAGTCCTCACTGTGCTCAAGCGATGGGCTACAATGACAGTAGTCCTGTTAACCATAATTCTGTCCAATGCCTCTTGAACAACTCTCTCAGATTCTACATCAAGAGCGCTTGTTGCTTCATCCAAAAGCAGAATTCTTGGGTTCTTCAGAATTGCTCTTGCTATGGCAATTCTCTGCTTTTGGCCCCCAGATAGCTGAGTTCCATGTTCACCAACCATTGTATCTAGTCCCTGAAAAAGGAAAGGAAAAAAAATTAGAAAGGAGAAGAAAAAGTAACTAAAAGAGGGGAGTTGTGCTAAACTAATTAGAAAGGAAAAAACTAAAATAAACTTAAATAAAAAAGTACAATCTAATTTGACCTGAGGTAGTTTGTCTATGAATTTTGCAGCATTGGCCAGCTCAGCAGCAGCCCTCATTTCTTTAGTTGTTGCATCATCCTTTCCATAGCCAATATTATCTTTAATGCTACCACTAAACAAAACAGGTTCCTGACTTACAAGGCCTATTTTCTGTCTGATCCATTTCAGTTGAAACTCTTTTAGATTGTTCCCATCAATAAGAACTTCACCAGCCTGGGGATCATAAAATCTCTCAATCAAACTGATGACAGTTGATTTACCACTTCCGCTTTGTCCAACCAAAGCAACAGTTGCACCACTAGGTATCGAGAGAGAAAATCCGAGGAATATTTGCTCATCCGGTCTTGCAGGATAACTAAAATAAACATCCCTCAGTTCAATGTCTCCGCGGATCTCTTGTGATTTTAGTCCTCTGGTGTCATACACATCTATATCTGGCTTTCTGTTGATTGTCACAAACATCTTATAAGCTGCAGCTTGTCCTGCAGAAAATGCACTCACGCATGGAGATGCTTGCCCGAGGGAGCTGAAATTTTGCAAAAAATACATTGATCTTTTGCCTAGCATATCATACATAAAATATGGAGTGAAGGGGATAGGAAAGTAATGTATACATTTCCAAATGGCACAGGAATTTAACTTACAAAGAACCAGTGAATACAGCAAAAATCACATTGATGACGTCTCCTGCATTGTACCCCTTTTCAAGTATCATTTTGCCACCATACCATATAGCCAATGCATAACTGCAGAATAAAGTAAGAATAACCGTACCAAGACCCACTCCTGATGCTAAACCCTCTTGCACACCAGACTTGTAAGCTTTAGCTAAGGAGTTGTTGTACTTAGTTATAGCTTGATTCTCCCTCGTAAATGACGCAACCTATATAAGGTAGAAACCTCCAATGTTATTACCATAGAAAGAAAAAGACATAACAATTTGTGTTTTGAAGACTGAAATGCATACAGTTCTGATTGAACCAATTGTCTGCTCTACCACAGTTGCTCCAACTGAATAAGCAGCTTGTCCGCGGGATGCCAACTTCCTTATAGTGAGGCTCATGACAGCACCAGACAAGATAATAGGGGGAATAGAGGTGATCATGACAACGGTGAGATGCCATCCCTTGGCAAATGCTATAACAAAACCTCCTATAAATGTTGCAACTAACTGGATAAAAGTTCCTACCTGCAATAGGAGAATGAAAGAAATAAATAAAAGGATTGTTAATTGTTGAAGGCAATACCTAGAGGCTTTTTATGTGGTGTGTAGTCAAATTCGTACTTTCTCCCCCATGGCCTCTTGAATGAGCACAGTATCACCTGACATTCTCCCAACAATTTCCCCAGTATTAGCTTCTTTATCAAAAAAACCAACATCTTGCCTCAGTATTGTTTTCAGGTATAAACATCTTATTCGTGCAGCCTGTCTCTCTCCGGTGATCATCCAGCAAGACATCTCTGTCACATACAAAATCACAAGTAAAGTCATCAGTTTTGGAAAAGAAAGACTAGTAAATTAGCCAGATATGGTAATTAAGTTTTCTGCCAGCAAGGAACTGAATGTGCTTACGTGAAAATGCAGCAGCAGCAGCCCCTACAGCCAAGTAAACGAACTTTAGTGCTACCTGATGAGGATGGTTAATCAGCCACAGTATATTTGATCAAACATAGTTAGTACTAAAATTTGTGCTGGAAATGAACTACATTGTAATGAGCAAATATAGAAATATATACTCAAGTCAGTAATCACAATATAAAGTAAGGAAGAAATTAAAGATGTAATTGATTATGATAAAGTCAAAATGAATTGATTTTTTAGCTTAATATTTCAAATTCAAGTGGATGATAAGATTAAGAAAGATACTTAATTTAACTCTCCATAATCAGAAGGGCATATTAGATATATCAAAAAAATGAGAAAAACTATTAATCATAGACATATACTCTATATGGAAGGTTTGCTTATGTAGAGTGGGTGTAAATTGAAAGAAAAATATTTATGGGTTTTTCTCAATAGATCGAAGCTTATATTTTTGAGTTTATCTCTAATTTTCTGTACTATATTTACTTAATTATATGCACTAGAGAATTGTTTAATGCGGAACTTGTGTCTTGCCTCTTTTAGCAATATATAATAGACCAGGGAAACAAAAGAATATGGAAAGTTGAAGTTGAATTTTCTTTTTGTTTCCATAGTTGACTATGCTCAATTATAGTTAAAAATATACAAGTTGCACCAACACAGACGACTACGTATTAGTAATTTGCATAAGAAATACACCTGTTGCAACTTTCTAAAGATAATAATGAAAATTGGTACATGTTTAGTAAGCAAATATTTTTTGTTTTTATAGCACAGACGTATTAAGCACCTACAGTACACACTATTAACTGTACTAGAAAGGTAAATTAGTGAAAAAAAAATTATGATTGATCTTACCTGGGAAACTAAACTAACCACATTTTTGGTATTCGTAGTTTCTCCAAAGGAGTTAATCACTTCTCCCATGATCACGGTCATTAGAGGCAGACATAGTCCATTTCCAATTGCGCCGATCATACCAACAGACATTAACAGGCAATCCATGGAATCAGCAAATGAGAAAAGCTTGTAGTATGGTACTGTATTGGTTGCTTCCTCCTTGCTCTTATTGCCAGAAGTATTTTCTTGGTTGTTTTTGAATTCTACTGCGTTTGCTGATGCTGTTTCTGCTGGCTCTGTGGCAAAATCTCCATCCAACTGTTTTTTGTGATCATCAGCCATGTTTTCGACAGTAATAGCACTACTACTTGCTATATGTACTTGAACACAGTCGAGCAACTAAGAGAAGTTGCATAATAAGATCAGAGCTGCAGGAGAAACAGTTATGCAATTTAGTCGATGAAACAAAAAATCAATATGAGCAAGAGAAAAAGAATTTACCACTTTTCCCGGATATTGGTTGATGAAGATGGTGTAGCTAATCCCATATGAAACTATTGATTGGTAAATTAGATATATAGTAGTCTGCACAACACTGTAGTTGCTGGTCCTTTTATATTACCATTATAATAATCTTGGTCAACCTATGTTTTACTTATTCCTGAGCATAATCAATTACTCAAAAATTGCTGTAATCTTGCTGTAATATTCCTGGGAATATACAATTGTCCAACAGCTCTTCCCTGTGTCAACTGAGCGCAAAGATTTGTACCATGAAAGGTTTGCTGGAAAATATTCATCAAAGGCTTATTACTTTAAATAGGTTCAGAAATCTTGTAGATCACTACTATACACTCGTTTGTATTTCGGTTGTAACTATATATGTTGCTCAATGTTGTAGGTCATGGAAATACTCTGTACAATGTTACAAGCAATCTTGTATGTGGTAATTACTTACATATATATAGAAAGAAGCCTCGCTTCCAAGGTCTTATCCAGAGCTAGGCCTCGCTTTGAAATTTCAGAGCGAGGTTAGGGTTTAGGGTCACTTTTGGGTCGCATATCCACATCTCAACCGTTCAGTTTCTAGGCACTAATGTATAGATTATCTCTGCAAAATTTCAACGAAATTGATGGTCTTTAAGGTATCTAACTCGCTTAAACAAATGGATGACTGAATCTATCCAACCTGAACCATACTAGCTTTAAGGCAGTTATCAATGCTTTAACGACCATCAATTTGGCTGAAATTTTGCAAGGATGATCTATACATTAGTACTTAGAAACTGAACGGTTGAGATGTGGATATGAGACCCAAAAGTGACCCTAAACCCTAACCTCGCTCTAAAATTTCAAAGCGAGGCCTCGCTCTAGATAAGATCTGTATATATATATATATATATATATATATATATATATATATATATATATATCCAACAATAGGCTACTATGGGACTGCTTCCAAGGTTTTTAGCCTGTTTGCTCAAAAATCGTCTCGGCCGCGTGTCGCTGGGCCTAGGGCTTCTTTGGCTTACACGTGTCCTTCTGGAGTGGTGACGTGTGAGCGGGCGTGCCAACTCACGGCCGGTAGGCCAAGCGAGGTTTTGTTCTAGATTGTAGATCTTGCGCCGATCTGACTTCCGATGATCAGTTGATTGTGGGCCGAGGAAGGATCGATCTCGGCCGCGTGGTTCCCTATGCCTTGAATGCAAGGACTTTAGCACGAATCGGCCTTACCTAGCCGCAGTGCTGTGTAACTCGGTGATTGAGGTGAAAGTGAAGTGATGATGATTCTTTTTGTGATTTTGTATAAAGTAAATGACGTAAAGTAAACAACACGAAATAAATAACATAAATGCAAGTGCAGGTAAAGAAAGTGCAGCAATGTAAAGGTGCAGCAAATAAAGTGCAGGAAGATAAAGAACAAGAATGTAAATCGCGGGAAATAAAATGCAGCAAACTGAACAGCGAAAAGATAAATTGCATGAATGTAAAGAGCCACAAAGTAAAGTGCAGGAAAGATAAATACCAGTAAAGAAAGCGATAAGATAAACACGTAAAGATTGATATGTGTTGCTGAAATGTTGAAATGTATTGAGATAAAATTTGAGTAATCGCGTAGAGCGTTTGGTCGAGGACCTTTAACAATGAAACCTATGGTCCTTTTTATAGTGAAACTAAACTACTGATGACACGTTTACTTATTTGGAATGGAAAATAATCATGAATCGGAGACAACTGGAATGAGAGAACAAAGGAATCGGTATTGATTCCGGAGGAGTTGATTCCTAAACCCATCTCCCCCCTTCGTAATCAAATTCCTGAGTATTCAGGAATCGATTCCTTATAAGGAGGTGAGACCTACACCAATTCCGATTCCTTCATGTGTTAGTAAACGCAGGAAAACTTTTATCCGGAATCATTCCGATTCCTTTATGTGTTAGTAAACGTAGGAATAGTTTTACCCCGTAATCATTCATTTCCATTCCAAGTAAGTAAACGTGCCCTGAATGAAGGAAAAGAAGCAATCTCAACCTTTACAGCTAAGACCGCATTGATTACAAATAGAACAGTATTCATGTTTGTGATATCATTATCAATGATTGATTCTATCATGAGTAATCAATCAGGTCTTGTAACTGATGATTGGCAATAACACTTCATGATGCTCATTCAAGTTAATTGCCCCAAACTTCGGTAACATTTCTCGATTGTGACAATCAACCTCTTTGATGTGCTGCGGCTGCGGTCATTCATTATGACTTGTGAGTCCACGGTCATTCATTAAGCTTTGTGATTCATTTGATCTCTTCCGATTTAATTAACGGCTTTCTGCACAAGTTATTTTTTGTCATAAATTTGACAATAAACATTTAATGTGCCGCGGCTAATTGGCCGCGGTCCTTCATTAGGCCTTGCCAAATGTAGGTTCAAACATAGCCATTTCTATGCAACCTTCTGTACATTTCTATACTTTATGCTTCTTCAAATGCATCAAATGGAAGTTCATTATCATACAGAGCTTTATGTTACTACTGATATATTGCAGTACAGACTAGAAATAAGAAATGCAAGTTTCTGGACAGAGGTAAGAAAGAGAAATAGATCCTTCTTTCTTTTTCGGCATCTTTAAAGCTGTTTACAGCAGCACATTATTGCATTTAATTTACAGAAAGAACAGAAAACACTCTAAGATGAGGTACTTGCATGTAGTGATACCAAAGAAGCATAAGTTCCACCCTCGATACTGATCAAAGTCTCATGCTTTCCTTTCTCTGCAATGACTCCATTTTTCACCACTGCTATTAAATCTGCACCCTTAATCGTGGACAGCCGATGGGCAACCACAACTGTAGTTCGATGCACCATAACTCGGTCCAGTGCATCTTGAACCACTCGTTCAGATTCAGCATCAAGAGCACTGGTGGCTTCATCTAGTAGTAATATCTTTGGTGCCTTCATTATAGCTCTTGCAATAGCTACCCTTTGCTTCTGTCCACCAGAAAGTTGAACCCCTCGTTCACCCACTATTGTGTCATAACCCTGCATTGTTTTCTCAACATAACAAACATTAATATTTAAAATACATTATTGGAAATGGCTGAAAGAATCAATCGACAAACTTCTTTATTTCTTATACATACCTGTTGTAAACTACTAATGAACTTGTGAGCATTTGCCAATTCTGCTGCTGCTATAATTTCAGCCTCAGTTGCCTCTCCTTCTTTTCCATATGCAATGTTGGCTCGGATTGTGTCATTAAACAATAGGGGCTCCTGACTCACCAGCCCCATTTGCTGTCTCAACCACTTCAACTGTAATGTTTGCATTTCTGTACCATCTAACGTAATTTGACCTGAATCAGGATCATAAAAGCGCTGCAACAATGAGATCACTGTCGACTTCCCACTTCCACTCTCTCCAACCAGAGCAACTGTCTGAATATATTAACTAAAAATGATAAGTACATTGTTTTATTTTCTGTACTGATAGTTGGTTAAAAAACAACAGTACAGCACACTAAATTACCTTGCCATGGCGAATGGTCAAGCAAAGATCCTGAAAGATGGGCACATTAGGTCTATTCGGATATTTGAAACTAACATGGCGAAACTCAATTTCTCCCTTCAGATTTTCTATTGTTGTTCCGGAGTCATCACTTGAATCTATCTTGGATTTCCGGTCAAGAATTGCAAATATGGAAGCGGCAGAGCTCTTTCCTTTACTTGCATCCGGGGCTAAAGAACTCTGCTGATGAGTCAATGCAATAGCTGTCATAGTGAGAGCAAAGAAAACCTGCTAACCAGGAGAGCAAGATGTTAGCAGTGGACTAATAAGTTAGTTCTTATATAAAGGATACTTAGCAGAGAAAATAAAACATTTGTCTCTTGAAGCAGAACAACTCACCCGAAAAACATTAGGAAATGTTGTCTTGCCTGCTGCAACAAGACGAGCCCCAGCATAAAAACTGCATGCATATACAGAATAAAGCAAGAAAAATGATAGCCCAAAACCTATGCCACTAACTATCCCTTGTCTTATCCCACTCCTGATAGGGCCTTCACATTTTGTCTGGTACAACTTGATCACCTTTTCTTCAGCACAAAAGGAAGCAATTGTTCTAATACTCCCCACAGCATCCGTGGCTACTTGGCTTGCATCTTCATACATTATCTGAAACCATTTAGAATATCAGTAATGATCAACAAGACTACACCTATACATACATATAGAGAGTAAAACTTATGTCAGCTGTGAAACAATTAACTTTATAGGTTCATACATAATAGAAAAGGAAAATGATCGAACTATATATAAAACCAAGTAATTACCTTTGCATTTGCACTTAATCCTTTCATGAACTCGACTTGAAAATATCCACTTATTCCTAGTAGAGGCAGCATAACAAGTATTATAAGAGCAAGTTGCCAATTTGCCACAAAAGCAATAACCAACCCGGCAATTGTTGTTGATGTATTCATGACAGCTAAACCTAGAGCATCTCCAACAATCCCCCGTAGGGAAGCTGCATTTGTCGAAAGCCTTGCTCCAATTGCACCACTCGAGTGATCAGCTTCATCAAACCAACTTACTTCCATGTAAACCACCTTCTCAAAGCATAGTGAACGGACTCGTCTTATTAACTTGCACCCAGCTACAGCAAAAAAGTATGCTCTCATTGGATGTGCCAAGAGAGACACCACTCCAAGAACAATAAATATTAATGCCCAAAACTTGGAATCCTTTCGGAGTTGATGAGGTGGCTCAAAGAAGGTCTTGATTATATTGGATATCAACACCCCGAAAATGGGCAAGGTTATCCCATTGACTATTGCAGCTATAGTACCTAGGAATAGCACTGGGATTTCTGGCTTATTCAGGTAAGCCAGGCGTCTAAGTGAGACTTGTGGATGCACTTCTGATGATGCTGAAGCCGGAATATCAGGTTGTATTTCAAGGACACCGGTTATGGTGGGTGCACCATGTGAGATTGAGAATGAGTAGCTGCGTCGACTACTGATTCCTCTTCCAGATGATCCCCGACTTATGGAGCGAAAGGAAGGAAGTTTTTGAAAACTTGAAGAAAGTTCTGGCCTTTCATGATCATTTTGAGCATTTTGTTCTGACACACTGCTAATTTCTTGCAACCTCATAAGCTGGCTATATGCACCATCAGGATCCTTAACTAGCTCAGTATGTGGTCCTGCTCATTTGAAAAGCATTAGTCGTATCATTTTGTGCTGGACAAGAAAACAGTTGGAAAATGATGATTTTGAGATAACAATGACAATGACAACAAATGCATTACCTTGCTCAACAATTGTTCCGCGATGTATCACTGCAATGGTATCAGCATTCCTTACTGTGCTCAAGCGGTGCGCTACAATGACAGTAGTCCGACTAACCGTAATTCTGTCCAATGCCTCTTGCACAACTCTCTCAGATTCTGCATCAAGAGCACTTGTTGCTTCATCTAAAAGAAGAATTTTTGGGTTCTTTAAAATTGCTCTGGCTATAGCAACTCTCTGCTTTTGGCCCCCAGATAGCTGAGTTCCATACTCACCAACCATTGTATCTAGTCCCTAAACCCAAAAATCACAATACTATCAATTAGAAAGAAATGGAACTCAAGGACTGGAGTTGTGCTAAATATTTGGTAATGTCTACATATATTTTCATCTTTGTGTCACGAAAATTCAGATATACACAAATACAGGAAGCTATAATCTAATTTGACCTGAGGTAGTTTGTCTATGAAATTAGCAGCATTGGCAAGCTCAGCAGCAGCCCTTATTTCTTCAGTAGTTGCACCATCCTTCCCATAGCCAATATTATCTCTAATGCTGCAAGTAAACAAAACAGGTTCCTGGCTGACAAGCCCTATTTTCTGTCTGATCCAATTCAGCTGGAACTCTTTGAGATTAATACCGTCAATAAGAACTTCACCAGCCTGTGGATCATAAAATCTCTCAATCAAACTAATTACGGTCGATTTACCACTTCCACTCTGTCCAACCAAAGCAGCAGTTGCACCACTAGATATTGAGAGTGAGAATCCATGGAATATTTTTTCATCCGGTCTTGCAGGATAACTAAAAGAAACATCCCTAAGTTCTATGTCTCCACGAATGTCTTCTGATTCCATCCCATTAGTGTCATAAGCATCTATATCTGGCTTTCTGTTAATTGTCTCAAACATCTTAAATGATGCAGCTTGTCCAGCATGAAATGCACTCACGCATGGAGATGCCTGCCCAAGAGAGCTGAAAATGTAGTAAGAAATTTTGTTATACATTGATCTTTGCTAAAGCATACATATAATTTGGAGTGAAGGGGATAGTGCAAATATATGAACATGTCCAAGTAGTACAATGATTGATGCAACTTACAAAGAGCCGGTCAATAAAGCAAAAATCACATTCATGACATCTCCTGCTTTATATCCCTGTTCAAGTATCGTTTTTCCGCCATACCATACTGCCAAAGCGTAACTGCAGAATACAACAAGCACAACCATACCAAGACCCAACCCTGATGCCAAACCCTCTTGCACACCAGACTTGTAAGCTTTAGTTAAGGAGTTGTTGTACTTGGTTATAGCTTGCTTCTCCCCCGTAAATGATGCAACCTGCATCAGGAAGAACCAATCGCATTTACATCTATAAAAGAAGGAAAAGGAAGGGACAGTGTTTTCGAGACAAGAATGCATACAGTTCTGATAGAACCAATGGTCTGCTCTACAACAGTTGCTCCAACTGAATATGCCTCTTGTCCACGGGACGCCAACTTCCTTATAGTGAGGCTCGTGACAGCACCGGATAAGATAAGAGGGGGAATAGAGGTTAGCATGACAAGGGTGAGACGCCATCCCTTGGCAAAGGCTATAACAAAGCCTCCTATGAATGTAGCAACTAACTGGATAAAGCTTCCTACCTGCAATGGGAGAATGAAAGAAATAAAGGGTTATTGGGAAAATGGCAACAACTTGACGCTTTTTATGTGGCACGTAACAAAAATTACAAAATACACACTTTCTCCCCCATTGCTTCCTGAATGAGCACAGTATCCCCCGACATCCTGTCAACAATTTCCCCAGTGTTAGCCTCTGTATCAAAAAAGCCAACGTCTTGCCTTAGTATTGTTCTCAAGTATAAACTTCTTATTCTTGCTGCCTGTCTCTCTCCAGTGATCATCCAGCAAGACATTTCTGTCATATGGAAAATCAAAAGTACATCAGTTTCAAAAAAGCAAAACTAGATGGTAAGTTTTATGTCAGCAGAGAATCTGTTGTACATACGTAAAAATGCAGCAGCAGCAGCCCCCAGAGCCAAGTAAACGTACTTGAGAGCCACCTGAGGATAGTTATTTGGCCAAATTAGATGTGATTAAACAGAGTTACTTATATAGTTACTTGTTTGCACAGTTTGAAAAATAACAAACACCAGAGAATTGCTGATCTTTTGGTGGAGTATCCATATATCTTATTTTAGCAACTAAATTATAGACAACAGGGAACCAAAATAAATAATGGAAAATTGAAGATGAATTTTGTTCCTAGTGTTTGCATATACTAGTTGACTAAAATATAGTGTAAAATATATATATACAACCTGCAACAAAACAGATGACCGTATATGTAATTCTCATGCATATACTATTTTTCAAGAATTTTCCCATTCATACACTTTCTAAAGATAACAGAAAATACACTTTACAAAGCAAAAGTACTATTCATAAGTGTATATATCAACAATATACACACATTATCTTGACATACTACATATACTATTCTGTATTGCACATGTAAATCTGATCTTACCTTGGAAACTATACCAACCACTTTATTGATACTCGTAGTTTCTCCAAAAGAGTTGATCACCTCCCCCATGATCACGGTCATTAGAGGCATACATAGTCCATTTCCGATAGCACTGATTGTACCAACAGACATTAACATGTAATCCAGGGAATCAGCAAATGAGAAGAGCTTGTAATATGGTACTGTGTTGGTTGCACCCTCCTTGCTCTTGCCTGCAGTATCCTGCTTGTTGTTTTCGGAATCTGCTGCCTTTGTTGATGCCATGGCCGGCTCTTTTAATACATCTCCATCTGACTGTTCTTCGTGATCAGCCATGTTTTCAACAGCAGTAATTGAGCTGCGAAATATATTTTTGAACAGAAGCAACTAGGAGTAATTGAATAATAAGATGAGAGCTGCAAGAGAAACAGATATATGCAACTTAGTCAATATGAAACAACTAATCAATATGTTAAATTTAAACTACAAGAACTTGCTCACTTTTTCCGGATAATGGTTGATGAAGATGAGCCGAGGTGAAATAATTGATTGGCAAATCACTTATATAGTAGTCTGTGTCTAACACGTAGTCACCGGTCCTTTCTTATTACAAAGGATTTTTGTCCATTTAACTCATTTTCAGAGATTTTTTTTCTCACTTACCCCATTAAGTTTTTTTAATTCTCTCTTACCCAAAACACTCTAAAGGAGGTCTTCCCTAATACCCCATTAAGATTTTTTTTTTGTTTTTTATTTTTTTTTAATACTATTTTACCCTCACCCCTTTGTTACTTAGAGAGAGAAAAAATAGAAGAGAGAGAAACTATATGAGACTTCGCCAGAGCTCGGCCCGTCACCGGCAGCCGCCCACCTGACTTTTCTGAAAACCTCACTGGAAATGTTTATTGCCCCCAATAGACATCTATTACCCCCCAATAGTGGGGCATTAGACCTCTATTGCCCCCCAATAAAATTTTCGGTTGCTGGAATGGAAACTAATCTTTCTAAAATTAGACAAATAAAACTTTGATTTAAGAAAAAAAAACGAAAATATTTTGTCAATTCAAAACATCTATTGCCCCCAATAGACATTCTTTTTTTTTTCCTTCCTTCTGTCCCATTACTTAAAAAAATAAAAATTAGAAAAAAACCGATTTAGGCACCCAGAAACTACTCTGGGCATCCACCCCTCAACCTTTCTTCGCCTGGCCGGTTTTCGCCGGTTGCAGACCCTCATATAGAAGAGGCGTCGTGCTGGAGAGAGATAGAGAGAGCAAAGAGCGACGACAACGCTCAGATCGACCGGAAGTTTGGCCTCTCCATCGATGATCTCAGAGCTTCGTCGAGGTAGCTTCGAGGCGAGGCGGCGCTGTTTTGTGGCTTTGATCGAGATTGAGTTCGACTCCGGTAGCTACTACCGGAGCTTCAGGCTTGGACGCCATGGCCGTATGTCTTCCAAGATTGTGATGCTGGAGTTCGACACCACGGTGGAGGTGATCGGAGAGAGAGAAACCGGATGTAGAAATCAAGGAGGGGGGGGAGGAGAGAGAAAGACTGTGAGAGAGTCGCACTGGAGAGTGAGTGGCATGCATATACTGTAGTTTGTTAATTATGTCAAGGGCAAAATGGTCATTTGATGTTAAATTGGGTTAGTGAAGCAAAAATTCGTTGGAATATGGAAGAAAAAGAAGACTACATGGAGTGTGGAAGAGAACAATATGTAACACGAGAGGACAATAGCAAAAAGGATCAAATAGTCAACTACATGACATCTTATTTTCTAGTTTCTTGACTTTTGGAATTGGCTAGCTCTTCTCCTCACTGGGTTGACAAAATTGATATGCACATTTACTACTATTAGAGCAACTCCAACAACTTTCTTATAATTTTTGTAGTATAGGGAAGCAAAAGTCAAAGCTTTAACCTTTTTTTCTTCTCTCAGGCAACTCCAACAGTTTCCCTATAATTTCTGTATAATAGAGAAGCAAAAGTCAAAGCTTTAGCATCTTTTTCTTCTCCAACTCCAACAGATTCTCTATTTTACAGCAATCTCTAAAATCACCATATTCTTCCTTAAATTTTAGAGATTGCTGTAAATATAGGGAATTTGGTTTTCTCTTTCCTCACTTTCTCTAAAATAGGGATAATTATAGGAAATCTGTTGGAGCAAAAGAGTCTAATTTTTCCCTAAAGTAGAGAAAAATCAAAATATGGGGAAGCTGTTGGAGTTGCTCTAACTCCAACAGATTCCCTATTTTACAGCAATCTCTATAATTCTTCCTCAAATTTTAGAGATTGCTGTAAATTTAGGGGATTTGGTTTTCTCTTTCCTTAGTTCCTTAGAGAAACTCCAACACTTAGAGCAACTCCAACAGCTTCCCTATAATTTCTGTATTATAGGGAAGTAAAAGTCAAAGTTTTAGCCTCTTTTTCTTCTTCAACTCCAACAGATTCCCTATTTTACAACAATCTCTAAAATCTCCATATTCTTCCTTAAATTTTAGAGTTTGCTGTAAATATAGGGAATTTGGTTTTCTCTTTCCTCACTTTCTTTAAAATAGAGATAATTATGGAGAATCTGTTGGAGCAAAAGTGGCTTATTTTTCCCTAAAGTAGAGAAAAATTAAAATATGGGGAATCTGTTGGAGTTGCTCTTAGTTCCTTTATTATCTTTAAAATAGGGATAGTTATAGGAAATCTATTGGAGTAAAAGAGACTTATTTTTCCTTAAAATAGAGAAAAAAAATAAAATATGGGGAAGCTGTTGGAGTTGCTCTTAGTTATGAAATTACATATAGGGAAGAATATCAATAATGATTTTTTTTTTGGTGAATAAATCAATAATAATTATTTGAAGTTTATTTTATGGTGATGTTATTTAGATTAAAGTAAAGTTATCTAGATAGCGGCTCAATTTGGACGTAAGCTGAAGAAGGTGGATAATTATTTAACATTAATAAATGTTTTAAGTTTTACATTATTCACTCAAAGTTTACTGTGGATGATGAAACAGTTGTGCAATTTAGTCAATGAAAAATTAATATGAAAGACAAAATGAACTTGTCACTTTTACCACAATTAGCTTGTGAAATAATTGATCTGACAGATATATGACTTTTCAATGTTTATCATTTCAGAAAAAAAAAATTGAGGAACAATCTCAAATCATGTACCTTGTTAAAATGAAGTGTGTCCCATTCTCTGTTATGGCAAAAGAGATATCAATTTGCATGAGACCTCATCTAACATTGCGGCCGAATAACAATATCATTAGAACTGATATATAAAGTCAAAAGCAAGCATAAATATAGCTCATTAGAGCAGCAACAGTAGGCTCACTATTGTGTGGACACTCAATTGCGGTACAACATCACATAATGTCGTAGAAAACTCACACAGTAGCAAATTCCCAAATGATCATTTCCAGCTAAGTTGAAGAAACCATGATCCAGACTTGCCGTCGATTAATGAACGGTATAGACCAAAACCGAATCCCGGCTACCCAATCCCTTACGAAGCTCTATACCCGCCACCAGCTAGTGCACATCTTCAAAACTCAGAAGTCAGAAACTGGACTTGTATTCTTTTCACGAGAACAGTACTGAACAGAAACTGAAGGATGAAGCGTGTGTTTGCAAGGATAGGAAGAGAGTGAATATAAATATAACGTGTAGATAGAGAGAGGAGTAAAATAGTTTCCTATTAGCAGGTGAAGGAGTAGTTTAATTTGGGTAGTTGGTGTCTTGCAGTTTGCAAATGCATTATTTTTTCCTATTTACTCCTTGTAATTATGAGTTTTGAAGTAGCTTAATGAACATGATGCCTAGAGCTGTGGATGCATTGTACTAAAAAAAAACAGAAAAAAAAAATGAACGTAAAAGTACACCTAGAATAAAAGGATATGTAATAGCAGAGTAGTACTGCTACTTCGATTCAGGCCGCAGGATCAACACGTAGACGGCAATGATAAAAGGCTAGGGCAACGTCTCCCTGAAATTGATACCGACAATGAAGAAGTATACCTACCTCATAGTTAATAAAATGACAGATGCAGATGCAGATAGCTTATAATGGTTTGGCATGGGCATATTATTCAAGCCAAGTAGTTTTCTTCCTCTAAAGATAGTAGTGGTCAGATAATATAGTGCGACTCGATCTTCTTCAAATGATAGCACATAGCGAAAGCCGATAGACTAGAATTATGACATTTGAAATACAGAAAGAACAATTCTTAGGTTCACCCCTTGAGTCATATTCACTCTCTTTTGCAATTAACACATAACAACTTTATAATTTTCTAATCTAACCATCCACATTGTATAACGTAATACAAAGATTAACTCTGTGAAAAATCAATCAAATTGAAGACTTTTTAGTTATTTATTTCCATGAAATACATGGATGGTTCATCATAATAGTAGTAAGTATTGTTAGAACCATTCATTTCTTTGATTTAATTAGATAATTAAACGATTTCCGATTCGATTGATTTTTTTACAAAGATGATATTTAAAGGCTAATTTGAGATATGGACAGTTGGATTATAAATTTATTAAGTAAAAGTATGTTAATCGAAAATGGGGGTGAATATGCTCGTTCACCCAGGGGTGAATCTAAGAATTGTCCATACAGAAATTCCCGAGCCTCGATTTCTATATATGGAAAGGATTTGATTGTCATCAATGTTGATTGAGATGGAAACTCAAAACACCATAACATTAACATGTGTCCCATTATCTGTACATTGAAGAGGACAATCCCATTATCCCATTACCAGTTGTCACCTCCCAACCACATATGCGGCCTGCGGCCACCATCATATTTACTCCGATGAGCCCTCACGCCAATTAAAAACCCTTCAGATAAGTGAGTAGTTGGACCTAATTAGTTAAATGATGGCTAAATTTAAAGCTATTGATTTTCCTTATTCTCCTACAAATATGTCGATTGTAGTGTAGGGAAATAAGGGTCTCCCGCAGAGGATTAAGTTAAATTAAATGCTTCAACAAAAGTAAAAAAAAAAAGTGACTGCAGCTCCTACTGAACAGCAGTCTGAAAACAAACTAAAAACCTAATAAAAACAACCCAGAAAAATACGAAAATTTACAGAGATGTACTAGACACACAAGGAATCCAGCACACAATTTAGAAATTTTTGGAGTTCGTTTACTATGAAAATAAAATATGTTAACACAGAGGACAGAAAGAAAAACGAAACTGATCTAACAGATTTGAGATTAGTTGATATCAAGATGATGAAACTAGCTAGGCAGGAAGTATCCACCCCCAACAATCATACACAACACAATTTGTCCAATTTACTACCAATTAACTTAGTTGAAGATGCTCAGGTTGGCTCAGTACGCTTGAACACAACCTATTACCCTTTCTTACTTTGTACGCTAGGCAGGAAGTGCTCTACACCTAGACTATTCCCAAGCAATGCAACCTAAAGGTACATTTATTAGATTAAACATGCAGAGATTATTAAGTTTGAAAAGAGTTTGAGCAATCACTAGGCATCGCAAATAACTTAATGCCCTGCTAAACCTAGGGTTTTGTTTACTTGCTAGTGAAAACTACCAATTACTTCTCTAGACAATTTGAGGAATCCAACTATCACTACTAGAATTTTCCTCATACACATCGGCCAGAAACCGATGTAAAAAAAAAATTGTACCGATGTGTTAGTGGGTGATGTAAAAGATCGCAAAAAAATAGACATCGGTTAAAAACTGATGTCCCATATAACAATAAATATCAGATTATGTTCCAGAATCGATGTTAAACTGCTATTATGATCACAAATTGGTGTTTTTAGATATTGTTAAATCTTCATATTTATGCATATCATGGATAGGCAAAATGGTAGTATGCATTTTATATTAATAACTCGATGTGCACTGAAGAAAGAGACATCGATTTTTGTTTCCAATCTGATGTATCATCTCTTTAATGACATCGTTTTTGAAGTTTAATGCTGATTTGAAATAGACATATATACATCATGTCCTTTGCATGAGCATGATGTCCACTAATTTTGTAATTGCTGCTACCCACACATTTGACAACATGAAATCCCAAATAATTTGAATATGGGGCATTGTATTAATTTGTATCCAACATCTTTAATAGTTCAAAAAATAGGCAAAAGGACCCCAACCAACTTCAAGGCTAGCCTAAAACATATATACCATTGTAATAAGTGTACATGTAGTTTTGTTCACAGTTGCTGCAACAGTACAACGTACTACTCCAAAATGGTTCACAAAAAATCTAGCTAGCCCTACTCAAAATCACTTTGCTAGTCAGCATCTATAGCAAAGTCTGTAAATAGTCAGCCACTTCAATGCGCACCTCGTCAAGTTGCTGTTGGGTGTATCATTTCCGAGTCTTTGCTGCCCACTAGGAATGTATTTCATAACGTAAGTCATAATCATCAGGTAAACGCGCTATTTATAATTAAACTAAAGTTTATATAAACTATAATGCATATACCTTAGTCGGAAATGAAAATGTGTCATCATTTATAATCTCCTTCATGTATCTCAGTACATAATAGCCACATTCATCAATTCCACCCGGTTGTTTAGGTACACCCTATGTATTCACATTATTGAATTAGAAAGTGTACATACTGGGGAGTCTCAACTAAGTTTGGCACTATCGGCTGGGCCCCATCGGTACTCCCAGGTACTATGCCATGGGCCGGGTTCACGACCCTCCATGGAGGGCCTCACATGGGATGCCACCCCGGACACCCAGGGCCCGGGGCAAGTCCAGCACAGCCCATCTATACACAACAAGAGGGCTGATATGACGTCAGAAGAACCTGTGTCCCACATCGAGGATAGGGGGGACTCCTTTCCTATACTCGAATATAAAGACATTAGCACAACCACCTTCGACAGGTAATAACTCCTTTATCCACTATTTAATCTCTACACATCTATTAGTTTCTCACTCAGGCATCGGAGAGGTATAAACCGTCCGGTACGGTTTATCCCTCTAACGTTGTATTCTTGATACAGGATTTAAGAGTTGGATCGGTACCCCAGACGGTATAGCATTCTGTGTGAGGTACCCGGAGAAAGCCACCAGTAACATTGGCCCGCCAGATAGGGGGTGGAGTCATGAATGAGCCAGAAGTGACAGGAGAGGGTAGAAGTGTTGCCCGGGCACTGATATTCTCTCCGGGAACTTCGTCAGCAGACGCTCCAAATGTTCAGGGAGAAATGCATGGTCTTGGATCCTTGGACCCGATAGTCCCGGATCAAGTGACTCCGGTATTGGAGTTGGAGTCTATGCGAGCCGAGATCGCAGCCTTCAGGGAACAATCTAGGATCGATAGGGAAACAAACCGCCTTACGCAACAGAGAATGCAGGATTTGGAAGATGAAAACACAGCGCTGGCCCGAGCACTGGACAGGAGGCACCAGCACAACGAGGCACTCACCCAGGCCCTGGCTAGAGCATCCCAGCTAGCAGCAGGCGTGAACGCTGCCCCGATAACAAGAGACACCAGCACCACCCCAGCACCTCCAACGGAGGGCAGTCAACGGATAATCCAGATACCGGTTGACTTATTCCCGGAAAGCTTAAGGCATCTGCCACCACCACCGTTACCACAGCCAGTTCATAATATCCCACCGGTAACCGACGCAAACACTACATTACTCGTGCAAATGAGCAACTCTTTACATGCCCTGCAGGCAAGGGTACTGGCCACAGAAAATAGAGACACCTGGAGAGCTATGACCACTTACGAGGACCGCCCGGGCCCTTTCACCCAACAGGTTAGAGGAGCCATTCGAGCGAATACATCGAAACCACTGAAGATTGACTATACGGGAGTTGGAGAGCCCTACCAGCATCTACAGGCTTTCCGGTCGCAAACAAGCACCAAGGGATATACGGACGAAGTGTGTTGTAATATGTTCCAGGAGACCTTGTCAGGGGAGGCTTTGAGTTGGTTCTACGAACTGCCGGTCGGTTCTGTAGGGAATTTTAAGGAGTTAGCTGACAAATTTGTCGCTCGATTCATCTTACGCACTGATGGGATACACACACCAAAGGGCCTGTTAAAAGTCCAGCAGGGAGAAGATGAAACTCTGAAGTCTTTTGTAAATCGATGGCAGGAGGCTACCGCTAAATGCCGGGACCTTAATAAGGAACTGGCTGAGCTGGCTTTCAGGAGGGGCTTAAGGCGCGGAGAATTTCTCTACCGGATCAACCATAATCCTCCAGCTAATTACGACGAGCTGATGGCCACTGCCATCAGACACGCCCAGGCCGAATTCGAAACATACGGGGACACCCCCAGACCAGAGCTAAGATTGTCCGCACCGGCCTCGACGGTCAGGGATGAGCCACGAAAGAGGGAGTGGGTCCATAGTCATGATAGGTCACCCCATACCTCGAACAAAAGAAGCAAGGAGTCCTCATCCAAGTCTAACAGTTACGGGACCGCTCACCCCCACCGGGAACCGAGGGTACAGCAGGCCTCGGGACACCACCACCACCCCGGTATGAAGTATTCACGATCCTCAATGCTTCATACGAGACTATTTGGAACGAAAACAGAGATGAGATACCGGGACCACCCCAAGGAAGTTCCCGAAAAGTAAACTTACCCAGCAGGATACCGGAAAATTCTGCACTTATCATGAGGATGCCGGACACAATACCAATCTCTGCGTTGCTTTAAAAAATACAGTCGAGTCCCTCATCCAGAGGGGCAAGCTTCAACGATACCTACCTGCCAAGGAGATAGGAGCTGTAGACGTGTACGGCCAGATCTTCACGATCCACGGTGGGGGCCCGAAAGAGTTGCCTCCCCAGGGGAAGAAACGAAATTCTAGTTTCGGCCGTCCGGAAGTTTTCAACTTCCACAAGGCCTCGCAGCAAGACGGTGGCACCAGGTGGACATCGGTGACATTCCTGCAGGTGGAGGAAGCCGATCTGAAGATGCCCCATGATGATCCCTTCCTAATAACACTCCAAATGGACCACTATATAATGTCCCGGGTGCTCGTGGACACCGGGGCCTCAGTTAGAGTATTATTTCGCGATGCATACAAAGCTTTGAACAGAGGAAGAGCCAAGCTGTCACAAGATAATGAGCCCCTCATTAGTTTTTCAGGAGATATCGTCCAACCACTCGGATCAGATTACCTATCGATCACGATAGGCGAAAGTCCAAATTGTTCAACCATCAAAACAGAGTTCATCGTAGTGGACTGCGTCTCGTCCTATAATGCTATCCTAGGCCGGCCGGCACTCTGGCGTCTGAAAACGTTCATAGCAGGTCACATGCTGATGATGAAAGTGCCGACCCCGACCGGCACTGCTACGATCCGGGGTGATCAGGCCGCCGCGAGGAAATGCTATTCTCTAACTGTATCTCGCGGTAAGGGAAAGTCTGAAATGTTGCACGTAGCTACGAACCCTCTGATGGACAGGTACGAGGATCCCAGAGATGATACCGGTTCAGACGAAGAACTGCCCAGTGCCGTAGAAGACATTGAAGAGGTGGTGCTATCAGAGCAGTTCCCAGACAGGACTGTTAGGATTGGTACTAGGCTGTCTCCGGTTGTTAGGGAAGGGTTGATCTCGTTTCTCCGTTCCAACACATCCGCATTCGCCTGGTCGTATGAGGACATGCCCGGTATACCGACGGAGATAGCCACGCACAATCTTAGTATTGTTCCTTACTCGACACCGGTAAGACAAAAACGAAGGGCCTTCACACACGATAAGTACCGGGCTATCCAGGTTGAAGTAAAGAAGTTGATAGCCATCAACTTTGTCAGGGAAGTAACATACCCCCGGTGGTTGGCCAACGTGGTCATGGTACCAAAGAAATCTTCGGGATCATGGCGCATGTGTGTGGACTACACGAACCTCAACCGAGCGTGCCCCAAGGATAGCTTCCCGCTCCCGCGAATTGACCAATTAATCGACTTCACTGCTGGGTACCGGTTACTCAGTTTCATGGATGCGTTCAGTGGATACAACCAAATTCGAATGAACCCAGCAGACAAGGAGCACACTGCCTTTACCACAGACAAAGGTCTCTATTGCTACCAAGTCATGCCTTTTGGGTTAAAGAACGCAGGTGCCACTTATCAGCGACTTGTCAACTCCATGTTTGAGGAAGTTATCGTTACTATCATGGAGGTATACGTGGACGACATGCTGGTAAAAAGTTTAACTTCGGAGGATCACGTATCCAACTTATCAATCGTCTTCACCATCATATTGCGCAATGGTATGCGGCTTAACCCACAGAAGTGCATCTTCGGGGTCGAGGTAGGAAAATTTCTTGGGTACATCATTAGCCACAGGGGAATTGAGGCCAATTCGGAGAAGGTACAGGCTATTTTAGACATGGTATCCCCAACATACCGGAACGAGGTCCAATCTCTTACTGGCAAGGTAGCCGCCCTGTCAAGGTTCATCTCCAGGCTGACGGACAAGTGTACTCCTTTTTTCAAATTGCTAAAAACCCAGCACGTCGAGGTAATATCCTGGACAACGGAACACGAGGCTGCTTTTCTTGGCCTGAAGGCATACTTGTCAGAGGTACCTCTACTCTTCAAACCGGTTCCAGGAGAAATGCTCTACATATATCTGGCGGCATCATCAACAGCTGTGAGCTCAGTTCTGATTAGGAAGGACTCCGATTGCGAGTACCCAGTGTACTATGCTGGGAAAGGTTACACTGGTGCAGAATCCAGGTACCCGGACATTGAAAAAGTGGCACTAGCTCTCCTGGTATCAGCCCAGAAGCTCAGACATTACTTCCAAGCACACTCAATCACCGTTTACACTAATCACCCTTTGAGGCAGGTTTTGCAGAAACCAGAGACATCGGGCCGGTTAATTAAATGGGCCATCGAGCTTGGGGAGTTTGATATCAAGTACCAACCCCGGACAGCTATTAAGGGCCAGGCAGCAGCAGATTTTATTTCCGAGTCAATTCCCTCCCATAACCCACCCCTGGAATCACCTGAACCGCTAACCCCAGTTCCACCTCCCCCAGGCACTTGGCGATTATACGTTGATGGCGCGTCTAACAAGAAAACCAGTGGAGCCGGTATCCTGCTAATTAGCCCGGACGATCAAGTATACAAATACGCCCTCAAATTTTCCTTCAAAGCATCCAACAATGCCGCAGAGTACGAGGCACTCATAGCAGGTCTGCAGATCGCCCGGGAACTGGGGGTACAACACTTTAGTATCTTCAGTGTTTCTCAGTTAGTCGTAAAACAGGTCAGCGGTAACTTCGAGGCAAAGGAGCCCCACATGTCCTCCTACCAGGCCTTGGCCCGGGCATTAGTTCAGAGGTTTACCTCCTACATTTTTACCCAAATACCGAGGGCAGAAAACGACAAAGCAGACGCCCTTGCAAAGCTCGCATCAACTTCTCCAAGCCCTACCTATGGGGCCACTAAGGTCGAAATACTCGCGGGACCTAGCACTTCTAAGACGGTGTCAGAAATATTTGTGGTGGATCACGCAGCTTCATGGATGGACCCAATTTTGAAATACATGGTCGACGGCCTGGCACCGGATGATAAGGTCGAGGCCAGAAGACTACAGCTAAGGTCAGCTCGATACACGATCATGAATGGCAAACTGTACAGAAGAGGGCATTGCTTTCCAAATCTGAAGTGTGTAACACCGGAGGAAGGTCACAAAATAATGAAGGACATTCACGCTGGTGTATGCAGTAACCATGCCGGAGCCCGATCCCTTGCACACAAGACCCTAAGGGCAGGATATTTCTGGCCAACCATGTCGGCCCTGGCCCAAACAATATCCAGTTCGTGCCACAAATGCCAAATGTATGCAAATATCCCAAGGGCACCGCCCATCGCCCTTTCCATCCTCCTTGCACCATGGCCGTTCTGTCAGTGGGGTTTGGACTTAATTGGTAAACTTCCCACAGCAGTGGGACAGTTCAAATACGCCATCGTTGCCGTGGACTACCAAACAAAGTGGGTAGAGGCAGAACCTCTCGTCGCCATCACCACGGAAAAGGTCAAAAGCTTCCTATGGAAGAACATCTACTGCAGGTTTGGAGTCCCGGATACCATAGTCACGGACAATGGTACCCAGTTTGACAATGATGAGTTGAGGGCTTACACACAGAACCTGGGCACTAAGATTCTCTATGCTTCCCCGGCTCACCCCCAGACCAACGGTCAGGTCGAAGCTGTCAACAAGATAATCAAGAAAATACTGAAAAAGAAGCTTGACGAAGCCAAGGGTCTTTGGGCTGCTAAACTCCCGGAGGTGTTGTGGGCTATCAAGACCACGGCAACGGAGGCCACCGGAGAGACCCCTTTCTGCATGGCTTTTGAATCAGAAGCAGTACTACCTATTGAAACACAAATCCAGAGCCCCCGGATCGAATACTTCGATGCGGGTACCAACTCAGAAGGCCTACACCTCGATGCTGATTTACTCGAGGAACGAAGAGATGTGGCACACATGCATAACTTGGCAAACAAGCGGAGGATAGCTCGTTACTACGATGCCAAGGTACAGTCCCGAACATTAAAGTTGGGGGATTGGGTCATGAAGCAAGTCTACCCAGAGCCCCGGGGACTGGATCCATCCTGGACAGGCCCCTACGAGATCATTGAAGAGGTAGGCCCCGCAACCTTTTTCATCGGGGACATGAACGGGGTCGTTTCCAGGCATCCATGGAATACCCAGCGCCTGCGGTACTATTACAAGTAGCTCCGGGAGCATCTTGTCCTAGCTTTTGCTTTTTGAACATACAGCTATGGCAAGCCACCCATCGGGTACTCATTCTGTATTTAACCACCATGTGGTATTTGAATGGAAAAATGAATTATTCAGACCATTTCTAGCATTTTTTTTACCTACCCCGGACATTCCCGGACATAGCTATTGTCAGTTACTCTATTCCAGTAATAAGTGATGCAAACAAATGCTCAAGGTACGAAATCCTAGAAATTTTAATTCCTTTCCAATTCCCATTCAAAATCAAGAAGTTTCCATTCCACTACTAAAAACAATTGCAATTGCTTCGGAAATTTGCGACGGAAAAGTTTTCCGTCGCAAAAAGTCAACTTTTGCTACGGCATGTGCTACGGTTATTTTACCGTCGCATCTCAGAGAATTTTTACGACGGACGTGACCTTGCCGTCGCATAATTATACATCTATTGCGACGGTACAGTCACGCCGTCGCTTGTATAATTAAAAAAAAAATAATAATAAGACTATTCAATCCTTTAGATCTAGACCAAAACTGATTTTCTTTCATGCCTCCTCTCTCTCACGCTTTATCCACCTAGCGATCCTCGGCCTCCTCTCTCTCAAGACCAAGAGAGACAGGAGCTTCGATGAGCCGACGCCGCGTGGCTCGCCGAGAGTCAGTAAGGATTTGGGGACAGTTATAAACGGGTCGTCGTCCGGGTTCTCAGGTTTCGATTCTGATGGTGGCGGCTCCAAGGGACATCCGCTGCCGCGGCTGTCGGTGTCGTCGGCGCAGGGAGTGGGAAATGATAAGGGGATTGGGTTGGGATCTGCGTCCGGATCGGTTTCCAGTGGGACTTCGTCGGTGTCATCCTCTGATGAGCAGCCAATTGTGCACGACCCCAGTCAATTTGGGGCTTTCAGGTTGGTTTGGATTTTTGGGGCTTTTTGCTGTTTTTGATCAAATTGAGTTTCGCTGAATTTGATTCAATTGAAGTGAGTAAGATGTGCAGAAATGAACAGTTTTGGCTAAAAGCAGTTGTGAATTTATTGGATTTGATGATTGTCAAAATTAGTAATTTGTTGGCTAAAACCTGAAAGTCTGGGTTTTGCTGTCAAATTTGGATTTCCGAGTTACTTGAGTCTGCTACTTTTTCTGAGTTAGCAAAATTAGGAATTTACTACTAGAAAAATCGAGTCTTTTGCTTTAGAATTGGTTTGGTCTGTATATGGGGATTTGTTATCAGTTACAGTCCAACTCCCCTTGTTGAGTTTGCTACTTTTTCCGATTTTTGTTTTGGCCTTTTCAATTGATTTTTCCTTCTTTCTGCAATTGGTGTGTCTTCATTCGACAACAACATCATCTGATCCCGCTTTATTTCTTCTTTTTGAGCGTCTTTTACTGATTTCAGTCTCAATATGGTTGTCTCTAGACTACGGATAGGCTTTTTTGTTTGTTTGTTTTTTTTCTTCTCTATTCCCATAGAAGGTTGAAATGTAATGGAACAGTGAGTGGAAGAAGTATTTTTGTATTTTGTGATTACAAGCTCTAGATGTTAAAGTCAAGGTATGCAGCTTTACATTTTTCATTTTTGTGATTACAAGTGATATCATGTAAAGTTATATTATTGATTAGCAAATGGAGGACTTTGAGATTTCAAACCACTGAGCTTCTCTCTATTTTGCTTCAATTCCAGAAATTTTCTTTCCTTTCGGTAAGAACTTCTACTTTCTGTTAAATTCCAGTTCTTAAAGCTATTCAAGGTTGTAATGGAATGCACTTTTGATTATTACGTTTTGGTAAACCCATGAGGATGGATAGGACTGGAAAATACCAAAGTTCAATTACTGCACTCCAAGTGTCTGGTGTTATGCCTCAAAGACAACACCCAAGCTGAACCAGTGGGCTATTCCATGATTTTTGAAAAACCTATACTTCTTGTTTTACTCTCAGTTTTTAACAGCTTAAAATAGACTCTTAAATGATCATTTTGAGCTTGGTTTCAAGAAAAACGGAGTTAAAATGAGATACTTGTACAATTTTGAAGTTACTGCACTGTTTCAGGATTTCTGCAGAATCAGCGTTTCTGTCCATTTTAGATTCTTGTTTGACCCTCCATTTGAACTTCGATTAGCATGAAACTTTGCAAAATAGTAGCTTCGCATGTCTACTTCAAATCTGGAAAGTTTTGCTTGAAATGACTGAAAGACTAATAGTTGGTGAAATTTTCTTGCTTGTTACCAGTTTTCTGAAATTTTCTCAAAACTTGCAGCTTATTGTTACAAACAATTGATTTGAGAACCTTTACACTTGTTTTCTGTCCTCGATCTTCAGTAAGTTAGATTAGAGATGCAAAGCGGAATTGAAGGACATCAAAATTGTTTTCTGTCCTCGATCTTCACTTGATTTGAGAACCTTTAAACTTGTTACAAAAAGTGGAATTGAAGGACATCAAAATTGTTGTGGTTAGTACATACATATTCATTATGTTATCTTTGTTTTTGGAGTTCAATTTTCTACTCAAGCATAGAGGGAGGGAAATATAACACTATGCCAATAATGCCTTCAGACGACACATTTCAGACGACAGAATTTTTGTTTTCTGTCGTCTGAATCTTTTAAACTTCTTTAGACGACATATAAATTAATTATGTAGTCTGAATAGCAAGAGAATCCATACTATTTCACTTTTTAGTAAGTTAGAAAATTAAGACGACAGATATCTGTCGTCTGAAAGAACTGATAAATTTGCATGAAAAAGTGAAAATTTAGGACAACACTCATATGTCGTGTGAGTAAATGGGAAACAAGTGGAAAATTAGGACTACATTCATATGTCGTCTGAGTAAACGAGGAAACTGACAGCTAATTTGCTAATCTAAAGTATTCGATCCCTCCCTTGGCTAAAAAAGAAAAACTCGGGCTCCTTTTGCTAGGACCTTTCCCTTAGCTGAAAGAAAAAAAGAACCAACCCTAGATCTAAAAACTCGGGCTCGTTTTGCCGCCTCTGACTCTCAGCCAATCTCTCCCTCGCACGCTCGATCTCACTCTCATGAACCTCAGTCCCTCAATCCACCCTCAATCCCTTTCACCCTCTCAAGCTCACACACACTCTCATCCTCCTGCGATTCCGGCAAAGCAAGTTTGGGTATGGAAGTTTTGGGTATAGAAGTTTGGGTAAAGTAAGTTTGGTAAGTCTTCAATCTTCAAGTCTGGGTTTCTCGGTTTATTTTTTTCACTCTTCAAGCTTCATTCTTCAATCAATCGGTCTCTTGCTTTCTGGGTTTTCAATTTCATGTGTTCAATTTGCAGCAAAGCATAGACGTCCTCAAGTTTGGTTCTATTTCTGGTTCGATTTCGAATTCTTCAAGCTTGGTAAGTTGCTGCCTTTCTGGGTATTCAGTCACTCTAATCTTTGTGCTTTGAGCTAATGAACCCTGACTAAGATTCATTTCTCGGTAGCAGAAATCAGTGGCGTGTTTTGATTTTTGTCTATTAGACTTTACCATTGGGTTAGACCAAGTCATATCACCAAGGCTTCTGGTGTGACTTGGTTGTAAGGTTGGGAGCTAAGCTGATGAGGTAGACTAGTTCATTTGGATTCCTTGAATGAAAATCAGGATGTATATGTACTGTGAATGAAACCCTGATGTTCTACACTGTGTACATTGAATTGTACTTTCCTCTATACGTAACTTCTTTGTTACTAAGTTTCTGAGTTGTTCTGGTATGCTTTTGCTTGTCAACAGGAACATGGAGGCGATCTCAATGAAGCCGTGAATGCACATTTTAGGGAAGGAGATGTACACAGGTATCACATTTTCACTTCATCTCATTCCTTTTTATTTTCTTGCTCAACTTTTAGCAGTAATTTTAGTAACATTCTGCGTCTGTGTCTTTTCTCTTTAATACTTGTTTTACCTTTGTTCTTTTTTGGTTCAGTACAAGTCCTTCATCTACTGCTCCCCCACAGTACAATTTCCCTCAAATGAGTAATCGGAATCAAGTAGCTCCACAACAAGGACTTCTGCCACTTCTCTCTGTTGCCAGGAGTTTCAAGCCTTCATTACTACTTGACCGTAGTTACAGTAGAGATCTCTACAATCGGATTGGTTCTGCATTAACTGGTTGGGCACCATCACCTTCACACCCAGGAGAGGTAACTGGGGTTCCTGTAGGTTTCAATGCCAGCAATGAGCAGCCTTATCTCTCAGGACAGAGGCCTACAATTCCGGATGTGGCAAGAACTGACTTGGACGCCTCAAGATATGGCAATGATGTGGAGGAAGAAATGATTCAAGCTGCTATTGAAGTTTCAAAACGAGAAGCTGAAATGGGTTCTCCGAATGTGCAAAACAGTACTCCCAATGTATGCTCCTGCCAATCTAATTGTCTTGGCCTATATCTTCTGTTTTTTCTAAAGCTATGACTCTTATTAGATTTGTTCATTCAGGTATCTCCTGGTAATGGGCTTCCGGTTGAGAAAATTCCTGAAGAAAATTCAGATTTTGATCGTGCAGTTTTGTTGTCCTTGAAGGTTCTTAATCTGTCTTTCTTTTTCTGGGAGGTGGGTGCTTCCTTATTTTGAGGTCCTTGATTTTTTGTAATTTGAAGTGAGTTCAGACAGCAGAACAAGAGAAAGCAATACGTGAGATGCAGCTGAACGACAGGAATCAAGATCCAGGAGTTTATAGTACATGGAAGGTATACCTTCTATTTATGGTAGAGTTGCTCAGTTTCATATACAAATATTAGAAATAGTAGAAAAGATATTTGTAATAATAAATATATCAGAATTTCATTCAAACAGTTTCATTTCAGGTTGTATGCACTGCAGAATGGAGGGTTTAGGTTTCATGTTATACAAATAAGAAGAAACATTCTCTAATTTTTGGCAGACATTGTCTCAAGTAATATTTTAGGCTGCATGTAACTGTTTTAGCTTTTCTTACTTATCTATCTGTCTTAAAAAGCATGTCAGGCCTAAATTCTTCTTATGCATCTATCAAACGAAGTACATTATGAAACTTTAGTGAAACAATCTATTGAGACTCCCCTTGCTAATGAAAAATATTTGTGGATTCTAGCAAGGAAGGTCATCACAGCAAAATGGAGCTGAAGTTGTAGAGCAGCAATTAGTTAGTGAAGAGTCTAAGCGTGATGGTGGTAGTCATCTTCAGCAGGGAAAACTGGCAACTCACAGTGATGAGGTATAATCTCTGTTCTTACTTTTTTATTTATTTAGCCCACGTAAAAGAAAGTTGACTGCTAGACTAGTCAAATTTATCACATATATACTTGTAGTTGGGAAGCTTATCTCCAAAAGAGCTTGACGAAGCAATTATGCTTGAGACTGCACTTTTTGGTAAATTTCCATACACTTTTTGGTAAATTGTGGAGGACAAGAACTTGGATTTCAATATGAAGGTAAAATTGATCAACTGCTTACCTATGGACTTTATTGTTTAATGATATAGTACGTGCATGCTCTGTGCATGAAACTTTCATATTTAATTTGCTGCATTTCCTTATTGCAGTGGGGAACGAGGTCAAATTTGGTTTACACAGTCAATGATATTGATGAGATCCGAGCGGAATGGGCTGAGCATGTTTTGAAGTTCCCAGAAAATTAAGTATCAGCCTATATATATGCTTTTGTTTCTGGTAGGTTATGAGCAGTAGTAGTGTCTAGAAACTGCTTTTGTGCATTTTGACAGAACTGCCTATATATATGCTTTTGTTTCTGGTAGGTTATGAGCAGTAGTAGTGGCTAGGAACTGCTTTTGTGCATTTTGACAGAACTGATGGAAAGTGTTGAACAAATGCATGCAGTTGCTGTAACTACTCTATGGATGCTACTAGGTTTTTGTCTTAGTTAGATTAAGATCCGTGCAACAATGGCAGTCATTAAAATCATTTAATGTAAAGGCTAGCATGCTAGCTAGTTTAGTATTATGCTACTGATGGGAATGTATTTTGGTGGGTTGATTTATGCAATGAGGAATTTGTTGATTTCAGATCTTATAATTAATCTGCCTTTCTCGATTGACTACTGTACAGAATGAGGTTTGCTATGGTTCAAATCCAACAAATGCAAGTTTATGATATGTTGTATCACAAATAAAGTAACAACAGAAAACTGAAGTTTATTTCACTGTCAAACAACAGAGATGCCTTTAACAGACAACATAAAACTGAAGTTCAATTCACTATCAAACAACAGATATGCCTTTAACAGACAACAGAAAACTGAAGTTCAATTCACTATCAAACAACATAAATACTTCTAACAGACAACATAAAAATGAAGTTCAATTGATTATCAAACAACAGAAACGCGAAGTTTTATTTTCTATCAGACAACATAAAAACTTAAAATTGTGGTTGGAATACGAGACAGACGACATAAAAATAAAGTCTTACAACTACTTAGACGACATATGAGCATAATTTACCCAATTATAAGTGATTTACAAACAACAATTAAATGTCGTTAAAAATGCATTCAAACAATAGATTGTCAAACAAGTCTTTATTTTGGTAACTTCAGACCACATATATATGTTTTCTTATTTGTCTTAAGACGACAGAGGTTTTATTAAAACTGTAGTTTGTACCTCATTTCAACAACATTAATATGTCATTGTATATGATTAATAACTACATAAAGTTCCATATCCTTCAAAGTTGGGTTGTTCAGACGACAGAGCCTTACGAAACTTCTGTTGTCTGAGTGAGAACAGACGACAGAGGATATCTGTCGTCTGATGCTATAAGAGATGACAGCTGGATAGACTACATATAATTTGCATATCAGACGACAGATATAATCTGTCGTCTGAAGCTATTATTGGCATAGTGTAAGGGAGAAAGCAGGGAGGGAGAGATGCAGAAGAATGAAAACAGTAGCTAAGAAATGGTTTTGTTTATGTTAATTTGTAGGCACTGATAGCAATCACTCCAAATTTCAGCCCTTGTCTCTTCCTAATGTCAAAAAGAGTGGTATTATTCTTTTATTCTCTACTGATTTACAATTTAATTGTTTCTATGAACAATGGAGTAGTGCACTGATTGTTTGTTGTTATATTTGGTTGATTGAGTTCACCAAAAGTTTGAGAGTTTTGATCAACTAATCCCTTCCTTTGTTTTTGTCTTCCCTTATCAGCAAATGGAGAAGCATATCAAGACACTCATTGTCCTATCTCACTACTTGGAGGTGCAGTGTTTTGATACAAAATTGTTTGACTAATCCAGCAATTTTCAAGTGGTTTAGGTGGAAATACAGATTAGATTCTCCACCTCAGACTGAAGAGCTATGGTAATTATCTAAGAACTTCGTTATTATCTCTCACCATTGAAATTGTACTTGAATTTAGTTCTCTTCTATTGTTGTTGTTGTTCTCTCTTTTTTTTGCCTTCCCTTTTTATGGAAATTGTATGATTCATTTGGCTATTTTCAAATGGTTCAGGTGGAAATCTTTCGATTCTGCAGCTCTCAAGTACAGTTTATCTCATTCTCTGATGTTGAGTACCTGGAATCAGCCGTTTTCCTGTGGGCAAGGGTTAGGACTAGGCTGCAAAGGTTTGTTCTTTTTCTTATACATACTTCTTTCTCATATTTCTATAGTTTATTAGACATTCATTCTAATAATAACACTTTGTCATAGGTTTGTTTGAGGATGAGAAAGCACACAGTTAATTCTTCAACATTGGCTTGAAGCTGTAAGTTCACACTTTATCTATGACCTTTAATAAGCTCATATATTTCTTTTGGAAACCGATATTCCTTGCAATATAAAATATGCATGATCTAATATTAAGCCATTTACTTCTTGATGTGCTCTACAGATTCATCCACACCATCAGTATGGACACAATTTACACATGAACTACGATTTATGATTTGAAAGTGAGAGCAGCCAGCCTTTCTTCTACTGGTAAGCGATTGGCCGTAATCTTCATTTATTTTCACCATATAATGATCAAATACGTTGGTGAAACCTTTTCTGATGATAGATGTGATGTTTGAGACTTACTGACCAATATGTATTTATTTTCACCATATAATGATCATATACTGCTTTGTGTTGTTTATATATTGCAAATTACTCTTTCCAATGCTATTGGTGATAAATAATGTTACCTCTGATTATTTTTGTGTGTCCTATGTTTGATTATATAGACGGATACCCATCTGAATTGTGGGAAGGCACTACTGGAAATGCTATTATGTATTTATGTCCCCCTGCCATCATATGTTGCAAAAGACTTGGGACAATGTTCAAAAGCCGTGATGGGTCCTGCTGGAATCTGTTTGCTGTGTTTTTGAACATTTGATGGAACTATGGGCTTATTTGGGAAGAGAAATGATTGAAGAATGTCACTGTGTTATGTTTGTGTACTGGTAGCTTCTTCTTTTTTTAGGCAAGCGACATTTTACTGATCTTTGGCTGTAATTAAAGAGTTGGTGTATGAAAAGCTATTGGATAGGCAAGAAATGGATGACTTGCTGCAGATGGTACTAGCTTTGGTGTGCAATTCACACCTTTTTTTTTTTTTTTTATAAATGAAATATTCTTTTGCGACGGCAAAGTATCCATTGCAACAAATTCACCCCAATTTTTTTTTAAAATGAAATATCTTTTTGCGACGGCAAAGTATCCGTCGCAAATAGTTTAACCATTGCGACCGCAACAGTTTTCCGAAGCAAATACTTTTTGTGACGACATTTTACCGTCGCAAATGGATTTTGTGACGCCACCTATTGCAACGCCAACATTTCCGTCGCAAAAGGCTCAATTTTCCGTCGCAAAAGCCCAATTTGCCGTCGCAAAATAGGCGTCGCAAAAGCAATTCTTTTTAGTAGTGTTCACAAAAAGCCTGGACTACCAGACAGAATTGGACAATTGTTCAAACGGATAAAATTTCAAAAAAAAAAAATTTATTTACAACCGCTCGCCACCGGTACTCTGGGACCCACCGGCACCAGACTTGACCGCCGCCTCCCGATCTTTCTTCTTTTTCTCCAGGAGACCCCGCCTGAATTTAGCTTCATCCAAGTATCCGGCCGCCACCCACTCCTTAAACTTCATGATGACAGCCTTATCTTGGGTAGCAGTTAGCATAGCGATGAGCTCTTCGGAGGACTTGTACTCCTCCACGGCCTCGTGCCTCTCCGCGGGAAGGTGATCCTCCAGGTGGTCTGCCTTCTCCTTCCATGACACGGCAGACTCTGCAGCTTTTTTCTCGGAGTCCCGAGCGTTTTTCACCTTTTCCCGCGCCTCAGAGAGTTCACCCTCAAGCTCCGCGATCCTCTGCTTAGCCGCGGCCATCTCAGTCTTCAGCGAGTCTCGCTCCTTCTCCAGCTTGGCCTTCTCGCCATGAAGATACTTCACCTGCCCGGAGAGATTGCTAACCTCCTCCTTCAGATGAGTATCTTCCTCGCTGGTGTCAATCGCGTACACATTGAAGAGTGCCTGCAAATACACCGATTAAAAGGTATATAACAATAAAAATCCATTGCAGAGAATGAAACAAGACGTACCCGCATCATGGATTCCAGGGCAAGACGGCGATTCTCTTGGGGCGTATTGTCCTTGGCCCGCACCCGGTCGAGGTCAATGTCCTTCAAGTCACCAAGCATGGACCGCACGAACTTTTCATCGGCAACCCCGTACTCACTCAACAGTTGCTTGATGGGCTTCTTGGGGATTACCGGAATGGCAGGAGACAATAAGCCAAGCGAAGGCGACGACTCTGGTCCCGGGTGATCTTTCTTCTGCCTCTTCGCACCAAAACCCTGAACATCCCGGCCAGTATACGTCACCTCCTGCTTATCACTTCAATGCCGGTGCCTATGGGATCTCTTCTTCTCACCAGGAAGCAATGCCTCATCGCTCCCAGTGGAACGAGAGGAAATAGGCACGGGGGCCTGTACCTTTCCCGTCCCGGTATCATCTATCGTGATAACGTCGGCCAAAGAGGGCTGCACGACGTGGGTCACGGGAGCGTCAGGATCAGGTTCACCATATCCCTTATCGGTGATCTCCAGTAGGGTCTCTTCAACGGACCGACTTGTACCTTTCGACCCTAGGTCGACATCGATGTGAAGGGCGTCTTCCCCTTGGCCCATCAGCATATCCATCAACTGGGCATCATCCATTCTGTCCTCCTCTTTGCCTTTCCGGGGTTTCCTCTTCGGCGCTTTCACTGCAATCAGTTCCAAGATTAGTCGAAGGTAAAAAGGACGAGCGACACAAAAAAAAAAAAACAATGTAATATTTTAAACCCTTACCGGGGAGCCACCCTAGCCCTAGCCTATAAAGTATAGAATGCCGGATGAATCTATAAGAGCTCCTCTCTTTCTCTGACCAAACGGCATATACCCGGGCTATCCTCTTCCTTTCTACTTCGGATAGAGTATAGGACTGGTCCCCGATAGCTTGGAAGGTACCGGTCAGCTGCCACTTCTTATTTTTAATTTGCCACCGCCCCCCAGCTAGGAATACTTTGTTCCTCCACCTTTTGCTCATCGAGGAAGGCCTGTCGGTAACTAGTGGTTCGTAATCCCTAGCGGCAAATGTAACCATACCCGCACAAGACAGCTTCCTTGAGTACAGTACCCGGTGTACCACGCAGAATTCATTTATTGAAGGCCACCCTTGTTGGCACAAGTCCCACATGGCCATCATACTGTATATTTGACGAATGGCATTCGGGGTCAACTGCCCCGGTGACAGGTTCAGCATCCGCAACAGATACTGTAGGCACCGGGGCAGCGGTAGATATAACCCTTGGTGGAACTGATTCTCGTGCAGCGCCACCCACCCCGGGGCAGGATTCGCGGCCATCTCTCCATCCCTGAGAGGCCTAAGCTCCACCGCGTCCGGTATTCCCCACTTCAGTCGCATGTCGATTATCTCCTTAATCGTCATACTTCTCCCGGGTTCGTCGCACAAGGTCCCATCCGCTAGTGTATACCTCGGCTTCGGTATGACCTCGGGAATGGCCACGGTGACTACCGGGGCCTCCGCAGATCCACTCTCGCTCTCACCCTCGTCGGACTCCCCACTGCTCTCCGAGAACACCCCAGTAGAGGATCCCGTGTTCTCTGCTAATTGATCTACTCGGCCTAAGTACCGATCGATATCCACTTCAGCTTGCCTGGCAGAAGACTGGTACGACGATCCCTTATCCCCACCCCTGGCTTCTGATTCCATCCTAACTACGGTACCGGGGACCTCAAATCTCGCTATAATCTGGAACCAGAAGCACAAGGGTTAGCCTATCCAAAACCCAGAAATTCCCAGAAATTCAAGTAAAACCAAGACCATTTTGAAGCACGGATTACTCCCCACTTCAAAGCAAAACCCAGAGAATGGAACAAACCCAAAAATCTAAAACAAAAAGTTAACTACACACTAGTATTGTTCGTGTTCTGTCTTTATGCAAACAAGAGGACCAAAGACAAACAGAAAACATCCATGGCAGAAGCAGAAACAATAGACCTAGCAAAATCGTACAAGCAGAGCGAGAGATCTAACCTCTTCTTCGACAGACGATCGATCTATCACTCCACAAGCACGCACACTTCTCCTTTGGCTCTCCCCTTTTTTCCCCGCTGCAAATCTTCGAAGTCTTCTGAATTTTTCACGAAAGTGAGGGAAAACAATCGGTTTCCCTCTTAAATTCAATCTCCAATGCATCAGGGCCGTCGAAACCGAAAAGCCCTCAACCATAGGATCGCTACACGTGTCCCACGCCTCCCCATTTCTCGAGCTTTGGCAGGCGAAAGGACGGGCATTTATTGCACAGCCCAGTCTGCTCCACGTGGCCGACATGCACCGCCTACCCCATCGGGTATCAGAGCCAAGTCCTCTCTCTACCCCATTGGGTACCGGAGGCTCAAAATTTTCTACCCCATCAGGTATCAGAGCTAAGTCCTCTCTCTACCCCATTGGGTACCGGAGGCTCAAAATTTTCTACCCCATCGGGTATCAGAGCCAAGTCCTCCCTCTACCCCATTGGGTACCGGAGGCTCAAAATTTTCTACCTCATCGGGTATCAGAGCCAAGTCCTCCCTCTACCCCATTGGGTACCGGAGGCTCAAAATTTTCTACCCCATCGGGTATCAGAGCCAAGTCCTCCCTTTACCCCATTGGGTACCGGAGGCTCAAAATTTTCTACCCCATCGGGTATCAGAGCCAAGTCCTCTCTCTACCCCTCTACCCCATTAGGTACCGGAGGCTCAAAATTTTCTACCCCATCGGGTATCAGAGCCAAGTCCTCCCTCTACCCCATTGGGTACCGGAGGCTCAAAATTTTCTACCCCATCGGGTATCAGAGCCAAGTCCTCTCTCTACCCCATTGGGTACCGGAGGCTCAAAATTTTCTACCCCATCGGGTATCAGAGCCAAGTCCTCTCTCTACCCCATTGGGTACCGGAGGCTCAAAATTTTCTACCCCATCGGGTATCAGAGCCAAGTCCTCTCTCTACCCCATTAGGTATCGGAGGCTCAAAATTTTCTACCCCATCGGGTATCAGAGCCAAGTCCTCTCTCTACCCCATTGGGTACCGGAGGCTCAAAATTTTCTACCCCATTGGGTATCAGAGCCAGGTCCTCTCTCAACCCTCATCCTGTCCCAGGGCGTAGGTGGCTTTTACCTACAGCGTAGCCAGCTCAAGATTTCTCTTATGCGGGAACTTGGGGACTACCTATAGGCACACTAGTGCCAAACCTAGAGACAAAATAATAATAAGTCCCCACCCAAGAAACATCTTGAACGGGAAATTGGGGGACTTGTACATACTGGGGAGTCTCAACTAAGTTTGGCACTATCGGCTGGGCCCCATCGGTACTCTTAGGTACTATGCCATGGGCCGGGTTCACGACCCACCATGGAGGGCCTCACATGGGATGCCACCCCGGACACCCAGGGCCCGGGGCAAGGCCAGCACAGCCCATCTATACACAACAAGAGGGCTGATATGACGTCAGAAGAACCTGTGTCCCACATCGAGGATAGGGGGACTCCTTTCCTATACTCGAATATAAAGACATTAGCACAACCACCTTCGACAGGTAATAACTCCTTTATCCACTATTTAATCTCTACACATCTATTAGTTTCTCACTCAGGCATCGGAGAGGTATAAACCGTCCGGTACGGTTTATCCCTCTAACGTTGTATTCTTGATACAGGATTTAGAAGTTGGATCGGTACCCCAGACGGTATAGCATTCTGTGTGAGGTACCCGGAGAAAGCCACCAGAAACAGAAAGACATTACCATACTAAATCGATGTGGTATTATATCGATGTGGTAGCCTAAACAATCAAGGTCCGATAAAAAGATGCCATAGATCATGCAATGAAGTTTGTTACCTGGAAAGAAATGAGTCAGGGATTTTGGAAATCTTCCAATCTCCTTATTTATCACAGTAGCATTCTCGAAGTCCTTGATGCACTTTGATAGGTAAGATGTCACCTTGGCAAATATTTGCTTATCTGTTAGTACTAACAACTCATTGGCACGATACTGCACAAGAAAATTGGATCAGACAGAAGTCCGGTTGAACTTATGAAATTAATAATTACAAAATCATAAGAAAAGCAGGAGCATTGGTACTCACAAAATCAGCTTGTAGCACTGTTACTGTACTATCTTTGTGGTCATCATGAATTACATTCAAATCAAAGAAAGACCACCCGAATGAATCATCAAAACCTGAGCAAGCATTGCTTGCATTTGGAATGTTCACCTGATTATGTGGTCCACAACAAAGAATCAACTCCATCAAATCATGACCGAAAAAGTACCATCGATTGACTTGTTATATTAAAACTTTCCATATTAAAGTGCCTAATTAGCAAAGTAGGTATTAGAACCATAATTGAAATCTAAAGCATGGTAGAAATAAAAGCTAGAATCAAAGGACATGCTCACACTACTACAAAAATTGAAACACACAACACTCATCACACAACAGAACAAAAATCTGATGTTGTGTGTTAACATAAACTCTATCATACAACGGTACAAATTTGTTTCTGTTGTGCGAATGTAAGCAAATTGAAAACTTTTTTTTTAGGAAGATATTGCACAACTGAGTTTAGAACTTTCTGTTGTGTAAATGTGAGGCCTAGAATGGAGGGAAATGAGCACATAATTCCCTCCCAGAACGAGCTCACCAAAATGGAATTTGAACTATCACACAACAGGTTTTTGTTATCTGTTGTACAACGAAGTGTTGTATGAACTTTGAGAAATCGTACTTGGTACACCTAGTGTAAGATCCCCAAATTTGTACAACAGACTATCATAGTTCTGTTGTCTGAGCATGGAAGCAAGTTGCACAGCGCGGCAAAGTTTCAATTTGATGAAACCTATGTAGGCACATGCGGCAAATTTTCCCTCCCAGCCTGCTTTGTTGTCATGTACTCACACAACAATGCTTTCTTTATCTGTTGTTGGAGAAACTTGAGACAAATTGAAGTTTCCCAACCAAACAACTTAATTGAAACCTTTATCCCCATTTACTCCCAGCAAACCCGACGACCACTGTGACTCCTTCCAAAACAGCCCTATTTGCTCCCTTAAACCAGCAACCCGTATACTCGAAATCAAAACCTAGCTAACCACTTACACCGTTTCGTTTCTCTTCAGCCTAGAAATCAAACCCATTTGCGGCGGATTTCTTAAAACCCTAGAAATCAAAATGGGAAGAATATTAGCTCCGGCGAAGGTGGGTTTTGTTTTGGCTTCGTTTTAGTCAAATCCTATATTAGATTGGGGGTTCCGGTTTTTGTTTCCCACAAGCCCAAGCGTGAGCAGCCATCAACAGCTAGCCCGGACTCTCGATCAGTGTGCTCTCTTATGAACCCACTCTCTTAGTCCTCTCTCGTGAACCTCTCTCTCTCTCTCTCTCTCTCTCAACATCTCGAGTCTAGACAGCTTAGAATAGCCTCTCGACCGAAATTCTCTTCGCCACTGTTCTCCCCTTCATCAACGCCACCCCCAATTCTCTCTACCTCTACTTCGATTTACTCTACTTTATCAATGTCTTGCTTGACCTCCGATTTACTCTTATCCTTGAAACCCTAATTCACCAATTGTTCTTAGTCTCCAGCAAGAAATTAGGGTTCAAATTGGGGCTCGCTTTTCATCTCTGATTGAAATCGATCTCGGATTCGAAGATATATATGTGGAATGCACCACCAGGTTTCAGACCCATAAGGGTTCAAATTAAGGCTCGCTTCTTCCTCTCCGGCCAAGCCTCTTGGAGTTTCGACGATTCGGTCTGAGTCATTCCATGGAACTCACAAGGTCCCTGTGGTGTCAGAGCCAAGAATGTTCAGGTAAGGTTCTGGGAACTTTTCAAAATTCGATTCCGAAACCCAGATTAGTTTTTATCTTCCTCTAATTCATGTGATAATTGATGGGTGTTTGGTTTTTGATTTGAATAGCTGGTGGATAAGGATCCAGAGAGGACTATTCTGTTCTGGGCCACCTTTGTAAACTACTTTTCTCTCTGGATCCATCTACTTTTAGTTCAAATCTGGTAAAAAAATGAAGAAGAGGAAGTTATGTGTGAAGGATTTACACCAACTATTCTTTTGTGAATATACCACTATTTACACCATCTCTCGACCCTCAGAAGGACCTGATTATCAAGGTCAAGCAACACAAGGTCAGTGCGACCCTAATGCTTTGTTTATCTAACTAGTTGTTTTCATTTGTGCTGAGCCTTTAGCTTTGATTTTTCATTTTCCTATTCTTTGTTTGATTTGGATTGGGTGCTGGTTTTTGGATTTATGTGTGGATTGGAGGAGAGGTTTGATTTTAGGTTAAGATATGGTGAAATTTGAGATTGATGTGCAGTTTAAGCAGGCAATGTGAATTGGGTTTGAAATGTGAATGATCATGTATAGGACCCTGAAACCAATGTGCCATCTTTTTCCTATGTGTATGTTAATATTGGAATATGTAGAAAAGATCCTTAAGATATCGGTACATTTTTGACCCTTGCATTGTCACTTTTCTTCCTTCATTGCTGCTTTCTGAGTTTTGAATCTTTTGATTGGTATTGTAGATTCAGGAAATAGTGACTACTGGGAAGTTATCCAAGTTGGAGCATTTTGAAACAGATGAAAAGGTGTTAGAATTGTTTTCAGTTAACCAATAATTTCTATAGAATTTCAATATTCCGGTGGTGATTTGAAATCCACTATAGGTTGAATGGCTAGTGCACCTTGAGTTAGCTATATATAGCTTCATGTCTTCATAGTTCAACGGTTCTGATTTCTACTTTTGTCAACTTTAGGTACAGACTATCAGCTTATTTAGGGAAGTCTGGGGCATTGGTCCAGCTACTGCCCAAAAATTTTATGAGAAAGGACACCACACATAGATGATCTAAAGAATGACGAATCATTATCAAATTCACAGAAGTTAGGGTTAAAATATTTTGATCATATGAAACAAAGAATTCCACGCAATGAGCTAATGAATTTCTATGCTAACTTGAATTCTTTGTTCTAGTATAGCTTCATTCTTACCCACCAGAAATTGTTTTTTTTTTTTTTAAATTTTATCTTTTATTTTTATTGAATAGGCTCAGGAGATGGAACATCTACTACAGAAAGGTGGAGAAGATGTTTTGCCTGGGGTGAGCATGATAATAGTTGACACAACTGCTGATGTAAAAAACAATACTAGGAGTAATGAACTAAACTAGAAAAATGAGCCAAAATGAACTTCTTCCTCTAGTTCCTTATTTAGATACAAGTCCTATGTTGTTCAAAAAAGAAAGAAGGAAAAAAGAAGAAGATACGAGTGCTTTTGTTTCACCCCTGAATTTGGTTTGTTTTTTATTCCTATTTGTTCTTCAATTTAGTTTCGGCTGACCTCCTTATCAAATATTGAAAAAATATTACTAATAGTTCACTAAATAACCATCTGAAAATTGTTTAGTTGCTTACCCTATAAAAGAGCTGTTGAGAATAATATCCTTATTTGTGTTATATTGTTTGTATGTTAATGGCATAGATACATCCATAATGGATCTGTAGGCTGCAAAAATACTTATATAAATTAGGATCTTACTTTCATTTCAATTTATATGCATTATCCAGACTACTGCATAACATAGGTTTGTTGAGCTTTTCTTTTCAGAGATTTTTGTATCATCATTTTTTTTTCTTTTTCATTGCAGATTTCACAAACCTTATATTTTCCAAACATTGTAAATGTTCCTCTCTTCAAGGGATGCTCAACGGAATTCATCAATCAGATTGTATGTCCTTTTTTCCTCTTCCATTTATATAATTAATGTTCAAATGAAAAAGGATGCATGGTTGACTGCTACTTTGTACAAAGTTGAATTTGTTTGTAGGCCAGCTGGTAGTTCATCATAGACAATAAAAATAAAATAAAATTGGTAATTAATTGCACTTATGGAAACATTGTAAATAGTGTTTACTATCTTGTATGGAAATGACTGTGACCTGGAACCTTATTTCAAAGTCAATAACAAAATTATAAGTGTGTACTGTAATGTCCCTGTTTGTGTGTCATGCCAATTAGTCCACCTTAAAGAAGCACCTGGTGGTGTAATTGTGTCAAACATTCAGGAGTTTTCATGCGTAACGCCACGTATATTGTCAAATAAAATCTTCCTTGGTTCATGGATATCTCTGCATAATGTGTACTAATGAATTTGGTATTCTTATTCTTTTCATTTTGCAAGTTATTAAGTTACATGAGGAATTTTTTCTCCCAGGAGAAGTGATAATGGAACCTGGAAATGTGGTAGATCAAATTTATTTTGTCTGTCGTGATGTACTGGTACGTTTTAGTTTCTAGACTCACCAATGGATCTAATTTAGTTAGTTCAGTAAACTTATGTCAGTTTGCTTTTGAATTGATCTTTGGGTTTGCTTACATTGCCTTCATGTTGGTTCGTTAAGTCGACCAATTCCACAGTGGTAGACTAGCTGCAATCAGTGGTAGGCTAGCTCAGCCTAGTCTCTAGCTAGTTTATGCTTTCATGGCATGGAGCTTGTCTACTGGTGTAGGGGGCTGGTCTACCATTGATGTATGGATACGTTAGTGTACCGTAAACATTTCCCTAATTGTTTTACCCCCAAAAGTTTAATTTATTTTCAAGGGTTTACCAAACAACTAAATTTTTAATTATTGATTTATTTATTATTTTAAAAACCTGGCTTTTGGAAACCATCCCCACTGCATCAGCCTTCTTGGGTTTTCCTTCCTCCTTTTAGTTGCTTAAATATTTCTGCTCATATTATTGAGTTCAACTACTTGCTGCTGACACAGAAAAAGACACTTTTTCAGTTTATGTGTAAATATAATGTTAGCATGGTCACAGCAATAACAAGGATAGTATGGTAATACTATCTCATTCTCTTTTTCTATTGTAATTTGATATTTTGATCACATTGCACAATCATCTGACCTACATGACCCCTCTGATATGATCAAAGCTATTCTTGTACTGGAGGAGGTAGGTTTAGGGGAAGATGGGTCAGAAGAAACAGTTTTTCTTTTGCAACCTAACAGCTCATTTGGACAAGTCTCCATCCTTTGCAACATTCCCCAACCTTATACAGTTAGGGTGTGTGAACTGTGTAGGCTTCTGCGACTGGATAAACAATCATTTACAAGTATCCTTGACATATACTTTTATGATGGGCGGAGAATCTTGAACAACCTTTTAGAGGTTAGTTCTCTGTATCTAATTGACACACACACACACACATATATTCTGTTTTTGAGTAAAGTTGAGTATATTTGTAGTAGGTACCAATCACATGGCTGAAATTTTTACAGGGTAAAGGACCTCATATCAAGAAACTAGAATCAGACATTACTTTCCATATTGGAACGCAAGAAGCTGATCTTTCTTTGAAGGTGAATAGTGCTACTTATCTTGGAGATCTGCATCAGCTAAAATGTTTGATCCGAGCTGGAGCTGATCCCAACAAGACAGATTATGATGGAAGGTCACCCTTGGTATGAAATGTTTCATGGATTTCTGATGATACACACACACACACATAGATTTAGTGCGTGTGTGTATATATATACACATACATACATATACATTTAATATATTTAGCTATTGAATTCCTTCCTAAAAACAGACAAGTAATTGGGATAGCTGTACTTTTGAACATACTAGCAAGTACAGAAAATTGTACTCACTCAGAACTTGTGTTCAACAGCAGCAAGCAATTAATGTCATTTTGAATGCATGACCACAAGAAACTAATGTAAAAGTTTATTATAATCTGCATGGTTGCAGACTTGCAGATATATGGGTACAGAATGGCACTGTGGGCAGAGCATTTTGGACTTGTTGAAGAATGTTTCAATCAGCCAGAGTCTTGAATGTGTTCAAAGGGTAAGGTCATTGGGTGAGCAGAACTGGAGTCAATACTAGAGCTTCTGCAGGGTCCTTGTCCATCATGTGTAGGATTGATGGCTTAAGAGATCGAAAGACTGCTTATCATCTTTGCCTACAAGAGAGCTACTGCAAAAACAAATGAAGGTTCATTAAAGGAAAGCAGCAGTAATCTATGTAGTTTAGGTCTTCCTAGCTAAAACATTTTACAAGTACAGACAATTCTCTATGTTGTCCTAGCTTGAACTATATGGATTATAGTACTGTTTCAATGGTCATATGTTGAGCATTATTTCAGGAAGAAATTTTATATGGATATTCTTCTTGTTGTCCAAGTTTCATTCATACAACACAATACAAAACAATGTGTTGTATGATTGTAAAAGAGTTCAAAATTAAGGCTTTTTCCACAACAGTCATTGGTTGTTAGCCAATTTGATTACGATATTCACACCACAGCTAACCAAATATAATTAATTGTTGTGCGAACTAACAACCAACAACAAAAGAAAACAAAATTATGTTGTGTGAGATTCATAACACACAACAGAAATAAATCATATTTGTTGTCTGAGTGATCAACAGACAAGGGAGATAATTCCACTTTGGTTGTGTGTTACATATCTTAGACAACAAATAATGAGCTATATCTATTGTGTGTTACATATCTCAGACAACAAAGAATGAGTAAAATCTGTTGTGTGTTATGAACTTCAGACAACAAAGAATGAGTTATATCTGTTGTGTGTTATGAATCTCAGACAACAGTAAAATTTCTTTCTGTTGTCTGAATGTGCCAAGGCATCCCCGCGCATGCCATGCGAGGCACATGCCTACGCAGAATTCGCACAACGGAAATAATTATCTGTTGAGGAAATGAATATTGCACAACGGTGAAATCACCGTTGTGTGATTTTTCAATCACACAACACTCGTTTAGACCACAGTGAGGCTGGTCATCACACAACTCCAAATATCTGTCGTCTGATTAACTTATTGTAGTAGTGTCAGTTTCGTTTGGCTCATAGGAATCTCGTAAAATTCCCCAGTTCACATTGGGAGAAAAAGTTAAAATGTAGAGAAGAGTCATTTAGACAAGCTAGATAGTGATGTTAAAATTAAAAATTAAACTTTCTCTACTCACCTTCCTATTGAGCCAGAGCTTAACGGAGAGTACATCGATGGTAGCCCGGTTCGAGACCTTGACAAATTCCTCCCTCGTATACAACACTGCACTATACATAACTCAAGTACTGCCAATTAAGGTAGAAATAGCAGGAATAGGGTTAATTTCAGATCTAACATGGACTTCACAGTCTTATACATGAAATGAGCTCTAAAACTAGTATCTGGACTTCCCTATGTGAATGATAGTCAGGACGAACCTAGTTTCACTGTAAATGTACGTAACACTATTCTGTCTTATAATACTAACTGATTTGATTTCAATAAAAAAAAACCTTGATTTCTAATAACATTGGATCACAGATATTTGCATAAATCATTCTGAGATTCAATAACAAAATACCTATTTTCAATAAATTTCTAAAGCGTGGAGATTCCAACAGCTAAGGACAACTGCGTCAGCACTATACATTTCTTTGCCACAAACTACTTCAGAAATACAGCCAGTTTCCTCATTAAGCAAAAGGTTTGTTACACTTGGACCTTTCTCAAACTTGCAACCTTTGGTTGTCATGCATAGACTCCATCCACGGCTTAAAGATCTTTTCCCTAGTTGTTCCACGACACAACACTAGATCAAAATCTTTCGGAAAAAAAATATACGATTACATTTATCAGGAAGGAAAAGATACAATTGAAAAGTGACAAGTGATTGGACTTATTTAATACAATTATTACAATAACAAAAAAGACGTGATAATTCCATGCTAAGTGTACTAGAAATCTCATTATGGGGAAATCCTGTACAGGTAAAGTAGAGACTTGTGTGGTATTTGGAATAAGGAATATATCATAGGACTTCAGAGAGGATACTTTATGAGAGTCATGAATTTTTTTTTTTTCCAAGAGTGATAGTTTGCTGCGGTCTTTATTTTCCAAAGATGGTAGAATTTGATGTCAAAAACTCATTATATATGGACTCCTATGACTATTAGTCAGCCTCCACTAAGATAATACTAATAGTATGTGAGAGCTTTATAAATGATTCTGAACACTTGAGAAAACCTATCAAACCTGGTGAGCAAGGATGTAGGATAGCAAGCCCAGAGTAGCAGCAGCACTACATTGTTCTGCTGGTGCAAACAGACCCACTTGAAGCAATGGTGCTAGGACTTTCTGATAAAGCTTTTGTGAGCAGCCAAACTGCTTAAAGAGCTCCCTTGCAGTAACTACCAGTAAAACCTCTTAATAACTTCTGTTTATTCAGACATATGTGATAATTATTAACCCAAATGCTGAAACTTACTTCTAGTGATAGAGATCGATCCTTACTTGAGCCATATTTTCTCCAGGCGGTATCAGTATTGTCAAAGTCGATTACTGCAAAGAATATGCACTTATGAGTTGGGAAGTGCATGACTCACAAGAATTAGATGAAATGCCTTCAAAAATTTCCTCAACATACATTACAAGCAACTCTACGCCGCAATCAGTCTTTGCCTTTCCAAATAAAACAATTAGTAACATTTTGATAGAAGATATATGAGTAACAGAATTCACTAGGATTTTGTACAATATCCTTCAGCAAATAATTGGTTGCTCATCAAGCATTGAAAGTTTAAAACCAAGCAGGGAAACTATACCTGCAGCCGTTAAAGGAAGTGAAGTTAATCTATCAACCAACGGCAACTGAACAAACTGCACGAAATGCACATTATACCATCTCATTCATCACCAAAAGGCTGCTAACTTTTCCACTGGAATTAGAAATGGCACACAAGAGGGTGAGCAAATAATATATAGGGTTAAATACTATTTATTCCCTATACTTATAGGATTTCATCGTTTCAGTCCCTGACTTTCGAATTTCACCTTAAAAGTCTCTGAACTCCCAATTTCCCCCCAATTAGTCCCTTCCGTCAAGCATCCGTCAAAAACTCCGTTATCTTCCCCTAAAAAGTCTATTATACCCTCAATTACTAAAAAAAAAAATTATCTTCTCTTTTTTTATTTTTTTCTTTTTACCTCTTATTCTTCCGGCTCTCTTACGTCCTTCTATTCATCTCCTCATCAAGATGGTTCCAATCCACACACCTTCAAGAGGTGAAATGAAACAAAGAAATAAAAGAGAGAGAGAGAGAGAGAGAGAGAGAGAGAGAGAGAGAGAGAGAGAGAGAGAAAAGAGTAAGTGAGGGCATAATAGACATTTTGGCAACTTTAACAGAAAATTTTGATGACAGGGACCAATTGGGAGGAAATTGAGAGTTCAGGGACTTTTTAGGTGAAATTCGAAGGTCAGGGACTGAAACGATGAAACCCTATAAGTATAGGGAGTAAACAGTATTTAATCCTAATATATACCTGTGAATAGTACAGTTCCTAATGGAGTTGGCAACTGAGGAAGGGCTCGAAATAGCGGAAATTCAACCTGCAGAACATTCTTGCCAGTCATGTTAACACATCTCAAAGCCTCTAAAATCAATCCAAATCACATTGTAAGCAAGAAATGCCAATACAAAAAAGGTGTTGATTACCTCCAATCCCTCAGCTGAATATTGCGCAAACTTAATCCAGTTAGTGACACTACTAGAATAATGTTAATAGACATCATGTCATAGACATCGGTTAGGAATTCACGCGATGTAAAAGAGATTTGTAACATTAGTTCTTGGAAAACCGATTTCTATTTGTACAATTAACATCGGTTATCATTTTTGACCGATGTCTCTGTTTTTTTGCAAAATTCTGAGAAAGCGCGGAAACACTAAGTTACAAAATTGATGAGGCGGGGGAACAAAATTTCGTTTGCCTCTAACGCTCGGTCAGTTTCCCACGCGACTACACTAGGTCAATTTTCTCTCTCAAACCCTAAACACCACGACCACACTTCGTTCGCCTCCTCTTCCTCATCCTCCTCCTCCTCCGACCGGCACTCGACTGCTCTCTGCCTCAGCCTCCGCCTCCGTTATCCTCCTCCTCCTCTTCCTTTGGCACACCTGTTCTCTCATCTCTCTTCTCCAATTCACCAGATCTAATAAAGACGCAGTCCATGCCGGAGCTCCGCCTTGCCCCTCCTCCTTCTCTTTTCTCCTTCCACCCCGACGGTATCACTTTCATCTTTATCCTCTCAATTTTGCTTGAAATTTTGTTCATGTTCAGTGCGTTTTAGATTCCTTCGTTGTTGATTTTGCTTCTCTGGACCGCTAGTAGCTCTTTTGTTCTTGATTTTAGTAGAAATTTCCTTCTTCAGATGATGAACTGAACCCAAGGTTTTCGATATTGCAATGGGTGTTTGTGTAATTTGGAGGTGATGGAGTGATGGGTATTGGGTAGTCGATGATTTGCGGATAATCTAGTAGTTGTTGATGGAGTGATGGGTATTTTGTTTCTGATTTTGTTTTGGGTAGTCGCTGATTTGCTGATAAATTGAAAGCCACTGGATTTTCTGGGTTGTGTTTATGGGTTTTGGGGGTTGTGTTTGAGGTATCTGTAACGGGTTTTGAGGTAGCTGTAATGTGTTTGAGAAGCTAAGCGCCTTCTTCTTCTTCACAGAGAACTAGAAATGGAGGCAGCCAGTGACTTCGGCGCTGGAGTTCGGCGGCGTCAAGATTGCTAAAGATGGTAACTTTATTGGGCTTTGCGATTTGTGCATCTCTCAAAATGGTGTTGGTTCAGTGTGATTTATGAAGTGGGCAACCTCTTTTAGAACTTGGGTCGCTGCAGGTTTTATGATTATTATTCATTCACTGCTGCATTTTGCTTTGTCTGCTGTGCAGTTTAATTGTTTGAAAGGTTATGCATTTTTTGTATTAATCCTCAGATTTTAGGGTGTTTGGATAGTGGGTTAATGAATTGAGGACAATGAATTGGTTAACTCAGACAAAAACCAACACCTATGATTGGTTCACTTTCGAAGGCAAAAGCCGAGTACTTTACTGTGATGCTGTAAAGTTTTATTTGATACAGCTTATTAGAGGGATGTATCTCACTTCAATTCTTTCCATTTGTGGTATACTGCTTTTTGAAGCTTGTTAACTTATACATGCTCCCATACTATAGTATATGAAGCTAGAAAACTGAGCCCTTGCCTTTTGAATGTTCTGTATGGTATAATATTTTCAGTATATGTATTGTAGATATGTTAAGCGATTGCCCCACAAACAATGTTCTGGATACAGTTTCTGCAAGGCTCTTGCTTGCTTTAAAAAAGTATGTAGTGGCATAATATATTTGGGTTATGGTTTTGTAGATGTGTTGAGGGATGACCCCACAAACAATGTTCCGGATACAATTTTTGCAAAGCTTGGAATGCAACTGAACAGAAGAGATCGATCAGCACCCACTTGGAATTCTGAAGAATGCCATATACAAATACTTTGACACCAATTACTCAAACAAGTTTGATAAGTTCGATGATCTTTGCCCATTTGTATCTGTTAAGGAGGTATGCCATTGATCATGTTTTCTATTTTGGATACCTATGTTGCTTCAGATATTTGATTCTAGTGCACGGTGTCTGATTTGTTTATTAGAGTAGAGACACTGCATCTAGTCTTTCAGTTTTGAGCTGACAATAAGAGTTGGAGACAGTGCATTCTTACATGATAGTTATGAGGCATACAGGTTTTCAATCACAATAATCTTATGGCCTATAAAATATCATATTTCTATTTATTACATTATAAAGCTGCAGTAAGTGAGATATTCATTTAGATCTATTACTCCATCCCCCAAACAGCGACACATATACTAACGTAACTACAGAAAACAGAATCTTTAAGCTTTTACTGTTACCAGTGCAATTTCCGTGGAAACCTGAACTAAAGTTCTGGGGAGAGACTCTGCGTGTTTACTACTACATCTTATTTTTCATCTTTTGTGACTATTATCATAGCCCTTGCTCTAAATGGAGACCATATCCACAGCTGTTTGTTAAACATATTATGAATGATATTTACAGCTCTTTGTTTGGCAGTTGATGTAAAAGCCCATTAATGCATACTAGGCCAAAAAAAGTTGGTTGTTCTGTTTTATTCCAAATGAAGTAAACTATGCAGCTGAATTTGATAATATAAGATGGAAATCCAAATGTTCTGTTCAGGCTAATTCTTGACGATGATCAGGTCTAAACTATCCTTTGGAATGTGCTAACACTAATTAATTTGTCTGTCAAAGAGTTGTGCCTGATATCTTCTCTTCAATTTGTAGGGATTGAGAAGGGAGTTCTTTCCAAACAAAAGACATGAATGAGCTGTTAGAGTTCCACAAGAAATTAGAATCCATTCTTGAACATTTGACTGATGGTTGTTCTTCTTTGTCTTTTGATGGTCATGCTGATAATTTCTTCTACATAGTAATATCTGTATAAAAAGTAAATAAGCAAGAATGAAAAAAGTTCTTACATGAATGCATGTTAATAGGATTTCTAACTGAGATGTTTTGCAACATTCAAAATGCTCTATCTGTCGATTCTTGCTCAATTAAATTTTAGTGTTAATGCCTTGGGGCTATTGTTGTTATTATTATTCTAGTGGAACTGGAATAAGGTGTTGCCTCTATGGATAGGCCCCTTTTATTTGGCCAGGCCCCTTATCTCATGGCTTTGATAAAACATAAACCTTATGGTTCATATTTTCTAATTTCATTTGTTGTTTCTTATGTCTTTTATGATAACTTGAATTTTCTGCATATTTGGTACAGGTGCAGGGAAAAGATCGAGTAGTTGTAAGATGTGTTGCAGAGCAGCTTGGCTTGGAAGGTTCATACATACCTCGTACCTACATTGAATAAATTCAACTGGAAAAGCTCGTGAATGAGGTCATGGTATGAATTCTACATCTTATTCTCTCTCTGGGATGATATCATAGTGATCCAAAGCATAACTTGCCTTATGTTTCTTTTTCTTGTTTTTCCCTCTCCCGATTATCTTTCAGGCCTTGCCAGATGATTTAAAGACAAGGCTTAGCATAGATGAGGATCTTGTTTTGAGCCCCAGAGACACACTTTCTAAAGTCTCTGCAGCTCTCATGAGAAATAAGCATCTCAAGAGGTTTGATTTTCAATCCACCTATACATAATTCTTTGTATATTGGACTTTTTGTTTTTTGTGGGGGGGGGGGGAGGACTGCACTGTTTATGGTCAGTGGACATTGTTTGAGTGGCTCAGTTGGCAACATAAGCTTCAGTCCAGCATTTTGAAAGTGATAGTATGTCAATATGTTAAATGGAATTTCAGGTTTTATTTGCTTCACAGGAGATAAATGCTTTGCAATGTCAGTAAGGATTTGTTGGTTCCTTCTCCTCTTATCTAAACAATCATCAGTCTTCCTGTCATGAAGTAAAGTCCAGTACTTCAATGACATAGCAAAGCACGAATCTCCACTGACATAGCAAAGCATGGATCTCTATATTCAGAAAGACATCATTTTTGTTTATAACATGCGAGTTTTTTTGTTTTTGTTTATTTCATTTTCTGTCCAAAACTGAGACCTGAGTCTATTCTGGACAGTGGTATGTCGCAGTCCTATACAAACCAAAGGGACAAGGATTTGGATCGGGCAAGTGAAGGAAATGAGCTAAAGCAAGAAACTACTTTGCATGAACTGGAGCCGGTTGCCGTCCATGCTCTTCATGAACTTGTTTCTTTAGTTCACAGTCCTGTCAATGCTGCAGAGCAATATGATTTTGAGTAAGGCAAGATTTTGCTGACCATTTTGGAGTAGATGTAGTGTTATCAGGATGAATTGTGAACTAATTATACTTCATGTAGTTATTGCAGTAGTGGTATCTTCTAGACTAGCCTTACAGTAGGTTAGGGTTTATTGTGCAAAACTTTTGAAGCTACCTCAAGCTCTAATTTTGGATAGAAATTAATGCAATTCCCTAATATTTGAATTTCATGTTATTTGTGGATCAGCTTTCTAGTACCAAATACAGCACGAAAGGGATATAACAGTAGTTTGAATTCACAGACTGATGTCAAGAAAAGAAAAAACATCAGTTACTGATGAAGAACTGATGTCAAAAAACAGAAATTACATCAGTTTGAAAATAAAAACCGATGTCAGAAAAGAGAAAATACATCAGTTTGGAAACAAAAACCGATGTCAAGAAAGAGAAAATACATCAGTTACTAAATAAAAACCGATGTCAAGAAAGAGAATGTACATCAGTTCTTAAACAAAAACCGATGTCTAGCATTACTATGGACATCGATATATAAACAAAAACCGATGTCTAGCATTACTATGGACATCGATATATAAAAAAAAACCGATGTCTAGCATAAATATAGACATCGATATAGACCAAGGAACTGATGTCCAACATAGCATTGGACATCGTTCTTCTTGAGGAACCGATGTGTAAAATATTATCAGACATCGTTTCTAAATCAATAACGATGTTAAAATGGATAATTATGTTGTTAGACCTATATTTCATTAAGCATCTAATGCCAAAATATGAAGGTTTGACAATAGCTAAACACACCAAAATGGTGATCACATTAACGTTTTTACATCGGTTCTGAACCTGAAACCGATGTCTCGTTGCAAAATAGACATCAGTTGTGAACCGATGTCTTAGTTTTAGCGATTTTTAACATCGCCCACTAAGACATCGGATTTTTTTTTTTTTAACATCAGTTGTGAACTGATGTCTATGAACTTAATCCTAGTAGTGTGAAGGGTTTAATCTCCAGCTCATCAACAAGGCTGAATATATTCCTGTAGGGATACCAATAACCTAAAACAGCAGTATCATAATATATCAGAATCCAACAAAGTTAAAATGTATTGGTAAAACCAACTTCAGTAAAAACAAGTGAAAAACATGCATGATCACCATGGATACCCACATCATCAAGACTATCCTGGATACCCAGTTTCCAAAATCCAAAAAGTAACAAAAATGCAAAACACAGAAGTTGATGATTACCATGGATACCCACATCATCAAGACTATCATTTTCAAGTACAATAACATCAAAGCCCCGGCTACAGAAACCTTCATGACTAGATAACACAGTTCGAAGCCTCCTCTGCAAAACCCAAAACCTATAACTCAACAAAAGCGCAAAATTTTTTCAAAATCAATCACAAACAATGAGAAGAATCGAGAGAGAGAGAGAGAGAGAGCAAACCAGATATAGAGAATGCCCAGAAAGCTCAGAACATGAATACCCACAAAGCTTCAGTAGATGAAACACAAATCATTGGAAGCAAAATAAGAAACAAAATCATATCAGTGAACTAAGGACTCACAAATCCTTCGAAGACATGCATTGAACAAATTTGTCAATTACCTATGACAAAAAGCTCAAATTTTCTCCAAAAGGCCGGCCTCGATCTCTGATTCTCTTCACCGTCTTCAAGCAGAGGAGCTGGTCAGAGGCGGAAAAGGAGGAGGACGAGGTGGGTCGGGTTGTGATTGTAGCCGGAGAACGAAGACGAGGAGGAGGGTTGTGGTTGGAGGCGGAGAACGAAGAGGAGGATGGTTTTTGTCGGAGACGGAGAACGAAGAAGATGATGGTTTTTGTCGGAGGCGGAGAACGAAGAGGCTGATTCTCTTCATCGTCTTCGAACAGAGGAGCTGGTCCAAGGAGGAAAAGGAGGAGGACGAGGAGGGTTGGGTTGTGATTATAGCCGGAGAACAGAGACGAGGAGGAGGGTTGTGGTCGGAGGTGGAGAACGAAGAGGATGATGGTTTTTGTCTGAGGCGGAGAACGAAGGAGGAAAGGGAGGTTTGGTTGAATCAAGTTGAAGTCAATGTTAGTCCAAATATGTCTAAGTGTGGGAATGAGCTTTTTGACTTGATGCATATACTCTTCGCAAGCGTACGAATCGTGTCAAGTAAGGGAAGTATTTGGACCTTAGTTTATCGTACATCGGGAATTAGGTGTTGGACCTAACTGAGATAATTGGCGGTAGAATACTAAAAGCACATAAGAAAAATAAAAAGTAAAATAAAAACTATAAACAATCAAGGCACCAAACATTGGCAATGCTTGGCTTAGCTCACACCAAGCCTATTCAAAGCCACAAACTTGTAGCCACAAGATGGGTATACACAAATGAGTCGATGGATTTAATGTTTGAAAGTTGATTTGAACTTAACAAAAAGTAATAAAATGCAAAGCGATTAATAAAAATGCAAGAAAATTAAACTAGAAAAGTGTGAACAATATAATGAGAATGTCGGGTGCTAGGGAGGTTCCTTCACCCAAATCTCATGTGTCAGAAGCTAATCTAATGTAGATGCAAATTTCCTACTTTGGCGGTAGTCGTTTCCGAGGCGGTTCAAGGCTCAAGGACCGAAATTCCCTTTCATGGTATTCCTACTCCGGTTCAAGGATCGTAGGAACTCACTTGATATGAATTAGAGCCGGTTCAAGGGTCTCTAATTCATCTCAAGAGGCCTAAAGATTGAGGATTAGACTATTAAGTGACCCGCCCGCGCATTCACGTAACGGGTGCAAATCATCATGCTTATAACCCCTCGAATACAAAATTGAAGGTTTCTAGCTTAGGAATTAGAGGAGGTCAAGCCTCTAACTCCGTCCTAGACATACTCAAAATACACACCCTAGAGTTGACTAGGCTCCTAGACATGCATTTTAACCCAACAAAAATAGATATAAGCATCCATCATATGAAAATTGCATCATTACATTAAATTAAACATCTTTTACATAAAATTTGGGCTAGGGCACACAACCCTAGCCCCCAACAACAAAATTACTCATTACCCATCATTAAACAAATATCAATATACATAATTTTAAAGAGGAACAAAGTGAAGAGAAGTAGGAGTAACAAAGTCAAATCACAAATTGCTATAAAATAATTATGGCTAGTCTTGATTTATGGCTCCCCGCTTTTACCAAAACTTGATAGTGATGAAACTTTTAATGCTTGGGTTTCCCTTTTGAATCTTGTGAAATTGATGAGAATATGGAATCTTAGTGAGGTGGATCTTATTGAGGTGAATTTTGGTGAGGTAGATCTTGGTGAAGTGAATAAAAGATGAGAAGGAAGAATTTTGGTGAGGTATATCTTGTTGTGGTGAAGAAAAGATAAGGAGAAAAAGATGAGATATGGGGGTGGGTTTGGTGTTAGAGAGAAAAGAGGATGGGTGCGGCCGAATTGAGGTTCAGGACTCCCTCTTTGATGGGAGAAGAATAAATATATATGTGGTTTCCTTAATTGAATGTGTGGCTGTCAGCAAAGAGAAAAGAAGAATGCACGTGGGAGCGTGAAAGAAAGAATAGGAATATGGTCTGCCACGTGTCAAAGCCGGATTGGTTTCTAACCAATCAAACAAATCACGTGCATGGCTGCCTCCCTTCTTTGGTTGATTAAGCTGAATTAATCAAGTGATTAATTAAGCAATTAATCACTTAACTAATTAATTAAGATGCAATTCTTTGGTAAACTTCTCAATTATTTCTGTTTCTTCTCACTCTTCTCCATGCACTTCTGCAAGTATTATCGGAGGCAATTAGATCCGCGTCGGCTATTTTGTCTTTTTGTCAGAAATCTCCATTTTGCTCTAATTTCGCACAATTTCTTCCAAAATCCACAACTCCGCTTATTTACTACAAAATAAATAAAAATGAATTAAATACATAATAATTGTCTTGAAGAATAGCTTAATTCAAATATTTAGGATGCAATTACGCCCATAGAAATGCGTATAATCACTTTTCCTCCCCCGCGCTTCTTTAAATTTTTTTAATTTAGCCTCTCAGCGTTTTTCTGAAAATTCAAACTAAAGTTTTGTCACCGGCTAATTTCAAAACCGATGTCAGTTATATGCATACAAATCGGTTTTTGAGAAATTGATGTTAATAACATTGTTTTACTTCGCGTGTATTTCTCACCGATTTAATTGTCATGATGTCTATGAGCATAATTCTAGTAGTGTATTGATCCAGGCATCAAACAATCAAGGTATTAGAACCCTAGCATGCATACTAAGTAGGCCTCCAAAGCATACAAACATAGAATTCATCAATGAGAATTCGGAAAACAAATTGAATGTCAAAGCATGTTATGGATCATGTCTAGGGGCTTCAACTGCCCACTAACTATTCGAAAATTAGCTACACATAGTCGGAATCAAAAACACAAAATAATGAAAAAGGGAGGAAGAGAGAGAGCAAGCTACTGCCTATTGGTTTCCTTTTATATGCTTAGAGGTTGCCTCCATCATTCTTGTTGTGTAGGAAAACCAAAACCTAAAAAAATTAGGGTTAGCGTGCTTAGGTGGAGTTTTCCTATTGGCTCTTGAACTTGATGACTTATTCCAAACATTTACATCACGCCATTTGTTCATATTAAGTTGGCATATGAAGCACAAACTTGTCCTCGAGCTTCTCGGTGTGAGTTGGGCCTCGAAATATAAATTCCCGTCCAACCTCAGATTCACGTGCAACCTGACCTTCTTGTACTAAATCAGCCATAACTTCCTCTAGAAAAATGATATTGACAAGCCGTAAAAAGATCTGGAAACTAGACATCTGAGACTTTCCAATATAAAGATCAACATCTTATTTGTTCTGAGCTGGTCTTAGTGCTCTGTCGAAATTGACTGATTTGCACAGGCAGATTTGTTGATGTGGCATTTCAATCCCTCTTTTGCTTCTTTTCTTCTTCTTTTGCCCAAAATACATATAAAATCAATAAACAAAGTAAATAACTAGAAAATACACTAAACTAACAAAGAAAGTATAGAGATTAACGTTATCAACATCACATAATTATGCTCCTATCATTAAACATAATGGAATAGTACTTCTCAAAAAAAAAAAAAAAAACTACATGGATTATGGAAGAGAACAATATCTGATGTAGTAAATATGGTTGAGGCTATCAATTCTACAGAATTTTATTTGAGCATGAAAGGACCAATTTTTGGTGAGATTGGAAGATTAAAGCTAGCATTGGAAGTAGTGCATTGGAAGAAAATTCCACATAAGTGCAATAAAGCTGCTCATGTGCTAACTAGAGAAGCTTTAAAAGCGGAAGGCATCAAGTTTTAGAAAGAGATTGGATCTCCTTGGTTCAATGACGTTGTAATAGATGATATGTTTATTAAAGGGGTGTGGTAGGGTGTAAATCAGCCGAGCTGAAGCAAATACCAAGGTAATCAAACTCAGCTCACTTTCTTTTTTTTGAGCTCAAATCGGCCTTAAGCTTGAATGTTTTTCCATGCTCAAGCTCGGCTCGGCTTGAATATTTTTCTCAAGCCCACGCTTGAGCTTGAATTAGGCTCGGCTTAGCTCATATGGCCACCCCATCTTAATTATTTTCTTTTTATAGTGTGCGTTAGGGTTTGATTTACTTGTTGTACAAGTATTGTTCTTTATTGTAATATGTATTACTTAAATTATCAGATTCTCTTCCAATTGAAAAAGGAAGGTAATTAATAAAAAAAAGGGTCCTTGACCAAAAGCCTAAAAATGAGCCAAAGTTATCCCACTTACCACAGCAATAGATTTTTATTCTCACTAATGACTAACCCAATTTAAATTAAAATGACTATTCTGCCCACTTTCTAATTAAATAACTACAGCTACTGCCACTCTCTATCGCTCTCTTCCCTTCGATCTCTCTCTCCTCTTTGTCTCTCTCTCCAAACTCTCCCCTTCTCTCTTTATGAAACCAAAACGTCTCTCTCTCTTTCTCTCTCTAAACCTAACAGAACCTCGAAGCCTTTCACACTTTCCTCTCATAAATTCAAAACTTCCAAAACCAGATTTTCATTAAGGAATGAAATTTCGATCAATCCTAGTGATGCAAAGCCTCGAAACGGCACCACCTCAACTGAAGAAGAAGAAGCTCCGGAGCTACCTCGCCAGAGCGAACTCAGAGCTCTCCGATTCTCCACTTGTCTCAGAAACCAAAACCGAATGCTCGCTGCAGTGAGGCCTCTAGTTTCTCCGTGAACTCTCTCTCTCTCTCTCTCTCTCTCTCTCTCTCTCTCTCTTCCCGGTGAAGGACTGGGCCCGACCATTGGAAGGGACTGGATCTAGTACTGGTGCTGGTCCCATGAACTGAGGGTTTCGATGGAAGTGATGCAACACTTGCCAATTGAGGTTGCTGAGGACGGCTATGACGTCCTCCATCTTCGTTGCCAATTGAGGCCCCTGGTTCTGCACACTCTCTCTTAGATCTATACTATTTTATTTGAGATTTGATATCGGGTCATAGCTTAGATTCGATTCAATGGCTGTGAGAAATGTTGTTAGTTCGAATGCAATAATTACTGGGTATATTGATGTTGGGGAGTACTTGATGGCATTGAAGCTTTTCGTGCAGTTGCTTGTGGACGGGTTGAGTTTGACTATTTCGAACTTGGTTGTGATTCAAGCTAGTGCAAAAATTGGATCTATTGAATTGGCTAGGCAAATTCATCAGAACGTCCAGCTCTTCATATCTCACAGTCCAGAAGGGAGAAGATGTGTGGGTGCCCAAATTAGATTTTTTTTGTTTTTTAAGTAATAGGGCAGAAGGAAAGGAAAAATGAAAGTTTTGAATGTCTATTGCCCCTAATAGATGTCAATGGGAGGGCAATAGACGTTTTGAATTAATATAATCTCTTCATTTTTTTTCTTCTTTAATCAAAGTTTTATTTGTCTAATTTTATGAAGATTAGTTTCCATTCCGGCAATCGAAAGTTCTATTGGGGAGTAATAGACATCTATTGGGGGCAATAGAGGTTTATTGCCTTCTATTGGGGGCAATAAACGTCTATTACCCCTAATAGACGTCTATTGGGGGGCAATAGAGGTTTTTAGAAAATTCCGGTGCGCAGCGGTTGGTGGCTGGATTCCAGCGAAAATTGGCCGGATTCCAGCCACAGGTGACCTAAATCCCGCGGCCGGTGACCGGGATCTGGCGAAATCTCCTATGGTTTCTCTCTCTCTCTCTCTCTCTCTAAGTAACAAAGGGGTGAGGGTAAAATGGTATTAAAAAAAATTAAAAAACAAAAAAAATATCTTAATGGGGTGTATTAGGGAAGACCTCCTTAGAGTGTTTTGGGTAAAAAAGAATTAAAAAAACTTAATGGGGTAAGTGGGAAAAATATGGGGTAAATGGACAAAACCCCTAAAAAAAAGTGAAGATTTGGGATTAGAAAAACTATATTTTATTTATACTATAAATTTACATGAGTTGAGCTTTAACAAACAATTTGTTGAGTTTTAACAAGCTCGAGTAGTTCATGAAAAATACAATCTACTCACAAGCTTGACAAGCCAAATATATCCTAGTTCAAGTTCGGCTCGTTTTTTTTTCAGGCTTAAATTGAGCTCCAACTCAGCTTAAGAGCCGAACGAGCTAAAAATGAGCCTAATACGAGTTGAACACGAGCTGTATCGAGCCTATTTACAGCTCTAGGGTGTGGTACTATATTTTACTTACTTAGATCAGGCAAGATTTCGTGCAAGGCCACAATGCCACATCTACCCCTTAGATGTGTTGTCCAAAGTTTTAAAATGAATTTCTCTTCCGATAAAAAAAATATAAAAAGGAACAATATGTAACACAACTACACAAGAGGGTTCAAAGTTTTAACAATTAAGATTGCTTTCCTTATTCGCCTAGGTTCACTTTAGTTTCCTTAGCTATTTAGGATTTGATTCCTTATAAAGCTGCAACTGAGATTTACTGTTAATTAATGCCAAAAAAAAAATTTCGAAAAGTCATGCATGCTTGATCTGAAAAGAAGAGGTGCGGCCATTGCCAGTCTTTCTATTACTCTGAGGTTTTGCAGCAGTTGCGACTTGCGAGTCAAGCTTGCTGAAGATGATGTGTTGTGAGGCATTAAAGGTAGACGAATAGCAAAGAAAAACAGAGATCTTTGATCGGATCAAAGCTGAAATGAGTGCAAAAGGGGACTTCGATCCCTCATGGATGTGAAGAAGGAGGCTAGGGCAATGAGGAAACGATCTGGATACCAAGCCTCGTAGAACTCAATGCTTTACAGCGTGAACAAAAAGAGCTGTCACCGAAATCCTAGTTACTGGTCAAAGAAATTATTTCTGAAGTGTATATATAATGTAAAGAAACTATAGAAATTCTGACCATTTGAGATTTGAGAAGCAGGAACTGAATCTGATCCAATGGTCATGAGTGGTTTAAGCGTATAGAATTTGTAGAAATTCTGACCAATATCAAGGATGGCGATTAGGCTGCCTCATAGTTTTATATTTTGCTTCTTAAGATAATGTAAAAGAAAAAATACCAAACTCATGTAATTTATTATTTTTCTTACAAGCTAGCTTCTAGAACAGACTACAAACATACAGCACTTGGGAAAACAATGCATTATTGGATTTGATCTACGGAAAGACTAGAAAGCTCTCTAAGATGAGGCACTTGCATGTAATGCTGCCAAAGAAGCATAAGTGCCAGTGTGCCACCCTTGATATTGATCAAAGATTCATGCTTTCCTTTCTCTGCAATTACTCCATTTATAATCTGCACCCTTAATCGTGGATAAACGATGTGCAACCACAACTGTGGTTCTATCCACCATAACTCAATCTAGTGCATCTTGAACCACTCGTTTGGATTCAGCATCAAGAGCACTAGTGGCTTCATCTACTAGTAATATCTTTGGTGCCTTCATTATTGCTCTTGCAATAGCCACCCTTTGCTTCTGTCCACCAGATAGTTGAACCCCTCGCTCGCCCACTATTGTATCATAACCCTGCATTGTTTTGCAAACATAATGTGCTTGATATTCAAAAGATACTATTTCTAATGGCTAAAAGAAAACAATAAAGTTTTTAATTCAGTAACTACCTGTTGTAAACTACTAATGAACTTGTGGGCATTTGCCAATTCTGCTGCAGCTATAATTTCAGCCTCGGTTGCAATCCCTTCCTTTCCATATGCAATGTCATTGGCTCTTATAGTGTCATTAAACAATAGAGGCTCCTGGCTCACCAACCCCATTTGCTGTCTCAGCCACTTCAACTGTAAAGTTTTCATTTCAACACTATCTAATGTAATATGACCTGAATCAAGGTCATAAAATCTCTGAAGCAATGAGATCACTGTCGATTTTCCACTTCCACTTTCTCCCACCAGAGCAAGTGTCTGAATGATACAAAAATAGTGAGTTCAAAATTTTTTTTTCCTTTCTTTCTTAAGAATTAATAGGTAGAAGTTCAGCACACCAATTACCTTGCCATGGTGAATGGTCAAGCAAAGATCCCGGAAGATTGGCACATTAGGTCTATTAGGATACTTGAAACTAACATGATGCAATTGGATTTCTCCTTTCACATTTACAATGGTTGTTCCAGAGTCATCACTAGAATCTATTTTTGATTTTTGGTCAAGAAGTGCAAATATAGAAGCAGCAGTGCTCTTTCCTTTAATTGAATCAGGGGCAACGCACTACGCCAATATTTGAATCAGATAACATGCATCAGACAACTGCGTACATTTTAACTGTCGTCTGAAAAATTCAGACGACAGTAAGAATTATTCTATTGTGTATGATTCAATCACACAACAGTTATTGTAAAATGGGTGTGAGGTTGTTTGCATTTCTTAAAGGGACAACAGATTTTCAGATTGCTATTGTCCAAATAGCTAGTTTCAGACAGCATAATAATCGTTGATGTTGTTCCATTGTTATTCAGACAATGGTTGAAATTTGATGTCATCTTAATAAATCTATTCAGACAACTCTTTTTACATTACTATTGTGCAATTTATTGTCAGACAATCACTATATTTTGATGTTGTCTGACTCGTTTGGTTCAAATAACAGTTGTTTATTGCTACTTTATTCTGTTGTGCAAAATTTCTTTAAACAAATGGATTCAGACAATAGTTATTTATTCATTCTATAGTCTGTTGTGCGACTCTCTTTCAGACAATGGATATGAATTTATGTTGTGTGAGTTTTCATGCTTAACCTGTTTGAACCCAAAATAACATTTTTTCTTGACGAAGGGGACTCGAAGAAATCCGGGCCAATACCTGTGGCCCAAGCTATATATTTTCGAAAAGTTCAGAAAATATTATTTAGAGGCTAAGTAAAGCCTACTTGAAGACTAAGCGATTTTGAGGCAAATCCGGATATTCATCGATTTACTATTAATTATCATATATTTGGTAATTAATGGTGGTTTGTTTGGTTAATTACCAAAATCATGCAAGAGAGAACAATAACGTGCCCATGCAAATATTCATATATTCCCATACAATTAATGTGCAATGGCATATATGGAAGCATGCAATCATGCTTGATGGTGGTCAAAGAGGAATATATATATATATATATATATATATATATATATATATATATGATGTATGTATGGTGGCTCATGCATGGTTAAAGTAATTAAATAGCATGGTGGGCCATCATCCTTCGCTACCAACAGAATGTAAGCAATTAAGTTTGCCTACATATATGGCAATTAAATAGCATGGTGGACGTACAACAGTTTGGTCAGAAGCATGCGATCACCTTGCTTGCAATCATCAAGGATTATTATATAATATATGTAATCTTGTGGTACGTATATATTGGTTCATTGCATGGCAAAGGGTCAATTAAGGTGAATTTTTTTGTTGCATGGAAAAAGCCAATACGTGGCTAACATATGAGACATATACAGTGTATGCAATTAAAGACTATTGCATAAAGATACAAGTGCTCGCGAAGAGATATATTTGCAGTTAATGCATATCCTACAGTTCGCGCGCGACCAAGAGGAAGATTACGTCTAGGACTCCAAAAGGTAATTAACCTTGCCTAGAAGATTGCTACAACAGAGTTAATCTTTGATTATGACAGATATCAAAACTATTCAGTGTTTTGATTTGATTCAAGGCCAATAACTGTGGCCTAAAATATAGTATTTCATTCCTATTTGGAAGGAGAATCTGCAGTAGCCTATATATAGAGGCTAAAGATGATATACGGAAGGACCTCTCTCAAATCAATCAATCCCAGCAATTACAAAGCCTCCCCGGAGCAAACCTTCAACCTCGTTGAAACCCAGTGACCGCGTGCCAGTCCTAGTCTCCCTGCGAGCCGACTGTTAGCATCACCAGATCAACCCGGCGACCGTACTTCTAGTCCTAGTCTCCCCGCGAGCCGACTGTTAGTGCCACTGCCACCGATACTACCAGCGAAGCAAGGGTAACGCCCTCGCAACCCAGCGAAGCTAAAGTCATGCTTTAGCAAAACCCGTGCTTTCTTCAAACTTCCCAGTGATTGCTCTGACAGCCTACAATGTTGAGTATCGATTCGGTGACGCGAAGAGATCACATCCAAAGTCCTTATCCGTAAGGCAAGAAGTCCTTTTCCGAAAGGCAAGAAAAGAACCTTGTGATGAGGTTGGTGCTCTCCTCGTCCACATCGTTTGATCAAAAAGTCAGGTCAAGGGATTCTCCGACGACTGCACCCCACGGTGCTGACACGCCTGCGCAATCACATCAGCAAAAGAGACAATTTGCACGCCAACTGGTTTTAGAGCCAAACATAACCAAAACTCAATTGTTTTACTCAACCCCTCCATCGACCAACAAAACTTTCATTTTGCCCGCCCATTTTTTGGCCAAAAAAATTAAATTTCCCTCTTTTCACAAACCCCTTTTCGCACTTTTCGTCAGTGTTCTAAAAGACTAGAACACAGAATTCGACTCTCGTTCTCTAAAACCCAGTCCTCTGACCTCTCTCTCAGCCCCCTACTCCCCTTGATACAAAACTGAAAACCCACCGACCAGGCCTCGACGCACGCAGATCTCTGTCCAAATTCCCGATCTCCAACTCCTAACCTAGGTTCACCTCCCCATCGTCTCCGCCTCACCGCGCGAACGGCTATCTTCTCACTCGTGTTTGCCAAGGCGGATTCTACCCATGTTTGCAGAGAAAGCCAGCCATGGTCGTCGAAGCATCACCGTCGAAGCTCCAATCCCAGATTGGTATCACTGAGGCGCGTGGAGTAAATCACTGTTTTCTTATAATGCAAAGAGGCACGCACTCGTCATCCTCTCTTTGTGTCGCCGGTAACGGAATTCAAAAACACCCGCCTATTAGCGTATACATATCTCTCTCCGTCCCCAAATTCTCTTTCTGGTTTTCGATTTGATTCTTCTTCTTTTGCGCCTTTTTTTGTTTCGTGTTCGCTTTTTCGGTGCTGCTCGCTCTCAAATTCTTAGGTATGAATTTCAATTTCCCCTTTTTTGATAATTCTGCTCATTATTGGGATTCTCAATTGGAAATTCAATTGAATTGGGATTATTAGGTCTGAATTGAACTATCGTTTTGGGTGATGGATAATGTGTTTCTTCGGTTTGGCATGTAGCTCATGTTTTGCAAGGTGGAGCTTAATGCTTTTTCTTTGTTAAATTATTGAATTTTTTGATGAAATTATGGTTCTTGGAGCTGGTTTTCAGTTCATATGTGGCTGTTTCTTTTGGGTGATAGTAGAGGGTACAATATAGGGTATAGGTACCACCTCCAGCAAAAGGATCACTGTATATTAGGCCTTTGCTCATGGGGAGTGGATCTGATTTGGGCTTGGGGCCGGGACTGGAGTATACATTCCTAATATTTGCTTCTCCAGTTGGTAATTATCACAAGGTAAGAGTGAACCATTTCAACTGGCTGGACTAAACAGTATGAGCAAAACATATTTGAAGTTAATTATTAGCTAGGGCATGTCAGTTGACTAGCTAGCTTTGCTTACTCCTTTAGTAGTTACAAGCTTATTAAAATTTAAGGCTCTGCAGCTGGTTGTCTAATAGTCAGATGTTTATTCTGTGATAGGGAAGGGCAGTCCTCAATTTGTATGTTGAGCATAAAATCCACACAGCTATTCCTGGTGGAACTGGAGGTGTCAAGTCTGTCACCAATTACTCACCTGTAAGCTCATATATGGAACTAATTAATCATATGTTATTTTTTTGGTTTTCTAATTAATAGCAACATATAAGAATTGACAGGTTTGCATGAGCAGAAAGAAAAAAAAAAAATATATATTTGCTGTACTTATTTGATACTTGGTTTTGGAGTTTTTAACTCACTTATGTTCATCCAATTTAGCTACTTTTTTCTTGGGTATTTCTCAGAATACTGGATTATATATGTTGTTGCTCTGTTTTCGATTTTAAGGTTGGCATCTTTTTTCATATATGATGTTTGCTTTAGGATGCCAAGTTTGTTTTTTTAAGATGCTAACATGGTCCCAATATACTTGAGGAACACTAATGGAGAAACTAGCTAGAGTGTTGGGTCCCAATATAAATAAGCCGAGTAGTTTGATAAAGTTACATGATTTATTGTTTTTGTTGAAAAGTAATAAACTCAGGTTGAATGGTTTGAGTTTTATTCAGTTAGTGAAGCTACATTGTGATAGAGGTGTGTGTTGTATGTTTGATGTGACGGGGTTTGATATAGGAACTAGAGCGGCAAACTGCATATATCCACTTCTTGGTGCATCTCTTTTGGGGTGGAGCTTTGTTGGCTCAAGTTGTTTTGTCAGTTATTTTAGTCAATTTATTTTCAGGTTTTGGGTATTTGAATGTGTAAGCCTTGCTTAGAATAACAAAAATTAAATTTCACTATTGCACGTTGTTACAAATATGACTAATGTAGCGGTAGAGTGGGCAGAAAAGAATGTTAGAGATAATCTGCATATCTCGAAACTTATTAAAATTCAGTAGGTAGAAAGTGGTGAAAACACCCTTCCAGCAGAAGGATCAAATAATAAGGCATTGGTTAGTACCAAAAGCGAAATAGATCTGACTGAGGATATGGCAAGGGAAGGAATGCTCATCTAAATACAGGGTATTATGGGCCACCCGTTCTTCTTGGAGTGGTCAGGGATGGTGAGGAGTTTGACTTCTGCATGTGTAACCCTCCATTTTTTTAGACAATGGAAGAAACAGGACTCAATCCAAAAACTTCATGTGGTGGTAATCCAGATGGGCATGCTATTCATGATATGGTGGGGAAATCAAAGAACAAAGATCAGAATACTATTGGAGGTATCTCATTTAGTTATATACATGCTTGAATGCAAATTTCATGTGCAGATCCAGCTGTCTTTTCTTTACAGATGATTATTATTAGTAGATTTTATGTTCACCATAGAAAGAAAAAGACATAACAATTTGTGTTTTGAAGACCGAAGTGCATACAGTTCTGATTGAACCAATTGTCTGCTCTACCACAGTTGCTCCAATTGAATAAGCAGCTTGTCCGTGGGATGCCAACTTCCTTATAGTGGGGCTCATGACAGCACCAGACAAGATAAGAGAGGAATTAATAGAAGAGCATGACAAGGGTGAGATGCCATCCCTTGGCAAATGCTATAACAAAACCTCCTATAAATGTTGCAACTAACTGGATAAAAGTTCCTACCTGCAATAGGAGAATGAAATAAATAAATAAAAGGATTGTTAATTGTAGAAGTCAATACCTAGAGGCTTTTTATGAGGTGTGTAGTCAAATTTGTACTTTCTCCCCCATCGCCTCTTGAATGACCACAGAATCACCTGACATTCTCCCAACAATTTCCTCAGTGTTGGCTTATTTATCAAATGATGTAGAACAAATGGCAGTCCGAATTGAAGAACAACTTGATCGTGCAAAAGGAGGAAAACCCAAGTTATTATTGCAACTTTGGCATTTGGTGTCCAATTCGCGATTGCTATAGCTTTTCGGAAAGAGAATGACGCCAGGAACAAAGCTCGTCGCTTTGCCACGATGTGTAGGCTTTTTAGGGCTTTCGGGGTCGTTTAGGGCCTCAAAACTGTAATTTACTGTTTTTCAGAATTTACGGTTTCCTAATTTGTTTTGGGTTTGTTTTATTTTTACCCGTGGGCTTTAGGGTTTCATTGTTAGTCGCCCTAGGGTTTCTTTTCTTATATATATGCAACCTTAAACGGCTGCAGAACTTATCTTTTATTATATTATCAATCATCTATCAAATTGAGATTCTTCTCTTCTATCTCTGGTGGACTCTAGAACTTTTGTTTTAGGTTTATTGCTTGTAAACTTAGGTGATCTTTATGACTGTGTCAGGTGGTATCAGAGCAGGTCTTCCCTGTCTCTCTTATTTACCTCAGTAGTTATGGGTGAAGTTACAAAAGCAGATCTTGAGGCTCTTACCACAGCGTTACCGCTGCCTTCAACAGCGTGAATACTCAGATTGGAAAAATTCATGGAATGTTGGGAGAGAGGAACAACAACAACAACAGAGGCGGGGAAGGAGGCCAGTGAGTTAGGGCTCCACGTGGTGAAGTTGTTGATAATAATTCAGAATCTGGTTCTGAAGAAATTGTGCAACCTGAACAACAAGGACAAGCTGACCAGGATTACAAAGTCAAGGCTGAGATCCTTTTCTTTTCGGGCAACTTGGGTGTGGAAGATTATCTGGATTGGCAGCTTCAGGTGGACAGATTCTTTGAGATTATGGGGGTGCCTGAAAACAAGCAGGTTAAGCATGTTGCCTGACGATTTAAGAGTATTGCTGCAGTTTGGTGGGATAAGTTGCAGAATACTCGGAAGAAGTAGAGGAAGCAAGGGGTTAAAACATGACGAAGAATGAAACAGTTTATGATGGAGAGATTCTTGCTGGATGATTATGAGCAGATTCTGTACATGTTGTTTATTGAATGTGTCCAAGGTACGAGGACCATGGCTGAATATACTGCTGAGTTCTTACGCTATTCAGAGCCCAATGAACTAGGAGAAACTGAAGGTCAGAAGGTGGCTCACTATATCAGTGGGCTGAAGCCAACCATTCAGGAGAAAATTGGATTGCAAACTGTGTGGACTGTGACAGAAGCTACAAGCCTAGCATTGAAAGCAAAACTATTAGAGAAGCCTTCACGAGCTTCTTCTTTCCAAAGGTATACCTATCAAAGGAGCACAGAGTTGGTGAACTCCTTAGCTGGCAAGGGAAAAGCCATACAACAAAATACAGAGGGTGCTCCTAGGGCTTCCAATCCTCCTTTTAAAGGCGCTAGCAGTTCTAGTGGTACTCAAAATAATAGTGAATTCGAGATGGAGGAAGCCTTTAAAGAATCTGAAGTCATTTGTCCAGTGGTGATTAAAGGGCTGTTGACTGCAGAAAAGGAAGATATAGTGATCCCTAAGGAAGTGCAGAATATGTTGACAGAGTTTAAGAAGTTGATCTCGGATGAGCTGTCCAATGAGTTACCACCTATGAGGGACATTCAACATCATATTGATTTGGTTCCTGGAGCTAGTTTACCAAATCTGCCCTATTACCGCATGAGTCCTAAGGAGAATGAGATTTTGAGGGAGTAGATTGAAGACTTGCAGAAGAAAGGGTTCATTCGTGAAAGTATGAGTCCTTATGTAGTTCCAGTCCTCCTCGTTCCTAAGAAGGGTAATCAATGACAGATGTGTGTTGATAGCAAGGCTATAAATAAGATCACTGTGAAGTACAGGTTTCCTATTCCTCGTTTGGAGGACATGCTTGATGAGCTGGAGGGTTCCAAGGTGTTTACAAAGATAGATCTTCGAAGTGGTTAACACCAAATTCGAATAAAGTCAGGGGATGAGTGGAAGACAGCCTTTAAGAGCAAGGATGGGTTATATGAGTGGATGGTGATGTCATTCGGGTTGTCTAATGCACCCAGCATCTTTATGAGGCTTATGAACCAGGTTCTTCGTCCTTTTATTGGCTCTTTTGTCGTGGTGTATTTTGATAATATATTGATATATAGCAAGACCAAAGAAGAACATCTGGTACATTTGAGGCAAGTTTTGGGAGCTCTACAGGAAAATAAACTGTACATTAACTTGAAAAAGTGTACTTTCTGCACCAGCAAGCTGTTGTTTATGGGTTTTGTGGTTGGAGAAGAAGGCATTCAGGTTGATGAAGAGAAGATACGAGCTATAAGAGAATAGCTAGCCCCAAAAACAGTTTCTGAGGTGCGAAGCTTCCATGGTTTGGCTACTTTCTACAGGAGATTTGTAAGAAATTTCAGTACCAATACTGCTCCTATTACTGAATGTTTGAAGAAAGGCAAATTCCAGTGGGGAGAAGAACAAGAAAAGAGTTTTGCTTTAATCAAGGAGAAACTTTGTACCGCATCAGTTCTTGCTCTTCCCAATTTCGACAAGGTGTTTGAGGTGGAATGTGATGCTAGTGGCGTGGGAGTAGGTGCTGTGTTGTCACAAGAGAAGAGACCAGTAGCGTTCTTTAGTGAAAAATTGAATGAAGCTCGTCAGAAGTGGAGTACTTATGATCAGGAATTTTATGCAGTGTTCTGGGCATTGAAGCAATCGGAGCACTATCTAATCTAGAGAGAATTTGTATTGTTCACTGATCATTAGGCCTTGAAGTACCTTAATAGTCAGAAAACTGTAAACAAAATGCATGCAAGATGGGTGAGTTTTTTGCAGAAATTTCCTTTTGTAATTCAGCATAAATCTGGTACTCTTAATAGCGTGGCAGATGCGTTGAGTAGGAAGGCTTCCTTGCTAGTCACTTTAGCCCAGAAGGTTGTGGGTTTTGATCTCTTAAAAGACTTATATGAGGAAGATGTTGATTTTAAGGAGATTAATTTGGGCCAAGTGCAGCAGCAATCATGCAGTTGTAGATTTCTATGTGAGTGATGGTTATTTATTCAAAGGCAATCGGCTTTGTATTCCTAGTTCATCATTGAGGGAGAAACTGATCAGAGATCTGCATGGAGGGGGTTTGAGTGGACACTTGGGCCGAGATAAAACTATTGCTAGCCTTGAGGAGAGGTATTTCTGGCCACAACTGAAGAAGGATGTAGGAGCTATTGTGAGGAAGTGCTACACCTGCCAGGTTTCTAAGGGTCAGTCCCAAAATACTAGTCTTTATTTACCTTTACCTATTCCTGAAGATATTTGGCAGGACCTTTCTATGGACTTTGTGTTGGGATTACCCTGTACCCAAAGGGGTGTGGATTCTATGTTTGTGGTAGTTGACAAGTTCTCCAAGATGGCGTACTTTATAGCTTGTAAGAAGACTACTGATGCTTCCAATATAGCCAAATTGTTTTTCAGGGAGGCGTTCGTTTGCATGGAGTGCCCAAGTCCATTACTTTTGATAGAGACGCGAAGTTCCTTAGTCACTTCTGGATTACGTTGTGGAGAATGTTTGGAACAACTTTGAATTGTAGCAGCACAACTCATCCTCAAACTGATGGGTAGACATAGGTTACTAACAGAACTTTAGGTAACATGATTTGGAGTGTTTGTGGAGATAGACCCAAATAGTGGGATTATGCTTTGCCATAGGTGGAGTTTGCTTATAACAGTATTGTGCATAGTGCAACAGGGAAGTCACCATTCTCATTAGTTTACACTGCTGTTCCTCGACATGTGGTTGATTTAGTGAAGCTTCCTAAAGTTCCTAGTGTTAGTGTTGCTGCTGAAGGCATGGCTAAGGATGTGCAGACTGTTAGAGAAGAAGTTAAGACCAAGTTGGAAGAAACTAATGCTAAGTATAAAGCTGCAGCTGACAAACATCGAAGAGTTAAAGTGTTCCAAGAGGGTGACGACGTGATGGTGTTTCTAAGGAAGGAGAGGTTCCCTGTTGGTACATACAACAATTTGAAGCCAAGAAAATATGGTCCTTTTAAGGTGCTGAGGAAGATCAACGACAATGCTTATGTTGTTACACTTCCTGATTCCATGGGCATTTCTAACACCTTTAATGTGGCTGATCTGCATGAGTTTCGTGAAGATGAGGTTCTTTATCTTGAAGAGAACTCGGGGTCAAGTTCTACGGAGGTGGAGGAGACTGATGTAGAACGAATGACAGTCTGAATTGAGGAACAGCTCGATCGTGCAAAAGGAGGAAAACCCAAGTTACTATTGCAACTTTGGCATTTGGAGTCCGATTCGCAATTGCTATAGCTTTTAGGAAAGGGAACGACGCCAGGAACAAAACTCGTCGCTTTGCCATGACGTCTGGGCTTTTTCAAGCTTTTGGGGTCGTTTGGTGCCTCAAAACTGCAATTTACTGTTTTTCAAAATTTTTGGTTTCCTAGTTTGTTTTATTTTTACCCGGGGCTTTAGGGTTTCATTGTTAGTCGCCCTAGGGTTTCTTTTCTCATATATATATGCAACCTTAAATAGCTGCAGAACCTATCTTTTATCATATTATCAATCAAATTGAGATTTTTCTCTTCTATGTCTGGTAGACTCCAGAATTTTTGTTTTAGGTTTATTGCTTGTAAACCTAGGTGATCTTTCTGACTGCGTCATCAAAAAAACCAACATCTTGCCTCAGTATTGTTTTCAGGTATAAACATCTTATTTGTGCAGCCTGTCTCTCTCTGATGATCATCCAACTAGACATCTCTATCACATACAAAATCACAAGTAAAGTCATTAGTTTTGGAAAAGAAAGACTAGTAAATTAGCCAGATATGGTAATTAAGTTTTATGCCAGCAGGGAACTGAATGTGCTTACGTGAAAATGCAGCAGTAGCTGCCCCTACAGCCAAGTAAACGAACTTTAGTGCTACCTGATGAGGATGGTTAATCAGCCACACTATATTTGATCAAACATAGTTAGTATTGAAATTTGTGTTGGAAATGAACTACATTGTAATGAGCATATATAGAAATATATACTCAAATCAGTAATCACAAGATAAAGTAAGGAAGAAATTAAGGATGTAATTGATTATGATAAAGTCAAAATGAATTGATTTTTTAGCTTAATATTTTAAATTCAAATGGATGATAAAATTAAGGAAGATACTTAATTTAACTCTCCATAATCAGAAGGGTGTTCAAGTAAAACCCTAATTTGTGTTTGGCCCAAACTCTAGGTTACTTGACCTAGTGGTAATAGGGTTTAATTAGAAGAATCTAGAGATTATCTTTCCTTGTATGATTTAGACTCTATGTATTGTAAACCTCTATATAAAGAGGCCCCTATTATAAATGAGAATACACAGCAAATTCCTTTCAATTTCAGTTTCTCTACAACACGTTATCAGCACGAAGCCTTAACCCTGAAACCCTAAATTCGTAGCCTTCAAATTCCAGATACCACCGCCGCCCACCTTGAAGATCCAAATTCCAGGAAGACAGAACAGGCGGTGCCACCTTCAGAACATGTCGAAAAATACCCGAACCGGCCCCCGAAAATACTGAAATCCTCTCTGCCCGGTTCGAAGACGTCTTCACCACCTCCTGCAGCCATACTCCACCACCTGCAACGTCTCCATCTCAGACACCCGGAACCGGAAATTTAACCACCAGAACCGGCCAAAAAGTCCCTGAACCGCTCACCAGAAGTCTACCTGCCCTGAACTGTCTCCTCACCTTCAGCGTGCAGATTCTCTCTCTGTCCTGTCCCTGTAAGCCCAACCCAGAAGCCTTGCGAAGCCCAGAAGCACAGCGCAGCCCAGAAGCCCAGCAACGCGGCCCACTGAAGTTCCCCTTTTTTTGAAGTTTTTATTATTTTCCTCTTCTTTTTCTCGGGGACTTCCAACATCCCTTCTTCTACCCCTCTTTCTTCTTCATAAGGGAGACCAATAGCCGAACTGTGGGGTTCGTGCTCACTCTAAGCTTGCAGCTTATAGAGTCCTCCAAACTTAAAGTTTGTTGAGAAGAAAAACAATCGACCACATACATCATCGTTTCAATCTAATCCAAAACCCCTCTTGGAATCGGGTTTTTCTTGGAAGCGACTACGCTTAGAAAATCCCTAATTTCTTGGAAGCGACTACGCTCAGAAATTTTCTAATTTTTCGCGGTAGCCTTCTTCGCTCCGAAACTAATCTTATTTTCTTGTTGTTTTTCAGGATGAGTAACCTGAACAAGTTGAGCTTCGCTCCACTAGAGAGAACAGGCGCAGGATACCACAAGTGGGTCCGTGATGTGCGCCAACATCTTAAGGCTGATGGGATCCTGAGTACGATCCAAGAGCCAAGTCAGGATGTGCTTACTCCTCAACAAGCTGCTGCTTTTGAAGCAAATAGAGCTAAGAGAGAGGCGAACGAAACTAAAGCCATCATTCTCATGATAAGGCACATGAATGACGCGCTCCAGAATGAGTACCTTAATGAGGAAGACCCAAGAAAACTGTGGGTAGAACTCGAGCAGCGTTTTGGCAACGTCCATGATTCCCTGTTTCCAGACCTAGAAGTGAGATGACATAGCCTATGCTTCTGTGATTTCAAGTCTGTACTTGACTACAATTCAGAAGCACTTCGTATTAAGTCTATGATGGAATTCTATGGACAGAAAATCAGTGATACGATGTTGATCGAGAAGACTCTCCACCTTCCCCGTCTCTGCATTGATGATAGCCAAAAACTATCGGGTTGATGTCAATGCTAGACGCATCACAAGATTTCATGAGCTAATTGGTGCCATGAACGTAGCTGAAAAGCACGACAACATACTTGTGAAGAACTATAACTCTAGACTCGTGGAAACCAAGTCAATTCCGAAGTCTAATTATAGTTGCGCCTCCAAAGGAGGACGCAAGGAGCGAAACCCTAAGAATAGGGATAACTCTGGACGTTCTGGTCCATATTCTCGCCCCAAAGAGGAAGGAAACCGCCAAGATAGGGGTACACGAAACCATGGAGGGAAACGTGTGAAGAGAGAGAGAGGCCAAGCCTCCGGTTATGGTGGTGACGCCACCAAAGGCAATAACCATCCTTAAAGCGCTCCTAGAGCGTCTCGACCAAGGGAACTTGACCATAATGATGCTTGTTGACTTGATACATATGTACGCAAGCGTACGTATCATTGTCAAGATAGGGAAATATAATGCCCAAAGTTATCGTACCACGGGGATTAGTGGCTAACCCACAATCCTTGGGTAGTCGGAACTAAAGTCACAAACAAATAAAGGAAAGTAAAACAAATAAAAAGGCTAATCTAAGGCACCAAGCCCTAGCAATGCTCGGCTTTGGTGAAATCAAAACTAAGAGCCTAGTGACTGCTATTTACAATGAGATAGAAATTGTCATTTGAAATTGTAATTGTAATTTTCTAAAAGACTAAGCCAAAAAATTAAATGAACAACAACAATTAAAAATGAAGAAAAATAAGATAGAGAGATTTTAGGTACTAGGGATCGCTCTCTAGCAATTTCAATGAACGAACATATTTCAAGCAAACAAACATATCTTCATGAGGACCAAATCCCGTACTTAATGCCGGTCAAGGCCACTAAGCCGAATTTCCTTAAGGATATTCACATTTTCGGTTAGGACAAATATGAACTCTCTAACTCATGAGTTAGTACCTTACTAGGGCTACCAAAACATGAACTAAAGGCTTAGAGCTCCAGAAATTAGGGATTTAAGCATGCAATAGTTACAACCTAAAATTTAACGATTATTTAGTTCTCTACCTAATGCCGGTTAAGGCCACTAAGTCAATTTCTCTTATTTGGTATCCATTCTTCCGATTAAGGCAAGAATGAACTCTCTAACCCTAAGTATTATGCCTTGTTAGGGCCACAACGTCTAGGATTAAAGGCGAAGGGCACAAGAAAATAGAAACTTAGGCAATCATTCATTCTCGATTAAGTAACTACTTGACACACCACACTAATTACATGAAGCTAGTGAACGAAAGAACCACCAACTGTATCACACATCACAAATCTCAACACATAACAAAGAGAGTGGTTAATTCCCTAAATTCATGCATCAAGAACCAAGTAGCATAATAATTAGAGTGCACCCATATGATAATACATTATTTATCACTTGAAAAATATGTCAATTACATCAAAATTGAGCTAGAGTTAGAAACCTTAGCCCCCAAAAATAACTACTCACAACCCATATTCATGAACATCAAAATTACAAAATTCAAATAGCAAAGAGTAGAGAAGTGTAGCAGAAAACAAGGAGGATAGGCACAAATAGGTATGAAGCTAGCATGACTATCCTTAAATTACAACCCCACAAAATACCCAAATCTTGAATCTTGTAGAAATTGAGTCCCTTGATGGATCCTTAAAGCTTTGTGTGAGTAGTCCTTCAAATCTCAAAACAAAATATAAAGAATAGAGGAAAAAATGGAGGAAGAAGGTGGGAGAGGGCAGCAGCCCTCCCCAAAATTTGCTGTGCGGCGCTGTGTGTGTCTGTCTTAGAGACCCCCCTCGAAAGGGTGAATGGTGATGAATATATATGTGTGGCTGATGTGTTCCGTTCGTACTTGAGAGAATTAAGGTTAATTAAACAATGGGCTGGGCCGAGGTGATGGACTACAAATGGTTGGCTCACTGTGATGGCTGGGAAAGAAAGGAAAACCGGATAAAATTGGATATGCAGCTGGCACGTGGGTATAAAGAACAGCCCAAATATGATGGGCTATTCAATTAGTTTAATTAAGCCACACATGCAGATGCACTTCCGTTTTCTTTAATTAAACCAAAGTTGGTTTAATTAATTGTTAAGCCATTATCTCCAATAAGCTTCAATTTGCTGCCCCATTTTCATTTTTGTCTCATTTTCTTATGAGTGATCAAGTTTTGTCCCTTTCAATGTATTGACTCGAGGTTGACTTCCGTCTTTTTATCAAAAACTCAATTTGCTCCAATTTCGGTTCATTTTATCTCGTTTCCGCAATTCCGCTTATTTCCTACACAATAAAAAAAAAAGATTAATTACATAATAATTGATTTGAGGATTAATTTATTTATAGTGTTTTAGATATAATTACATGCATAAAAATGCATGTAATCACTTGTCTCAGGTGTGGACTACCAGGACATTGGGCAAGGGCATGTAAAGCATCCCAGAATGTTGCAAACGCATACAAGATGTATCGTGAAGCAAGGGAGGCAAATTACATGGAACAAGAAGATCAAGATGGCAATCTCGATCTAATGGTGGAAGACTTCAAGGATCAAGATCCAGAAACTGGCGATTTTGATTAAGTCTTTTTATTTTCCAAGAGATGTAGGCAATTGCCATATTATTTCTTAGTAGATGCCAATGGTTTAATCTTTCTTCAAAGTAGGCGTACTCAATGTAAGTGTGATGTCTAGGAAGGTTTTGAGATAAGTGGTACTTAAGCGAGGTTTGCTCTACCGACATCTCTCTACTCACCTGGTCATATTTGCATTGGAATTACCGAAAGGAGTTAGATGACCGCCATTGTTTTGCATTAGCTAGTCTATTGGATTAGATTTTCTTTGGTTAAAGAAACGATGATGTAATTCCGTTTGGCTTATTAATAAAAGTTTAGTTCTTTTCTTTATGACTCTTTTTTAATTACGAGCTTTTCTTTTAGGAATGGATGAACTTCAATGTCTTGCGGATAGTGCGATTACGCACACCATTCTATGACATAGGCAATTATTCTTAGAGATGTTGCCTACATATTCCTTTGTGACTACGATAGTTGGGCCATCAGGTTTAGTTCAAGGACATGGAATGACCCAATTCCTATTGCCAAATGGCACCTTGATTAAAGTCACTGAAGCTCTCTACGCTCCTAAGGCAAATCGAACCTTAATGAGTTTTAAAGATATAAGAGCCAACGGATTCCATGCGGAAACGCATAATGAGAACGGAAAAGAGTTCCTTTGCATTACCACTAATGATTGCGGACGAAAGCGCATCTTAGAGAAGCTTATGTGTCAATCTAGTGGACTTTATGTCACTACAATTCGACCTATTGAATCCGATAATGTCATAAGAGAAGATCTCTTGGATTCTAACACATATTGACTTTGGCATGACCGACTAGGGCACCCTGGTCGTGATATGATGCTCTGTATACTAAAGACTTCACAAGGACATCCATTCTTCAGAGTGAGAAGAAGCAAGAATCGAAAATTGATTTCTAGACTTAGCAAGACTGCAACAATTGCAGCATCTGGCGCTGCAGCCGTCTTGGGGTGCCATAGGGCCACCTAAGTCCCATGTGATGACGCCATGGTTGTTTCTCCCAATGGCCATGACGCCATAAACAACAATTCCCATGGCTCCATCTCCATGATGGGAGATGTAGTCACACATTTTGCTTTTAATAGCGCTACAGACGCTCAGGCCCAACTAAAATCCTCATTGGTTGCTTCTAAGGCCCCTTGCTCATTTTGCAAAGCCTGTTCCTTCGGGAAATTAGGACCGAGACCGTCCTATTCAAAGGATCCCAAAATACTCATTTCGTTCTTACAGAGAATCCAAGGGGATATCTGTGGACCAATTCAACCATCATGCAGACCTTTTAAATACTTTATGGTATTGGTTGATGCGTCGACACGCTGGTCACATGTCGCGCTGTTGTCCACTCGAAATGCTGCTTATGCTAAACTCCTCGCCCAAATTATCCGTCTACGGGCTCACTACCCTGATCATCCTATTAAGTCGATTCGACTTGATAATGCTGGGGAATTTACATCGAAAATGTTCGATGAATATTGCATGTCACTGGGGATTGATGTAGAGCATCCAGTTCCCCATGTTCATACCCCAAATGGTCTCGCAGAAGCTGCTATCAAACGACTACAGATGATAGCACGGACATTGGTTATGCGTACCAATCTCCCTGTTTCTGCTTTGGGATATGCAATATTGCAGGCAGCGACGCTAATTCATCTACGACCCACTGCAACCCAATCTTACTCTGCGTTACAGCTAGTGACTGGGTACGAGCCTGATATCTCGCACTTGCGCATTTTAGGGTGTGCCATTTATGTGTCTATTACGCCGCCACAGATGGGTCCACAATGACGAATGAGCATTTACGTTGGATATGAATCTCCAACCATCGTCCGCTATCTTGAACCCTTGATAGGCGATCTCTTTACTACTAGATTTGCGGATTGTCACTTTGATGAGAGTCTTCCCATCGTTAGGGGGAGATAAGAACACATATGTTCAACAGGAATGACAGGAATTGTCGTGGTCTGTCCCCACTATGTCTCATCTTGATCCCCGTACCGCACAGTCCGAACTTGAAATGCGAAGAATAATCGAGCTCCAGAACGTAGCAGACAATCTGTCTGATGCGTTTTCTGATGTTGCCAAAGTGACGAGATCACACATACCTGCTGCAAACGTGCCTGCAAGGATTGATGTTCCGAATAATGGACATAACGCCACTCTTGTGACACTAGGAGATGGCTCCATTGCCCAGAATGGCAATGATGTGGCGTCTAAGGCCGCAGGTCCCGTAAGGAAGCGTAGTAGACCGATTGGTTCGAAGGATACTCGCCCTAGAAAGAAAGCGAATGAGGCATAAACAAACCCTTTGATCATCGATACTCAAAATCCGTCCTATGAGAATGTTCCAGATTATGGTTATGTCCAAGAGACATCATTGGGGGACGCCTCAATGTCAGAACCTATCCCTGAGAACGTAGAGATCTCTGTTGATTACACTAGTGTATATGAGACGTGAGAAAGAAACTCCATCATCATTGATGATGTATTCGCGTATTCAGTGGCTCGTGAGATTATTGAGATCGATGACATCGAACCACGCTCCGTTGATGAATACCAACGTAGAGCTGACTGGCCAAAATGGAAAGATGCGATCCAGGCAGACCTTGATTCTCGAGTGAAAAGAAAGGTATTTGGCAATGTTGTACCAATACCGCCCAACACCAAACCAGTTGGTCACAAATGGGTATTCATTAGAAAGCGTAATGAGAACAACAAGATTGTAAGGTACAAAGCTCGCCTTGTGGCGCAAGGCTTCTCACAACGCCCTAGAATAAACTACGAGGAGACCTATTCTCCCGTAATGGACGTCATTACGTTCCGCTACCTTGTCAGTTTGGTAGTTTCTAAAAAACTGAATATGCAGCTTATGGATGTGGTTACAGCATATCTATATGGGGATCTAGATACGGAAATATACATGAAGGTCCCAGATGGAATTCAGTTACCCAAATCAAGTGGCTCTAAACCACGGAGCGCGTTTGCGATTAGATTGAAACGCTCACTATATGGATTGAAACAATCTGGATGGATGTGGTATAACCGTCTAAGTGACTACTTGATTGGAAAGAGATATGTCAACAATGAACTATGCCCATGTGTGAACATAAAAAGGACAAGTTCTGGATTTGCAATAGTAGTGGTTTATGTCGATGACATGAACATATTTGGCACCCTTAAAGAGTTAAGGGAAACCGCTGAACATTTGAAATCCGAGTTTGAGATGAAAGATCTTGGGAAAACACGGTTTTGCCTCGGTTTAGAACTTGAGCACTGTAGAGATGGTAGCCTGATTCATCAATCAACTTATACACAAAATATGCTTAGGCGTTTCAACACTGACAAGATTAAGCTTTCAAGCACCCCAATGATCGTCCGTAGTCTTGATCCAAAGAATGATCCATTTCGTCCAAAAGATGATGACGAAGAAGTACTAGAGGCAGAAGTGTCCTACCTAAGTGCAATTGGCGTATTATTGTACTTAGCACAATACATAAGACCGGACATCTCATTCACTATAAACTTGCTATCTAGATATAGTTATGCTCCAACACGACGCCATTGGACTAGTGTTAAAGATATCTTTCGATACCTAGGTGGTATGATCGATATGGGCTTGTTCTATCCCTACAGAGAGACGATGGATTCGGACCTATCGAGTGCCAAGGACGCCACACATGATGGACTACATTCCCTCTTCCCATCCCAAAACGATATAAGTGTTTTGGAAGGTTTTGCTGATGCTGGGTACCTCTCTGACCTACACAAAGGTCGCTCCCAAATTGGTTATGTTTTCACCATGGGAAAGACCGCGATATCTTGGAGGTCTACAAAGCAGACCTTAGTCGCTACCTCTTTGAATCATGCAGAGATTATTGCTCTTCACTTAGCAGTTCGTGAATGTATATGGCTTTGATCCATAGTTACGCATGTTCCAAGCAATTGTGGTCTGAAGTCTACCACAGATGAGCCAACAAGCATTTATGAGGATAATGCTGCTTGCATTGAACAAATGAAGCAAGGCTACATCAAAGGCGACAACACTAAGCACATATCGCCTAAATTCTTCTACAATCAGCAACAACAGAAGCTCCTCAAGATCAAAGTGAACCAGGTTCGATCTGAGGACAATGTGGCAGACTTGTTTACTAAGTCATTGCCCAAATCCACGTTCGAGAAACATGTGGCAAGAATTGGCTTGCAGAAATTATCTGAACTCCCATTATCGTAGTCATCAGGGGGAGGCGCAGACATCAGGGGGAGATGTCTACATGTTCGTCTAGAAGCGTGAAGGGTGTGTTGTGCTCTTTTTCCCCTTCGACCGAGGTTATTTTTGTCCCTCTGGGTTTTTGTTACTCGGCAAGGTTTTTAGCGAGACAATGAGAGAAGCACCGCGTTTGGGCAACACAAGGGGGAGTGTTCAAGTAAAACCCTAATTTGTGTTTGGCCCAAACTCTAAGTTACTTGACCTAGTGGTAATAAGGTTTAATTAGAAGAATCTAGATATTATCTTTCCTTGTATGATTCAGACTCTATGTATTGTAAACCTCTATATAAAGAGGCCCCTATTATCAATGAGAATACACAGCAAATATACTCTTTTGCTTATGTAGAGTGGGTGTAAATTGGTAGAAAAATATCCCCATGGGTTTTTCTCATATAAGCTTTTTTAGGTTTATCTCTCATTTTCTGTACTATATTTACTTAATTATATGTTGCACGGTTTGAGAAATAACAAGCACTAGAGAATTGTTTAATTCGGAACTTATTTGGTGTAGTACTGTTGTGTCTTGCCTCTTTTAGCAATATATAATAGACCAGGGAAACAAATTAAAAGAATATGGAAAGTTGAAGTTGAATTTTCTTTTTAACAAATTACATATAAGTTATTGACAAAAGATGATTTAACAAATACATCCTTTAAAGATTGAATTAAACATATAAGGACTAAATCTTACAAATAAGGACAATTTGCTCTCTACTTGCCACATGTCATGAGTTAATTTACTTTTTTACCCTTAACTATTTCTTTTAACTTCTAATCCTTTTATAAAGATTAAATCTTACAAATAAGGACAATCTACTATCCACTTGCCACTTGCCATATGTCATGAGTTAATTTAATTTTTTACCTTAACTACTTCTTTTGACATTCCTTTATGTTACTTTTTTTTTTCCTGAGAATAATCTCTTTATGTTACTTTGTTTTCATGTGTCAATAAGATATTTACAATGCTAATGATAATTAAATCTTAATTATTTTCTTTAATCCAAACTCTTTTTTATTCAAATCATGCTACTTGCTACTGCACTTGTACTTGTGTTCTGCTACTGCACTAGTCGTCGCCTAATCTTACTACTGCACTTGTCTAATCCTGTTATTGCACTCATACTCGTCCAGTTCTGCTACTACACTCGTCCAATCCTGTTATTGCACTCATACTCATCCAGTTCTGTTATTGCACTTGTCCTCATATTCTGCTACTGCACTCATACTCATCCAGTTTCGCTATTGCACTTGTACTCGTGTTCTGCTACTGCACTCGTCATCGTCTAATCTTGTTACTACACTCGTCCAATCCTGCTACAGCACTCGCTGCAGTCATGCTTATCCAGTTTTGCTACTGTCCTTGTACATCCTTTAAATTACTACCTTCCAGTAGCAGTAGCATATTCAACAGTAGCAGTAGCACATGGCATTACATTCAATCTGCAATAGCATATTCAATAATAGCAGTAGCACATGGCATTACATTCCAATTTTATATTGTAGAGGTGCCTGAGATTAATTTTTTGAGCTCTTGAGAAGTTTCTATGTTATGAGGAATTGAGTATTGTAGGGATAAACGGTCATGTATGATTTTTTTATATTTTTTATGCAGTAGCATATTCAACATTAGCAGAAGACATTGTTTTGTTGTGACAAATTAAAGATTTTCAAAATTTACAGGAAAAGGTTTAATTTCCTTATCAACTTAGCCACCACAACCGCAGATCATGCAATATGGCTATCTGAGCAGTAGCATATCTAGCAGTAGCAATAACATATTCAACAGTAGCGGTAGCAGTAGCACATGGCAGTACATTCAATATTTAATAGATCTTTGAAAATATATACTAAATTAGATGACTAACATAACATACCCGTAAGATTGGTCCACCAAAAATGCACTACTAATATGTTTGTGAAGTTATCTAATCGCCCTTCTTCCTCTGTTTCTTCGATAGTTTCTGCACCTCGAAACTAGTTGCTTCTCTTTCCGGTCAGTCAATCCATTTCTTTCCTAAAACAGAAGAACATGAATAACTATGTAGTCAGTAATTCTTGTATCCTTGTGAGGTGAAGAGAACAAGATAATTTGAACTAGGAATATAAGTTCATTTATACATCTCTCTAAATTATGTTGGAACATCCACTTATAGAAGGAACACAGCAGTACAACACATAATGTGGCAATACTGGTTATCTAAATTTGTAAGGCAGCATAAAGTGCAAATCTAGTTGGTTAACTACATCAATCATTAATTATAACTTAGCTCAAAAGTGACCATTGCCACAATTGCTGATTTACAACTCATGCAGGCATAAGAAGTTAATAACGTCTATAGAAAAAGAGAAAGCTTTCTTTACCCCATGCCAAGGACATCCCAACATAATATGACTGGACCCTGTTAGGACTTTCCTGATCCCGGCCGCAGTTTCAGAAATTAACAATTTCTCCTCTGTATAAGAACTTTACTCCTAAAGCCTAGTAGAATACGTGACCAAATTGTCCACATTTATGTTCCCACCAAAGATACATGAAGCCTCCGATTGAATCTCGGATTACCAAAATTTGGATACGAGATTCACCATTTCACCACAATTGAAACATCAACTTACAATGATTCTACTACATAAGACAATTCAAAATCTATGCTAGAAGCAATAATTGCTGGACCTTTTTGAACCCAATGTTTCAAAAGTATTCTTTATTCCTCCCTTACATTACTTACTACACATAATCTATTTAAACTCCTGTATTTTCCAGCACAAACCAGACGACAATTTTTCATGAAACAGAAGCAATCAACAATAAAGATCAAGATATATTCATAATCAACAAAAACCACAAGATACAAATTGAAGAACATTGTTTATCCTCGGCTAGTAGAGAGTGCAATTTACAGAAAAGAAATTGCAACGAAAAAGCTAATGATAGGAAATTACAGAGAATAAGAGCTATAGAAGAGTAAGGGCTTACCTTATCGACCTCAATTGAAGCCAAATTGAACATTTTGGTCAATTTCCAATAAAATTCTGAGCCAGGCCTATTTTATTTGGTTTTTGGGTTTGGGCTCGTGTCCTTATTTGTATAACTTTATTTGAAGGTGAGTTTTCTGTGTTTACATCTTTAGTCTTATGCTAATATGTAATTTTCTATTTTCTTTTTGTTTCCATAGTTGACTATGCTCAATTATAGTTAAAAGTATACAAGTTGCACCAACACAGACAACTACGCATTAGTAATTTGCATAAGAAATACACATGTTGCAACTTTCTAAAGATAATAATGAACTTTTTTTTTTGTTACAAAGGAGGCCTAACAGACCTGAAACAAAAGAAGGAAAAACAGAAAATTAGCCCTCAGGCCCTGTTCTAACTCTCCTAGCTCTTCGGAGATTGCAAAGATCATAAGTGAAAGCACTAGCAACATGAGGGGGAGGGGTGTCAAAAATCACAATACCATAGTCATGACTGAGACTTCCCTTAGTAAGACCATCAGCAGTATAGTTGCATTCTCTGAAAATATGCCGGATCCTAACGTCTTCAAAACCATTGATTAGATGTCTACAATTGTTGATAATGTTGCCTAAAGGATGAGATATAGGACAACCATCAATCAACAACTTAACAAAGATAGCTGAGTCAGATTCTACTTCTAGCTTCCTGATATTCAAGTCAGAAGGAATTTTCAATCCAAAAAGCATCCCCCTAGCTTCAGCATTGATGATTTGACCAACCCCCAAGTTTATGCTGAAACCAGACAACCAATCTCCATTGTGATCTCTAATTACCCACTAGCTTCAATAAACCCAGATTGATTGGATCTGGTGCCATCCACATTAAGTTTCATAAATCCAATTGGAGGTTTCAACCAAGAAAGGATATTAAGACAATAACTATCTAACTTGGAGAGTTGAGCTTGAGCATTCATCCATTCATTTGCAGCATTAACGATGAGTTGAGTAGCATTTGTAGGCAGCTGGAAATTATCCTCAAAAACTACCTTATTTCTCCACTTCCATAAGTACCAACAAGTGAAAACAAAGATATTGCACCATCTTAAATTCTCAGTGTAGAAGATAAGGCAATGAAGATTTGCAGCAAGCCATCCAAACCAATCCAATTGAAAAGCATTTCTGATAGTGGTAGGCCAATTGAGAGACTCTCATATGGTGATAGTTTTAGGGCAGTCCCTAAAAAGATGCAGAAGAATTTCTTGGCTCCTTGTACAAGCATGGCACTTATCATTTTCAGTAAACCTTCTTCTAACTCTCTGGACATTTGTAAGAAGTCTACCATGACCAATAGTCCATAAAAAAGGTTTTTAATTTGGGGGAATGTTCATTCCCTAAATGAATTTCCATTGGAATCGATTATGTTCCATAGGGTTAAAAACACTACTATAGGCTGATTTCACAGTAAAACATTCATTAGTAGTGTAACCCCAAATTTGCATATCAGCTCCGCAACCATCAAAGCCGGGGGAGCACAAAGAATTTCATGAATAATGTCTTGAGGTAAGCATAGAGATAGTAAATTCATATTCCATCCATTGCTATCCCAAAATGAGCAAACAAGAGCATTCATATCAATATGAGCATTAGGCAAGGCTACATTAAAAAGCAGAAGCTTACCAATCCATATGTCGGTCCCGAATTTTATAGTTCTTCCATCTCCAACCCTCCAGACAATGCCATTACGAAGCAAATCTTATCCATGAACCACACCTCTCCAAGTGATAGAACTTCCAGAGGGGGTTTTATAATTTCTGTCAGTAATAGAGCAATTGGCAAGATATTTCGCTTTGTAGATGGAGCTCCAAAGGCCAGTATCACCTTGAAAAATCCTCCAACTAGCTTTGGCAAGCATGGCTTGGTTCATGTCAGTAGTTCTTTTGATTCCCAAGCCACCAAGATATTTGGGTAAGCAAACAGTATCCCAGTTGATAAGATGAACTCTCTTTTTCTCCACAGTATCACCCCATAGAAACTCCCGATTTAGTTTATTCAATTTATGACAAAGGTCCATTGGTAATTTGGCTGTTTACATAGCATAGGTTGGGATGGAAGAAGACACTAACTGAATTAGAGCCAATCTTCCTGCCACATTGACGGTCTTACTCTTCCAGGTGGCTACCCTTCCTTGAACCTTATCAAGAATGCCATTGTAAGTATGTTTATTTACTCTAGAATGCAAAAGAGGCATTCCTAAATACTTTCCTACGTCGTCAGTAAGGGGAGAACCACAAATGGAGCTGATATCATTAGCAAGATTCTTGTCAGTGTTAGGGGAACAGAAAACAAGAGATTTTTCGAAGCTAACATATTGACCCGATAAAGAGCAAAAGATGTCAAGACATTTCCTTAAAACAGTAGCTTGTTGACAAGAAGCCTTAGAAAAAGAAGTAAATCATCAACAAAAAAGAGATGCGAGATCTTGGGTCTAGATTGAGAGGCTCTAATTGGGTTCCATTGGCCTACCTCAATAGCGGAATATATGAGGTGAGATAACTTTTCCATACACAAAACAAAGATATAGGGAGAGAGAGGGTCTCCTTGTCTTATTCCTCTAAAAGCATGAAAGGATTGAGATAACTCACCATTCATGTTAACTTGGAAACTTATAGATGAGATGCAATTCATGATAAGTTTCACAATCATAGAAGGCAGCTGAGCTTCATAAAGGACCATTAAAGACCAATTCAGTCTATCATAGGCCTTAGACAAGTCAATCTTCCAGGCGAGGAAACCTTAAGCACCTTTTGATTTTTTGAATTTGTGAAGGATCTCTTGCGCAATCATTACATTGTCCGATATGTGCTTGCCAGGAACATAGCTAACTTGATTTGGACAGATGAGGCTTTGCATAAGGGGTCTGATCCTAGCAACAAGAACTTTAGAGATCACTTTATATATTGTGGTGCACAAGCTGATGGGTCTGAATTCAGTCATATTTTTAGGGCTTTAGACGTTGGGAACAAGAGTGATGATGGTATGATTGAGGCCATTGGGAATTATACCAGTTTGGAAAGCCTGCTGGACAATGGAGAAGATGTCATCACAATAAAGAGGCCAATGCTTTTGATAGAAGATGGCGGGGAAGCCATCATAACCCGGGGCTTTGAGACCTCCAATGGCAAAAAGAGCATTTCTAACTTCAATGAGAGACACATCATTAGCAATGGATGACATGCATTCATGATCAATGGTAGGAAATAGAGGAGGAATAGTGAATCTAAGATCCTCATAATTGTCAATAGAGAAGAGAGATTCAAAGAACTGAACAACAATAGTCTTTAAAGAAATAGGATCAGAGAACCAATTTCCATTAGAGTCTTGAAGTCTCTCAATTTTATTTCGCCTCCTTCTGACAATAGTAGTTAAGTGAAAGAACTTAGTATTTCTATCACCATCTTTTAACCACCTGTCACGAGATTTTTGCCTCCAAAAAATTGCCTCTTGGTCACGAATCGTTTCATACTCTTTAATCAAAGAGGCCTCAAGATTTTTAAGAAAAGGATTATCAAATCTATCTCTACTCTTCTGTATGCCTCCAATTCTAGCAAGAAGTTTTTTCTTCCTTTTGAAAATATTACCAAAAACATTAAAATTCCTTGTCGAGCCTTTCTTTGACAGTATTATTTGTCGAGGTATATTTAGAACCAATGTACCCCATATCCACAAGAGCATTTCTGTTAATCCAAGAAGCCAGACCTCCAAACCTGCCAAAAAGAGTGCCAAAATTTTTATCATCACTGGAAACTAATTCATTAAAGTCACGTACCCATGAACACAACAGGGAGAGGATTATTAGAAATGATTGCATCAAGCTGACTCCAAAGTTAACTTCGAAGGGAGTTGCAAGGCCTTGCATAAATTACAGACGAAATCCAAGGAGGGGAGGTGGGAGAGTTAACTTTGACAGAGATGAACTGAAAGGCATTGTCAATAACACTAAGGTGAACATTAGCAGAATTCCAAAGCAGCTAGAGACCTCCAGCAAATCCTTCAGCCTCAATTATTTTGAAATCGGGAAAGCGTAATTGTTCCAAACAAGCAGAAGCCTTTTGAAAGGAACCCTAGGTTCACAAATAGCAAGAACATCAACATAGTAAAGTTTAACAAGGTCAGAGATAGAAGACCTAAATTTATCACTTCCTGCCCCTCGAGCATTCCAAAAAACTGTATTAAACATTAAAAACATGGGGTAAAGGAGTGGGAAATCCACTTAATTGTCAGACATTTCCTCCACACCGGAGGAAGGATTGGTAATCTTGGCATCAGCAATCATTGGAGTAGATTTCTGTATATTATCGTAAGGAGTGGCTCAAAAACATTATGAGAAATGCCAATTGTGTCACTTGAAGTATCCCTAGAATTATCAGCAGAGGACACTATCTCAGATATCACAGGGGGGTGTGACCAAAGATAGCAGCCTCGTTAGTGGTGTGATGTGGGACAAAGGCCATAGTAATGGGTGAGCTCAAAGTGGGAAACTTGGCAATTAAGTTAGTACTACCCTTCAAGGAGAAACCTTTTGGCTTGATACGTGATGGTAGACTTAGCTTTTTGTGTTTTTTGTCTTGTAGTAGATGTGGATGCAGAAAAAGTGTGCTTAGTAGCAGTTTCCACATTAGACACATCTTGAAGAGGTTTCTTGCCAGAATTGACATTTTTTTGTCATAGAGGGGTTGCTGATGTTCTTCAATCCATTCCCATTTTTAGGCACACTCAAAGTCTTGCTGGCCTTTCCCTCAATTTTTTTCCAGAATGTCACAATTTTAGGCTCCACAGTCAGAGTGTACTTAGGATTCTCCTCAAGAGTATCATTTTTCTCAATATTAGCCTCCACATAGTCATCAACGGCATCTTGCAATGGAGCAAATCTGGAACCACTAGTATGCTGGGGCTTAGAATTAGGAAGATAGTTCTGTCTTCGATTGTTTTTGTAAGGCATTAGCATTTATGGGCCTGCATTGCTGTTTTTGGCATAGGTTGGAGTGTTGTTCTCACTGGTAGGAGGAGTGATAGTGTCAACTTCAGATGAAGTAGGATTGGCCTCATTGTTCATAGGTCTAGCACTAATTGTCCCATCTACCTGCTTAACAGTGTGCTCCACAACTTGGCATTTCTCCCTTACATGGCCATAACAGCCACAATTAAAGCAAATTGTGTTGATTCCCTCATAAACCACCCCAAATGCCGCACCATATATCTCAACAAAAGGTTTTAGAGGGGCATCGAGGTCAATCTCTACACAAACCCTGCAAAATTTTCCTCTAGCCTGAGCTAAAGTGAGTTTATCAACTTTGATAACAGGTCCAATCATAGAAGCAATTTTAGACATGGTGTATTCCTCGTAGTATTTTACTGGGATATCATTGATTCTAGCCCAGACAGCCATTCTGCTAATTCTTTCCTTAACAAGGTTGAAATTAGCTCTCCATTTTTGCACAACCAAGGTTTGGCCAGCAATTATCCAAGGGCCACTGCATAATGCATAGTCCATGTCTTCTTGAAGAACAACCTTCACAATGTAGAAATCATTTGGCAGGTCGATTATTTGCCATGGTCCCTTCAAGTTCCATTTTCGTTTTTAAACCATCAAACATAAAGTTGAAAGCATTAGCAGTATTTGGCTTTCCCATAAGTTTAACAATCACAGCGCACTGCCAATCAAAATCAAGTTTATCTTCAACACGTTTAGAAAAGCATATGTTAGGGCCAAGAGTAACTTCAGTAATCATGTAGTCTTCCTCAGTGAGAGTGAAATCCTCTGTCATGGTTTTAGTAAATTAACCGACTGGACTCAATAGAGAACTGGGGTAGCTTTTGGGTAGCATCGTATTAGCAACAGTAGGGGTTACCTAAGGAATCCCCTCCATGGATTCGACGATGGAACAATCATTGAGTTCCTTACTAAGATCATCACTCAATCACGAAGAACACAATCTTTTTCGAGCGTAGGATTCATCTTCTCCACCACTCCTCGGTGGGAGGGCGGAGAAGGTAAATACCGGCGTCGCCACCAGTAATTGATGTAGCACTGTGGTGTTGGAATAGATGGAGTCAACGATAGAGAAGCAAAGTCAGACTTTGATAGCTGCAAGGTTTCGTAAGGAAAATGGGAGAAGCGCGTTCATCAGCAGCGAAAAGTTTTTTTGCAATAATGAAAATTGGTACATGTTTACTAAGAAAATATATTGTTTTATAGTGCAGAGTACGTATTAAGCACCTACAGTACACACTATTAACTGCACTACGTACACATGGTAAATTAGTGAAAGAAAAAATTATGATTGATCTTACCTGGGAAACTAAACCAACCACATTTTTGGTATTCGTAGTTTCTCCAAATGAGTTAATCACTTCTCCCATGATCACGGTCATTAGAGGCAGACAGTCCATTTCCAATTCTGCCAATCATACCAATAGACATTAACAGGTAATCCATGGAATCAGCAAATGAGAAAAGCTTGTAGTATGGTACTGTATTGGTTGCTTCCTCCTTGCTCTTCTTGGTTGTTTTTGAATTATACTGCGTTTACTGATGCTGTTTCTGCTGGCTCTGTGGCTAAATCTCCATCATGTTTAAGAATAAAGGATTCAAGAGAGATTGAAGAGAGAATTGTGTCTCATTATTGAGAATAAGAGCCCTATATATAGGGATTACAAAGTACATGTGCTAATGATACAAGGAAAACTATTCCGAATAGAACTAGGAATTCTAGAATATTCTCTCCTATTACATTCATATGACAACTCCTAGTTTGAATAGGCACACAAAACTGATTTTCCTTCAACACTCCCCCTTGTGCTGCTCAAACTTGGTGATGACGCTTCGTCCGTTGCCTCGTTAAAAACCTTGCTCGAGTGAAAAACCCTATGGGACAAAAACAAGCTCGAGGAGGAGAAAAAGAGTACAACACGTCCTTCACTCTTCGAGATCTAACATGTGGATATCATAACTCCCCCTGATGTCGATATCTCCCCCTGATTGCTACAATCGTGGGAGTTCGGATAACCTTCTCAATCCGATGCTCTTCACATGTTTCTCGAAGGTGGATTTAGGTAACGACTTAGTGAATAAGTCCGCTACATTATCCTCTGATCGGATTTGATTCACTTCAATCTTTAAAAGTGATTGTTATTGCTGATTATAAAAGAACTTAGGCGATATATGCTTGGTGTTGTCGCCTTTGATGAAACCTAACTTTATTTACTCAATACAAGTTGCATTATCCTCATAAATGCATATAGGTTCATCCATGGTAGACTTCAAACCACAACTTCCTTGAATATGTCTAATTACATACCATAGCCATATGCATTCAAGTACAGCTTTATATAGAGCAATAATCTCCGCATGATTCGAAGAAGTAGCAACAAGAGTCTATTTTGTAGACCTCCAAGATATCGCAGTGCTTCCCATAGTAAAGACATAACCCGTTTGGGAGCGACCTTTGTGAGGGTCAGAGAGGTACCCTGCATCAGCAAAATCCATCAAAACATCATTGTCATTTTGGTGGAGGGGAGTAGGAAGACGCCTGCCACCATGGACGGAGGCGACCAACTCTTGGATGGAGGCTTTTTGCCTCTTGGGGTCCGATCCCAAAATTCCGTCATTCCTTTTCTCTCTGTAGGGATAAAATAGGCCCATATCAATTGTACCACTTAGGTATTGAAAGATTGTCTTTACACCAATCCATTAGCGGCGTGTTGGGGCAGAACTATGTCGAGCCAACAAGTTCACTGCAAATGAGATGTCCGGCCGGTCTTGTGCATTGAGCCAAGTACAATAATTCGCCTATTGCACTTAAGTAGGGCACTTCGGCCTCTAATGATTCTTCGTCTTCATCCTTTGGACGAAATGGATCTTTTCCAGGCTCAAGACTATGTCCAATCATGGGAGTACTCATAGGCTTTGCTTTTTCTTCATTAAAGCGCCTTAGGATTTTCTGAGTATATGCAGACTGATGGATCAAAATTCCATCACTACGGTGCTCGAGTTCTAAACCGAGACAAAACCGTGTTTTCCCAAGATTTTTCATCTCAAATTCTGATTTCAAGTATTTAGTAGTTTCCTTTAACTCATCTAGAGTTCCAATTAGGTTCATGTTATCGACATAAACTGCTACGATTGCAAATCCGGAACTTGTTCTTTTAATGAACATGCATGGGCATATTTCATTGTTAATATATCCCTTCCCAATCAAGTAGTCACTTAGACGGTTATACCACATCCGTCCGGATTGTTTTAATCCATATAGTGAGCGTTTTAATCTTATTGAAAACGTGCTCCGTGGTTTAGAGCCACTTGATTTGGGTAATTGAAGTCCATTTGGAACCTTCATATATATATATATATATATATATATATATATATATATATATATATATCTCTGAATCTAGATCCCCATAGAGATATGTTGTAACCACATCCAGAAGCTGCATGTCAAGTTTTTCGGAAACTACCAAACCGACAAGGTAGCGGAACGTTATAACGTCCATTGCGGGAGAATATGTCTCCTCGTAGTCGATTCTAGGGCGTTGAGAGAATCCTTGCGCCACGAGGCGGGCTTTATATCTAACCACCTCATTTTTCTCATTACGCTTTCTAACAAAGACCCATTTATGGCCAACAGGTTTTACATCTGGGGGTGTCTGCGTTATAGGCCCAAATACCTGTCTCTTTGCTAATGAATCTAATTCAGCCTGGATCACATCTTTCCATTTAGGCCAATCCGCTCTTCGTTGACATTCTTCGACAGAGCGAGGTTCGATATCATCATATTCTATAATTTCTTTTGCAACATGATATGTAAATGCATCATCAATAGCCATAGAATTTCTATCCATCATCTCATGTACACTAGTGTAATTCATGGAGGTTTCTCTACTCTCTGGAATTGGTTCTGACATTGAAGCGTCCCCCGATGATGTCTTTTGGACATAGCCATAATTCAGAATATTCTCATGAGATTGATTATTTATATCGATGATTAATGGATTATTTTGTGCCAAACTTGCTTTCTTTCTTGGGCGAGAACCGCACTTCCTAGCAGGGGCCGTGGGCCTAGCCACAACATCACCAAGGGTGGGGACGTTGGGGCCATGCTCAGGTATCCTTGAGATGGCGTCATGTCCTCTAATTTTAGGGACATCAATCCTTGCAGGCACTTTTGCAGAAGGTATATGTGATATCTTCACTTTAGCGATATCAGAAAAAGCATCAGGCATCGATTCTGCTACGTTCTGAAGATCGAGAATTCTCCGTACTTCAATTACGACTGTACGGTTCGGGGATCAAGATGAGACAGAGTGAGGCCAGACCACGACAATTCCTGTCGTTCCTGTTGAACATTTATGTTCTTATCTCCCCCTAACGACAGGAAGGCTGTCTCATCAAAGTGACAATCCACAAATCTAGCGGTAAAGAGATCACCTATCAAGGGTTCTAAGTAGCGGACAATCGTTGGAGAATCATATCCAACATAAATGCCTAATTGTCTTTGAGGACCCCTTTTGGTGCGCTGTGGCGGCGCAATTGACACATAAACTACACGCCCAAATATGCGTAAGTGTGAGACATCAGGCTCATACCCAGCCACCATCTAGGATGCAGAAAAGGGTTGAGTGGCAGTAGGCCTCAGACGAATAAGCACAGGTGCATGCAATATTGCATAGCCCCAAGCAGAAATAGGGAGATTGGTGCGCATTACCAATGCTCTAGCAGCCATTTGTAGTCTTTTAATGGCGGCTTCTGCGAGACCATTTTGGATATGAACATGAGGAACTGGATGTTCAACTTCAATCCCAATGGACATGCAATAATCATCAAAAGTTTTAGATGTAAACTCCCCAGCATTGTCTAGTCTTATAGACTTAATAGGATGATCAGGGTGGTGAGTCCTTAACTTAATGATTTGGGCTAGGAGTTTAGCAAATGCAGCGTTCCTTGTGGACAATAGCATGACATGTGACCAGCGTGTTGATGTATCAACCAACACCATAAAATATCTAAATGGTCTGCATGGTGGTTGAATATGTCCATAAATATCACATTGGATTTTTTGCAAGAATGGTATATTTTCTTTAGTGTCCTTTGCATAGGATGGTCTCAATCCTAATTTTGCTAAAGAGTAGGCTTTGCAGAACAAATGATGGGTTTTAGAAACAACCAATGAGGATTTTGGTTGAGCCATGAAGTCACAATTGACTTTAGAAGTAGAAGAAGGAGTCAAAGAATGGTCCATGGCGTCAAAGCCATGTTGTTGCCTTAGGGATAGACGGCGCCTGCCTTAAGTGGCCTATCTTGCACAGTCTTGGCCCCGTGAGGCGTAGGTGCATCTCCTCGAACCAATTTTTGGTTCTTACTTCTCTTCGTTCTGAAGAATGGATGTCCGTGTGAAGTCTTTAATATATGGATCATCATATCACTACCTGGGTGTCCCAGACGGTCATGCCAAAGCCTATATGTGTCAGAATCCCATAAATCATCTCTCATAACATGATTGAATTCAATTATTCGAATAGTGGTTGCATACAACCCACTAGAACGACACATAAGTTATTCTAAGACTCTTTTATGTCCATAGTCATTAGAGGTGATGCAAAGGAACTCTTGTCCATTCTCACAATGTGTTTCCACATGAAAACCATTGACTCTTATATCTTTGAAGCTCAAAAGGGTTCTTTCAGCCCTAGGAGCGTAGAGAGCTTCAATGACATTAATGATTGTGCCATGTGGCAACAAGAATTGAGCTGGTCCTCGACCATGAATCAATTTAGATGACCCTGCCATCGTAGTCACTGAAGATCGAGTAGGCTTCATCTCAAGAAATAACTATCTATTTCGAAGTATGGTGTGCGTAGTAACACTATCCATGAGGCATTCTAGCTCTCCAGGAAACATACTTGAATGGATAAAGTTCGAATCAAAATCGACACTTTATTTCAATGGAAGCCAATGATTACGTCAAAGTTTCTAAATTTAATCCAAAAATGATAATCAAGCTTAGACAAGTAGTAGTTACTCAATCCATTTGGTAATTCCAATTTGGTTGTGACCAGGTAAGGTAAGGCGAGATTTTGGTGGAGCGTTGCTCACTTTTAAAACCGTTCTCTCAGTTCAAACCTTTCCTAGACATCACAATTACTCTTGAGTACACCTAGTGAGAAAGAGTTATAACCACTGTCTTTGTTGATAGTTTCCAAATTTTTTGGATTTGGATTGAAACCAATGATGTTTATATGGTCAAATTTTTATGCTTACGAACACTTTTAGTCCGTAGCCTACGAACGCTCTTAGTTCGTAAAAATCGATGCTCATGGACGCTTTTAGTCCGAAGATCACTAACGCTCTTAGTTCGTATATAGCGTGAATCCCCACGATTCCGCTTTTAGCAAATCGAACCCACGTTACAGAAAGGTGGGATGTAGAAGAAGGGTTTTTATAAGTCCCCGAAGAAAAATAAAAATAAATTTCAATTTCAAAAACGGGAACAACTTACTAGTGAAAACTTACTCATGAATTTCGGAACTTGAAATTCTCAATACACACGCATGTTGATGCAGGTGTGTAGGATTGCAGACGTGCTATTGATCCTAGGTCGGGGATTGCAAACTGGATTGCAAACTATCTTTCAATCCCTATTGTGTGGCCGATATAGGTCTGGTCGAAGTAAGCCGAGGAGCTGGCCGACGGATGCATGCGCAGGGGCGCTTAGGCACTGAAGGGGCAGGCACGCAGATGAGGGTAGCGTGGGCTAGGAGCTACTGTAGTGATGCTTGAAGGTGGCAGCGGCGGTTTTCAAGGATTTTTTGTTGAAATTCGGAGCAGATTTGCCTCTGAACAGCTTTCACTTCGATTGGTGTATAGGTCTCAAAACAACTCCGATAAGGCTGAAATTTGGAGGTCAGATAGAAAAGACAGAGACAAACAACTTTGATGAGGAAGGATTTTGATCTGATGTCCCTATCAAGACGTTTCGGGGCTTGCAAGCAGGATGATCTGTACAGGAACGAGCGTCCTGCTATGCTGCAGGGGCAGTAGGCGGCGCACGGGTGCGTAAGGGCTGCAGGTGCAGCATGCAGTGTAGGGGCGCGCATGTGGGCAGTAGCCGCTAGGTGCAACGGTGGAAAAGGTGATGTTGAAGAATTTTCTGGTTTTGGATTTTTGATCTCAAGGTTGGGGCTCGTGCTGATAACGTGTTTAAGAATAAAGGATTCAAGAGAGATTGAAGAGAGAATTATGTCTCATTATTGAGAATAGGAGCCCTACATATAGGGATTACAAAGTACATGTTCTAATGATACAAGGAAAACTATTCCGAATAGGACTAGGAATTCTAGAACATTCTCTCATATTACAATCATATAGTTACTCCTAGTTTGAATAGGCACACAAAACTGATTTTCCTTCAACACATCCAACTGTTTTTCGTGATCATCAGCCATGTTTTCGACAGCAATAGCACTACTATTTGCTATATGCACCTGAACACAATCGAGCAACTAAGATCAGTTGCATAATAAGATCAGAGCTGCAGGAGAAACAGTTATGCAATTTAGTCAATGAAACAAAAAATCAATATGAGTAAGAGAAAAAGAATTTACCACTTTTCCCGGATATTGGTTGATGAAGATGGTGTAGCTAATCCCATATGAAACTATTGATCGGTAAATTACATATATAGTAGTCTGCACAACACTAGTTGCTGGTCCTTTTATATTACCATTATAATAATCTTGGTCAACCTATGTTTTTCTTATTCCTGAGCATAAACAATTACTCAAAAATTGCTGTAATCTTGCTGTAATATTCCTGGGAATAAACAATTGTTCAACAGCACTTCCCTGTGTCAACTGAGAGCTAGCAAAGATTTGTACCATGAAAGATTTGCTGTAAAATATTAATTCATCAAAGGCTTATTACTTTGAACAGGTTCAGTAATCTTGTAGATCACTACCATACACTCATTTGTATTTCGGTTGTAACTATATATGTTGCTCAATGTTGTAGGCCATGGAAATACTTTGTACAATGTTGCAAGCAATCTTGTATGTGGTAATTACTTACATATATATATATATATATATATATCCTATAATAGGCCACTATGGGACAGCTTCCAAGGTTTTTTGCTATTTCTATGCAACCTTCTGTACATTTCTATACTTCATGCTTCTTCAAATGCATCAAATGGAAGTTCATTATCTTACAGAGCTTTATGTTACTGCTGATATATTGCAGTACAGACTAGAAATACGAAATGCAAGTTTCTGGACAGAGATAAGAAAGTGAAATAGATCCTTCTTTCTTTTTCGGCATCTTTAAAGCTGTTTACAGCAGCACATTATTGCATTTAATTTACAGAAAGAACAGAAAGCACTCTAAGATGAGGTACTTGCATGTAGTGATACCAAAGAAGCATAAGTTCCACCCTCGATACTGATCAAAGTTTCATGCTTTCCTTTCTCTGCAATGACTCCATTTTTCACCACTGCTATTAAATCTGCACCCTTAATTGTAGATAGCCGATGGGCAACCACCACTGTAGTTCGATCCACCATAACTCGATCCAGTGCATCCTGAACCACTCTTTCGGATTCAGCATCAAGAGCACTGGTGGCTTCATCTAGTAGTAATATCTTTGGTGCCTTCATTATAGCTCTTGCAATAGCTACCCTTTGCTTCTGTCCACCAGAAAGTTGAACCCCTCGTTCACCCACTATTGTGTCATAACCCTGCATTGTTTTCTCCACATAACAAGCATTAATATTTAAAATACATTATTGCAAATGGCTGAAAGAATCAATCGACAAACTTCTTTATTTCTTATACATACCTGTTGTAAACTACTAATGAACTTGTGAGCATTTGCCAATTCTGCTGCTGCTATAATTTCAGCCTCAGTTGCCTCTCCTTCCTTTCCATATGCAATGTTGGCTCGGATTGTGTCATTAAACAATAGGGGCTCCTGACTCACCAGCCCCATTTGCTGTCTCAACCACTTCAACTGTAATGTTTGCATTTCTGTACCATCTAATGTAATTTGACCTGAATCAGGATCATAAAAGCGCTGCAACAATGAGATCACTGTCGACTTCCCACTTCCACTCTCTCCAACCAGAGCAACTGTCTGAATATTTAACTAAAAATGATAAGTACATTGTTTTATTTTCTGTACTGATAGTTGGTTAAAAAACAATAGTACAGCACACTAAATTACCTTGCCATGGTGAATGGTCAAGCAAAGATCCTGAAAGATTGGCACATTAGGTCTATTCGGATATTTGAAACTAACATGGCGAAACTCAATTTCTCCCTTCATATTTTCTATTGTTGTTCCGGAGTCATCACTTGAATCTATCTTGGATTTCCGGTCAAGAATTGCAAATATGGAAGCGGCAGAGCTCTTTCCTTTACTTGCATCCGGGGCTAAAGAACTCTGTTGAGACAATGCAATAGCTGTCATAGTGAGAGCAAAGAAAACCTGCAAACCAGGAGAGCAAGATGTTAGCAGTGGACTAATAGAGTTAGTTCTTATATAAAGGGTACTTAGCAGAGAAAATAAAAGATTTGTCTCTCGAAGCAGAACAACTCACCCGAAAAACATTAGGAAATGTTGTCTTGCCTGCTGCAACAAGTCGAGCCCCCGCATAAAAACTGCATGCATATACAGAATAAAGCAAGAAAAATGATAGCCCAAAGCCTATGCCACTAACTATCCCTTGTCTTATCCCACTCCTGATAGGGCCATCACATTTTGTCTGGTACAACTTGATCACCTTTTCTTCAGCACAAAAGGAAGCAACTGTTCTAATACTCCCCACAGCATCCGTGGCTACTTGGCTTGCATCTTCATACATTTTCTGAAACCATTTAGAATATCAGTAATGATCAACAAGACCACACCTATACGTACATATAAAGAGTAAAACTTATGTCAGCTGTGAAACAATTAACTTTATGGGTTCATACATAATAGAAAAGGAATTTGATCGAACTATATATAAAACCAAGTAATTACCTTTGCATTTGCACTTAATCCTTTCAGGAACTCGACTTGAAAATATCCACTTATTCCTAGTAGGGGCAGCATAACAAGTATTATAAGAGCGAGTTGCCAATTTGCCACAAAAGCAATAACCAACCCGGCAATTGTAGTTGAAGTATTCATGACAGCCAAACCTAGAGCATCTCCAACCATCCCCCGTAGGGAAGCTGCATTTGCCGAAAGCCTTGTACCAATTGCACCACTCGAGTGATCAGCTTCATCAAACCAACTTACTTCCATGTAAACCACCTTCTCAAAGCATAGTGAACGGACTCGTCTTATTAACTTGCACCCAGCTACAGCAAAAAAGTATGCTCTCATTGGATGTGCCAAGAGAGACACCACTCCAAGAACAATAAATATTAATGCCCAAAACTTAGAATCCTTTCGGAGTTGATGAGGTGGCTCAAAGAAGGTCTTGATTATACTGGATATTAACACCCCGAAAATAGGCAAGGTTACCCCATTGACTATTGCAGCTATAGTACCTAGGAATAGCACTGGGATTTCTGGCTTATTCAGGTGAGCCAGGCGTCTAAGTGAGACTTGTGGGTGCACTTCTGATGATTCTGAAGCCGGAATATCAGTTTCTATTTCAAGGACACCGGTCACAGTGGGTGCACCATGTGAGATTGAGAATGAGTGGCTGCGGCGGTAACTATTTCCTCTTCCAGATGATCCCCGACTTATAGAGCGAAAGGAAGGAAATTTTTGAAAACTTGAAGAAAGTTCTGGCATTTCATGATCATTTTGAGCATTCTGTTCGGACACACTGCTAATTTCTTGCAACCTTATAAGCTGGCTATATGCACCATCAGGATCCTTAACTAGCTCAGCATGTGGTCCTGCTCATTTGAAAAGCATTAGTATCATTTTGTGCTGGACACGAAAACAGTTAGAAAATAATGATTGTGATATAACAATGACAATGACAACAAATGCATTACCTTGCTCAACAATTGTTCCACGATGTATCACTGCAATGGTATCAGCATTCCTTACTGTGCTCAAGCGGTGCGCTACAATGACAGTAGTCCGACTAACCATAATTCTGTCCAATGCCTCTTGCACAGCTCTCTCAGATTCTGCATCAAGAGCACTTGTTGCTTCATCTAAAAGAAGAATTTTTGGGTTCTTTAAAATTGCTCTGGCTATAGCAACTCTCTGCTTTTGGCCCCCAGATAGCTGAGTTCCATGCTCACCAACCATTGTATCTAGCCCCTAAACCCAAAAATCACAATACTATCAATTAGAAAGAAAAGGAACTCAAGGACTGGAGTTGTGCTAATATTTGGTAATGTCTACATATATTTTCATTTTTGAATGTCACGAAAATTCAGATATACACAAATAAAGGAAGCTGTAATCTAATTTGACCTGAGGTAGTTTGTCTATGAACTTTGCAGCATTGGCAAGCTCAGCAGCAGCCCTTATTTCTTCAGTAGTTGCGCCATCCTTCCCATAGCCAATATTATCTCTAATGCTGCAAGTAAACAAAACAGGTTCCTGGCTGACAAGGCCTATTTTCTGTCTGATCCATTTCAGCTGGAACTCTTTGAGATTAATACCGTCAATAAGAACTTCACCAGCCTGTGGGTCATAAAATCTCTCAATCAAACTAATTACGGTCGATTTACCACTTCCACTCTGTCCAACCAAAGCAGCAGTTGCACCACTAGATATTGAGATTGAGAATCCATGGAATATTTTTTCATCCGGTCTTGCAGGATAACTAAAAGAAACATCCCTAAGTTCTATGTCTCCACGAATGTCTTCTGATTCTATCCCATTAGTGTCATAAGCATCTATATCTGGCTTTCTGTTAATTGTCTCAAACATCTTAAATGATGCAGCTTGTCCAGCAGAAAATGCACTCACGCATGGAGATGCCTGCCCAAGAGAGCTGAAAATGTAGTAAGAAATTTTGTTATACATTGATCTCTTTGTTAAAGCATACATATAATTTGGAGTGAAGGGGGATAGTGCAAATATATGAACATATCCAACTATCCAAATAGTACAATGATTGATGCAACTTACAAAGAGCCGGTCAATACAGCAAAAATCACATTCATGACATCTCCTGCTTTATATCCCTGTTCAAGTATCGTTTTTCCGCCATACCATACAGCCAAAGCATAACTGCAGAATACAACAAGCACAACCATACCAAGACCCAACCCTGATGCCAAACCCTCTTGCACACCAGACTTGTAAGCTTTAGTTAAGGAGTTGTTGTACTTGGTTATAGCTTGCTTCTCCCCCGTAAATGATGCAACCTGCATCAGGAAAAACCAATCGCATTTACATCTATAAAAGAAGGAAAAGGAAGGGACAGTGTTTTCGAGACAAGAATGCATGCGCATACAGTTCTGATAGATCCAATTGTCTGCTCTACAACAGTTGCGCCAACTGAATATGCCTCTTGTCCACGGGACGCCAACTTCCTTATAGTGAGGCTCATGACAGCACCGGATAAGATAAGAGGGGGAATAGAGGTGAGCATGACAAGGGTGAGACGCCATCCCTTGGCAAATGCTATAACAAAGCCTCCTATGAATGTAGCAACTAACTGGATAAAACTTCCTACCTGCAATGGGAGAATGAAAGAAATAAAGGGTTATTGGGAAAATGGCAACAACTTGAGGCTTTTTATGTGCCATGTAACAAAAATTACAAAATACACACTTTCTCCCCCATTGCTTCCTGAATGAGCACAGTATCCCCCGACATCCTGCCAACAATTTCCCCAGTGTTAGCCTCCGTATCAAAAAAGCCAACGTCTTGCCTTAGTATTGTTTTCAAGTATAAACTTCTTATTCTTGCTGCCTGTCTCTCTCCAGTGATCATCCAGCAAGACATTTCTGTCATATAGGAAAATCAAAAGTTCATCAGTTTCAAAAAAGCAAAACTAGATGGGAAGTTTTATGTCAGCAGAGAATCTGATGTACATACGTAAAAATGCAGCAGCAGCAGCCCCCAGAGCCAAGTAAACGTACTTGAGAGCCACCTGAGGATAGTTAATTGGCCAAATTAGATGTAATTAAACAGAGTTGGTTATATAGTTACTTGTTTGCACGGTTTGAAAAATAACAAACACCAGAGAATTGCTGATCTTTTGGTGGAGTATCCATATATCCTATTTTAGCAACTAAATTATAGACAATAGGGAACCAAAATAAATAATGGAAAATTGAAGCTGAATTTTGTTCTTAGTGTTGCATATACTAGTTGACCAAGCTCACCATCTAGTGTAAACTATATACAACCTGCAACAAAACAGATGACCATATAGGTAATTCTCATATACTATTTTTCAAGAATTTTCCCATTCATACACTTTCTAAAGATAACAGAAAATACACTTTACAAAGCAAAAGTACTATTCATAAGTGTATAAATATATCAACAATAGACACACATGATCTTGACACACTACACATACTATTCTGTATTGCATATGTAAATATGATCTTACCTTGGAAACTATACCAACCACTTTATTGATACTTGTAGTTTCTCCAAAAGAGTTGATCACCTCCCCCATGATCACGGTCATTAGAGGCATACATACTCCATTTCCGATAGCACTGATCGTACCAACAGACATTAACAGGTAATCCAGGGAATCAGCAAATGAGAAGAGCTTGTAATATGGTACTGTGTTGGTTGCACCCTCCTTGCTCTTGCCTGCAGTATCCTGCTTGTTGTTTTCGGAATCTGCTGCCTTTGTTGATGCCATGGCCGGCTCTTTTAATACATCTCCATCTGACTGTTCTTCGTGATCAGCCATGTTTTCAACAGCAGTAATTGAGCTGCAAGATATATTTTTGAACAGAAGCAACTAGGAGTAATTGAATAATAAGATGAGAGCTGCAAGAGAAACAGTACGTTATATATGCAACCTTAGTCAATATGAAACAACTAATCAATATGTTAAAAAAAAAAAAAACTTGCTCACTTTTTCCGGATAATGGTTGATGAAGATGGTGGTAGCCAAGCCGAGGTGAAATAATTGATTGGCAAATCACTTTTATAGTAGTCTGTGTATAACACGTAGTCACCGGTCCTTTCTCATTACGATTATAATAATAATCTTGGTTAAGCTATGGTTTGCTTATGCTTAAAATGATCATCATCGAGGCACTTTATACATTATTATATTGGAGGAATAGCATGGCAAGTCATGCATGTTGTAATAAAGAATATAATTAGTATTATAAATTAGTAAATAAAGATGGGAAATCAACCTAACTGGGAGGTATAAAAAAAAGTTCATCAAAACATTCTAGCTAAAAGATACATATAACCTAAGTAAGAGATATAAATTTAAGGATTTCTTCTAGTGTAGGTATACCATAAGTAAGAGATATATGATTACGGATTAATGTTATTTGATTCCTATAATCAAGATATGTACCTAAGTAAGAGATACAAATTTACAGATTAGATTTCTTCTATTGTAGGTATACCATAAATAAGAGATATGTACCTAAGTAAGAGATATATGTTTACGGATTAATATTCTTCGATTACTGTAATTGAGATATGTACCTAAGTAAGATATATAAATTTACGAATTAGTTTTCTTTTATTGTAGGTATAAATATTAATTGAGATACATATGGTGAGAAAAACTATCTATTTATGAGGTATACTGAAATGCTGAAGTTTTGAGCTCTTAATACATCTACCACAAAAATTGCGTAATGTTTACCTTAGAACAAGGTTACAATAGTGGTTTGTTAACCTACAATACATATATATACATGTGTGTGTGTGTGTGTTTTCATTTCTATGTTAAAGGTAAGTTAAGAACGAAATGTAAAAAGAAAAAATGAAGAAGAAGAAGAAGATCAAAATGAACAAGTGCTACCACCTATGGATGGAAGGAAAAAAAATAAAATCGAACACCAAAATGATCACAATCGTATAGGGCCGACAAGAAAATACCTTGACCATAGAAAACTTAATGTTAAAGAAGGAGAACCACGTTCATAAAAAACATGACATTACATACAAGAGCCATAACTGCCATAGCCATAGAAGCTTTGGTGTTGAAGAAGAAAAGCATTACTATACTCTAAATGTAATATCACGATCTCCGTCAAAACCCTAAAGGTCGGTGTCCGCTTTGCAAAATCGTCCTCGTCCGGTGGCCCTCAGACTCTCGGGCGGGCCTTTGGGCCTCATCGTCGTCATGAGGTCGGCTGCCGAACGGGTTTTGGGTTGCTATTGCTCATGGAGGGCAATTGAATGGGGTGTTGCTTGGGCGTGTTGGATTATTCTGGCTGGGAGGATGGACGGTGGTGGTTGTGCTAACTGATCCGGTGATCGAACCCGGATGACAGTGCCACGAGTTAGGCTTGAGGGTAGTAGGTGGCGCATGATCCTGGATCGGGGTTTTTTGGTTTTTCTTCGCCTTGGCGTGGTTTGAAGCGGCGTGGCTCGTGGGGTTTGGGTCGCAGCGATGGGATCGTGGCGGAGCGGATCGGGTCTGTGCGGGTCGTGGTGGCGACAGTGTGGGGTGGTTGGATCGGGGTAATTAGGTGGCGTGATTGTGGCGGCATGGCCCGTGCGGTGCAGTTTTGAGGCGCTGACAGTGCGATCGTGGGAGGCAGGTTGCGGCTAAGTGCGACAGACGGAGAGAGGCTTGCAGTGGCTGGTTCGTACGACAGGGAGGCTGGGCAGGTGGACTTCGATCGGACTAGTCTGATGGGCCTTGGTGGACCTTTTTTGGTGGCTATCCTATATTTGGGCTTTGAGTTTTCTGGCTGGGGTCCTACCCTAGTCTAGTAGATTTCAATTTGGGCTAGGGTTTAGGCTCTTAGCCCAACTCTATGTTTTTAGTTTTATCTAAATTCAATAATTTCCTTATATTAGGAACCTAGATCTCTAGCGCCTCCGGTGTAGTACCAAAGGAGGATCTCTGCTATCTCTACGATCTGAAATGTATAATGAGTAGGTCTATTTCTATGTACTACTGTGGGTACTACCACTACCTTCTTGTCTGTCTATGTCCTTTAATGACAGCGAAAGAGTATGTAACGGTCTATTCTAGCTTGTGATGAATATAATATTTCGCCCCGTGGGCTTGATTAAAAAAAAATCAAGAAGAAGAAAAACATTATCAAAAAATTGCTTTACAAAGATTCCTAACTTATAGAAAACTTCTTTTAAATTAGAATAATTTTAGGAATGATTTACATTAAATATAGTATTCAATGTCATATCAATTCCATAATTTTATGCTAGATCAATAAGAATAATTTAAGAAAGATATATATCAAATATGATATGATATTAAATTACTAATCAGATTGCTAATTTTAATCCTATTAATTCTTGTCTTTTATGTGCAAAGACATTCAATAAGGGCATATTAGTCATGTAAGAAAGAAAAATTGATGAGGGTTGAGTCAGCAAGATGGAAAATGAAATATATTTGAGGTGGCAGCTGAGTCATTGGACCACAATTAACAAAAAATTGATGCAGACTACAATCAATATAAGGTCTTTTTTTTTTTTTTTTTTTTTGAGAAAAGTAAAGTATTCCATTAATAAACCAGACAACCATACAGGTTGCACATCCATGTAACTACAGTTATGGGACCGTCAACAACGTGACTTACACAAGCCTAAAAGGCCCGACCCCTAACCAAACTTAACCCTTAACCAAACCTAACTATATCGATGCAATCCTGCCATCAACATTAAGATGAGCTGTTTCCACCCGTTCGGACACCGTGTCTAAAACAGCCAGACCACGTGTAGGGGTGATTCACCATCACGTTAATAACCAGAAAGCAACGACCCTACCCAGAAACACCCAAACCCTCACTCACAAGAGGAGGGACTTATTCTCAGTAAGACAATCACCGAAAACAAACAACAAGTAACTAAACACCATGACACCATACAAAACCAGAGAAGCCCAGCCCAAAGACCACCATCCCAAGCAGAGAGCTAGCACGTCAGGCAACCCCTCCTACTGTCGGCAAGCCCCAAAGCCACCACCTCGCATCAAGACAGCAACACGTCGAATCCCTTCGCCGCAGCACCACCCTGAAGACACCCCCGCACCACTCTGACGACGATAAGCAGATCCAAAGCAGAGACCGAGACAGATCCCTTCGGGATCGGCACCGCCACATTCAGATCTGACCATCCCAGCCCAGAGAAGTAGGGACGACGACATTGGAACCCACCGCCAGAACTCCAGATTCCGACGCTGCACCTCCGCTTCCATTACCCACGAACCGAGAGAGACAGATAGAAACCGATCCGTCCAAACCGGAGACGCCGACACAGTCCCCCTCCCAGAGCCGCGCCGCTGCCTTAGGAGCCCCCCCAACTCAGAAAACACCCGCCTCTCCCGGACCGAGACGCAGCGGCGGTGAAGCCAGCGGCGCTCGGCTGGGAGAAGCACACTCACCTTCGGTTTTCTGCCTTCTCTCCTTCACGCGCGGAGCGCGTTCTATAAAGATAGGGTTTTTCTCGTTTGTAATCAATCAATATAAGGTCTAGCTTTTGAACTGTAATCAAATTAACTCTAAAGAAGACTCCCGAATCCCACAGGAACTATAAGCGATGAAAATCGTCTTCAGTTGGTATATAAAAAGAGAACAAGGTACACAAATGTTGAAGTAACTAATAAGGAAAACATGAACAATCTATGACTTTTCAAATGTACATCACTTAAAAATACTCACAAATAATATAAAATCTTACCTTAATTATGCCACGTGTCTTTCTAGACAAAAAGAGATATCAACTTGAAATTATCATCATTATAACCAAAAAATCATTAGAAAAACTTTAGTTCATCGGGCACCCCTAGATATTTCTTGCTTTGATACATATTATCTCATCTAACTGTCAAATAAGATTGTACGAATTTTATGATTATATATATACACACACACAGTCCACCTCAAGAATGGGCGTTTGTTTCTTAGCTAAGGAATGGATTTCCATATTTTCAATCACAATTATATTCACATCTTAACCGTTCAGTTTTTAGGTTCTAATATATAGATCACTTATGCAAAATTTCAGCCAAATTAGTGATCGTTAAGGCATCCAAAACTGTAATTTATCATTATAAACACGAACGGTTCAGGTTAGATAGATTCGGTTCATTTGTGTAAATTGCAGTTTTAAATACCTTAATGATCATCAAATTAGCTGAAAATTTGCAGAAGTTATATTTGGACCGGGAAAATTTCACAAATGGTCACTCAACTATGACTCATTCGACACTTTGGTCACTGAAGTTTCAAATATATCACTTTGGTCACTCAACTATTACACTGTCAATCACTTAAATCACTTTGTTAATTTTTTTCATTAAAAAAAATTATAAAAAATACTCTTTGGGTGACTTAAGTGATGACAGTATAATAGTTGAGTGATCAAAGTGATATATTTGAAACTTCAGTGACCAAAATGTCGAATGAGTCATAATTGAGTGCCCATTTGTGGAATTCTTCCTATTAGGACCTAAAAAAATCATATATATATATATATATATATATATATATATATATATATATAGACACACACACTAATTAGAACATCAGCAACCAATTAACAACGATTTCTCCTCGCGTCGTAGTGAGTAAATTATCAAATTATGATCCAAACTTGTCGGCAATTCAGGAACGCTAGAGAACAACAACCGAATCGGGGCTATCCAAATCCGTTGATAGGCCATACCCACAAGCACATATCTTGAAAGCTCAGAACTGGATTCATATTCTCTTCACGAGAATACTGTACAATGAACATAAAAGTATTCCTAGAATGTATTCCTAGAATAAAAGACTTGGGGAACGTTGCTGAGAATTTGATCGGAGTCAGACAAGTGAGTGGTTGGACTTGATTACGTTGCTCCTACCTTGATTAGGTTGGAATTAAAATAATTAAACTACAGAAAAATGAAGAAAAAGAAGACTACATGGAGTATGGAAGAGAACAATATGTAACACGAGAGGGACAGTAGCAAAAAGGATCGAATAGTCAAGTACATGAAATTTTATTTATGTGTTTTTGGTATCTAGTTTCTTGACTTTTGGAATTGGCTAGCTCTTCTTCTCACGGGGTTGACAAAATTGATATGCGCATTTACTACTATCAGTCATGACGTTACATACAGGGAAGAATATCAATAATGATTTTTTTTTTTTGGTGAATAAATCAATAATAATTATTTGAAGTACGTTTATTTCATGGTGCGATGTTATTTAGATTGAAGTAAAGTTATCTAGATAGCTGCTCAATTTGGACGTAAGCCGAAGAAGACGGATAATTATTTAACATTAATAAACGTTTTAAGTTTTACGTTATTCACTCAAAGTCTACTTTGGACGATGAAACAGTTGTGCAATTTAGTCAATGAAAAAATTAATATGAAAGACAAAATGAACTTGTCACTTTTACCGCATTTAGATTGTGAAATAATTGATCTGACAGATCTATGACTTTTCAATGTTTATCATCTCAGAAAAGGAAAAAAAAAAAAAAAGAGGAAAAATCTCAAATCATGTACCTTGTTAAAATGAAGTGTATCCCATTCTCTTTTATGGCAAAAGAGATATCAATTTGAGACCTCATCTAACATTGTGGCCGAATAACAATATCATTAGAACTGATATATAAAGTCAAAAGCAAGCATATATATAGCTCATTAGAGCAGCAACAGTAGGCTCACTAAATTGTGTGGACACTCAATTGCGGTAGAACATCACATAATGTCTTAGAAAACTCACACAGGAGCAAATTCCCAAATGATCATTTCCAGCTAAGTTGAAGAAACCATGATCCAGACTTGCCGTCGATTAATGAACGCTATAGACCAAAACCGAATCCCGGCTGCCCAATCCCTTAAGAAGCTCTATACCCGCCACCAGCAAGTGCACATCTTCAAAACTCATAAGTCAGAAACTGGACTTTGTATTCTTTTCACGAGAACACTGAACAGAAACTGAAGGATGAAGCGTGTGTTTGCAAGGATAGGAAGAGAGTGAATATAAATATAACGTGTAGATAGAGAGAGGAGTAAAATAGTTTCCTATTAGCAGGTGAAGGAGTAGTTTAATTTGGGTAGTTGGTGTCTTGCAGTTTGCAAATGCATTATTTTTTCCTATTTAGTATTTACTCCTTGTAATTATGAGTTTTGAAGTAGCTTAATGAACATAAAATAGCTTTGATGATGCCTAGAGCTGTGGATGCATTTTACTAAAAAAAAAAAAAAAAAGAACTTAAAAATACACCTAGAATAAAAGGATATGTAATAGCAGAGTAGTACTGCTACTTCGAACAACACGTAGACGGCAATGATAAAAGGCTAGGGCAATGTCTCCCTGAAATTGATACCGACAATGAAGAAGTATCCTCAGGGCTGGTCCTGAAGTTGTGGAGGCCTGGAACAAAAATCTAATTGAGGCCTTACTAATTCCAACATAAAAAACTATATTATAAAAACTTGGTCAAATTAATATAACAAGGTAAATAAAAATAATGTATAAGAATGAAAAATAATATGATTCTGTAATAATCAAGATTGAACATAATAGATAGGAAAATTAGCAGAAAAAGAAATGAAAAGACATGAGAATGTAAAAAGGAAGAGGAAAAAATTGAAAAAAAACATAAATAAAAGAGAGATTACTACAGATTGAACACAGGTCATGGGTGAAAAATGGACAGTGACTTGGCCAACTGGACTACTTCGCGAATCATATAATTGTTTGTATATGTTATATACACATATTCTGAGATCTGAGGCCTCCCGAGATTGGAGGCCTAGTGCGGCCGCACCACTTGCACTACCTCAGGGCCGCCCCTGAGTATCCTATATATACCTACCTCATAGTTAATAAAATGAAAGATGCAGATGCAGATAGCTTATAATAGTTCGGGCATATTATTCAAGCCAAGTAGTTTTCTTCCTCTAAAGATAGTAATGGTCAGATAATATAGTGCGACTCAATCTTCTCCAAATGATAGCACATAGCGAAAGCCGATAGACAAGAATTATGACATTTGAAATACAGAAAGAACAATTCTTAGGTTCACCCCTTGAGTCATATTCACTCTCTTTTGCAATTAACACATAATAACTTTATAATTTTCTAATCCAACCATCCACGTTGTATAACTTAATACAAAGATTAGCTCTGTGAAAAATCAATCAAATTGAAGACTTTTTAGTTATTTATTTCCATGAAATACATGGATGGTTCATCATAATAGTAGTGAGTGTTGTTAGAACCATCCATTTCTTTGATTCAATTAGATAATTAAACGATTTCCGATTCGATTGATTTTTTACAAAGATGATCTTTAAAGGCTAATTTGAGATATGGACAGTTGGATTATAAATTTATTAAGTAAAAGTATGTTAATCGAAAATGGGGGTGAATATGCTCGTTCACTCCAGGGGTGAATCTAAGAATTATCCATACAGAAATTCCCGAACCTTGATTTCTATGGAAAGGATTTGATTGTCATCAATGTTGGTTGAGATGGAAACTCAAAACACCATAACATTAACATTTGTCCCATTATCTGTACATTGAAGAGGACAATCACATAAATCACTACCAGTTGTCACCTCCCAACCACATATGTGGCCACCATCATATTTACTCCGATGAGCCCTCACTCCAATTAAAAACCCTTAAGATAAGTGAGTAGTTGGACCTAATTAGTTAAATGATAACTAAATTTAAAGCTATTGATTTTCCTTATTCTCCTGTAAATATGTCGATTGTAGTGTAGGGAAGTAAGGGTCTCCCGCAGAGTATTAAGTTAAATTAAATGCTTCAACAAAAGTAAAAAAAAAAAATGACTGTAGCTCCTACTGAACAGCAGTCTGAAAACAAACTAAAAACCTAATCAAAACAACCCAGAAAAATACGAAAATTTACAGAGACGTACTAGACACACAAGACGTAAAGGAATTTTTGGAGTTCTTTTACTATGAAAATAAAATATGTTAAAACAGAGGACAGAAAGAAAAACGAAACTGAAACAGATTTGAGATTGGTTGATATCAAGATGATGAAACTAGCTAGGAAGGAAGTATCCACCCCCAACAATCACACATAACACACTTTGTCCAATTTACTACCAATTAACTTAGTTGAAGACGCTCAGGTTGGCTCGGTACGCTTGAACACAACCTATTACCCTTTCTTACTTTGTACGCTAGGCAGGAAGTGCTCTACACCTAGACTATTCCTAAGCAATGCAACCTAAAGATACATTTATTAGATTAAACATGTAGAGATTATTAAGTTTGAAAAGAGTTTGAGCAATCACTAGGCATCTCAAATAACTTAGAGCCCTGCTAAACCTAGGGTTTTGTTTACTTGTTAGTGAAAACTACCAATTACTTCTCTAGACAATTTGAGGAATCCAACTATTGATCCAGGCATCAAACAATCAAGGTATTAGAACCCTAACATGCATACTAAGTAGGCCTCCAAAGCATACAAACATAGAATTCATCAATGAGAAATCGGAAAACAAATTGAATGTCAAAGCATGTTATGGATCATGCCTAGGGGCTTCAACTGCCCACCAACTACTGGAAAATTAGCCACACATAGTCGGAATCAAAAACACAAAATAATGAAAAAGGGAGGAAGAGAGATAGCAAGCTACTGCCTATTGATCTCCTTTTATATGCTTAGAGGTTGCCTCCATCTTTCTTGCTGTGTAGGAAATCCAAAACCTAAAAGAATTAGGGTTAGCGTGCTTAGGTGGAGGTCTTCCTATTGGCTCTTGAACTTGATGACTTTTTCTAAATATTTACATCATGCCATTTGTTCATATTAAGTTGGAATATAAAGCACAAACTCGTCCTCGAGCTTCTCGGTGTGAGTTGGGCCTCGAAGTATAAATTCCCGTCCAACCTCAGATTCACGCGTAGCTTGACCTTCTTGTACTAAATCAGCGGTAACTTCCTCTAAAAAAATGATATTGACAAGCCGTAAAAAGATCTGGAAACTAGACATCTGAGGCTTTCCAATATAAAGATCAACATCTAATTTGTTTTGAGCTGGTCTTAGTGCTCTGTCGAAGTTGACTGATCTGCACAGACAGATTTGTTGATGTGGCATTTCAATCCCTCTTTTGCTTCTTTTCTTCTTCTTTTGCCCAAAATACCTATAAAATCAATAAACAAAGTAAATAACTCGAAAATACACTAAACTAACAAAGAAAGTATAGAGATTAATGTTATCAACAGTTTGGGAAGATTATGGAAGAGAACAATATCTGATGTAGTAAATGTGGTTGAGGCTATCAATTCTACAGAATTCGATTTGAGCATGAAGGGACCAATTTTTGGTGAGATTGGAATATTAAAGCTAGCATTGGAAGTAGTGCATTGGAAGAAAATTCTACATAAGTGCAATAAAGCTGCTCATGTGCTAACTAGAAAAGCTTTGAAAGTGGAAGGCATCAAGTTTTAGAAAGAGATTGGATCTCCTTGGTTCAATGACGTTGTAATAGATGATATGTTTATTGAAGGGGTGTGGTAGGGTGTAAATGAGCCGAGCTGAAGCAAATACCAAGGTAATCAAACTCGGCTCACTTTCTTTTCTTTGAGCTCAAATCGACCTTAAGCTTGAATGTTTTTCCATGCTCAATCTCGGCTCGGCTTGAATATTTTTCTCAAGCCCAAGCTTGAGCTTGAATTAGGCTCGGCTTAGCTCATATGGCCACCCCATCTTAATTCTTTTCTTTTTATAGTGTGCGTTAGGGTTTGATTTACTTGTTGTACAAGTATTGTTCTTTATTGTAATATGTTATACTTAAATTATCAGATTCTCTTCCAATTGAAAAAGGAAGGTAATTAATATAAAAAAACGGTCCTTGACCAAAAGCCCAAAAATGAGCCAAAGTTATCCCACTTACCCTAACAACAGATTTTTATTCTCACTAACCCAGTTTAAATTAAAATGACTATTCTACCCACTTTCTAATTAAATAACTACAGCTACTGCCATTCTCTATCGCTCTCCTCCCTTTGATCTCTCTCTCCTCTCTGTCTCTCTCTCCAAACTCTCCCCTTCTCTCTCTGTGAAACCAAAACGCCTCTCTCTCTCTCTCTCTCTCTCTAAACCTAACAGAACCTTAAAGCCTTTCACACTCTCCTCTCAGAAATTCAAAACTTCCAAAACCAGATTTTTGTTAAGGAATGAAATTCCGATCGATCCTAGCGATGCAAAGCCTCGAAACGGCGCCGCCTCACCTGAAGACGAAGAAGCTCTGGAGCAAACTCAGAGCTCTCCGATTCTTCACTTGTCTCAGAAACCGAAACCGAAACCGAATGCTCACTGCAGTTAGGCCTTTGGTTTCTCCGTGAACTCTCTCTCTCTCTCTCTCTCTTTTCCCGGTGAAGGACTGTGCTTGGCCATTGGAGAGGACTGGATCTAGTACTGGTGCTGGTCCCATGAACTGAGGGTTTCGATGGAGGTGATGCAACACTTGCCAATTGAGGTTGCTGAGGTCGGCCATGACGTCTTCCATCTTCGTTGCCAATTGAGGCCTCTGGTTCTGCACACTCTCTCTCCGATCTATACTGTTTTATTTGAGATTTGATATCGGGTCATTGCTTAGATTCGATTCGATGGTTGTGAGAAATGTTGTTAGTTCAAATGCAATAATTACCAGGTGTATTGATGTTAGGGAGTACTTGATGGCATTGAAGCTTTTCGTGCAGTTGCTTGTGGACGGGGTTGAGTTTGACTGTTTCAAACTTGGTTGTGATTCAAGCTAGCGCAAATTCATCAGAACGTCCAGCTCTTCACATCTCACAGTCCAGAAGGGAGAAGATGTGTGGGTGCCCAAATCAGATTTTTTTTTTTTTTTAAGTAATAGGGCAAAAGTAAAGGAAAAATGAAAGTTTTGAATGCCTATTACCCCTAATAGACGTCTATTGGAGGGCAATAGACGTTTTGAATTAATATGATCTCTTCATTTTTTTCTTTAATCAAATTTTTATTTGTCTAATTTTATAAAGATTAGTTTCCATTCCGGCAATCGAAAGTTCTATTGGGGGGTAATAGACGTCTATTGGGGGGAAATAGACTTATATTGCCCCTTTATTGGGGGGGGGGGGGGGGGGAGAACCAACGGTCAGTGGCCGGATTCCAGCGACCGGTGACCGAAATTCAGCGGCCTGTGACTGGGCTCCGGCGAAGTCTGCTATGGTTTCTCTCTCTTCATTTTCTCTTTCTCTCTCTCTAAGTAACAAAGGGGTGAGGGTAAAATGGTATTAAAAAAAATTCTTAATTGGGTATTAGGGAAGACCTCCTTAGAGTGTTTTGGGTAAGAGGGAATTAAAAAAACTTAATGGGGTAAGTGGGAAAAATATGGGGTAAATGGACAAAAACCCTCAAAAAATTGAAGATTTGGGATTAGGAAAACTATATTTTATTTATACTATAAATTTACATGAGTTGAGCTTTAACAAACAATTTGCTGAGTTTTAACAAGCTCGAGTAGTTCATGAAAAATACAATATACTCACAAGCTTGACGAGCCAAATATATCCTAGTTCAAGCTCGGCTCGTTTTTTTATCAAGCTTAAATTGAGCTCAAACTCAGTTTAAGAGCCGAACGAGCTAAAAATGAGCCTAATACGAGTTGAACACGAGCTGTATCGAGCCTATTTACAGCTCTAGGGTGTGGTACTATATTTTACTTACTTAGATCAGGCAAGATTTCGTGCAAGGCCACAATGCCACATCCAGGGTTCTAAAAATTGGCCTAGGCGGCGCCTAGGCGCTGGGCGCCTCCATACCGTTCGGATTTTAGGGTAATCGGTCGAGCTGGGCGCCGAGCTGAAAGTCGGCCGCCTAGTCGGGCTAGGCGGGTCGTCCTGGGCGCTGGGCGTTGTGCGACTAGGCGCTGCTTCCTTTTTTTTTTTTTTAGATCTCGTCTCAAACTCAAACTGAAGGTCTCGAACTCAAACTCTCAAAGAGTCAAAGTCGAAACCTAACCTCTGTCTCACACTCTCACTGTCGCCGACTCGCCGTCTTTGCTCTCTCTCTCTCTCTCTCTCTCTCTCTCTCTCTCTCTCTCTCTCTCTCTCTCTCTCTCTCTCTCTCTCTCTCTCTCTCTCTCTCTCCGGCATGGCGGCACCGCGGCACGACCTCTCTCCCTCTCTCCGGCAAGGTCGCACGACTCATCTCTCCGTCTGTGCAGAATTGGTAAGTTCAATTTCTGGGTTTTGAATCCATCTGTTGTGGGTTTTGAATCGATCTGTTGTGGGTTTTAGATTGATCTGTTTCTCACTCTTTCATGAATTTTGGGTTTTCATTTCAAGTATCGAGCTCGCCAGCCTCGCCTTCAACTGGTCGCCTTCTTGCCTTCTTGGTTCGATTGAATCGATTCAGAAATCTTCAATTTCTGGGTAAGTTGCTGCCTTGCTTAGTTACTTTTGGTTTGAATAATGATTATGGAATATTGTTTTTGGTTGGAATGTTGGATTGAATGAATATTGATATTGATTCTGAATATGTTTGATGCTTCTGTGAGTTGATACACTTATTTCAACTGATAATTGTCTGCCCAGAAAACAAAATTTTACTAATAGAATCCTATCTGCATAAAGCATACTTGTCCTCTGTACATATTTTCTATACCCCTCCATACATCACACAAGCATATATGAAATACTTGAACTGCCAGGGATGCGAACCCAACTTTTCAATCTGCAGTTTTTGACTTGAAGAGTTGAAGTTGAAATATGTACTGTGATAATGTCTATCCCAGTGACTGGGTTTGTCATTCATGAATGCTATGTATGTTGTATCATCCATGAATCCATGATGTTGTGCTGCTGTTTGATTAACAGAATTTGGATAACAGAAGTGATACTATCTGGACACCCTCTCATACTGTGATAGACAGATAATGAGTACCAGAAGTTGATTCTATTGACATATCAGTCCAATACTATGTGCTATTTATATATTTATATGTTATAAAAATAAAATTAAAATTAAAATTAAAAAAAAAAAACCGCCTAGTCCCCGCCTAGGCCCCTAGGCGCTAGTCCCCGGCCTTCCACCCGACTAGCGCCTAGCGTTTTTTAGAACCTTGGCCACATCTACCCCTTAGATGTGTTGTCCAAAGTTTTAAAATGAATTTCTTTTCCGATAAAAAAAATAAAAAAAGGAACAATATGTAACACAACTACACAAGAGGGTTCAAAGTTTTAACAATTAAGATTGCTTTCCTTATTCGCATAGGTTCACTTTAGTTTCCTTAGCTATTTAGGATTTGATTCCTTATAAAGCTGCAATTGAGATTTACTATTAATTAATGCCAAAAAAAAAAATATTCGAAAAGTCATGCATGCTTGATCTAAAAAGAAAAGGTACGGCCATTGCCAGTCTTTCTATTACTCTGAGGTTTTGCAACAGTTGCGAGTCAAGCTTGCTGAAGATTATGAGGCATTAAGGGTAGACGAATAGCAAAGAAAAACAGAGATCTTTGATCGGATCAAAGCTGAAGAAATGAGTGCAAAAGGGGACTTCGATCCCTCATGGATGTGAAGAAGGAGGCTAGGACAATGAGGAAACGATCTGGATACCAAGCCTCGTAGAACTCAATGCTTTACCGCGTGAACAAAAAGAGCTGTCACCGAAATCCTAGTTACTGGTCAAAGAATTTATTTCTGAAGTGTATATATAATGTAAAGAAACTGTAGGAATTCTGACCAATTGAGATTTGAGAAGTAGGAATTGAATCTGATCCAGTGGTGAGTGGTTTAAGTGTATAGAATTTGTAGAAATTCTGACCAATATCAAGGATGGTGTTTATGCTGCCTCATAGTTTTTTTTTAATCAAATAACAAAACTTTCAACTAATGGAAGCCTCAAGTGAGGTGATTACAGTCATAGTCGAAGACATCATGAATACAGTCAGGGGTGTGATCTAACCACACCAAGTGATTGGTGGCGTCAAATCCTACTCCAGCTAGTTGATGGGCAACTAGATTACATGATCGAGGGGCATAGCACAGTTGCACATGAGGGATAAAAGCCATAGCATGTTTGATGTCATCGATTAGTCCTCCATTGGCAAGAAGACTGTGATCTGAACAGGAGACTTGAGCAATTGCTTCAATGCAATCACTTTCTATAATGACTGCCTGCTTCGGTAGAGTGTTCACCAGGTCAGGGCCAGCTCTTATGGCATATAGTTCACTTTGGTTGGGAGTGGTAGTGTGAGGAATGGGGCCAGCAAAAGCTGCTACAACCTGCCCAGTGCTATCATTCAAAAACTCCTCCTACTCCTCCTCGAGTCTGGTTTGGTAAGTGTGACGCATCCACTTTCAGCTTAAGGATTCCAGTAGCTGCTGGTCTCCAAAATCGTCTCGGTTGTGCCATATGCTATTTAGCTGGAACTCGAGCTTTCTAAAATTCATGCAGCCAAGCGAAGCTACTTAATTAGAAGGATATCTTGGGCAGTTTGTTGTGTACCATTCCATAGAAAGTTGTTCCTGTTCTTCCAAATGGCCCACAAGATCATCATAAGTTTAGCAAATACCTCCCCACTTAGTGTAAGGGCTCTATCCAGCATCCAATCTTTGAAACTTGCAGCCAAAGATAGTTCCGATTGTAGGTTAAACGGAGGCTCAGAGAGAATAGTTGAAGCTATGGGGCATTTACAGAATAAGTGAGATGTGTCTTCAATACTATGCGGACACAGAAGACAATGTAACTCCCCAGTGTATCCCTTGAGCAATAACCTGTCTCTTGTAGCAAGCAAATTATTGCATGCTCTCCACACACATATGTTGACCTTGCCGGGAACTTTGGCCTTCCAGATACTTTTCTATAGTTCCTTATAAGGGTCTCCAGATGAAGTAGACACTAGAACATGTTGCATTACCTCCATTCTCGCAATCCAATAGGCACTCTTGACCGTGTAGTAACCCTTTTTTTCCGGACTCCAGACAAGTCGGTCTGGACTAGGGCTTCTACCTAATGGAATACAAAGAATCTTCTCTGCAATGTAATGAGGAAATAGACTATGGATAGCATCAGATTTTCATTGCCTGTTTGATGCATCAATTAGGTTCGCCACTTTATGGAAGCTAGTATTGGGTGGTTTGTTAAGTGGACTGGGCACAGATAAGGGAATCCATTTATCTTGCCATATATCAACTTGAGTGCCATCTCCAATCTTCCACTGGATTCCTGCTTGTAGTACTTGTCTTCCTTGTAAAATACTTTGACAAGAGAATGAAGGTGAATCCCCAACTTCTGCTTCCCAAAAAGAGCAATGTGGAAAATATTTTGCCTTGTATAGCTTAGCAATAAGAGAATGAGGATTGGAGAGGATCCTCCATCCCTGTTTAGCAAGCATAGCAATATTATAAGCATAAAGATTTTTGAAACCCATACCTCCTTCTTGTTTGGTAAGGCATAGCTTTTCCCAACTTCTCCAATGAATTCTTTTTTTCTCATCAGTGTCGTCCCAAAAGAAAGAAGCACACAATTGATGAATGTCATCACATAGCCCTTTAGGCAGCAAGTAACAGTTCATTGCATAGAGCGGCATTGTTTGAGCTACAGCCTTTATGAGAATTTCTTTTCCAGCCCATGCAACTCAGTATCTTGGCTTTCCAGCTGATTAATTTCTTGGACAGTCTCTCCTTGATGTATGCAAACTTTGCAGTTTTAGATTTACCAACTCGCAAGGGCAACCCAAGGTACTTGTCATGTTCGTCCACCCGTTGTACCCTAAGGACAACGGCTAGAGTGTGTTGAAATTCCATGTTGACATTCCTGCTAAATACCACGCTACTCTTTTGGAAGTTCACTCGTTGTCCAGAGGCCTTTTCATAAATCCATAGAATGCGTTTGAAAGCAGTATATTCCTCAATGGTGGCTATGGTAAATAGTAAACTATCATCTGCGAAAAACAGATAGTGAAGTGTGGGAGCTTGGGGACACATTGTGAGGCCAGTGACAAGGTTTGACTGCACTGCATGAGTAATAAGAGTCGATAGACCCTCTGCACAAAGAATGAATAAGTACGGGGATAGCGGATCACCTTGCCAGATTCCTCTGGAAGGGAAAATAGAAGGAGTGGGCTCTCCTTGTTGCAGGATAGAATAGGTAACAGACTTGACATTGTGCATTATCATAGTAATCCAGTGGGGATGGAATCCAAGGTTAGCTAGAATTGCCTGGAGGAAAGTCCACTCAAGGTGGTCATATGCCTTACTAATATCTAGCTTCAGAGAGAAGAAACCCGAGTTTTGGTGTCTGAGTTTGTGCATGAAATGCGCTGCTTCATTCGCTGCTACCAAAGTGTTGTCAGAGATGATACGGCTCGGAACATAGGCACTCTGAAGGGGAGAAATAATATCAGGAAGCCAATGCTTAAGTCTGTTAGCCACAGTCTTTGATGCAATACGACATATAACATTGGCACATTGCTAAGAGCTATTGGCCTGAAATGGGCTGCTTCCTGAGGATCTTTTATTTTTGGTATTAAGCACAACTATGTGAAGTTGACATTGTTACACAACTCACCTCCATCAAGAAAACTACGAACTGCTAAGCACACATCCTACCCAACAATATTCCAATATTTTTGGAAGAAAAAGGGGGACATACCATCAGGTCCTGGGCTTTTTGAAGGATGCATCTGAAGAGAGCAACCTTGATTTCCTCCTCTGTATAGGGCCTTAAAAGATCAGTGTTCATGTCTGGCGTTACTTTGACCGGTGTTGCCTCTACAACTTGTGCAAGGGCATCCAAATCACATCCTTCAGTTGAAAAGACATGTGAGAAATAAGAAAGCAAGAGTCGTTGAATTTCGCTTGGTTCGGTTTGCCACCGGTTGTGTTCATCAGTGAGGCCTCGAATCAAATTCTTGCTACGTCGATTACTAGCACGCCTGTGGAAGTAGGCAGAATTCCTACTCATGGTTTTATATGCTGCCTCATAGTTTTATATTCTGCTTCTTACACTACTAGAATTTTGTTCATAGACATCAGTCCAGAACCGATGTTAAACTAATTTTTGACCGATGTCTTAGTGGGTGTAGAGAAAGATATAGACATCAGTATAAGCGCGTTTTTAACCGATGTCCCAGACAACAACCAACATCGATTCTAAAAAACAAATCGATGTATAATCGTTATAATCATCATATTTTTGTATGTTAGGTATGTCTAATTCTTCAGATTTTCACATTTTATGCTTAATAAAGTATATGTCAAACAATACCTACGTGAACATTTGCATCGATTTCTATTCCAGAAGCGATGTCCAGTACACTTGAAGACATCAGTTCCCATGAGTATTGTTTGTTCGTGGCTATTTTTACATGTAGCTTGGCACATTATTTTCTTAGGAACGATGTCTGTATCTTTAGGCGTCATCAGTTTTTTTTGAAGGACTGATGTTTCATTTAACACAGCACATCGTTTTCCTTTAAGCAAAACAATGTTCAATAGTTTTATGTACATCGCTTGCTTTTTCTAGAACCGATGTGTTGTTTCATTGTAGACATCGCTTTTGTTTTGTAAAATCGATGTGCACTGGTTTTGAGTACATCGGTTCTGCGGACACAACTCAATACATTAATAATCATAAGACATCGATTTTCATTTTGATACTGATTTCTAATCTCTCAAGTGACTTCGTTTTCCTTGGCATTACTGTTTTGTTATGCTTTTATATACTTCACTTCATTTTGACAAGCGTGATGAGCTAAGTTTGCATCTAGCTGCTGCTGGAAAAAGAAATGCATTTCATAATCATCCAAAAATTGGGGCTTTCCATTAATTTTCTTTCCAAATTCATGATTCAACATAATTCACAAAATAAAACCCCAAAACCGATAAAGGCTAGCCTAGGCATTTGATCCAGCTTTAGAATTCTTATCTGTAGCCACTTTAGTAAACCCTATTGGAAATATTTCAATGTCTGGAGCTATAACACAGTACTCAGAATGATTAGTCTCAATAACCTTGAACTCGACACTCCTCATTCCAACTCTCACAATGAAGACCTCCATCTTCAATGGACTAAAATTCCGGCGCTTCCCCTGGTGTCGCAGATGTCGAGTACGGCCCTTGCCGCCTCTTCCATTTTTCCTTTTTTCTCCAAGAAGTCGAGATCCTTGACCCGTTTTAAGGCGATTGAATTCTCTTCTACCCAGACTGCTTATAACAGGGGTTTGGATTTGTTCTCGGATCGGCACCCAGGTTTGGTGGCTACTAGCGACTGGAAGGTTTGGGATCCAGGGACCCCCAATGTTGTCTTGGAGGTCAGGATTCGGATCTGGTGTGGATCCGGCAGATCGACAGTCAAATCGATGGTGGAACTATGGTTTGGAGGACCCGACCCAAATATGGGATCCCGGACCTACTGCTTGGTGGCTGAAGGTTTCTGCACGCCGGGCGTTTGGACGGACGATCCAATCTTGTCAGGTTGTGTCATGGATGAGAGAGATACGGCTGGCGATTGTGTTAGGTCCTCCTAGCGAGGGGTGTTTCCAACTATGGCGTGGCGGAACGACTGGGCGAGGAGCGCTGGGGCTGGTTGTGGTTGGTGAGGGTGGCGTCGTGGGTTTTTCCACAGGTGACATTTGCCGGCAGCAAGCTGGGGTGGACAGATGCTTGGGTGTCCAGAGAGGAGTCGCTGCTGGGGTGCCCATGTACTTCGGTGACCAAATCAAGTTCAAATGGGCTTGGGCTCTTGTCAAATCTGCTTTGGCAGACTTGATTTGGGTCTCGGGCCAGATTTGGATCCGTATTTAGGATCCGGGTCGTTTACAGATTCGGATCTTGGATCCGAGACAGCTGCTCATTTTGATCTGGTATTGGTTCTGGTTCTTAGGAGTACGTTTGCTAATTTTCGAGTTTCTGACACCCTCGGTTACTTTCGAACTCCTGGTGAGCGAATCACCTCTCCTAGGTGATCATATTGTTACGGTTACGGTTACTATTACATTTACACTGCTCTCGTGACATATGCAGTGCAGCGATGTCGTCCGACATTAAGTCACATGGTTACCTTTTGTTTTAGATGCGTTTGTGCATCTTGCTATCCTTTATTGTTTTCCTACTTTATAGATGCGTTTGTGCATCTTGTTATGTTTTATTGTTTTACTTTCGATGCTTTTGCATCGCTCCATGTACTTCTCAGTTTCACTTAATATAGTTTGTCGTCTTTCCCTTAAAAAAAAAAAAGACATACATTTAAATCGGTATTTTCGTAAAACGATATCAGATTACTTTTTTACATCGTGTGCAAGTATGACCGATTTAAAACCTGTGATGTCTATGAACAAATTTCTAGTAGTGTTAAAATAATGTAAAAGAAAAAAAATACCAAACTCATGTAATTTATTATTTTTCTTACAAGCTAGCTTCTAGAACAGACTACAGACATACAGCACTTGGGAAAACAATGCATTATTGGATTTGATCTACAGAAAGACTAGAAAGCTCTCTAAGATGAGGCACTTGCATGTAATGCTGCCAAAGAAGCATAAGTGCCACCCTTGATATTGATCAAAGATTCATGCTTACCTTTCTCTGCAATTACTCCATTTTTCACCACTGCTATTAAATCTGCACCCTTAATCGTGGATAAACGATGCGCAACCACAACTGTGGTTCTATCCAACATAACTCGATCTAGTGCATCTTGAACCACTCGTTCGGATTCAGCATCAAGAGCACTAGTGGCTTCATCTAGTAGTAATATCTTTGGTGCCTTCATTATCGCTCTTGCAATAGCCACCCTTTGCTTCTGTCCACCAGACAGTTGAACCCCTCGCTCGCCCACTATTGTATCATAACCCTGCATTGTTTTGCAAACATAATGTGCTTTAATATTCAAAAGATACTATTTCTAATGGCTAAAAGAAAACAATAAAGTTTTTAATTCAGTAACTACCTGTTGTAAACTACTAATGAACTTGTGGACATTTGCCAATTCTGCTGCAGCTATAATTTCAGCCTCGGTTGCAATCCCTTCCTTTCCATATGCAATGTTGGCTCTTATAGTGTCATTAAACAATAGAGGCTCCTGGCTCACCAACCCCATTTGCTGTCTCAGCCACTTCAACTGTAAAGTTTTCATTTCAACACTATCTAATGTAATATGACCTGAATCAGGGTCATAAAATCTCTGAAGCAATGAGATCACTGTCGATTTTCCACTTCCACTTTCTCCCACCAGAGCAAGTGTCTGAATAATACAAAAATAGTGAATTCAAAATTTTTTTTTCCTTTCTTTCTTGAGAATTAATAGATAGAAGTTCAGCACACCAATTACCTTGCCATGGTGAATGGTCAAGCAAAGATCCCGGAAGATTGGCACGTTAGGTCTATTAGGATACCTGAAACTAACATGACGAAATTGGATTTCTCCTTTCACATTTACAATGGTTGTTCCAGAGTCATCACTAGAATCTATTTTTGATTTTTGGTCAAGAAGTGCAAATATAGAAGCGGCAGCGCTCTTTCCTTTAATTGAATCAGGGGCAACGGAACCCTGGTGAGACAATGCTATAGCTGTCATAGTTAGAGCAAAGAAAACCTGGCAGCCAGGAGAACAAAATGTTAATAATGACCTAATAAATGGATAATTATTCTCAAGTACCCGGTACTTATTTAGCATACCAAAGTATAGATTCAAAGAGCAAGGCGCGCATAAGAACTTACCCGAAAAACATCAGGGAATGTTGTCTTGCCTGCTCCTACAAGTTGAGCACCAGCATAGAAACTACATGCATATACAGAGAAGAGCAAGAAGAACGATAGTCCAAAGCCTATCCCACTGACTATCCCTTGTCTTATCCCTGCCTTGATAGGACCTTCACATTTTGTGTGGTACAACTTGATAACCTTTTCTTCAGCACAAAATGAAGCAATTGTTCTAATATTCCCCACAGCATCTGTGGCTAATTGGCTTGCGTCTTCATACATTTTCTGCAACCATTTAGAATTTCAGTAATGATTAAAAATATTACTTTATGCATAGAGTAATATTTGTATCGTCTATGGGAACACTTGTAAACTCACACATAATATGAAAGAAAATGGGACTCTAGAGCAATACCTTTGCACTAGCGCTTAATCCTTTCAGGAACTGGACCTGGAAATATCCACTTATTCCTAGTAGAGGTAGGAGAATAAGGATTATAAGAGCAAGTTGCCAATTTGCCACAAAAGCAATAACCAATCCAGCAATTGCAGTTGATCCATTCAAAACAGCCAAACCTAGAGCATCTCCAACAAGCCCTCGGAGAGAGGCAGCATCTGCAGAAAGCCTTGCACCAATTGCACCACTTGAGTGCTCAGCTTCATCGAACCAACTTACTTCCATGTGAATCACCTTCTCAAAGCATAGTGATCGAACTCGTCTTATTAACTTGCCCCCAGCCACAGCAAAAAAGTATGCTTTCAATGGATATGCCAAGAGAGATGCCACTCCAAGAAGAATAAAGATTAATGACCAAAACTTGGAATCCTTTTGAAGTCGATGAGGTGGCTCAAAGAATGTCTTGATTATACTGGATATTAACACCCCAAAAATAGGCAATATTACGCCATTAATTGCTGCAGCTATAGTACCTAGAATTAGCACTGGGATTTCTGGCTTGTTCAGGTAAGCTAGGCGGCTAAGTGAGACTTCTGGATGCAGTTCTGATGATGCAGCTAGAATGTGAGGTTCAGTTGGTGCTATTTCAAGCACACCTATTACAGTAGGCGCACCATGTGAGATTGAGAATGAGTGGGGACTAGTATTTCCAGATGATCCTCGACTTATGGATTGTAAGGGAGAAAGTCTTGGACTTCTATCTCTTCTAGAGTTTGACAATGGCCTAATTTCCTGAACATTTTGAGAGTTCTGTTCTGACACACTGCTAATTTGTTGCAACCTTATAAGCTGGCTATATGCTCCATCAGGAACCTTAACTAGTTCAGAATGTGGTCCTGCTCAGTTGAAAAGAATCAGTGCTTATGATCAATTTAAGAATATGATGAAATGATTGTAACAAACTAGATCCAGGAAAATATTTAAAAAAAGATAATTAAGGTGTATAGTGACCTTTCAGTCAGACATGGCAATGTTAACAAATCCATTACCTTGTTCAACAATTTTTCCGCGATTTATAACTGCAATCGTATCAGCATTCCTCACTGTGCTCAAGCGGTGGGCTACAATCACTGTAGTCCGGCTAACCATAACTCTGTCCAATGCCTCTTGCACAACCCTCTCAGATTCTGCATCAAGAGCACTTGTAGCTTCATCTAAAAGCAGAATTCTAGGGTTCTTAAGGATTGCTCTAGCTATGGCAACTCTCTGCTTTTGGCCCCCAGATAGCTGAGTTCCATGCTCCCCAACCATTGTATCTAGACCCTAAAGAAAGAAAAAAATATATAAAAGTTAGCAAGAAAAACAACAGGAACTTAAAGAGTGGAGTTGTGCGGAACTAATTTTGGAAATAACCTGAAGTTTTCTATAAGTTAATGTGAGATGTCTGTACTTCCATCACTGAGTTTTAAACAACATAATAAACTCAAATACAAGAGATTAAAATTTAATTTCACCTGAGGTAATTTGTCTATGAATTTAGCAGCATTGGCAAGCTCAGCGGCAGCCTTTATTTCTTCAAAAGTTGCTCCATCCTTCCCATAGGTAATATTATCTTTAATGCTGCAAGTAAACAAAACAGGTTCCTGGCTGACAAGCCCTATTTTTTGTCTGATCCATTTCAGCTGGAACTCTTTGAGATTAATGCCATCGATAAGAACTTCACCTGCCTGTGGGTCATAAAATCTCTCAATCAAACTGATTATAGTCGATTTACCGCTTCCGCTCTGTCCTACCAGAGCAGCAGTTGCACCACTAGATATTGAGAGTGAGAATCCTTGGAATATTTGTTCATCTGGTCTTGCAGGATAACTAAAATAAACATCCCTAAATTCTATTTCCCCTCGGATGTCTTCTAATTGCTTCCCATTAGTATCAGAAGCATCTATCTCCGGCCTTCTGTTAATTGTCTCAAACATCTTGTAAGCTGCAGCTTGTCCAGCCGAAAATGCACTTATGCATGGAGATGCTTGTCCGAGAGAGCTGATAAAATAGCAAGAAATGATTTCACACATTGATCTTTTGTGAAGCGTATCAAACACATAATTTAGACTGAAGGAGATAGTTCTAAGACACACACACACACACACATAAAGTGCAACTTACAAGGAGCCAGTTAATACTGCAAATATCACATTCATGACATCTCCTGCTTTATATCCTTGTTCAAGTATCATTTTTCCGCCATACCATACTGCCAAAGCATAGCTGCAGAATACAATAAGCACAATCGCGCCAAGACAAAACCCTGATGCCAAACCTTCTTGCACTCCAGACTCGTAAGCTTTGTCTAATGAGTTGTTGTACTTTGTTACAGCTTGCTTCTCACCTGTAAATGATGCAACCTGCATGTATGATGAAAAATACCCCGCTTTTATTTCAATATAATACTAAGAAAAAGGAAATAATTTTTTTTCTTTTATAGACAAGAATGCATACAGTTCTGATTGAACCAATTGTCTGCTCTACCACAGTTGCTCCCACTGAATAAGCAGCTTGTCCACGAGTAGTCATCCTCTTTACAGTGAAGCTCAATACAGCACCGGAGAAAACAAGAGGGGGAATAGAGGTCAGCATGACAAGGGTGAGACGCCATCCCTTAGCAAATGCTATGACAAAGCCTCCTATGAATGTTGCAACTAACTGGATAATACTTCCTACCTGCAATAGGAGAATAAAAGAAATAAAAGGGTTATTGGAGAAACTGCAACAACTTGACGCTATGAATGTGGCATGTAATCAACTAATTAAATACGTACTTTCTCGCCCATGGCCTCTTGAATGAGCACAGTATCACCTGAAATTCTTCCAACTATTTCCCCGGTGGTAACTTCTTTATCGAAAAAACCAACATCTTGCCTTAGGATTGTCTTCAAGTATAAACTTCTTATTCGTGCCGCCTGTCTCTCTCCGGTGATCACCCAGCAAGACATCTCTGAACATAGAAAATCACAAGTATTTGTCAGCCTCTAATTTATTAATCTCAGTTTAATTTTTAATTCGTCAGGGAAACCTGAAGTGCTTACGTAAAAATGCAGCTGCTGCAGCCCCCAAAGCCAAGTAAACATATTTTAGAGCAACCTGAGGTTATTGAATTAACTTTGATTAAACATAGATAGTAAAATAGTCACGTGGCACAAGTAGATCGATAAATATAATTGCTGAATCGAGAATCAAGACAAAAGAAAAAAGAATATGAATATTTGGTGGAGTGTCCATCTTATTTTAGTCATTACAGACACCAGGGAACCAAAATTAAAAACTGAAAATTGAAATGGAATTTTGTTCTTTACTGTTTGACTGTTTCCATAGTTGACTATCCAGTAAAAGATATCAAAGTTGCACCAACATAGATTATACTAAGCTTAATAATTTGCATATAATATGGTACTATCTAGTATAAGATATAAAAGTTGCACCAACTTGGATTAAATCAAGCTTACTATAATTTTACGATACTCATTTCTCAAAAGCTGTCCTGTCTTCACACAGTCAACTGGTAATCGAAATGGATCCGGCTCCTCTAAAATAAGGAGGGTGTGAATTTACTTCAATTTCATAAAATCTTGTGTACATACTCTTTAACGTATTAAACACTTTACTACGCATATTACGAATGTAAAACTGAAGAAACTATTATAGGCCGAACTTTTCACCGTACTAATGAATAAAATTCGAATAATATACGCAAGTATTTGTACTGTCTCGAGTAGGGATTAGCGACAGATCTTACCTTGGAGACTATACCAACCACTTTTTTGGTATTCGGAGTTTCTCCGAAAGAGTTAATCACTTCTCCCATGATCACAGTCATTAGAGGCATACATAATCCGTTTCCAATAGCACTGATCGTACCAACAGACATTAACAGGTAATCCATAGAATCAGCAAAGGAGAAGAGCTTGTAATATGGTACTGAACCGGTTGCATCCTCCTTGCTCTTGCCTGTATCCTCTTGGTTATTATTCTTCGAATCTGCGGCCACTGCTGATGCCGTGCCTGGCTCTGCAATTACATCATGATCTCCATCGATATGGTTTTCCTGATCAGCCATGGTTTTGACAGCAGTACTTGAGCTTCTATATATACATATATGAATGATAAAATCAGCTAGAGCTGCATGTGAAACAGTTTTTTTTTCCATCGAGTATATATGAAAAAAAAAGAAACAAAAGGACTAAGACAAAAAGAAATTACCACTACTTTCGAATGTGGGTTGATGAAGTTGGTGTAGCTAATCCCATATGACTTTGTACGTTGATTCGGAAACTACATATATAGGCGTCTGTACACTGTAGGTAGTTGCGTGCCGGTCCTTTTGTTTTACCGTTATAATATTTTTGGTTATAAAACTTTTGCTTAGGCATGATTTGCTAATGATTGTTGAGTCACTATATACACCTTAAACAATGAGAAGAGAAATTATATAATATATATTATATATATATATATATATATCTTTTTTTTTAAAGGATGATCAAAGGGTTTCACTTCTGCCCTCATGGTGACTCGAACCCATGACTTCGTACATAAATAGTGGGTGAATATATATATATATATATATATATATATAATATTTATCTAGAGTGAGGCCTCGCTTTGAAATTAAAGTGCGAGGTTAGAGTTTAGGGTCACTTTTCGGTCTCATATTCACATCTCGACCGTATGGTTTTTAGTTACTAATGTATAGATCATATCAGCAAAATTTCAACCAAATTGATGATCTTTAAGGTATCTAATTCGCTTAAACCAATGGACGAACAGAATCTGTTCAACCTTAACCGTACTAGCTTTAAGGCAGTTATCAATGTCTTAACGACCATCAATTTTGCTAAAATTTTGCAGAGATGATCTATATATTAATACCTAAAAACTAAACGGTCCAGATGTGAATATGCGACCATAAACTCTAAAAGCGCATTTAATTTTAGAGCGAGGCCTCACTCTATATATATATATATACAGATCCTATCTAGAGCAAGACCTCGCTTTGAAATTTCAGAGCAAGGTTAGGGTTTAGGGTCACTTTTAGGTCGCATATCCACATCTCGACCGTTCAGTTTTTAGGTACTAACGTACAGATCATCTCTGCAAAATTTCAACGAAATTGATGGTTTTTAAGGCATTGATAACTGTCTTAAAGCTAGTATATACACACACATATATACATATATAAATATAAGTGGGTGATTTATAATTAATTGAATGAAAAAATTTCAAACCGAATAAGTGGCCGTTCAGATGGGCACAATAATAGTATGGTGTCAATTAGTAGTCGACCATGTAGCTCACGCTTGTCACTCTGGCTCGTATCAGCTCCTTTTAAGTTGGGTTGCTGTTATTTGATTAGTTCTATTTAGGCGGGTTTCTTCCCCGGATTGTGCAAGTTTAGGCTTTTTGGCATAACCAACATCAAATCCTGCCCCACCTATTCCACCAAAGGAAGATGACATTGTCGTGAATCATGCCTCCTTCGAGGCCCTTTTTTTTTTTTGGGTCTAAATGACACAAGAGGCTCTAGGCTTTGAGTTCCAACATTTGTAATGTACTTGTTCTAGGCCCTATCATTTTTATACGGTGATGTATTAGTGAATATGTGAAGTTATTTAAATGATGTTTTTTAAATCACACTCCAATAAGGTACATGTGTGAATTTGCCCCGTTATACTGCTGTTTACTCAAAGAAATTGGAAGGTGTTTTAGGGAAACTGAAATTGAAAGAAAATCACTGTGCATTCTCATTGATAATAGGGGTCTCTTTATATAGAAGATTACAATGCATAGAGTCTGAATCATATAAGGAAAGATAATCTCTAGATTCTTCTAATTAAACCCTATTACCACTAGGCCGGTCAAGTAACCTAGAGTTTGGACCAAACACAAATTAGGTTTTACTTGAACACTCTCCCTTGTGTTGCCCAAACGCAGTGTTTCTCTCGTTGTCTCATTAAAAACCCTGCCGAGTAACAGAAACCCAGTGGGACAAAAATAACCTTGGTCGAAGGGGAAAAAGAGCACAACACACCCTTCATGTTTCGAGACCATACATGTAAACATCTCCCCCTAATGTCTGCATCTCCCCCTGATGACAACAGTCATGGGAGTTCGGATAACTTCCACAAACGATGATACCAACATGTTTCTCGAAAGTGGAATTGAGGCAATGACTTAGTGAGTAAGCCTACCACACTGAGGCAATGACTTAGTGAGCAAGCCTGCCACACTGTCCTCAGATTGAACCTAGTTCACTTTGATCTTGAGGAGAGTCTGTTGTTGCTAATTATCCTTGGTGTTGTCGCTTTTGATGTAGACTTGCTTCATTTATTCAAAACAAGCAACATTATCCTAAATGCTCGTAGGCTCATCTCTAGTAGACTTTAGACCACAATTGTACGTTCAAACATGCGTAATTATGGATCCAATCCATGTACATTCACGAACCTCTTTGTGAAGAGCAATGATCTCTACATTGTTCGAAGATGTAGCGACTAGGGTCTGTTCTGTAGACCTCCAAATTATCATGGTCTTTACCTATGGTGAAGACTTAACTATTTTGGGAATGACCTTTGTATGGGTCAGAGAGATACCCAATATCAGCAAAACCTTCCAAAACACATGTTGTTCTGAGCTGGGGATAATGGACACAGGCTTGTGTTGGCGGTGTTCCTGGTGTGTGATGGGTCAGAATCCATCATCTTTCTGTAGGGATAGAACAAGCTCATATCAATCGTACATCTAAAGTACTGAAAGATATCTTTTACACCAATCTTAATGGCGTCACGTTGGCGCAAAGCTATATCTTAGCTAACAAGTTTACTGCAAATGAGATGCCTGGTCTTGTGCATTTAGCTAAGTACAATAATGCGCCTATTGTACTTGATAAGCCTAAAATAGATGTTCAACTTAACCCTGCAAAATGTAGTTGTTAGTATAGAATAAGTAGGGATCATTCAAGCCGGGGATTGAGGGTATACAAGTAATTACATAAAGAATCAAAGTATGAATATAATTATAAGTATATACAAAATAATGAAAGAATGAATGAACATGAAATCGTAAAAAGGGGGGTTTTAGGTTTTGTAACACAAAAAATTAAAGTAGAACATAAAAACAATGTGGGATTTACAATGATATGAATGAAGATGTTAGGGATTCGGAAATCCACCACCAAAACATACTCAAGACAAATTTGTTATCCTAGTTTCAATTACCAAGTCATGAAAAGGTTTCAATCAAGAACAAACCGTGAATGCACTGCATAAGTTCTTATTACTTTCCTAGATTACTTAAGCAAGATTAACGCACCATTACTAAGCCTTTAGAATAAACAATCAAGGTATAGAACGCTACCCTATCAACAATTTATTCTAAACATTAATCACATGTGGAAGTTTGATCGAAACAAGTATGCAAAACTAGGGTGGAACGTCTACCTAGCATGCAATCCTTTTTATTTGGTTTCACCTATTGTCCTATAGGTTTTACTACCATTGAATCAAGCATTATTAACCGTTTAGGAGATTAAAATACCTATTTCTAGCCCCACTCACATGATCATAATATTTTATGTGCGCATTCATAAAACATAAACATGCAAGAGTTATCTGTAAACCAAAACCAAATAAACAAATTCACAACAAAGTAGTTTCAAAACTAAGAATCAAAATAATGTCAAAACCATGTCTTAGGGCTTCAAACCTCGCCCCTAACAAAAGCAATTTAGTTATACATTGTAGCAAAATAACATAGTATAATAAAATAGGGAAAAATAAAAAAGATGGTGGCGGAGGAACAAGAAAGAGAGGTAGAAGAGAAGGTGGAGGGTGTTGTCCCTTTCAACGTGTGCAGAAGCTCAATATATATAGGAGAAGTGCAGCTCTAGTTTCCTTCTTCAACAATGTTTTGAAAACCTTCCCTAGTGGCTTGAGGATTCCTTTAATTGGTGCTCAATTAAATGATTTTCAAACCTTGGTAATCTTGTCATAATATTGTAGAATTATTCTAGGACTCTCCTTAATATTTTCAGCAGCAATAACCTTCCAAAAATGACCAAGAAATCCGTCCAAAGAAGAGTCTCGGCCAAAATGCCCTGTTTTGACTAGGATTCAATTTCTGTCTCTGAAGCTTTCTTCTTGGACAAGGAACGCCTTTCTCTCGCCATTTTTCTGGATGGTTATTGACTCCTACATGTTCTATGACATCATATATTCTAGAATGATTAATAACCTTTTGGAAAAAATCCAAGTAAATCGCCGGAAAAGATCTCCAAAAAAGCTTCGTGAAAAGCTGACAGTTTCTGCCTTATTGGGAAGCATACTTCGACTTTGATATCCCACTGCCTCGTTGATACTTCTGACCAGTTCTTTAGCTCTTGTTTAATTAAAACATCATTTCTTTAAGGATCACTGGCCCTTTCTTCAAAGGTGCAGCTGGAAGAATGCAAGAATTGCTCCTCAAAACCGTTCTCAGAAAGCTGATTCTGAAACTGCAGTTTTCTGCTTTGCAGCAACTGTTTTGCACAACTTTTTCCATGGACTTTCCTTGTAATTTCCGGCCAAAAGGTTGATCAAACTCAGTCCTCTGCATCAGTACTTCATGATCCAAGGGTCCATTGCTCCCTTTCAGCTCCTATTTCTCTCGAACTACTTCACGAGCTACCTAAAAAGAAAACAAAGTTAAAATTGACTTTTTAAAGGAAATAGCTAAGAAAAGTGTAAAGTGTTGCACATTATATTTGTTGCATTTATGCTCCTATCAATAATAAGTAAGACACTTGTACCTCTAGCACATCCTCGTCATCATCCTTTCGACGAAGATGATCCTTTTCAGGATCAAGACTACGGACGATCATGGGGGTGCTTGAAAGCTTGACCTTGTCAAAATGCCTAAGCCTCTATCGACATGATGCTCAAGTTCGAAATCGAGACATAATCGTGTTCTCCCAAAATCCTTCATCTCAAACTCGGATTTCAAATGTTCAGCGGTTTCTCTTAACTCTTTTAAGGGCTTCCAATGAAGATCATGTACAACATGAACAGCGATAGAATCCGAAACTTGTTATAGACGTGGGCATATCCCTTCCCAATCAAGTAGTCACTTTAGTGAGCGTTTCAATCTTATTGTAAAAGCGCTCCGTGGTCTAGAGCCTCTTGACTTGGATAGATGAAGTTCACCAAGAACCTTTATGTATATTCCGTATCTAGATCCCCATAGAGATACATAGTGACCACATTTATAAGCTGCATGTTCAGTTATTTGGAAACTACCAAACTGATAGGGTAGTGGAGTGCAATAACATCCATTACGAGAGAATATGTCTCATCATAGTCAATTGCAGGGCGTTTTATGAGAAGTCCTGCGCCATAAGGCGAGATTACCATCTCTTTTTCTCACTACTCTTTCTAACGAAGACCCATTAGTCAACATGATTTATGTTAGGCGGTATTGGCATCATTGGCTCATAACCTTCCTATTCATTAGAGAATCTATCTTAACCTGGATCGCATCTTTCCATTTAGGCCAAATCTCTCTACGTTGGCATTCATTCATCAACGAAGCATGGTTCTATATCATCCGACTCAACAAACTCATGCGCAACTACATCAACAATTATGATGGAGTTTCTATCCCACGTCTCATGTACACTAGTGTAATTTTCATAGAGCTCTATATTCTCAAGAATAAGTTCTGATGTTGAGGCGTCCCCCAACGATAACCATAATCCAGAAGATTCTCATGAGACGGATTTTGAGTCTTGATGATCAAAGGATTGGAATGTGCCTAAGTATCCTTCGAACTCACAGGCCTCCCATGCATCCTAGCTTGGGCCATAGCCTGTAACGCCAAAGTGCCATTCTCTATGGCGTTGGCGCCATGCCTACCTCTATGTAGGGTGGCGCTACGTCCTCTCGTAGGGACGTCCATCCTTGCAGGCATGTTTGCAGCATATTTGTGTGATCTCGTCACTTTAACAGGGATAGAGATGAGACATAGTGGCAACAGACTACGACAATTCTTGTCGTTCCTATTGAACATTCGTGTTCTTATCTCCCCCTAACAACGGGAAGACTGTCTCATCAAAGTGACATCCGCAAATCTAGCAGTAAGGAGATCGCCTAGCAAGGGCATTAAGTGGCGAACGATTGTTGGAATCTCAAATCCAACGTAGTTGGCCATTCGTTTGTAAGGACCCATCATGGAGCATTGTGGCTGCGCAATTGGCACATAAGTGGCACACTCAAAGATGCGTAAGTACGATACTTGTACCCAGTCACTAGCTGTAACGCAGAGGTAGATTGAGTGTAGACGAATTAGCATAGTTGTATGCGATATGACATTACCACAAGCGGATATAAGGAGATTAGTGCGCATTACCAATGTCCTGACTACCATCATAGTCGTTTTCGCAAGACCATTTGGGTGTGTCCATGAGAATATAATGTCCAACATCAATCCAATTGCAATATCCATCGAAAATCTTCGATATAAACTCTCTAGCATCGTCAAGTCTAATTGACGGAATAGGATAATCCGGAGAGTGAGCCCATTGTCATATGATATTTGCTAGGAGTGTAGCATAAGCAGCATTACAAGTGGACAATGGCACAACACGTGACCAGCGTGTTTGCGTGTCAACCAACATCATGAGATATTTAAACGTCCACAAGTTGGGTGAATCAGTCCACAGAATCCCCACGGGTTCTTTGCATAGGACTGTCTCAGTCCTAATTTTCCTACGGAACGGCTTTTGCAAAATGAGTGAGAGGCGTTAGAAGCAACCAATGAGAATTTTGGTTAGGCCTGAGCATCTGAAACGTTATTTGAAGCAAGTTGGTGATTGCATCATCACCTGGGGCTCCATCACCATGATGGATGCTATCCATGGTGTCATGGATAAGGACTGTGCCAGCCCTAAGCTAGTGGTGGACGGAGGCGGTGCCCTAGGCAGCTGCGTCGGTCACACTTAGTCCAGAAATCAACTTTTGATTCATGCTTTGTTTCGCTCGAAAGAAAAGATGTCCATGTGAAGTTTTTAGTAGACGGATCATCATATCATGACTAGGATGATCTATCCTATCGTAACAAAGCCAATATGTGTCTAAATCCAAGAGATATTCTCTCATAACTTTATTGGATTAATAGCTAGAATAGTGACATAGAATCCACTAGAGAGACACATAAACTTCTCTAAGATGCGCCTTCGTTCGCTATCATTAGAGGTATTTCAAAGGAACTCATTTCCGTTCTCTGCATGTGATTTTGCATGGAATCCGTTGGCTATTCATAGGTGCAATTGGCCCTAAGAGTGTAAAGAGTTTCTGTGATAGTAATTAAGGTGCCATTTGGCAAGTGGAACTTGGGCTATTCCATGTCCTTGAATTAATACTAATGGCCCAGCCATCATAGTCACAAAAGTCATGCTCAGAATCAAAATTGAGTCATAAAGAACTCGAAATTTTATTCATAAGCCAATGTAGTCACATCATTGTCTCTTTGACTAAACAAAATCTAATCCAAAATGATAGCTAATGCAAAACAATGGTAGTCGTCTAACTTCTTTCGGTAATTCCAAAATAAATGTGACCAGGTGAGTAGAGAGATGCCAGTGGAGCAAGACTCGCTTAAGTACCACTAATCTCATAACCTTCCTAGACATCACACTTACTTTGAGTGAGCCTACTTTGAAGAAAAACTAAACCATTGACATTTACGACAAAAATATATGGCAATTGCCTATTACATCTCTTGGAAAAATAAGGACTTAAACAGAATTGGTGATCTATTGATCCCAACTAGATTTGTAGTCTTCAACCCTTCACTCTAGATCATCTTCTTGATCTTCTTGTTCCATATAGTGAGCTTCTCTTGCTTTACAATATGCTTTGTAAGCGGTGACAATTTCTTCACGAGCTCTACAAATGTGTGCCCAATGATTAGACACTGAGAACATACATCTCTTTGCTCAAACTCCATTGATTGAGGCACTTTGAAAGCGTCATTTAGATGGCTCTTAGTGTTGGTGGCGCCACCAACATGGCCAGAGGAGTTGCCTCCCTCTCTCTTTCCACGTTAATCTCTTCGGTTCCGTGTTCGCCTATTTTGGTGATTACCTTCCCAAGTAGAGCGATTATGCAGACCAGAACGTCCAGAAGTATCCCTAAGATTAGGGTTTCGCTCTTATCGCCCTCTTTTTGGGGCGGGACTATAATTGGATTCTGGAATATGCTCTGTTCTCATGGATCTCGAATTATAGTTCTTCACAATGATGTTGTCATGCTTTTCAACTACATTCATAGCTCCAATGAGCTCATGAAACCTTGTGATTCGTCTTGCAGTAACATCGATTCGATAGTTCTTAGCAACCATCAATGCAGAGACGGGGAAGGTAGAGAGAGTCTTCTCAATCAACATCACATTTGTGATCTCTTTACTACAAAATTCCATTAAGGATTTAATGCGAAGTGCTTCCGAGTTGTAGTCAAGAACTGACTTGAAATCACAGAAGCAGAGGCTATGCCATCTCACTTCTAGGTCAGGAAGCAGCGAGTCACGGACGTTGCCAAATCTTTCATCGAGTGAGACCCACAGCCTTCTGGTGCCTTCTTCATTCATACACTCGTACTGGAGCGGATCATCCATATGACGAGTCATTAGGATGATGACTTTTGCCTTATTTGCCTCTAAGGCTGCTCTATTGGCTTCCAAAGCTTGAGCTTGCTCAACAGTTAGCACGTCCTGGCTAGGTTTGAGAATCGTATCTAGGATTCCATCAGCCTTGAGATGCTGGCGGACATCACGAACCCACCTGTGATATTCAGAGTCAGTTGTTCCCAATGAAGCAAAGTCCAATTTGTTCAGGTTACTCATCCTGAAAGAGAACAAGAAAAAGGGTTAGTTTCGGAGCGAAATAGGCTACCACAAAAACATATAAAATTTCTGAGCGTAATTGCTTCCAAGAAATTAGGAATTTCCGAGCGTAGCCGCTTCCAAGAAATTCGATTCCAAGAGATATTGGATTAGTTCGAAACAATGACGTAAGTGGTCAATCATAAATTCTCTACAAACTCTAAGTTTGGAGATCTCAACAAGCTCCAAGCTTGGAGTGAGCACAAATCCCCACAATTTGGCTTAATTAGGTCTCCCCTATGATGAAGAAAGGGGGGTAGAAGAAGGGAGGTTGCAAGTCCCCGGAAAAGAAGAGAAATTGAATTTAAAAACTCTAAAAAAAAAGGGGAACGTTTGGTAAAAAATACCTCGAAAAAGGTCACAGGAAAATGGCCTGAAAATCTGTCGGAAAAATGGCGGGAAAAGTCTCCGGAAGTCGTTGATCGGAGGGTTGACCGATTTGCTGATGTGGCAGATCTGTTGACGTGGCTGCTGACTGTCTGATGACGTGGCTGATCGTAGCTGACGTGGCTGAGATGACATTAGCGGATGCAGCTTGGACTCCTTGGCTGCGGCTTGGGCTTCTGGGCTTCGGCTTGGGCCTCTGGGCTGCAGCTTCTCCTTCCTCCTTTTTTTTTTCTTCTTTTCCTTCTGCCGGACTTTCAGTCGACCGGTTCAGCAATTTTTTGGTCGGTTATTGTGATATTTCTTCTGGTTCCCGGAATCTAGGGACAAGATTCTGCTGCTGGAGGCGTTGAGGAAACCTTTGAACCGGGCAGAGAGATTTGCGCCACTTCCGGTGGCCGGTTCGATGTTTTTTCGGCCGGTTCCGGTGGTGGGGCCGCCGATTCTGAACTCCTGGAGTTGAGATCTTCAAGGTGGGTGGCGGTGGTTTCTGAGATTTGAAGGCTACGAATTTAGGTTTCAGGGTTAGGGCTTCGTGCTGATAACATGTTTTAGAGAAACTGAAATCGAGAGGAAATCACTGTGCATTCTCATTGATAATAGGGGTCTCTTTATATAGAGGATTACAATGCATAGAGTCTAAAATCTAAATCATACAAGGAAAGATAATCTCTAGATTCTTCTAATTAAACCCTATTACCACTAGGTCAAGTAACCTAGAGTTTGGGCCAAACACAAATTAGGGTTTTACTTGAACAGAGGGTTCATATTTACTTCCCACATCAATTATAATTCTATAAATGAAAAAAAATCATCCATCAGGTGGCTTAGTGAACACACCTAAATCCCTATACCTTAATAATATCGAGGGTCTCTTCATATGCGAGGAGGAATACTACTAGAAGAATAACTAGTTAATTAATCACCCTGATTTCTTTCTTGTTTTGATACCATATAATAATATGTGCGTGTTCGAAATTTTATGAATTATATATCCTTTTGACAATCGAGAACCATGTAAAGAGAATGGACTGCTACTAGGGATGTAAATAGGCTTGATATAGCTCGTGTTCGACTCGTATTCGGCTCGATTTTAGCTGGTTCGGCTTGTGTTCGTAAGATAAATGAGCCGAGTTTGAGCTCAATATTAGGCTCGACAAAAAAATGAGCCGAGCTTGAACAAGGATGTATTCGGCTCGTCTAGCTCATGAGTAGCTCGAGCTTGTTAAAGCTCGACGTTTGTTAAAACTCGACTCATGAAAATATGTAAATAGTATAAATAAAAATATAATTTTTCTAGTCTCAAATCTTTAATTCCTTTTATTACCTTCCTTTTTAATTGGAAAAGAATCTGAAAATTTAAATAAAATAAATTACAATAAAGTCAAAAGGGATTTTTTTTTTTTTTTTTTTTTAAGGGAAAGACGACAAACTATATTAGATGAAACTGAGAAATACATGGAGCGATGCAAAAGTATCGAAAGAAAAAACAAAAAAGCATAACAAGATGCACAAACGCATTTATAAAGGAGGAAAACAATCAAGGATAGCAAGATGCACAGACGCATATAAAATGAAAGGTAACTATGTGACTTAATGTTGGACGACATCGCTGCACTGCATATGTCACGAGAGTAGTGTAAATATAATAGTAACCGTAACAGGTGATCATATCACCTAGGAGATGTCACGCCCCTGATTTTTACACAAATAAAAATCGATATATAATATCATAATTATACATGCGCGATCGTTCAGCCATCAATACAAAATACATGGAGACATCTTCCCTTTACAACAAGTACATATTGATGCCCTGAACCCACAATTCCAAATATTGACCTGCTCCACAGAGTCACATATTACACAACTTACGAATTAAATTGTCATCACAAAATAAAACGTAAATGCTCATCAGAGCTTACTACATATATAGCGGAAGTCATAACAATGGCAAAGCCAACAAAATCTGCTTCCTACCCGTTCAGCTGCCAACAAGCTAGCTCAACTTCAGCCACGATTACCCTGACCTGCAGGATTAACCCCTACACCATAGAATGGTGCACCGGGTTTCCACACAACAAAACCCGGTAAGCTTATGAAAGCTCGTATGAGTAACTCATGAACATCAATCAACAACTCACACATATCAGCTTAAGGAAAACATGCAACCATGATTCCTTCTAACCTTCCATATCATTTCCACCGAAAGGACAACATAAGTCACCGCTGTGAAAATGCTCTATTTGCTAACTTAACCATCAAGAAGCAATTCAAGTCTCGCCTAGACAATAAAAGAAGAATACTCTCAGAACTCTCCTTCAAACTACATACATACTTATGAGTCTCCAGCAACCTCAATCGTTACCCCCATAAGCTATAATAGCAGACAGACTAGAATTCTGACTGAAATCATAACCACTCATCCGGCCAAGGACGTGATTACCCATTCCTGCCTTGGTCACCATCTGCAACCTGTCACCATCTGTGACAAAATCATAATAATTGAAACTCTGACAATTAAATATGATACACAAGTCCTCCCCGGACATTTAAAAGAAAGAATCCCCAAAACTCTCTTTCAAAAACACGTACTCATGAGCATTAGATAGCTCCCCGCTACACCCCATGATGTACCAACAACAATTCAGTCCAATCTGGACAAAACAACACATCGGTCCAACCTATACAAACATTAATACATTAGTCCAACCTGGACACACAACACATCAACACACACCTCAGTCATATTTATCGTTAACCTAACAAATAGAATATAAATTCACAAGTCCTCCCAGGACATTTAAAAGAAGAAATCCCTGAAACTCTCTTTTAAAAACACGTACTCATGAGCATCAGATAGCTCCCCGCTACCCCCATGATGTACCAACAACGGACTAGAGCTCTAACTGAACGTAGCTACTCGTCCGGCCAAAGGCGAGATTTCCCAATTCCTTGCCTCGGTCACCATCTGTGACATATGATCTTCAGACCCCATCTGGTCTTAGAATCAACCGTTAAGTAGGTCACACCCGACCTAGAAACGTTACAAACATCTAGTTTCGGCTTTCCCAATCCCTACTCACCATCTGTGACCCTTGTTACAAGGACCAATACATTTAAAATAAGTCACGCTTGACTCAAAAATGTAACATCAAGCTCAACACTTTTCAAACAATAGAAAACATCTTTTTCCACAATATTGTTTCCTGAAAAGTCACATTCAATAATAATATGAACACCATCATGCATATTATTCATGACACATCATCCACAAGAGTGTATATATATATATATATATATATATATATTTCACGTAAATATATATATATACGTAGTCATTCGCTCAGGAATGCCTACTATTACCAACTATAGTTTGCAGTTAAATAATTAACGTCAAAACAATAATGGTAACTCCGTTCACAACTGAACCTTGTGAGATTACTCACCTCAAAACTCCTGCTGCATCTTCAATACCAAAGAAAGCAACCAACCACAATTTAACCATCCAAGGATACTTTGTCAAGTACCTAACACATACGGTTCCAACTTAGTAACGATTCACATTTGATTTAAGTTTGAAACCCCTGTTTTGAACTATAATCCCCCAAAGTGGCTCCAATCAAGGCAAAACCACATCCGAGACCTCCCAAAGTCTCTGAAATACTTCCACGATCGATATGACCAACCCACAAATCGATCGGAAGCTCGAATCCTCACGGATCGAATAAATCGACCGGTATGAAACCGTAAAAAAATCCATACGAACTCCAAAATTTGCATATTATATATCAAAACGCTCATATCAACGAGTAGAACATATATAATACCAAAAACAGTTCCCTACATGGCCGGAAAACCACCAGAACGCCTCCACGGGTTGTGGCGCACCGCCGCCGGCCAAAACTCAATATTTCACAAAACTCCCAACATCAAAGTTGTTCATCTAAGCATGCTTGTGAATTTTCATAACTAGCTCGAAGTAAGAAAACAAGCATAAAGGGTCGAAAACTACCTCACAAGTTTTGAATTTTGCTCAATCCGAGTTGAATCGATTTCCACGTAAATCGATCCAAACAAACACCATAGATCGATCAGGGAGCCTTCTCTCAACTCAACAAAGGAAGCATGAAGCCACGAAGTCGTCGAAGCTACGTTTTCCAACCGGGTCCGAATACACCAACTCCGCCACCTTCTAGCATTATCACCGCCACGAATCGCCGCTAGAGGACACCTCAGGGAGGAGCGGACAGCAACGATGAACCGATCTCTAAAGTTTCGTCACCCGAGACCACCGGAAAAGCCGGGTTCGGGTCGGGTCAGTAGCGGGTGAGGAGAGAGAACGGAGCGTTTCTGGTTTCCGGAAAAGGAAAATGGAAAATGGAAATAGTAAGTTTCCGAAAATGGAAACTCCTATTTATAGAATTTTCCCAAAACTTCAAACGCTCATAACTTTCACATACGAACTTTGATTTTCGCATGTCTACGAACTCGTATCAACGCGCTCTACAACTTTCATGAAGGAAATTTTTGGAGAATCTCAACGTATCTAAAGTCAACCTTAGCAACCCCCCTAAAGTCATACTTTCCGAATAAAAATTCGTCTGAAACACTTCCGCTCCATCCACGAGCCATGAAACCGTCCAATAACCACTAATTAAATTCAGGAAAATCCTCAGAAAATAATTACGAATTTCCGGGACATCACAGGAGAGGTGATTCGCTCACCGGGAGTTCGAAAGTAATCGAGGGTGTCAGAAACTCGAAAATTAGCAAACAAACTCCCAAGAACCAGAACAAATACCATATCAATATGACCAGCTGTCTCGGATCCATGATCCGGATTTGAATACAACCCGGGTCCCAAATTTGGATCCAAATCCGGCCCGAATCCAAACTCAAATCTGACGGCTTAAACTTGACAAAGGCCCAGGCCCAGCTTAATCTGATCTGGGCACCCTGGCCTCATCCCGATGTCCAGCCGACCTTCCAGATCCGCCACGCCGCCCCACCGAATCACACCGCTACATCTCCGACAAGGCTAGGCTGACATTGGGATGGGAATCCTATAGTAATCTGTTGACCCATCCGCTCCAACCCTCTGGCTCCAAACCCGACCGCAGCAACCAGATTCGCCACCGGAAAGGATCCACCCATAGGGTCACTATCCACCGCCGAAATAACCCATCAGCACCAGGATACCGAATCAACGCCCTCGGAGCAAACCCGAACTCAGGACCTCTTCCCATGAAAAGACCGGGATCCGATGTGTGATTTGGATCCACCAAACCATGATGTCGGCGTCCCCCACCATTACTGAAATAGAGAGTAGCAGCGACATGGGCAAAACCCATCGGGAGTGAATCCCAACTCCAAAACGATAAGATTAGGGTGCAGCAACTGGATGGTTGAAGAAGAGAGGTTCGCAAAGCCAAAGGACTCGCCAGCAATGGACCGCGGACGCCATCGTTGCAGACCAAGGAAATCAGACTGCCAAACCCTAGGGTTAGCCGCCGCAGAGGTGAGAGAACGAGAGCTCTCATGGCTACATATTGTTAATATGAAAGTTAAAAAAGTAATAACATATATTAATACACTACCACAAATCTGGCCTTTAGACACCATCATTAATGGTGTCTATTGGGTCAATGGGTACCAATCATTGGTGTTATACACCAATAGCCACTGTTGAGCCACCATTATCAGCAATGGTTTCCTTTGCTAGCGTGACAGAGACCCAAGTACCCACTATCATATTTTTGGTGTCTGCCATTATGGGTCCCACAAAAGCTTCATACCCACTAATACAAGCTTTGGTGACTATATATATTCCATTTTTTTTATAAAAAAAATATTTAAATCTGTAAATACAAATTATTGTAAACAACTCCCACAAGAGACTCCTTTCACTCTTCTTTCATCTGAAATAAGAACAATATATCATCTCTCTTGGTCCATCACTTAACTGCAAAAAGATCTCTCTCCTGCAAGCAGCAGAGGGGCAAGTCAGCTTGCTTGGCTAGAAATAATCACTATGATTTCAGAGTATGCATTCATAGGGACTAATGCACAAACAATATATGAGGGTATAAAAACTATTCCATAGTATGCATGCTTCTTGCACTAAAATGAAAATGGCGCAAGTATTATGTCCTAATATCTAGAGAAACATAAATAATCAGGCATGGTTACTGTTTACAAGTGGGATGTCAATGTAACTAGCTACATTCTCTTAAAGAGATACTCAGAGTTAAATAGTAAGACTCAATTAAATCCTTCCTTTTACCTGCATTAGCCAGACCCCATCCTTATCTCCGCTTTGCAGTCCCTTGAATATTGTTTCACTCAATGCAGAGATGTACTCTAGATCATCAACAAGTGGAGTATTCTCATCAAAAGTATAACTGCAACAGGTTCATTAATCAGTTTAACAATCATTACATAGCATTTGTGAAGGGAAAAATACAAAAAAAAAAAACGGAAGAAGCTATAATAGAAGAAAATGGAGGAAGTTGTATACCAATTGTATATGTGACTGGTCCTTCCACATTCTGATCAAACAGGCAACATGCTTTCCCTAGCTGAATCCTCTATTTTTCACAACACAGTTGATAAAAGCATCAACACTCTCCTGTGGAAAAAGTACAAGTCATTGCGTTAAATAGAGGGCTCCTACTAAGAAAGAACTGGAGTAAAGGGAAGAGGCACAGAATATGCCTCCTAAAGGAAACAAAGAAAAGCTTGCATTATACAAGGAATTTGGACATTCTATTCAACCTGCAGAGCAGCCTTTGAGGGAAAGCGAAATGTAATAACAGTTGTTGCACCACTAAACAATCCTTTCGTCTTGGCCTCCAATTTAAAAGAGTGGGAACCCAGTATGCAGAATTAGTAAATAATAAACAGAAGAAGTGGAAAGTAGAAACCATACAAAGCAGCAAAAGTCATATCAAACAGTTGGCACTTACACTCACATCAAGCCTTTCCCATGACTTGAAAGAGTTTGCCGCTGACAAAATCAAAGAGATCTTGAGGTCAGCTCTCATCACTCAAACTCACATCATACGTTGTTCTGCAAAAGAAACATGGCAGATCATGACCAAATTTGTCACACATAAGCATATATGTATAAAGAATAAAAGTAAAATAGCACATAAAATAAATTAATGTAATGAGAAGTTAAAACTTGTAAAATCAAAGAACATCCACAAGAAGCATTATCAATTACTATTTCTAAGTCCTCATCCATAATTCCAGTAAACCAACATAATAGAGAAAACAAAACATACCAAGCATATCTGGAAGAGGAAAACAGTGGCATGAACCACAATTCAACAAAACGTACCAAGCATATATGCTATTACATTTACAACTAATCAGTGGCATGCAAAACTAACGTTAAAAATGTTATCTCACCAATATGCCTCTTTCATGCCCAGAAGAATAAAATTAAAAGATAAAATCTTAGCCATATAGCAAATCAGAAACAAAAATAAGCTACATGGATTCAGATCTATACCGAATCTAATTTCAAATCACAGTGACTGAACTCATCATGGAAAGTCTGCATGCGTGTCAAGATAAACTCCAATTTTGTAACGAGGGAAACAAATTTGATAGGTTGTTGCAGAAGCCCCAAATTCGAAACCCTAAGGTTGAAAAAATTGCAACCTGCGAATAAATTTGACAAAAGAAATTAGGTAAGGAGAAAGTGCATATGTGAGTGAAAGTGCAGAAAATAAAAAAGAGACAATGGTTGATGTTCGGGTACGCCAGCAATGGCCTAAGAAGCTTGAAGAGAGACAGGTAAAAGGTAAAGGACGAAATGATTATACAGTGATGCAAGAGAGGTGGTCGTGGTCGTGGTGGCCATTGAAGAGAAGGCCGGAAAGAGTAGAGAGTTAGCGAGAAACCCGGGGGGGGGGGGGGGTGGGGGTGGGTTTGTTTGTGAGCTTGGCACCGCACAAAATGAAACACCATCACTAGAGATTTATCAACAATTGTTTTGATATTTTTATAAATAATATTTTATTGCTTCAAGGATTTTAGTGACACTAGAACTCTTTTGTTTTTTGCTTTTATTGATTTTATACATATAAAAATCAATCAGACACACACCATTAAAAACATTGGCGAGCACAAATTGGCAAGACACACCATTAGCCCAATAGTGGGTAGGAAATGGTATCCTTAGCCCACTTTTGTGGTAGTGATAGTTAAAAGGGATTTGTGTGATGGTTAGACATCAAATTTTAGATTATTATTTTAAATTTTCTTTCTTCCTTTTTTATTTTTTAAATTTAAAGTCAAATGAACCCAGCTAAGCCTATTTAAGCTCGAGCTCGTCAATAAATCAAGCCGAGCCAAGCCTAGCTCGGGCTTAAGAAAAATATTCAAGCCAAGCCGAGCTTGAGCATGGAAGAAAGAATTCAAGGTTTAGCCCGGCTCAAACTCAATAAAAAACAAATGAGCCGAACATGATCACCCTGGTATTCACTCCGGCCCGGCTCATTTACACCCCTAACTGCTACGTTGATAGAAGGGGTTTATGTTCATAACCTGGGCAATTAATTACGTGTCCAATTCTCATTGAAATGATGCAACTTGCCAAGGCTGCTCCTAATTTTCTATTTTGTTATTAAGGGGGTGATTAAAATGTAAAATGCATGCATGCATGCACCATGGAAAAGAAAAATATGTAATACGACAGGAATAGTCAACTATCTCTTGTTTGTCATTAGCATTTTGAGTTTTGAACTATTTTGATCACAGTCAGCATGATGGCTCAACATTTTTTTTTCTTTTCATGATTTTGCAATAGAAAATGACTTCGAGTGTCAAACTTATGACCTACCATGATAGCTCGATGTCATTTTATTGTTTTATGTTGTTATATCTTCAATAACTTTTGGTGTGTGATCTAGCAAAATATGTTTCAGATTCAAATCGGGGTTAAAGCTGCTAAAACAATCTTGGAATGACAAATTGTTATCGACATTTCTATTACACTGAACTAACAAAGATATATATGAATAACAAAAGCCACAAAGTAGTCAACTTTTTCTTTCCTAAATAGGATTTTGATTGCTTCCGTTCTTCGTATAGGTTTAGTTTAGTTTCGATCCTTAGTGATTTAGGATTTTTTTTTTTTTTTTTTAAAAAGATTTAAAAGAGGGGTGCAACACAAGGACTTCTCAGGAGGCCGGTCACCCATCCTAGTACTGCTCTCGCCCAAGCAAGCTTAATTTCAGAGTTCTGATGGGATCCGGTGCATTATTACTGGTATGATCGCACCAACAAGTCTTGCTCTTGCATTCTGTAAGCAGGGAGACACCTCTTGGACGGAGTTGGACGGTGTGAGTAGCTATGTCGACTATCATGTAGATATGGTATTCCACAATGACCATTCCAATTATACGCACTAGTCCACGCCAGGTCAGTTGAAGTTTGGAAGTTTAATGACTATCATGTAGATATGGCAACTAGTGCTCGAGATTTTCCGGGATGTGACTCACTTTACTTAATTTTCCTGGAGACCCTCAAACTGTTCGGGTATACAGCTTAACCTTCTTCTTCTTTCTTCTTCTTCTTCTTCTTCTTTTGAGAATAAGAACTTTTATTCAAGAGCTAACGAAGATTACAAAATATGAGAATAACCGGTGGTGGACATGAATTCCCCACTCTCCTCCCTAGAAACCTAACCAGTTACGGGTCCGTCATTAACAATGACATCCATGAGCCAAGGAGGGCCAACCCCTAACCAACTACTTCGCCCATTACCCCGGGCTGCAACTCCTACCAAGCTGCCACAGTATGAGCCGCCATGTTAGCCGCCCTTGGTACATCCGAAATGAATATTGGGAATATCCGAAGCGACCAAAATCTCTCTGATTCACTCCACTAGGACACCCTCACCTGCAAGACATTCATCACTTCCATTTACCATCCTCACAGCCTCCAAACAATCTGTTTCAACTACCAAACCATTCCAGCCCTGGTCCATAGCCCATTCAAGACCCCTCAATAAAGAGAACAACTCAACTGCACATGGACTTAATCTTCCAACAAGCCTATCTCCCAACGTTGCGACAAAATTTCCTTCACTATCTCGGCATACAATACCAACACCCACTTGTTCTCCATTAGCAGCCACTCATGCATCACAGTTTAATTTAAGTCTTCCAATCGGTGGTGGAACCCAAATCGTATTTGCACTTCCATCTCCAGTATAGTCATCCACCTGACCCCCTTGAGTACGAAGCTTTTCTTGCTTAATACTCTCCCAGATGGAAGCACCCATTTCATATACCACCGAAGGATCTTTTCCTTGCTCACCATGATAAACAGCATTTCTTTCTTTCCAATTAACCCGAAGGCGAACAATTAAAAAACTAACCTCATCCACTGATAGTTTCCTTCTAGCATCTTCTAGAAACTCCATAAAGTTGCCCCATGCACCATAGCCCAACTTTGAGAAGAAGCACACCTTTTCCAACACCGCAACACTCGAAGGACACTGATATGTTGCGTGTAAAGGCATTTCATAAGCTTCCTGGCATCTAGAGCACATAGGAATGTTCACAATACGTCTCGTGTATAAAGACCTCATGCATGGCATAGTCCCCATTGAACACTTCCAAATAAAATGAAACATCTTGGAGGGAGTTTAAGTTTCCAAAGATGACGCCAATAGTCAGCGACCACCGGTGCCGGATTCTGGTGATCTCCTCACCCTCTTGCATCCTTAAGAGCCAACCAATAGCCACTCATCACGAAATACTTTCCATGTGGATTTTGATTCCAAATCAATTGAACACGTCCACCCAACCTCACTAGTGGGATACTTAGTAATCAACCTCCTAAGCTGTATCAATTTGCTCCAACTTGGATATATCCCACTCTCCTGAGACTGAGATCAACTCTGACACCTTCATTGACATATACACACCAGATTTATAAGTCACACCAAAACCATTCAACTCAGGTACCCACGGGTCAAGGAAGACTCTTATACCTTCTCCATTACCCACTCTCCACCTCAACCCTTGCTTCAATGATTCCCCACCCCAAACAATAGCACGCCATATAGATGAAGGATTCTTACCCACGTACATCAGCCTCAAGGAAATTGGATTTTGGAAAGTAACGAGCCTTGAGCATTCTGCCAACTAGGGAATTAGGATAACGTAATAGTCTCCAACCTTATTTTCCACAAGAGAGCTTTGTTAAATTGCTGGAACTCCCTAAAACCCAATCCACCTTTGTTCTTACTCAGACACATACGATCCCATCTCTGCCAATGAATTCCTCTACCTCCTGACTTGCCCCACCAAAACCTGCTAAATGTTTATTTATCTCCTCACAAGTACCAATTGGTAGCTGAAAATTAAAACACTCATAGTATATGTAGGAATTGCCTGCGCAACTGCTTTGATAAGAATCTCCTTGCCACCTTTGGATAAGATCTTGCCTTCCCATCCTTGAAGCGTTTTACCTGCCACACCCTAAAAGGTACATTTCTTATATCTTCCTGTAATTGTAGGCAATCCTAGGCATCTCTCATGGCAAGGTACCATCTTCATATCAAGGACTTCACAACACTCCTTCACCCCATGTGACATTCTCAGGCTAAATCTAATAGCAGATTATCTTTATTAATTTTCTGCCCCGAAGCTAATTTATACATCCCAAAAACCTCCTTTAGCCTCATACAATCCTCTTTTGAAGCAGCACAGAAAAGTAAACTGTCATCCGCGAAGAATAAATGAGATATAGAAGGAGCTCCCCTCGCTATTGCAACACCATGTATTTGATTATCAGCCTCTGCTTTTCGTAATAAAGAAGAGAAACCGTCAGCAACAATGATAAAGAGATATGGGGAAATCGGATCACCTTGCCTAAGCCCGCACCTAGGCCTCACCTTCCCAAAAGGTTTTCCCTGGAGTAAAATAGAATAAGTAACAGTATGTATGCACTCCATAATAAGCTCCACAAATCTACTAGGGAATCCCAACACCTCCATCATCTTTTTCAGAAAATTCCATTCCACTATATCGTAGGTTTTAGCCATATCCAGCTTCAACGCCACCTTCTGTCTACTCCTTACCCCGCCTCTTCAGATTATGAGGGCACGTTTACTTACTTGGAATGGGAGAGAATGATTATGGGGTAAAACTATTCATACTTTTACTAACACATAAAGGAATCAGAATGATTCCGGGTAAAAGTATTCCTGTGTTTACTAACGCATGAAGGAATTGAAATGGGTGTAGGTCTCACATCCTTATAAGAAATCGATTCCTGAATACTCAGGAATTTGATTAAGAAGGGAGGAGATGGGTTTAGGAATCAACTCCTCCGGAATCAATACCGATTCATTTCTTCTCCCATTCCAGTTGTCTCTGATTCATGATTATTTTCCATTCCAAGTAAGTAAACGTGCCATGAATTACCTCAAAGTCTGCAATCACATTATCATGAATAGACCTATTTGGTATGAACACACTCTGGTAGTTAGAAATAACATCCGGAAGCACCGACTTCAATCTATTAGCCAAAGTCTTCGACACCAATTTATATAACACATTGCAGAGACTGATCGGTCTAAACTCCGTCACCTTCTTTGGACTTGCAACTTTCGGAATTAATGCAATCAAAGTTTGGTTAAGCTCCGCAATAGAGCCTTGTCCATTGAGAAATCCAAGCATCTCGCTACCACCTCCGAATCCACAACAGACCAATACTTTTGATAGAAAATGGGTGGCATTCCATCCGGTCCCGGAGCCTTCATAGCTCCCATTCCTTTAAGAGCCCTTTCAACTTTTTCCCTTGTAAAACTCTTAGAAAGAGAATCCACATGAGCTTCAGAAACTCTTGCACTAACAACCTGGAACATGCTATCATTGAACTGCCCATCACTAGAGGAAAACAAGTGCCGAAAATATGTCATAAACTCACGGCCAATATCAGGTATACTAGCTAGTTCTCCACCGATTATCTTCTCCCAAAATACCAGAGATTTTATTGGTGCGTCCCCTCTGCCTTGTATAGCTGTGGAAAAATTTAGTATTCTGATCCCCATGTTGGAGCCAATTTAGTATTTCAGGGGAGGGTGATTGACGCTGCAAATCATCAAGCTCCTGTCTTAATTCATTCACTTGCCGACGCACACTGCCAAAATTTTCCTTTCCCCACACTTTCAATCTCTCAGCCACCCTTCTAACCTTGACTACAACTCCACCGTTACTACCGTCAGACCGTGTTTGTTGAACTAAGAGACCACACTCCTTGTCTGTGGCCCACATGTATACAGCTTAACCTAAAATACAGTTGTAGTGAAATCAATCATACGACGTTCACCATTTGACTATGGCACCACTTTGGATTAATTAATGCTCCTAATCCTCGGTGAGGATAGGTTCCTATCTATTTCAAACATATAATAAAACAAATAAATCAGCTCTGATAGCAAAAGGAGCTTAGTTTATAATAAAGATCGAGGATACAAGAAGACCAGAAAAAATGGGTGAATATGCCTTTGAAAAAAGGGTTATTATCACAAATGGTACCTGAACTATACATCGATCAATTTTATCGATGGTACCTGAACTTTAATTTTGATCACAACCAGTACCCGAACTTTTCGATTTCATTTTAAATGGTACCTAGAGTCACCTCCGATCACTATTCTGACTAAAAACGGCATGGGAGGCCATCATAGTGATGATTTTTGATGATTTCGAGGGTTGCAATCATATATAGTGGTGATTTTTTTGTAATAGACTTGCCTTGAACATGTTTTTTTGTTTTTTGTTTTCTTAGATTTGGCTTTTTTGGCCGGAATAGTGACCGAAGGTGGCTTTAGGTACCATTTAAAATGAAATCTAAAAGTTCGGGTACTGGTTGTGATCAAAATTGAAGTTCATGTACCGTCGATAAAATAAAGGATAAGTTCAGGTACCATTTGTGATAATAACCCTTGAAAAAATGGGGGATCATGCCTTTGAATTCCTTTTTTCTTTTTCTTTTTTTTCCATCAACATCTTTGAATTCCAATCAACAGGTGTGAATTGAGAGTTAAATTTGATCACCGCAAATTCAAAGATTTGGCCCAAATTAGGTGATCCATAAACATACTGGTCCCGGAACAATGAATAACTTAGTGAACCATAAACTTACTGGTCCTGAACAATGACCCTGAAACAAACTCAGCATTGTGGCGGCAGATCATGCCACGATTGAATCCACTTCAAATGCTCAAGGAGACCAATAGCATTTCTAGGTAGTTGAAGCATAGTAGTGAACATTTATTTAATATATAAAACGTCAGTTAACTGTTCATAAGCCGTGTACTGTTTGTAAGCTGTTTTGGTGTGTCGGCTGAAGCCGAGCCAATTCTTATATACACCGACCTATTTGAATTGTTTTTACGGCTCTGCCACAGCCACTGATCTGTTTTTTCCTCCCAGACCGAGTTTTTTCCTTTCTCTGCCTCCTAAACCGAACAGCAGCAGCTGCAGCTCTCGCTCTCAACTTTACAAAACAATCAATTGATTTGACGGTGAAGCTACAAAACTGTAGAAATCAATTCTCTTAATTTTCAGATTCATCAGACTTCACAACAATCAGGTAATGAATTCCTTGCTACGTTTTGTGTATAGAGACTTGGGTATAGTTAGATTATGTTAGTTTTCTTGAATTCCTTGCTACGTTTTGGTTGTTTTTGCTTCTCCACTTCGCTGTTTGGTTAGCTTGGTTTAATATAGCTTGAGAAATTTGATTTGGGTTTGTGAATTTTGATTTGTTTTTAGAATACAAATGAAATGTGCTTGAGTAATTTGGGTTTCTGCTGTTGATTAAAATGGACTGTGTCATTCTGACCAAAGATTGGTTCTTGGATTCTTGAGTTTGCGAAAGAATAAAGATTGATTCTTTTCTCATGTAAATTGAGGGGATTGATGGGAATTTGAAGAAATGGATTTTCTGTTGTTGGTTAAAATGGGCTGTGTTGACGGCTGACCAAAAATCGAGTCTTTTTCTCATGTAAATCGAGAGGCTTGGAGGGAATTTGAAAGAATAGGACAGCTATATGTTGTTTTCTGGCTTCTGAATTTGGTCTATTTTTAGAGTCGAGTTAGTGAAATTTGCTTATTGTTGGAATACGGATTTCTGTGGTTTGGTAATGGGAACGTGTTTGACTGACAAAAGAGTAGCATCTATTGAGTCTGTTAAAAATGTTGCTTTAGTGTATGACTTTGGACTGCTGAACAAACCCACTAATATCACAACAGCTACAAGTATGACATAATCTGTACCGCAACATATAAAGTGTCAGTAAAAGACATGGTCAAGAAGTAGTGAATGAGAGCTACAGAAGGTTTAGTTCAAGTAATATGATCTTAGGGCTGTTTACTTTGATACCCCCAGCAGCTAATAGAACTGCAAAAGAAAGCAACAGTTAATATGTTATTCTACCTAACTGACGGTAGAATATGTAAATGTTGCTTTGGTGTGTGAATTTGGACTGCCATGACGAATAGAATGCTGGCAGTCTATCAAGTATTAAGATGTTTCTTTTATCTCGACAATTAGAGTAATCTATTAAACATAAAACTCAGCTGCAGAGTATCCTCTTCAAAAAGGTTGAATTTCTATTAATTGAGCGATGCATCCTAGAATTAATTATATATACCTTCATGCTAGCCTCAGAAGTTGCTTACTTAGCCTTCTCCTGCTTGCTCAGTCTTTGAGTCTAGGAACAAGCTAAGGTAGTAGGTTTAAATTATCAGGAAGAGTTTGTGGTTGTGTCAATGATGGAGAAGGTTAGTCGGTTCTGCTGCAATCGATCTGAAGAAGCAAAGTTTGTGAAATTTAATTACATGGCGAGAATCATCAGTACTCATCACTACCTTTCATGGATTCATGCATCCCCATGTCCTTGAAATTTCGTTCATAGTCCCTGAGCTTCAACAATATTTCTCTTCTATATATTGCATGGTATAGCATTAATTAACCTCTAATAGTAGAATTTATGGTCAACAACTCATATATTTGCTGCATATAGATGGCAACTCATCATAAACATCAGCACTACTCAATTTTCAGGTTTTTTTCTTTTCTTTTTTTTTCGGCTTATAATACCTAAATATTCATATACAAGAACGATGCAGCAGTACTGTTTCATTTCAAATTTGGTTTTTCCTGACACAAATTTATGTCATTCCTGCTTAAATGATACAACCTCATCAATCAGCATAGTTAAAGCTACAACTAATTAGTTAGCTACTACAAATACAAGTCAGCTACCACAAACTCCCTCCGATTAAAGTAGCATGACTCAAAGTAGCTCTCATTAATTTTTCAATGCAGTATATTTAACTTATTAGTCACTCTTTGGTTATTTGATAGGTGACCTTTCATCCTCATGAAATTTTGCAGGGAATAGGTCGCATAGGAAGTGTAGCAGCTGAGATGCTAATAAGATGTGGTGTTAATCGCATTCTGTTGTATGATTATGACAAAGTAGAGCTAGCTAACATGAATATGTTATTCTTTCGTCCAGATCGGAGCAAGTGCTCATCCCTATGCTCATATGTCTTTCTTTCTTTTTGGAATTTGCCTTTGTGCTCATTTGCCAGCAAACTGGTTCCCATATTTGAAATTTTGAATTACCATGATATATAGTTAATTTTACTGCTTGCTAATGAATGAATTGATCTATTCGGGTTCAGCAACTTATTGAGAAATGCTTACTCTTTCACCTTTGTCTTGACCAATGCATAAAGGCCTTAGCACGTCATGCACACATTACAACACTCATCACACCTACAGGTTCAGTTTTAATCTCGCTCTTTCTAGCCAGCTCAAGTTCCTATTCAAACTCACCACAAGCGCAGAGAGAAAGAAAGGAACATATTAACATGTACAGATTGACTAGACTTGCATTGTGGATACATATAGTTTATAATGGACACAGAGAAGTAAACAATGAACAAATAATTGGCACAGAGAAGTAAACAAATGAGCAAATGTCATTAGAGTTGCATTGTTATAAAGTATACTTTTCAATACAGGTTGACATGTACAGATTCTAGACTTCCATTATGTATAGATTAACTAAACTTGACTAACATTGTAGTAGCACTATGAAAGTCCCGATTGTCTGTATACATGTACAGATTAAAGCATTGTACTAATTCAACATTTTCTCTTGCTCTTGCAGATAATTGAGATTTTCAAGTTGGTAAGAAAACTTCACAGATTGATGATAAGCTATTTGGGATTCTTCAAAGAACACTCATGATTTTCAAAAGTTGAATGCTAAACAATCATTCACGTAGAGATGATTTCAATTTCACATTGGTCAACTTATTGACAGATCAATTTTTGCACCATTTGATTATTCTTTTTCTCAAGTGAATATGATACCTGTGAATATAATACTTGAGATGGCCTTTACGAATGTTTGTATTTGCTGTAGTTAAACATAGAACATACCCGCGGCATCGCGCGGGGTTGATTTCTAGTGTTATATAATAACCAAAATAGGCAGACCAATCATGGGGTATGTGATGTGGGGTTAAAAATATAAAACAATAAAAATTAAAGGAAAAGAAAAAGAAAAAGGATTTGACTGCTTAATCGTTTAGGTTTCGGTTTAATTTTAGTTTATGTAGCTATATAGGATTTGATTTCTATATAAACACCTACTGACCTACATAAACCTATCATACTGAATTTCAGGGAGGATTAACAATGGCTTGCTCCCAAAACTAGGAATACAGGTTCTACAGAAGAGCCAACCTGGTCTGAGCTCCAAACCGATTTGCTACAGTTGATCCTAAAAAAGCTTTCTTCTTTCGAGACCATTATCTTCAGATCTATCTGTACATCCTGGAATTCTGCGGCAGAATCTTATAAGTTGTCTCAAACTCCATGGCGATTAACCTACTGAAGGTCAAGAACTCGACGCTGCAACTTCTTCAATCTTGAGGAGAACAACGTCCAAACTATAAAGAACGTGTTTGAGAGCTTTCCCAAGCACACTTAACGTTGGGGTTCGTCGCACGGGTGGCTCGTTATTCTCGACAAGGAAGCAACCTTACATCTTTTCAATCCGATTACAGGAGCTAGCATTGAACTCCCAGAGATTGAGGATATTCCTGACACAACCAAGGGGTTTTATTGGTGGCATATTTATACAGCTAGGGTTTTCTTTGAGGAACCACCCTCGGGCAAGAACGTTAACTATCTTGTGGTAATAGGCATTAGGCATCCAGCAAGACTTTCATTCTGTAAGCAGGGATACATCTCATGGACGGATTTGGACGGCGTCAGTGATTATGACTATCATATAGATATGGTGTTCCACAATGACCAATTATTTACATTGGACCACGCAGGTTCAGTTGAAGTTGGGACTTTAGGTTACCCTTTCCTATCATGAAAACTCACCATCTCAGAGCTTATTCGATTTGTAACTAGAATGGTTATGCTTGGTTAGTGGTGCCGACATCGGGTGAGATTTTGCGTGTGAAGAGTGCTACCTACAATGACCAACGCTTCTGAATCTCCAAGCTGAACTTGGCCGCGGAAAAGTGGGAGAATGTGGATCGTTTGGGAGACCAGGTTTTGTTCTTGGCTCAGAAGCAAGCAATGGCATTATCTGCTCGAGATTGTCCAGGATGTGAAGAAAACTCAATTTACTATACTTTCCCCGGAAAGCCTCAAGTTGTCCGGGTATACAGCTTGAATGGTAACAAAGTTGTGGAGAAATCTTACAACTTCCACCGAAAGAAGACTACGGCACCGCTTTGGATTGTTCCTGATCCTAGGTGAGGTATACTTGATAGGTTCCTATTTCAAACATATAATATTCTCTAGCAAAACTAAAGAAAAACGGAAAAATGGAAACAAGAAAATAGCAAATGGGAGTCGCTTGCTGCTGTGATCATGTGATTCATCTTTGAATTCAAGTGATCATGTGATTCATCTTTGAATTCAAGTTGACAGATGTTGGTCTCCAGCAACAAGTTATAAGCCACTAAGAAGTCACAAATTGCCATGCTTATAAACTACAAGACACTCTCAGTTTCATATTCTATATTATATATGTAAAGATAAACTCTTTATTCATTTGTGAACATACAATAGCCAAAAGCTACTCACAAACCCATTTGATTCGTATTTTGTGTGTTGATCGAGTTCATTGATTAAAAACTAGTGATGAGTTCTCTCCTTGAAACTTATTTCTTTGGTCTCCTTGCAAGTCGTCTCTTTTTTTGGTCAGATCTCCTCGAAACATACTCATCATGGAGGACTTGAAAGATAATGTATCACACAAAAGTAGTATAAATTTGGTACCTATTAGTCAAAGATTGGTGTTATATATATATATATATATATATATATATATATATATATATATATATATACATACATACATACACACACACACATATATATAGGGCTAAATACAAATTACTACCCTGTGGTTTAGGTCCAAAATCAATTCAGTCCCTAAATTTCTAATTTCATCAAAAACACCCCTGCACTTTCAATTTTGATCTAACAGGTCCAATTTGTTAGTTTTCCGACAATTGAGTTATTTAACTTGTTAATGTGGCTCATATATGGCCTATGTTTTATGATGTGATGTCGAGGTGGTCTGCATAGTCAATTTAGGAGTGATTCCTACTATTAAAAACAAATAATTTTTCAACAAATAATCTAACTATAACTTGAACCCATAACAGAATATTAACGAATTGGACCTATTAGATCAAAATTGAAAGTGCAGGGGTGTTTTTGATGAAATTAGAAGTTCAGGGACTGAATTGATTTTGGACCTAAACCACAAGGTACTACTAGTATTTAGCCCATATATATATATATATATATATATATATATATATGTTGTAAAACAGAAAAAATTTTGAGAGAGAGAGAGAGAGAGTTTGGACACAGAGAATCAGATTGTATACATTCATATCACCATGAGGGGGTTTATATAGGAGTACATGATGTATACAAATAGGCAACGTTTAATAGCAACGTCAATTACTACTATTCACAATCCTATCAATCACTAATCTATAGTGAAAGGCATATATGACTCTCCATCTATTTACATGATATTAGCCATAATTATTTACAACACTCCCCGTTGGATATTTCATGTCAATAGTGTTGCCTAGGCTGAGCGCTTCTAAGTTGCCTCGTCAAAAACCTTGCCAAGTAATAAAAAACCTGTGGAAGAAAAACAACCTTGGTCGAAGGAGAAAAAGAGCACAACGCGCGTGAATGTGGAGTAGTCGTATCACAATAGAGATAGGTGAAGTCTTCTTATCAGCATCATAAGTAGATAGTATGTCTACGAGAGGGATGTATTAGAGTTGCTACACCAAAACCTTGCCCGGTAAACCCAGTGGGAGAAACCCGTGGTCGAAGGGAAAAGATGAGCAAATACATATATGTCAAATCAAAGCATCTTCAGGATGTACTATAATTGGGGTGACCATGCTAAAGATGTGCCTCGTTAAAACCTTGCCAGGTAACAAAACCCAGTAGGACAAAATAACCCTGGACGAAAGACAATAAGAGTACACGTGGTCAAGTGGGTATGCTTCAAGATACTCCCCCTGATTTCGACTCCCCTTGAAAATTACAAGTTAAGTAATTCAAATAGTTTACGTAGACCAATAACTTGAACATACTTCTGGAATGTATACTTTGGTAGTGACTTGGTGAAGAGGTCTGCATGATTGTCTTCAGATCAAATCTGCTTAACTTCAATCTTCTGATGCTCTTGTTGTTGCTAATTGAAGGAGAACTTCGGTACAATATGTTTGGTGTTGTCTCCTTTGATGAAACTTGTCTTTATCTGCTCTATGTAAGCAGCATTATCCTCGTAGATAATGGTTGGTTCATCAGTGGTGGAATGCAGTCCACATGTGCTTCGAACATGCTTTGTAACGGTTCTTAGCCCTGTACATTCACATATTGCTTCTTGAAGAGCTAGTAGTATCTTAGCATGATTTGAAGAGGTAGCAACAAGTGTCTATTTCATAGACCTCCAAGAAATTGCAATATTCCCAATGGTAAAGACATAACCAGTTTGGGAACGTGCCTTGTGCGGGTCTGATAGATAGTCTATATCAGCATATCCAACAAGGCAAGCATCATTCTGAAGATCAAGGGGGTTTGATCCATTCCTTGATGGAGTTGATGTATAGGGATAGAATAAGCCCATATCCGCCTTACCTCTAAGGTAGCGAAAAATGTCTTTTATGCCATTCCGGTGGCGGCGTGTTGGCGCAGAGCTATATCTAGCTAACAAGTTCACATTGAATGGGATGTCCTGTTTAGTGCATTGAGCTAAGTACAATAATGCGCCTATTGCACTTAGATATGGGACTTCTGGCACCAATATCTCTTCGTTATCATTTGCAGAATGATATGGTTCTCTTTAGACTTCAGACGACCATTGGTATGCTTGCTTTTATCCTCATTAAAGCGTCTTAACATCTTCTGGATTGTAATTTGGTTGATGGACCAAATTTTTCATCTGCACTGTGCTCGAGCTCCAGGTCGAGACAATAATCTGTTCTCCCAAGGCCTTTCATCTCAAACTCCGACTTCAGGTGCTTTGCGGTTTCCTTGATCTCTTCAGGAATATCAATCAAATTCATGTCTTTGACATAGACCGCTATAATTGCAAACCCGGAACTTGTTTCCTTAATAAACACGCATGGGCATAGTTTATTACTCACATATCCCATCCCGATCAAATATTCACTTAGACGGTTATACCACCTCCGTCTAGATTCTTTCAATCCATAAAGTGAACGCCTCAAAACTAATGGAGAGTGTGTTCCGTGGTCTAGAACTATTTGCATTGGGTATCATAAGTCCTTTAGGAACTTTTATGTATATCTCTGTATCGTTATCCCCATAGAGATAAGTTACGACCACATTCATAAGCTGCATATTCAGTTTTTCGGAAACTACCAAACTGATAAGGTAGTGGAACGTTATGACGTCCATTATGGGAGAATACGCCTCCTCGTAATCAATCACAGGGCGTTGAGAAAATTCTTGCGCCACTAGATGAGCCTTGTGTATCACAATCTCGTTTTTCTCATTACGCTTCCTTACACATACCCATTTAAATTCTACAGGTTTAACATGGGGAGGTGTGGGAACAATAGGTCCAAACACCTTTCTCTTTGTCAAGAAATCTAATTCGACCTGGATTGCTTATTTCCATTTTTAGCCAGTCGTCTCTTCATTGATATTGATCAACAAAGCAAGGTTCAATTTCATGCTTGTTATAGTTTCGGTGGCCACCGCAAATACAAACACATCATCGATGATGATCTCATTCCAATTCCAAATCTCACTAAATTTACCGAGTTTCTCTATTCTCGGGAGTGGGTTCAAATATTGGAGCGTCACCCAACATTGTCTCTTCTAGGACAGACCCATAATTCGGATTTATCTCATAAGATGAATCGGTTTGAGATTGCGATGTCAACAGGATTCGTTTGTGCCAAGTTTACCCTTTTCTAGAGATAAGAATCCTTCGAACCTAATGGTCTACCTCACTTCAGGGCAGGGACATATGATTGGTTAGCCGCCATGGTCGTACCTCATCCATCTGGGACGACACATCCTACAGGGACGTCTATCCTTGTGAGCACATTTGCAGCAGGTATATATGATCTCGTCACTTTAGCTAGATCAGAGAAAGCGTCTGGCATATTTTGGGCTACACTCTATAGATCTAGAATTCTCCGCACTTCATTATCACATTGTGCGGGTCGGGGATCAAGATGAGACATAGTGGGGACATTCCACGTCAATTCACGTCGTTCATCAGGAACGGTAATGTTCTTATCTCCCCCTAACGGCGGGAAGACTGTCCCATCAAAGTGACAATCCGCAAATCTAGCGGTAAAGAGATCGCCTATCAAGGGCTCGAAAGAGCACATAATGGATGGGATTCATAATCGACATGTATGCCCATCCTTTGTTGAGGACCCAATATTGTACGTTGTGACAGCACAATTGGCACGAGGACTGCATACACAAATGCGCGTAAGTGCGAAACATCATGTTAGTACCCAGCCACCAGCTGTAACGCGAAGTAAGGTTGGTAGCAGTGGGCCTCAACGGGACCAACATAGCTGCATGCAAGATTGCATAGCTCCATGCAGAAATTAGAAGCTTGGTGCGCATTACCAAGATTCTATTTGCGAGACCATCTTGGGTGTGAACATAGGGAACTAAATGTTCAGCATCAATCCCAAATGATATGCAATAATCATCGAAAGACTTCGATGTAAACTCTCCGGTATTATCAAGTCTTATGGACTTTATGGGATAATCCGAGTGGTGAGCCCTCAATTTCATGATCTGGGCGAGAGTTTAGCAAAAACAGTATTTTCTTATGGACAGTAGTGTAACATGTGATCACTTTGTCAATACATCAACCAAAACCATTAATATTTAACTGATCCACATGGTGGTTAGATATGTCCACAAATTTCCCTTGCATTCTGTGCAGAAAAATGGTGGTGTATGTACTAGTCTTTGCATATGATGGTCTAGTATTAAATATTCTTAATGAGTATGGCATAGTGTGTCATTATATACAGGACCCTTATTCAAAAGGGGATGCACCTGCGATGAGTTGAGGATACAGTGCATCATACTTTGACCTGGGTGTCCCAAAAGGTCATGCCATAGCAAGTAGTTGCTTGAATTAGTTAGCTTCTAGCTAACAGATTTCAATTTCTCCAATGTACGCTTCTGGCTGCACACTCGGAGGTTATGCAAAGATATTCCACGCATTTTTTTCAGTGGTTTCAACGTGGTAACTGTTGGTTCGAATATCCTTAATACTCAATAATGTTCTTCTAGAATGTGGAGAATATAAGGCCTCATTAATGGTAAGTTCAATACCATTGGACAACATAAAGTAGGCTTTGCCATAGCCCTCTATCAGGTTGGATTGCCCTGATACGGTTGTCACAGAGGTATGAATAGACAATAAGTTTGAAAAATATATCCGATCCAGGAGTATGGTGTGCATAATAACACTTTTAACCAGACAACAAACTTCCCCACAGAATATGACTATTCATTTATTTAATTCAATGGATCACATGTATGAATAAGTATATTGAATTAAATATATTCGAACATAACCACATTTCTATAATCCAAAATAATTGAAAACATAAATCACCAAAATCCGAAAATGTTTCATTCATTAAGAAGAAATAGATATGGCACAAGAGGCCAATTATACCCATGTCTTCGAGTTCTAATCCTCGGTATGTTCAGTAACTGCCTGAAAATCCGTTATCTCTAGTGTGGAATCGATAGAAAATGACCCTTTAATAAAGTTGGTATTTCGAGTTCCGCGACCGGCGTAATACTCATCTACTGCTTCGGCTATCGTACAACAGGTGCGGGAGCAGCAGTCAATTCCTCCAAATCGATAACAAAGATCATGCTGATTCTGGTGGCGACAGGCCGGACCAGTGTTCCTTTCAACTTGGGCTTGCTGAGTTATGGCATCATGGTTCCTACCACGTGGAGCCTAGTTGCGTGGCCTCTTGGACTTTGGCCAAGTGGCAGACGGTCATATGGGTTAATTTCGCTCTGCCAATCATGTCTTGCTTCAAGCAAGAAATGGTTATCTGTTGGTGAAAGTGCTCTTCCAGAGCGACTCAAAGAGTCTGTATATCCTCTTCATCGGATACTCAACTTAGAGTGCTTTCTCCATATGTTTCTTTATGAACATTATGGCACTCGCCTTAAAAACCTCAGTGACGACATTGTCAATATCGATTGTTGATCTCATCTTCTTTATAGTCAGATGAATTTTCACATCTTGAGTCCACTTTAGATAGTTTCTTCTTGAGACCTCCAAAGCAACAAAGTCAAACATGTTGAGATTTGACATTTCTTACAGGAAAGGAACAAATAATATTAGTGCTTTGGGTAATATCATCCATAAGCAAGTAATGAGAACTTCAGGTTCTATAACATGGTATGAAAAATCTGATTAGACATGTAAAATCTACTGGTTTTATCATGTGTGGTGAATTTATGAAGAAAACTTCAAGTTTCTTAAATGGCATTATCGAAACTACAAGTTCGATTTATATACGAACTATTGGTTCATTTGGAACTTATAGTTCATTAGGTATCTGCATTTTCTACACATATATTCTAGTGCGAAAATTTAGACAAGTAACACAATAATATTGAATTGAGCAAATTGAAATAATCTCACAAATTGGATAAATAAAAATCACAAAGCAATTGAGATATTAATTGCATGCTAGTAACATAACATATTAATTATCACACAATTATGTGAATAAATGCTTCTGGCAATTAATTACATATATTAGATATGGTGAATCTATTTACAATATCAAATCATTTTTCCTTTTATTTTTGATTCTGCTGGACCAAAGAAGGAGTGGGCTTGATAGTGAAACCTATCGGGCTTAGTCTACGGGCTTGTGACCCGAGCTTTCATGCGTAAGTCAAATGGTGTGTGAGGCCTGCTGGGCTGCTAGGTCCCGTGGAGGGAGAGTGGGCCTGCTGGGCTCAGGTTGGTCTGCTAAAGAATGAAAAATTATTACTCAACCCTTTCGGTAACTCCAATTGAATACGACCAGGTAAGGAATGATGAGGTTTAGGTGGAGCGAGACTCACTTAAGTACATAGCCTCATTTGAACCTTACCTAGACATCGCATCCAACTGGTTGAGCCTACTTTGAGAAGATTCATAACCTTTGTTATGGCAACACGTTTCTGTGCTAGCCTTGCACCTTGGGCCAGAGCTTCTGGCTCGGATTTGTTGTTGTGACTTTGGGCATGATTTTAGCTTTTGACTCAGCCACATTTAATATTCTCAATTATAACATAACCAAATTCAATATATGTTATTAAATCGTAACATAAATAAATTAATGTAGCGGTTATGTACCTAAAGAAATGGGTTCAAATCTCATTAATGCTTCTGGCATTTCATATAGGTAATACATTTGGGCAAATGCTTCTGGCATAATGTTAATGTAATAATCGCGTAATAATTTATTCCATAATGCTTCTAGCATAAAGAATTATAATGGCATATTCAAATTTGTGTGACCAAAAATTAAGCCCATAATTCGCGTAATATACAATATTAAAATGTAGTAATAAAGGATACATTGTGAAACTACTATGGTAATTGTTTTGGATAAATATCAATCAAATCCAAAACATGAATTGAATTAATTGATCAATCACCAATTAAATGGAGTTGAATCTGCTTCTGGCAGTATTAATATTAAATGGTGGTGATAATTAGTAATTGGCCATAACGGCACAGTGGACAACATGCTGGGCTGGTACACACTGTGGCTGGTTTCGAATCTCATAAATAGCAGATTTTATTTTTGCATAATTGATTGATGCTCTCTGGTTGTGATTCACCTCTTCTCTTCTGAACAGCTCCCACTTCGAATGGTGTACAGGTCTCAAAATGACTCCAATAGGGCTGAAATTTGGAGGTCAGATAGAAGAGGCAGAGACGAACAACTTTGATGAAGGAAAGATTTTGATCTGAGCTCCCGATCAAGAGGTTTCAGGGTGTGCAAACAGGCTGCAGCAGGGGGGTTTTTTTTTCTCTGGCTAGGGCTTGGGTTAGAGCTAACGTGTTGTAAAACAGAAAATTTTTTGAGAGAGAGAGAGAGAGAGAGAGAGAGAGTTTGGACACAGAGAATCAAATTGTATACATTCATATCACCATGAGGGGGTTTATATAGGAGTACATGATGTATACAAATAGGCAACGTTTAATAGCAACGTCAATTACTACTATTCACAATCCTATCAATCACTAATCTATAGTGAAAGACATATATGACTCTCCATCTATTTACATGATATTAGCCATAATTATTTACAACAATATATATATATATATATATATATATATATATATATATATCTCCACAAAAAGCGTGAATTGTCTTATCTCTTTTGGAAGTTTAGTTTCCCAATGAAGTATGCAAACAGAGAAGCAAACACAATGGGGAAGAGAAGCTGAACAACACCGACAAGGCCTAACAGGTTGTGGTGATACCCAAAGTAATCTTCTAAAAAAGCAGCAACAGTTTTCGTCTCTCCAAACACCACGATTTCTTTCTGCACATCTCCATACTGCGAAGTAAGCATTCCGTTCAGTGCCCATGATGTAGGAGACAAATAATACAGCCAGAGCCACCACTTTGGGATTTGCTGCATCAATCAAAGAAAGTATTATAAGTTTCTCATGTTTCAGCATATCTGAGTTGTGCCTAAAATGCTTTTCGCCCTGTAAAAGCATAAAGGTTATACTTACAGCATTTTTATAGCAGTGGAAGAAAATTACTTAAGAGAAAATTATAATAACTTGATCATCCATAAACTTACTGGTCCCGGAACAATGAACCCTGAAAACAAATTCAGCATTGTGTAGGAAGATGACGCCACAATTGCAGCCACTTGAACATTTGGTGTCAAGGACACCAGCAGCATCCCTAGGTAGTTGAAGTATAGTAGTACACAGAACATGCTATAGAATGACCAAAATATCTTATAGGCAGACAAGTGGTAGCCAATCATCGGGTATGTGATGACCACATAAAGAACTGCTTGAGTGAATGAGTAGGGAACCTCAACCAGGACCTGCAAAATGAACTCTACTAGTTGGAAAACTTCTTGAAGTGAACCTGTGATAAGATTTCATGACCAGAGTTTCTGGATGAGTTCATGAGGAAATTTAGTTTAAAAGATCTGAACCTGTGCGAATGAATAGGCCCATGAAGAGAACATTCCTGCATATCTTTCTCGATACAGAACATTCCGTTCCGTTGCAACAAATGGTAGAACTGTTGTGCTATTGTAAATGCCAAAGAAGATTATTTCCACGAACATTGAACCAAACACATTGAAGAGCTCCTGCTGGTTATTTCTAACAAAACAAACATATATATGGTCAGTGAAACTTCTTTCAACAAGAGAATACCGGCTCTCTAAGGCGTGCAGTACAAATTTAAATGATACCCTTCCTCATCATACGATAAAAATGAGTAAAAGTAAAATTTTGCTGACTAACATTTTCTCTCCTTGATTCCAGTACAGTGTTCCAAACAACACAGCTGAGAAACACATGAAAAGGATCCGTGCCAGATTATATGAGGGACTTCTCCAATAAGACAAATTCTGTTTCCAAAAGCACGCTTTGAACTGCCCCCAACCATTTAGTGGATAGCGGGTAGGAAACTCCAAATCCTTTGAACCAGGAGACGGTGAACTCGCTTGCTTGACTAACTCCTTGTTCTTCCTACAAGCAAAAATGCAGGAGTCATGTCTAACTAGGTTTTCATATGTGCACGCACATGATATATTCTATTGTAGATTGATATGTACAAACATGAATGACCAAGTATTACACTTACTCATACAAGGCCGATTCCCTATAAATTTGTGCAAAATCTATACCAAGGTCAGCTTCTGCAGATTTTGAAGTAACTTCTAACATCCATGTTGCCGGATTGTAATTGTCTTTGATTGAGGGCACCCCAGGGATACTCTAGCCAAATAAAGGAAAGTGGATGAGGATTGAACTAGATGTTACATGTTTATCAGAGACGAGTCTTACAATGATTCAAAAGAGATTGATATGGTAATATATTGTTCATCAAGCGCTACCTCAAGATACTCAATAACCATGCTTGAGTGCCGTCCAAGTTGGCCAGAATAGATTATGCGTCCTCCAATTTTCATGAGAATCAACTGCAGCGAGAGTAACTTGGTTGAAGAAATTGCACATCCTTTTTTATCATGTCATTTAGATTTCTCATAAAACAGTTTACCTCATCAAATGCCTCAAAAATGTCAATACTTGGTTGATGGATGGTGCAAACAACTGTTCTTCCTGTTGCAACAACATTCTTCACTGCTCTCATAACGATAGCAGCCGCCCGTGCATCTAAACCAGAAGTTGGTTCATCCATGAACATGATAGATGGATTGGCTACAAGTTCCACAGCTAGGGTCAACCGTTTACGTTGCTCAGTGGATAAACCACCAACTCCTGCCATGCCTACTAAGGAATCTTTAATCCCATCAAGTTCAATAGTTTCAAGAACCTCGTTTACAAATTCCTGGGGAAGGGAAAAATTATCATTCAGTTTCAAGTGTTTAACTCAAATATTCAAGTCCAGGGTCATTGAAATAATCATGTTCTTGGAAAGATATCATACTGCTTTGGTCTTTGAATCAATCTGAGACGGGAGCCGCAACCAAGCAGAATATACTACTGATTCTTCCACAGTTATTTGTGGAGAATGTATGTCATTTTGCTCACAGTAGCCTGATATCCTTGCAAATGTGTCTTGAACCTTAGGATACCCACTGATTCTTATTTCTCCTTCAATTGTACCACCGGTTTTTCGTCCACAAAGAACATCCATGAGAGTTGTTTTGCCAGCTCCGCTGACACCCATTAATGCTGTCAGAACACCTGGCCTGAATGCACCTGTAATATCAGATAGGAGCTGGAGCTTGTTATGCTCAAAGCCTCCCTTTCTCATTTCCTGCAGTATAAAGATAGTAGAACTCACAAGGTCAGCTGATATAGTTTGCTGATTAGAACCTATAGCGAGAGAAGGAGAAGTTCTAGATGATTACCAAAGGGGTGTCAACATAGTATTGTACATCTTGGAATGTAACAGTTAGGGGCTCAAATGGTAAAACCATCCTTCCTGGAAAGGAAAGAAAAATGTAAATCTAAACATAAAAAGCCTAGTGACCCCATTTTCAATAGAAATAAATAATCAAGGAGAATAAGATCATCCTCACCCTTCTTAGGTTCTACACTAGTCTTAGGTTCACCGGTGGATTTTCCCTCTGCATCTAAACTGCCTCTGTCGTCTCTTTGTCCTTGTAGTTGATGGTACTTTTCATAAGAAATAAGAGAAAGAGACTTTCCAGGAGCTGAACATATAGCATTAGCTGGGTTAACAAAAGCTTTACATACATTGTTGCATAGATAACCAAGTAATGCACGGAGCACACTTACACTTCAAGAAAGTTAAAGCCAAGGTGAAACCAATATTGAATAGTAATGTGAATCCCATTAAAGCACCAACTGATATCCAATAAAAATAGTCATCGAAATGCAATCCGCGGCTTTCCAGCACTTGTTTCCCAAGAGTTGTGTTTCCAGACACCTATGAATATAATTAAATAAAGCATCTCACAAATAAATAAAAAGGAGTGTAGTGATGTCAAGCCCGACACATTGACACATATAACCTCCATGTTGTTCAATGATCATGTGGAGTAGTACTGTATAGTACAGAAGCTGAGAATAGTTATCACCTTTTCCCACCGAGGTGCCAGAAATTCATTAACTGTTATGCCTATTTCTCCATATGTCAAAGGAGACACCCAAAATCCCCACTTCAACCAAACTGGCATATAAGCTGAAACAAAAAGAACTTCTGAGCATGACTAATGCGGAAAAATTCGTTGATGTAAACCTCGAGAAAAGCTAATGGAGATCTTACGCTTTGGCATAACAAAGCCACCAAATAACATAACAAACAATATTGATAAAACACCAGCTGTCATAGAAGGACCGACAGTTTGGAAAACTGAAGCAATAAACCGAAACAAGGATATCGATGTTAGGTGCATAGCAAAGAGTAGAAGGAAATGGCGGAAGAACCTGTAAAACATATAAGCAAGATGTAAGAACTGAAACGATGTCCAAGCTATCTAACACTAGTATTTGAAAACAAGAAACAGGAACACAAAGTAACACGATTGTGTTTTAACCATAAGCATGAAATCATCTTATTAGGAATTGAATATATAGTTCAATCTGTGACTGACCTTCCAACCTCAGGGCTGTAACCAATAACATAGTATGTAAGAGCAGTCCAAACAAAAGCCTCCAAGAACGAAAGTGGAACCTTTAGGATGGCAGCCGGGATCGCATAAGCCCAAGCAGGGTAAAAACACAACTCTTTCTGTTTGTAGAAAACCACAATTCTTGAGACAGTCATTGACAATTCTGGGAATCCATCAACAAGAAGTATCACAAGTGCAAAGAACAAAGAACCCATATAATAATTTGCATGGATCGTGTCAATAGCCATTTGAGTTCGAAGGAAAACAGTCATCGTTATAGAAGAAATGATGACTAGCTGCAGAAGAAAGAACACAAAAGTGCTTCTGAAAAGTGTAGAGCGGATAGAAAAAAGATGCAAAACAAAGCACTTAAAACAAAGGGCAGCAAATGAAAATTAAAGGAAAAAAAAAGCTACCTGAACTGATTTGAAAACATAAATGAAAGAATTCCTTTTCATTAAAAGAAATTCCCTCCTTGTGCATGCTTTAAACAGTTCCCATTTAGGTAATGAGTATCTTTTAAAGGATAGAGCATCTCTGTGGCTTTGAGACTTATCGAATGGCTCTGAGAGATCCACATCTAGCTTCCTGCCAAGATGGCAATCCTTGAATTTCTCAATGAACTGATCAACAGAAAAGTAGCTATATGGTTTTTCTGTGCCGTCCCAAAACTGTGCTTGATCTTTTCTAGAGATGACCTGAAGCAAAACAAGAAAACAAAATATTCAACACCAAAAGTATTAGGATACCTGCTTAAGATATGAGTAAAATAATAGCCTACCTCCTGAAGGAAGTCAGCAACACCTTTTCTTTCTGGACACTTAAATCCACACTCCTCAAAAAATTGGAGGATAGAAGTTCTTGGTCCATGATACACAATCTTCCCTTCTGCCATTAAGAGAACATCATCAAAGAGATTGAACGTCTCTGGTGCAGGCTGAAGAAGTGAGATCAATGATGTAGCATCTGTTATATGCACAAAATGTTGAAGACAAGAAACAATTTGGAAAGTTGTGGAACTATCTAAGCCATTAGATATTTCATCCATGAAAACAGCTTTTGCAGGTCCAACAATCATCTCCCCTGCATAGTGAGAAGAATACTGAGTCATATATATTCGATTTGACTCAGGGAATCTGAAGTGCATGCATAGTTACATTGCCCACAGAACTTGTTTACTGTGTCTTTTTTTTTTTGGTCAAAGAACTTGTTTACTACTAAATCAACACTACCTGTAGTTAACCTTTTCTTTTGACCACCAGATATTCCTCTTCTTATGGGATCTCCAACCAGCGTGTCAGCACATATATCAAGGCCAAGTATCTGCAAGACATTGATTAGTAAAAATGATGTGAACATACAAAATACTTACAGATTTCCTGACGGAAAGCGCACTTTGTAAGGAAATAGAATACCTTTAGAATATAGTCAGTTTGAAGTGTACTTTTCAGTCCATTAACAGATATGGCCTGCAAGAGAAAATTGTTCGTCACTTTTGGACTAATGGAATACATACAGCAGAAAATTGCACCAAGGCATCCCAGTTGTACCTTCATGTAAGCATCTACATCAGGATCCGGGACTATTCCTGCCTGCTTTTCTCTTCTACTAACTTCCATCATAATCTCTTTAAGCATAAAAAATAGTTATTATGTAAGTGCGACTTGATAACTGTTTTCAAGGTCAAAATTTATTGCAAGAAAATGCTTACCGGGTCGGCTTCCTACACCTTGACAGCCTGCAGAGAAATCTAGTGTTTCCCTTACAGTGATCTCTGGAATATGCATATCATATTGGCCTACATAGGCTGAGGTTTTCTCTGGAACAAATTCTTCAAGTCTATAACCATTGTAACTAATTTCGCCAGAAACCTGTTAAAACAAGATGACAAGTTTATTTCAAATTTCAGCATAGATGATAGGTAAATATAAATACTAAATAAATAATATGGACCAGTATGTTGTGAAAACATGACCGAGACTGAAACACAGTTTCATTGTTCTCCGATTCTGTGAAACAGACTTGGTCTAAAGCTTCTCCATTTGGTATGATTCCTTATATTATGGACTGTTAACATCACTCAAGATACTCAAACTTGTACACACCTTGAGAGAATGGCTTAGCTTTCCTGAGAGTGCCATCAGTAATGTGGTTTTGCCACAACCCGGAGGGCCAAGCAATAAGGTCATTCTGCAATTAAGAGAGGCCAAAGTTTGGTAAGTATTGCTTTCTTGGCTTATAATTTTCTAATCTCCTTAAATTTTTCTTAAAATGTGGAAAATGGTTATTCTGAATATGGCATATTACTGTCAACATTATCAAAATTAAGCTCATGTAATCATAAAATATTTCTTCAGATATAGAAGAGATGCATTTCATCAAATTGTATAACAGCCACACAACTGAGCAATAAACCAAGGTAAGAGAAACTAACCTTCCCGGCTTAATAATGCCACTGACATCTTTGAGGATGCTTATCTTCGCTTCACGTTTTTTTGAACCTACTAGTTCAGTAATGTCCTGTCGTAAAGAGAGTTCAGATGACTAATTAACTAGAAGAGTACAATGATCAAATATGACCTCCGGTCATTTTAGTATCATCCATGATTGAAGCACCTCACAAGGGAATGCTTAAATTTCAATTGCATTTTTAAATTCTATGAAAATCGAGTTTCATTTCCAATTTAGAAGCTCCAGGAGGTTAGCACTACAAATTACGACACTTACCGGAATCAAACTCTTTAGAGAATTCCATAGAGTGGGGAGGGGCTTGCCGTGAACTACCTTACACTCTGCTTCCACACAAAGATTCTTGTATCTTACTTCAACAGTGGGCAACTTCACACCAACCCTACAAGACATGTGCAGAGATCTCACTTGAGTTCATGTTAATGAAATATGATAACACTAGTGCGTGTTTGTGCTCAACAGAATGTGTACATGAACCCAAAAAGAGGAAAAAAGAATGTTACTTGTCTATTCTTCTTCTAATTTTCTGCAACAGCTGAAGATTATCATTCTCAATATGTTTGATGAGCTTCTCTATGAAAACACGCCTTTCTTGAGCTCCAATCTTCGTAACATCAACCACCCTAGTCCCCTTAACATCTCCTTTTGCCGATGCGCCATCATGATCATCAAACAAAGCTGATTTGATCCTCTCAAAAGTTGGTAGTCTCTCAACCGCAGCCCATTGCAAGTCATAATATTCTTCATCATCGTCCATTCTACTGTCTCCGGCATTGACAGTAGAGGTGCTTCGGAAACTTGAGGCATGGCTTCGAAAGGAGGCTCTAATGCTCCTCCCAATCTCTGCTAGCTCTATCCTGAAAGACTCAATTTCATCTGCTCCTGCCAACTGAGCCATGATTAGAGAAAATAGATAAATGAACTCGGAGTAGTAATATACACACGACTCTCACCAAAAGGCTGAGGTAATGCAATGCGTCATGTGATACTGCAGCAAGGATATGGCAATTGCACCTACTGGTCTAAGACATCATCTTTGGAAAACAAACTAACAAAGCTGAAGATTAATGATTTGTTATTACATTTTTAACATATAATCCACGTTAGTCATCGATCTGAGCCAGAGACAACTCAAAATTACGAAGAAACATGAAGATGAGAAGCATGACATAAGCCAGACTCATTATTAAAACCAGAGCGGCATGGCTCATTTGTTAAGTTATATGAATATGATATGAACTGAAAGATGCCATTGACTTTGTTCAATCAACTTAGATACATCACATCTTTTATATTTAAATAAATAGCTGTAACTTAACATGTAGGCAAGTGCTGACCACTTCAATATTCCCTGCAACACACTATCAGTAACTCTGTATGATGTAGCTCCTAGTCAAATTCTGAGACTATATATACCATGAGGGAGAAAGGAAAAAAAAAAGTGGGTTCCCTGTGGGTACTGTTGTAACATAAGAAGTAACCCGATTGTTTATCCCAGATTGTTTATAAATATGTGAAGAAGACCAGAAGGGAAAAGTTGATGGAAATGTTTTACTTATTGGTCAAATTGCAAGCGACAAAGGAATGAAGTCATTGATTACCTCAACTTTGCAGGGAGGCACTCATCAAGACTGTAGCCCAGGAAAGATTCCTGAACATGAATTTCAGCAGTGACAAAATTAACTTAACTAACCCGATTTCCTTCATTTTTCAATTGTGACCACCCTACAAAAAACAAATTAAAAGAGAATAAGAAGGAGCAGAGTAACTATCTTAATTAAATTGGGCTTGTAAGGTAGAAAAAAAATTATTCCAACTTCATGTTGGCCCATGTTTCAGGTGTCTCATAGGTTGTTAAGCGGAAGCGTATTGAAATCACTTCCGAATTGACCCCCAGCTCATTGCAGTCTAAATATAATTGAATATTATCCCAACGATGCATATGAATCAGACGAGTTTTAAGCTGGAGCATACAAATGTTAATATTATTTCATGATATTATTATCAAAGATCGACTTTTTTACCAAATCAAATTTTCTACTAATAGTGAAACAGCTGCTTTCACATGAAACAACAAGAGCAAACCAGCTGATAGGTTCAGAGTAATTAGAAATCATAAACAACAAAATCACTCAAGCCTTGCTCTGTTGGCATTCGTACAAATCCCCTTACAATTTTGCATACTAGTTTAAAGAGCACCTCAAATTTGCAGAGAGGTTCTGTATTTACAGTCATATCCCCTAAAGTTTCTCCGATGTGACGGTTCTTGCAGTCCTTCACAAACCAGGAATGTCACGATAGAGCCCACTGCTGCAATAGAAGTACCGGAATGCCAAATACAAGATTAGGCGAATGTTGAAGCAAACTGGTGCCTTCAAAGATATCAATTGAACAACAATCCAGACTCAACTCCCAAGGACTAATCGGTTTGAATACCATCAGCACTAATCTCCTGCTCCAAATAGTAGATCTTGTCGTTCATACCTTCCTGTCTATATGCCTCAACCATGACAGCATATGTCGAGGAATCTGGCGAGACTTGCTTTTCTTTCATCCGGTTAAAAACTCTCTCCATCTCCATCAAATCATCTGCCTTTGCACATGCAGATATCACTGCATTATAAAACGTGGTATTTTCAGGTATCTCAAACTTTCCAGCCAACTGAACACTGCTAATCACCTTATGGAAAAGACCTGCATTGGCATACCCTCTTATTAGGCAGCAGAATGTTTTGGTGTCTGCTTTCATGTCCTCAGCACGCATCTGATCAAATGTGTACTCCATGTTTTTTGCATCTCCCACATCCGCAAAAGCCTCAATAACATTATTGTAAGTTGCGGTGGTCCACGGAAAGTGAAGCTTGCGCATGTACTCCATCACAGTTGACATTTTATCATACAATTTCTTCTTCCCATAAGCATTAATCAGAATATTAAAAGTGCGAGTTTCTGGCTCAATCCCAAAATCACGGAATTTCTGATACCATCTCTCCATCATCTCTATCTGACCCTTGTTACCAAAAATAGTAAGGATAACATTCATCGTCCAAACATCGGGCTTGCAACTTTCACCCTCCAGCATTCCTGACAACACTCTTTCCATCTGGTCATACATCCCGGCCTTACCATATCCACTCAGGACTACGTTTTGGGTGACTGTGTTTGGAGTGATTGACCGTGCAGCCATTTCTTCATACAAAGACTCAACTAATTCAAACTGCAAATTATCAATGCAAGCCTTTATCAAGGTACTGTATGTAAAAACATCCGGCTGGCACTGAGGGAACGTCTTCATCTGGTTGAGAACAGAAAACGCGTCATGAATAAGATTGCTCCTGCAGTAAGCTGTAAGCAGGGCTGTGTACAGTTCAGCAGTTGGTTGACACCCTTCTCCAACCATTTCGTCGAAAAGACTCTGGGCTCGCTGGGGTTGGCCAGACCGTCCGAGCAGAAGAAGGAGCCTCATGTAAGTCCCTTCTTTCGGTTGATAAAACGGTTGCTCTTTAAGCATTTCAAACACCTGAAACACAGTTAATAGCAGCCACTTTTACTATGCATAGAAACAAGAGCACCTAAACAACAGCTTTTAGTACATCATGCCATAATTTCAGCTTCTTATACTACAAGAATACACTTTTATCAATTCTAATATTCATCACTTCAGTTTCACCCAAAACCCTAAACCCAAATTGGAAAAATGAAAAATGAGATGAGCCCAATACTAAGAAATTAGGGAAATTTAGGTGAGGGGTAACACCTCAAGGGCTCGGAGCCATTGCTTGTTGTCGATGGAGTGACAGAATTCTTCAGTGACGGTGTTGACCCAAGCCTTGGCCTTGTCCTTGCGGTCAAGCTTCTTCTTGACATTCTTGAGAGGCGTCCTTCTGGGGATGGAAGTCTCTGAAACACCTGGGTATTCACCTTGCTTCCAGTGCCGCTTTCTGGTCTGAGAAGACGAAGAAGAAGAAGAAGAGTTAGCAGACCTAGTGCTCTTAGCTGGTGCTGCGTAGGCGCAGTGGGCCGGTTTAAAGTTGGGGTCTTGGGCTCTGTGAGCGGTGGGGCTCTTGTTGGGGGAGAGGGGATGAGGGTGAAGAGAAGAAGAGAAGGAGAGTGAGACTGAAGAAGAAGCCATGGCTCCCGAGACTGGGACAAGGAGAGGAGATCAAGTAGCCAGTGAAGTGGCCAAGCAAATGACTTGTTTGTCCTTGATTCCTTATCCGCACCTAGAGAAACTAAAGCCAAAATGGCCACACTAGAAACTCTTCATTACAAGGACTAAAATATCGAATATCGCGGAAATATCAATAGTCCCAAAAATGAAAATTTCGATGGAAATTTCGATCGAAGTAAATTTTTGAAAAAAATGATGGAAATTTAGAAAGTAACATGGAAATCATTAATGAATTTTCATGAAATGTTTACATGATCAGTTACCTATAATATTTCAAAAAAGGTGTTTGATGAACCTAATTGTATAATGATTGTAGTAATTTAGAGTATAATAAGATATACTAACATGACAAAAATATGAAATTCTACATGAGAATTCTCAAAAATGATTTAAATAGGAGATTAGGAGAGTTAATTATTAATTATAATAATATTTTACAATTAAATACATATGTTAAAAAAAAAACTCAGCCTTCAAATAAACATAAAAAGAAGTAGAAAATAGTCCTTCGAAAAACATAGAATTTTTTTTTTTTTTAATAGAACCAAATGTTTACTGGTTAGCAAATTAGATAATCAGAAGATTTATAAGCATGGAGGGAAAAGACACAAAGAGCAATACATGACTCTATAATTTTTTTAAGTTTTCCTCTTTAGATGTTATCAGTTTAGTCGGATTGGATAAGGACAAGGGTTAGTTTTCTAGAGTCACATATCGCAAGAGGTGGCGATAATCTCGGAATTTTGCAAAAATTTTGAATATTTCCTGAAATATCGCGAAAATTTTGAATATTTCCGGAAATATTATGAAATTTCAAAAATTTCTCCTGATATTCTCTTGGTAAGTCAAAAATATATCGAGACCCTAAAAAAATGGAAATATTGCAGAAACTTAGAGGATATTATCGATTTTTCAGTCCTTGCTTCATTAACATATTACCACATTCATTGTCAATGTTGTTCTTACGTAGAAGTGTAGGACGGCTGGCAACTAGAATTGAAGGGTAACTTGATCATGAAAAGGGCAAAATATGAGTCAAACTAACCACTAGGGATAGTGGGGTGGTAGAAGGTCCCAGTCTGGAACCCCCAGGTCTGGCTTTCAAATCCCCATGAGGCCTTGGTAGCCAGCTAATTGGTGCTTGATGCCCCGTGGAGTTTGGAAGGGATTAGTCTGGCTCTACTGGGATACCCTCGAAGGAGGTGTGTGTTGCCAACTTTCTAACGCTAACCTCCCACAATCATATATATATATATATATATACAGATCCAATCCAGAGCGGAGCTCCGCTTTGAAAATTAACGTGTGAAGTTCGAGTTTTGGGTCACTTTTCGGTTGCATATCCACATCTCGACCGTTCAGTTTTTAGGTACTAGTGTATAGATCGTCTCTGCAAATTTTCAGCCAAAATGATGATCGTTAAGGCATTGATAATTGCCTTAAAGCTAGTACGGTTCAGGTTGACAGATTCAGTCCGTCCATTGGTTTAAGCGAGTTAGATACCTTAACGATCATCAATTTGGCTGAAAATTTGCAGAGATGATCTACACACTAGTACCTAAAAACTGAACGGTCGAGATGTGGATGTACGACCGAAAAGTGACCCAAAACTCGAACTTCACACGTTAATTTCAAAGCGGAGCTCCGCTCTGGATAGAATCTGTATATATATATATATATATATATATATATATATATATATATATATGAGTCAAACTCGTTGAAGTATGGGCTTTTTGGTGCTTGTTTCGGGCCTCATACTGCATTTTACTATTTTTCCAGTAATTTAGGTTTTTTATTTAGTTTTGGATTTGTTTTCCCTTTGATATAATACGTGCGCTTTTCGGCTTGATTTTTTTTTTTTGGAAGGATTAGGCTTGATTGTTAGTTGCCCTAAGATTTGTTTTCTAGGATCTAAGCAACCTTAAATGGCTGCCGAATGCTATCTTCCATATTATTTATCAATAAAGTTTGAGAGTTTTCTCATCTTTCTGGTGGATTCCAGTTCTATCTATTCTAGAGTTTATAACTTGTAAACCTCATTACTTCCGACCGTGTCAATATTGCACTCACAGTAAACATGTTGAAACTTGTGGATAGTAGAGTTTTGCAGCAGGACAAATAAGGAACCAAGGGAAAGGAAGATTAGCTTGAAACCCATGAATTCAAGTTCCAGAGTGATTTCTAAGAACATGCACCACCAACACCAATTTTTTTCCACTAAGAGTACGTACTATTTCTGATTCCATCATTGTTAAGTTTCACAGAATTCTCATCAGGCTTAATCCAAGCAAACATGTGTTGACATGAGCTCTTGTTCACATGAATGTTAGATTGAGCAGAAGGCCATTCCTTAGTTGCTTCAGTACGTGATTTACCACAGATGGATGAAAAGGTTGTTGAAAATTGTTATCAAAGACTCTTCCGTTTCTCCGGGGCCAAATATACCAACAGACGAAGACAAACACATCACACCATCTTATATTCATTGGAGTTAATTACCTGACTGCAATGCAAGTTGGCAGTAAGCCAGCCAATCAAGAAATATTAGCAACGGGGTCTTTGAACAGATGCAACAATGTTTCATCATTGACAAGTTGGACAAAAAGCATCAGTAGTACAGGTTTCTCCTCAATCATGCGTGTTGAACACTGGTTAGCTTGCCATGTAAATGAAGGTCTTAAGTTTGGGAGGCACCTGGAGTTTCCAAATTATCTTCCAGGGAGAGTTATGTTGCTCAGTAAAATCAAAGAGAGTTGTAAGCAGATTTTACCATTGAAAGTGTCACTTCATATCTGACTATATTCACCACAACTTTCCAAAGCCTGTAGGAATGCAAATAATCTTTTGAACAATCTCCAGATGTAATACATTAGAAAGCAGATGAATATACCAACCATGCTCGTCCCAAAAATGACAGATTTTGCAATTTAAATCAATAATAGTAGAGAGGGAAGAGCAAAGTAATATTGTGATTCTTCCAGTGGTCCAAAAGCAGAGCCTGGTGCCATCCCTAATTCTCCAAGTTAGGCATTTGTTAAGAAGAGAAGCTCCATGCACGGTACTCGTCCGAGTGCTAAAGCAATCAGATGGAGCATGGAGGCGTGCAACTAATTATGGAAAGTGTGTTAACATGCTGCCAGTACTTTTGTTTATACATTTCGTAGCAAAGACTAGGATAGTAGGATCTTACTGAGACATCCTTCAGCTGGCAAGTACGTGAATTTTAACTAGCACTTGAATAAATTGATTTTTTTATTTTTCCAAGATCTTTTATTCTTGTAGTAAGTTGTTGAACGTCACATGAAGGCTGAGGAAATGATGTTGGACCATACTGAAAGAGCGGTTAACCAAACCAACAGGAGCCATTGCTTTATTTTGACTAGGAAAATATAACAAACAAATATTGGTGTTATCCACTTTATGATAGTGTGTACAATTACTCGTACAAATTACAATGATAGGGGCAAAGGGAAGCAATATGGTCTTACCAAGAAGGATACAACCTGGTGAGCAATCCCCAAAAGTCGCAATATGGTCTTACCAAGAAGGATACAACCTGGTGAGCAATCCCCAAAAGTCTGTTATTTTGGAAGCTCAGATATACATTACATACAAACAACAGAAACCCCTAGGAATTAGTAGCACACAAACTAGCTTAGCTTGAGCCAAACTTCCTTAGCTTGAGCCAAACTTCAAATGCTCCCACCGGAAGGGGTGGAAGATGAAAACAACTTCAGGGGTGCTCTTAAAGAGCAAGGCCACACAGACACAGACGGCAGCAATGGCCACCATTGACAACATTGCCGGCCTGTACACCAGTGACCTTGTGCTGCCATAAGCTAGTTTCTGGCTACATAACTTGCAATCTCTTCGTATTAATGCATTTATTTCAAACTTTTCGGTGTCAAGGCTAGCTACTTTTGATGATCTATGCCCATCTGATTGCTTCTGCTTGCTATTGCTCTCTAACACCGTGCCGGGGATATCAAGAACCACATGCCCACTCTCAAGTTTCTTGCTGATTTTCCTCTGAACAAGATTGATATAGGAGTAGCGGCCTTGCATGGATGCATAATCATATGGTGTCATTCCTGTACTGTCTCGAGCATTTTTCCAAGCTTCAATTCCCACCTAAAGAGGGCAGACCCATATAAATATGATCAATGGATTGCCGAATAATCTAGAACTCAATATGCAAAAAACTTGTCGAAAACAGCAGTTCTAGACATGCCGGTATCTTTAAAATCTAACGTCACACAATGCACTTTTAAAATGAGTGTGCCAAGAAACATGTGGACAGGGGAGAAATTCCGAAAGAACAAAATAATACTTGGGAGTGGTTTCAGATCCATGATCTATAAGAAAAGAGATAATGGGTGATCCATAATGAGCAGAGACGCAAATCGATTGTATGAGCAGAAGGTAAGATTCGTGGTAGAATTGAGATAAATGTTGTCTCATTGTGATTGTCATACAGTTAGATATAAAACAATAAATAAATAAATAAAAATAAAACTAATAATGTGTCAAGAACTTACCTTTCCAGGATCATCAGTTAAAGCATCCAATACGTGCTCACAACCATCAATACTAGCTGCAACATGAAGAGGAGTCAACCCCAGGGGACCAACACCATCAGGTTTAAATAAGAAACTGTTGTCTTCCCCTTCAACGTATTTCTTCTGTTCAGATTCTAAACCTTTATCTGGAACAAATCTTAACAACAGTTCTACCATAGGTCTGCAATTTCTTCGAACAGCTCTGTGGAGGAGGGCCATATCCAATAATGCAAGCTGAACGGAAGGATGTTCTCCGGCGTCAACAGTACTGTCAAACAGAAGCTTCAAGAGTTTCTTCACTACAGCACACCAGTCATGATCCACGGAAAACTCCATAAGTAATTTGAACCGTCTAAAAGGAAATAGATCTAGGTTGGGATCCAGGTGACCAAGTCTAAACTTAACATGACTTCTATGAAGAAGCCAACCCAATTCATGTATAAAGTCCATAGCCTGGTTCTTGGCTTCTAATATTTCAGGATCTGCCTGGATGTCATCAACAGTCTCAGCTGCCTCTATCGCATCCTCCAACATACAAATCTCTGAACACACTTCCTGCTCTGCAACTATAAATGGAAAGAAGCTGCTACTGAGACCAAGATCTTCAACCTGATTTCAAAAATTTGATCACAAGAATCGATTACAAATTTCATACGTTCTCCAAAACTGAAACAAATGACGTATTCATATACTATTGCACTGTCTTGGGCCTTTTTCATTTCCATATAAACAAATGGCCAGTGTAGGACTGAACATCAACATGAGCTAGCGTTAGAGAAAAGCTAACTAAATGCCATTTAATGTGATATATGTCAAATCATTACACTGAGGAACTTTTGATATAGGAAATCTCACCAATAGAATTCAAGATTTGTTACTAATCATGTTTTCATCAAGAATTTCATATAATTTATCATACAGAGACTTCTATAATTTATATCTACCAACAAGAACTGGTGTAAGAGAAAGAGCTAAAAATGGCATATGATATATGTCAAATCATCAGCTGATTGACTTTCAGTGTATGAAATCTGACCGCTGAATTCAATATTAACTAGTCATTCTCCACACATGCTATGCATGTGCAAGTTTTTTTTTTTTTTTTTCAGAAAAATAAAAAAATAATAATAATAAAAAAAACTGTCATTACAGAGAGAAGATAGCGGGAGAAAAAGTGGGTTGTGGGTTTTTTTTTTGGTTTTTATAATAAAAGTATATTTTGTAAATTTCATGATTGTCCTTGTGATTGAATTAATTTTCAAAGTTTTTTAATCTTCTAAGGTCATTTCTGTCAAAATTTTTGATTTTGGCTAACAAACCCTCTTCTCTTAATAATAGTATAGATGACACTTTTTAAAAGAAATTTGTACAATCTCCTAACAAGAGCTGAGCTCACTTCAACTTAAAGATAGAAATCAAAATGAACATATGGCATTACCTCAATGAATCCTCGCCCAGTAACATTTGGTATAGAGCAGGAGAATCTGATGCACCGTAGCTCATCATGCTCAACAGTTGTATCAGCACCATCCATCACGTCATCACAAGCTTCTTGCGCCAGATACTTCCCTTCTAGAGCACATAGTAACCTGTAAAAGATATAAGATTAAGTATTTTTCCCATTTATCTGAAATAGAATCTAAAATGAGAACGTCAGCAAAATCAGTAGGCTTATCGGGAACAAAGTAATGAGGCACAAATGTAAGATGAAGAATACCTTGTGGTGGGATGAGGAAGGTTAAAGCCTTTTACAACAAACTGGGCTCTCTCAGATAAAGAGACTGCAATTGGTTTAATGCTTGATATCCTGCAACTTTTTTGACTTTTAAGAGGTAAGGTTGTGTCTAAGACAACTTGACCTGCAGGTCAGACATAACTAGTCAAAATGCTTTATCTTTCATAACATAATCGGTTTGGTCAATCCAAATACACATTTGGATATATATAATTGAATTACTAAAACAGAACTGTTAAACAGAAAGAACTAATAAGGCCACTAAACACATGAGTGTACCACACGTGTATATGTATTCTATAATACATGAAAAGGTATCAGTGAGAGGGGTTAAAAGAACAAACCATTGTACATAAGCGCAACAAAATGTTGCATCCTAGTATACACCCATCCTGTTCTCCAGAAAGGATCATTGGCGGCATCTAAAAGTCTTTGCAAACTGGATCCCAGATGACAGCAGAGCTGCATACACACATAACAAACAAGGAAGAGATGAAACAGAGATCTTCCTGATAAATAAATCAGCAATCTACATTCTGGCATCACAACAGAAGCATACCTCCTCCCACGTGGATTTTTCTAGACGGAGGTAAATTGTCAAAATGATGCATCCTGGCCTTATATAGCTTTCAATCTCTGTAGGACTATGGGATAACCAGTCGATAATCTGGATAATCAAAGTAATCATAAATCCATGCTATATACGCACCAAGTTACATTGAATAGTACAGACACAAGATTACCTGTGATCGCAGAACAAATGGAAGTTCATTCGGGTCTTTTCCAAAGAGTTTAAAAACAATGCGGTCTGTGCGATTCTGATATTTAGCAGAAAAAAGAGCAGTTAAGACTCCACACACATTCACTACTAGCTTTTCAATCTAAAAAAAAATGTGCATGCTTATAGATATACATATATATACAGGGCCCTTCTACTAAGGGATCCCTTTTTTGGCCATTTTAAGAGATCGATCATTATACCACTTTTTGATCACATATCAACATCTCAACCCTTCAGTTTTTAGGTCTATATGAGTAGATTACAGCCAAATTGATAATCATTAAGGCATTCATGACTGCGATTTACCATTATAAACATGAACGGTTCAAGTTGGACAGATACAGTTCGTCCATTCATTTAATCTAGTTCGATATCTTAACGATCATCAATTTGGCTGAAAATTTAGAAAAGTGATATATACATTAGGATCTAAAAACTGAACGGTAGAAATGTTGATAGGTAATCAAAAAGTTGGTGCAATAATCAATCCCTCAAATTAGCTAAAAAAAAGGGATCCCTCAGTGGAAAGGCCCTCCATATACATATCACAGAAATTAAAAGATTATATATATATATATATATATATATCACAGAAATTAAAAGAGAACAGTCCATCTCAACTTTTATGTCACAATAAAAGCATTTCTAAGTATTCCATAACCAAGCCCTTCATCATCAAAGCACTCAATAGACGAGGTAAACAGACAAGTTCAGAACCCCCTAACTAGTGATGTAGTGAATAAAGGAGATGACAAAGCTATCTTACAGCCAAAAAAAAAAAAGAAGTTATGGCCCATGTAGTGATTAACAACAATTAACAGGTTCACCCCTAGTTTCAGCGAGGAAAAAAAAATCCTATTATATGGAAAAATCACAGTTAAGTACACAAGGAAAGGGAAGAATAAATAATGGAGGTCCTTCGACATAGCCTAATGAAAAGACGGTCACATACATAGCACTGGGCTGAGAGTCATCCACCAAAAGGAATTAAAAGAATTATAACTAAGCAATTCAATAGAGAATGAAATTTAATTACAAAAAGAATATACCTGAGATTCTCCACTAGAACTTGATGGTGACTGAGTAAAAGTTGAGTCTGAATTCCCACTGGTCTGAGGTGGGCTTGACTTGTGAGAATCTTGTTGTATCCCTGGATTTATAGTGACATGAGAAGTCCCTAGGGTCTCTAAATAGTCCTGTGAATCATCATATGGACTATTTAAATCAATCTCAAGTAACTGGATTGGTGTAACTGAATTGGTTGGAGCACTTTCTCTTGAAGGAAGTGGCTTGTTGGCCTGTAGACCTGAAGTAATTTGACTTCCAAGATCACCATCAACTGAAGATCTTCTCTTTTGCATATCTGATGCAGGTAATATCGGGCGCTGTCCTATGGGCCTTAAAGGTTCCTCAATAATAACACAATCATCCATACTTGAGGCAGAAACAGAAGGCCTACTAGGTTCAAAGATGTTGGAAACTGTATCTTGAACCTGTTGTGCAGTCTTGATGGAAGACCCAGTGTTAGTTAAACCTTGAGATGCCTGAAGTAATGCAGATATGTTTCTCCCATCAACTGTACCAGCAAGATTGGCTATGCTCTTCAACAGGTGAGATAGCAGATCCTGATCCTTCGTTTGATCAGAACTATTAGCTGCAATTTGCAAAGGCATAAAATGTTGAGTAAAATAATCTGAAAAATGCGACACTTACAATGAGTAGAGAAAACTAACAGAAACATATTCAACCAAACACTATTATAATACAAGCACTGAAATATAATTGCTTGCAGAATTTATTCTGGGAATTAGAATTCACTATCAAGTCCATCGTTGATACATTCAAGAATTCAAAAGACGACAGTCCAAAAGTGAGAGTTAAGGTATCACAATATCAGCAACAAGTTCCCAAACAAAAGACAAGAAATATATATCTAGAAAAAGAATCGTCTCATCACTGGTATTGTTTATGTAAGTGATAGTTGGACACCCTGGCCTCAAAGGATCCAGTTCAAGCATAGGATTAATTTGGAGTAAGAAGATCAAAACAGACTGGGCGATGTATCAACCACTCAGGGGGACCTTTAGTCTCATTCTTAGGCTATTTTCATCAAACTAACCTGAAAAGAAAAAATGATAAAAAAGAACTGCCTCAGGAAAGGGTAATGACATCATATATGGTAGTCACAGTTCAGCCCCCTTGCTTAAAGATCTAGTCACAAGCACAGGAATAGTTTGGAGTAAGAAGCCTGAAAACATCAAACTTTTCAACCACTTAACCTCATAAAACCTAATAATGAATAGCCTATGAATGAGATGGGTAATTATATCAAGTATGATAGTGAAAGTCCAGCACAGTGATCTCAAAAGAATCCAACTTGAAGCATATAATTAGTAATCTGGACTGAAAAATATTGAAATTTTTTCAACATTACGCCCATCTACACAAATTTAACTGAAGGAAAAGGTCATAGATTCTACTCTCATGCCAAGGAAATGAACTTTAAACGTCTCAAATAATTCTCAGAGAAATGAAATAAATTGCCCCAGTCCCGAAGACCCAACTTCAAGCATAGGAGTAATCTGGAGTAAGAACTTCGCAATCTTTTCAACAGTATGGTTTATCCATATGTTCAACTCAAAAAGGCTGTGGAATTTATTCTCATGCCCGGGCAACACAACTCAAGAGTTACATCAAATTAACCTCAGAGAAACTATTATCATCATCTGTTGTACAGGAAATATAGCACCTTAAGTAGTTAAGGGACCCCATGAACTGAATACCATTTCCTCCCAATAGCTACTAGGACCTTGTAGAGTAATAAAAATTTGATTGACAAAGCCACTTTCCAACAATCCTAAATCACATATCATACCTAATGACTAAACATAAGAGCAGAGCAGAAGTTCATCAACATCCAGCACAACATCAATCAATCATGTGACCACTTAACATCAATTTGAATGCCTCAGTAAAGCAACAAACAATCGAGTGCAATAAGACAAAGACTTACAGTGCATATTGGAGAGTATTCTCAGCAAACTAATTAATAGATAACTGCTTCCAATTTCATCGTTCAAGGAGCCTGCATTAACAGCAGTGTCAGGAAGTGTTTTTCTTCTCCTCTTATTATGGCCAGCCAAACGCCTACGACAACTTCTCTTCCCTTCATCAAACTCTTTAAGAACATGAAACCTGCCCGCGAGGATAAACATTTTGCAACTAAATCAACAAAAGACCAAGAAATTCTGAAAAGCTCAACTATCCATAATACAGTGATGGACGGCTATGAACCCAAATCACAAGAACAGCAAACCCATAATCAGAAACTTATACAACTAAGAATAGGTTGTATCATCCTTCTATGAAGAATGTCCAGAAACTTATACAACTAAGAATAGGTTGCATCATCCTTCTAGGAAGAATGTCTAAGATAAAGTGAACTAAATGACCTCGACCTTAATTCCGGGAAAAAAAAAAAAAAACTTGGAAATGTTTCCACAAAACAAGAATAACCATAAAATGAACTAACCTGCTACACTGTTGACAGAACCGCTGCATAGCATTTCCCACCAGTGCTTCACTCGCCTTAGAATGCATAACACAGACCTTATGCCGTCTGTGATAATCCTTGGCATTGCTAAGATCAGCCCTACAGTCCTCCACCTGACAAACAGAGCGATTTGAAGTAGTCCCATTCCCAACTATCTTTGTCTTCTTCCCAGTATTTACCTCTCCTTCAACAATCGGGTAAGCTTGCCCTCCAAGGTTAAGATTAAGAGACCTAGCTTCATCATGCAACTCTTCATTTTCCATAACAACACCCCGTCTCCTTTTCTCCACTTCTCTCTTCCCTTTCTCATTCCCGGGACTGATATCATCGGAACCCGAAGAACAACTGTTAGAGAAGCCAGCAATGGAAGGAGTTCCCGGCCCAGCCGGGAACAACTGCCTACTCCTACAATCAGACAGCACAGAATTCAAAGGACTAGCAGCAAAAAGATCACCATCCCACTTCCAATCATTCAAATCCCACTCCAAACTCCTCTTCCCAACTCCCCTCAAATCCGTCGCCACCGGACCATAAAACCCACGGTTCTTGGCTCCAAAACCCTCCATAGATCAAAAATTTCACAACCCCCAGATACTCTACAACCCCAATAGTCAAACTCCAGCACATACAATTACCCAGTTGAGCTAACTGAGATCAATAACTTGAGATTCCACCAAACAGATCAATAAGCTCAACACTGAAACATCACAACCCCCACAAATTAGTGGTAATTGCTCTCTGTATGGACCCCATATATCCAAAAAACAGTGCATCTGTACCCATGAAGCTAAAACAGTAGCTTCCCAGATTCCCAAACCCAACGAATTACACAATAAACCCCCCAAAAACCACTAACGAGCCAGTTCACGATCCCTCAAAATCATCACCATGATCAAAGTTTGCAACTTTATGACCATAAATCCTTGGGGAAATGAAAAAGGTAGAGACTTTGATAGAGAAACTTGCCAGTGGAGTCGATACTGAGAGCTGGGGAGGACTGCTGAGATCGCCGGAGGAGGAGGAGGAGGAAGCAGAAGCAGAAGCAGAGGGAATATTAGGAGCAGAAGAAAGCAAAAGCAGAAGCAGAAACAGAAGCACATGAAAGTTAGGAAAGGTTAGGACAAGACTGTGCGCGTAAATGCGGTTTCAGTGGTGAGAGAAAGAGAGAGAGAGAGAGAGAGGGAATTACCTTTATATCCTCAGGAGTCAGGATCATGAACCCACCGAAATGAGTGCAAAAGGTACATGCAGAAACTAGAAAGAAAATGAGTGGAACTACTGCTCATAATAATTGGATCTCCAAATTACCATAAAGCCATTTTAAAACCTGCAGCAAAATATAATGATAATAATAAATTATCAAAGCTGCATTTTTCTCAGAAAAGTTTCTCAGTCATGAAATTAAAATTAGAGTCAATCCATGATTTTATATTTTAATCTTGAACATGTGTTAGCTTTCGTTGCTGTTACTGAAATTATCTAAAAATAACTATATAACTTTGAAGTTTATATTTTATCATTCTCATGGTTCTGATATTTTTCGTAATGAATCTAGTCATTGAATTTAATTTGATGGTTGTTTATGTTGTTTTCTTTGAATTTTAATTTGACACTTTTCCAGTTGGACCGAAGTTGACACTTTTGAACCAAAACACATGGTGTCCATGCTTCAAATAAAATTACTCGACATGTTGTGCCGTTCTGATATCCATTTTGGAGCAAGAATCGTATACAATGAAATCTGGTGAGCGATCTCAGAAGCCCATGTTATCTCATAAGCTCAGATTTACACAGGAAAAAAAAAAATAGCTAAGTTCATGTCTATCCATCAGCCAATAGTCCTATTTACTATCAACTTTCTCTATATACTTCATATGAACTATAATTGATACATACACAGTGCACTTCCCATTGAAATCTAGACCGATGCAGAAAACCACTAGTCAATAGATTTCTCATATAGGGCTTATAGAATCAAAAGAAATGACCTAGGAGCCAGAGTCAGCGTGAATGAATACAGGTGACTAGCTTAGCTTGGACCATACTTCAAGAGTTCCCACCTGAAGGGCCGGAACACGAAAACAACTTCGGGTGAGCTCTTAAATAGCAAGGCCACACAAACACAGACAGCAGCAACGGTCACCATTGACAGCATTGCCGGTCTGTACACCAGTGACCTTGTGCTGCCATATGCTAGTTTCTGGTTACATAACTTGCAGTCTCCGTGTATTGCTGTCATTGCAATCTTTTCAGTGTTGAAGCTGGCTACTTTTGATGATTTATGCCCGTCTATTTGTTTCTGCTTGGTGTTCTTGTCTAAAATCGTGCCAGGGATATCAAGCACCACATGACCGCTTTCTGTTTTGCTGATTTTCCTCTGGACGATATGGATATATGTGTAACGGCCTCGCAGGCATGCATAATCATATGGTGTCAATCCTAAACTGTCTCGGGCATTTTTCCAAGCTTTAATTCCCACCTGCATAAAGAAGCCACATCAATATAAGAATTGATTATCTAACAAGATACAAATTAAAATTGTGGGCTTCAGTTTGGTACTTTCTCTTCCATTTTTCTAGACCGGAAGGCTGCAGTGGTTTCAGTTTTAATGTTTTTGGATAATAGCTCATTGTGATTTCTACATATAAATAATCAATATGTAGCAATGTATAAGAAGAAATTACCTTTCCAGGATCATTAGTTAAGGCATCCAAAACATACTCACAGCCATCTGTACTAGCTGCAACATGAAGAGGAGTCAACCCCATGGGACCGACAACATCAGGTCTAAATAAGAACCTGTTGCTGTTCCTGTCAACTTGTTGCTTCTCCTCCAACTCTGCTTTATCTAAACCTTTATCTGGGACAAATCTTAACAAGAATTCCACCATAGGTTTGCAATTTCTTTGCACAGCTCTGTGGAGGAGGCCCATATCCAATAACGCAAGCTCAATGGAAAGATGCTCTCCAGCATCAACAGTACCTTCATACAGAATGCCTAAGAGTTTATTCACTACAGCACACCAATCATGCTCCATGGAGAACTCCATAAGTAATCTAAACCGTTGAAAAGGAAACAGATCTAGTTTGGGATCTGTGTGACCAAGTCTTGACTTGACTTGACTTTTATGAAGGAGCCAACCCAATTCATGTATGAAGTCCATGGCTTGGTTCTTGGCTTCCATTATTTCAGGATCTCTCTGCATGTCATTGGCAGCCTCAATTGCATCCTCCAGCATGCAAATCTCTGAACATACTTCCTGCTCTGCAACTATGAATGGAAAGAAGCTGCTACTTAGACCGTGATCTTCAACCTGATATCAAAATTAAATTATAAGAACCCGAGCTACGAATTTTTGAATTACTGAACCAAATGGTTTATGCAGAGCATTCTTCTATTGGACTTCCAACTTCGGCAATAGATTTTTTTTCAGACTTCATTTGACTACCCCAGTTTTTAATGCACTTTGATTATTGTAAATGGAAATGCTTTCATGACAAAAATTTTATAAAAAGATTTTGGACCAACTTTGTAAACAATGGTTAACCATTGCAAGTGGCCTAGTAGTTCTTGCCTAGTTGGGTGTGCTCCCCAACCTAGGTTCGAACCCCGAAGCCGTCAAAGTGGCCAGGCACTGTGCTGCAATGCATAGTTTGAGCATTTCACATGCGCCGAAGGAGTTTATCTTGGGCCTAGGAAGCCTTTGGGTTCCCCCTTGACAAAGTCAAAACAAAAAAAAACAATGGTTGGTTTCAAGAAGTTTACAAAGAAAGAAGGGGGCCAGGGAATGCATAGAGACCCAAAGATCTTTTCTGGGTCAGCCGTAGCAACAATGAAAAAAAGGATTTGTGCTTCATAGTAAACCAAGGTCCAGCTGCTCTGAAAGTCCTGGAACTTCCACAAAATCAAAAGCAGTTTCAAAGTAGCCAAAGGCAACTTCTGTAAAAATTAAGTGACAACTTGCAGAGTGTACTTCACACTAGTAATGGCCTATGTACGACTATATATCAACAGCAGTTGTTCATGGAAGAAGAAGTGGTGGCTGGCATACAATGTACCATATGCCAAATCGATAAGTAGACTGAGGAACTTTTGGTAAAGGCCATGTCACTGCTAGAAAATATTTTTTAGTAATAGTGCTCTATTAAAGAATTTCATATATTAAATATAAATGAATAAAAAAGACATATGGTGGCACCTCAATGAATCCTCGGCCAGTAGCATCTGGGATAGAGCAAGAGAATCTGAGGCACTGTAGCCCATCATGCTCACTAGTTGTATCAGTAGCTTCCATCAAATCATGACAAGCTTCTTGGGCCAAATACTTCCCTTCTAGAGCACAGAGTAACCTGACAACAGCTAGAATTTAGTATTTGCCTACTGGTGCTGAATTACTAATAGGTATTAATTCTGAAACAACTTCTGACACGAGAGATCTGCAGAAGTACTGAGGTACTATTGAAACAGTGAAACATGAAGAATACCTTGTAGTGGAACTAGAAAGATTAAAACCTTTCACTACAAATTCAGCTCTCTCAGATAAAGAGACAGCAATTGGTTTGATGCATGAGATCCTGCATGTTTTGTGGCTTCTAAGAGGTAAGGGTGTGTCTAAGACAACCTGACCTGCAAGACAGAAACAACTAATTAAAATGCTTTCTCTCTCAGAGGACTAGTGTTTTAGTCAATCCTATATGGATTAACCAATAAATAATTAATTACATAAATAAAGCATGATTCTGTACACACGCATTGTACAAATATGTTTATACAAATTATAAATGTAGATGAAATAGAGAATGTGAGAGAACAAACCATTGTACACAAATGCGACAAAATGTTGCACCCTAGTATACACCCATCCTGTTCTCCAAAAAGGATCATTGGAAGCATCTAGAAGTTTTGCCAAACTGGATCCCAGATGACAGCAAAGCTGTATAAAAACACGGAACAATTATAGAGATGAAAAGGAGATCTTCATGATACAAGGATCTGCTTCAACATCTGGCATGAGCAGAAGTATACCTCCTCCCATGTGGATTTTTCTAGACGGAGGTAAATTGTCAAAATTATACAGCCTGGCCTTATGTAGCTTTCAATGTCTGTAGGAGTGCTGGATAACCAGCCGAGGACCTGGATATGCAAAACAAATTATAAAATCATAAAGTCAGCAGAATGAAACACTAAATTACATTAAAAAGAAGTAAAGTCAACACAAAATTACCTGTGATCGCAGACCAAATGGAAGATCACTCGGGTCTTTTCCGAATAGTTTGAAGACAATCCGATCCGTGCGACTCTGATATTTGGCATAAAAAAGGGTGGTAAGACATATGCCACTCAGACACACTTTACATCATCATCTTTCACATTAAAAAGAAAAGAAAAAATGCATGTTCCAGTTTAACTTCTGAAACCACTTATTACTTTAACTACAACTCTATTGATTCAAGTGCATACACACACAACAGTTTAGATATAAACAGCCCTATATGTTTAATAAAAGAGAACAACCCATCTCAACTTTTACGTCGAAGTATTAGTATTTTTATGACGCCATAACCAAGTACTTCATCTTGCAATCATTTGGGAAATAGTTGTAAAGGAAAAATTATGTACAGTTTTAGAACCTCAAGCACTGCCGTTTTACTAAACATATGGGCCTTACGATGGTGAATGATAATAAACTACAATGACTGCACACACAAAGGAAACACTAAATTATCGAGGTCATTCAATAGTATCCTGTGGACAGAGAGCCACATAACTGGAGCAATGGACTCGGCATCATACAACAATACCAAGCAAATTTATAGGAAAAGACAGGCAATTACAACATCTACCTGAGCTTCTCCACTAGAACTTGATGGTGACCGAGTAGCAGCTGAGTCTGAATTCCCACTTGTCTGAGGCGGGCTTGACTTTTGAGAATCACGCTGTATCCAAAAGGGACCTCCATGAAACTCGGTCCCTGGATTTACAGGAACATGAGAATTCCCTAGGTTCTCTAAATACTCCTGTGAATCGTCATATGTATTATTTAAATCGATCTCATTTAACTGGATCCTCCCATATTCCGGTGCAACTGATTTGGACGGAAGACTGTCTCTTGAGGAAAGTGACTTGGTAGCCTGCACACCAGAAAGAGCCTGACTTCCAAGATCACCACCAACTGAAGATATTCTGTTCAGTAACTTATCTGATGCAGGTCCTGTCGGACACTGTCCTGTAGGCCTTAAATGACCATTAAGATTAATACAATCGTCCATCTTAGAGGTTGAAACAGAAGGCCTACCGGGTTCCTTGCCATTGAAACCAATATCTGGCACCTTCTGTGCAGTCTGAACGGAAGACCCACCATTAAGTAAACCTTGAGATCCCTGCAGCAATGCAGATATGCTCCTTCCATCAACAGTACCAATATTATTGGCTATGTTCTTCAACAGATGAGAAAGCAGATCCTGATCCTTTGTTTGATCAGAACTATTAGCTGCATTTTGTAAATATCATAATACATCGAATCAAATTAGTCTGACAAATGATGCTGCAATAATGATAGAAAAGAAACAGAATGATGGCCAACATAAAAGTACACCCTTTATGCATCCTAATGTACAAAATATGAACATCCAACAAATAAAGAGTAGAAAGAGCATGGACCAATGTGCAAAAAGAGAATAACTTCAGTAACCAGAGACAATTATAAAAGAATCAGCCAAGAACCAGAATCACTCTATATCACTGTCATACATTTTTTTTTTCAAAGGACCATGAGTGTCATTTATTGACCTGTCAGTATAAATTGATCTCGAATAAGAAATTTGCAATTTTTTCAATATTGTGGTCTGTTGTTATTGATGTGGTGCCAACACATCAAAATTCTAACGTTTCATCAAAAAAGCCTCAGATGACAAACTAATACTTGTAATTCGTACCCCAAATAGGGCACCAAAGGCTATCTGGGACCCATCAACAACTACACCTTTCCCACCCAGATAACAACTAGCTGTAGATTTAGTAGAGTTATACAAATCCATTTTCCAACAACCCTCAATACAATAGTGACTGAACCTAAGAGAAAAACAGTTTAAGAACTCAGACATCAGCTAATAGAATCAAGCACTAAATCAACCATGCAACCAACTTAACATCAGTTAGTGTCACAGTAAAGCAGCAAACAATTGAATGTGCAACAATAAAAGGACTTACAGTGCAGATTGGAGAGTATTCTTAGCAAAGTAATCAATATATAACTGCTTCCTCTTTCATCATTCATGGAGCCTCCATTAACAACAGTGTCAGGATGTGTTTTTCTTCTCCTCCTATTATGGCCAGCCAAACGTCTACGACAACTTCTCTTCCCTTCATCAAACTCTTGAAGAACATGAAACCTGCCCATGAGTATCTCACAGTGATGAACAGGTATGGACCCAAAGCATAACAACAAGCTCTGTATATCATATTTATAAACTCTGTATATCATAATAAGAAACTTAAACAACCAAACTCTCTTCTTGGAGCTCAATCATTAAGGCCCCAATTCTGTATGCATATCATATTTCTAAAAGGAATCCCTATAAGTAAGGAACAAACAATTGATCTGGACAGATAATTTTTTCACTTAGGAAGAATCACCATAAATGGAACTAACCTGCTACACTGTTGACAAAACCGCTGCAAATTATTACCCACCATAGCTGTGGTTGCCTTGGAATGCATATCACAGACCTTATGCCGTCGGTGGTAATCCTTGGCATGGCTAAGATCAGCCTTGCAGTCCTCCACCTGACAAACCGCGCGGTTGGAAGTAGTCCCAACAATCTTCGTCTTCTTCCCGGTCTTTCCATCTTCTTCCAAAATTGGGTAAACCTGCCCACCAAGCTTGAGATTAAGAGACCCAGCTTCATCATTTATTTCTTCATTTTCTACAACAGCAGCCCTTCTCCTTTTCTCCAATTCTCTTTTACCTTTCTCATTCCCCGGACTAATATCATCCGAACCAGAGGAACTACTGTTGGACCAACCAGTATTGGATGGAGTTTCCGGCCCAGTCGGAAACAACTGCCTGCTCCTACAATCAGAGGGCACAGAATTCAAAGGAGTGGCAGTAAAAACATGGCCGTCCCATTTCCAATCATTCAAATCCCACTCCAAACTCTTCTTCCCAACCGCCTTCAAATCCGGCACCACCGGACCATACAAATTCCGAGGCTTGCCTCCAAAAGCCTCCATTAATCACAACTCCCCTCAAAACCCACAAACTCTTCAATGCCTATAGTCAAACTCCACCAAACAAAAAATACCCAATTGAACAACAACCAACCCCAGCTCACTGAAACCACAGATTCCACCAAACAAACTCAATCAAATCCCCCCAACAACACAACCCCACAAATTCTCTGGTAACATCCACCCCATAAATCCATTAAAGCTTATCCCATACATAGGTAACACGATACCCACAAAGCCATCAATCCCATCACAACCAAAGATCCCAACTTTACATAAAAACCAACACCAAGATCACAACTTTTCAGCAGAAATGAAAACAATTAAACAAGAGAAAGGGACCAACTTGCCGGAAGAGTGTGCTACACGGCCGAGACTGTCAGAGAAGTGAGATCGCCGGCAGAGAGAATATAGGGACCTCGAAGCAAAACAGAAGCGCACATGAATGTTAGGAACAGGTCAGTAGAGGACTCTCTCTCTCTCTGCCTGTGCTGTCTTCTATAAATTATAAATGTGGTTTCAGTGGAGAGAGAGATAGATAGATAGAAAGAGAGAGAGGTTCTTCTAGTACTAGTTTCTATTGATTAATTACAAATTCTATGACGCCTGTAGAAGCAGGGAATCTAACGCTTTCCCACGACCGCGTGTACGTCTCTCAGCTCAGCGGTAAAAGAATTCAACAAGCAAATTAAAAACAGGGTCTTTTTTTTTTTTTTTCCCCTCTCCGTGGCCCTCTCTCTCTCTGTAGCCATATCCATAGCCAACGAATCTGACGTTTTGTTTGTTCAGGATTTGATCAGAGAGAGAGTAAAAGGTCGTTACGGCGGCGTGCAAATGCCACTGACGTGTGACTCGTCTGGTTTTGTTTCTGTTTTACTGCCAGTCTTTTTGGACCAAGTTTTTAGTTTTTTTCTGGGAACAACCTCCCCTGCTCAAACCTTTGTTTTTATTTCTTCAACGAAAATGAAATATAATACTAACTAACTTCCTCAAAGAGACAAAAAGTATTACTAAGAAAAGCAAGTCCTTTGTTTTTTTGAAAGGGTTTTGAAATGCATTCAACTTTCAGGTCATCATCTCGTTCAAGTATTGGAAGGTTAAACAGGTTGATCTTATAGGGTAAAGAGTGAAAAAAAAACGTGTACCATGTACATTCATGGGAGTGATAGTAAGGTAGAGATCATTATTGTGGAGCATTGAAGTGGTGGACCTTGTTTTGTGCTTATTGGTTAGGATGTATGATTGTGATGGTTTTCTAGTGCATTTTGGTTGTGTATGTCAAATGGGAATCCGAAGAACTCGAATACTTTGACCGTAACAGTAAGAATTTTTACCATGCAAAATACAAGTTAGATTGCTTTACTTGGAGGGAGAATGCGTGAGGGATTTGAAAAACTATGACAATTAGGCAACTAATAAAGATTTGCGACTTTGCACCAAATCGCCAATTGTGTTCACGTATTGTAAATCTTAATTATTTAAGAAATTTTGAAACTTGACCGCAACTTACCATTCAAGGACTGATGATTCATGCACGGTGCTAGCTTAGCAAATAATAAGATCTACGACTTTGACAACAAGAGTAAGAATTTTAACCACGCAAACTACAATCTAGATTGTTTTACTTGAAGGATGCAGGAGGAACTTGAAAAATTATGACAATTAGACAACTAATAAAGATTTGCGACTTTGAGCCAATTGTTCATGTTCATGAATAGCAAATCCTCATTGTTCAAGAAATTTATAACTTGACCGCAACTTGCTACAGGAGGACTGATGATTTGATGCAAAGTGCTAGCTTAGCAACTTGGTGGACTCGACTAATAATTAGCTAGCTCAGCAACTTGGTGGACTCGACCAAAAATTATTGAGTTTCATCAACTTTTGTATAGGACGAAGGAAGATGATCGATATCGACAAGACCATGTCGGAGCGTAGTGCACTAGTGCTTATATAGTACGGTGGGGTTCTCCGTCCGCTCCATCTAGACCTTTGTAGTTATGATTATTGTGCTAACTTCAACTCAAGTTCTTAGAAATTTAACTGGCCGGTGTTCTGTCCTCAACAAGGGTTTGGAAAACCTCCATCTTGTGGACCATGTAGGCACTCATGCTTCCGTTGGAAAACCACCATGTGATAGGCACCTCTCAACCAACTAGTATGAGAGGTTATGAACTTGTGCGTGAATTATATGGATCTTGTTTGTTCACCTCATATGGAAATGTTTGCTTTCAAGTTCCCCTCGTATGGAAATGTTTGCTTTCAAGTTCCAACCATGATCTTCATATGGGCGTGAATAACAAATAATCGTTTAACACACGTGTCGAACCTATGTACAATACACATGTTAATAGTGAATACTCATTCGTGCAATGACACGGTAGTTAATATTTGTCTGCACTTACGCATATAATCATAATGAAATAAACTACTAAAGTCTTAAACTTATTGCAACCTAACTACAAAAGAAAAAGTAAATAATTATTGAGATAAGGAGGTGACTTGCTTGCAGTGGAAAGCACTTCATATGTCATATTTTTCGACTTCTAATGTTGTTGTGTGATTTTCTAATTTATTATTAGTACATGCCAAAATATGACTAGAACTATATTTTAGAATTTTACTTCTACCTAACCGCGCTGGATTTTGATATGGCCTTGTCCTTGTGAAATAAAGAAAGAGGCAAACACCAATAACTACAATAGTTCCTGATTTTTAACCATGCGCAAGAGCTAAAACGTTTAGCCCATGCGGTCTATTAAAAGTAACAGGCTATCAACAACTATAAGGCCCAATTATAGAAAGGGCAATACAATTTTCAACAAATTATGTCAAATGTCATGGATGCTTATTCGAACCCATTTCATTTCAGTTCACTGCCTCATTTCAATTTCAATAAGAAGGACGCTAGGGTTTGGTCGCGGCGACGAAGCAACAGAGCGAGGCTCCGTCAGGGAAGCAATAAAGTGAGACTCTAGCGGCGAAGTAACAGAGCGAGACTCCAAAGGTGAGGAAGAAAAGCAAGGCTCCGGCGGTGCCTTCTTCAAAGCTAGGGCTTGAAGGTCAATAGAGAAATTTCTAGTTATTGAGGATCAGTAGCTATAGTCTTATTTTTGTGCTTTTTTTGTTCAATTTTGTATAGGTGAGTATAGCAGCACGAAGTAGGGCCTCGATCATGACTTATTGGTCTCCCCTATGAAGAAGAAAGGGGGGTAGAAGAAGGGATGTTAGAAGTCCCCGAGAAAAAGAAGAGGAAAGTAATAAAAACTTTTAAAAACAGGAACTTTTAGAAAAGTTTACCTTGAAAAATTGCTGGAAATCTTGACATGAAAAGTTGGTCGGAAAAATATCGCCGGAAAAGTGGTCGGAAGTTGCCGGAAAAAGGTTGACCGGAGGGTTGACTGGTGTTGACCGGTCATTGACCGGAGGTGCTGACATGGCACTCTGACGCTGACTGGAAGCTGACGTTAGTGGGCCTGCTGCTGGGCTTCCGGGCTTGGTGGATCCACTTCTGCTTCTGGGCCTAGGGCTGCTTCTGGGCCTAGGGTTTCTTCTGGGTTTGGTTGACTGAAGCAGAGGAAGAGGATACAGTTCGGTGGTGCAGTGTATTCAGGCGGCCGGTTCGGGCGTTTCTAGGCCTGTTCCAGTGGTGAATTTTCCAGTTCCCGGAATCTAGGGACAAGGCTCTTCTGGTGATCGAGTATGGTTGCAGGAGGATCTGAGGGAACCTTCGAACGGGGCAGAGATATTTGCGTCATTTCTGGTGGCCGGTTTGGTGTTTTCCCTGCCGGTTCTTGTGGTGGCGCCGCCGGTTCCGGACTCCTGGAGTTGAGAGCTTCAAGGTGGGCAGCAGTGGTTTCTGGGATTCGAAGGCTACGAATTTAGGGTCTCAGGGTTAGGGCTTTGTGCTGATAACGTGTTTTAGGGAATCAGAAATTGAGAGAAATTTGCTGTGTATTCTCATTGATAATAGGGGCCTCTTTATATAGAGGATTACAATGCATAGAATCTCAATCATACAAGGAAAGTAATCATACATTGAATAGGAATCTAGATCTTTCTAATTTAACCCTATTACCACTAGGTCAAGTAACCTAGAGTTTGGGCCAAACACAAATTAGGGTTTACTTGAACAGTTGTGTGATTTTCTAATTTATTATTAGTACATGCCAAAATATGACTAGAACTATATTTTAGAATTTTACTTCTACCTAACCGCGTTGGATTTTGATATGGCCTTGTCCTTGTGAAATAAAAGAAAGAGGCAAACACCAATAACTACAATAGTTCCTGATTTTTTACCATGCACTAGAGCTAAAACGTTTAGCCCATGCGGTCTATTAAAACTAACAAGCCGTCAACCACTATAAGGCCCAATTATAGAAAGGGCAATACAATTTTCAACAAATTATGTCAAATGCCATGGATGTTGATTCGAACCCATTTCATTTCAGTTCACTGCCTCATTTCAATTTCAATAAGAAGGAAGCTAGGGTTTGGTCGCGGCGACGAAGCAACAGAGCGAGATTCCAAAGGTGAGGAAGAAAAGCAAGGCTCCGGCGGTGCCTTCTTCAAAGCTAGGGCTTGAAGGTCAATAGAGAAATTTCTAGTTACTGAGGGTCAGTAGCTATAGTCTTATTTTTGTGCTTTTTTTGTTCAATTTTGTATAGGTGAGTATAGCAGCACGAAGTAGGGCCTCGATCATGACTATAGGTTCTCTGCCTTAGTCAAATTCAATGGCTTTGCATTTAACACTTTCGAATCCTTCAGATCCTCCAGTTTCCTTCAGCCTCGTCTTGTCGCAATCTCTCCCTCAGGTAAAGGATTTTGGTTGAGAAACTTGATTATGGTCAGTTTGGTTGTGAATTCTGTTACTGTTTTTTTTAGTGTGAATTCTCTAATTTGATAGTGAAATTGAGAGTTCTGCAAATTTTTTGGTTGAAAAATTCTACAAATCCTTTCTGGATCATTTGATTTTTGCATAAATTTTTCTCTGTAAGTGGGGGTATTGAGGGTTAGTACCCTTAACCAATGGGCTTTTGAGTGAAGGTCATAAATATGAAGAAACCTGTTTTTGTTGCTTGATGCTCTTTATGAATGTTATAGTCTGTCTGTTACTGAACGACTTTTTCTTTACATAGTGAACTACTTTTTGTTGGATATGCTCCTTCACAGACAATAATTACTTTTCTCCATTTACCGCTTTCTATTCTAATTTGCAAATTCTATTGTAATCCAATTCTCTTTTGCTATATTAAATGTGATTCTAATTCTATGCTTTGTTGTTCTTTTTAGTTGCTTGCACGGCTTTCGGGTGCTATAGTTTCTTAGTTTTGACCTCTTAATCGTTGCATCTTAAGTTAGGTGAAGAGCTTGTACTCTTTTGCAATATAATTGGCAAAAAATGCTATTCAGCCTGATAGTCACAAAACTAGTGGTTGGAAATGGAATTAGGTGAAAAATATCAGTTCTCCTTAAGCTACCACTTTCCAGTACAAAAGTCATTCTTATAAGCTATAATAGTTAATTAATCCTGTTAAGTGTCAATAAACTATTGAGGATTAGTATCCTATTGAGGGTCAGTAACCCTATGTGTATTGCAACCTCATGATTGCATGAGGTATTCAACTCAAATCTATTATCAGTTTAGTTGAGCTTCCATTTTTAGACAGATTTCTTAGCTTTACTTTATGGGAGGGTCATTGCAATTATGTCTGCCTATAGGCTCTGTGGATATTTGATCTCATTAATATTGTTAGTCTTTATTTTCCGCTTGAAATTTTGGTCAATGATCTGCTGCAACTATGAGGATCTTTTTATTAGGTTTCTTGCATTTTATAAGCTATATATAATGGTATCTTAATTAAATTGAGGGTCAGTAAACTATTGAGGGTCAATAAATTATTGATGGTCAATACTCATATATTTACATTTATCATAAACACAGATTAATCACAGTGGCAAAGAGGAAGGCTGTTTCAATAGGCAAAGAGGATGTACCGATTGGAATAAAGAAGATAAGAACACAAAGACCAAATTACATACAGTATAAATGTAATCTGCATGCATTCTGGGCTACCATCAACACCCGCCCACCGAACAATGATTGGAAAAAAGGCTTGGGAGAAGCTAAAGAAGACGCCTTTTTGGAGGTTCATTAAGAATTTTTATGAAGAGGAGATCAAGAAGGACCAGGTCTGCAAATCAGATGACCTAACAAAATGTTTGTTGCAGTTTTATGATGCCAAAAATATGGTTTTCCAATTTGGAGACAGCGAGTTTAAAATCCACCAATAACTAACAAAGGCATGTTATTTGGCATACCTGGGTTCGAGGAAGCCTTAAACAAACTAGTCCCAGAGTGACTCGGTGACAACTATTAATTGATCAGAGATAAGAAATGGTATCTGCACAGAAACCTCTTGTAAAGTAGAACAATCTGTACACCATTTCCATTTTCTTTTTCTTTTTCTTATGTGTACAGTGTTCATATACCTGTTTTTTCATACATGCCTTTGATTGTTTCCCAGTCTTACAGGACATGTAATGCGTGTTGCACTTATATCATAACATCTCTCTTCAATGAAATCCAATTATTTCTTACCTTTTCCAATTCTTGTTGAAACAACTATCCAAAATCGCAAGAATCCCAAAAATTCAAACTTCTAAGCAATATAGCAAACTTCTAAGCAATATAATGTGTTATTTCTTAATGCTTATTGCAACCAAGGATTTAGGCTCTATGTCCCCTCCTTGTATTCTACAGTTTCATTAATCAAGGCTTGAGGCCAGCCGCACCAGCCCCCTTTCAAAAAAAAAAAAGCAAACTGGTTTCACATCAAAAATCAATTTCTTGCAACACCAAACTCATATTTATTTCAATTTACAAGAACAAAGTATTATAGTCTACAATTCACTTGAAAACCCTAACAAGACCCTAATTAGTGAAACTACATTCAGTCTCACAAAGCTGAGCCACAATATGGGAAGAAGCTGAACTCAGACTCCACTGTCCGATCACAAAATGACGCCATAGCACCTGCACACTATGCACCTACCCACACCAGATTCGTCGAAGAACAAAGCTATGAACAACTAAATAAATAAATAAATCAATTACACAATACACAAATTGAAACTGATCAGATTGAAGGAAACTCCTCGAATTGAAAATGTACCAATAATTGAAGCAAATGCAAAACACGAATCGAAGAAGGAAGAATCAACAAGATAGAAATCACAATTTAGCTAGACATGAGCTGTTATTTGCATTCGAATTCTCCATGAAGAAAAGCCTTTCGATTACATTCAGTTGCACAAAGTACTCAGATGTCCATTGAAATCAGAGCTTCAATGTGCTTCGGCGGCTTTAATAACGCAGTGCTTCAACCTGAGCTCTGAAAATCACTATAATTTTTTTTTTTTTTAGAATTGAACATCACTATAATTGTCAGTAGTTATAGTCATATTTGTCTAGAAGTCTACAAAAGGTTATTTTGGTAATTTATTCATTTAACAGAATCAATTTTAAAATGGAAGGAAAATGGTCGCACGGGTTTAGGCCTTGCGGATGGATCAGCTACAGTACCACAAGAGATTTAAGGAAAAACGGGTCTGTTGTTGGTAATATAAAGGTTGAGATTGTAGCTATTGGTAATTTCCTATAAAAGGAAAATGCATAGCACTTTCCCAAACAAAGGTACATTTTGATTCGTATGCTCCAAGATAAATATTCCTCTCAATCTCCAACTTAATTTCTTGCCTCTTCTAAATTATGAGGACCCCATTGAAACAAAAGGCCATTAGGTGAGATGAGGCTACTATTATGTTGAACATGAATGATGGCTTTTTGCAATTAAGAGATTGTCACCCTGCATCTGGTATTGATTTGGAAGATGAGAATAGATAACCAGATAAGAGATTTACGGTCAAGGAGCTATATAAATGTGCATGCATGTGATTGGACCTTGGGTTTATAAAACCAGTAGGAGAAGAGTAGAAGACCAAAACATGGTCTCATACATTCACACTCAGGTCAATTGGTTTGCGGAAAATAAGTATCAGGAAAAAAAAAATTTGGAATTTGATACTTTATGGTGTTTCCCCCGCTCTCAAAATTATTTTTTTGTATTTATTACTCATAACACATTATTTTATTCAATTAATTACAAAATTATTAATAACTTTCCTAATATTACCAAACATTAGAATGGAAAGTTCTTAAGAAATTCATTTCCCTTCCCACGAAAAAAAACAAAAGAATTATTTTTCAATACGTGAACCAAACGAGGCCTCAAGGATCATGATATTCAAGATCACAACCTGCTGTCTATGATCAGAATCCAAATGATAACTGTGCATATGAGGATGGATGGATGCGGTCCCAGAAATGAGACCAAATGGTTGGCAGCTCATGTGCATGTCATGGAGTATACTGGAGCTTCTTCCCAAATGTGGACCAAATGTAGGTGCTTGTCATCCAATTGATGATACTTCATAAATCTTTTGAAACAAGATTGCAAGCAATTTCTTTTACCAAATGGGCAAATGATATTCTTCCTTTTATCATTCCTGTTTTGCCATGTATTTTCACACAATGAACCTTCATTTTCTATATGATCACACCTGGCTGGCTAATTTTTTCTAGAATATCGAATCAAAACTTTGACGGTATACACAAAACAAAATCAACTACAATGCAACAAAAATGAGCTTAAATAAAACATTAAAGCAACAATCTCTAAAAGGCAAAATCACCTTGACAAAATTAAAGAATGCTCCCTAACCAACTTGGCTAACACAACCCAACTACCCAAGATAGTCAAAACCCTAACTAAAACTATAAGCCTAAATTTTGACGAGACCAAAAATTGAAGTCCCATGGTAATAAAGGTTGCGTTTAAGTAAGAAGAGAATATTGAATGAGCAGTAGATCTAGAATTAACTTGATCTCAAACAATCCAACCAATAACAAATTATCTGACATTGACGAAGTAGTGTTAGCTCAACGGTTAGAGCACCCACTACCTATGTACGAAGTTATGGGTTCGAGTCACCATGGAGGCATGAGTGAAACCCTTTGATCCTCTTTTTATAAAATAAAATAAAATAAAATAAAATTATCTAACATTCATCTAAAGTTCTAAACCCACAAAATCTAAAAGTAATTAATATGGTACAAACAGTTGGGTAACTAAACCTAAACCCTTCAATTGGCATATAGATTCAAATTTAGAGAAAATAAGAAAACGGTTTTAGGAGAAAGACTGGACTAAGGGACAAACATTCACCACAAGGGACTGAAACAAAAGCATGCTTAAAGAAAACAAAAGAAGATCGTATATCTTTCTACGTGAGTATGTTTATGTTTCCATTTTTTTTAAATGGGTAAAGTCTTTGTTGGGAGTAGGAGGAGGGGGAAGAAGATGTACTTCTTTCATCTCTTAAAGTTTTAAGAGCCCCATTGTTGAACTTGATCAATTGGCTTGACACACAAAAAAAAAAAAAAAAAAAGGTTGATCAATAGTTCTTTGTTAAGTTTTTGTAGGATCAACTGTAAACACTAACCTCAAGAATGAATTCCAATCATAAAACTATACAACCGATTCGAATATGGAGGCAAAAATGTCCACGAAGAAGATTATTGACATTCAACTTTTTAAACAAGTCAAATTCTTTTGGGAGTGGGTGAGGGTCCAAAGAAGAACCTGCTATGTCCCCAAACCTATTAGGAATCAAACGTCTTCTATTTAAAATGAAAACTCCCATCAAGTTTCAAATCTTGGTTACTTTAATTAAGAAATGCTCAATAGTTCACATGGGCCAAGATATGGTCAACATGAGGACTGTTGGAGTAGTACGCATTTCCCAAATATTTCAATTATTTTGTCATGGAGAATCTTGTCTCATTACTACTATTTTTATTATTATTATTATTATATATATATAAACTGTTCATGATTATCTTTAAACAGTTAAGTATTAAATAAGGACTGAAATCGAATTTACCTAATTAACGGATGATATTTATTGGCCCTAAATTCATTTACGACATACATATATTCTAAGATTTTTTTGCATTGAAAAGACATGAGTCGTGTTCTTTCGACTTCTTATAATCAATAAGCTTAAGGGTATATGCTTAATATCTTCAAGGACATGGAAAGAGATGGTGCTACTCATAGAAACTAGAAAGTCATTGCATTATTTTCACAAATGTTTACATCGACACTACATACCCAAAAAATAGACAGAATTTTTCCCCAAAATAAATGCTTATGCTTCTCAAATTTATAAAAAAAAAAAAAAAAAACACGTAATTTCTCTCATGTGCCCTACATTTTATGCTCTCATTATCAATCCAATTTTTGTTTTATTTATTTGGAAAATTCATAAAATAATTCACAAATGTGTTTTTTGGGCAAGATGAACTGAATATTGGGCCTTATAAGAATTCTCATTGGTTTTGGATTCACGCATTGACCCCTGGACCCCAACTGTTAGATATTTCAGAGGCAAAAGACTCTGTCGGATTTGGCAAGGGCATATCGGTCATTTTAGCTAAAGCTTAGCGGCTTAGCCTTTACGTTCTTGACCCGTTACGGGTAACGACAAATGTCTCCACCGCATTTTTTTGTTTTTTGTTTTTCTGGTCGTACGAAAAAAGAAAAGAAAAGAGAAAAGATTTAAAAAGGGTCATTATTTTAATAAAAAAGAAACGTAAAAGCGAGACGAGTCGTGTCGTCGTCGTCGCGTAAAGTTATCAGCAACAGAAAGGTCCCATTTTTTTTAGGCGAGGATGAGGATGAAGATGAGGAGGAGGATATATATCTTCCACATCAACATCACACAATCGTTTTCATGTGTTGAAAATAATTTAAGGATTTAGTTCTTGTGGATTTAGATGCATCGCCCAATGATGTTACAAAAGGTGCTTTCAGTTTTTTCTTATATTAGAATTTGGAACAATGAATAAGTTCCCACTTGTTAGCAAAGACTAGGTCCAAGTTATAGATACTAAAAGATTATGTCTTTTCGACTGGGAAGAAAAGATTATGTGTCACTGAAAGCCCAAGTTCCCAACAAGTCTCAAAAGCACAAAGCCCAACTCACTAGGCCTAGTTCTACACCGCAAGGCCCAAATCTTAGCCTAACACCTTTACCACTAACTTTACTCCGTTGAGTCCAGTCCACCTCTCATTCTCAGCCCACATTAATGGACCCAATTTTTTCAAGCCTGGGTTTTCTTGGCTGTACATTATTTTTTCGTTAGGGCAAGTGGAAATCTGAATTTAGGATCTCATTTACTATTGTTGCTAGACTAATTTGGTCTCAATTGGATTACATATTTTTTTTCACCTAATTATTAGTTTAGTGGTTTTTTTTTTTGGGTTACATTGGAGGGAATAAAACATAGTATATTTTAAAATGATATAAAGAGAAAATATTTATATACTGAAAGGTCTCGAGCGTGTTGTGAAAGTTTAATTCAGTTCTAAAATGGTATCGAAATGATTGCATGAACTTATGTTAAAAGTCATACGAAAGACAGAGCATAGTAAAATTTCTCTCTTTAAATTTTTCTTAGTTGATGCCTGCAATAGACACACACATTGTAATTTGATGAAGAGCAAATTGAGACCTCCACAAGTCCGAGGCTCAAATTTTCAACGAGCAGGATGATCTTTTCCTATCTGAAAATTATTTCCATACACACTTGGGAAAAACCAGAGGTGCAAATAAAAATGTAATGCAAACCAAGGACATAAAAACTTGAAGAGGGTTTGTTGGATCTGGAATGAAGTTAAAATGCAAATTATGAGAGAAAAGAGAAGGGGGGTGAAATTTGCACACCCCCTTTTACATTTTGCACACCCTTTCTAATATTTTAATATTTTATGATGTTCTCTTATGTTTGTTTCTTATATTACCCTTCTGCTCCAAGCACTCAGTGCCCGACTTTGCTTCTCTCCTCTTTGAATCAGCTCTACTGCAAGGTCATCGTTTATCTCAACTCATTGACCTCCATTGACGACTCCGATTTCACCGGAAAAAAGCCCAACGAAATCGTCCTCTAGCTCGACCCCGACCAGACCATCGAAGACGACTTTCTCGGGGCCAAGGTCAGGTGGCAAAGCGAAGTAAGTAAGGGTTCTAATAACTACTAGAATTTGGTGTTGAAGGTTCGGAAAGCCGATAAGCGGCGGATTCTGCGGCCGTATTTGCAGCACATCCACGTCGTCGCAGAAGAGCAGGACCAGCGGAAGCGAGATTTGCTGCTGTACATGAACGTAGATGACTCCGCCACGGCCGACGACGACTTCCGCAACGCGCGGTGGAGGACCGCGCCGTTCACGCACCCATCTACGCTGGAGACGATTGCCATGGAAGCTGATCTCAAATCGAAGATCAAGTCCGATTTGGAGTCGTTTCTCAAAGCCAAGCAGTACTACAACCGACTCGGCCGCTTATGGAACCGAAGCTTCTTGCTTTACGGCCCCTCCGGCACTGGGAAATCCAGCTTTATCGCCACCATGGCCAATTTCCTCGGCTACGACGTCTACGATCTCGACCTCTCTAGGGTTAAAGACGATTCGGAGTTGAAGATGCTTCTTTTACAGACCACGAGCAAGTCGGTGATCCTCATCGAGGACCTGGATCGGTTCTTCGCCGAGAAATCGACGGCGGTCAGCTTCTCCGGCATATCCAACTTCATGGACGGCTTGCTCAACTCGTGCTACGCGCCGAAGAGAGAGTCATGGTGTTCATGATGAACTCAAAGGACCAAGTCGACCCGAATTTCCTCAGACTGGGTCAAATCGACGTCCACATCCATTTTCCGTTGTGTGATTTCACGGCGTTTCGGAACCTTGGGATGAGCTATTTGGGGGTGAAGGAGCACAACCATGATGCTCGATCAAGCTGTAGCCAACATAAAATTGCTCGGGATCAAATCAATTTTAACTGACACAGTAATTGCATGATCCAGTTTCTGAATTGGGAGACTCGGTAGGAAAAGTGAAGGAGAAGGAGGAGGTAGAACCTGTTTGCGTCGGAAATCGCGATCGAAGACCTTGAACCGGGAGCTTTGAACTGCGTCAGAGTGGCTGTCCGTACAAAAAGTGGTGGAGAAGGAGATCGAGTGTGGGGATGATTCTATGGTTGTGGTGCATTTCAAATGTTTTAATGGTTTTAATGGTTGAGTCTTTGGGTGTTGGGTGTGATGTAAAGATTGAGTCTTTGGTAATGGTGGGTTGGTTTTAAAGGTTGAGTCTGTTAATGGTGGGTTTTTTTCAGAGGAGGAAGAAAAAAGAAGAAGAAGAGAGAAGAAGAGAGGAGAGAAGCAAAGTTAGGCACTGAGTGCTTGGAGAAGAAGGGTATTATGAAAAACAAACATAAGAGAACATCAGAAAATATTAAAATATTAGAAAGGGTGTGCAGAATGGAAAAGGGGGTGTGCAAATTTCACCCCCCAAAGAGAAATAAGCAATGGAAACAGGGACACCCTTGCAACTCAAAGTTCCATTGAAAACCATTCAATATGATGGTGACTAAAGAACAACCCTAGTAGGGTTGTAGGTATTTTTCCTTGCAAATAGGGGGTCACATGTGCATATTAAGAGACAGAGGCCATTGACATGAGCAGAGAGTTTAAGAAAGGAATGATTGCTTAGCTTTCCATAATTGGATCATTAAATATTATTAGTACATAGTACCTAAATTCGGAGTTGTTATACATCATAATATATAGTAAGGGATTTTGTCCATTTACCCCATTTCTAGGGATTTTTTTCCCACTTACCCCACTAAGTTTTTTTAATTCCCTCTTACCCAATACACTCTAAGGGAGTCTTCCCTAATACCCCATTAAGATTTTTTTTTTGTTTTTATTATTTTTTTAATACCATTTTACCCTCACCTTTGTTACTTAGAGAGAGAGAGAGAGAGAGAGAGAGAGAGAGAGAGTGGAAGAGAGAGAAACCATAGGGGACTTCGCCGGAGTCCGGTCACCGGCCGCCGGATTCCGGCGACAACTTCGCCGGAATCCGGCCAATTTTCGCCGGAATCCGGTCACCGGCCGCCGGATTCCGATCACCGGCTACCACCCACCGGAAAGTTTTTTTGCCCCCAATAGACGTCTATTGCCCCATAATAGACGTTTATTGCCCCCCAATAGACGACTATCAGCCATGTATTGCCCCCCAATAGACGACTATCAGCCATGTATTGCCCCCCAATAGACGTCTATTGCCCCCCAATAAAGGGGCAATAGACGACTATCAACCATGTATTGCCTCCCAATAGACGTCTATTAACCATGTATTGCCCTCCCAATAGACGACTATCAGCCATGTATTGCCTCCCAATAGACGTCTATTAACCATGTATTGCCCTCCCAATAGACGACTATCAGCCATGTATTGCCCCCAATAGACGTCTATCAGCCATGTATTGCCCCCCAATAGACGTCTACTATCCCCCAATAAGACTTTCAGTTGCTAGAATGAGAACTAATCTCTTTAAATTTAGACAAATAAAACTTTGATTATAGGAAAAAAACAAGGAGATTACATCAATTCAAAACGTCTATTGCCCCAATAGAACCTCTTTTTTTTCATTTTTCTTTCATTTTGGTCTTCTGCCCCATTTTATCTATAAAAAAAAAAAATAGTTTGGGCACCCAGAGAAAAGCTCTGGGCACCAAATCGTTGTTATCCTCCACCAATTTCCCGTCTACCAGCAGCCCGGCCGCCACCTCGAAGAGGGATGAGAGAGAAAGTGCAGATCGGAGAGGGATGACCGGTCTCCGCTTCCTGCTGCCTGGATGAGTCGAAGGCTAGGTCCAAGCAACCGGTGACGGCTTCGTGCCAGAGAGAGAGAGAGAGAGGTGCCGGCGACAGAGTCGTCCTTCGACCCAGACCTAGAACCGGCGCCGACGATCGAGGCTTTGACCGCCGGAGCTCCATAGCACCAAGCTCGATCTTGACCGCGAGGGCGAGGTGTTTGATTTGCAACACGGTGTTCGACAGATTCAGCTAGAAGATAGAGCTTGGGTGTCCTGAGCAATTGCTTGGGTGTGAAGAGCAGTCTGAGCAATTGCCGGAGTTCGTCATGTCGTTTGCGATCGATGTTGTGCCGGAGGTGGATACCGGAGGGAGAGGGAGGGAGAGAGAAAGAGAGAGAGAGAGACCGGAGGTGGAGATCCAGGGGAGAGAGAGAGAGAGAGAGAGAGAGAGAGAGAGAGAGAGAGAGAGAGAGAGAGAGAGAGAGAGAGAGAGATGAAAAAGTGGCAGAAGCTTGTAATTCTTTAATTAAGTTATGGGCAAAATAGTCATTTTCCTTAAAATTGGGTTAGTGGGAATGAAAAACTGTTGCTGGGGTAAGTGGGAAAAGTTTTGCTCATTTTGGTGCTTTTGGGCAAGGACCCATATAGTAATCTCAGACAAGTTGGAGTTTATACCATAAGCCAACCACTTCCAGCAAATAAACACCTTTTTTCCACTATGTTGTTCTGTTGTTATCAAAGTTAATGACTTCTCTTCTTGGAAAATTTTGCACTAAATATCCGGTTTGCAACTTATTAGGTAAGACTAATCTTATCCGTCAGTATACCCGTAAAATTACACAAAGTACTATAATTAATTTTTACGATTACTAATGAGTGAGTCTTTATTACCGAATAATGTGTATCTTAGTATATAACTCGTCGTAGAAAAAATAAACAAATTTTCTTTTGTTGCAAAGGAAAAATGTGTTTTTAACAGGAAAAAAAGAAAGTACAGAAAATGGTTTTGACAGTTAGCAAATTGGTTAAAGATGAAGGAGATTTTATTACAAACAAGTAAAAAAAAAAAAAATGCAAATATCTCATGGCTGACTCGTGCCCTTTACATATTAGTCAATGAAAAGAGCCAGAACGCTTTCTTCCTATGTGCATGCCTTCTGCTGTTAACTGCCGACTCAGGCCCTTCTTCTTCTGCGAAACTATAGCCGGCTTCACTTTTCTCACTTCAATCCAACACTCTTAGTGAAAACCCAATTCCCAAAACCATCTGAGCACACCAAAGGTGGGATCTTTCTTCTTTTTGAATACTGTTCTCTCTGTTTGTTTTGCATAAAGACCCTGACAGTTTTTTTTTTTTTTTGCTGTTTATCATGTTTTCTGAGTTTGTATTTGGATGCACCTTTTGCAATTGTGACTTGTTTTACTTATTGATCGTTTTGTATATGTTTGTTGTTGAGGGAAGAGAAGCATGGAGGAATCAAAAGTGTTGAATTTTGTGTTGTGTGGTTGGTTTATGAAAATGTGTGAGAATTCTGAATTCCAAACTTTGATCAAGTATTGAACTTGTTGATGGATTTGAGTTTTAGATGAAGATTTTCTTTCTCATTGTTTTGGGTCATTGGCAAGTGCTTCCTGTATTGCTGTATGACATGTATAGATAACGGAAGAAACTCGGTCAAGTTTCAATGTTTTGATAAGGGGATTGGAACTAAGTTTCATGTTTTTGCATAAACTGGAAATCATTGCAAATGACTTTGCTTCTAGTCAAAGCTTCGTGATTTGATTGAGAATTTAGACTCTTATCACATTGACTTTGTACATGACCCTTTTTAGAATGTTATCATGCACTATTTATTTATGCAAGTGCTAATAATTGATCTTCAAGTGCTTTTTCAGGAGATAATATCATGGGCTGCTTCAGTTGTTGTGTACAAGATGATACCGATACAGCTGCGGATCATGGACCATATGTACCGCATGGCTCAGCAGGTAATTGTTAATCTCGAGGGTTTTATATGAGGGGGGTGGCGGGTGTTGGTTGGGAAGCCACTCCTTCACATTACATTTGCTTGAGAGTTGAGAAATTATTTTAGTAAATTTGCAAACTTCTGATCACTAGTGCATTGGAAGTAATTGCACTTGTTTCCCATTCGTTTTGGGTATTTTTGTGGCTTCTTATTTAATTGATATAAAACTACATGATTATACTCAAGGCAATGGCTACCATCCCAGAGAAGCTGCGCAGAGGGATACTCAGATTGTAAATATACAACCAATTGCTGTTGCTGCCATTCCAGTAGATGAATTGAAAGATCTGACTGATAATTTTGGCACAAAGGCCTTAATTGGTGAGGGTTCATATGGAAGAGTATATTATGGTGTTCTTAAGAGTGGGCCTGCTGCTGCTATTAAGAAGCTAGATGCCAGTAAACAACCGCACCAAGAATTTTTGTCACAGGTTAGTTCTATGTATCGCAAGGCTTCTTGTTTGGTATTTGGATATGTTATGCAATTTATTTTTTTAAAGCTTGGAGCGTAACTTTACAGGTCTCCATGGTTTCAAGACTAAAACATGAAAATGTCGTTGAACTTGTTGGTTATTGTATTGATGGCCCTCTGCGTCTCCTTGCCTATGAGTATGCTCCTAATGGGTCTCTTCATGATATTCTTCATGGTAAGTGATGTAGCCCCATTTTTATGCTTTTCGAATTTCATGTATGGTCAACCACTGTTTTCTCTTGCTTGAATACATGTATACCTCCATAAATCATTAAATTTGAAAGGACCACATGATTCATTTTTCTGACGTTGACTAAAATTTCATGTTTGCTGAGATATTTATGTTTTGAAAATTCTGATTGATTTTATTAAGTTGAAGTTTTAAACTCTCCGTTCCTGATAGCAGTCATGTACAATAAAGCCTAGTGCTTTTAGTTTGAGCACAAGTGCTTTCAGCCTCTAGTTTTTTGCATGTCCTATAAACTAGACTCTACTAAACTAGTTGTCAGGCCTCTGAAGAAAATAGCACTTTTCTCTTCTGACAAGTTGATTGTATGATAGCTTAATTGTCCTATGTAATAATAAAACTTTGTTGCTTAATATGGGCCTTCAGGACGGAAAGGTGTCAAGGGGTCAGTTCCAGGTCCAGTTCTGTCATGGACGCAAAGGGTTAAAATCGCAGTTGGGGCAGCAAGAGGACTTGAATATTTACATGAAAAGGCTCAGCCCCATATAATCCATCGTGATATTAAGTCCTGCAATATATTGCTTTTTGAAGATGACGTTGCAAAGATTGCTGATTTTGATCTGTCAAATCAAGCCCCTGATATGGCAGCTCGTCTTCATTCCACTCGTGTTCTTGGGACATTTGGTTATCATGCTCCAGAGTAAGTTATTCCTTGATGTGCTGATGAAATCACCTTAGTATACTCATAGTTATGATGTGGCATATTCTCTCTCTTGCAATTGCCATTTGGTAGCAGACACCTCAAAACAAATTTAAACTGCGCATAATTCTTTTATACCATTTTGAATGCTTGGCAGGTATGCAATGACTGGACAGCTGAGTTCAAAAAGTGATGTCTACAGCTTTGGTGTTGTCTTGCTTGAACTCTTGACCGGCCGTAAGCCTGTCGATCATACATTGCCACGTGGCCAACAGAGCCTTGTGACTTGGGTACTAATTTCATTCTATTTCTTGTTTACTGTCATTCATGCTTGGCCCTTGCATCTTTCATTTGAGCTGATTTTATGACCTTGATTTTATTAGGCTACACCTAAACTGAGTGAGGATAAGGTGAAGCAGTGCGCTGATGCTAGACTCAATGGTGACTACCCTCCCAAGGCAGTTGCAAAGGTAATGGGGAACGCATTGAAATTTATTTTATCAACAGTGGCATGAATACACAAACACATGCTTAAATACACATGATTTGTTATGTTCAGATCTATAATAACGTATGATGAAAATTAGTAACTCATGGTGTACTGATTGCTTTTTGTTTGTATATGTTTGAACCAGTTGGCTGCTGTTGCTGCCTTGTGTGTCCAATATGAAGCTGATTTTCGGCCAAACATGAGCATTGTGGTCAAGGCTCTACAGCCTCTATTGAATGCTCGGTCTGGTCCTGCCCATTGAAACAAGAAACCTGTGAATTCCCCAACTTATCAATCTTTGTTGCGGACAATATTTGTTGCCAGTTTTAACATAGTTCTGTAGAGATCATGTACTATCATATTATTCCTTTTAGACTTTTAGTTATCAAAGCCTTTAACATTGTAATTCACATTGATTCGGCTACAGGTTTGGAATTGCTTATTGGACAGCGTTGTACTTGACCATACTAAGTTGTCTATTTAGTCTGTTGAGTCGGCTTGTAAATTGTTAATTTGATGGCCATAGAAGTTGTACAGATTCTGAAACAGATGATCATTTAATAGCAGAACATAGTATTGCGAGTCTGTGACCATTTAAACAGAAATCCTTTATATTGAGATTGTGAAGTAGTTCAGGTCAATAAAGCTCTTCCCCTGTGACCTTTTAAACAGGAATCCTTTATATTGAGATTGTGAGGTAGTTCCAGTCATGGATCTGAATTAGAGGCCTTCCCGTGCTCAACATGAATATAAGTCACATGATCTGCAACCTCAGCCTTCAAATCCAGATCTCATGCAACCCTCATATGAAGTTAGCATGTGCCATGGCATTTTGTTTTTTTTTTCTTTGACAAAATTCAGCATTTTTTTTTTTTTTTTTTTGAGAAGCAACTTGGTAGATTGTCAACAATATGTAATTTTTGTCTCGAAATCTTTTCCTTCAACAAAGGGCAAAACATACAAACATCTCATGAACTACAATAAACAAAGAAAAATCCGAACTGTACACCCCGAGTAGCCAAGATGTCCCATTCTAATGCCCACTCGATACACAATCATCATCTCTCCAATATCTATAAGTAGGTTTATATATTTAAAAGAAAAGAAAAAAAAATCCTCTTTCTGATTCATTTCCTTCATCTCTCTGGCAGGTCCAAGAATATGAAAGCTCGACAAGAATGTAACATGTTCGCTTGTATTCCCCTCTGATTTATCATTGATTTGTCCAATTGCCTATGTTCGATTGTTCCTTCTGTTGTTGGTCCTTGTATCTGGATTGTCACTCCTATCTGTATCAGAATTGTCTTTCTGAGACTCGCCCTCCACATTGCCTGCTTGACTTTTTCGGCGTCTTCGATCCTACCAAGTCACAGTAGATAAATCAACTTATGAACTCTTCTAGTAGAGGTGGCATTAGAAGTATAAAGATTGAAACTTGGTATGAAAAGGCAAAAACCCCACGACTCTAAATAAAAATGTTTCACAAATGGAAGAAAGGTCTACTCAGCATTTCCATGGTAGAAACTCAGGAACATGGCAAATAATCAGGCACTCTTTGTTTATTTAAAAAAAGATTTCACAAACATACCTCTCGAAGTACAGGATATTCCTCAGATTCAAGCATGCGAACAACTTGACCCATCTTTGGTCTTTTATCAGAATCAGGATCTACACACCTCAACGCAGTCAAGAGGGCTCGTTTAAGGGCACTTGTCGATGGTCTGGTCTCAATGTTTGGATCCACCACCTCCTCTGAACGCCGACTTCCGACCATCATCTTGAGCCAGTCTACCAAATTTACCTGCACGAACCACCCAATGAGTTTCAGAATAACTGTGACTGGTGACTAAAACATAACAGACTAAAGTGCATTAATTTTATAATATCAAAGCTCTCACTTTCACGTCCCTAAAAAAAAAAGTTTTCACTTGAAAAAGTAACATTTATTGCACACCTCTTGTGCTTGCCGACCATAGTCCACTGGGTCTCTTCCAGTAATTGCTTCCAAAATCACAACGCCAAAGCTATAAACATCACTCTTCTCGTTTAAAAGGCCAGAATTGGCATATTCGGGTGCTACATATCTGAAATAAAATAAAGGAACATATGAGAAAGGCTTCATGCCTCTAAACTTATGGCATATAATTCTACCAATACAAAAAAATCTTCAAACAAATATTGCAAGTAGTTGGCCTATAAAGAATTACTAACCCAAAGGTTCCCATAACTCTAGTCGTAATATGGCTCTTTCCAGCCATTAGCATCTTTGCCAGACCAAAGTCAGATATTTTAGCATTGAAGTCATCATCAAGCAAGATATTACTCGACTTGATATCTCGATGCACTACTTTTGGCTCGATGGCCTCATGCAAATAAGCCAGCCTGCAACACGAACTGAGTGAGATGGAGATGCTTGACAAAGGCAAAACATTTTTTTGATGAGAAACAAAGACAACCAAATCAAAGTAAGGGACATGCAGACTTACGCTTTAGCAGTGCCAAGGAGCACTTTCATGCGCGCCTCCCATGTTAGATATCCATGATGTCGCATAGCTCCATGAAGCCATTGCTCCAGATTTCCATTGTTGACATACTCATAAACCAGCATCCTGAAATAGCACGGGTTTAATTTGTTACCAGGGTTGACCCCAAAGCCATAACGTCTGAAAACGTAAGAACTAGGCCACTTCTCTCTCTTTCGGCTCCCTCTCTCAAATTGAATTTTCATACGTAGGTGTTATTGAACATGCATATCAGTTTGAATTCATTATATAGATATATGAACAAAAATACCTATAAATATGTCATACATGATACTACAGTGAATATTATGATAATAAAATTGAAGGGTACGGTACCTATGGGTGCCTTCGATGCAGTATCCTAGAAGACGAACCAAGTTTTTGTGTCGTACATGCCCAATAGCCTCGACTTCCACTCTAAATTCCTTCTCTGCTTGTCCTCTGTGAGATGAGTTAATATAAAATATGTTATGACCAAAAACCACAAACCTATAATAAAAGGCAAAAATATATAGAATAGAAAGATATGGAGCTACTGAAACAAGAATCTTACAGGTTGTTGAGTAGCTTCTTCACAGCCACAGGAGTTCCATTAATCAGATTACCGCGATAAACAACTCCATATCCACCCTCACCAATGACATTTTCCTTTGAAAACCGGCTTGTTGCAAATTCAAGATCCCGTAATGTAAACCAGTGACCCCAACCAAGGTGAGAGAATTCCGGTAGACCACTAAGAGGTGAAGGGGCAGTTATAGGATGTGAAGATGGCTTCTGTGTATAAGCTGACCCTGCACCACCCTCGTCTCCAGATTGAGAGCCAACATTTTCCTTCTCTGCATTATTAAATGAGCCTGATCGACTGCTACTATCTCCATTTTTATGAATCAAAACTTTCTCTGATTCTCTGTCACTGAATTTCTCATTAAGAGTCAGGAGAGAACCACGGGGCATATGGTTATTTGCTGAAGCTTGATCAACCCTAATCTCTTTAATTTCCCTTGAAACATTTGGAATTTGGTTAAGAGGAAGCATGCCATTTGACTTTCTGGATTTCTTTCGTGAAGTAAGACAAATTGATAGCACCAGTAGAATCGTCACAATAAAAACTCCCACAAGGATCCCTGTTAATACCCAAACTTTTAAGCCAAAAACAAATGTCTTCTTGGCTAATTCAGTATTAAGATCGGATGCCATTTCTTCACTGATAAAAAGATCCCTGCAAAGATCAAAGCAAAACAGATAAGAAACTCCCGATCTTGTACAGCCAAAGATCCAACTTATTCATGTTTAGCATTTTGTTCACGAATCTCTTTTTGGTTCACATTGAGACAAGCCTGAGTTCTACATAGTAATGCCATCAATTTCGTCCTTATAAACATAAATATGCACATTCAGAAATCAAAGCTTAAGTACAACAAAGAAAGCAGAAGGAAATAGTGAGGTACTGAAACCATCAAACAATATGCAGAGCAGGAGAGAAACAAAGCGATACCTCAGAGAGAGCAGAAACCAGATTGATTAGGCAAACAGACTAAAGCACGGTACAAAATCTCCCAAAGACAACCCGGATGAAAATTGGCACACAGTAAAGCACAAACCAAAGGAACAGGGTGAAGAAAAAATGCTTGAAGTCTTCTCCTTTCAGCCCGCTTTCAGACTATGAAAACATACTACCAGCATAACTAACTAGTACAATCTTTGTAATCATTTCACACTAGCCAATATACATACAACCGCTAAAGACTAAAACTTTGATAATTTTCTTCCAAACTAAACCAACATTGCAGAAAATTACTACCCTTAACAACCCTCATTGGCTTAGCTCAGTCAAGTTCTACATTACCATAAAAAAGTCTAAATGTGATGAGATTTTCAAAATCTATGCTAGACAACAACAACAACAACAGTAAAAAGTTTCAGATTTTCACTTCCTTTTATCTTCCTAATGGAGAAGAAAAAAGTATCCAACAGTTACAAGAATTAACCATGTATACAAAAAGCTCCAGACACTGAAAACTTTCTGAATTAATACCTTTCCTTAAATTGAAAATGAAAGCCCTCTTCAGCCTCCTCCGCAGGTAAGAACCAAAATCAAACCCCTAGATCTCGTTCACTGAAAGACCCAACTTGGAAATGAGGCTATTCCCACACACCCAAATCAACCCCATTGCCAAAATCCTCCCAAAAGAAAAATGTGATATCTTGGGGTTAGCTTTCTGGGTTTTCCCAATTGGGCAAATGGGTACCTGTACCAAAGCTCAGACAGACCTCTGTTATTGGAAAACTCCAAGCAAAGAGTCACAAACACAAAGCAAGCCTAATGTATGTGTGTTTGTGCAGTCCAAGGAGAATGGAGGAGAGGGAGGCACATGGAGTTCTGGGAGGAGCAAATGGAGGTGGTGGGGTTAATAAGAAGGGGTGGAGTTGTCAGTGGTAGGTATTGAGGAGGAGAGAGGCAGTGCATTCCCTCACATACAGTAAAACTGAAGCATGAGAAAAATTGAAGCTTTCTTTCTCTCCTTGCTGTTTCTTCAAATTTCTGTCTTTTAATTTTGTGTGAATTTCTTTTCTTAATTCACTATAGGGATGTCTAAATGTGCTTTGAGGGGGACAGATAATCAGAAAATCACAACAATACTATACTTAAAAAATGGGGACCCTGTTCTGTTTGGGTTTTGTTAGTCAAACGTCTAATTTTGATTAATAAAAAATAAAAGTGATTACTGACTATGATTACAGGGGGGACAAGTAATCAGTGTGCTCTTGAAGAAATGGTAAGCTCAACATTTGTGGTTTAAAAAGGTTGAAAGGTCAAATGAAGAGACAGGACAGCAAATTAACCAAAGCAAAACAAACCAATCCTATGCCCTCATAATGAGAATTTACACATTTTCATGAAAATGTGAAATTCCACTCAAGAGTTTTGTGAATTTCTATTTTCATTTGTTTATTGAGGTTGGGATATCCAAGTTTTAGTAGGTTGGAACAGTCAAGGAAACAGACTGGACCCCAAACCAATTTTTATAGGATAGAATATATCAAATCAACCCCTAGTTCATCTTCTAGATTATATAATAATTTGAACTCAAAAGGAAAATGTAATCTACTGTATGGGCATCAATGAAGACCACACCACCCACTTCTTTGGAGGTATTTCTCCATTTGGAGAATCTTACTTAACTGAAGTTATGTGTTCAGAAGTAGATCTTTAACGGCAAAAACAAAACTCCGTGATTGAAGGCATTGTTATTCACATTCTCATCTTATGATCTACCATATGCACTATACGGATTAGATTCTAGAATGTGAAAGAGTCCGATAATATAATAAAAGAGTACGTTTGATAACAAATCCAGATTTAGGAGTGCTTCATATATCACATAAAATAGAGACTACATTACATCACAGGTCTTGCTGTTCCGCTATGGTGTTCAGACTTCAGACTATTATTATTATCAGCTCTCCTTGCTATCCAGTCGTACTGCATGACTTCACATGCTACTCATGTTGACCATTTATTGTTTTGTTGAACTTAACCTATATATGCTGCAATCTTGATTCTTGAGGGCTCAAACCCACCCATATCATCTATTGCAATGCTTCATAATGAAAGAGACCTCATGCCTAAAATTTACTGGCTGCAGTTGAGTCTGTATTAATTAGTCTCTGTTTGTGCGTATATGTATCATGATGAAGGTATGGAAGTACCAATCATTATAATTGGCAATTCTTGTCATAAAAGGAGCTATTGAAAAATCAAAACTGAATTACCAAGAGTACATTACCCCCTTAGAGTTTATTAATTTTTTTTTTTGAACGCGTGGGGTGTCAGTCCATTAATAGTAAAGTAAACTGAATTACCAAGAGTTCATTACCCCCTTAGAGTTTATTAATTTTTTTTTTTTGAACGCGTGGGGTGTCAATTCATTAATAGTAAAGTAGGAAACATTACAAGTATGACTCACCCGAACTCCGGGCAACGACAGAAGAGAGCCATGAATGAATAATCTAAGGCCCTAGACTACACAAACATAATGTAACCATGAGATGAAGCTCAAATGCTGCAGAAAAATCCGACACTACTAGGAAGACCTCCAACAAACATCAAGAAGTCATCCCAATTTATTCATGTTCCCAAAAACACCCTACTCTAGGGCACTCTTGAGAGTGCTTTCCTTCGGCTCAGGAGCATTGCTGGAGGACGGTATCACCTTCACATTTCGTTTTGGAGCTACTTCAAGGAGTGCTTCCATTCAACCTTCTCCAAAAGAAGGAAAGAGTTCAATTGCCTTGAAAGTTCTCTTCCGCCGAGGTTTGGATGCCTCAGTTATCAGCTTCCTGGGCTGCAAACTAGCAGGTTTAGGGTTGTTCTTCCGACCCGGGGGGCGCCCAACCTTTGCCTTCTTAGCAGGGGACACCAAAATGATGCCATTGGTATTCTTCAGAGCTAGCTCCGGCTCAAAATCCAACACAACCGAAGCAGTTGGAGGGGGCACAACACTGGTTCTCTTACGCTTTGAATATTGTACCAAAGCCACCGCTGCAGGTCGTTTCTTTCCTGTAATTGGATTATTGGCCTGAACATCAACCTGCATGGACTTCATGCTAGGCACAATTACTGGAGCTGGAAGTTTGGCCAACTGTGCAGCGAAAGCCGATCCGGAAATACCCGGAATATGAAGTGATCTGGGCATAGCAGCGAACAAATTCGGTGCTGGAGATTACCCCCTGAGAGTTTATTAATTTTTAATATAACACTCTCAAGTTTTACTAATCATAAATAAATAAAACTCAGAGATTTCAAAATTGTTGCACAATACTTTCCAATGTAATTGTGATCCACTTTTTAGCCTCAACTTAGGCTCTGTTTGGTTTGTGGAAAGGAAATGAATCACTTTCCTTTCCATTGGGAAAGTGGATCCTGGGTGGGTTGGGGGGAATCATTTTCCACCTCTTTTTCCTTTCCACTAGGAAGCATTTTCTCTTCCATTGTCACTCCCAAACACAGGAAAGGACATTCCTTTCCCAATGCCCAAAATCTGTGAAACAAACACAGCCTTAGTGTTTGTTTTCACCTTCATCGAGTACGAAAACCATAACTTTTTTATTTCAATCATTTATTTGTAATAATTTAACTACTAAATTAATTTGTTCTAAATGTAAAATTACTCGTATAATTTTTAAATTTCAAGAAATACGTGAAACTCTGATATATATCAAGTAATGTCTTTTTAACTAACCCAAAAGAAAACCGTTTACTTTCTATTCAATTCCAGAGGATTCTACTGAGTATATTGCCATACTTCTTGTCTTGTTGCATATACACTTTCCATTATTCCCATATGTTTTGCATTTTAGTTCTTTGAGCATTCCTGAAGTCTAAAAAGTAAGACAACAGTGATTTGGAAGATTAACCTTTGGTCTTAAACACTACTTTTTGGCCTTAAACCACTTTGAAAAGTTGGAAAGGTGTGATTAGTCATCCAAGCATGGAATATAACCAATTAAACCAAAGCCAATGTGATTACCATCATTAAACACCCCACCACAAATCTCTTGTGGGAAAAAACAATAACCAAAACCCTTTTCCATCATTTTGAGTGTGAATTAAGCCAACAGCATAAACCTTTTTCTTTTTCTTCATATATAACAAGTTTCTTGGTCTTGGTCACGGATATGAAATGCAAAGTATGGCATAAAGTAGATACTGGATACTGAGAAATTAAGCAAATATAGCATTTTGATTCAAACTCAAGCTTATTTTGGAATGATAGTTACAATATATAATCAAATTCTGTTTACAAATATGATCAGAAAATTTCATTATCAACTAAAAACGACTAAACCTGAAAGAAGCTCTCACCTAATACCGACATAATCTCATTGATCGACTCAACTGTTCTATATTATCAAACTGAGCTTCAAATGACTGGACAAAGTCTCTTTTAATAGGGTTTATAGCAAAGAAAGATAAACCCTAGTAGTTCTTCCCCACACGCAAATATAATTTGCCGACTTTATTTCTCTTTATGCTTTTCATCCACATCAATCAAAAGTCAGTAACGCTTAGTTGAGCAAAGTAACAAATATATTTACCATAAAATGGTGGAGCTTAGAGCAGAGTGTCGGTCATGGGTTTCAATTTTCACAATAAGACCATACCCTTTGAAAGTCCTAAAGTACTATAAACAACTAGAATTTAATGGCATTTCTAACATAAAGTGAAACCTACAATTTACTGTAGTAAATTACTGGGGCAAATTTGGGATTGAACTGCTTGTAAAAAGAGTGGCTCGGTGTAATGTGAAGACCCGAGCTGCAATATGAGAAAACAATAAACTCTTATTCACCGTTCGTATAAGAGATAATATAAGAGTTTTTGATATATTTGAGAGCATACAATATGTGATGAAATATGTAATGTCCTGAGTTTGCAATTGATTAAAAACACCTTATGCAAGCTGTTGATACACAGTTTCTATTTGTACTACGAGAAATTTCCACTCTCATTTTACATTGTCTATTAGTTCGTGCCACCAAGCTCGAAGCAAAACCAAAGTCAACTTCCAAGGACATCAACTTGTATTTTAAGTTCTTAACCAAAAGTATGATAACGAATGTGCTGTATATATTCCTCTCTTCCCTCTACCCTCTACAAAGGGTCCTCGTGTCCTATATTTTGAGGGCAAGCGTGATATATATATGGACCCAAATATATTCCAAAGTTGAATAAGCTTTAGAAATATCATATAGACAATGGTCAAAAACATTGTGCATGCTTGTTCTCTTTGATCAAAAGAATACAAAAAGATACAGATTGGTTTGGATTACCAAAATAATTAGGTATATTATACCCGCCGCATGTATAGATTTGCCTCCAATTATGTTATGGAGCCAAAGTTGAGAAACCAAATGATTTGTAACAAGAATCTTTGATGTTGGTACTTATAGGCCAAGCTTGGTTAGGAAGAAGCCAATATGGTCTCATTTCTCAGCTTTCTTCTCATCCTCATGCATGGATTTGCATTAAGTTGGGCTAAAGAATGTCGAAGTTGTTGCTACTTGGGGTTTTGGCCTTCCAGTGTCCTCCACTTACCCATATTGAGAGCGTGCTAATGTGAAATTTTATATCGAAAATACCCTATATGCAAGTTACACAATTATGTGACACAAAAATAATAGTTATTCGATCCACACCAAATTCAAAGGCAATCAAGTACAATTATCCGACAATGGATAACTGATTGTCTAACCTTAAATTGCATAGAGACTGAAAGATGTGGCAGTGGATGAAAACATTTGAATGATTATTGCGCGGCGGAAACATCTGTGCACTGCTGACAAATTGCATATCAGTTGTTGAAACAGCACAATCTGTTTTTGTTTAGTGATATATGGTTGTTAGGGGGTGGCATCAAGTTGTATAATGATGATATAATTATTGCATAATACAATCTTAATCCTCCATTTTCTTTTGGTATTGTCTCCTTCAAGCTCCTAATTGAGTATCTAGAATCTAATATAAAAGATAGCCAAGTACCTAACCGTATTCCTTTGTTATTTTCTGTCACCCTCAAAAGTTCTTGTTCAAGGGACTCATTCCATTCCCATTAGAAACCACAGTGACAAGGCCACTTCCATCGATATAAATCATATAATCACTTATTTTATGGTTATATATCTTGTCCAGAACTTGGAGTTGGGGCACTTTAAGAATTAAAGGTGAAGTCATCTCTTCTCTTTAGATCAAAGATATAGAACAACTTCTGCTGACCACAAGAAAACTTTCTGAACACACATGAATTGGGTGTCATTGTGAAGTTAGCTAGTGAGGGTAAAGTTTTGAAATGAGTTCAGTAGAGGCAACAACAGAAAGGCCCAAATAAAATGAAGGGCCTCCAGGGTTCCTTTTCGTTCTTTCTTTTTCTTTTGGTTCTGGTGTCCCGTGTTTTCCATAACATGTTGGGAAGGCCGCAAGATTGTCAACCTCAACTGTAAGATTTGGCAATTTCATGAAGGATAGATTTGCTTTCCATGGTTGATGTCAATTCAATTGTTTCTCGAGTTGGATGCTTGATGCGCAAGCAATCATCTAGCTACTTTTAATAAGAGGAGCAAAATGTATCATATTCCATGAGCTTACTTAATTCATGAATATGATCGCCTACTCATTAGCTCAGTATTATGTAACATGTTCAAAAGACAGGGTACTTATATGCCTTTCAACTCATCATCAACGCGATCGATCATGTAATTCTCCATTAAGCTTCAACAAGATCACTTTGTCCTATCAACAAGAAAACAAGTTATCAGGTACCCCTATACAATAGGACTGTCAATTCCGACACGACCCAAAACCCGTACGAAATAAAGCGGATTGAACCCGCACGATTAAAAAGCAGGTCAGCAGTGGGTCAACCCGCCATGACCCATTTAATAAATGGGTCGGCCATGGGTTAACCCGCCAACACAAAGTAAACCTGTGTAATCCGATTATGTTATACTTCATCTTGAAATTTTGGAAGTTGGAAGTATTTGATTATAGGATTAGACAATTTGAAATATTTTGCTTTATAATCATTGGATTTAATTATTTATGAATGATATATTATTATTTATATTATTCGTCTTGTGGAGTTTTTAGTGAATTTAATCAATTTATGCATTTTTTTAGTTAAATGGGTCGCATTGTTAACCCTTAAATGAGTCATTTTGTCTAACACGACACGACGTATTTATTAAATGAGTTAAGCGGGTTGGAAACGGGTAACCCGTTTAATAAATAGGTTGGGTTTGAGTTTAAATTTTTGACACGATTATTAAATGGGTTGAGTTTGGGTTTGTCTCCTGTGACACAATAAATATCTTACCCGACACGACTCATTGACAGCCTTACTATACAGTACTGTATTACCTAGGCATTGCTTATTAACCGGAAGAGATTAGCAGAATTCAGAGTCAAAACTCATAAGATATCTTAGATTCTTAGACCGTCCATGAAGCTACATTTCAAAAGGACTGTGGCTGGGATCTAGAAGGTTTATGTAACACTACCTGTGCAAAAGTTGGCGTAGGAGATGATTCCAATTGTCATTTGTTTGTTTCATTGTATTTGGTGTATTGTGGTCCAACTCAAGATTCTAAATCGTATCATCTTAATGACCATTAATTTCTTGAAGAAAAACACATGCATTTCAGCATTTCTCATGTAATTCCACCGCTTGATCATCCACAGATTGAATTTGATTTAAAGCTCCAAGCTTTGATTGTGTAAACAAAAGCCCTCCAATTGAAGAAATGAGGGGGTAGAATAGCTAAATTTTAGACCCTCAAAAATAATTTTTCATTTGACTAGTAAGAGCTATTATCTGTCCGTCTCCAACGGTTCATTATAGCCCCTCGTCTGTCATCAACTTCCGCTTATGCGCTAAAGCAGCTAAACGGAGGTCTAAATAGAGATCACACTGTAGACTTTTCAATGTTTAAACCCTTGATTTTTTTTTTTTTTTGTAATCGCATAGTCCTCTTGTTCGAGATCCATGAGACCACCGCAACTTTGCTTTGCTCAGAGATCCATGGGAGCCCGGGTCCTTGAAAGCAGAGAACAAAGGTGGAGATTGGATAAAGAAAAAAAAGAGGAAAAAAATGCACGGAATAAACATTAATGTGGAAAAGAAATTTTTAAAATTTTATAAATTGACGTAGATATGTATGAGCTATTAGATTAAATAGAGGTCGGAGATTTTATGAAATTCACAAACTTCATGACTTGCTCACTTTAGAAGAACCGGATCCTTAACGGTGCGTTTGGATGAGAAAATTATAAAATCCGTAGGAATTTATAAATGATGGAATCTTTAACTCCATCAATCTAAAATTCCATTAATTGCAATTTCTATTGTTTGGTTACATCTATTTAGGATTTGAAATGTGTAATAAATTAAGAAAGTTTAAAACAAATAAAAAGATAAAATAGAAAAAATCTTGTTTTGGAAATAAAAATTGAATATTGCAAAGGAATTCGTAAATGACACCTATTTTGATGGAAATTGAAGTGAGGAATTTAAATAACGAATTCCTTCATTTTTTTCCATAGAGAAATTTAAAATTTCGAATCTGATAATGCCAAACGAGGGAATTGACTTTTAGGAATTATGAAATCCTCACTTTCAATTAAATTCCATCATTTTTTTCCCTCATCCAAACACACTCTAAAGGGATACGCCTCCCCATTACAGATACTGATGTATAGGTAAACAGGTAAAGTGAATCATTGTACAAATCAGGGGCGGAAGGAAGTAGAAGACTATATGGGCTCAAGCTTAGACAATATTTTAGGCCAAAAACCCTTAAGTATATATATCTATCTTTAGCCCATACCAGCCCAAAGAAAAAAAAATTATCTGTAAAAGTTGCTTGTATTCCCAGTCTCTCACAACAACTCACAGCTGCACACTACTCAGTAGGTCAGATTTGTGCGTTTCGATGGAGCCTCACACTACTTATCTTCGAAAGCGAAATGCCTAAAGCAATCCACACCCAAATTCCCTTCTTGTGGAAAATCTCACCCCTTGTTGTCCAGTAGGCTCAGTCTGCAACGCAGACCTAGGAATTTCCAAAGCAACTAGAGCCTCACACTACTTATTTTCGAAAGCAAAATGCCTCAAGCAATCCACACCCAAATTCCCTTCTTGTGGAAAATCTCACCCCTTGTTGTCCAGTAGCCTCAGTCTGCGACGCAGACCAAAGAATCTCCAAAGCAACAAAGAGCCTCACACTACTTATCTTCGAAAGCAAAATGTCTCAAGCAATCCACACCCAAATTCCATTCTTGTGGAAAATCTCACCCCTTGTTGTCCAGTAGCCTCAGTCTGTGACGCAAACCAAGGACTCTCCAAAGCAACAATCTTTCTTTCACTTTCTCGTAAACAAGGTATGAAACTCTATCGATCTCTCCTGTTTTGAATTTTTGATACATTTCTGTTCTCTTGATTATGTTGTGGTTATTTTTTATTTAAAGATGTGCATTTTGTGTTGCAGATTAGAGAAATTTTTTAGAGTTTTGGTGATAGTGTCTGAGTTTATGCAAAAAAAATAGTGATTGTTCTAATTAGCCTAAACAAGTCTCAAATCTTGGATCCGCCACTGGTACAAATTATGATAAATCAGCAGCAGAAGTGATGAAGAAGAGTGACTAAACATGGAAGGAGTCGGTGCAGCGTAGAAGAAGTGGTGAAAGATCAAAAACGTGTTTATTGGCGTTTGTATATACTGTGAGGCGTGAGCAAAAGATGATGGAGACCTCTGGAGCTCAATGATGAATGCTGACCACGCATTTTGACCCATTTGGGGATTTGTACTGGTCTGTGTAGTAGTAGTTAGAATGTCATTAGGTCCTAATTCATATACAGCCAGAGCAAACACCAAAATATGCGCTAACCACAATTTTGCCGATTACACTAAATGTTCTATATAGAGGGTCTAGTTTAGCCAGCCAACTCGGCAACTTTGGATGAAGGGATGATACCAAGCCTAGGCTTTATTCTAATGCTAAATTGGGAAGTATGCATGGAACAAATTTTTGATAATTGACGTTTTTCAGTTAAGAGGGTTGAACACGAAACCTCAAGCCCAAAGTTCAGAAAATTATTAGAAATTCATACACCAACTATCGCCCTTCATTTTCACAACTCATTGTGTAGTCATACAATCAAAATCGTTTATATTTTAAGATCATACTTTGCTAGTTTAACTTTAAACAAAAATCAAGTAAATCAAAACTCGTTTAGTCATTTAACTGTCATGGAATAGACGAAAATCTTATTATTTTTGATAATTTTCTACTCATTTTGATATTTACTAAATGTGTTATTAACCTGTTAGCATACACGAATAGAGAAACTCAGTGGGAAAATTATTACCATTTCTTTACGCATAAATGTTCTCTAACTACTAAAGTTGCAAACTTTATCTTGGTCGATAAATCATTTAATATTATTTTGCCAAATGACCTTAAATCAAGTCAATGATTTTCCTCTCGAGAATACAGATGGGCAAAAAAAATCACCTTCTATGGAGGAGCCGGAGAGGAGTAACTAGGTTTTACTAGAAAATATGCAAAATTCACATGGGCGTGTTAGCAGTGATGAAAATGGGCAATGCGATGGTGGTACACACGAGTTAGGTCACGTTTTAAGCACAAGACGCTGTCCTATGGGAAAACTCGCGGCTTTCTGGCTAGGGTATGGGAAAAACTCACCCTAATAATCCGTAGGCAGTCCCAAACAGACAGTACTAATATTCGGATATATAAAAGCTCCTCCAAGGCCCCAGATAACGTTTTTGGTCCTTTTGGGATTTTTGGCCGTGGAGTTTTGTCTTGTTTTCTTACACACTGAGAAGAGAAGGCCCTTCTTTTGTTATTAAATTTCTGGCCTCTTTCTTCTAATTCAGGCAAACCCCACGTTCTCTGATTCATCGATAACCTCACAATCTCTCTTTCTTCTTAGCTTTCCCAGACCATATATTTATTGCTGCCATTTTCACCCACCACCACACTCTTCAGCTCTTTCAAACTGGGCTTCCCTGATTCGACCCCTATCTATTTCTCTCTGACTCTGTGTCTGGCTCCGTCTGTGTTTTCTCCAACTGGGTAGTCGTCGATCTCTGAAAAGAAGCGTTCTTGCTCAGATTCAAAGGGAGGGCATTTGACTCTGGAGGTAAAGCCTTGTGGGTATTGAATTTGATGTGGGTTTTGTTTGCTAGATCAGAATCTGAATTGGGTCCGTCTCATTTCGTTGTTGGGTCCGTTTCAGATCTGCCATTTAGTTTGTTTGACTGGTTTTGTTAGTTCTCGATGAGTATGACGTGAATCGTTGTTGAATGCTTGTTTCTAGTTGTTAAATGCTTATTCCAGCTTCTAAATGCTTTACTGCTGATCTTGTACCATTGTCGATTACATCAGTAATGTATTTGGTGCTTTCCTTCTTGTTTGGTTTAGGTTGAGCCATTTTAATTTAGGTTCAAGCAAGAATATTTTGCTCACTGTGCCTTCGATTTCAGGTTTGAAGCATTCTAGATATCTGAATCGGAGCAGCCATTGCAAGATTTGATCTTCACACAAGTTCTATAATTGAGGGCATGAGCCCTCTTCTGGGTATGGATCACCGGGTAGCACTTGCAGTTAATTTGTAGTTTGATTCGTGAGAATTGCGTAAGATGGTCTGAAGGCCAAAGACACTCATACATCACTCATTTGTCAAAAGCATAAATGTCAGGCAAGATGATCAACAGACCGTTGCTACTGACTTATTTTTACCTACTGATCTATGTTCTGCTTTCATCTGGAGTTATATTGTACAACAAGGTAATGCCTCCTCGGCTGTTGGCTTGATACGTATTGTCACTACTTGTTTGCATGTTTATATTATCTATGTTGTAGTCATTCATCTGTTACATAACCAACAATATTCTATAGGGCCAAACTGAAGCCCTGAGCTATAATCTCCTTGTTTTGTTGATGATCTTCTCTATTTATTTCTCTGCAGTGGGTTCTGTCTCCGAAATACTTCAATTTTCCATTGCCCATAACACTTACGATGATTCATATGGGGTTTTCTGGATTGGTAGCATTTTTTCTCGTTCGTGTTTTCAAGGTACGGCTGATCTCTTACTTTTTGTGTAACCTATATGCTTTCGTATATGTGTTAATCACTTTTTGTCATAGTAGTTGATAGTGGATACCTCTATGTAGGTAGATTGGCATGTAGACAGGGTAAAATGTTTTGTATTTTCATTTAGTATTCCAGTTGTCATTCTCTCTATCATTTGTAGCAGCTTCAGTGATGCCATGTTGTTTGCCTGATTTATTGCTTCCCACCATTCACTTCTTCCCGTTGCCAAACTATAAACATTGAAAATACACATTCATACTTGCACCACGTATTTTGTTTCTGAGTTTCTTGTGTCTGTAACAGTTTAATAGTTCACATCACTTTCATTACCCCAAGATAGTGTCTGAGCTTCAAATCATTTGGGGTTTGCCTCTGTTGATGTTATGTTCCGTCCATTCAAATCCTTATCTACAGTGTTTATTATTTCCCTAATTTGATCTTACAAGGAGCTAATAATTTCATTCGTACGTAAGTGATTTTAAAACTGTTGCGTCTGTATCAAGTTCAAACATTTTCTACTTAGAATGAGAGAGGGTGGCTGCTGAAAAGGTACTGAATTAAGTTAGTCTGTGGTGGAACAAGTCATGTAAGACTCTGTGAGTTGCTAGAATGAGACGATTTATTGGGATTTCTATAAAACTTGGGATTTTATAAGCCACTATTAAAATCTCTTCAGTGAGCATATGGGATATGTGTGCTTGTTTCTGTGTTGGATCTCAAGCTCATGTTGCTGAAGATTGACATAAAGTAGGATAGCTACACATGCTGTGCTCAGTTTTCTGGTTCTCTGCCATTTACTGTTGTTGTGCATTATCGAAACATTGCATCAATGGCGACTTATTTCTTTATTGTTGGTCAATTCTTACTTCTCTCTTTAATTTTGCAGGTTGTAGCTCCTGTCAAAATGACATTTGAAATGTAAGGGACTTAGTTTATTGCTTGGGTTCAAAAATTTTTGTTCCTTTTTAAAATTCTCTCGCTCTCGGGTCCAATTTTGTTTTTCTAATTGTTTCTTCATGTGGCAGATATGCAACATGTGTAATACCAATAAGTGCCTTCTTTGCTTCAAGTCTTTGGTAAGTGCCGAAATGTAGTAATAATTGGAATTTGGTTTGGGTAATATATCTATAAGGGGCATGAACACGTAGCATGCATCTAATCTTCTTCACTGTTCAAACTGAGGGGAGAAAACCTGGACAGTTCTTGTCATATTTGATGAAGGCTTGCAGTTATGTGGATTTGACTTTATCCAGTCTTATGCTTCTTCTTATGGATAATGCTATTAAATTTCTTAGAAAATACATACATATACTTGTCTGAATCTGTTTACCAGGAACTTTGTTAAGCAATTTTATCTTTCATTTTGTGGTCAAACAAGAAACTTTTGTTTTGGATTCCCTGTTGAACAATGTTCCTTAGATGTTGACTTTGAGTTTAGATTTAGGCATGAATACACTACCCGCTTTAGAAATACTCAAAGAACAAAAATTTTGATTTTTGATTTGTTCTACCTATTAAGAGTCGAGACAAGGAACTGCAAGCTTTATTTAAATATATAAAGTTCAAGCTTTATTGTAACATATTTCTCTGTGATTTCAGGTTTGGAAACACCGCTTACTTGCATATTTCTGTGGCTTTCATCCAAATGCTCAAAGCTCTAAGTACGTGCACACATCTACAGAGACTCATCACATGCATCTTACTACATTAATATTGCTTATAGAATCTAACTTGTGTCTAAATACCACATTGCAGTGCCGGTGGCTACTTTTATCATGGCTGTTTTATGTGGCACTGATAAACCAAGGTGCGACGTGTTCTCAAACATGTTGCTGGTCAGTGTTGGAGTTGTCGTTTCCTCATACGGGGAGATTCATTTTAATGTAGTTGGTACACTTTACCAGGTTACGGGCATCTTTGCAGAAGCCCTTAGGCTGGTCTTAACACAAGTCCTTTTGCAGAAGAAGGGTTTGACTTTAAATCCAATCACCAGCTTATACTATATAGCTCCATGCAGGTATCATATTTTGATGCTCGCAATTATATCCGATTAGATTTGCCATATTGCACGTACTCTTTTGAGGAGAACAACATATGATGTGACACTTTAATCATTTGACATCCATCAGATTCTTGATATAAGATATTGACTAAGGTTTAGAATTATTTTTGTTGGTAATGGAGAAGAACATAAGAAGTGACAGTTTAATCCTTTGGAAATCCATCACAATCTTGATTTAAGATACAGACTTGGGTTTAGGATTATTTTGTTCGTTTATGGCTATTCTTGAGTTTGTTAGTCCTGTGAATCGTGAATTCTGAGTCTGTAATTCACATCATTTGGCTGAGATTCATAGTTTAGTGGATCTAAAAAGTGATAATTCTACTAGCAGTTTCTATATGCATGGTCCATCTGTACCATGGGAACACTGTTCCTTTCTTTTGACACACTTATGATGAGTTCTGCATTGTGTTCTTAACAGATGCATTTGATTTAACGCAGTTTAATTGCCAAGGTGATTTTCCATTGATGCATGTAAAAATGAAAAAGGGAAAATGACAGGCATGCCATCACTTCAGCTTCTCACTGTCATTTTTTTCTCTTATTTTGCAGTTTTGTATTCCTGTCTGTGCCTTGGTTATTACTTGAGAAGCCTGCAATGGAAGTGTCACAAATTCAGTTCAACTTCTGGATCTTTTTCTCCAATGCTCTATGTGCTTTGGCTTTGAACTTCTCCATATTCTTAGTAATTGGTAGAACTGGAGCAGTTACCATTCGAGTTGCTGGTGTTTTAAAAGACTGGATTTTGATTGCCCTTTCAACTGTTATATTTCCAGAGTCTATCATAACCAGGCTGAACATAATTGGTTATGCAATAGGTAGTTCTCCGTTCATATACATCGGAAGTATACTACACACAGATTTTTAAAATTTCAGTTAACGAGTTGGTGAATTTCTTTTCCAGCATTGTGTGGTGTTGTCATGTACAACTACATAAAGGTTAAGGATGTGCGTGCATCTGCATCTCAGCTTCCTATTGACACTATTCCGGACAGAATCTCGAAGGTTTATTTTCTCAAGAATTCATTTGCTTCCCTGACATGCCAATGTTATTAAAATGTTTGGTGTCCTTGACCCCTAGTATATCATCTAACACTTGTGTACTCCATGCTGGCCAGGATTGGAAGTTGGAGAAAAAGTCTTCTGATATCTTTGTGCCTAATAATGGAGGGGGTTTATCCTCTGATATGAATGTGGACGAAGAAACACCCCTAACTCAATCATCAAGGTTGTCTCACGTGGGACGCTCGTCGAGTGGCAGTCATGGTGCATGACTCCTTAAGCCAGGAGATTGATATGCTTCAAAAGGAAAATCCGGAGTCAGAGCATGGAGATTCTTTTTGCACTTTAGACCCTTTATTCTTTCGAGGGAAGATTTAACACGGAGCTGCAGGGGCAATTCATCGTTTTACATTCATTTCTCAGAGATGTATGCATGATTTGCCTGTTCAAATTTCCAGTTGGTAGCTTAGGACCCATAGTTCGGGTGAAGAAGCTCACCATTAATTTGTCAAGGCTCTTGATGAGAAAGCCTAGGGGTTTTATGTCTTAACAAATGAACGGTAAATTAGGAATCAAACATTTATCCTGCGGTACCCTTTTTTTCCATCTGTTCTTTTTCTTGGTTGAATGTGGGGGTTTGGTGGTTGAAACATTATCGGTAAATTATGTAGTCCCATATTTTACAGAATGATTGCTGGTTATATGAGAATTATATTCTTTGCATGCAACTGTTTTATTGCTTTTATGTTGATGTTTCTAGAATTTAGCGTAAATTCACGGCACTGGAGATTTTTATTGAATTATATTTTTATCTAATTGATATTAAAAAATCATTCTTAAAATAAACATTGCATAAGCAAAGAAAATTTTGAGCAAGAACTAAGAACTCAATAATTGTAAATTAAATTTATACTTCAATATTCAAGTAACGAAAAAGAGTAGAAAATTGAAGAAATTGAAGTTGGAAATTAGGGCTTCTAATTTCATTCGCCAATCTGCCTTGATACAAATCAGAGTGGTTTGTTCTTCCAGTCCAGCAAACGGCAATTTAGACTTTGGTTTGTTCTTCTCACAATAGATTTCAAGAGGTTTCTTTGTACCAAAGATGAGGAATGCAACTAGACACGCTTGTTGTACTAGTTTGTACACTTAGATTGACATCCTTTCATATGTGCTTAATGATTTAGAACTTGCTAAATGTAGGAGCCGCTTGTGATCTCTATGTTGCATGTTTTCAAAAGGTTCTAATAACGGCGCTTGTTCTTGTTAGAACAATATAGGGAAGTAATATAAGTTACTTAGCTTGCATCTAGCTTTGTAACTTGGTCAATCTCTTTCTCATGACTTAGTAATAAACATAGGAAGAAAAATTGAAACTTGGATTGTGTTTAGTGGTGGATAATGAACTCGTTTAACATTCTAGTTTTCTTTGTTTTGTAGGTTACATAAATTGAAGGTGAACCCTTGATCCTTGGCGTAGAACGATCCCTTACTTTCACTACTACAACTTGACAACAAAAAGGGTTTTAAATTGCGTGCTATTTTTACAGATTTGGCAACATCACATCCACATTCACCAGGTAGAAATTGGGATTACAAAGTGTGCATACACATTGGAAGGGCTACGTAACTGGACTGAGTAAAATACATCATCTTCTCTCTATTAACTAAGATAATCTTGGAAAGATTACAGAAAGAACCGTGGTGGCATTCAAAACAAAGTAAAAAAAAAATGACTCAGCATGTGATTTACATAGAGAATCACAAACAATATGCACAACTCAGGCAAGAATAAATTATAAATGAAATGAAAAGACCGATCAATGCCCACAAACGCATTCCTCTGAGCTTCCTCTCCATCCTCTAGAATAAGAATCGTAGTAACCGGATAGGAAAAATTGAATTCTTGTAAAAGAGGAGGAATCTACTTGAACTGTTCCCCAGTACTCACAGACAAAAGCCTCCTTGCAGCTGGTGGTGCCAATCCAGGGATATCCCTGATGTCCTTGTTGTTAGGGTTAACAACCTGAAATGTTCGCCACACATTATAGTTGAGTTAAGAACAGACACAGGTGCTGTATTAGTTCAAGGTAATTAGATGAATCATAGAATATACCTTCACAATAATAATTGCTATTACACCACATACTATAAGCAGAAGGAAAAGCATGATACATTTATCTGTTGCCACCTGAAAAATATTGAAAAAGGAAAATTAACAAAAAATCAGTTTCAGATAGAAAAGGTCACACAATTAGAACATATTTTAGGGGGCAAGATCTCAACTGACCTGCCTACCGATCTCTTTCACAAGCTGGGTGGCCTTCTTGATTGAGAACTGAATTGTGTCCAGCTCATTGACAATGCGGCCCATTTGATCGGTCTGCAAGAAGACTCAAACCATATTAGGCTAAACTCTTTAAATAAAAGATAACGGAGGTAGCAGGTGTGCATACTTACTTGGCCCTTCAAGGTAACAGCAGTTTGAGTTCCAACTTCAATCGTCTGTTGAACAACCTATGGGACAACAAGAGAGTTCAGAATGCTGGGAAGGGAAACAATAGTCAATAGGCAAATTTGATATATAAGTTCTTGGTAAAAAGCTAGCAATTTACCTTTTTAGACCGTTCAATGACCTGGTCAGTCTCGTCCATTGTTTTCATCCCAGAATTGATTAGTTCTTGATTTGACATAGCTATCAGAAAAATATGCCAAAGGAAAATGCAGTCAGATACATAGATGCTTTTCACAAAAGAGCAATAATTAAAGCAGCTGATTTACATTAAAAGTACTGATTACAAAAAGGGCATGGCTGAATAGCATAAGATGATTAACGGTTACAGGCAAGAGAAGTAAATAGGCAAAAGCTAATCTGTACATATATCAAACCAAACTGATGGATGTTTAGAGAGAGAAGATCTCACTTGATGCCATTTGAACATTGTCATCAGCTGTTGGTTCACTAACTCCTGCTCCCATATCAAAGAGTTCAACTTTCTTGTTACCAAGGCTATTCATATACCTGCAGATCAGCTAGAATATGAGATCTAATTTCAAATTTAGGATACCAGAACATGAAGACTGAAAATGGTTTTTAGAATCACAGACTTTTATACTAATACTAAACTTGTGGATTCAAATGTTTGTTCGATGAATATAATTCCTCAAGGCTGTAGGCTAAACACAAACTAAACTCCAGCATGTGCAAGTTTAACTAATGGATATTAGTATAAAATGGATAGCTGGACTTACGTTTTTCTCAATTGTACATATGAATTCAGCTCCTTGATCTGCAAAACGAAGTATTACAATAAAGTGCAGTTACTACAGCAGCAAAACAATTAAAAAAATGAGCATGTGCATACAGAAATCTTGTGCATTAAACAGATTATTATCATGTCAGAATCAAGGACACTATCATGAACTCCACAGAAGGTTACAGCTTTCCAATAGATAAGGACTAAAACAAGATCTAAAGTATTGATCACTGGATAAATGTAATAGGGCCTATTTCACAGGGATGGTATTTCATTACATAAAATTGACATATAGGAATAATCTGAAACAATTATTGCTCTCATTTCATTCTCAGTTCCAAAGTAATGAAGAGCTTGCAAGCATGCATGTGCTCATTGTACATGTACACATTATGTGAAGCTACAAAGTACAGGGTTCATAATAACTGACCATTGATTGCTTCTCATCATTGAGTTGCTTATTCACATCAGGAGTATTTCGGCCCTCCTCATCCTTCATTTCACGATCAAACTCTTTAATCAATCTGAAACAATGAATTTAAGAGATCATACTCTCTGATTATACTCTAAAGTATTTTCTTTTTTAGATTTTTAAAACTTTTTTCTCATGACATGGTCAGAATCCATCGATAGCTGAATTCTTCCATCAGGCCCAAAAATTAATGGGACTCTAAAAGCAGGATGCATAACTTGTATACAAGCCATTAATAAAAGTCTCACATCTAGATATCTTTATACCGAGGAAGCTCTCATGGTCCAAACCTATTTTCTTTTTTCATCAGTACCTAAAATTCTAGAACGCTAGGGTTATCTAATGGGATTGTTGATTATCTTGGAGGGATAAAGTTATTTACTTTCTGAACAGTGCATTAAATGTGGCAACATCCCATCTCTCTGTCTAAATTAAGATTTTCCAAGATCCCCAGCTACTGGAAATAATCAAAACAACATTAGGTGAGAGAAAACCCATGTGGCATACCTTTTACATTCTCTCATCTTTCCTGTAAGTTCCTCAAGCTGTTTACTTTGTCTACTTGAGTCTTTGATCTTATCCAGCTTCTGGAAGCCATTTCTGAAAACGAAAGAGGAAGTCACTGTAATTACAGCAAACTCATTTTATTGGGAAATGGATACAAGAATGTATTGCAACAATCCAACCACTTCCCCCAAACAAAAGGAACAAATTGACACTCCAAATAGATATTCTTTCTGTTTAGGAACGACAAATTGTAGAAAAATAACAGTGACCATGTACGATGGTGTATAATAACAAGGATCACATGAAATTGGCATCACATAAACAAGAAAGATTAACATATATATATATATATATTATCACTATGGTTTCCGGTAATAAATAGTGCAAGTGTCACGTAGAAGTAGATTAGAGTTGAGATACAACCATGAGAGAGTAACCACCTAATTAGTAGACTGTAAACATAAATAGAAATGCCAAATGGCAGTCTCCCTGGTTCACCACTTTGTGGAAAGTACAAAATATTGTCGAGCCATGGGTTTTCAAGTAGGGGATGTCACAAAACATTTTAGCAGCACTTTGGAAACCCTTTAGAAAGTACGAAAATAATAAGAACTACCAAGAACATTACAGAACATTGAAAAAAGAAAATTCTCAGTGTTTGATCTCCCTGAATAACCAACCTAATTGCATTATGCCCGCAGTCAAAAGAATATCAAGGATTGACAGCTTTGAACAACGTGTGCCTTCATTCTTCCTCAATGACATATTACTAATCCAACACTAAAGAGGAATCACTGCCACTCAACACTAGATGAAAACCACTCTAAATTAGACGGCCCAAGAGTCAATTCTGTCAACTGTAAGTAAATACGGTTTACTACAGTTTTTGAACAAGAATCTAACTTGTGCATAAATATACAAATACAAATCAGTGAATTACAAAACAGACAATTCGATTCTATAAAAAAAGAAAAAGAAAAAAGGTAACCAATCCTGATATCCTCTAATTAAACTAAAATTCCTAATCATTCATTCGATAACCAAATTCCACAACCACAAAATAAATCGGTACTTGTTATTCAAACAAGCAGAAAGGAACTATCTTTATTGAGTTAATGGGATAAAAATTGAGAATGCAAAGTGAAGCAACATACGCGAGGGCTCGAAAATTGTCGTGGATTTCACCATGGATCTGCTCCAACTGAGGACTCATCGGCAAGTTACTAGCCATTTTCGCCGGAGACTAAAAATTCCACCTCCGCAATCGAATCCGCCGGAGAAAACCCTAAGCCCCTTTCGTCTAGTCTACGATTCCGAAGACCTCCGCAGCATCTGTAATGTGATTCGCCCTCAAGGTTTTTGACTCCGAAACCCTAACTGCAATCTTCCCGGTGCTGATTTCCTCAGACACAGAAATTTGAGAAACCCAAAAATGGATAAACCGGAGAAGGATCTCACGGGGTCAAAAAGGTGATACTGAAAATGAAGGGAGAATTTGGGGAAGAAGAAAAAGGTCGCGGGAGGAATAGAAAGAGTGCTGATTCAGGGAGAATCGCTGTCTGGTAATTTTGATCCGAAATTCTTTGTTGTTGCTCTAGTTGTTGTTGTTGCTTTATTTCTTTCCGATGAAGTCAAAAACGATGTAATTAATTATTATTTCGCGAAATAAAAGAGGCGCGCTCGTAGATGAAATGAGCCGATAAAATGCTGGACCGTAACAAAATATCGCGACATGTTAAGTTTAATGAGCATCTTATAGGAGTTGACTGACTACATTTAATGAGGTTTGGGCTTCTAAATTTCCGTGGGGTCTTTTCTAAGTTTCCGTTGGTCCATTAGATTTGACTAATTGCATTCTAATTATGATTGTGTCGCATTCTTATTACGATTGTAATTACGCGTGTGAAAATGCAATTGTGATTATGTTTGAATGTAAAATACAAGTTATTGTTGGGTCCTACACACAAAAAACATGAATACAAAAACAGGTAAAGCATCCGATTATATATATGATGATTTCTATATTTAAAAATATGTTCATTATTATTAGGTGATAATTTTCACTAATTTTAATTTGTTTAATATATATTTATAGGGAGCCGTTCGAGAGCGGACGTCTGCATCCCATAAAAAGTGCGGACGTCGCTCCTCCAGCCTCGATCAAGCTTCGACGGAGCGGCGGGGCTTGCCGGAGGGGGGCTAGGGGTCTGAGAAGTCGGTTTGCAATTTGGTGGAGTCGCCGGCGACGAGATTGCGGAGTTGCCCAGAACCTTGCAGTTGCAGGTCCGGCCGCTGCCCAAAACGTGCAACCTCGATCTCCTCCGACCTCGATCGTTGCCCAGAACGGTCAGGGATGCCTTCGGCCTCCCTCTTGCAAGCCGCGCGCCGTCGCCGCAGCCTAGAACCTGCTGCTGTGTCGACGTCCGCACTTTAACAACAGTGCGGACGTCCGCCTGTGATTGGGTATATATATATATATATATATATATATAATCTTGCTCAGGTGCGGATCCGCACTGTTGTTGGGTATATATATATATATATATATATATATATATATATATAATCTTGCTCAGGTGCGGATATCCGCACCTAAGCCAAAACCTACCGATTTCCATATTTGATCTACTTATCGATCACATTTTCACATCTTAACCGTTCAGTTTTTAGGTCCTAATGTATAGATCATCTCTGCAAAATTTCAGCCAATTTGGTGATCGTTAAGGCATCCAAAACTGCAATTTACACGAACGAACCGAATCTGTCGAACCGGAACCGTTCGTATACATTACTGTAAATTACAGTTTTGGATGCCTTAACGATCACCAATTTGGCTGAAATTTTGCAGAGGTGATCTATACATTAGGACCTAAAAACTGAACGGTTAAAATGTGAAAATATAATCGAAAAGTGGGTCAAAACTGGAAATCCGTATGGATCGAAAAACTGCGGACGTCCGCAGTAGAGAACGGCTGTGTGTTTTGTTTATACTAAGAGCGCAACATGCTCATACTATATATGTATGCGTGTGTGTATATATATATATATGTATGTGTGTGTGTGATATATACATATATATATATACACACACATACATATATATATACACACACACGCATACATATATAGTATGAGCATGTTGCGCTCTTAGTATAAACAAAAAGCATTAGGACTTGCTGATAGAGCCGGGAGGGGCTCGCCGCTTGGTTCATAAGCTCAACTCCCTTAATTCTTTTTTTTTTATAGTATAAATCACAATAATTTCGGAATATTCTGATGTAATTAATATGAGAAACAAAAAGGGATCATAAGCTCACGATAAATTGAATTGATCTCGATATTGAAATTATCGGGAGATGACGCGGCTTAGGTTAGCAAAACAGCAAAAGACGTAGTGCGTGGGGAGAAACATTTGTTAGTGAATGGATTGTTTATTAATGCGCTGCGCTTCGCTTAGGGGAATTATGGGGAATGCGCTGTCAGGCAAATCGTTGGGTCCTTGACTAGCTGGAATTTAAACAGCTACCCGCCGCTATATATATATTCTCTCTCTTTCTCTGTCTGAGCTTCTTAAGTACTATTTTCTTATTAAAACATTTTCATAGGGCAAATCATTACCTGCCTACATTATGATTTATGACCTTCCTGTCACTAAGATTATCTCCTAATTATAATGATCAACCTAAACTTCGACCCATCAACCACCCACATCCACATGGGCCTCCCCTTCTCGATCGGCCCATAACAGAACGAATCCCGAACATAAAATTGCGCCTCGATAGCTGTTGCTGGGTTACTCGTCGGACAACGTAGTGTGACGGTCTGACCTCACCAACTCGTTACCACCCACATCTACACGATTGGGCCTCTTCCTCACTCTTACTGCTGATTTTTTGTTTGTTTGTTTGTTTGTTTTTCTTTTCTCTCTTACAGAACAATAAAATATCAAATGCCGAACATAAAATTGAGCATTGATTGGCCTTGTTGGTGTTCTCATAGGACATCAATCCGCCCTCGAGTTCCAACTTGCCAAAGCTTCATTGGCAGAGTTAATTGATCAGGACAGTTTTGCGCAGGTGAGAACGAGATAACAGCGACTTCGAGTTGCGTGATTAAAACATCTCCAACAGTGGTGTCAAAATCCACGTGAAGGCCCAACATCTATAAATTACATATGAGAATACCTTCCAACCGATATGTTTTTGCCACAATGGATAACAGAGTGGTTTCAATAGGTCAAATTTGACAGAGACAAATTCATCTGTCTTTTATTTTTTTGACATAGTGTAGGTTTGAAGTCATGAAAAATATCTCTTATCAAGGGGCATAAGGGCTGGCTCTGAGTTTGTTAGGGCCGTAGGTGTACTAAAAATATCCTTTTTTTTTTTTTTTTTGGTCTGATATTAAAAATATCCTCACATTTCAATATGGTTTGTGTTGTGGTGTAAAGAATTGTTTGTACACAATTTTAATAAAATTGATGGAAGGTAATTTATCATTCTTATACTAACAAGTTAATTAGAAAAATCTAAAATTGAATTGGATCCGCACAAAAATGGAAAGAAAATATATTGAAATCGTAATTTCAACCCATGAAATCTGGTAGCAAGAGTAATATTAATTTCTCTAAATAAAATTGATGGTAGCAAGAATATTTTAAAGTTGATAGTCAATGTGTAACAAAATCTCTTAAAAAATATGAAACTTTATTGAGATATTATATCGATAATGTGCAATATCTCCATAACTATCGACCAGGATCTTATAGGCCGATATACTAAAATCAGGTACAAACAAATATCAATATCAAAATCCTTGGAGATTTCTTACCAAGTTTAATTACTTGCACGATAGTCCCTGTCCCTATATAAAGTTAGACCTTTGCAAATTTCCATAGTATCTAGTTTACCCACAACATCTGTGATGCCCCAGAAATTCGTATTTACTTTCCGAGGATTTTCCGGAATTTAAATTGTGGGTATCGGACGTTTTCGTGGCTCGTGGACGGAGCGGAAGTGTTTTGGACGAATTTTTATTCGTAAAGTGTGGAATTAGGGGGGGTTTCAAGGTTGACTTTTGATACGTTGAGATTCTCCAAAAACTTCCTTCACGAAAGTCGTAGAGCGCGTCGATACGAGTTCGTGGACATGCGGAACGCATAAATCGGAGTTCGTATGAGGAAGTTATGGCTATTGGAAAAAGTTTCCGTTTTAGTATAGAAAGGGAAAATGAGATTTTTTTTCATTATTTCCTTTTCCGGAAATTTTTGTAACTCTCTCTCTCTTCTCTCTCGTCCGCTCCCTCAGAGTCGAAGTTTTTCGACTGACCCGACCCGAACCCGGCCGACCCGACCCGGATTTTCCGGCCGACTGCGGCGGTCTCCGGCCGTGAAACTTGGCCAGCAGGGTCGCCTCCTCCGTCTGGTTGTCTCTGTGGTGCTCTCTAGCGCCGATTCATCTCCACGGCGGCGCTGCAAGGTGGTGCAGCCTTGTGTTTTCGGACCCGGCCGGAAAACACAACTCCGGCGACTTCATGGCTTCAACGACTCCTTGGTTGAGCTCAGAATAGCCTCGCCGATCGATCCTTGGTGGTTGTTTGGATCGATTCACGTGAAACTTCGATCAACTCGGATTGGATTACTGTTCACGGCTTGTGAGGTAGTTTTCGATCCCTTATGCTTGTTTTCTGACTTCGATCCAGTTATGAAAGTTCACAAGCATGCTTAGATGAAGCTTTTTGATGTTGGGAGTTTTGTGAGATTTTGAGTTTTGGCCGGCGGCGGTGCGCCACCGCCTGTGGCGGCGTTCCGGTGGTGTTCCGGCCATGTATGGAACTGTTTCTGGTATTATATGTCTTCTACTCGTCGATACGAGCGTTTTGATATATAATATGCAAATTTTGGAGTTCGAATGGATTTGTTATGATTTTTGCCGTTTCATATCGGTGAATTTATTCGATCCGTGAAGATTTGAGCGTCCGATCGACTTGTGGTTTGGTCACATCGATCGTGGGTGTATTCCGGAGACTTTGGGAGGTCTCGGATGTGGTTTTTCCTCGATTGGCACCACTTTGGGGATTTTAGTTCAAAACAGGGGTTTCGAACTTAAATCAAATGTGAATCGTTACTAAGTTGAAACCATATGTGACCAGGTACTTGACGAGGTATCCTTGGACGATTGTTTTGTGGTGTGGCTGCCTTGTTCTGTATTGAAGACGCAGCAGGAATTTCGAGGTGAGTAAATCTCGCGATATGTGTTATGAGCCTAGTTACCATATTGTCTTGGAGTTATGGGATTAACTGTGACTTTAGATGGTATTAGTGGTATTTCTGAGTGGATGACTATGTGTGTATATATATATATTATGGGGTATATATATATACATATGTACTCATGTATTAGTGGCTTCGTGGTGAATCTTTGTGATGATTGTCGTGTAAGACTTGTATAGGAATATCTATGTGATGAATCGATGACATTGTATGATGAATCTTTGTGGTGATTGTCATGTAAAGCTTGTGTAGCTGTGTAGCTTGTGTAGGGATGTTTGTGTGATGATTGCTATCTGTGTGATGACTAGCAATGAATCTATGTGATGATCGCTATCTATGTGATGACCGACGATATCTGTGTGATGAATATGTGCGATGATTGCTATCTGTGTGATGACTAGCAATGAATCTATGTGATGATCGCTATCTATGTGATGACCGGCGATATCTGTGTGATGAATATGTGGGAGGATCGCTATCTGTGTGATGACTGGCGATATCTGTGTGATGATTAGTTAGATAATCGCTATCGATGTGATGATCAGTAGGATGACTGGCGATATCTGTGTGAAGATTTGTTGGATGATCAGTGATATTTGTGTGATGATCAGTAGGATGATGGCAATCTGTGTGATGATCGATGAAATCTGTGTGATGATCAGTGTGATGACAGCTCGGTAGCGGAGTTGAATTGTTATTAAGTTAACAAAGATCGAGAGGACTGCTGTGATGGTCGGGGTTACCTACAGACGTCTGAGTGTAGGATTACTGTGATTTGAATTGCTTGACTTAGTGTGACCTCCTGAACTAAATTATATGCAAGGGTTACCATGACTTGTTTTGCTTGTTTTGAATTGTGATTGCCTTGTTTTCTTCTTGATTTGATTGATTGATGGTTTGATTTATCTTGAAAACCACAGTGGTGACGATTGTGCTCTGTGTGAGGATAGGAAGGTGATTCATTGTTTTCACCTTGATGTCATGTTGATGACAAGGTTCCCGGTGGGAAGGAAATGAGTGTGATCCTTGTGACTCACCGTTGTGCGTCAAGGGATTTTTCAAACATTATCTAAGGAGGTTTTGTTTGATGGGGAAATTGTGTAATTGGATGCTAGGATTGAGGTTATGAGCAGAAGGCTTTTGTGAAATTTGTGTAATTGGTTTTGAGTTACTCATACGAGCTTCATAAGCTTACCGGGTTTGTTGTGTGGAACCCGGTGCACTATTCAATGGAATGGTGTAGGGGTTAATCCTGCAGGTCGAGGAGATCGTGGCTGAAGCTGAGGTGGCATGCTGGCAGCATTTTAGGTAGGAAGCAAATTTTGTTGGCCTTGTCATTGTTATGACTTCCGCTTTGTAGCAAAACTCTGTGGAGCATTTAAGTTTTATTTTGTATTGATGGCTGAACGTTTCACGCATATATAATTATGGGGTTATATATATCGATTTTTATTTGTGTTAAAAATCAGGGGCGTGACAACATCATATATCTCCAACAAATGCTACATGAAGAAATCAACATCTCTAAGGCTACGTTTGGTTCGTGGAAAGGAAAGGAAATCAACTCCTTGCTCTTTCCATAGGCATGGGAAATTACAATTCCCAGCAATTTTCCTTTCCAGTGTTTGGAAAGACTAGGAATGTAGTCAGAATACACATTTTAGTTTCCATTGCAGGGGTAGTGCAAAAATCATACAAACAACCAGTACAAGTAGTTATATTAGCAAAATAATGATATTGAGCAGGGACAATTTAGTCATATAATTTTGCAAGTGGGTGGGGCCGTGGGAGGGAACCACTTTCCTAACGTGGGTGGGGGGGGGAAACCAGTTTCCTCCTCTTTTTCCTTTCCTTTGGAAATCATTTTCCCTTCCTTGGCCATCCCAAACACAAGAAAACATAAGAAAGTAAAGACTTTCCTTTCCCAATACCCAGATGCTTGTGATTCAAACTACCTTTGTTCCAACGAGTCACTGCAATGATCTTGTTGACGACATATGCAAACAGACACCACACCCCGACCTCTGTGTCTCCATTCTTAATGCAGACTAGCGGACTGAAGGGTCTGATGCATGTGGATGGGTTAGCCACCATAATGGTTGGTGAAGTTGAGCCTAAGGCATTTGATGCCATTGCCAAAATCAAACAGCTACTGTACTAGAGCCTTGCAGACAAACCATTAAGCGATTGTCAGGAATATTATGTTGTAGTTGTTTGAGATAATGTGCCCCAAGTCACTGAAGCAATTGGTGCAAGTGATGGTGGCAAGGCGGAGCAACTCATGAATGATGTTGTGGGTAAGGCTGATTCATGTGAAAAGGGGTTTAAGAGCTCTCCTCTGAACAATGCCGTAAAAGATGTTTCGTTTGTGGCTGCAACAATATCGAGATTAACTTGATGTAATCACTGTTAACTTATTGCTTCATCAGGTTATTGAAACACGCTCACGCGTGTGTCAGTTGACATTTGTTTTGTTTAAATTTGCTCTTTTAATTTTTAATAAAGGGAGATTATTGAGTTTTTCTTCTTATTATTAATATTTTCGTATAACAGCTGTTTATAAACATACCCTTACGTTCTAAGTGAGCAGTTAAAATAATATATATCTTGTGATATGGTATCCTTTGCTTTTTATTTCTCTAATTCCAAAACTAATTTACTATTATGTCTTGACTATTCTGTCACATTTTTTATTTATTTTTTTAAATAATAGCCCCATCGCCACAATATAATCTTGATTTATAGTTCCGTTCACCAATTAGTTTTAGTCAATTGCATATACAGAACACACTGAACAAGTTCAGTGACGTCGATGCTTTCTCATCAAACTAAGGATCATACGCGCTCCTCATTGCGTCCCACAACTCCATGTTGATGAGGTCTGTTCACCTCACTGTTTCCATTTGTTGGCATTGCTGAACTTATTGAGTGAGGCACCACAAGCTTCTTCAAATCACTTTTGGAGATTCCAAGATGACCTCCTGAAACACTGATGTATATATATTTGAGCCTTCCAACTTCATCCAATGTTCTCAAACCAATCAAATCTTCAATGTACAGATCAATTTGCTGTGGACCTAGAATTGAGTTGAAGGCATCATCATAGTAATATCCAAACCACGAGGTTTCTCTAGGTACCAAAACATTGTCTTGCTTAACCATAATGATTAAGCACCAGGTTTTCTAAGCTATTAAATCTTTCCTTCTAAGTAGATTTTCTCTCATCTGCAGCCCTGCAGGTAGTTCATATATTGTTGAGTTTTGGAAGAAACCTACACTTTCCTAAATAATCAGTCATAGCATTTGGCAATTTAACAGGACCACTGGGAGCCAAGTGATCTTGGATATAGTCACTATAGATCTCCCCTTTGATTAGCTTGTTTTGCAATAATGCAAAATATGCTAGAACTGTCGTGGGTCGAAACCCCAACGAACTGGGGTCGGTTTTCGCCGCCGTCCACCTTAACTGCGTCGCCGTCAACTGCATCTCCGATTTCGGTTCCGTCCTCCTCTCTCATTACACGACTTCGCCTACCTTTTCTCCCTCTGCAGCGACGCTTTTTGGCTCCACGATTCAGCTTCTCGCCTCACTTTCAGGTCGCAATCGGAACCAGTAGGATCGTCGGTTGCTTGGGCTTCGCCGGTCATGAAATCAAAATCGGAACTCATCTTCGGCGAGATTTGGCACTCGAGCTCGACCTCCGGTGCTCGACCCCGGCTCTCCGACACTCGATACAGGCCGGTGGCAGAGGAGACCGTTGATCTAGTACGCCGGTGGTGAAGGAGAACAGCGATTTGGTACCCAGATCTTTTCTCTGGGTGCCCAAATCAAATTTTTTTTTTTTTTTGGGTAAAATGGGGCAGAAACCCAAAATGAAAGAAAAATGAAAAAAAAAAAAAACAAATTCTATTGGGGGGCAATAGACGTCTATTGGGCGGTAGTAGAGGTTTATTGGCCATCTATTGGGAGGCAATGAGGGGCAATTGACGTCTATTGGGGCAATAAACCTTTCCGGCGAGATTTTTAGAAAAGTCCGGCTAGCGGCAACCGGTGACCGGAATCCGGCTGCCTATGACGGGGCTCCAGCGAAGTCTTCTATGATTTCTCTGTCTTCCATTTTTTCTCTCTCTCTCTAAGCAATAAAAGGGTGAGGGTAAAATGGTATTAAAAAAAAAAAAAAAAAAAAAAAACCTTGAGGTATTAGGGAACACTTCCTTAGAGTGTTTTGGGTAAGAGAGAATTAAAAAAGCTTAATGGGGTAAGTGGGAAAAAAATCCCTGGAAATGGGGTAAATGGACAAAAACCAAATCAAATTTTCACATCAACTAGCTTTCAAATTTGAATTTGACACAAACGTCTTGACATCTCCATTGGAGATGCTTTTAGGCTGTCATCAAAAGAACTAGCCTCATGCCTGCACTATGTGCATGTGAAAAAAAAAATTGTTTATTTATTTATTTTTATTTTGTCAAAATAGGGAAGTGATGAAAGTATTTAGGACATGCATTCCATGGTTTATTGGGTAGTTGTTAAGGGATAACAGTTTCTATGTTTAAATTTTTATTTTATATTAGAAATTAAGTAATTGACAAATACATTAAGTTGCTCTTGGTCAAAAACGCTCCTAGCTCTGCTAGGGTTTACCGTTGGGTTTCCCCCTTCGACAAATTTCTCAGGATCTCACGATCTTGATGGTCATGGCTACTGCTCATCTAGTAGCTAATCGTTTCTTTCTTGGTTTTGCTTTTGCTTTCTTGCTCGGAGCGCTGTCTTGGTATGGGTTCCCTGTGGTTACTGTTTGGGAGGGTACTGTTGCTGTTTGGATGGCTGATCGGAGGCCGAACTCTAACGGCGTGGTTCTGGTTTGGCCTAAGGTGGATGGGCGTGTATGGGTTTTGGATCGGGGTCGTCTGCCTTCAGACGGTGATAGGGATTGTACAATCGCTTTGGTTGGCCCAGGTGGTTCGCTGCAGCGTCGTGGTGTTGCCGGAGTGGGGTTGGCCGGACTAGTTCAGGGGATCGATCAAAGCTTGGAGGATCTTCAAGTTGATAGTGATGATGGATCTGCTCTTGATTCGTCGATTGATGATGGTGGTAGCGACCGACGCGGTGGCTAGATTGCTTCTGTTGGCGGTGGGGGTTGTCTCTGGTTCATGAAGGAGGAGTATCTGGTCTTCGATGGTGGAGGTGGTACTTTGTCTGGAGGCGGTGACGGTTTCTGGGTGGAATCTGATCCCCTTGGGGTTGTGACCCATGGTAGTGGCGGTGGCGGCGACAGCTTGTATGACTGTGATGGAGTGCGTGCGGTGCCCTTAGCAATTTTGCTCTACTGGGCCAGCTGGGATGACGGCGACGGCAAAATTGTTGGGGAGGCTAGGGTTTCTCCTACACTGGCTTGCTGGGCTCTAGGGTTGACCCAACTTGGGCCTTGGAAGTGGTTAATTTTGATAGGGTGTTGGGCCCATTTTGGGTCTCCTGATGCAAAGGATAATGTGGAAGATGGTCTGCCACCTTCTACTGCTATTTTAATTTAATTTCTTTTTGGGTCGCAAAAATCAGTGCCTTAGTTGTTTTTTATGCGTGGAGGATGGTATGTCATCCTTTGCTTCGAGGTTTCTAGTTTTTGTCAGAATAATGATGCGTAGACTTCCTAAAAGGTGGGTGTACTCTGGATTTTTTGGGATTTTATTCTTCTAGAATAGGGTGTCATGAGGTTCTAATGAACGATTACTTTCTGTCGACCCCATAGGGGTGTTTCGTTTTTGTACTGCTTGCTGAATCTAATGAAAGGGCTGACCAATTTCTTTCAACAAAAAAATGTTTAAATTTTTATTTTTACTTAATTGTATTTGAAAAAGAAAAAAGAAAAAAGTGAAGAACATGGATAGACAGTCCAAATAGGAGAGGAAGCAAGAAAGACAACATTGATCTTAAAAAGAAAAATAGAGAACGTCCACTGTCTTCAATTTTGCCTTATCCCAAGTTCTGATTTTCAGAAAGAAACAAAGGAAAATAGAGAAAGAGAAGGAAGAAAATAGAAACAGACAAAGAAAACAGAGAAGAAGAAACGTAAAGAAAGAAACAGACAAGGAAGAGAAAGAAAAAATAACAAAATAATAATATTTATTTGACCTATAGGTAGGAGTAGAATTTTAGTAAATATCAAATTTTCACATCAACTAGCCTTTAAATTTGAATTTGACACAAACATCTTGACATCTCCATTGGAGATGCTTTTAGGTTGTCATCAAAAGAACTAGCCTCATGTCCGCACTATGTGCCTGTGAAAAAAAAAATTGTTTATTTATTTATTTTTATTTTGTCAAAATAGGGAAGTGATGAAAGTATTTAGGACATGTATTCCATGGTTTATTGGGCAGTTGTTAAGGGATAACAATTTCTATGTTTAAATTTTTATTTTTATTTTTACTTAATTGTATTTTTTGATAGTTTTATCCTTAAAAAATTAATAGTGTGTTTGAAGGTGCATTATAGGAACCAAATTTTGATGAAGCCTTTGACACCAAACTATGATCTCTAGTACGTAGTAGAGATGAGCGAGGATGAGTATAACTAATATGTGGTGACTTTGGGATGGTTTTAGACTTTTAGTACAAGGGTAAAATAAGTTGACAAAAGAACACACAATTTGAAGGTGCAAGTACAATTCCCCTAACTAGATGATGAACATATATTTATATAATAAGTTATAAACCCTAAACCCAGAGCAAGACGTGATAAACCCAATATACCGTATGCTAAACACTTCCACATAGGTACCTTGAAAACAAACATATATCAGGATCTATAACTCTGGCTTGTTTTCTGTTAACTTGCCCACAAAGTAAGACATGCATACATATTATTTTCAATGCAAAAATTTTGTTTACAGTAATGAAGCAAGCTCTACTATTTAATTAATGTGATCGATATGGTTATCTCATCGACGGGTTATTATCGAATCTAATCCGTGATTAGCAGACGACAACTGCGCACTGACTTGGTGTTTTTGTTCTTTATCTATTACATTACTCCAGCTGAGATTTACTTATGCAGCAAGTGGAGGACTTGCTTTATGCCTCAACCCAAATTGGTAACTTGTCAATTAAACAATCAATTCAATTTGTTTAAGTTGCCCACTCAATTAGCAAGTTAACTTAGACAAAGAATTCTAGACTTATGTTTTTGATCAATTCTAGAAACAGTCAACCTGAAACATAGGTACGTTTCAGAAGATCGATACAGATGCAGGCAAAGACCGAAGTTACCGATCCGGTTCTGAGTAGGCGAACGTCCCAATCGTAGGAGGTGTTTCCGATTGAAGCTTGTTCGTTTCTTGCTTTTCTGCTTGATGAGATGAAGATGACGTAGTTGGGAGGGAATGGAAATGGAGGTGTCGCATTCGTAAGCAGCAGAACTAGCTGACTGGCCTAGATTCACTTGCATGATATATATAGATTCTGGTGTGGCCTGCTAGCTACTCATACTAGGATTTCGATCATCTCCAACATACTACTGTGAACTGTCACATAAATTAGTAGAGATGAGACGAGCACGAACTAGAGCAACAAGCATGTCTACTTGTAATTCACAAATCATTATAGACTTTTAATTTTTTTGGGTCAGTGATTCGGGATTGGGTTAGGGCTATTGGCTAGGGATTAAACGACCCCTACGTGTGTTTTAAATTGTGAACTTGTTTTGTGTATCAGTCGTGCATTATCATCCACCTATGTTTACAGTCATCGTAATACAAATGCCATTTTGGTAAGGAAAAGAACCAGAAACAAGGTGGGCTGGGGATCAATAGTGGTGGATCTAGGAGTTCCATCTTCGTTATGAAAATGTTGAAATATTGGGCGCTCGTTTAACTGCCATCTATACTTTCATTAGAAATGAAGCACAATCACATATTATATCTTCTAAGTATTTGTAAACCTATTTTTTGAGGTTGTACCCAGTAGGTAAATTATAATATAACACACGTAGGTAAGTATATCATAAGAAAATCTGAAACCTACGTATATATTACACAAAGGAGTGATGTAAATGATTATAATAATAGAGAATGAGGCATGCGATGTCTTGGTCCATTTTTCTTTCTTTTTGAAATGAGATGTCTTAGTCCTACACACTTACGCAATGGAAAAAAGTGGCGCCCCTATCTTCTTTGAATACATTTATGGTCACACATTAGATTCACGTCTGGTGAACCATGTGTCGCCTAAGACGGAGCTCCATATATTTTCAGCAGGAGAACTGAAAATAGGAAGCAAGTATCGAGGTGAGGTGAAATGTTTGTTATAAAGATTTGGATAAAACTCTAAATAGTATTTGAATTATTGTGAAAAATATTTTCTAATACCTATAATTTTTTTTTAATCTCAAATGATACCTCTAGTATTGTGCTATTACCAAATATAATACTTCCATTAACTTTATCGTTAAGGTTAATTACATATAAGTGCATATTTAAATATTTTTTTAGCCACAAGGCCACCAACTATTTTTTTCCATCATAAAGCCATTAGATTAAAAAAAGTGTTAAATTTTGGATATAAAAACCAACATAGTCCTAGCACAAAAAAGTCATCACATGTTTTGGTCATGAAATGACCTTATGAAGACAAAAAAAAACTAGGTGGCCTAATAGCTAAATAAAGTTTCAAAATGACATTAATTAATAATTTTCTATTTTCGTTGAAGTCACCTAAGTGACATGTATTTAGAATTTGGTAAAAACTCTAAATGATACCTGAACTAATGCAAAATGTATTTTTTGGTACCTACAATTTTTAACCCAAATGATATCTCAAGTATTGCATCATTACTATTGTTTTTTTATTTTGATAGAAATTCATTCATGAGAAGGAAGAAAAAGTGTTATAAGTAGATTGAAACAATATAAACCAGAGCCATCATCCGCTACTTATAACACACATATGGCCATCATGCCTAAATATATCTTCCATACATCTAACAAAAAGCCACATCATCTCTGGTACACCACAAGGCTAGGAAACATGGTCATGAGACCACAAGGTTGCAATATGTCATCATTCGGACAACCAAGTATTGCGTCGTTACTAAATATGGTACTTTTGTTAATTTTCTCGTTAAAGCCCCATATATTTAGGTTATGTTTTGAGTTTTAAGCGTTTATGATCAATATGTATCATATGTATCCAGTGCTCTAAAACTTGAACACCCAGACCGCCTAGGCACTAGGCAATGAGTATCCACCTCGCCTAATGGATAATCGGTGGGGGTGGGCAGTTTAATTTTAGGCAGGCGCCTAGACATCCTAGGCGGTTGGGTGGGATTAACTGGATGGAAATCGTTGGGCGGGTTTGGGTGGAATCATGTTCAATGGATCACTCACTGTCGCAAGAGGACTCTTCTCTCTTGTAAAGCCTTCACCTTTCTTCAATTTCATGACTGACCCGAAATCCCTATGCCAATTTCTTATCATAGTTCATAACATTATTGCACGATTACTGGGTTTGGACTTTGACAATGGTTCATATTCTTCACTGTGTCAGTTGGCGGTTCACGAGTATGTGAAAGTTTTCATTATTGGGATGTCAATTTCTAGATGTGGATTTCTGGGATGTGGAAAAGTTAATGGGTTCATGACCAGCTCCAGCCATGATCAGAAAGAATTTGATCACCTGCACTGCGAATTGCCAAATTGGCATGTCGTGGCTAGAGAGAGGTTCTGGTAAAGATCGTAGCTGAACTGAAGAATGCGTTTGGATTGGTTTTGAGTTTTTCTAATATAAAAATAAGTTTTGGTAATTATGGTTTTTTTATATATGTTTTCCTATTATTTCAGGGCTCCACGGACCTTCTGGTTTTCTATAAGATTTATTAATTATAGTTTTTGATAAGCTCATAGTTGGATAAGTTTCATCCATCTATTCCATCCATTTTCCTAATTTGGATGTATATTTTTTGTCTTTTATCTATACTATTATTAAGAGAAGAGATGTTGTTGGTTAATTTTTTTTTTTTTTAACCTTTATAACCCTCAAATATTAAAATATTATGAATCACATTTTAAGATTAGAGACAAAAACGTAAAAATAAAAATAAAACAATAAAGAAACATAAATAAAAGAAAATAATTATTTCAAACTCCCCACTCTCACAATTATAACTCTCCACTTTTTTCTTTAAAAAAATAAAAAATTATAACTCCCCACTACTCTCACACCGATCGGGTGTGTAGACATTTTCTAGTTTTTGATAAGGTTTGGTAATTATGGTTTTTAATATCCGTTTTCCTACTATTTCAGAGCCCCATGGACCTTATGGTTTTCGATAAGGTTTAGTAATTATGGTTTTTGATAAGCTCACTTATCCAACTATTTCATCCATTTTTCCATCTATTCCATTAATTTTCCTAATTTGTATTTTTGATAAGGTTTGCTAAATATGGTTTTTAAATAGATCTGTTTTCCTACTATTTAAGGCCCCATGAACCTTATGGTTTTCGATAAAGTTTAGGAATTATAGTTTTTGATAAGCTCACTTATCCAACTATTTCATCCATCTTCCTAATTTGGATATTTGTTTTTCCTTTATTAATTATGGTTTGAGTTTTTTTCCACCAACAGTATTTGGACACTTAGGTGCCTTTTAGGATGATACTTGAACTTACAATTTTTTTCATGTGTGATTTGCGGAACCTTGTATGCGTCATAAGTTATGTAGTTTAGGTTTATAATCAATGTGTACTGGATTAGTATGTATCATACGTTTGCTCATTTACATATTGATCATAATCACTTGGTTATCTTTTTAAAAATTAAGCTATAGAACATATGATACATATTGATCACAAGTCCAAGATGAAAACTCCAAACATATGATACGTACTAATCCATTACATATTGATCATAACAAGTTTGCTCACCTAAATGACAGTTTTAAGGGACTGTGAGGGACAAATACATCTCAATCACATGTATTAAATATAAAAGCAGAAATTATAACAACTTAAAATTGTGCATTTATTTTCAGCCGTCAGATTCACATGTCTCTCACAGTTCTTTAAAAGCTGTCTCTTAGGTGAGCAGACCTTCTGATCATAAACCTAAACTACAGAACATTTGATACATATTGATTATAAACACTTAAAACCCAAAACATATTTAATAGGCCACTTTAACGAGAAAGCTAATGTAAATAATATATTTAGTAATGACGCAATACTTGACGTACCATTTGAGGTAAACAAAAATTATAGGCATCAAAAAATATATTTTGTAATAGTTCGAGAACCATTTACAATTTTATCCCAAAAAAAAAAATATCACATAGGCGACTTTAACGGGAAAGTTAATGGAAATATTATATTTGGTAACGGTGCAATAGTTGAAGTACCATTTAGGGTAAAAAAAGATTGGGCTAAATATTGTTTAGCACCCTGTGGTATGAGTTCAACATCAATTCAGTCCCTCGACTCTCAATTTCATCTAAAACACTCTCACACTATCATTTCTCGTCCAATAGGTCTATCCGTTATGATTCTGTCAATTTCAGCCGTTTAGCTACTAACGTGGAGATCCAACTCAACACAGGTGGGGCCCACATGGAGGCGAATTTCCCAAATTGACCCTAACTGAACAGGGATTAACTATGGTTTATGGTTGACTATAATAAGAAAAATAAAAAACTTATTAATTTAATACTTTAATTATTATTATTATTATTATTATTATTATTATTCTTTTTTTAATAAAACGCCAAATTTTGCGGTTCTCTCCCTCCCTCTCACCCACCATCACTACTGCCAATACCACCGCCACCACCCAGTCCCCAACCTAACCGGCTGACTCAAATTGAGTTAGCACTGAGAGCATCACCTTGAACTGGTACTTCAACAAGCGCAGAACCGGCCCAAAGTTTTCAAACTTCAAACCCAACCCCATTTCCCTCAATCCTTTCTGTGGCCTACTCGGCCATCGTCGTCGATCTTCCTCCATCGACCACTACCCGCCGCGACACCTTCTACAAATGAAAGCAGAGGTCCCTGAGCCTCCTCTGCTCCAATTTCCTTAGCCTCTAAAATCGCGACTACTTCCACCGCAGTGATCGGCCTCGACGCTGCCGCCTTTCTCTTCAGTGTCGTCCGCTGCCTGATCTACGACATCGTCAATGTGCTGGAGAGCGTTAGACTGCTAACAGCAATTCGACCAAACCAACGAGCATGGGAAGTGAAGAAAACAAAACCAAAGATAGAACAAAAGAGCCTTGATCCAGATACACAAAGAATACCAAATTGCAGAACATCATCAACTGGACCTGATCTTTCAATCTTTGATTATGGCGGTTCCTTCCCATTCTCCATCATGAACTGTATCAATCTCACCCAACCATACCCAATCACCCATCACTGACCCATTCTCGACTCAATTTCTCGGCCTTTGTTCATCTTCTGGGTATTGCCTCTCAATTCTTGACTCAATTTCTCATTTTATCCGTTCGTGTTGTTTGGTTTCAGTTCAGTATCGTGAATCTTGGGCTGGGAGATTTGAATCTAATAGAAGCTCCGAATCACATAAAGTACGGCATCCCTCTCGCTTCGGAAAGAAGCTCAAGAAACAAAGGAGGACAACGACTACCCAAGACAAAATCACCATCCCAGATCTGGGAATTTTTTTAAAATTTTTTTTTTAACACTAAGAACTCATGCTAAAGCTCAAAACAAAAGAGAGAGAAAAGAAATAGAATCAGAAATTAAGCAAGAAAAACAAAGTCAATATTATCATGATGTGAACAATTATTATTTCTTTTTGTTATTGTAATTCAATTTGTTTTAATTCAAGACATCTTTTCGGTCAGGGTCAGTTTGGGAAATTCACTTCCATGTGGGCCCCATCTATGCTGAGTTGGATTGCCACGTCAGTAGCTAAATGGCTGAAATTGACGGAATCATAACTAATGGACCTATTGGACAAGAAATGATAGTGTGGGGGTGTTTTAGATGAAATTGAAAGTCGAAGGACTGAATTAATGTTGGACTCATACCACATGGTACTAAACAGTATTTAGCCCAAAAAGATTTATAGGTATTAAAAAATATCTTTCGCATACAATCAAAACTACCTTTGCCAGATAGGAACAATTATTAGGTTCACCCCTAGGGTGAACGAGCATATTCACCCTCATTATCGATTAATATACTTTTACTTAAAAATTTATAATCCAACGGTCTATATCTTAAATAAGTCTTTAAAGATCATCTCTGTAAAAAATCAATTGAATCAGAAATCGTTTAATTATTTAATTGAATCAAACAAATGGATGGTTCTAACAACACTTACTACTATTATGATGAACCGTCAATGTATTTCATAGAAATGAATAACTAAAAGGTCTTCAATTTGATTGGTTTTTTACAGAGCTAATTTCAGAGCTAATTTTTGTATTATGCTATACAACATGAATGGTCAGATTAAAAAATTATAAAGTTATTATGCCTTAATCGCAAGAGAGGATGAACCTAAGAATTGTTCGCCAGATAGTATCTTATTGTCATACAATCAACTCAATTTGTTTTAAGTTTCCCATGCAAGCAAGTTATATAGCTAGACACTTATAGACGTATGTATTTTATTTTTATTTTTTAACAATTCTAGAAACAGTCAACCTGAAACACAGAAGATCGATACAGTTGTAGGCACAAATCAAAGTTACCGATTATGAGTAGGCGAACGTCTCAATCGTAGTAGATGTTTTCGCTTTCGTTTTTTTCTTTTCAGCTTAGCAAGGATGAAGATGATGTAGTTGGGAGGAAATGAAAATGGAAGTGTTGCGTTGCATTCGTAAACAACAGAAGTAGCTGACTGGCCTAGATATATTCACTGACATCATATATAGATTCTGGGTTTGGCCTGCTAGAGTTTTTTTGAGGTTGTACACAATAGGTAAAATGCATAATGTAGCATACGCAAGTGTATCATTAGAAAATTGGAAACCTACGTTTATTAAACAAGAGTAATGTCAATGCTTATATGATTAGAGAATGTAACGTGCGATGTCTTGGTCTTGGTATTTTTTTTCTTATTTTCCTTGTTTTGAAATGAGATGTCTTAGTCTTACCCATCTCAATCCCATAATCCCATTTACGCAATGGAAAAAACGTGACGCCCTTATCTTTTTTGAATACATCTATGGTCACATATTAGATTCACTTTTGGCGACTAGAACAGGACCACAGGTCCACTACGATGGAGCTCCATATATTTTTCCCCCAATTCGGAAAATCGCGAATGTCATAGCAAAATTTGAATTGGTAACTTGAAGCAATTATTGAGGTAAGCGTTAGTACTAAAGATGTAGAATATTTTGAATTAGTTTAAGTGGTGAAATATTCAAGAAAGGACACAGAAAAATAGATCTAAAAACAGACTAATTTGAAATTTAAATTCCTTTCAAATTTCAATTTGAACTAAACAAAAAGAGATAGAATTATGTTACTTATACACCGATGTTGTGTTGAAGAATGTATTTCATATTAATCATTGCGGATCTGATGATTACAATTTAAGTGAATTCATGAGTCCATCTATAAGTAACGTTCATGCAAATATTGTAATCCAAATCCTCTTGTGGATCTCGTTCCACCTAAATTTTCTTTTTGACAATATACATCCCCGACATTAAGATCAAATTTAAGAAGAATAACACACAAAGCAACCGTTTTTTTGTTGAAGTTCAAGTAAGTCACGAGCATATAAAAAAAAAGCTTCACATAGTTATATGTTTTTCAAGGGCTACCAAAATATCGATATTTGTCCAAAAAAAACAATCAAGGGATGTGCGACAATTACAATAATGGACTTCTAGTTCCTAGCGCGCTGCTCCAAAAGGAACGATTATACACATGCAACCACAAATTAGCAAAAGAAAAAAAATGGAAACTTAAAATCATTATAAAACATACTAAAAATAAATAATTAGAAACTAATTATTCTAATTTAAGGCAGATAACGTGTTGCCTAAATTAGGCACCCTATCCTCTTTTGCATAAATCCAGAGTCACACGGAGCTCCAGCTCAAAAAACGGGTCCATACGTTTCTTTGTCCTCCTCCTATTCAACCCGAAACGGGAGAACCGAATCACCAAGCCTGACGCAACCGCCACATGTCGCTTCGGCAGAGAAAGCAAAGCCACAGAAATAAATCATTATTGCGTTTGGTCGTGACTCACGGTGATGGAACCTCCTCTGGTTAAATAATATCTGAACCTAAGGTTCGGAATTGCCGAGGTCCCCCCCCAATTCACTACTCTTTGCCTTTCTATGTCATCAGTGTGGCATTGCTTTCCAGAGTGAGGGAGGAGGGCGTGGTGGGGCTCGTCATGGCGGTGAAGAAGGCGTGCGAGTCCTTCTCGAAGAGCTTGATTGACGAGGTGCAGAGATGGGGGTGTATGAAGCAGACGGGGGTGAGCTTGAGGTACATGATGGAGTTTGGGTCGGAGCCGACGTTGAGGAATTTGTTGATTTCGGCCCAGTTTCTGCACAAGGAGTTGCCTATCAGGATTGCCAGGAGGGCTATTGAGCTCGAGACTCTGCCTTATGGCTTGTCCGAGAAATCTGCTGTCTTGAAGGTGTACTACCCCTCTCTTTTCAGCTTCCGTCTTGTTTTGTTTTATTCATGTAGCTTTTGGCTCCCCTATTTTATGCTCTGTTTTACTTTAGTTTATTGCAATCTGGGTTGTGGTTTGTGGAATATTCATAGACACTACTTTCTTGTATGGATATGTGAAGGTTTTCTTCTTTGCATGTTAATGATTTTTTTTCGGCTAGAATGTCTGTTTTACCTTTTAAAAGGATGAATTTTAGCTTTCGAAACTACTTGTATTTGTTTATCTGAGGTCTTAGTACCATTTTGAGATTCGGTACTTTGTAGGGAAGGTGGGGAATTTGGTATTGGGAGGCGATAAAATGGTAGACTTAGCATCAATTTGCAAGGATATAAGGGATGTACTCACGTTGTGTGATTTTGTTTATTTATTTTAGGTACGAGACTGGTATTTGGATTCCTTCCGCGACCTGAGATCCTTTCCTGACATCAAGGATGAAAATGATGAGAAGGATTTTACACAAATGATCAAGGCTATCAAGGTGAGACACAACAATGTCGTTCCCATGATGGCTTTAGGTGTTCAACAGTTGAAGAAAGGCATTAATCCAAAGATTGTCTATGAGGATCTTGATGAGATTCACCAATTTTTGGATCGCTTCTACATGTCGAGAATTGGAATTCGCATGCTGATCGGTAAGTTTTCCTTCTGACTGTGATCTTTAAGTTGGTTTCCCCAGTTACTTCACTATTTTTTAACGGGTTCTAAAATCTAGTTAAACTCAGGCCAGCATGTTGAGTTGCACAATCCCAATCCCCCTCCTCATTGTGTGGGTTACATACATACAAAAATGTCTCCACTAGAGGTAGCACGAAATGCCAGTGAGGATGCTCGCTCGATTTGCTTTCATGAGTATGGCAGTGCACCTAACGTCAACATCTATGGGGATCCTGATTTTACCTTCCCGTAAGTATATTTTCTTACTTGGTTCAGACTGTTTCTAATCAGAATCATCCTTATCGCTCCCGTTTATCTAATTGATAGTATCATGAAACCTACTCCATGATAGACCACTTCTTCACTTATAAGTAACCGACCAGCTGCCAAAATAATATTCTGAAGACTCTAGAGTAATAAGTTGTGGTGGTTTTCTTAACAGATATGTTCCTACACACTTACATCTTATGGTCTTTGAGTTGGTTAAGAATTCTCTGCGTGCTGTCCAAGAGCGTTTTATGGACTCGGACAAAGTTGCACCTCCTATTAGAATTATAGTTGCTGATGGAATTGAAGATGTTACGATCAAGGTATTGTTATTGTGTAGTATTTCTTTATTTATTCAATTGTATGTTACTTGACCAAAATGCTTATCAATTTGTGTGGCTGAATCCATAGGTCTCAGATGAGGGCGGTGGCATACGAAGAAGTGGACTCCCCAAAATTTTCACATATCTTTATAGCACTGCAGCGAACCATGTGGATGAGCAGACAGATCTTGGGACTACTGATTCAGTTACAATGGCTGGATATGGGTACGGGATTCCTATAAGCCGCTTGTATGCTAGGTATTTTGGAGGAGATCTGCAAATAATCTCTATGGAAGGATACGGTGAGTTGAGTAGTTTTCAATCTGGTTGCATTCATATTATCCTACACTGAGTACTTCACCGTCAAAGCCTTGCCATCTTCTTTGCATCTTTTCCTCCCGAGTTTTGAGGGGTTCTTTTGACAATAAGAATAAAACCTGTTGGATAGACTATATTAATGGATTTTACTTGCCTCTTAATTATTCTTAGAATCACATGTCATTTTGTTTCGCTTCATCGACATGTTCCATCCTGTTGACTTACTTAGCAATGGTTCAATCAAAGTCCTATTATTATTAGTTTGCAGCTTTCCACTTTGAATTCTGAAGGGAGATCTTTCAGTAAAAGGCAAAAGCTAATATAATTACAGAATTTACTTGTCTATGTCATTCATTGGTCATCTGTTTGTTTTTACTTGTTTCTTCTTTTAATTATAGATTTATTTGTCTTTGTCACTGATTCTTTATCTGTGAGGATTACTTGCCTCATGATCTCTCTTTCAAATCACTCGTCATTTTTTACTTCATACATTGAGAATTTTTCTTACATTTATATATTTGTGTCCTCTATCATACAGGGACTGATGCATACCTCCATTTGTCTCGGTTGGGAGATTCACAGGAGCCTTTGCCATGATGAGCCGCCTATGATTCCATTCTATTTGGAAGATACAGTTGAATTGTCAAATTAAATAGTCATGGGATATTTATATGCAGAATGACGTACGTTGTATTATAGAGGATAAGTAGCTGTCAATTTTTCTTTATGCTAATATAAGTTGGCAGTTTTCTTGTGTATAGTCTGTCTACCTCACTAGGTGCATGAGGATTAATCAATACAGCAAGTCATGTGGCAGTCCTAGATGACTGTTCTAATACTGAATGTTGTTTTACTGGCCTAGCTATCTAACGGTCTAAGCATCGTAACCCCAATGTTATATGTGTCTATAGAATATGTAACTCGGCATAGTTGATGTTATGGTATCAACTATCAAGTGCTTTACTCATGTAAGCAACATAAAAGGAGTAGGGAGCGTTGGAGGATTTCAATTTCCTCAATCTTTTCCTTGGGAATTTCAACTTGAATAGTAATTCTATTCATTTCAAATGCGTATTTTGAATTTGCTAGAGATTTGATGTATATTGTTGATTTTGAATATGAAAAAATGGAATTGCTGCAGACCGGAATAGGAATCTTATTCGGATTTATGCTTGAAGGTGAAAAAATGGAATTAGCAAGACATTTATTTATTTTGAATTTGTGACAGATTTGATAAATTACTATTTTATACGAGGTTGATAAGAAACAAAAGCTGTCTATGAATGTTAAATCCCATTTTCATAACCCAAACTGAAAAACTCGAACAAAATCACACACATGTGTTTATTTTTAGTAACATCAAATCATCCAAATGCCATCAATGCTACGTGTAGTTCTAATTACATAACATGTGACTAGTGCTTTGAAAAAAAAAAATTTCATATCTTTTCATATCTTCCGATATCTCAATTTTAGTCGGTGACAAAATAATATTGTAGTTCACTATTTCTCTAACAAATGTTTTGGAAGCAGTACTTATCATATATAGTTTGGTGTTATTTTCATTCAAAACATATGCCAGGTTTGTCACCTCATTCTTACCTATGATCCCATACAAATGACATGAGAACACCAAATAAGTCGGTGTAAAAATAGAATACGAAAGAAAATGTTTCAATGAGAAAAGATCATATTCAGTTAGGAATTAACTATACTGTGAACCGATCTGAATTGATCACGAAACTCATGCAGCTAAACTAATGGCAACATTACGACTAAGAAGGCTTAGCATGATAGGTTCTGTTGTATTAGGCATTGTTGCGTAAGACATTATTCTGGTATATTTCCTTTAACAATGTACTGTTTTGAAACATGCACGCCCTACTAAGAAACTACCTTGGTTACTTGCCAACTTGGTCAGAGTTAAGGATGAACATGGTAGAAAAATTCAGCAAAGAACTCCGCAGATTCTGTGACAGAGGTTCAGAATCAATCAGAGTGATTTTTCAGTTCTAAATTAAGGGGAAATGTGTTATATATTCCAAGCTCAATAGTTTTGAAGAGCTCTAGTTGTCGCAAAATGTGCATGCCAAAATCAAATTAAGGGTTGACGATGCCAATGACGTCGATCAAGACAAGTGAATGAATAATTAATCTCGTAAGTGAAAGAGAACAAGCAAATTAACAGGGAAGAAAATAAATTTTCATGTCATATTCACAAGAAAAATTCCCATCTACTATTTGTTTTATCAAGAGCACTAAGGCTTTGACATTGAAATAACACGGGTAAATTTATAGCACTTTCTCATACTATAAACAAAATAATAGAACTAAAGTGGCCTTAATCATTGACTTGTTTCAAAATCTGGTAAAATTGAGATAAATTACAGCTTTCTTTGCTTCGCACGTTTATAGGATGTCTTCCCTTGTTTCAGACAATTCTTTCCTATTTTTATCAAACAACATCAAACAACGGTAACAACCTATCAACCTACGACGCTACACAGAGTTCCAATTACGTATATTATGGGTGGCGCTTTCAACAGAAAAATTGCACATCTTCTAGCGATCTCTTTGGCTGAGGCCTGAGGGGATGTGAAGAAACTGTAGAACTTGATATTCTATTCATTGATTGAATGCTATATATATACATACAGACATGAATGACTTTTACAATTGTAAAGCAAACAAACAACTGCAGAAAATTCTAGATAAACTATACAGCTGGTATTGTATTGGAAAAGCAAGGCTTATCAGTTGAAGGAGTTTAGCTATAGTCAAGAGTCCTAGTTCAGTAACTAGTGACATGGAATTAACAGGATGACATGACATTATATCCTTGGGTTTGGTGACGATATTTCCATTTCCTGCGCGATCGAGATGGACACTGGCCCAAAACCTTTGAAGGGATCACCTTTTCTAAGGTATCCGATGGAACCAAGTGTTAGTAAATTTAATCCAAAGATTAAATTAATTTGAATAAAAATTCAAATTAATAATTTTGATGTATATGGAAGAAGTAACTGATCATTCTATCCAAAGGTTACAACCTTCTAAACTAAAAGCAACTTTGCAGAAAGGTATGTCCTTTCAAATAGATGCATCAGACTCCTATATAAAGAGAAGCAATCCCACCGCACTAAATCTAACTTTTGCATCAGTAAATTTTTTCAGTATTCAAACACTTTCTGCATATCACATTAGAGTTTAAGAGATTGAGAGAAAAAAACATAATCTGCGTTTGTTGATCCTCGAGATTGTAGTGCTTCTTCTAGAGGAAAGTTTGATCGTTGTACTCTTGGGAGACGTTTGCCGATAATCCTTCAAGCACCGACGAGGAGGCAATTTCGTCTTAAGGGGATAGAACCAAGTTCTAGCATCGATCACAATCTGTAAAGTTTTGCTTCCTTTTCCTAGTCTAGTATTTTAACTTATTTATTGTTTAGATATAGCAATTTGTGAATTAGTTTTCTAACACCAAGTTAGCGTTGAAGTTTATGTTCATCGGCCATCAGTTTCTTCCAATACCTCAGTTCCACTTAATAACATACCGATATTGAAGATTTTGCAGTTATCATAAAATAACAAATGTTTTGGAAGCAATTTTTCACAGGATATAGTTTGATAATATTTTCCTTCAGCAATTATACCAACTTTGTCATCTCATTCTTACTCATATATAATCCACAAACAAATGTGAATTATGTGATGATTGATGAGAACACCAAATAAGACTGTAAGAAAATTTTCTTAGCAATGAAACGATTGAAGTGTGAATTGATATGAAAGTGATCAAAACTCACGCAACTAAAACTAAAAAATGGCAACAATATGACCAAATATGACCACAAGGCATACCATGATGGGCTAAGGCGGATTTGGCCTGGGATTCCAAAATTAATAGCACTTTCTCTGACTGTAACAGGATTTCTCCCTCTCTTATATATATATATATATATATATATATATATATATAGGAACGCGTTCGAAAGAGGACGTACGCACTTTCGTTAAAGTGCGGACGGCGCTGCTGCAGCTCGGCTCGGGGTGCGACGGAGCGGCGGAGCTTGCCGGACGGACGCCACGGGTCAGACGGACGGGTCTGCAGTCGATGGAGTCGCCGGCGACGTGGTTGCAGCCTTGGCCAGAAACCTGCAACTCCGACCTCCTCCAACCTCGAACGCTGCCCAGAACCGTCCACCAAGCCTCCGGCCTCCGTCCGCCAAGCCCCGAGCCGCCGTCACAGCCTGGAACGCCGCCGTTGCGTCGCCGTCCGCACTTTAGCCAAGTGCGGACGTCCGCTTCAGAACCCGCCCCTATATATATATATATAAGGATTTCTCCCTCCAGCCCGAAATTTCCTCCATGGAACCAAGTCGTGGTGTAAAAGGTTGAAAATGGCAAATGAACCACACATATGATCATTATAACTTAAAAGCTTCCCATACAAGGTTTGAACTACAGGTTCCACATTGGTACAATTTAACATCAACAATGTGTCAATAAATTTTCAAAATCTGGTAAAATGGAGATACATTAGTGCCTTCTTTGCTTTGCACGCTTATAGGACGTCTTCCCTTTATTCTTCCATTTTTCATTATCAGCCGGTCGATTCTTCTCTTCGATCTCACGAACCTTCCGCTTCCTGAAAGGTGGATACATAAAATAAACAGCATCATTAAAAAACAGTGACATGTGGAATAAACAAAAGCCGGACATCAAATTATTCTGTCAGAGATATATGATGGTAATAAGCTGGGTATCACATTAGTTCTCCCAAGTTCCTCAATTAGTCAGATTACTACATGAATAAAACTCATGGAAGCATTAGCAACCATTTTTCACTTGTTTTCTTCAGTAATTATATTTAGTTAATTATACCTTATAACGGATCAAAAGGAGCATGTCTTTAGAACTTTGATACTTATCGTTATATATCAAAGTGATATAAACTTCAGCATCCAAAAGATCTTATGAAACCTTGTTGAGAATTTCCACCAGATAAATTACATAAATATGTCAAAGAGACAACTCATCAATGAACATATTTATTCGTTTTGTTTTTTTTGTACTAAAATACAACTTCTATGCTTAAAAATGTAAAAAAAAGTGAGGATACCATCAAATTTTAGGGGTCTAAGCTTTAAGGAGCAAATTTTGGGAACAAATAAAACTATCGTCATATGTATTGCTATCTCACCTGTAGGTCGCAAGGGCAGGATCAGAAAGCAGCTCCTCTGCAACGGTTGCTTTCCTTTCCTTCTTTGTTAGTCTACCTGAGAAGAATTCTGATGAGGACTCTACCACTGTTCCCACCTGATGAATACGAAGGATTCATATGTTATAACATTATTAAGGAAATTAATTTACCTTCAATACAAAAGAAATTAATTAGACAAATTCACTAAACTGGCTAATTGCAATGTTATTATTGATTCTAACCTGGAAATACTTGGAAGTTTGCGAATCCCCCTTCTTGTAGTGTCTCTTTGGATCCATGACACTCCTTAACTACAACAAATAGCCAATCAAAATGTCAAGACTAAACTTCATTTCAACAGCAATTGAAGCATAAAGTGGACAAGGTAAACTGGAATATTCTTGCAAACAGAAGTCAACAAAGAAACCACTTATCTCAACAAGCATATAAAGGTGCACATCATCAATAAGTTCAAAGAGATCAATAGTGTGACGAATTTGAACACTGGAGTCATAGAGAGGTGCAATTTCAAAGAGATATCAATAGTGGGATGAATTTGAACACTGGATTCATGGAAAAATGCAAAAGTGAATATCGGAGTTTATTAGGCCAACAAACTGCCCCCTTATGGACAAGGAGTGACACTAAAAGCAAGACCATCTTTGTAACATCAAATGCAAACTTCAACGTGAGAGGGGATTTTATTAGATCTACTGAAATGCCTCAGAAGACATGTATCTATAATTACAAGTAGTCAGCTGATGAAGTGTAATGGTTCGATAATAAGAAAACACATAACAATGCAAGCACAAAGGCGGCAAAGCCAAGTAACAACGGATGTGCACAATTCCAACTTAAAGTGTAAAGGAAACTAACAACGGAAAACAAAACAGCAGCTACCGTACCTTGAGTAATTGGAGATCTTTCTGCAACTCTGGGGTCATGGTTGGTGCAGGCATGTCAAACCTGAATAACATAGGTTATCAGAATACACAGGCAAACATAACAACTTCAATCACTGTGCATTCTCTCTAATGGTTTCTAAGATAATACAAGACCCAAATCACACAAAGGGGTGACATACCAATTCGAGCCAGTCGTGTCTTTGAGTTGCTTCCTCTGCAACTTGTTCAGCGTTTTGGGGTTATTGGGTGGCACAAAGAGGCCATCCACAAGCTGGGTGGGGGGTTTCCAAAGATGATTGGTTTCTTGAGGTTTTGCATCAACTCCAAGTCTAGGTTTGGTTGCCGATGAAAAATTCGGAATCTTTGGCTCCCATGAGAGACCAACTACTGCTTTGATATCCGCCATTCTAAAAACACAATGCATGGAATCAACTCAAAACTCCAAAACACATGCAAATATGGATAAGAAAAGTGTTTAAATTTACCAATTATAACCGAAACTATTAACAAGTATTCAACTTTCGAAGTCCATTTCATCCAACACAGAATAACTAGCAGAATTTGCATTCGGAGAAGAATAACTAATCTGAATTCTAATCCGAAAACTTATAAGATGATTTCCGGAGGTTATTGTGATAGTACTGGATTCAAATTACTACAAAGAAAGAAAGAGAAAAGAAGAAACTTACGGAATCAGTGAGCGGAGAAGAGGCCAACGACGCTGCTTCGCGAAAGGTGGTCGGTAACTGAGATTAATGCGGATGAGAGAGAGAGAGAGAGAGAGAGAGAGAGAGAGCGGAGGCGGTAGCTGAGGCGGCGGAGCTGAGAGAAATCGTTAATTCTCGAGACGCGGAGGAACGTTGAAGAGGAAGCATCAGGTTTAGTTAAGAGGGGTGATCGAGGGTATCTTGGGGTTTTCGTCAAGAACAGCTGAATTTTTTTATTATTTATTTATTTATTTTGGGTAGGGAAAGGTTTGGAGTACTGATGGGTTCGTGGGAGGTGTGCCACGTGACAATGTGACATTAGTCACCCCTGTTATTGCTTTTTGGATTAAATTCAGTTTAGTCCCTTGAACTTTAGGGCTAAAATCAGTTTGGTCTCTCTTTCTGAAAATCGATCTTGATAGTCCCTATACTCTCAAATGACATCACCTGAGTCCAAAATTTGAGTTTGACTCCAAAAGTGACGTCAGCTGCTGACTTGGAGCAGACATAGGGCCCCACTTTTCTGTATTTGACCCTTCAAGAAGGGTAAAACGGACATTCTGCCTTTGAACCTTATTCTTCAACTTCAATTCGATCAAAACTAGGATCGAATGTGTTAGGCTCCTCCTCATTTTTCAATTCAATCCCCAGACCCGATCGTCCACCTAATCCAGATCCTCCCCTACACCTTCCTCCGACCACCTCGCCTTCGCTTTTCTTCTAATCACACTCCTCTCTTTTCTCTACACCAGCAATTCCAACCGACCACCCCAATACAGAGCACGACCTCCATCGCCCCACTCCAAAGTCCAAACCCTCCTCGACCTCATCAACTTCTAACAAAATCCCATACCCATGATGTCAAACTGAGCTCAACCTAGACAAAATCCAATTTTCCAAACTGCTCCCAATCACATACACAGATTTGGGATTCAATCCAAACCCCTAAAACAAGAATTGAAGCAAATAGGAATGAGAATAAGCTCCAAACAAGAATCCCATACCCATTATATCAATCGGATTCAAATTTCGATTCTTCACCAAACAGCAGATGGAACAAAAGCTCTCCTTCAAATTAGAATCAGCTCCAATTTCCGGCCAAGGTTTTGACTTCAACGCAGGACAGGGCACTTTGAAGGGAGTGTTGAGCCACGTGTCAACGATCTCGATGGCGGATTCCGGCGCCGTGGACATGCCGGAGACAGGAGGACGTTGGAGCTGGGAGTTGAGGGAGTCGGACGGGGAGAGACACGTGGCCACGAAGACTTCGGGGAACTTGTTGGCTAAGGTCGCGACACCGACGTCGGTGCTGCAGGCGATAAGTCCGCGAGTTTTGGTGTTGGCAGCGAGGAGGAGACGCAACGACTATGGAGTAGTAGGAGGAAGTGTCGAGGTCCTTGACGTCGATGTTGAGTGAGCCACTGTTACACCCCACATCTGTTATACCCTTTTTACTGAGTTACATGAAATTCATTATGGTTACCGTTCGCGGTTATAATTTTAACGTTTAGGGGGTGGTTAAAAATTGACTTTTTATGAGTTAATAATTTGAGAAAATTTCCTTCATGAGAGTTGTAGAGGACGTTAAACCGAGCGCGTGCATATGTAGTACGTAAAAATCGGAGTTCGTATGCAAAAGTTATGAGTGAAATACGAAAGTTACTATTCATGATAAAAATTTGAATAAATATAGAAGTTACCCGGGTAGGTTTCCAAAACCGGAAACCCACCCCTCTTTCTCTCTCCTCTCCCCCGATTCTCCTCCCTTTCCCTTCGGGTTCTCCTCTTCCCCTCCGATTCTTCACTTTCCGGCCATCATCCGGCGTGCAACCGGTCACCACAGGGGCGCCTCAACCCGCTCTTGATGCCAGTGACCTAGGATTGGGGAGTTTCGGCCGTGAAAGTCCGGATCGAAGCAAGAAGTGCTCCGGTCGCAGTTTTGGGATTTTGCCGATTTCCGGCCATTCCGGCCACCTCCGGCCACCATATTCACATCGAAGGTTTGGTTTTTGATGGAGATTATTTCCCCTAAGGTAGTTCATTCCAATTTGCATTGTAGAGGTCGAATTGACAAATTTTTATTTCTAGGGTTCTTGAAGCTTCGGGGCTTTCCTTCACCGGCTTGATTCGACCACTTCGAGGTAAAATTGGATGATGTTGTAGTTTGGAAGTTGATTGGGCTTGTTGTGTAGATGCTAGTGCCGGAGTTTGGTGGTCATCGGAGGAAGTGGCCGCCACCACGCGCCGCCACTGTAGGTAGCGTGTGGTGGCGCGTAGAGTTGTGTTTTAATTGTCGTTTTAATCCCTTATACCCTATAATGATTGTAGAATGTAATGCATGAAGTTTGGTGGAAATCGGAGGATTTACAAATTGAGTTTAAATGATTAATTATTGATTATCGCGAATTCGATCGCCGAATTCCTTTCGAATTCACTCTAGGTATTGCATCAATGACAGATTAATGTTGGAGCATTAAGGATGGATGTTGAAGAGAGTTGAGGAGTCGGATATTAGGAAGGGGAATGTTATGAATTTCCAATTATAAGTATCGTAAAATTAAAATTCCGTCCTGTGGATTATATATATTTATGATTGTTATTCGTACAGGACGAGAGGAGTCTCCATACGAGGAGAATCACGAGCGACGTCAGGATTGACCGCATATTGTGAGTGGACCTTTGATTTTAATTGATGCATGCAAATTATATTCCGCAAGTTTTGAGTTTATCGATTTATCAATTTAATTATCGAGCATTTTATTTTGGTTTGGATTATTGATTGATTTATTGGTTTGAACTTTTGAATTTAGATTCATTATGCTCGATTTGAGGATTTTGATTTATGCGGATTCGGAAATTTATACTTATTTATATCCTATTTATATTTGAACCTGAGATGAGCTTGGCGTGCGGGGTCACGTCTTTATACATTGGATTCCGATTTTGCTAGATAAGTGGGGAAATTATACAGAATTACTGGCTTTTGATGATCTTCTTCCTCACCATACGCGGGTCATGTGAATAGGTCTCCTCCTCACTTACTTTGTGTTTGTGAGTGGCAGTGAGGTAGCTTTCTCCTCCTCACGTGGGTGGTAGTCGAGGTGATATTCTCCTCCTCGCACAATTTATGTGTGAGTGGTAGTTGAGGTTATTAGTTCTCCTCCTCGCACAATCTATGTGTGAGTGGCAGTCGAGGGTAGGTTGAGCCTGAGGGGCTCCATTCCCGTATGGTGAACCCATTTTCCCCATGTTCTTTTGTTGTTGTTCTTGACTAGCGGGGCTAGTCGGTCTTTTCTTAATTATTGCATGCATCGGGAGTTTTTAAAGAAATAAATGTGGGAAAGTATAAAATCTCTTTTGTTTAAAATTATTTATTTTTGTCCACTCACGCTAACGTTTTTATATACTTTTCCCTGGGCCATTCGGTTTCAAATGCCCAGATTGCAGTATTGTTGCTCGGTGTACGAGTGTGAGCCATAGTGACCGCACCTGCTTCCGCCATCACATTCTGTAGGTTACCTGGTTAACCTACTGTATTCCTCGTCTTTTTATATTCCTAGAATGCTCTGATTACTAAGGGATATGTGACCCAACTTATATGTATTATATTTGAGGTCTATGACCTAACTTTGGTGATTGTAGTAACCTGTACCCTTTGGAGATTATGTATGATGATATTAGCTTTGGGATGATTGTTTGAATTTGGGAGCAGGGTGGCTCCAGGAGTTGTGGTTGGATAATTAGAAGTGAATTTTGGTTTTCCGTAGGTTTTTGGGTTAACCATTTTTAAGGGAGGTTATGCCGAAATTTTTGGTAAATCTCCTTTAAAGGTGGGTCCCGCAGGGCCACTTCGGATTCCAGGGTGGAATTCGGGGTGGGTCTTGTCAGCCACTGTTGGGATTTGATTTTGATTTTTAATTTCTGGGATGTGAATTTTGGTTGAGTTCATGGTGGAGGTGGAGAGAGAGAGAGAGAGAGAGAGAGAGAGATGAGCTCTTGGGTTTTGGGGCTTTGATTAGGGTTTGGGATTGGGATTTGAAGATGAAAATTGGGTCGGAGAGATGGATTGAGAAGAAGAAGAGAAGAAGAGGAAGAGAGATGAGGAAAAGAGTATGGGGTCAAAGGTTGGGTCAAAGGTAATAAGGGGTAGTTTGGACATTTCATCCAAATTAGGGTTAAATATTGAAAAGTGGGGCCCTATATCTGCTCCAAGTTAGCAGCTGACGTCACTTTTGGAGTCAAACTCAAATTTTGGACTCGGGTGATGTCATTTGATAGTGTAAGGACCATCGAGATCGATTTTCAGAAAGAGGGACCAAACTGAGTTTAGCCCTAAAGTTCAAGGGACTAAACTGAATTTAATCCTTAAAGTTTCTAACGAAGCTTTTTTTCTTTGACAGGTAGAATGATTCATTCTATTAAATGAATCAACCGCAACGGTTGAAATAGTACATACACCAAAGTAGACATAGACGTACGCCTAAACTAATACACACACTACTTCATGAACAATAACACACAAAGTCTAAAAGCAACAAAAGACATTTTCGCCTTCAAAGGGACATATAGGCTATCATTCACCTCTCGCAGAGCAAGCAGTTGTGGTACGAAAGATAAATAGTACTTCTAAGAAGACTGACAAAAGATCTTCAGGTAGACTAGACTAGACAAACTCGACATACTAGGACACCACTAACCAAAGAAGAGTGTATAGACCAGGTCAAGCCCATATGCCTCACTGAAGATAGTGGGACTAGTTAGAAAGACTGACAAAATAAAACTGCCTAACATGGCCCAAAATAGAAAACCAGCCCAAGGCAAATCTAGCAAAGCTGACTTTGCCCAAATCCAACCCACCACTAGCAACACGACCTGAGATCGGCTCAACCACCTTCGTCGCCAGTACAGAGCCGCCATCATCCCCTTTGATGCCACCACCAAAGCACCACTAAGTACACATAAACTCAAACCCGACCGGGATTGAATTGCCAGCTCACCAAGCCGCGCTACAGGATACCGCCATCATCGAAGAACCACCGACGCTCTAGTAACCTGTGCCGCAACCGCCTTCACCACCAGCAAGATCGACAAAGCCGATCACCTCTTCCAAAACCAACAAGCCACAGACTAGCCTAAAAACAAAACATCACCTGTCCGGCAGCCACACCACAGACCAGGGCGGCTAGAGGCAGGCGCCAATAAATAGTCTTTTTTTACAGTTATATGATATCCTCCTATGAATAGTCTTCATCCCATTTGATTTTCCAACAACAGACCGGACTCAATTAACCCCTCCAAATCATTCAATTAAACATTTTAGATAACCAATTTTCTAAACAATATAGACAATTCTTCTTCTTTTTTCGGTTTCTTCCAATATCGTAGTTCCATTTGGTCTCATCTTCACCCGTACATAATCCTCATATAAAACTGATGACAACAGAAAACAAGATGTTAAACGAAGAAAGTTTTCGATGAGAAAAATCACATCCAGTTGGAGTGAAAATGCCTCATTGAGACTGCGATTGCCAATGAATCAATGCGGATGTTATGTAGACACAATTGCAACTAAATCATGGCACCAATAACTAAAGAAGGCATATATAGCATGACGAAATAGACATTAGGCATCTCTCTATATGGTGTTATAACATGGTAAAACACAAGACTAGCTCGGTAAGTATTGATATAGTGGTGATAGTGTCATATCACGTGATGTTCATCACACTAATCAAATTCTAAGAAACAAAAAAACAAAAAAAAATACTTTATATCTAAATTAGTCAAATAAAAACTCTAAATAACCATTCAATTACCATCTTACTCAAATTTGATTAATGAATCAGATATGTATGTCACGTAACAGCCGATTCCCATCTAAAAATCAACTCATTTCAACAAAAAAGCAATTATTGAATGAGATCAGTATAACAAAACATAGAATGCAGTGGCATTCATTCTCTGTTCAGTTTGAACCTTAGTCAGGAACCTTATATTAAATGAGATCAATAATACAAAACATTCCAATAATATAAAACAAAAAAATGCAGTGGACAACTCATATATGTAATAACACTGATTTTCATCAACTTTGTTAAACGTGGATTAAGAGAGGGGTTCTCTTAGGGGGGTGTATTCAATTAAGAGTCTACAAGATTTTTTCGTATTTTAGAAGTCTATAGGTATTCAATTGAGATTTTAAACAGTCCTTTAAAATCTTGATGTATTCAATTAAGATTTAAAATTATCCATTCAAATATGCTGATATTCAAAAGTATATAGATTTTTAAGGATTTCATTAAATGGTGGATTTTGAAGGATTTTATAGTGCTATTTATACATATCAAAACTCAAAAACAATCCAACAATTTCCCAAAAGATTTTGATGGATTCTTTCTGACTCAAAAAATAAAGAACCTCTTCACCCAAAAAATCAAATAAATAAAAAGCAAGTCTCAATAGGTGACACTCATCCATTTTGTCTTAAACCTATTTTCCCACTATCTTCCTCTGCCTCTGCTCTCATCTAATAATTTTTTATTTTATTTTTATCACTATAGCTCTAGAAGCCTTAATCCTTCTAGCTAATGAAGCTCACTTTCAATGGTATTATTAAGATGATACATACACACATGATTCTTTTGTAAATTAGATATGAAATAAATTATGTCATTAGTTTACTACTTTATTTTTTGTGTAACATTTTGGTTCGTTTGTTTTCTTTTATTGTTCATATATCATTATACACAACATAAAGAATGTTAGATTGCCATACTTTCTTGTCATTGATATAGCATTATAGTTGGATCCATACATCCATTGCTTAATTAAAGAAGAAGAAGAAGAAAATTAACCTACCAAAAACATCATAAGGATTTGTAAAATCTAAACAAATACTAGTAAATCAATCAGAGTCCATATAGAATTTAAATAATCCGTGGATTAAGTAAATCCATGGATTATAAAAACTCAAACAAAGTCTTTTAAAATCTGAATTGAATACACCCCCTTTAGTCCTTAATTATTTAGTACACGAACAAGTCCAGCAAATAAATCTTGTTTTGAGGCTTTTCACATCGAACATCCTGCTTTCATTTCAGATATTCTGATCTTACTATTTCAATTCTACAGATGATTTTGAGACTTTTCACATTGAACAAACAAAAGGAAAAAGGGTTACTCAGAGCACCATTAATATCTGATTTACGCTAAACTCCACAGTGAAAATTCTCCATCGTTTCCCATTTTGACTAATTCACGTGGGACGTATTGAGAACAGAAATGTTACTAATATTCTTACTTTCTTAGGTAAGTTCAATTTGACTTCTTCATTTACTTATCAAATGTTTCTGGGTAAGTTCTATTTAACTTCTTCGTTTTACAGAATTTATCAAATGTTTCTGGATAAGTCTTTGATTTTTTTTGAAGCCACTTTGGTTCCCTCCTGCGAGACGTGGTTCAATATAGTAGTGGGTGTTTCTTCATTAATATTCATATAAGATGTATCTCCAACGTGTATCGGCCTTCATGGAATATTCAGACTACATACAAAATACGAACATGGCCGAAGAAGTTCCAGAAGTAATAACCAAGACACAGGCAGGAATAAAACTGCAATAACAAGAGAGAACAATGATAGCTAGTGAGAATCTGAACTCAATAGTCAGGAACTCAGGATTGATATTCTTTTCCTCTTCTCCTCTTTTCATTTCCACATATACATGTCTTCGCAAAGCCACACCATTATGAATGAAAAACAGTTTGAGTTAGTGAACACTGATGCATCTATAACCTGCTCAATATTACATGTAAAGACGCCTTTCTCACGTCGTAAAGCACTTCAAACCTAATATATTCGAATATAATTACAGAACTAAGGCAGGTGCCTAACCACCATTACTGTTGTGTTAGTGAGGTCTACTATAATCTGACTAATAACTCGTGTCATTATCATAATAGTTCAAATCACCATTATCATCATCATTATCGCAATCATCATCTGTGGCAATACATGCATCAACAGGATCGACATCTGGATCAGCAAAGTTTAACAGCTCAACTGATCCGTTTCTAGACTCTGCAATTGGGGTTCCACCTTCATAGTCAATCATGTCGTTCTCATATGCATCAACCTGTTCCAATTCACTATATAGAACTTCCTACAAAGGAAGACAAAGGAATTGATTCAGAAAATATTAAGGATTCCTTAGCTACCATGTCTTCACAACAATCCAACTCAAATTGAGTTATTATATCACTCTGCGGGATAAGTCAAATAGAAGTATGGAGTACCTCATTTTTTGGAAAGTTGGTTCTCCCTGTGTCTACAATCCAATCATTTAGTAAATGCTCTAGCAGAGGATTGTCGAGGGAGATTGAACTGTTTCCCCTTCTTACTTGTAGTTCTCTAAGACGCAAATTGTAGTGAACGTACATGAGGTCATTCGATCTGTTTTGTGATAAGTGACTACTTCTTAGATTGTACATTTGATCAAATATACTCCAGTTATGCTCACATCCAATGGATGAGCATGTCTGACTTAATATACGCACAGCTATCCGCTGCAGCTCTAAGCAACATATCCCATGTTGTTGCCACCATGCAGCTAATACAACATAAAAGAAAAGGTATCAGCAAAAGGAATAATGATTGAGATAAATAGGCATGCATCTATATCTGGAACTCTCAAATGAGTACGTGGCAATATAATGTATTACCGGGATCAAGTTCTGTTCTTGTACTAATTGCCAACTCAGTTCCAAAATCAGCTTTTGCAGAACTATAATCAGCAATCTGGATGTTGTGTCACAGAATGAGTGAATATAATAACAGAACAACTTATGATAAACAAAAATTCAGAATGAAAAAATTATTACCTGTGCACAAGCAGAAATCCTTCTTGCATTGTCTGGCTCCAGACGAGTAATGCATTCAGTAAGTCCACGAATATTATGCTACACAATTAAAATGTGGGTTAGGAAAGAAATCAGCACGACGGTGAAATTGAAAATCAGTAAGTGTTTCTCCTACCGCCATAAAATCAGGTCGATATCTGTAAGATGGATTTAAGAAGTAAGCTGCCACAAATACAGGGTGGTTTAACGAGTCCCAATGATTTTGGATGGCATCCCAAATTGGTTCACAATTAGGCTCATGTTCACCATAAATGGATTTGATTGCAAGACTTGCAGTGAACATATCATTGTAGATAGACGACACTGACAGGCAGTCACCACTCTCAACCTTTTGAAGAACTTGCATCATTGGGTCCACAGAATTCCTAACGACCTGTAAATTCTTCCAAAATCCTGCATCTGATACAATATTTGCCACCTCTTTCCCCTCACGTGCTCTGGAACACTGAGATGAAATCCATTTGTTTGATCGAAACATTTTTCGAAGACCAATCCTATGGTCCACCAAGCTTTGTAAGGTAGCAAAGCTAGAGGCAAACTGGGTAATAGAAGGCCTCAAAAGTTCCTTCCCCTGAGTAAAGCCATTCTTCATAAAATTTAACAACCAAATTTGGCTGTAGATGAGCTTTGTAATCTTTTGGCTCTTCTTAATGCACTCTGCTACACTAGGTATGTCTGATAAATGTTTAAGAATTTGATCAATACAATTGGTGGCACATGGAGTCCAGAACAAATTCTTTCTCTTCTCCTCAAGCATCTTCCCAGCAGCTTTATAACTAGGAGTAATTGGAGTGATTACCTGCAGAAGAGGGATTAGAAGCAAGCAAAGTTAGTAGCTAGAGATTACAACTTGGGATGGGGAATTAGGTGAGAAAAATATTGAAACTAAATACCTGAACTACATTTTCCTCTCCCATCTCTTCAACCACTTTGTCAAGCAGCTCAAACAATTCTGAAGCATCTTTAACTATTTCAGTGGCATCAACTGAAGAAACAAAGTATACACCATTTGGGCCAGAAGCTAAAAAATTGATCAGTGTTCTACCCTCTGCGTCTAGCCAACTGTCTGCCATTATAGAACAACCAGTGATTGCCCAGGATGCCTTATACTCAGCAAGGTAGTTTTTGATGGTTGCAATTTCTTCCTGCAGACACCGACCTGATATTAATTGGCTTGTAGGTGCTACCACACCTGGCCCATATTGGCCAACCAATTCAAGCATCTTATGGAAGTATATGGAGTTTGCCGCTTGTAGAGGAACTCCTGCATGGTAAAAGAATTTGCAAATTCCAGAAGTAACTTCCTTGCGGGATATTCTGTTTGCAATTGTTCTGACCTTTGCTTGTCTATATTGAGGTGACAAATTCTTAGGTGCAGTCAAGAAAAGGGAATCTAGCCTTGATCGTTTGTATAATGGCTCAGAACCAGTACAGGGAGGTCCGTTGAAAGTCTTTCTAAAATTTTGGCCCAATCGTCTATCACCATCCATTAATCTTTCTGTGCTTATGTGATGCAGAGCAGAGTCCACTTGGTCATCCTCTTGGTCTTCATTATCTGACTGCATATCAATAGGTGAGAAATCCGTTCCATCAGGCTGTCTCTGTCTCCTCCCAGTACGATGCCATTTCATATTCTCCTTCATTCTAAGATAAACTTCCTCGGGTGCATGTTTACAAGGTGCTACTTCTCCAGGAATTCTAGCTAAATGTTGTTTAAACCGGTTAATACCACCACTAACTATTTTTTCGCAATAATTGCATTTCACCTTTTTCTTTTTCTCATCCTGAGCCAGACCATGGTCCCACCCAGGGTCAACATATCCTAATGACCTTAGAGGAGCCAACGACACAACTACATTTCTGTCACGCACCAACTGTTTTCCCTTGCTTCTATAACCAACATGGACCTCCTCTTCATCATTCTTAGGATGGATATTCAAATATGCTTGCCCAACATCTTCAGATTGCCTAGGTCTTTTATTAGAACGACATCCTTCCATATTTGCTTTCATACTCATGTATACATCCTCTGGAGCCTTATCACAATATGTCACTTCTCCAGAAAGTCGGGCTAAATGCTGCTTCAATCTGTATATTCCACCACTAACTATTTTTCCACAGTAATTGCATTTAACCTTTTTCTTCCTCTCATCCTGAGCAACGCCATGGTCCCATCCTGGGTCAACAAGTCCAGAGGAGCGCATTGGGACTTCAGTTTCAATATTTAAGAACTTACGCCAAAAACTACCATATCTGATCAGCACTATCAGAAGTCGATATCCCTATCTTACAACATTGCATGGTCCAACTGACACCAGCAATGCGGATGCTGGTGTTTACCACGGCAATTGGGAAGTAGGAATCTGCACAAGATGTATGTGGAAATAAGGTTATGCATGTGGTCATTAGGTTAAGAGCACCATAATGTACATCAAGCACAATGAGAAATACACAAGAAATCCTGTCCAGACAAGGATAAAACCATTCAAGCTGTAAATTCAGATTTAATAGCTCTCCCAACTCTGGAAAGGACCTTGCTATATCAACACAAACATCTGAAAAAGATCTTGCTAATGCAACACGCCCATAACCACTAATATATCCCGGATTAACTCAGTCCATAACCATTGTGGGACTGAACACAATCCACTCATAAACAGAATGGGGTATCACAATTTAACACTAGTTGTTGGTACCAACATGCCAATCCAACTTTTGCCCAAAAACAATGTCATTAACTGTTCAAAATGAAAACTTCACAAGAAAATGCAACTCCTTTTGAGCTGGGGAAGCAACAAAATTGGTTTACCTTTTTTCAAAAACTTAAATCAAGCACTCCAAAAAACAATGTTGCTGAAAAAGTAAACAAACCCCAAGAATTGAACCAACTTATAAAGGTAAAAAGAAGCAATCTTTGCATGTAGGTAGGTAGCTAGCTCAGATCATATTAAACCCAATTGCACTCAATTTTTGCCTGAAAGAACAAATCTTTCGTTTCCTAACACCCAAATTCAAGACTGAAAATTTCAAACAGGATAATATAACATGCAATTGATCAGATTTTGCATACCTGAGTCAGAAAAAAGAAAACCGAATTTCGAAGTATTTGGGAGTTCTTGGGTGTGAATTTGAAATTGGGGGCATTCGATTGTGTCCGGAAATGGAAAAATTTGAAGGAAAGTTAGGGTTTTTATTGGTGGGAAAAATTGAAATTAGGGGGAAAAGGAAGAAGCGAAGAACGAGCTGGGATCGTTCGGAATCGTGAGTGGAATGGGTTTCGACTCGACTGCTCAACCCGTCCGATTTTAGGGCTTCTCTTATTTTTGGTGGATCACATTAATTTCATTGGCCAAATGAAAAGCATTATAAATTTCAATTTTTAATTTTACTACTTGTTATTGGTTGAGGAAAAATGTAAAACCTGAGATTATTCTTTTAAGTTTTTATTTTCTTGAAAATATTTGTGAGTTTGACTCAGTGAGTCAATTGCTCACTCAGTTTTAAACAGCTGTCCCCTTTTTATATTTTATTATTATTTGTTTTTTTGGGGGTAGGCTACTGTTGCTTTACCTCTAAGAAAATGTCCCAAAAGTTGTACCAAAAGAAAATGTCCCAAATATTTTTAACTCAATCTACCGACGAGGCTTTCAATAAGCATCCAGATCCATAGGTTAAGAAATGAAATAGGTGAAGCATTTAGACTTTCATTGACACAGAACCAAGGCACAAATAGGAGTTGGGAAATCTATGCACAAATCTTGATACTTAATACAGGTATATTTTTTTTTTTTTCATTACTTAATATAGGTATATTTCTATCAATATTAGCAGGCTCTGGGATTCTTGCCTGAATTCTGGGTACTGCATTGTCAGTAACACATAGCTCCCACTATAGTTCGGTTTCCATTTCATTTACTCTCTTACCTATCTGCTCTCCTAGTTCAACGTTTCCATGGATCTTACAAGCTCTGTGGAGATCGAGTGCCCAATACACTGATATCAGGGCAGATAGGCATCTCATTTATTAGCTTCCTCGCTTCCTTGAGCACCCCAGCAATTCCGAAAAGATCAGCCATGCATGCAACCATGGACGTACTTGAAGCATGAACCTGATCGGAAGATCGAACTGTCAGCCCCTATTCATTCTACTAACCCCGAATGAGCAGATGCACTAACCAAAGTAATGGTGTCAGGAGCTACCATGTCTCCTTTCATGTCCTTGAGAATCTCAATATGCGCGCTAGACCTCCAACCATGCGATTCCATGAAGAAATCGCTTTTTCTGACGCAACCTTTTAAAAAGACGGTCCAGGCAAACAAATTTGCAATATATAAGTTGTTGAGACTAATTTCTACTACATTCTTAGTACATTTTGCTTAGTCATTTCCTTAACAATGTCATTTCTAACTTGTTTTATGTTTTTAGGTAGTTTTGAGTCTGGAAATCGAAGGCAATGAGTTATTTGCGCAGAAATGGAGAAATGAATCTTTCATAATCCTACCAGGAAAAGGAATCCTAGTTTAAGTAGGAATCCTAATGCAACTAGGAATGAGCTCGGAAAAATGATGTTTGGAAATGAAGAAATGACAGAGTCTTAGTTGGACTACGAGTCTTGATGCTACTAGGAGACCTGGTGAGGCTAGGAGGCTGTGTCTTGAAGATGACTCAAGATAGTTCAAGATTGTTCTAGAATAATGAAGAATTTCGGCAACAATGAAGATGGATTCGAATTGGCCCAATTTGGGAGAGCCTGGCCCGAAGTGTAAAGCATGTGACTTGCACACGAGTCTCTAGATCCTTCTTGACGTCTTAGAGGAGTCCATGGCCCATTCTAATTGCTTTTCTCGTGAGAATTACAAGGAATATCAAGGAATTTCGGCAATTATCTTTTTCGGATATTTTCGGATTTCTAGGGTATTTTTGAGAAGAAAATAGAGGAATAAGTATTGAAATATGATTCCTAATTCCAAGGAGGCCGAAATATAGTCTAAATACATGGAGGAATTCGGCAAAGACTAAGGTTACTTGCTCTCCACTTCTCAAGGAATTTTCTCATTGGTTGAATGACGTTACAAGTAGATTTTGACCTAGATTCTTTAGCCCTTACCGTTCACTATATAAAGGAGGTTTGTGAAGCTCTTCTGCACACTACAAAATTCATAATCAAAAGCCACAAACACTTCCCCTTCTTTTCCAAGGTTCGACAAGTTCAAGAAAATCCAAGTTCAAGGCCGTTTTTTGAAGTTTCTTGCGTCCTTGGAGATCAAAAAGTGTAACCATGAAACTCTATTTTTGTTTTCAGTTTTGGATTGTAAACTATTTCGGGTTTTTGAATAAATTGGGATTTGGTTTTCTTTCTTGGTTCTTTAATTTGCAATTTCTTGTGATGATGAAGTGTTGATTTTAGATATGTTATTTTCGAATACTATGAAACATGTTTTAGTTTTTCAAGTTGATAAATTGCGATTTCTTATATGTCTTGCATGATTGTTAATTTTGAGCTTCAATCCCATCTTTTATGTGTTAATTGATCTTTGGATGCATACTTAGGTTGATGAACATGCAATTGAATCCATATTAAAGTGCTAACGTTCTAAGCTTTAATAATTTCGGTGGAAAACCTATAATTACTTAGGTAAATTAACAATGAGTCTTGCATGCATGATTAGCGTTCTAACTTGTGTTCTTGGCTTGAATTGATCAAATTTCCAATGTGTTTACTGCATTAAAAGTGTTTTTGTTAGTGATTAGCTACCACTAGTGATTGCATGATTAATAAGGTTAACTATGATGCATTCATCTAGCTAATTTAATTAAGGGAAGAAAAAAGAACTTTGTATGCGTTCATCTTTGTTCTTGATTGATTCTATGCTATGACATATTTGATTCGTGATTTGATGTTTGAAACCTTGCCAACGTGTTAATAGTAGTTAATTCTATCTAATTTGGTTCCATCCATTTATCTCTATTTGATTATGTGTTTTGATGTGTCACATGTGTATATTTACTTAGTTGTTAAATTAAAACCCTAAATCCCTTTACTTGTATTTTCGTAAATAATATTATATATAATATAAAATTTGGTTTTGTCGAACATTTTATTTTTCAGGAATTAATTAGGCCCTAATCTGTTCCCTACTTTTTCTTACTACATTGATAGGATTTTAAATTGAGCACTAATTTTGTGTAGGTCATAAGTCTATGATTGTTGTTGCAAGTTTTGAGTCCTATTCAGTCCTACTCTTCTCAATCTATCCATGTATCCACTTCCTCTGTTCCAGAGCACCTAGCTAGACTTGTACAGGCCGATAACATACTAGCCTCCACGACTTTATTCAATGCTTGCTAAATTTTCCACTCTCACTGTTTTGAACAACAAAAGCGTTAAACGAAAACGATAATTGCAAACAGAAGAGGAAACCATGACATTGCAATAATTGTCATTGAAGAAAACCTCTTAACGATCATCAATTTGGCCAAAAATTTGCAGAGATGATCTATACACTAATACCTAAAAACTAAACGGTCGAGATGTGGATATGCGACCGAAAAGCGACCCAAAACTCGAAGTTTACACATTAATTTCAAAGCGGACCTCCGCTCTGAATAGGATCTATATATATATATATCATCTACAAGAGCACCAATTCCTGTCTAGCATATGTAAATGAAATTCACGAGTTTAGCATGCTGCAGCTTCAGCTCAGTCTACTTTAACAATAACAGGGACAATACCTCTATCCATATTGCAAATTGGAGGCCTTCTTTTGAGGGCTAATAGTTTTGTAGTGAGAGGACTAGGAGAGATCGATTCCATTTTGCTAGAACCGTAAGCCGCCATGAGCACATCGTTTGCATTTCTGTTTACCGCTCTACTGACTCCAGTTGCATTGCTTGGTAGGGGCATGGATGCTAGTCTCTAGGAGCTCCAAGTTTTCATAGGTGATCAAGCTTTTACCTTTTTTGGGGGATTGATAATAAAGGATTTTATTCCTTATTTGAGAAATCAAAACCCAGTCTGATTCATTCCCCACCACTATCACACTATCCATCAAGTTTCTTGGTCAACTATTGTTATTTGGTTTTTGACTTTTTTTTCATCAGATTTGTATGAAAACCATGCATGGCTGGGATATGAAATCTCAAGTTATATATGTTTAATTACCATTTGTTGCATACTTGTTAACGAATAAGGAGTGTTTGATAACTGCGACATCTTCAATATCACCAAGTAAATTAAAATATTGGAAGAAACTAAATAAATGCGTGTTGTTTTTATTTGGTAAACCCTAATTCGTCCTTGCTAAGTGCAAAGGTTTTACTTGTCGGAGGTTTCCAATTTGGTGAGATGCTATTTGGAAAAGGAGTGAGGTTCTAACCACAGACGACAGGATTACTTGAGTCATGTTCAATGTGCCTGTGGAGATTGGTGGCGAATTGGTTAAGATTGCAAGTGGTATACATGGAAGCTTTGCAAATTGGTTGAGTTGGACGACAACTATGTCGCCACTGAGTTGTTAATCGAAATCTTTGCTGGCCATGATATAACAACCAACAATGAGTAGGATGAGTAGGGATATGGTTCGCATCAGGTCGGGTTGGGAGTTTATATACTTGCTATTGTCAATTGTAATGGAAAAAACGAAAAGGAAGTTCATATGGACTGAGTGGTACGTCTAGTTGTGGGTCAGTAGAGAAATTTGTAGTCACTGAAGGTCAGTAGTTATAGTCTCTCGACTCTTTCGAGAGATCAAGACGGATGAATAATATATATCAAAGCAATAATAAAAATGTTCTTCCAACGTTGCAAATTAATCTTTTTTATTATCAATAGTAATGATTCTTGTCCAGCCATCCAGGAATATCGTTGATCCTCCAGGTGAGTGTTTTACGGTAGGGAATGAGCCATAGCCAATGTTACGACAGATATTGCATAAAATGTTTACCAGTTTTCCGGAAATGGGATGATCAATTTGTTGTACTTCCATGCAAGCATTGCTCTATAGTTAAGCAAGCACATCAGTTGATGAGGGCAGCCCAAGATTAAAGTTTCTTCTAGCTCACACAAGAGAATGTCAATATTAAAATATGTTGTACTCTAAAGTCTAAAATGGTTTTTAGATGCAAGTTCACCCCACTTGCGATTTATGAACATCACTTTACAGTTTACACTTTAAATCTTTAATAATATGACATTAGAATTCATTAATTGTAAGTACAATAATTTTACTTTATAATGGTAATTTCACTTTATTAAAATGAATTCATTAATTTTCACCTTATTCTATTAATAATGTGATGTGACAATTCGTCAACGCATGATGACCAATTACTCCGGAGACTCTCCGGTGGTGTATCCATACAAACCTCAACACTCGAATACCTTAGAGCATCCAACACCGGTAACAAAAACTAATTGGGTCGCCGCACCCATACACAGATTAATCTCAAATGGCAAAGAGGAAGGCTGCTGCAATAGACAAAGAGGATGTACCGATTGAAGAACATGAGAATAACCATGGTGGAGAGATTTCTTCACACCATGATGAGAGCTGGTATTCGAAAGTAGGTGATAATTGAAGGCAAGCAAAGACCATATTAGGTTGGATTGGATTAGGATTAGGATTTACATTTGATCATTTTGAATTGTTTTGTTTTGTTAAGTGAGATTAATTAATAGCGAAAAATTGATCTTTTGAGGATGTGGATTTGTGTTTATGAGTTTATAGGATTTTGATGAAAGTAAATCAACAGAGATGCATGCTTTTTGAAGTCTTCTTTATTGATTAGTGTTAATGGATGGATTTAATTACTCAGTTTCAAAAAAAAAAAAAAAATGTTGCAAGGTCACATAACTTTGGCTCTTTTATGTGAATACAAACAATTCAACCGATTAATCGTTCAAAATTGCCTCTAGAAACTGGAAAGAACTGCAAGTCGTGTATGTCAGAATGATACTGAAGCTCAGTACATTAAATCGGCAATCCCTCATAATGATATTGAACTTAAGTCTATAGAGGTTATTTTGGTAATTTACTCGTTAACAGAATCTCATTCAGAATTGGACGGAAAATAGCCGCACGGGTTTGGGCTTTGCGCATGGGCTAGCAACACTACAACAAGCAAGGGAAATAAAGAAAGGAAGGCTTGCCAATGGCAAATCGTAAATATTGAGCTGAAAGTGTATTTAATGGTAATTTGCTAAAAAAAAAAAAAGGGAGCCATTGTCTCTATCACTCACTCCCTCCACTCCCCTCTATAAAAAGAGGGAGTGTTTCAAAGTTTCAACACACAATTCAAATTTCAAAATCGATCATTTCTCTTCGAGTTCCCTCCACACACACACTCTCTCTCTCCCTCCAATTTACATTCTCTCTACTAGACAGACTCTGTTAAGGTTATTGATTCACAACAATTCATATGTGTTTTCGATTTTTGTTTACTTTGTTTTGATTTGATATGCTTGAGTCTGTTAAGGTTATTGATTCACAACAATTCATGTGTGTTTTCGATTTTCGTTTACTTTGTTTTGATTTGATCTGCTTGTCTTGCAGATCGATGTCGATGGCTCGGATCACGCAAGAGGCGGTGAGGATCGCCGCCACCACGCTTTTAAGTAAAACGTCGGAAGTTACGATGGAGGAGGCAAGGGATTGACTGAAGCTCGTTCTGAAAAGAGACGAAGCCGTCGCCGCAGAAACAGTCACCGCGCCGGTGCTTCCTGCTATGAAACTCGATCCAGTCCGGATCGAGCTCGAGCTTCATGTGAAACCGGTTGAGATACAGATCCAACCGCTGGCCACCAGCTGTGCCATTGGCACCTTCAGTGGCGTCGTCACCGGTTGGCTGCTGATTCAGGGAGTGAAGGCGGCGGTTGGTGGTTGGGGAGGCCGACGACGCGGTGGGAGCCAGAGGAGCGACGTGTGAGCCAAACCCGACCCGATTCGAATGAAGCTTCTATTTTTCATTTTTAGGAAAAAAAAAAACGTATTTTTCGCTTTTTGTTTTGTTAGAAGACTGATGTAAGCAACAAAAAAGATTAAAAAAGAGAGAAGAAAATGTAAACAAGTTTAAAAAATATTAAATAAATGAATTGTAAATAGTAAATTCTTTAGCAACAGACTTTTGATTGATTCTTGAAAATCTATATACTTTATTGTGAATGACTTCTATAGATTTTCTAGTAAATAAAAATAAAAATAAAAAACAAAAAGCACAACCAATGCAGTCCAAATGCAAAGCAAGATAATAACTCATTGCCTCTTCAATGGTCAAGTATCTTCTAGTAGAACTTGACTCAAATGAATGATTATTACTTTGTCTAGCTACTTTGTTCTAATTTCTAATCTCCCAGTCAACTTAAAGATACAACATAAATCACTTGATGTTTATGGTTAATTATTTTCATAAGTTTTGTTTTCACCTATTAACATATATCATAAAAATATTGATCAATGTCTTGATTTATAATCAATCAATCGAAATTCAATTGTTCAAACTTTCCTTGAACTATGATATAAATTCAAATCGATGAGAATAATTAATAAGACAAAACCCAGTATTTCATAGCAACACTATTCAAGGTTTTAGGGGTAGACCACAATATTTGGGTCTTAGGGTTTCATAAATCATTTTTTATTGCTATTAGGGTTCCAAGTATCACAATTGAACAAAAAAAAAAATTTACATTCTACAATGAACATGTTGGGTATCAAAAAATATTGATATCATGAAAGATTAGAGAAAAGATAAGAAGAAACAAGAAAGAGAGATGATAGATAACCAACCTCTTTGCGCGCAGAGAGAAAACTTTGATAGATTTAAAAAAAATTAAAAAAAATCTTTGATAGACTTTTTCAAATCTTTGGTCCGGTGGCTAGAAAATTATTGGAATTTGATATCTATAGTTAACACTACAAAGTCCATGATTATCCTTGATTTTCTAATTCTATAAGTATGAATGAAATTTTGAATACCTCTGAACTTTTATTCATTTTTAAAAGTCTTAAATGAATACCCCTAGATTTTGGTGGAATTCATAAAGTATTTAAAAATCCTAATCGAATACCCCAAGACTTTCATGGACTGCTGAAAATCTATATTGAACACACTTAGACTTTTAAATTCCATAGATTTCTTAAAAAATTCCACTAATTCCATATACAATACACCCCCCTATACAATTGTTTTGCACATTCAAAGTTCTGCACTATTCAATCAAGAGCCTAGGCTACTGGAAATTTGAACAGGGAAATCAAGCATACATTTCCTATAAACGAATGTAAAACAATACATTGCCCCTGCAGCTCCGTGTTACATCTTCCCCGATAAGAATAAAGGGCCCTAAAGTGCAAAAAGATCCCCCAAACTCTTGACTCCGAATTTTCCTTTTCCAAACATCTATCTCCTGGGTTTAGGAGATCAAAAGTTTTCAAGATAAAAACGCCATAGGTTATCACGTAGTTAACAAACTTACATTTGTTTCAAGACGATCTACATTTCAGAATTCTGAAGGTCCTAAATGAATTTGAAGAACCTTATTTTGTCAAAAACATTGCTGTGCATGTGTAGAGAAACCTGATTATACAACAGAATATTGAAATTTTTGATTGTCTCGAAATTTTGAGAACGCATTTAGAAGAAAGAAAACTAACATGAGCCCTGTCTGATTGCTGATGTATGTTTCTGATTGTTTCTTTTTTCTTAATGGAAAAAGTTGTAATAACAGAACTCAGATAATCTATCCAACACTCATATACGTATATTCCCTTCTGCTGCTTTAAACTCGTTGGAAAAGGCAAAATTAGAATCAGTTAATTAGGGCACAAGATTTGTTGTCATGTCTAATATAACAAGTCACAAAATTCCTCATATATTGAACAACAAAGTTCCGGAACATCACAATTTCCTAACAATAAAATTTCCAGTCGCCACCAGGGTATTCAAATAGGACAAGCTTTATGAAACTGGAATTCAAACAGATCCCTTCTATTCCTGCAAGGAAAAAGAAATACATTACTAGCAGTCCATAGAAGCTACAAAAACCATGACAAAATCGCATAACACATGCCAATACAATACTAGTTTAACGGCTTCATCCTCAAACAAATTAGAAACTATGACACACAGAATCTGCACAACCTTGTTAAAATGAACAATGGAATTCTTCTTAGTCCTAACTGGATCTAGGGAAAAGAATTACACTAGAAATTTAGGTATGCCAGTAGGCAACTAAGCCAAAACAAGTAGGAAGATACAGGGTACAGGTCAGTCGGAAGATACAGAGTTTGGCTGTGGACAATCCATGAACTAGATTTTGTTAAGAATCCTCAAAACCTTTCCAAAGTGGAGCTCAATCCATTCACTTTACCTAATCGCTATGCATTACTCTAAATCTCCATATATGCTACTGAACTCTAGTATCATCCCTACAAAAGAACATAGATGACGTAGATAAGCCGAGGTGTAGGAGAGCATACAGAACAAAGGATAAGCTTGGTGATAAATGAACTCCAGGATTAGTTATTCTCCATTGTGGGGTGTACCGGTACTTTATTTTTATCATTTTTGATCTTATTCTACTTATATAGAGAAAGACATCCACACCCTTGCTGATATTACTCAAGAAGATTGTGAGCTAATATAAGAGCGATGGATTGATCCTGAAGACATAATAGATGCTTAAGCTCTAAACAGACTGAATTGACAAGCGATACGCCGATACCTCATAGAGTCTAGAATTATAAAAAGCAAATGTACTAAAATATTTAGAAAATTAATAATGGAAGATGAAATAAACAGGAAGCTCGAATAATGAGAAGTTGAAGTTGTCAACATCTATCTATTAGACGCATAACAGGGGAAAAAAAAAACCTTTAGCAGTTCAGTTCCCAGATGTAGTCAAGCAATTCCGAACAAAAAAGAACACTAATTACCATTACACTAAGTAACAACTTAACCTGGTTTGCCAATAAATTAATAAGGAATCTACCTCATTGGCTCATTAGAATTTAGTACCTATGTTAGAATCTTGAACAGTGTTAAACCTGCCAACAACTACTGTACTCACCAAGATCTTAATGCTGTTGGAATTTTCAAGACACTACTGTAAAGAAGCCAAAAGCTATCAAAACGTTAGCCTACACTCGCAACTGATGGTAGTCATAATTCTAGAATCATATATTCAAGACAAGAGTTCAAACCACTACGAAATAAAGAGACAAAGCACAAAATAACTCGACCTATTTATGCCCATTCCCAACACACTTTCTTAATCACTGCTTTCTAAACCAACAACACTTTCCCTCCTTTAGAGGTCCTATTTGTACAGGCAAATTACACGAACCATTTTTTTCATTAAAAGGATAGTTCTCTATTGATATTTGATAGAAATGATTCTTAGTTAAGGCCATCAGAGTCGCATGCACTTTCTCCAAAGGAAAGAAGAGCTTTCTGAATAGTCCACAAAGAGGAAGAATAGAATAAACCAAAAGGTTAAAAGTTCAACAGTTAAAAGGAAAAGTAATAATACCTGATCCATTGATTCTGCTTCATTGTTCTTCTGTTCCTCCACATCTTTTACTTCAACATTGGCCTCATTTTCATTAGTTACAGCCATTTCATCATCCTTGTCTTTAACAGTATTCATTGGAGTATCCTCATCCAAAATTTTCAAATCTGCAGGAAGCTGACCTGACTTCAGTGCCTGTACATGCAAAACAAGGATACGTTAATATCCAAAAATTAAGCAAGAAAACATCCAAAGTTAATGAAGTTCTTTCTCCAGTTAGGCAAAGCACCTGTTCAAGTCTTGCAACCTCTTCAAGAGTCTGAGAATTCACTATGGCAGCCTGCACATTGATGAAACAATTGACCATGTAATAAAGTTCAACAAACTACATATAATCACTGATGATTGACTCAATGTAAGACCTTGATACCTATGATTACCTTGATAGCATGAATTTGGTCCTGAGTGGGGGGGCAACCACTTTCGGACTCTGTTGTTCCTCGGCCATTTCCGTATCCTCAGCTGGCACAAATTTCTTTGGGGATACCTTTCTAGCCTCCTCCTCAACTTCTTTAGATGCAAACAAAGTTTTTGCTTCCAATCTCTCCTGCCATCCATAGAGAACAATTAAATTTCCAGTTCAATTTGGGAAAACCACTGTCAGGAAAATGACAGTTGGAACTATTGTAACATTTTTACCATATTGCTCTGTAAAGCTAACTGTTTAATCTTACATGTGAGAATCAACTATACCATCATTGAGGCACAAAGTTGTGGTGTTCCTAGACTATACATTGCAGCACAAAGTTGTGGTATTTCATGAATATATTATTAGTAGGATTTTTTTTTTTTTTTTTTTTGGTACCCTTGTATCATAGAATGCTACTAGAGATGTTTGTTAAATTCAGAACCGAAGGAACAAATCGCTGGATACATACAAAACTAGAAGCTGGCTCAATGAGTCATGCATCATGGTTGCTAATCGACGAGCGTTCCACGTGAGACAACCTTGATGATTGAGTTAGGGGTGTTGTTTCTTCGTCCACATTCATATCCGAGGATAAACCCCCTCCATTATTAGGCACAAAGATATCAGAAGACTTTTTTCTCCAACTTCCAATCCTGGTCAGCATGGAGAACACAAGTGTTAGATGATATACTAGTGGTCAAGGACACCAAACATTTTAATAACATTGGCATATGTCAGGGAAGCAAATTGATTCTTGAGAAAATAAACCTTCGATATTCTGTCTGGAATAGTGTCAATAGGCAGCTGAGATGCAGATGCACGCACATCCTTAACCTTTATGTAGTTGTAAATGACAGCACCACACAACGCTGCAGAAGAAATTGACCAACTCGTTAACTGAAATTTTGAAATCTACAACTGTAGTATACTTCCTCTTTACATGAATGGAGAACTACCTATTGCATAACCAATATCTTTAGCCTGGTTATGACTTATGATAGACTCTGAAAATATAACAATTGAAAGCTAGGGCAATCAAAATAATTGAAAGCTAGGGCAATCAAAATCCAGTCTTTTAAAACACCAGCAACTCGGATGGTAACTGCTCCAGTTCTACCAATTACGAAGAATATCGAGAAGTTCAAAGCCAAAGCACATAGAGCATTGGAGAAAAAATCCAGAAGCTGAACTGAATTTGTGAAACTTCTATTGCAGGATTCTCAAGTAATAACCAGGGAACATACAGGAATACAAAACGTACTGCAATAATAAGAGAAATAAATGATTGTGAGAAGCTGAAGTGATGGAGTGCCTGTCATATTCCCTCTTTCATTTTCACATGCATCAATGGAAAATCACCTTGACAATTAAAATGCGTTAAATCAGATACATCTGTTAAGAACGCGAAGCAGGACTCATCATAAGTGTGTCAAAAGAAAGGAATAGTGTTCCCATGGTACAGATGGACCATGCATATAGAAACTGCTAGTAGAATCACTTTTTAGATCCACTAAACTATGAACCTCAGCCAACTGATGTGAATTACAGATTAACACTTCAAGATTTACAGGACCAACAAACTCAAGAATAGCCATTAACGAACAAAATAATCCTAAACCCGAGTCTGTATTTTAAATCAAGATTCTGATGGATGCTAAAGGATTAAACTGTCCCTTCTTGTGTTCTTCTCCATTACCAACAAAAATCATTCCAAACCTCAGTCAATTATCTTATATCAAGAGTGCGATGGATGTCAAATGATTGAAGTGTCACTTCATATGCTGTTCTCCTCAAAAAAGTATGTATTCTCCTCAAAAAAGTATGTGCGATAGGGCAAATTCTAATCTTTCAATGCATATAATTGAAGGGTTTAGGGTTTAGGGTACCTGCATGGAGCTATATGGTATAAGCTGGTGATTGGATTTAAAGTCAAACCCTTCTTCTGCAGAAGGACTTGTGTTAAGACCAGCCTAAGAGCTTCTGCAAAGATGCCCGTAACCTGGGAAAGTGTACCAACTACGTTAAAATAAATCTCCCGGTACAAGGAAAAGACAACTCCAACACTGACCAGCAACATGTTTGAGACCACGTCGCACCTTGGTTTATCAGTGCCACATAAGTTGGATTCTATCAGCAATATTATTGCAGTAAGATGCAATGATGCATATGCCGAGTCTCTGTACATGTGTGCACATACTTAGAGCTTTGAGCATTTGGATGAAAGCCCCAGAAATATGCAAGTAACCGGTGTTTCCAAACCTGAAATCACAGAGAAATAAGTCACAATAAAGCTTGAACTTCATATATTCAAATAAAGCTTGAAGTTCCTTGTCTTGACTCTTACAAGGTAGAACAAATCACAATCAAAATTTCTGTTATTTGATTATTTCTAAAGCGGGTAGTGTGTTCATGCCTAAATCTAAACTCAAAGCCTTTACATCTAGGGACATTGTTCTACAGGGAATCCAAACAAAAGTTTCTTGTTTGACCACAAAATGAAAGATGAAACAAAGTTCCTGGTAAACAGATTCAAAAGTATGTATGCGTTCTCTAAGAAATTTAATAGAGTTAACTGCAAGCCTTCATCAAATATGAATAGAACTGTCAAGGTTTTCTCCCCTCAGTTTGAACAGTGAAGAAGATAAGACGTATTCATGCCCCTTATAGATATATTGCCCAAACAAAAGTCCACTTATTACTACATTTCGGCACTCACCAAAGACTTGAAGCAAAGAAGGCACTTATTGGTATTACACACATTACATATCTGCCACATGAAGAAAACAAGAGGGTTCGTTTAAGAGGGGGGACAACAAATTTGAACCCAAACAACAGCCTAAGTCCTAAGTCACTTACATTTCAAGTGTCATTTTGACAGGAGCTACAACCTGCAAAGTTAAAGAGAGAAGTAAGAATTGACCGAAAATAAAGAAATAACTAGCCATTGATGCAATGTTTCAATAATACACCACAAAAAAAATGGCAGAGAACCAACAAACTGAGCACAGCAGATGTCTTTAGGCCAATCTACAGCAACATGAGCTTGAGATTCAACACAGAAACAAGCATGCATAGCCCATATACCCACTGAAGAGTTTTTAATAGTGGCTTATAAAACTCCAAGTTTTTTTTTTAAATCCCACTAAATCGTCTCGTTCTAGCAACTCACAAAGTCTTACATGACTTGTTCCACCATAGACTAACTTAATCCAGTACCTTTTCAGAAACCCCTCTCTCTCATTCTAAGTGGAAAATGTTTGAACTTGATACAGACGCAACAGTTTTAAAATCATTCATGTACGAATGAAGTTATTAGCTACTCGTAAGATCAAATTAAGGAAATAATAAACACTGTGGATAAGGATCCTAATGGACAGCACTTAACAAATTCCAAGCATGTTATGGAAGAATATGGAGCTAGCATCAACAAGATTCCCAAAGGACTCTGTTAGCTGAAACTTAGAGAATTTTCAGCAAATACTTATAAACTCAACACGAGGAAGTGTCCATCACGAGCCTGACATACCGGGATCTGAAAACAAATAAAGATAAAATACTTTTTGACCATCAGAAAAGAAATTTAATAGCATTAACAGAAGGCTCCATTTGTAACCTTATAGCATTGCAGGGTCAACGACACCAGGAAAGAGGATGTTGGTAAGAGTAAGGCAGTAGGGAAATATGAATATGCAGAAGATGTATACAAAAAATAAGTTCAGGCATGCTTTCAGTAGCTTAAGAGCGCTCAAGAATAATGTGTATCAAGCACGACGAAAAATACATCAGATATATATAGCTGTCACGACTCTGCGAATCAGCTTGCTACATCAACCCAAAATCCGATAAACATTTGTTGCTCATGGAACGTGGTGCAATCGTTTATACATGTCAAGATCGATATACTTGGTGCATAACCAGTATGCTGTACCAAAAAAGAAAAGAAAAAAGAAACCAATATGTATGCATAGGACTGAACACAATCCACTATAAACACGAGGGGGTATCACAATTTAATAGCCGACTGTGAGATTGGAAACATTTCATTTGTTTTTTTTTTTTCCCAAAAACAATGTTATTTAACTGATCAAATGAAATTTCGAAAGAAAAGGCGCTCCTAATGAGATTGGAAAAGAAACAAATTGGGTATGCAATCTTGGTTCAGGAGCTCAATCCAGCACCTCAAAACAATTTTATTCTACCATTTGAAGTAGCACAACAAAGTTGAAAAACCAAGCAAACCCCAAGAACTATGGTACAAACTAGAAAGCAAACGTTGTATGCAGATATCTAACTCAGACCAGACTAGCCTAAATTGCATGCACTCACTTGACGAAAAGACAAGTTGTCAATCTTAAAAATTGAAACATTGTACTCCGCAACATAACAGAGGATTAATCAGAATTCACCTCGAAAGCAATTTAAAGTGATATATTTAAAACTTGAGTGATAAAAGTGTCGAATGAGTCATAGTTGAGTAACAATTTGTGGAATTTTTCCTTTAAAATATACAAATCTCAGAAAGCTAGGAGGGTATACCTGACAACAGAAGGGAAGGGAGTTATAGCTATTGGGAGTCCTCTCATTACAATGTTGAAAACGAATGCATCCGGTGGGTAATTTCACTGAACACTTGGAGGGCATAAACCAAATCGCCATTTTTGGACTTGATGCAACGATGTTTTGGGAGCTGGGGTCAAGCATAACCAAGTTGTGGATCTCTTGGGCAAAGGGTTCGCATTGTCTGTCAAGTAAACTGATGCCAAGTTTTGGTTACAAAAACAAAACGATTTTTTTTGCTTACAGAACGATAATTATAGCCCATTAGACTAAATGTGTTGAGACTAACGATAAACAAACCCAAGCCTAAATGAGTTATGTACAACCTGATTCAACCCCTTTCATTTCATGTTGACGAGTTAATCTGAAAATTACTTATTTATTAAACGGATATATCATGTTGTGTCGAAATTGATAACATGTGATTATTAGATCGAGTGGCATGAAAGATTTGAAATGAGATCGTTTATGTTTAGTTTTATAATTTTAAGTTATCCACCATATCACTCTTAGGCGCAACATCTGTGGGTCTTCTTTATATATGATTAATTGGGTTGGGCGGCCGAAAGAATTTAAAACAACATTCATTTACTATCTGCGTGATATTTTGTACTCTGTATTACACGACAGTATTGAAACTTTATCTCACTCTATAAGAAGGTGAATGATGGGTTTTTTTTTTTTATAAAAAAAAAAAGAAAAAAAAAAGGGTTTTCAGTCACCAATTGTAATTTAAAAAATAAATTTTAACATTTAACCGGTCAATCCGTGATGGGTCGTTCTCGGGTTAAGCTAAGGGCTATGCAGATCGAGCCAACCCAATTTACAACTACACTCCTATATAAAAAAGTGGTATATCTCTCCCTTCACTTTGTCCTATTCTCTTTGAGATTTTGTGGTCCCAGACTCAGGTAAATCAATAATTATAATCTTGTTGTACAGAAAGTGTATGAGAGACAGTGTGTTCTATATTTCCATTGATAATAATGAACTTTTTATATATATGATTACAAGTAGAGAATCTAAATCTTACAAGGAAAAATAATCGTAAAATGATTAGGATATCTAATATCTTAGAAGATATCTACAAAACTAAACTCTATTACAACTAGAACAAGTTACTAGTATTTGGGCAAAAAAAATAAGTCGCTCCGGAAATCTCGGAGCTGAGCATACCAAACCCTAAAGGCTTCGGTAGCAGGGCGGCGGCGATCTCCAGATCTCCGTTTTCTTTAGGTGACTCCGGCGTCTCAGGCATCGCTCTTTCGCGGCGGAGGCGGTGCAGCCTGTTAAACAGCGACAAGCGTGGCCCGTGGCCTACCATTGTACCGATATTGTTCCAACTTAACCACCCGATAGGTGTTGGGTTTTAATCACAAAAGGCCTCGGTACAATTGGGTAAGAGCCACCCACTTATAAGTTATATTTTATTTGTCACTTTTCCAATGTGGGATCTTTCCTCTCCAACACGCCCCCTCACGTGCAACCTAACTCTAGGTCTGCACGTGAAATTAATTAATCCAATTTCCACATTGGAAATTGGGACACAAGTCTCATATCAGCTTGGTCGATACAATCCAAGGCCTACATTGGACACTTGGTAATTTCGATGGCAATACAGGGAACCCCAATTTGGGCTCATGACACGTGCCTACGTGGAGACGCAATTGGAGAAGGACCCGCTCTGATACCATGTTAAACAGCGACAAGCGTGGCCCGTGGCCCATCATTGTACCGATATTGTCCTAACTTAACCACCCGATAGGTGTTGGGTTTTAATCACAAAAGGCCTCGGTACAATTGGGTAAGAGCCACCCACTTATAAGTTATATTTTATTTGTCACTTTTCCAATGTGGGATCTTTCCTCTCCAACACAGCCTGGTGGTGGATCAGCTTCGACTTGTGAACGGAGCTATTGGCCTTTGGGATTTAAGCCGCATCTGAGGCGGTTTTGTTTGATCGTTAGCATACGGTGTGTAGCCGACGTGAAGCGGCGTCGACTTGGGTTGGTGGAGGGGTGAAGCGTTGGTCGGTGCTTTGCCAGAGGCGAAGTAGGCTTCGTATTGGGATTTCCTTTTCCTTCATTTGCAGGTGCCTCCAAGCTAGAGCTAAAGCAGCTTTCTTTCCAGCTATCTTGATGGGGGAAGGCCGTGAAAGGCCGCCAGAGTGATGGTGGGCGGAGGCCGCCTCTTCTGAAGGGTCAGAACCTGTCGTTCTGGGGGTGGGAGGCGAAGGGTTTGGGTAGTGGGCTTTTGGGCCTCTACCGTTCTGGGCTGCATATGCAGGCTGGTGAACTGGGCCTAGTTGGTTCAGTTCCCCTTTCCTCCCACACTTGGGTTGGGCTGGGTTTTGGGATTTCTGGAAGGTGGCCTATCCTGCTTTTTACCCTGTACTGTTCCTCGAATGTTGCTGTGGCAGTGTTGAGTGTTGCGACGTACACCATGAAGGTCTTAGGTGTCAAGATGTTCAATCCAGTGGTTCCATTTTAGGGCAATGTAGGGATAGGGAGTTTTTTACTTTCTGCATTTTATTTTTGCAGTTCCTTTAGGATTTTAGTTTTTTGGAAGTTCATTTTGGATTTTAGTCGTTTTATTCGAGCATTGATTTGTAATATGAGGTGGTCTTTGGACCTCTCAAGCCTGACCGAGTGAGGTCGTATGATTTTAATATCTATGGATCAGTCTTCCATTCCCCTCAAAAAAAGAAAAAAAGTTACTAGTATTTGGGCCATACACATAATCTATGTATCCTTAAACAAATCTATGCTTTTTAATACTTCCCGATTTTTAGTTGATAGAATTGAAGCTTTGAGATTTGGGTTCTTATCGACTTGTCATTGTTAATTGTTTGGTTCAACAACTTGTCATACTTCTTGTGGAACAAGTAATCGGAGGAATATGGTAAGTTCTACTAAGTACCTAGGACACATAGGAATCTTGGATGTTCAGGATTAAGGGTGTGCAAAACATGGTACAAACCGACCAAAACCGACCGATAAATATGATTTGGTTAAGGTTTTTTAACTTTAAAAATTGAAAATTGGATCAATACCGTACCAAACCATTTGTGAACTGGGTTAGTTTGGTTTCTCTTGTATTTAAACCGCGGAACCCGAACCAACCGGTATGTTTGAAACATAAGAAAAAAAGTTTTATATATATATATATAGACACATATACACATAGTAAATATATATTCATTTGTCCGGTTTGTTCTAAATAAGTTCTAAATCTTCAGTTATAACTTTATTCTCAAATGATATACTATCATATTGAATTCAAGGCTCAAAGGCCTAAAACCTTAGTATATAATCGCTACAATTTTTTTGATCATTTCATATCACATCTCTGATCTCTCAATCTCTTATTCTTTAACCTTTAATACTGTCATATTAAGCTAGAATTGATGACTAAGTCGTTAAATAAGTGAATCACTTTAAATCTAATTTAGGTTTTAGTTTTGGACTATATGTCTATATGTTTTGAATTTTAATTATTAAATTTTAAATTTAGATAATTTAACATAATTTCAATTCTTGAGATTGAATTTTTACTATGAATTTTTTCATAAATAGCATCTTAATATTATATAGGTGAAAACTGTCTAACCGACCAAACCAAACCATCTTTAATTGGATTGGATTGGGTCGGATTGAGGGTTTTTTTTTATTTTTTTTATTTTTTTTTATTTTTTTTTATGACCGGTTTTCCAAAATGCCTAAACTGCTCACTTTGGCATAGAGACGGTTTGGAGTCAAAACCGATTCAACCTAATCCGTGTGCAGCCCTATTTAGGATTGTAGACTTATTTTGTTAAGGAATAAACTTTTCTTATAGAACATAGGGAAGCTCTTGATATTAATGATTGGATTAGATTAATTAGGAATACTTTATGGGAGGTTCCTAGGGTGGATTGGATGTCTATATAACTCTGCTCTATCAACCACAAAAAAAGTGTGATTCCATCTGGAAGATTGATCAGAGGAGAAGCAAACAGGCAAAGAGTTCTATTAAGTTCATCAACATGGATTCATCGTTATCATCTATTCCAAGTAAGTAACTCATCTAATGTATTCTTATTATTCAGCCTAATAACTTGATTGAAACTGTATTTACACGACTAAACCAATTAATTACTTAATTGAGTAATTGCTCATCACAAGATGTTCTATATTGGAATGGAAGAATGGAACCTCTAACGGTTTTTTTTTTTTTTTGGGGTGGGGGCTCTCATAGACTCCTAGTCATGGAACATGAACATCAATGTGGTTGGTAGAGTACTCTTGCATGAACATTAATGAGTATTACTCATCTATTACTTTTTCCCTAATTATCAATTCAACGTAAGATATGTAGACTAGTTTGCCTAGCTTCGCTCATCACAGTTTGATAACTCCACAGGTTCAAAAAATAGGTAGCTAGTTTAAATCCATTTGAGTCTTGATGTTCATGCCATTTTTCAGAATTGACATTTTCCGGAAACTAATGCTCTTTAAAACTGTTGAACTTTTAACAGAAGACACGCACCATCTTGTCACCAGTTCAATTCTGGTTCCTGGTACATGAGTAATTTGTATGAGTATATATTCTACAAATTAATCTATAAGGGTTGACATACATATTCAGTATTTATAGATCATGATACATACTTTTTCATCTAAGTGTCGAAGCTATACCTCTTATTAATTAAGTTTTATGTATATAAAACAGGCAAAAGAAACGATGGGTATTGTGTATTAAAGTATACAAAGGAAACGAAGTCTATTTTGTTTCCTCTTAGTTTTATTTTATTTGTTTATTTTTATTTTTTTTATTTGTGCTCCACCAGTAGAAGAAAAATGTTACTACTTCATACATATTCGAAAGGGTAAATTACAATTGCTTAGTTGGAAGACCAAAAAATAGAGTCTAGGGGAGGTGAAGGGCGGAAATAGCCTTGCTTGGCTTGATTTCCTCACCTGTATAACCTTTCTTACGAAGTTGTTGTTGCTGTCTTTCCCCCCCCCCTTCTCCCTCTTTTTTATTGCAATGTCCATGCTTTATTTTGACCAAGATGGTAATTAAGTTTCTTTCTCTGTAGGAAGTTTTTCCAATATGGGAGTTGCTATTATAATGTCTAGTATAACACAACACCACATATGACTAATGTTTGCATTACCATGCCTTCTTGTACTGTTGCCATTGTTCAACTTCAGGTGTTTTCAGATCACTTTCAGATTCACCACCAACTCATTGCAGTCTTAATATAGAATCATTTTCATTGATAACTGAATATAACCATCCAGTGGATGAATATAAATCAGAGGAGTTCAAAGCTGGGGGATACAAATGGTAATATTCTCAATCATCTGCTATATATACCATATGTGTACGCTCGATTCTATCCTATTTTCTTTTTAGATGTAGATGCCATGAATTAATGCATCGATCATTCTACATGGATTAATTAGTGCATTTCTTATATATACTTGTTTGCGCACAGGAAACTGGTCATCTATCCAAATGGAAACAAGAAGAAGAATGTGGAAGACCACATCTCTGTCTACTTGCAATTGCAAATAGCCAGAGCAAATTCACTTGAGACTGGTTGGGAAGTGTATGTTGACTTCTTTGCTCGATCAGAATAAGAATGTCTACATGGTGTTTGAAGGTATAATATACTTCAGTACAATAAGTTCTCAATTTCTCATTATGCTAAGTTCATTGCAGTTTTTCTGATACTTTAGTGTGTGTGTGTGTGTGTGTTGTGTTTCATTACTCAGATGCTTTTACAAGGAAAAACTGTTTTCACGGGGCGAAGCTTGATGTGGGTTTTGATAAACTACTCCCTCTTGATGAATTTCATGATCCCTCTTATGGCTACCTCGTTGATGACAAGTGTGTCTTCGGAGCCGAGGTCTTTGTTTGTAAAGAAACAAGAATAGGAATCGGAGAACGTATATCGAGGGTAAAAAATCCCATCACGTACAAGCATATTTGGAAGGTTAAGAATTTTTCAAAGTTAGCTGATCCATGCTATATCTCAGCACCATTCACTGCTGGAGGCCAAAAATGGTATATACTTCATCACTTTCATTGTCGTGAGCATACTTACGTCTGTTATGATTATACTTGTTAAACTTTTGAGGAAGATGTTGCTTATTGTTCATCCTGTATTGTTGCAGGAATATAAAACTCTATCCGAAGGGAGTCAACGAACAAAAAACAAATATTAGTATTTTCTTGGGCTTGGCTGATAAAAAAGCAGCTCCTCCTGCCACCAAAGTATTTACAGAGTTTTCCATACGCATTGTAGATCCATGGCTTGGCAACTGGCACGAAGTTGATGCAGGTATTAGTGTTCGTAACTATTAACAAATTAAACTGTGTTAGTGCATGAGCTTTATTTCGTTTTCTATGAAATTAGTAGTGTACTATGTGTTTTGTTCCGATCTAGTTTAATGATTGAAAGTAAATAAATCAAGTTTAAAAATAATTCTTTTCACCAATAGTTATTACTCATAATTTCGTAACAAATGAACGTTAAGTAGTATTTATATTCTTTTTCTTTCATTTTTATTTTAACCCGGGTAACATATCACTTTTTCGCTTTTGCAGTCAAGTATTGTTTCACTACTGGGGGGCCAAGTCATGGTTGGTATGATTTCGATAGATTGAGTAATTTAAGTCGTTTTTTGAGTGATACTTGCATAGTTGAGACAGAGGTGACTGTTCATGGAATTACCGAAGGACCATGCGACCACAATTCCATAGAGGCAAAGAGACCTAGCATTCCTATTCGGCCCAATTTTAAGGACTCCATGTGTTGTTTCTTTTTCGTGTCACTGTCTGTCTTGGCCTTGTCACTCGGCAAGGACAAAGCCTCTTGGGGACGTTGGTTTGGGTCTAGGAAAAATTGAAAACAAGCAGTTGTCACACTTGGACAAGTCAATCAATATATAAGATTTTATGTGCAATTGTAAGATTTTTTTTTTTTTTTTAAACTACCCTCATTTTATGTGCAATTGAAAGATTGCATTAAAAAAATAAATAACGTTGTTAAATTGAAATACTTTACAATTTTAATGTTTGGTTTTCCCTTGCAATTTTTACTAATTTGTGCAGGAAGCTGTTTAGCTGCTGGTATTTATGTTTTGGGTAAATAATGGAGAGCACTCTTAAGATATATGACACACTTGCATGTAATGCCTGCTAAAGAAGCGTAAATGCCTCTGTAAACCTCTGCGCTCTGGTTTTCTTCCTCTCAAGTTGAGAGTTGGTGGCGCTCCCTCGTCCCCTTGTGGGCGCTTTTGCCTAGGTTCCGGTCTAGATCGGAGCCATCTTGCCTCTATTTTACCTAGCGGTTTTTTTGTCAATAATCAACCCAAATGTTTCTTTCTTCCAGTCCACATTTTTTCTGGTACAATTCAATCACCTTCTCTTCAGCACAAAAGGAACCAATTGTCCCCACAGCATCATTGGCTACTTCGCTCGCATCTTCATACATTTTCTGCCACCATTTTTGATGTCAGTACTTGATAAAAGTGATGAGAAATATATAAGGAGTTAAGGACTGAAAATTCTGCATCAGCTATGTGTCCGAATATACTCCATGTTGTTTACCACAATTTTGAAGAGATTGTACGACTAAGAATGCTTAGCATGATAGGTTCTGTTGTATTAGGCATTATCTTTATTTTAAGAGATTGTATTAGGCATTGTTGCGTGAGACATTATTCTGGTATATTTCCTTTAGGGAGAAATCCTCAAATGGTACTTGAACTATGACCACGGACATTTTGGCACTTAAATTTTTAAAACTACCCTCGTAATACCTGAACTATTGCTCCATTTCTCCATATGGTACTTCCATCCAGTCTCTATATGCTGGAAAGCCAAAGGTAAGAAAAAGGCCACTTAATATAGAACGTGTTAACATTCGAGAAGGTTCATTTTGGTTAAAGCCGAAATTTGATTAAATCCAATGGACAAGGAGTGACACTAAAAGCAAGACCATCTTTGTAACATCAAATGCAAACTTCAACGTGAGAGGGGATTTTATTAGATCTACTGAATTACCTCAGAAGACAAGTAGCTATAATTACAAGTAGTCAGCTGATGAAGTGTAATGGTCCGATAATAAGAAAATAAAGAGAAATGGAATTTGCTTGATTGAAGTGGATGATGATTACATAAAAGAACACATATTTATACTAGAATTCTGAGCAAGCCTAGCTGCTATTAGACATCAAGATCACATGCATGTGAAAGTTAACAGAGATGTCAGATGTGCAGTTCAATATGTGGTCATTATGTGGTCATGCTTGGTCTTCTTAGTCTGCAATGTAGCAACAAGCTCTGTCAATTGTACTTGGGTGAGAGAGCACGAGTTGTCTCCAATATTGTCTTCTGCTACCATACTGTGTTGTTACTTGTTCTCTTGTGCAGGCTTGTAATCTTGTGCTTTTGATATGCTAATGTCTTCATAATATCAGAAAACACATAACAATGCAAGCGCAAAGGTGGCAAAGCCAAGTACCAACGGATGTGCATATATAATTCCAACTTAAGTGTAAAGGAAACTAACAAAAGAAAACAAAACAGCAGCTATAGTACCGCACGTACCTTGAGTAATTGGAGATCTTTCTGCAACTCTGGGGTCATGGTTGGTGCAGGCATGTCAAACCTGAATAACATAGGTTATCAGAATACACAGGCAAACATAACAACTTCAATCACTGTGCATTCCCTAATGGTTTCTAAGATAATACAAGACCCAAATCACACAAAGGGCTGACATACCAATTCGAGCCAGTCGTGTCTTTGAGTTGCTTCCTCTGCAACTTGTTCAGCGTTTTGGGGTTATTTGGTGGCACAAAGAGGCCATCCACAAGCTGTGTGGCGGGTTTCCAAAGGTGATTGGTTTCTTGAGGTTTTGCATCAACTGTAAGTCCAGTTTTGGTTTCCGATGAAAAATTCGGAATCTTTGGTTCCCATGAGAGACCAACTACTGCTTTGATATCCGCCATTCTAAAAACACGATTCATGGAATCAACTCAAAACCCCAACACACATGCAAATATTGATAAGAAAGTGTTTAAATTTACCAATTATAACCGAAACTATTAACAAGTATTCAACTTTCAAAGTCCATTTCATCCAACACTAGAAGCACAGAATAACTCTCAGAATTTGCATTCAGTGAAGAATAACTAATCTGAATTCGACGCCGAAAACTTGTAGTCGATTTCCCGAGGTTATTGTGATGGTACTGGATGTTGGTTTTTGGTTAAAATTATTAAGATTCAAAACTCATATTTTTTTTAAATATTATTTATTTAAATTGAAGAGTCATATATTTTCAAAAGATTATGAAGAGTTCTATAAATACTCAACTCTTGAGACAAAAAGAGGAAGTCTTAGTAATGCTCTGATTCTCTTACTCTTCATCTTTCTCCTTTCCATTCCTATTTCCTATTCCGTGGGCAATCGATAAACACTTGGCACTCCGTCTACCGTTAGTCGTGCAAAGCGGATTAGACATCCTGTGAGACTTCAAGGGTTGTATCTTGGAGTTGTAGACGATTGTTATGACCTGCACGTAGGGAGGCATCTACGGCTTTAGGACAGCGAATGCCGTGCCTCTCTAGTACTCACATGCTTGACTCTTCATATCTCTTCTTCTTTATATTATTTGTGTCTATATGATGTGCTCAATTGATTTAATTGATTTTGTTGCTTGATTAAATTTATTACGTATGAATATTTGATACCATGTTTCCAACAATCTAAAGCCGTATGACGAAAGTTTTTGGCTTAATTAGTTGCTATGTTTAAAGATCGGTCTACCTTTCTTATGAGTTTGATATTGTATGTGGTGATCTCTCCAAGGTACGCATGAGACTGAGTGCATATATATGATTTGTTCTAGAATTAGATCAAATCCATTAGAGAAGGACTAGATGTGGTGCAATATTTCATGCATGGTTAAGAAGGTATGTATATCATGTGCGTTAATAATACAAATACTGGACGCATGACCTGATGCTTGATTGCTTGAAAAGCTAATAATTAATTAGAAACCAAACATATGAGCTGTTGCATTGTTCTTGATCTGTTATAGTGAATGTGCGCATGTGTCTGAACATAGAAACCAATTGGATGCCACATATAGTGTTTGATCAGGTAATCCAAAAGTCATATTGTTTATATAGTAGGTCATTCCATGGATGTTGCCTATGCTTTGAAAAGGCAAGAAAGGAATGTCTATGGAATTGGGGACTGAATCAAATCAGGATTTGTTTACCATTTGGATTTAAATTTGGATTTGTCTATGGATCAGTTTGATTTCCGGGTAGATCTTGCGGTTTTTTTTTTTTTTTTTTTTTTTGTCGATGGATCAGTTTGATTTCTGAGTAGATCTTGCACTTTTGTTTAGGGCTGGGCACGGGCCGGGACGGGTAGGTCACTGACTGATACCGAACCCGGTACCGGAAATTTTATTCGGGACGGAACGGGATGGGATTTCGGTTTTTTAAATCTGATACCGAAGGTTCAGAAACCGATCGGGATCGGGTCTGGCCCGTGCCCAATTCGGGATACCGAATCCTACACACATTCGCCAAATTTGTTCTTGAAAAAATGGATCATGCACCTCAAGTATCAACAATTATACACAACGGTATCCAATGACCCAGAAAATTGAACATGTTCATAATACAATAAGCTTTTTACAGAACTCAAAAGTCAAAATTCTGTAAAGCAAAGTCAGGATTGGATCCACTGCGTCTAACCAGCCACACCGGCGCTCAGACCACCAAACTGGTCCCTGTCGTCCAGACCGCCGGCTCCTTTTGTTCAGACCGGCTTCGTCTCCCTTCCAGATCGGAATCCTTCCTAGTCCAGATCGGCTTCGTCCCCTGCCCAGACCGCCACCGTCTTCAGTCATTCGGACCCAGTCCCCGGCGTCGTTGTGATTACCAGATCGTCGTCGTCGGGCTTCCTCAGTTCAGGCTGGCGTCGTTCCTTCAGTTCAGGCCGCCGCTCATCTTCTCCAGATACCAAGACCCGCCACAGCCAACCAAAACACCCAGAAACTGAAACAAGAGGAACAGAGCCTGGGAACATTTAAAAATCGGAGATTTGAGGGTCTTTAAAGAAGTGGGTGATCTGAGATTTAGATGCTAAGAACTACAGAAGAGGATTGGGAGAGTGGAGAAGAGAGAGAATTGGGAATTGAGGTCTTCCGTGTCTTCATTTAGCGATTTAGCCGATTAGGCTAAAAGGTTAGTGATCAGGTGTGATCATTCCTATGTGTTCCCAACTAAACTATCCAATCAAACTCAGCCAAATAATATGAAAAAATTAAAGATTTAATTTAATTAATTTAAACGGGACGGGACCAAACGGTATCTATTGGGCTGATATCGGTACCGGGCCCTTTTTTTCGAGACGGGACGGGACGGGCCCAAATAGTAAATTTCAGATTTTGATCCCGACCCATACGGGCGGATTTCGGGACGGGACCGGGACTTCGGTTTTGGGTACCCAGCCCTACTCTTTTGTTGTGCATTTTCAGCTTTGTGGTCAAATGGTTTGGAGTGGTGATCAAAGTGTTTTCTGAGTTTGTGGTTGGTCTTTGTCATACAGTTGTAGTGCAAGTTTAGAGTCAGTCATTATAGAGTTCCAATGTGAAGTCTAGAGGCCATTTCTGGGTTAGAGATGTCGCCTAAAACTTGTTGTAAGCAGTTTCATTATTAATGAAGTTCTTATTTGATCAAAAAAAAGAATTAGCCTACAAACTTTACAGTAAATTGGAGGACTGTAATTTAGTAATTGGCTTTGTAAATCAGGTGTTTGCTTCATAAATTGGAGGTGTTTTTGAAAATTTATTAGTGGTCATTTAGTTCAGAAATTGGAGGTGTTTTTGTAATTGGAAGATTGTGTTTATAGTGATATACAGTGATTGATTTTTGTTATGTTTGCTTTTTCATGAATTGATCATTGATCATTGATTTTTGTATTTTGCAATTGTGTAGATACTTTTTATGAAGTGAAGAGCAAACGTGAAAGAAGAAAAGAAAACAAAGCTTTGACTATGGAATTATTGGTTGTGGCATATTCGTCCCTTGCAGCCAAAATGGAGGAGATTATATATAGGCTGGTCTTGCTGGAATTTTCAGCCACATAGAAGTATTCTCTTGCATCTAATTGAACTTGCAATGTGGAAGAGGCTGGTGATCCTTAAGGTAGAAATGGAGGAATGTTTAGATTTGATAATGGAAGAATTAGAGAGAGAGATATATAACTAATGCATACACCCTTATCAGATACCCTTTGTTTTTCAATTCAACTTTATTCTCATTTTAGTATCTTATGATTTAGAACTATCAAGAAGTAGGGTCAGGATCAAGTTTCAAACATTAGGAAACTGACCATGTTACATATGTGGATATCAAGCTAATGATGTTAATACTAATGTCTTTTCCTGTTTCATTGATTGACGTGCTTCTTTGTCAAATTGCGGTGAAGTTGATTCCATAGTAGCATCCTTCTCTGGAGGAGCAATTGGAGTGATCTTAGCACTGACGGTGGTTGAGAAGTGAATTGTGTTTTGGTCAATTTGTTTTGACATTGACAAAGTATGATAAGTGAATTTCTGTTAAAAAGAAAAATGAGATTATAGAGGGATAAATGCATGGCCTAATGCAAGTCCTATGCAGGTATGGAGTGAGTTGATATCCGATATTGAATTTTTTTTCCCAAGGGGCAACAAGGATGGTGAAGAGTATGGTCCAGGCTGAGACTTAAAAGATTTAGTAAATTTCATCAATGAGAAATGTGGGACTAGCAGAGATGCGAAAGGACAACTTACTTCCAAAGTTAGTACCATTTAAAACCAATGAACGTACCTCATCAGTTTCCTTACCAATTGTCTTCTCTTATGCATGTAGGCTAGAAAAGTCTCAAGTTTGGATGAGTTAATGAAAAATTTTGTGAACCAGCTTTTATGATATGTATAACGATAGCATATTCGGTAAACATTCTAAGATTGTGATTACTACTCCTATCGCCTATAAAAAAACACAGACCCGCAGCATCGCGCGGGCGAATTTTCTAGTATATATTTAAGCAGGGGTCAATGCCCCTTGATTACTAGCCAAATCCTTTGGTCCAATTTCAATCCTTGGAGGAACACCAACCAGGTGAGCAGTCATCCCTCAAATCTGCCGCAACTCGTAAACCAGCTTCACCGAAAGTATCAACAATTTTGAGCTGGAAATATGGTTTATGTATTAACATCCTCGCAAAGCAGTGGAATCATAACGGCAAATCGGTTGTCCTAATCCACCTTGAGTGAGTAATAAGGACACACAATTGTCTCACTCTTTGGATGGATTGCAATAATTTAGATCTTAGACTCTCTGACCGAAGCAACCTAATAAGGATACAGTCCATGAAAAAAGAGGGTATTATGAAACGAATGACATACACCAACAGTAATTAAACTAGTGGAAATTATGAATTTCAACAAATGATCACTAACAAGATCGATTTTGATAAAATCAAAGCATATCCAACTCATTCTCCGTACTAGAATTCTAGTTCTTAGAGTACTTGCACAATAGGTATATTCTTTAACATGTACAAGACATACAGTTTTCAAATAATTCAGAGCATGTACAAGATGCAAAATTGCAACTTGAACTTCCATCATGGAAAACCTAAGCAAGCAAAACCATATAACCCAGAAATAAATAAAATAAATAAATAAAAAAAGGTCAGCCTAGTTCATTATATTGCTGAGCACCGTGCCATTTTGTCCAAAACACCCAACAAATTAATGCCACAGGTGATGAAAGCCTAGTCTCCAAATTCTATCATTTGAGGTCAAAAACTAAGAACTTGGACAGCAAACACAGAAATCTATGCTTTTAATGGCTACACAAAGATAATGTTCAACTTCTCATGATTATAAAAGGGATAGGGGGATTCACCATAGGACTAGGAAAAAAAAAACCTTGAATATGTGAATTGTATTTTATCTGCTTCAGCTTAAAAGAGGACAGTCCATATTTACTTATTTAGTGCAACCTGGCTCCTAATTAAAAGTTTAGATTAGTCATGTCCATAATACGAAGTACAAACTAGTGGCTCAAAGATTACCTGTTGTGTCCTGTACAGAAACTTCAGGCCTTGAAGCAGGAGAGGTTCTTGACTTGATTATCTATCTGAAAATTGAATGGATTCAAGCTCCAATGTAATTCTCTCCCCATAAACTTTAGCCAAGTTCATGTAAGCCTGTTTTATCTGCACAATATTGGGAATAACTTCATTCCACCTCAATCACAATGTAAGATAAGAGTCACTAAACAAACCGAGTGACAGAGTCTTGTAAACTCTGAGAGCAGATAAAATTGTGGTTTAGGACGGCAGTAGATAAGACTAAATAGGGATAGAGGATAGCATGACAAGGGTGAGAAGCAATCCCTTAAAAAACGCTATACAAAAGCCGCCTAAAATTAAGCGTGGCAAAAAATTGGATGGAACTTCCTGCATGCAAATCGATCATACTGCAATTGCAATAGTATCACCTGACATCCTCCGAACAATTTCCCCAGAGTTGATGTCTTGATAAAAAAGGGAAGGTGGCTTGGAATTCATGAGGCGGCTCAAAGAAAGTCTTGATTACACTTGACAAAAAACAACAATAAACCGGGAAGATTACCCCATTGACTGCTGCAACTATAGTACCGAGGTTGTTCTAGTAAGTCAGGCGGCGAAGAGAGACGTCTGGAGGCGCTTTCGATAGAGTGGAAGCATGAATATCAAGTTTCCCAGGTGTTGTTTCAAGGATACCGATTGACCATATATATGAGAATATGAGAATGAGTGACAACTACTACTAGTTGTTGGAGATGATTCCTCAACATTTAGAGCAGTAATTAAAGTTATAAGCTGACTATACGCTCCATATCAGGATCCTTAATTAGCTCAAAATGTTGTCCTGCTCAGTTGAAAGGCACAACCTCTCGTTACGATAAGCCACTCTGGTTGGGAAATTGATCGAACATTTGGAGGGCATAACCACATCGCTGTTTCTGGAGACGACTGCAAGGTATAGTCGTCGGCTGCAAGGATGAACCAGGTGTTTTAGGCGTGCAAGTGTTTGAGCTCGGCCGTGGTTTTTTGATCTGAGCTCGGCCATGGTGGATTTGAATTTGTGGGTCTTGGGCGAGAGCTTAGAGGAGACGAGTTTTTGAGGTGAAAGGAGGAAGCGACGTCGTTTTTTGGGTCTGACCTTATAGATTTGGCGGGCTAAACAAATAGCAATATCATATTCAAAAAAATAAAAAAAAACATAAAAGTTTTATGCTTACAGTGAAAAGTCAAGAAAACTTTTATCTCACGATAAAATAAAATAAAATAAAATAAAATAAAAGAGCCTCTGTCTCAGTCCCTCCACTCCCCTCTATAAAAAGAGGAAGTGTAATTCAAATACCATTTCTCTCCCACACTGGTTCCCCCCCCCCCCCCCCCCCCATCTCTCTCTCTCTCTCCAATTTCCCTTCGTCTCACACACTCATTCTCTCTACCAGTACCAGACAGATTGTTAAGGTTATTCATTGATTCACAACACAACAATTGATATGCATGTATTTTCGATTTTCGTTTTGAAATCTTATGATCTGATTTGTGCTTTTGTCTTGCAGATGTCTATGGCTCGCATCGCGCACGAGGCGGGGAGGATCGCCGCCACCACGTTTCTGAGTAAAACCTCAGAAGTTACGGTGGAGGCGAGAGATCGTCTCAAGCTCGTTCTAAAAAGAGACGAAGCCGTCGCCGCGCCGGTGCCTCCCTCATTGAAAGTCGATCCCATCCGGATCGAGCTTGAGCTTCCTGTGAAACTGGTTGAGACTCAAATCCAACCGCTGGCCACTAGCTGTGCCATTGCCACCGTCGGCGGCGTCGTTACCGGTTGGATACTGATTCAGGGAGTGAAGGCGGTGGTTGGGGAGGCCGACGACGCGATCCGAGCCAGGGGTGCGACCTGTGAGCCGAAACCCGACCTGATGCGAATGAAGTTTCTATTTTTCTATTTTTCATTTTTCTGGTTTATATTAGGAAAAAAAAAAACTTATTTTTCATTTTTTGTTTTAGAAGACTGATGTAAGCAACAATAAAGATAAAAAAGAAGAAGAAGAAAATGTAAACAAATTTTAAAAATATTAAATAAATGAATTGTAAATAGTAAATTCTGGGTTTGTCTTTATTTATTTTCTTTACATTACAATTGTTCTGCACTATTCAATCAAGAGCCTAGGCTACTGGAAATTTGAACAGGAAAATCAAGCATACATTTCCTATAAACGAATATAAAACAATGCACTTGCAGCTCCATGTTACATCTTCCCCGATAAGAATAAAGGGCCCTAAAGTGCAAAAAGATCCCCCAAACTATCTCTCCCTCCGATTTACATTCTCTCTACCAGACAGACTCTGTTAAGGTTATTGATTCACAACAATTCATATGTGTCATCAATTTTTGTTTGCTTTGTTTTGATTTGATATGCTTGTCTTGCAGATCGATGTCGACGATGGCTCGGATTGCACAAGAGGCAGTAGGGATCGCCGCCACCACACTTCTGAGCAAAACCTCGAAAGTCACGGTGGAGGAGGCGAGAGATCGATTGAAGCTTGTACGACAGAGAGAAAAAGGTCGTCGAAGTGCCTCAAGCTCCAAACCGAGAGAAGTTTAAGACAATGTACATGTTGGATGACATCAAAAATAATTAGTCGGGGTATAAACTTTTTAATCCATTCCATTTACTCACAAAAAGCTGTTGATTCGGCTATGTAAGATTTTATATAAACGAGAAGAGAAGTTTAAGATAATGTATGTGTTGGATGAATTCATAAAAAATAATAAGTCGGAGTATAAACTTCTTAATCTCTTTACTCACAAAAAGTTGTTGATTCAACTATGTAAGATTTTATATAAACGAGAAGAGAAGTTTAAGACAATGTACGTGTTGGATGAATTCATCAAAAATAATAAGTCGGAGTATAAACTTCTTAATCTATTTACTCACAAAAAGTTGTTTATTCGACTATGTAAGAAATATATAAACGAGAAGAGAAGTTTAAGACAATGTACGTGTTGGATGAATTCATTAAAAATAATAAGTCGGAGTATAAACTTCTTAATTTATTTATGGGCTAAATACAAATTACTACCTTGTGGTTTAGGTCCAAAATCAATTCAGTCCCTGAACTTCTAATTTCATCAAAAACACCCATGCACTTTCAATTTTGATCTAATAGGTCCAATTTGTTAGTTTTCCAACAATTGAGTTATCTAACTTGTTAATGTGGCTCATATATGGCCTATGTTTTATGATGTGGTGTCGAGGTGGTCTGCATAGTCAATTTAGGAGTGAGTCCTACTATTAAAAGTAAATAGTTTTTCAACAAATAATCCAACTATAACTTGAACTCATAACAGAATTTTAACGAATTGGACCTATTAGATCAAAATTGAAAGTGCAGGAGTGTTTTTGATGAAATTAGAAGTCCAGGGACTGAATTGATTTTGGACCTAAACCACAGTGTACTAACTAGTATTTAGCCCTTTATTTATTCACAAAAAGTTGTTGATTCAATCATGTAAGAAGTATATAAACGAGGAGAAGTTTAAGACAATGTAAGTGTTGGATGAATTCATCAAAAATAATAAGTCGGACTATCCAAAAGTTATTGATTCGACCATGTGAGAAGTATATAAACAAGAAGAAAAATTTAAGACGATGTACATGTTGGATGAATTCATCAAAATAATAAGTAGGAGTATAAACTTCTTAATCTATTTACTCACAAAAAGTTGTTGATTCGGCCATGTAAGAAATATATAAACGAAAATGGAAGTTTAAGACAATGTACGTGTTGGATGAATTCTTCATCAAAACAAATAAGTAGGAGTATAAACTCTTAATCTATTACTAAAAAAAGTTTTTGACTCGACTATGTAAGAAGTGCTTAAGATTACAACAACTACTTTTCTTAACAAGGCTTCTGAATTGACTGTGGAGGAGGCGAGGGATGGAATCAAACACATTCTCAAAGGTGAAGCCAATCGAGAAGCCATCGAAGTCAAGACCGTTGTTCCAGCTATGAAAGTCATGTCGATCCAAATTGAGTCCGTGAAGCTCCAACTGCAGCGCAAGGTGAAGCTGATCCAGCTTCAAGTTCAGCCACCAGCCATCGAATGTGTCATTGGCATCGTAGACGGATGGTTGGTGGTGCAGGCCGTGAAGGCGCTAGCTCTTTTCTGGTACCGAAAGTACTGGAAGCGATAAAGGCCTACGCAATGACCTGTGATCGACCCGATCTGATCCAAATGCAATTTTCTGTTTTTTGTTTTTGTTTTTTCTATTTATGTTAGACAAAAAAAGAAAAATTTGTATATTTCATTTAGGTTTTGTCAATGTTGTCAGTTGGGCTAGTGTTAGTTTGATCTGATGTTCATGTTCTCAGTTCAGCCTTGTAATAAAAGTCGAACAAAAGAAAAAGAAAAAAAATTGTAAATAGTAAATAAAAGAAGGTAAATCCTTCAAATTGTAAATAGTAAATATATACTATTTCTCTTTATTTACTTTCATAGCATTACAATTCAGTTGCATTGTTTGAAAACAAAAAAATGCTCTGAGAGAAGAGAAGCAGAGAGGCTTGAAGGTGGCTAGGGTTTCTTCGAATCCTTCATTTCTCACCATGAGGCTCCCACGCTGTGCCTGACCATTGGCCTCGTCGGTGAGTGGTGAGGTGTTGTTCGGCAGAGAGGTTTTGATGGGGTGTGTTGGCTCCTGACATGGTGGATTCGTTTGGTCGAGGATGGTTTTGTAGGTGTCCAGCGATGCTGGTGGCATGCGGTGTTGTTGCTTGATCTGTTCTTGGTGCTCCAAAGAGTGGCTCAGCGGTCGTGGGCTATCTGAATCTTTTTTAGATCCGGATTGTTGCAGTTTGCGTCACGAGTGCTGGTTAGGGCAGAGTGGCTCTCAAGCGTGTTCGATGATGGTGTTGGTCTCGGCTGTTGGTTAGGCATCGATGTTGGGCAATTTTTGTGCTGGCCAAGTTAGGCTAGAGTTTTATTTTGTGAGCTGCTTTTATTTAGTTTTTTTTTTTTTTTTTTTTATCTAATAAGGCTCACCCTTCTGGTGGGTGTAGAGGGCTTCGGCCCGGTCATATCTAGGTGATCTCTTTGTGGATATATGTGTGGCATACTCAATTCGATGGCTAGTATTGATGTACACCAATTGCGGTCTTAAGCAAATGTACCAATTTATTGGGTTGTGTCATATATCTTCAATAGGCTAAGATGTAGTTGGTTAGTTTTGTAGTCCTTGGTTAAGTGTGCATGGCAATTCTAGAATGAGTATTATTTTATAGGGATTTGTTTCCCGATTAGGCTAAATAGGCAAAAGCAGGTCTATACTTTGGGAGCTTTTACTCTGGTGTATGTAATATTCTGACAGTGACTCAATGAAGTCGTGAATATATCTTTGATATTTATTCTTCTATAAAAAAAAAATTCAAATGCATTGTTCTAGTCGTGATGCATTTACCACTTTGATGACACTATTCCAACTTTTCCCAACCGGAAATTCCTTGGAACATAATGTTGTTGTGACTGTTTCTGTTTATTACATAAACATAAAAGCAATGGAACAGTTCATGATAAGAATATCATTCTTATATAACCAGCAATCATTTCAAAAATGTGGGACTACATAATTTACCATTCACGTTTTAACCACCAAACTCCCACATTCAACGAAGAAAAAGAACAGATGGAAAAAAGGTTACCGCAGGATAAATGTTTGATTTCTACTTTACTGCCCGGAGAAAACAGTATAATTTGTCAAGACATAAACCTAGGCTTCCTCATCAAGAGCCATGACAAATTAACGGTGAGCTTCTTCACCTGACAACTATGGGTCCTAAGCTACCAATTGGAAATTTGAACAGGCAAATTATGCATACATCTTCTGTAAATGAATGTAAAACAATGAATTGCCCCTGCAATTCCGTGTTAATAAATCTTCCCTGAAAAGAATAAAGTGCAAAAAGAGTCTCCATACTCTCACTCCGGATTTTCCTTTCCAAACATCAATCTATCATGGCTTAATCAGTCATGAACCATGGTTGCCAATCGACAAGCATCCCACATGAGACAACCTTGATGATTGAGTTAGGGGTGTTTCTTCGTCCACATTCATATAAGAGGATAGACCATTAGACCTCCTCCATTATTAGGCACAAATATTAGAATTCGGATCGTGAGACAATTGTTGGTTGCTCGAATCATACCAAGGTGGAGATTGTTGGAAAAGTGTAGCTTAGATTAGAGCCCTTTGGAATCCCACATCAGAAAAGTGAAGAGTCATCCTTGGGTTATAAGGAATGGTACCACACACACTATTTGTTTTTTGGGTAATTATCACAAATGGTACCTGAACTTATCTTCTATCTTATCGATGGTACCTGAACTTCAATTTTGATCACAACCAGTACCTGAACTTTTTTATTTTATTTCAAATGGTACCTATCACTAACTTCCGTTAAAAACTGACATGTGTCAAACATGTGACTCATTTTTCAAGGATAAATTTGTAAAATTACTCTTTTTTTTTTTTGTAATATCACTTATTTTCACTTATATTGTGGCTATAAAAAATGAGACTATCAAAAGGCAAAACTTTCAACTTCAATTAAAACTATGAATGAAAGGAAAAAAAAAGAGAATTATGAAAGTTTTGATAAGCTTTTGGTTTTAAATGTTTTATAGTTTGTCCAAAAAAAAAAAATGTTTTATAGTTTTATTTAAAATGTTTTATCTGTATCTACAAAACAAATTAATTTTTGTTGAGATCTTGTTTTTAAATTTTATTTTTATAAGAGGGTAGAGATACATTTTTAATTCTATTTTTAATTGAACTCTTATTTTTATTAACATATTAATTGATCAAATATCTAGTAAACAAAATTATTTAAATGGGTATTTTCGTCAAACTACTCTTGATTATAGGTCATGTGTTTTGCACATGTTAGTTTTTAACGGAAGATTAACAGAAGTTAGTGATAGGTATCATTTGAAATGAAATCGAAAAGTTCAGGTACTGGTTGTGATCAAAATTGAAGTTCAGGTATCATCGATAAGATAGAGGATAAGTTCAGGTACCATTTGTGATAATAACCCTTGTTTTTTTTTAGAATAGAAGAAATTCATTAATCTAAAAAATTACAATGATGGGGATGACTCTGTAAAATCCCAATTACTCCACTAGAGAAGAGGACCTACTCATACCCCAAATGTAGAACCAGCAGTTAAAGAAACCATGAGCCGATAGGGGCCCAACTCTAACCATCAACCTTTTCCAGGAGTCCCGACACATCCTTATAGCCAACCTCAAGAAGAAACAATCCCCTTCTGACACCATATATCAAAACCGCCAGTATACATGCAGTGGCGTAGCCAGAAATCTTAGTTAGGAGGGTCAGAATTTAAATAATAATATTAAACAAACATAAACTTCATCAAATAATATAAAATTATAAATCATTATAATACTTAAAATTATTAAGTCTCTCTAAAACAATTACAATTGTCCACGACGATTGCTCATATTTTGAAATCTTTTCATGATGGTTTCATTATCAATGCCATCAAATATTTCTTTCTCGATATATGTAATCATGCTGCTATTCATCCACATGTCTCCCATTCGGTTTCGCAAATCACTTTTTATGATCTTCATGGCAGAAAATGCTCTTTCTACAGTGGCAGTTGCAACTGGAAGAATTAGCGTCAATGTTATGAGCAAGTAAACTAATGGATAAACTTTGTCCTTCTGTGTCTCAACCATTTTTTCTCCAAGGTCACTAATTCCTTTCAATTGTGTAAACACACTACTGCTTCGCATATCAGATATATAAGTGTCCAATTCATCTTCAAGAGCCAAGAGAGATACTGCAGAAAAATCTTTAGGATAAAACTGAGCAAGCCGAATCAATTTTTCTTTGCTAAAAGCTGAGAATGAATTAGATGGATTAAGACATGCCATACAGAGAAGTAGCTCGGTAGTAGTCTCTGTAAAATGATCATTTAGCTCTTGAAGTTGCATATCTATGACTACACAAAATAATTCAACTCGATACCTATGCAGATTAGTGACCTTTGGAGCTCTACGCCGTGATTTTCCTGGAATAAAGGAACATCATCCATGTTAGGAACATCAATCTCCTGTTTTTCACAAAATGAAACAACTTGACTAAGAAGAGAATCCCATCCATTGTCTCTCATATTTTGCAATTGCTCCTTACACACTTTAACTAAGTTCATTGCATTCACAATATCTTGGTCTCTTCTTTGCAATGCTTGTGATAATTGATTTGTAGTCCCCAACAAAACCTTCATCAAATGCAGACTAAATACAAAGTCGAATGATTCCAATGAGTCTAATAATCTGCTTGCATCTTGTTTCTGATCTGTAGATGATCCATCCTCTTTTATTTCTTCAAGCAATTCAACTAAAGATGGAAATAAGTTGATAATACTAATCAAAGTACCATAATGTGAGCTCCATCTTGTATCACCAGCTCGCTTTAGGGTGGTTTCCTGATTCAAGCCCCTCCCACTTAAAATAGAACCAATATTAAGTTCTTCAATAATCTTGGCGACTTGTTTCTCTCGAAGAGAATCACGACGTTTACATGAGCTTCCAGCAACATTCACCAGATTACCAACAAACATGAAGAGATTAGAGATTAAGATATGATTTTTTGCTACAGCCACAACAGCCAGCTGAAGCTGGTGAGCAAAGCAATGAACATAAAAAGCTGACCCATTCTCCTTTAAAATAAGTGCTTTTAGACCATTGAATTCTCCTCTCATATTACTAGCTCCATCATAACCTTGACCACAGAGGCTAGATATGCTTAATCCATTCTCCGAAAAGAATTGATCAATGGCTGCCTTCAGTGATGCAGAAGTAGTATCAGTGACATGCTTAACACTAACAAAACGCTCAATTACTTGTCCTTTGCTCACATATCGCAATACAATTGCCATTTGCTCTTTTCCTGATACATCACGAGACTCGTCAACAAGAATAGAGAATAATGCATCACCAATGTCACTAATGATGACATTGAGAGTTTCAGTTGCAGCAGCCTTGACAATATCATGTTGAATATCAGGTGATGTTAATTGATGATTTCTTGGAGCATTTTTCAAGACAACCTTTTTTATATCATCAACTTTATCAGAATGCCACTTCAAAAGCTCTCTAAAATTTCCTTGGTTATTTGAATAATCAGATTCATCATGACCACGAAATGGCAATCCTTGTCGTAGTAGAAAACGAGCACAATCAACTGATGCATTCAAACGAGTGTGATAGTTAATCCGATCTTGTTGTGTTTGGTTCACCAAAACTGTATCAACATGCTGCCTTTGATTTAATAAAACTTCACACATTCTTCTAGCATTGTTGTGAGTGCTATTGATCCCTCCAACATGATCTTTAAGCTTGTCTTTTTTCTTCCAATTATTAAACCCTGTACCAACAAATACATCACCACCTGCTTGGTATCCAATATTTGGTTTAAAAAGATAACAATGCAAACAATATGCAGCATCCTTTTCTATACTATACTCCAACCAACTAGGATGATCCTTAAACCAATTGACGTTAAACCTTCGCTTAACACCACTAAATTCTGTTTGACGAAAATTATAGTTTTTTGGTTGACAAGGACCTTGCAGTAAATAATGTCTTCGCACTCGATCTCGAACATTAGGATGATACTCTAAAATCGGAGTTCGAAGTCCAGGATCTCCAGGAAGATCTTCTATATTAATTTCATTGACAGAATATTTTGACGTACCAATATCTTCAGATGCATTATTTGTCGGATGGGATTGAGGGGGTGCCAACTGATTTGTCAAGTTCAATTCTTCGGAATGATGTTCTGAATTACCATCATTGGATGTATTTCTTATTTGAGGAGCTTCAGGTGGTGTCAACTGTTCTGTTGCTTTTCTCTTATGATACCTCTCTAAAAAGGCTTTCATATTCCAAATTTTCAATTATGGAGGCTTCGCTTGCCGTTCGTAGGGAGAAAATTGAGAGAGACAAAAGACGAGATTATGAGAGGAAACAACTTGAGAGGATGACCACGAGACAAAAAAGAAACTATACAAGGCCAAATATATATAGACATACGTTGGAGAAAACAATAATTGAATAGGAAAATATATTAAAATATATGTAGAACGTGGGAGATAGAACTCTGTCCAAATTGGGACAGTAATGGGAGAAACCAATCAAGAAGGGATTAGGAAGATGTATTAAAAAATAGGAGAACGTGGGTGAGTGGGTGACTAGGAGTAGGAGAACTGTGTCCAAGTTTATTTCGGTAAGGAAACTATGTCCAAGTTGATCATGGACAATAATTATCAGAAGGGTGATAATTAAGGAAACTGGGTCCAAGTTTTTTCCTTGTCAGAAGGGTCAATCATCAGAAGGGTCAATAATTATATGATATATATATGTATAGGTGATAATGACTGACCAATCATGTCTTAGTTTGAAAAATTGAGAAGATTGACCCTTCTCGCCCTACTGTAGCTACGCCTCTGTATACATGTAAGGGCGTCTCCCCATTACATTGACGACAAGAAAACATCAAAATTAAAACAAATAGTCCCTAGAATTGACACCATAACAATGGCGCTACCACGAAACTAAGACACCAAACCCTCGCTCAATTGAGGAAGGACTAATTAGACCTAACCAAAAACCAAAAATAAAACCTAACAAAATAGATTACAGCTATCAACTTTCCTCATCCACGATGTCAGCTCCAGCAACTCGGATTCAGCCGCAATAGAGTCAGGGTGCAATGCTCTGCCTCCACCACCAACCCCATGGAAAGATCTTGAAATTAATCAAGCCACCAACAAACTGAGCAGATACCCGCAGGACACCAATTCCAGATCACCCAAAGTTTCCCCCAGATCCATATACTCACCAGCCACTTTATCAAACCCCTCCAAAATTGATGTAGCCTTCAAAGATCAACCCAGATCTTGGTGACCCGTCAAACGTAGCCAAACCAATCCCACCAAACCTACTTTGACCGTGCACTTCAATCGAACCTACCAAACCATGCTTCCCCAATAGCTGCGCAGCAGCCCTCCACAAACCAAGCAACTATGTGATCAGATCCCATCGATGCCACCCAGCGCCTCACTTGCGGCTGACCACCAACACTTGAACCATGAAGCCACTGTTGCCACAATCATGAGATGAAAGAGAGTTTCTTGCCGCAGCCCCACCGCTGACCACCACCCAAGCACGCCTGTCCGACAACACCCACCGCCCGTCGATGATACTAGAGGCCACCGTCGGAGTGGGGGGGCCGCCGGACAAGCAAACGAACCAAGTCCTGTTTTTTACGAACCCTAAAACGTCCCTATTTTTACGGACCAAAGAGAAGGTTAAGAAGAAGGTTGCATTGTGCTCATTGTACCACACACACTATTGCCGAGGCCTTTTGTATTAAAACCCCATACCGGTTCTGCATCGGGTGGCTAAAGTGGGGGGAGTATCGGCATTATTGAATCCATATGTGTGGGACTCATTTGCCACTTCTGCACAACAAACATATAGAATTGAAGTACATGCAAAAATACACATGCTTTTCAAAATCATACTAAAAGGATTGGCATGCTTCCAACCTTGGATTCTGAATTTAGTGGGAGACTTGCGATTTTGAGTGGGAGCCAGTTTTCATTCCAGTAAAGCTGAATTTTCTTTTAAGTTTAAATTTTCGTTGTTATAGCTCTGTTTTCTCAGAACTATTGTTAATGTAATTTTCAGTTGATTTTATTAATAAATCATTCGTATTTTCTGATCAATTTTGCTACTGCAGTATTTTTTATTGTTGTTCTTTTGATCCTTGTGACATATGCAATTTATGTATACATTCTGGAAGTTGCTTTTGTCTCGGATCAATTATTCATGAATTATTGTCTATATGTTAAATGACTTAATGATGAGGTTCTGGCACATTGAACCATTAAGAGGATCATATGTAATGCACTACTTGCAGATTCACTTTATCAGCATTACATATATTAAGTGATAATTTTAGTGTCTCATGTGATATGACTATTGTGAAGGTTGTGATTGCAGAGAGCTCATGTTTTCAAACTCGAACTTTTCTGTAGTCCTTCCTCATGTTTTCAAATTGACAGAGATTTGATTAGGCTTTTGGAAATTATTTTATCTCTGGTGCACACTTCAGTGATTACTATGTCTGATAAAAATTAATATTCTTGTCACAGTGTATTCCATACAAGTTCAAGTGGGAGATTGTAAGACGTATTTGAACATGTGTGAAATACATATCAAGTATTGGCAACTTATTAATACTTGCAGAGTAAGTAATTTGAGATCAAATATGTCTCCTACTCCTTGTCGAATTATGTTTGTGTTATGAGTCACACAAATGTAAGAGGAAGTCTAAAACAGCTTGGCAACCAAGCAAAGATTATCAGATAAACATATAGTGACCAAGTTTTAATCAAATACAGATGCCTCTTATGGGCAGCTGAGATAGTGTCAATAGGCAGCTGAGATGTATATTACAACACCAAACAACGCTGCAAAAGAAATTGACCAACTGGTTAACTGAAATTTCAAAATCTACAAGTGTACTTCTAATTTATATGAATGGAGACTACCTATTGCATAGCCAATTATGTTCAGCCTGATTAAGTGATTATGATAGACTCCGGAAATATAACAGTTGAAAGGGCAATTAAAATCCAGTCTTTTAAAACACCAGCAACTCGAATGGTAACTGCTCCAGTTCTACCAATTACTAAGAACATGGAGAAGTTCAAAGCTAAATCACATAGAGCATTGAAGAAAAAGATCCGGAAGTTGAACTGAATTTGTGAAACTTCCATTGCAGGCTTCTCAAGTAATAACCAAGGCACAGACATGCAGGAATACAAAACTGCAATAATAAGAGAAAAAAATGATAGTGAGAAGCTGTAGTGATGGAATGCCTGTCATTTTCCCCTTTTCATTTTCACATGCATAAATGGAAAATCACCTTGGCAATTAAACTGCGTTAAATCAAATGCATCTGTTAAGAACGTGATGCAGAACTCATCATAAGTATGTCAAAAGAAAGGAACGGTGCTCCCCTGGTACAGATGAACCATGCATATAGAAACTGCTAATAGAATCACTTTTTAGATCCACTAAACTGAATCTCAGCCAAATGATGTGAATTACAGATTCAGAATTCAAAATTTACAGGACTAACAAACTCAAGAATAGCCATTAACAAACAAAATAATCCTAAACCCGAGTCTGTATCTTAATTCAAGATTGTGATGGATGCCAAAAGGATTTAGCTGTCACTTCTTATGTTCTTCTCCATTACTAACAAAAATAATTCAAACCTTCGTCAATATCTTATATCAAGAATGCGATGGATGTCAAATGATTTAAGTGTCACTTCATATGTTGTTCTCCTAAAAAATGTACGAGCAATAGGGCAAATTCTAATCTTTCAATGCTTATAATTGCGAGCATCAAAATATGATACCTGCATCAAATTCTAATCTTTCAACAGCAACATAGGCTTGAGATCCAACACAGAAACAAGCATGGATAGCCCATATGCTCACTGAAGAGATTTTAATAGTGGCTTATAGAGATCCCAATAAATCGTCTCATTCTAGCAACTCAGAAAGTCTTACTTGACTTGTTCCACCATAGACTAAATCCAGTACCTTTTCAGCATCCCCCCTCTCTCATTCTACATGGAAAATGTTTGAACTTTGATACAGACAACAGTTTCAAAATCATTCATGTATGAATGAAGTTATTAGCTACTTGTAAGATCAAATTAAGGAAATAATAAATACTGTGTATAAGGATCAATGGATAAAACATAACATCAACAGAGGCGAACCCCAAAAGATTTGAAGTTCAGACACCATCTTGGGACTTGGGGTAGTGAAAGTGATGTGAACTATCGAACAGTTATGGACATAAGAAACTCAGAAACAAAATAGGTGGTGCAAGTATGAATGTGTATTTTCAATGTCTATACTTTGGCAGTGGGCAGAAGTGATGGCGGGAAGCAATACATCAGGCAAACAACATGGCCTCACTGAAGCTGCTACAAATGATGGATCATGACAACTTGAGTACTAACTGAAAATACAAAACAGTTTTACCTGTCTACACGCAAATCTACCTACATAGAGGTATCCACTATCAACTACTATGACAAAAAGTTATTAACACATATAAGAAATACGTTATAAAAAAATAAGAGATCAGCCGTACCTTGAAAACACGAACAAGAAAAAATGCTACCAATCTAGAAAACCCCATATGAATCATCGTAAGTGTTATGGGCAATGGAAATTTGAAGTATTTCGGACGCAGAACCCACTGCAAAGAAATAAATACAGAAGATCATCAACTAACCTAGGGCAATTTAGCTCAGGGCTTCAGTTTAATTTGGCCATATGGAACATTGTTTGTTATGTAACAGATAGATAATCGACTACAACATATATAGATAATATAAACATGCAAACAAGTTGTGACAAGATGTACCAAACCAATCAACTGCTGAGGAGGCATTACCTGTTGTTCAATACAACTCCAGATGAAAGCAGAACATTGATCAAGAATAGGTCAGTAGCAACGGTCGATCTGTTGATCATCTTGCCTGACATTTTTGCTTTTGACAAATGATCGAGTAATGTATGAGTGTGTTTGGCCTTCGGACCATCTTAAGCAATTCTCACTCCTCAAACTACAAATTAATTTACCGCAAGTGCTACCCGGTGATCCAAACCCGGAAGAGGGCTCATGCCCCCAATTATAGAACTTGTGTGAAGATCAAATCTTGCAAGGTCTGCTCCGACTCAGATATCTAGAGGCAAAGGTCAATGTACAGAAAGATGCAGAGAGGCCTAGTGACCCAAACAAAAAAAGCATTCTTATTCGTCCCATTTTGAAGTACTCCATGTTTTGTTTCTTTTTCGTGTCACTGTCTGTCTTGGTATTGTCACTCCGCAAGGACAAAGCCTCATGGGGACCTCGGTTTGGGTCTAGGAAAAATTGAAAACGAGCAGTTGTCACACCTTGAAAGTCTCTCTTTTTTTTTTTGTTGGCTTTATTAGTCGTATGTAATACCCATGAAAGATTGCATTAAAAAAAATTGAGGCGTTAGCATTATGGCATGGGCTGAAGTTCTGCAAGCAGATTGGAGTGAATAAATTGGTGATTGCGGGGGATGCGGTCAATGTGATTGTTGTCTTAAGGCGTGTCTGGGCTTGACCTAGGTGATAGCGCGGTTCTCAATCAATGTCAGAGTTTGAACTAAGTTACTTGGAAACATGTAAGCAAGCTGAACAACTAAATTGCTCATACTCTTGCTAGAAGGGTTTTGAAGATGGTGCAAGGTATGTTTTGTCCGGGAGTCGGGCCCCCTTGGTTTCATGAAATTATCGATGTAAGTAAATGATGTTTTTTTTTTTTTAATACGAAAAGATATAAATTAAATATGGAAAACTTTAGGGCGTACTGAGTTTACAACATAAAAAAGTAAGGCTCTAGAGGCATCATTGTGGATCCTATTAGTCCACGACCATCAACATGGTTATGACCTTAATTAGCCTAAAGCATCTGCTACACAATTTGTCTATCTGAAAATGTGTTTAAAAGATGATGTAAGCAAATGATGTTAGTAATGAGATTTTCTATAGAGAACAGTTTCTCTCTGTTTTGATGTACTCTCTTTTGAATTAATAAAATTCATTTACAAAAAAAAAGAAATTAAGGTTTCTTCTCTCATTCATAATAAAGAAAGAGAGACAAAAGAAGAAAAAAAACAAGTTATCAAGGTGAAGTGCTTTTTATTTTGATCAAATTAGGGATGGATCAATAGTTGTGGTTTATGTTAATTTGGTTTTCCCTTGCAATTTTTGCTATCTATGCATGTAGCTGCTGGTATTTATTTTTCGGGCCACAACTGAGAATAACGTCTCCCAAAATATAGGGTGGGTGCTATATTGAAGGGAGGGTAGAGAAAGTGAACTCAGATCTTACAATTTGCAGATTTCGGTATGAAGTCCAAAGATAGACCACAGGCACTGGTGAGCGAAAGAACTCGCATTCCGGAGAAATTGGTGGAGATGATATCTCTTAACCACCATCATTCCCTTTAACCACCCTAACCTCTTCAGATTTCTTGTCCTAAGCCACACACTACCCTAAACCCTAAATTTGGGCATCCATGCAAGCATGTTAGCTATATTAAGCTCCATTTAATCCATGCTCTGCAGCTTCTTTTTCTTTAGACATTCTTCAGAATCAATACAGAGAAGAAAGTAAACTATGGAAAAGAAGGGAAAGGCAATAGTAGGTGGAATTTCAATCATCCTTGTGGTTGGAGCAGTAGTTGGTTGTGTAGCTGTTGTTTCACATAATCGCAGCAAAGGCAAGGATAGGCTTTCGACGAGTTCCAAGGCCGTCAATGCAATGTGTGAACCAACTGATTACAAGGAAGAATGCATTGACAGCCTGGCTGACGCTGCCAAGAATCAAAGCGCCACCCCAAAAGAACTTATCCGAGCTGCCATTGATTACACAATCGATAAGGTGAAAGCGGCAATAGAGAAATCAGATAGCATTATCAAAGAAGCTAAAAATGTCAGTTCCACTGGGAAAATGGCCTTCAAGGATTGCAATGACTTGTTGGAATCTTCAATCGAAAGTCTTCAATATTCGCTTTTGACACTCGTTGATACTGAAATGCAAAACATGAATAATAAAGAGGCTGATCTTAAGAACTGGTTCAGTGCTGCGATATCATTTCAGGAATCATGCATTGATGGGATTCCATACGAAGACCTTAAGAACCAAATGAACGAGGCAATGCTCCATGCTTCACAACTGACCAGCAACGCCTTAGCAATTGTGTCTTCCCTTGCTCCCATCCTAGGCAAATTCAATATCTCCATGAAAACTGACAGTAAAAGTTCAACCAGTCGTCGTCTCCTGGATGTAGAAATGGAAACGGATGAACATGGCACTTTTCCAGCATGGTTCCCAGCTGCAGATAGGAAGCTATTTGCACACCACAACGAGAACAATAACAATAGCAGCAACAACGACGTCGTCGACAACGACGACGACAACAACAACAACAACAACAACAACAACGGGAGAGTCGACAACGACGACAACAACAACAACGGGAGAGTCGACAACGTCGACAACAACAACAACAACGGGAGAGTTACACCCAACGCAGTAGTGGCAAAAGATGGGAGTGGACAATACAAAACAATTGGTGAAGCTCTTGCTGCGTACCCAAAGGGATTCCAGGGAAGATATGTTATATATGTGAAAGCTGGGATTTACAATGAGTATGTTACTGTGGCCAAGAATCAGGTCAATGTGTACATGTATGGAGATGGACCCCGGAGGACCATGATCACAGGCAGTAAAAGCTTTGCTGATGGCATCACCACCCAGGACACTGCCACATTCAGTGAGTCTCTTTTGATTTCTCCCACTTAAAATTTCTATCCATTATGTTTTCGTTCTTGAATCACAAAACAAGTAACTCAGCTATATAATTATGTTTCATAATCAGTCGTAATGGGGAATGGGTTCATTGGTAGAGCAATGGGATTTCAGAACACAGCCGGCCCCGAAAAGCATCAGGCAGTGGCACTCCGAGTCCAGTCGGAAATGTCAGCCTTCTTCAACTGCAGAATGGACGCCTACCAAGACACATTGTACGTGCAAGCATATCGCCAATTTTATCGCAACTGTGTCATATCCGGTACCGTTGACTTCATTTTTGGTGACTCATCAACAGTCATCCAGAATAGTTTACTCATTGTGAGGAAGCCTATGGACGGCCAAAAGAACATTGTGACTGCTCATGGAAGAAAAGATAAGCGGGAAACCACCGGTCTGGTTATCCAGAACTGCAGGATAGTCCCAGAACAGGCTTTGTTCCCAATGAGATTCCAGATTCAGTCATACTTGGGGCGGCCGTGGAAGATGTACTCGAGAACAGTTATCATGGAGTCCGAATTTGGGGACTTTATCCAACCAGCCGGTTGGCTAGAATGGGAAGGGACTTTTGGACTAGACACACTGTATTATGCAGAGTATGCAAATCGGGGTCCGGGTGCTGTAACCACAGAAAGGGTAAAATGGAAAGGATACCATGTGATTACGGACAGAAATGAGGCTCTTCAATTCACTCCGGGTAATTTTCTAACAGGAGACCAATGGTTGAAAGACGCGGGTATACCTTACTTCCTGGGTTTAAAAAACTAGCTCACGATCTCATTTCAACCCAAACTACTGACACCTGATTTCATCGGAATACAAAGAAAAAGGTTGAACTTAATCTGAAGATAAAATACATATTAAGAAGAAAGGATGGCGCTGTTGATCGTCACCCCACCTAGTGATAACTGAACCAGTACCCTTCCGTGCACTGCTGTATACATATAGCAGTACAGTTTTCTGATTTGTACCCCTTAATCTTGTACCTCTTGTATAGCATTCCTATGCACCCAATGACCAATGCTGTATATTCATTTGGCCTAATAAGTTCATATGCATTGTTTGTTTATATCCCCATCGAAGACATGAAATGAGCACTGCATGGTCCATCTCAATTAATGAAGACAGAGCATATACACCATAGCCCTTCCCAGTATAAACCTTTGAAATTTCACAAATGAAAATACTCTGAACTTTGGTACAAACTAAATCTTTGAGATAAAAATGCATTGAAAAACACTCAAAACCCAACCAAAGCATATCCTTGTTCCTCTCTTGTTCATCCTTTCTTTTATCTATGTTCTCCTTTTCCCCCTTTTCTTCTTTTCGAGCTCTCCAGACCAGCCCGAAGCCAACAAGGAGAAAACAAAAACTCCTAAACTTTAACAGCATTTAGGAATCTAATTTCAACTTCCCATAAGATATTCCTTTCTTAAGATAAGCTACAAAGGGTTTGCAGACAGCATTATTAAGTTGGGAGTTGCAATGTGATTTAAAAGAAGACCATGAAATTGGCACAATGAAGTAGCAACAGAAAAGCCAATAAGGTCAAGAGTGTTGGATCAAAGATCAAAATTCTAGCTTCTGCTCAGATTAACTTTGAAAGAAAAAGTTAACAAACCAATAAGCAAAAGGCCATCACATAGATCATGTAGAAATCTATAGCCAACCCACAATACAAGCTAAACTGGCCAAAAGCAGAGGGTGACAAACAGAGTAGATACAAAGCGGACCAGAGAATCACATTGATAATCAGCTACACAAAACTGTATGGGTAAATTGAGTACACAACAACTAATGATCTATATTGTCACCGGAAAAATCCTCAGGCGCCGCATCAAATTAAGGAAAAAAAAAAAATACTGCAACTAAGAAAGAGACTCACACAGCTGAAACTGAGCGCCATCCTACAATGCACATGCCAAACCGATCAAGCTCCTTCCTTGACTTGATCACCTCCTTCCTCCATATCATTGGTCTGCAATTGATTACCTCGCACCCCATTGGTTCCCTCAGTCGCCATAGAAGTAGCAAGGTTGGCCAGAACTTGCATTGCACCGGGATTCGTCTCCGATTTCTGCTTCTGGGGCTCCACTCTACCCGAATTCAGCTCTCCTCCGCCTTTCGAATCCTTCTCCTCCTTTTCTTTATTCACCAGAAACGCCAGCACCTCCAGCGCCTCCCTCGCCCTCTTCTTCGCCGAGACCGCCTCCTTGACGCGGCGCTCGGCGTCGCTCCTGGCGGCGGCGGCCGCCTTCTTCATCGAATTGGCCGCGATTTTCGCCGCGGCCACGAAGGCCTTAGCGGATTCCTTCCCAAGGAGCATCGCCGCCGCTTCGGCGTTGTTGCGTTCGAAGTTGAAGAAGGAGAAGGCGGATTGGGAGCAGGGAGGGCACTCGAAGGAGGCGCAGTTGGCGCAGTCGTTGTGGGCGATGGAGGGGCACTTGACGCACATGACGCGGTCACGCGCCGGCGGCGGGTGGTCGAAGTCGAAGACGTCGAGGCAGACGGGGCAGAAGAGGCCGGGGTGGTTCTTGAGGACGCAGTTGGTGCAGAGACGCTGGAAGGTTCCGCGGAGGCGGATGTAGTGGAGGAGCCACCGCTCGGAGGAGCCGCAGCCGCGGCAGAGGCGCTTATCGGATTCCGGGAGGTCTCGCTTCATCGCCATCCGAGTTGCATTTGACAATCTTGATCAGCAAAGTCAGAGTCTTGGGTGGGTGGGTGGGTAACGGTAACCCTAGGGCGAAATGATGAGGGGGGAGCTGAGGCAAATGAAATTTAGGGTTTCTTTGGTTGCAAATTAGGTCAAATAAATGATAAAGGTTCAGACTTTGAAGACTTGTTTGGCAATGTAATAGAGTCGGGGTCTGACTTTTGACCATTCTAGCCTAAGTTAATACCCCTTTCTGGTTTCTTAATACCCCTTTTTGGTTTCTTCTAGTTTTTCCTCTCTTGTTTTCAAGGCTAAAGCCCAAGCACATTACCAGCTCCACAGCAGAAGCAAAGATCTTTCAGAAATGAGATTGGCATGGCTATCTCAACTTTCCGTAGTTCAAAGTTTAACGATTTGATGCTTATCATGCACATTGGTGTCACAAAATTTCAACAAATAGTTGCGCAAACGAATTGGAATCTGTAGTTAACAGAGCAAAATTTCTAAGTCGCCACACTTATTTCAAAACATGGATTTTTCAACATAATAACATTGTTGGTCAGTAATGAAATCTGAGGTTGAATGAACTTGACTCGATTATGATATTACAACCTCGGCAACTGCATTCCTATAACAAAAATAACTTTGAAAAATAATCAATTCAACAGCCTCAGACGGGTTTTATACCCTCAAAAACCGAGTTCCCTTCAAAGTGGTTGTTTTGAATTCAGCTCCAGCCTAATCTGCCGCCATAAATGGATCTACTTCTCCAAGATCAGCAACCAGCGGTTCTAACTTGCTTGGATCTTCATCCTCTGGAGCAAAGTAAGTTGGAAATGGTAGCATCGAGACATCGGGTTTCTTGTAGAAAGCATCCTTGATAAACACAAAGTTCCCTTCAGCACCTGGGACCTGTAAGCATAGCCAACAACTTTAATTGAGGTATTTTCGAAAGGACCAAAACTGGGCAAAACCCAACATCAAAGTACAACATACTCGCTTCCGAAAAGGGTACACCAATCACCAAATGAATTTTAGACGATGGAGTTTTTAGTGTGCTACTTTTCCCATCTCTTCTGAGAAAAGGTTTCTAGCAAGTTCATTCATATACATTTTTTTCCCTCCAGGATCTGAACACTTCTAAGATCGCTTATGGTCAGAAAACTATTGCTGGAAAGATTCAATTTTGGACCATCATGTACATGCAATTGAAGTATACCGTGGATGACCTCCTCCCAATTATTCTATTCTGAAAAGTAAATTTTATGAAAGAAGCATACCTGGCCTCTCACCCATATCAAGTTCCTTGCGGGATCAATTTTGTAGATCCATACATTTTTCACCGTTCTCTGTTTTCCACCCATGCGCCCGGGCATCTTTCTGCCTTTAAAGACCTGTTCAGACATCATATATCTGTCACAATTCAAAAACTCACAAGCCAAGGGAATTTAATGCATTGGGAAATATATTTTAATTTTGAAGAGTAGTCACGAAAACCATTCAACAATTTCAAAACATGATAATGTGTGAATATGAAATGGAATATAAGTTATTAAACTTTCTAAGTCACACAACTTCTATTGTGTTTACTTGTATAGGGAAAAAAAAACTATAGCAGGTGAAGTAAAAACATTCATCTAATTAAAATTAAGAAGCAGAACGGTCTAGCATTAAAGTTCCCAAAAGATTTTATTGACAGATGCCGTGGGCTGTACTCTTGCTTAGTTGTGTTGCTTATTAACCACCAATACAAATACACAAACAATAAAAAATTCAGAGACAAGATAAAGGATTACAGCAATCAAATGAAGCCATACATACCCTTCCAGCATCATCTCTCTGACCTGTAGAACCAATACTTCGGTGTGACTTAGAAGCACCATGACTTGCTGGCATTCCTCTAAAACCATACCTTTTCATCCCACCCTGGGCACAGAAAATACGCATCAGACATAATGATCATCAAACTATTCTGATTATTACTCTATCAGAAAGAATCTTCAAAAACAAAGTTTATCAAATTCACTCAGTAAATCCTCATATAAAAGGATTCACAAGGCTTGAAGAAGAGTATACAACAACTCTGAAAATGAAGCCTAACAACAGAAAAGGCAGGAGCTAAAAAGAAAAATAGTTCACCTGAAAACCTTTCCCTCTCGTGATTCCTGTAACATCAACATATTGGCCTGGAACAAAATGGCGAACACCAATTGACATACCAACAGGGAGAAGCGCATCTTCTGTTACAGGAAACTCCCGCAGTTTCCTCTTAAGTGGAACACCCTGAGCTCTGAAATGGCCCACTTCAGGCTTTGTCAGATGTTTTGCTTTTTTCTGCCCGCACCCAATCTAACTAGCACCACAACAGAATGTCATCCCATAGTTAAATCCTTGCTCTTGAAAATTTTCCAAGAAAAAATCAAATTGATAAACAGTGGACTGGCGACAAGACCTAGATGTAAGTACCAACACAAAACTGTAATGATTAATAAGAAAAACTTCGCTTCTCCACTTAGTCGAATCAACCAAAGCAAAAACACACTCATACATTGATATACCCAGCTGCCTAACTAGAATTAAACTCTTAAGCTCTTATAGATTTTTGAACTACAACTCACTGTTGATTGTCCCGACACCAAACTCTAGGGAGAAGTTGGATTAGTCATACTGAACTGAAATTGATATACCCAGCTGGCATCACTAAGATTAAACTCCCATGCTTTTGCAGATGATAAACAACTAGAACTCATTGTTGATCGTCCCCAAATCAAATTGTAGCAAGAAGTTAGATTAGTCTCAATGAACTGAAAAATCTAAACTTTAAGAAACTTCACACCGAGGCTATAGCTATATTTTCATACAGTTTAGGTTAAACTTCCAAGTAACTCACAGGCTTTTGCAGATTCAAAGTACTGAAAAAAATCTAATCTTTATAAACTTCACCACCTATACACTTCTATTCTTACAATGAAGCTAATCAAATTCAATTAGTCATTAACAGAAACAAAATGAAGTGAGAAAAAGCTTCACCTGTAGGGCAGAGATTCCTTCTTTCTCTGGGGTCTTGACCTGAGAGACGATATTATCATCGACCCAAAGCACGGTGATCGGAACCCTAGCACCCCATTTGTCCCAGCGCGCCGACATGCCACACTTGACGGCGATGACTCCGGTCCGCTTCGATTGGGGGGTCATAACTCCGGGCCTGGCCTCGATAACCCGGCTGCGATCTTCGGCGATCTCGGCCCCGTCCACCAAGGCCTCGGAGCTGAAGCATCGGAAGAAATGAGAATACGACGTCGTAGCGTGAGCGGCGGGTATGGCGGTACAAGTAGAAGAGGAGGAAGAAGAAGTGGCGGGGTTGAGGGAGAGGAGGCGGAGGCGGGAAATGAGGCCTCTCGATAAGGCGGACATGGCGGATGTGGGTGACGGAGACGGAGGCTTAAAACGACGACGGGTTTGATGGCATGGCGGATGTAGAAACCCCAACACAGGTTGCAGAGTAGGGTTTTAGGACTTTAGGGAAGAGCTTGGTGAGAGAGAGTGATGGGTATTGTGTTTCTCTGTGTTGTAGTCCACCGTGCTCCCTCGACTTGATCTCGACACGTGGGTCAATTAATTTTAATAAACGACTTGCCGTACAATCATTCCCTATTGTCTCGGTACCGGGTTGCATCGGTTTGGTTTTTCGATACTATCTTCTAACTCAACTTGGGCTGCCACTTGGTTTGGTAATTACCAAATTGACCGAATACCAACCGATGTTTTTAAGTTTAGTAAATTGATTTTTTGATAACTGAAACTAATAAAACCGAAATTGAAAATTATCGAAAAAGTTGGTTTGGTTTTGGTAAATACCGAATCTATCGATTAAGCGATTATCTAAATATTAGTTTTATACACTATTGTTTTTAATACACAAATATGTATATTAAGAAATAAACATAAAAAATTTCATAATAGTATGAATGTGCATTACTACATATACTACATTAATTGTACATGTATTTTAAGTAAATTGGTCAAAAATGCTTAAATAAATGGCTAAAACTTGATTCATATGTACAAAAGAAAGCTATAATAAGTAGATGAATATAAAGCTTATGATTATAAAATTGAAAAACTTAGTATTTTTCATTCTAATTTATATTACAAAAGATTAGTTGTTTTAAAGTTGGTAATACCGAAAACCAAAATACTGAATTTGGTAGATATGATTAAAAATCAAAAAATTTGATTGGTAATTGGTAACTCAATTTTGAAATGTAAAAGTTTGGTTTTGAAGTTGATAATACCTATAACCGATTAGAACCGACCGAGTAACAGCCCTAAACTCAACCGATACCAACGGTTTTTTACTTAAAAAAAAAAAAAAAAAAAACTGAAAATCAATCGATATGTCTGTTTGTTTTGATTTCGATTTTTTTTTTTAATCACGATAATTTTAACAAATTAACTCCTATTAATAATGAAAAATTTTAATTCTTTTATTGTAAATGACATACAGTAAGTGGTGCTTATAAAAGAAATCAATATCTAAAATCTTAAGTTCAATTCTCATCGTCTTGTTAAATAAGATTTAGTTAGTCAACATATGCGATTTGTTTAGAGTCAGAGTCTTCTGTGTTGGAAAAATGTGTAAGTATGGACTTTTAGTTTGAAGTCTAATGTAGACAAAGTTTAGTTTTATCACATTCATATTGGCTGTTGATAGACTAATTTTTACACTCTACCCATTGTAATATTTCATTATGAATGAAGTTTCTCTTTTGATGGAAAAAAAAAAAAAAAAAACATCTATAAAATAAGTGTTTAAGGATATCTCTATTTGTGTAACTCTAGGTTACTTGACCTAGTGGTAATAAGGTTTAATTAGAAGAATCTAGAGATTATCTTTCCTTGTATGATTCTAATTCTATGCATTGTAATCTTCTATATAAAGAGGCCCCTATTATCAATGAGAATATACAACGCTTATCTCTCAATTTCTGATTCCCTAAAACACGTTATCAGCACGCAGCCCTAACCCTGAAACAAATAGCCAAACCCTGATTCAAGAAGCTAAAAACCTTGAATCCGAATACAAAACCTTGAAGCCTTTTCTGCCTCCACCTCACACCTTGAAGAACTCGATCCCAAGAGTCCGAAACCGGCAGCCCCACCTCAAGAACCGGCCGGAAAACCACCGAACCGGCCACCGGAAGCTCTATACAACTAGCAGCAAATATTTCATCGGTTCACCATCTTTCGGACCTCCAATTTCCACCAAATTTTGATAGCAGAAGCCACTTCATCTGAAGTTTCAAGAACCGGAAGAAAAACGCTGAAAACCAATTTAAACCCCACTGAACCGGCAATCTGAATCATCCGGCAGAAGAAGAAAAGAAGAAAAGAAGGCCCAACCCAAAAGAAGCCCAGAAGGCCAGAAGCCCAAGCCCACTGACGCAGACCCCACTGCCACGTCAGCAAACAGGGACCACTGCCACATCAACAAACAGGGACCCACTGCCACTTCAGCGGTCAACGGTCAACTATTTTCCGGCGACACTTTTCCGGTTATCTACAGTAACCCCCCCCCCCCCCCCCCCCCCGGCAGCTACAGTAACTTCCCGGCGACATTTTTCCGGCCAACTTTTCTGTCAAGATTTCCGGCAATTTTTCAAGGTAAACTTTTCTAAAAGTTCCCCTTTTTTTTGAAGTTTTTCAATTTCTTCTTCTTTTCTCAGGGACTTCCAACATCCCTTCTTCTACCCCCCTTTCTTCTTTATAGGGGAGACCAAAAGCCGAACTGTGGGGGTTCGTGCTCACTCCAAGCTTGGAGCTTGTAGAGTCCTCCAAACTTAAAGTTTGTTGAGAAGAAAACGATTGACCACATACATCATCGTTTCGATCTAATCCAAAACCCCTCTTGGAATCGGATTTTCTTGGAAGCGACTACGCTCAGAAAATTCCTAATTTCTTGGAAGTGACTACGCTCAGAAATTTAATAGTTTTTCGTGGTAGCATTTTTCGCTCTGAAACTAACCCTAATCTTGTGTTGTTTTTCAGGATGAGTAACCTGAACAAGTTGAACTTCGTTCCACTAGAGACAACTGGCGCAGGTACCATAGGTGAGTCCGAGATGTGCGCCAACATCTTAAGGCTAATGGACTTCTGGGAGCCATCCAAGAGCCTGGTCAGAACATGCTCTCCAGTGAGCAAGCTACTGCTTTCGAAGCAAAGCAAGCTAAAGCCATAATTCTCATGACAAGGCACATGAATGACGCGCTCCAAAATGAATACCTCAATGAGGAAGACCCAAGAAAGCTATGGGTAGAACTTGACCAGCGATTTGGCAACGTTCGTGACTCCCTGCTTCCTGATTTAGAAGTGCGATGGCATAGCCTCCGCTTTTATGATTTCAAGTCTGTGCTTGATTATAACTCGGAAGCCCTTCGTATCAAGTCTCTGATGGAGTTTTGTGGCCCAGCCATAACTGATACGATGTTGATCGAGAAGACTCTCTCTACCTTCCCCGTCTCTACACTGATGATTTCAAAGAATTATCGGATTGATGTAAATGCAGGACGTATCACAAGGTTTCATGAGCCCATTGGCGCCATGAACGTAGCTGAAAAGCACGACAATATTCTTGTGAAGAACTATAATGCTAGACCCGTGGGAACTAAGTTTATTCCGGAGTCTAACTATAGTCGCGCCGCCAATGGAGGACGCAAGGAACGAAACCCTAAGAGTAGGGACAATTCTGGACATTCTGGTCCATATGTTCGCCCTAAAGAGGAAGGAAATCGCCGAGAGAGACGTACACGGAACCGTAGAGGTCAACGTGTGAAGAGAGAGAGAGGAGGAGCCTCCGACTATGGTGGTAACGCCACCAAGAGCATTGGTCATCCAAATCGCGCCCCAATGGCGCCTCGATCAAGGGAGCCTGACCATAATGATGTTTTTTTTCGATGTGGATCAACTAAACATTGGGCCAAAGCATGTACAGCACCCCAGAATGTTGCAAACGCATACAAGACGTATCGTGAAGCGAGGGAAGCAAATTACATGGAACAAGAAGATCAAGATGGAGATCTCGATCTAAGGGTGGAAGAATACAAGAATCAAGACCCAGAAACTGGCGATTTTGATTAAGTCTTTTTATTTTCCAAGAGATGTAGGCCATTGCCATATTACTTTTGTAGTAGATGCCAATGATATTAGTCTTTCTTCAAAGTAGCCGTACTCAATGTAAAAGTGATGTCTAGAAAGGTTTTGAGATAAGTGGTACTTAAGCGAGCTTTGCTCCACCGACATCTCTCTACTCACCTGGTCACATTTACATTGGAATTACCGAAAGAAGTTAGACGACTACCATTGTTTTGCATTCACTAGTTTATTGGATTAGATTTTCTTTGGTTAAAAGAAACGATGGTGTAATTCCATTTGGCTTATTAATAAAAGTTGAGTTCTCTTCTTTATGACTCCTTTTTAATTTCGAGCTTTTCTACGCTCTTAGGGCAAATTGCCCTATGAATAGCCAACGGATTCCATGCGAAAACGCATGTAGAGAACGGAGATGAGTTCCTTTGCTTAGGCCCAACCAAAAATCTCGTTGGTTGCTTCTAAAGCCTCTCGCTCATTTTCCAAAGCCAGTTCCTTCGGGAACTTAGGACTGAGACTGTCCTACGCAAAGGATATGAAAATACTCATTCTATTCTTACATCAAATCCATGGGGATTCTATGGACTAATTCAACTAACCTGTAGACGTTTAAATATCTCATGATGTTTGTTGACACGCAAACACGCTGGTCACGTGTCGTGCCATTTTCCACTTGTAATGATGCTTATGCTATACTCCTAGCACATATCATATGACAACGGGCTCACTCCCCAAATCATCATATTCAGTCAATTGGATTTGACTATGCTGGAGAGTTTACATCGAAGACTTTCGATGGTTATTGCATTGGGACTGATGTTGGACATCATATTCCCATGTACACACCCAATTGGTCTCGCGGAAACGACTACGATGATAGTCTGGACATTGGTAATGCGCACCACTCTCCTTATATCCGCTTGAGGTGATGCAATATCGCATGCAGCTATGCTAATTCGTCTACGACCTACCGCTACTCCATGTACCCCTGATTTACAGCTAGTGACTGGGTATAAATATTTTGTACTTACGCACATTTGAGTGAGCCATTTATGTCCCCATTGCGCCGCCACAGCGAACTTTGATAGGTCCTTACAGACGAATGGGCAACTACGTTGGATTTGAGACTCCAACAATCGTCCGCCACTTAATGCCCTTGCAAGGCGATCTCCTTACCGCTAGATTTGCGGGTTGTCACTTTGATAAGACAGTCTTCCCGTCGTTCGGGGGAGATAAGAATACAGATGTTCAACAGGAACGACAGGAATTGAGGTGGTCTGTCCCCACTATGTCTCATCTCGATCCCTATTACAGTGACGAGATCACGCAAATATGCTGCAAACATGCCTGCAAGGAATGACGTCCCTACTAGAGGACGTAGTGTCACCCTACACGGAGGTAGGCATGATGCCAACGCCAAAGAGAATGACACTCTGGCGTTACAGGCCATGGCCCCAGCTAGGATGCGTGGGAGACCCGTGGGTTCGAAGGATACTTTGGCACATTCCAATCCTTTGATCATCAAGACTCAAAATCCGTCTCATGAGTATCTTCCGGGTTATGGTTATCGTTGGGAGACGTCTTAATGTCAGAACCTATTCCTGAGAATATAGAGCTCTATGAAACTTACACTAGTGTACATGAGACGTGGGATAGAAATTCCATCATTATTGATGATGTAGTTGCGTATTTCATTGCGCATGAGTTTGTTGAGTCAGATGATATCGAACCACGCTCCGTTGATGAATGAATGCCAATGTAGAGAGTTTTGGCCTAAATGGAAAGATGCGATCCAGGTTAAGTTGGATTCTCTAACGAAGAGAAGGTTTTCTGAGCCAGTAATGCCAACTCCTCTTGACACAAAACCTATTGACTAATGGGTCTTCGTTAGAAAGCGTGATGAGAAAAAGAGATGGCAATCTCGCCTTATGGAGCAAGGCTTCTCACAAAACGCCCTGGAATCGACTACGATGAGACATATTCTCTTGTAATGGATGTCATTGCACTCCACTACCTTGTCAGTTTGGTAGTTTCCGAATAACTGAACATGCAGCTTACAAATATGGTCACTACGTATCTCTATAAGGATCTAGATACGGAATATACATGAAGGTTCATGGTGAACTTCATTTACCCAAGTCATGTGGCTCTAGACCATAGAGCGCGTTTACAATAAGATTGAAACGCTCACTAAAGTGACTACTTGATTAGGAAAGGATATGCCCACGCTTTTTTATGACAAGTTTCGGATTCTATCAAGGTTCATGTTAGACATGATCTTCATTATAAGCCCTTAAAGAGTTAAGGGAAACCGCTGAACACTTGAAATCCGAGTTTGAGATGAAGGATTTTGGGAGAACACGATTATGTCTCGGTTTAGAACTTGAGCATCGTGTCGATAGATGCTTAGGCATTTTGACAAGGTCAATCCTTCAAGCACCCCCATGATCGTCCGTAGTCTTGATCCTGAAAAGGATCCTCTTCGTCGAAAGGATGATGACGAAGATGTGCTAGAGGCAGAAGTGCCTTACTTAGTATAATAGGCGCATTATTGTACTTATCCCAATGCACAAGACCAGACATCTCATATGTTGTGAACTTGTTAGCTAGATATAGCTCTGCGCCAACGCGACGCCATTGGATTGGTGTAAAAGATATCTTTCGATATTTGAGATGTACGATTGATATGGGCATGTTTTGTCCCTACAAAGAGATGATGGATTCAGAACCATCACACACCAGGTACGCCGCCAACACTGGCCTGCGTCCACTATCCCCATCCCAAAACGACATGTGTTTTGGAAGGTTTTGCTGATGTTGGGTATCTCTCTGACCCACACAAATGTCACTCCCAAACTGGTTAAGTGTTCACCATGGGAAAAGACCATGATATCTTGGAGGTCTACAGAATAGACCGTCGCTATATCTTCGAACAATGCAGAGATCATTACTCTTCATGAAGTGGTTCGTGAATGAATATGGATTAGATCCATAATTACGCATGTTTGAACAATTGTGGTTTGAAGTCTACCACAGATGAGCCTACGAGTATTTAGGATAATGCTGCTTGTTTTGAACAAATGAGGCAAGGCTACATCAAAAGCGATAACACCAAGCATAATCAGCAACAACAGACTCTCCTCGAGATCAAAGTGAACTAGATTCAATCTGAGGATAGTGAGGCAGACTTGTTTGCTAAGTCATTGCCCAAATCCACGTTCGAAAAACATGTGGCAAGAATTGACTTGCGGAAATTATCTGAACTCCCATGATCGTAGTCATCAGGGGGAGGCGCAGACATCAGGGGGAGATGTCTACATGTTCACCTCGAATCGTGAAGGGTGTGTTGTGCTCTTTTTCCCCTTCGACCGAGGTTATTTTGTCCCACTGGGTTTTTGTTACTCGGCAAGATTTTTAACGAGGCAACGAGAGAATCACAGCGTTTGGACAACACAAGGAGGAGTGTTTAAGGATATCTCTATTTGTGTTTGGCCCAAACTCTAGGTTACTTGACCTAGTGGTAATAGGGTTTAATTAGAAGAATCTAGAGATTATCTTTCCTTGTATGATTCTAACTCTATGCATTGTAATCCTCTATATAAAGAGGCCCCTATTATCAATGAGAATATACAGCGATTAGAAAATCCATGAAAGTGACCTCTGCATCCAGAATTACTTGCATGCTTAGACTAATGAACGGAGCTTTGCCCCACGACGACGACTTGGCAGTGAAACCATGTTCACCTGTCCAAGACTTATGCTTGGCATGCTTTTGATCTACGAGGCGAAGGAATTGGTTTCCAATCAGCCAATGCCATGTAAATAGAAAGATGAGTACCATTTCCTCTTGTCATATCTCATGTGATAGATCTGTATCCGCCATGTCTGGTCTCCAGCATTGAGTATCCGCCATGTCTGGTCTCCAGCATTGAATGGTTCTGACATACAATATTCATTAGTCAACTCTGATAAATTATCCACCATCCAAACCTGCTTGCACATAAAGGCATCATGTAGCTTTGATAAATGCTCTCTTTTGCGTTTTCTTCTTTCTTTACACACGAAAACCTCAGCTCCAAGCACGCAGGTGTCCTCAATGAGAGATAGATATCCAATCGAGGCATAAGCTTTTATGTGCAATATTCATCAGTAAATTCTTTAACGGGCATAAGCTTATCAAAGCTGGGCCAGCGAAGCATCACCCAATGAAAGCAACTTTCCTTTGCAAAAGCATCTTCAACAACCAAGTACGTACTTGCCCTTTTCCTGATCAAGAAAAAAAAAAATCTGAAATCGACAGGTTGGATTAATAAGAGGATTGTTAGTTCCAAATTAATTCTTAGTTGCTGAATTCAATATATAATCTCAACATATATATATATATATATATATATATATATAAACAGAAACTAATGGAAAGATAATAATACGCGGTGACAACGAGACTGAGAGTATCGTTCTAATGTTTGAATCCTAACATATGAGTGCATTAATATTTGAATCCTAATATAAACTGATTGCATATAAACGGAAGCACTGACTTGATTCTTGAGAGAGGCTTGCAAAACAATGTCCTAAGACAGAATTTCGTCTCCATACATGTGTTGTGATTTGCTTGAACGTCTGTCCTGCAGAATACAAATATCGTTTCAAAGCGTTGCATAGATATCTTGAAACCCAGCGAACTTCGTTGAAGAAAAAGATGTTATTTTGCAATGAACTTTGACGTCCTTTTTATAAAGATGTCAAGAAAACTGATCCTTAGTGAAAAAGATACAACCCTAACTTTTAAGTTAATTACGACTCTATTTTGAAAGTATTTTTAGTACCATTTGGTAAAAGAAGTTAGAAATTCTTTTGAATTGTAAATCACTTCTTGTAAGAAGAATCCCCTTTGATCGAACAGAGTTTGAAGCCCAAAGAGCTTAAGGTGGAGGCTGCCCCCAAGCCTAGGAAGAAGAGGGCATTTAAGTTGGTTGTTGCAATTCCTTCGGATAAGGTGGAGAACATGGACACAAGCAAAGGTAAAGACTAGGTTGTTTAGCACCCTAAAATAGAGTATTTTAGGAATATGAATAAATCAGGGACGGCACTTGATTGCTTTTGGAGGTTTCCTTAGTAGTGTCAACCCTGAAGTTACTTTTCTACTTAAAATTTTCACTCTAAAGCTGCTAGAGTCTTCTATTTTAAGTTTTTATTCTATGGCTCAATATTATCGTAGTCCTGTTTGAGTGAGTCATTTTGTAGTGTTCTATTTTTATTATTAATGAATGACAACTCATTTGATAAAAAAGAGTTCAAAAAAATAATAATAAGTAATTACAATATAATAATTTAATTCTGGCAGTTTGATTAGATTTTTTTGAATGTAATTTATCGGTTTTCAGTTTCAAAAAATCCACCTCAACTCCACCGACCATGAACACTTTGGTCAGTCCACTTAAAAAAACGACTGGTCGTACCAGCATTTCATATCTCAAGTCTCTCTGCTTCTCCACCACGAAGAAAGCAGAAATCATTTTCAACCATGGAGCTCTACTCTGCTCACCACCACTATCTCCTTCGTCATCAGGACCCAATACCCAGAGTACTCCTCCGCACTGTACGGGTATTCCACAGAACTCTGCCTCCTCAGAGATGTCACCGGCGGATTCGGCGGCGGTGTCTCTCAACAACGACGGCGGCCCTGATGGAACAGACGGGAGGGAAAATGGTGGTGGAGCTGGTTGGAGCTTTCAACGAGCTCACAGAAAGGATGGGCATGGTCTCCAGCAGCGGGTCCCACTTACTCTTCAAAGCTCTCAAGCTCTCGATTCCCTTACTCCGCGCCTTGCCTGTAACCCCGGACGGTCGTTCTTCACTCTCCAAGGCCTTGTCTTTTGCCTTAATTCTCGCAGACCTTCAGGTGAGTCCCCCATTGTAACTTTTAGATCTTCAATTTGATATCTTCCTTTCGATCAGCCAATTTATGGGATGTCAATTAATTTTGGGTGTGTAGATGGATGCGGAGGTGATTTCAGCTGGGATGCTCAGACCAGTTCTGGAGGCCGGAGCGATTTCGATACTCGAGGTTCGAAACCAGATCGGTACCGGCACTGCTCATTTGTTACACGAGAGCTTGCGTGTGATGAAAATCCCAACTAAAGTTGATGTCTTGGATGATGATAGTGCTGCTGCGTTGAGAAAATTCTGCTTGACATATTATGATATGAGGGCTGTGATTTTGGACTTGGTTCTCAGGCTTGATATAATGAGGCACCTCGATCATCTTCCGAGGTATCAGCAGCAGTTGGTAGCTCTGGAGGTGATGAAGATTCATGCACCTTTAGCTCATGCTGTTGGGGCTAATTGGTTGTCATTGGAGCTTGAGGATTTGTCATTTCAGTACTTGTTTCCGAATTCGTATTTGTATGTGGATACATGGTTGAGGAGTCATGAGACTGGAAGTAGGCCTTTGGTGGATGTGTACAAGGAGCAGCTTTTGCATTCGTTGAAAGAGGATCCCTTGTTGGCGGGGCTGGTTGTGGATGTGTCAGTGAATGGGAGATATAAGAGTCGGTATAGCACCATGAAGAAGCTGTTGAAGGATGGCAGGAAGCCGGAACAGGTAAATGACGTGCTGGGGTTGCGAGTCATATTGGAGCCGAGGTCTGGAGAAGATGAGGCAGAAATGGGGGAAAGAGCATGTTATAGGACTCGTGAAGTTGTTCAGTCATTGTGGAAAGAGATGCCTCACAGGACAAAGGATTACATTGCTAGGCCTAAGGCGAATGGGTATAGGAGTTTGCATATGGCAGTTGATGTGAGTGACGGTGGCAAGAGTAGACCTTTAATGGAAATACAAATTAGGACTCAGGAGATGGATATGTTGGCAGATGCTGGGACAGCATCCCACTCTTTGTACAAGAGTGGTCTTACAGACCCTGAAGAGGTTTGTTGAAATATGATGCACTTGATACCCATTAATTTGAAGGTTTTTTCTTCTGATTAAACATGTGAATCCATTTTGAGTTTAACTTGTTATATCAGAGACTTATATGATTACTTGATGATCAGGCAAAGCGGCTCAAGGCCATAATGATGGCTGCGGCTGAACTTGCAGCATTTCGCCTTAAAGATCTTCCATCGGCCAATCATGAAGGCATAGAGACTGAGCAAAGTAAGAGTGATAGAGTGTTCCGCCTTCTTGACAAGAATGGTGATGGAAGAATCAATATTGAGGAACTTAAGGAAGTGATGGAAGAGCTCGGTGCTCCAGGGGAAGATGCATGCGAGATGATGCAACTCCTTGATGCTAATAGCGATGGTTCTCTTAGCTCAGATGAATTTGATTTGTTTCAGAAACAGGTAAGTTAAAGACTGATATCTTTCATATTGCGTAACAATGATGGTCACATTGATAGGCTACTTTGGCAATATGACCATCTTCATGACTAAAGTTTAGCTTTTTGCCACATTTATTGAAAGCATTGATTCTGGTTGCAGGTCGAGTTTATGCGTAATTTTGAGGACAGAGATGAGCAGTACAAAACCGAATTGAATGAGAAACTTCAGATTGCAGAAAACAACAGCTTGATCCAGGTATATGCTGAAGATCTTAGCGGCAGCATTGCAAACTAGATTTACTGGCATCTTATAGTTATCACATTCACCATGTATATAAGTTATTACTTACTACAACTGTAAATATCAAAAATCTCATGTACTACATCATTGTTGAGAGGTCTAATGTCTGGTTTCTAAATTTTACTCATGTCATGTATCTGTAAATCTGTAATTAGCCATTTAACATGGCATTCTCATTCATGATTTTAACCAAGAATGTATTACCTTTACTTCTATATATCGAAGGCTTTGCTGAATGAGAAGTATATTAAATGGTTGTTGCCTAACCAGAAGGAGAACTATTATTAGATGGAAACTAGTTACATGGTGAGTATCCTGTATTTGTGATATATTGATTACACACTTTTGATTCAAAAATGCGTAAGAACAGTTAAAGTATGCAAATATCCAGAATGATAAAACAGGAAGCGATGCCTGAATAGTGCAGAGAGTTACATACAGCTACCCTCCTCATCACAATTTGTAACATTAACCGGAGATAAATCACGTCCTGTTTCAATGAGCACCACATTAATCGGAGTTCGGACATGCCATAGGTCTCCCGTTGTTAACTCCACAAGATATGAATTACGAGTGCATAAGCCTAGATATGTGAACTCAAACTCTGGTAATGGTGCATATAGTTGTGAAGAGGAGTAGTTGTTATTAACATCGAATGACCTAATGCTTCCCTCAGCATAACATAGGTAGAGTTGGCTCTTAAAATATGACATCTGAAGGAACAAAATGTACTGATGCCAGTCCAACTTTGTTGTTCCTGATCCTGCTCTTCACTTGATTTCATTGAAGCCAAGCTAACCACTCGCTCTAACAGAACTTGGCTACAACAACACAACTATTCCGGTCCAAAGCAGGATCTGCAGACAAGGTAACCTTCTCAAGATAATATCTGGTTTTCAAGGAAGTGAGAAGAATGAGAGCAACTGATTTTTGAAGAGGGTTAACAAGAGCGATGGTCTTTCAATGTTGGTCTAGGGTGGCCAACCAACCATGGCTACAGTCAATAAGTAGCCTGTTCGTTTGTTCCATAAGGCACTACTGGTGACACAAGATTGTTGATGTACACTGATGTTGTACAGTGAACTAGGCAAGATTTTTCCATTAGTTGGAGTATTATGGACTTCTTTGACACCTGAAGGGATCAAGAGCATGGGAAGTACCTTATTAAGCCGCCAGCGCTGAGTAGAATGATAGTCCGGTGCCAAATTTTGTTCCTGCCATATGAACAGTAGTAATGTGCAATCTGCAATAGTATCTGGGCAACTCTATTTTATAATTTCTGGTATTCAAAGCTATCTGAATAGTGGCTTAAGGGTCACCCTACTGGGGCTACTGTTTGCTTTAAATAGTATTGCACTAGGAATCAGTGAAGATTGAGCTTCAAACCAAAATAAAGAATGTTTTGAATATGAAATTCAATTGAATAGAAACTTTGTTTACAAGTAGGAATCAGCTACGTACTTTGATGGTTTAATAATGAAACTTTCCGTGCATGAAGAAAAGAATTTTTCAATTTTCAGACTCGTAGTTTGGCCCATGGCTTTAGTTTATTGAACCCCCCCCCCCGACCACTTTAGCTTTAAGAATGCTAGTAACGACATAGTTTGTATGCTTCTTTTGGTGCAATACCATGTGTGCTTGGTTTTGCTTCTAAAGCAAGAATAAAAGATTGTACACACTGAAACTTCAGAATTTGATTCTGATTTTCAGTGAAGTATAAAAAGAACAGATTGAGTTAGTTGTCTCAAGCCAGTAGAATTGTTGAGAAAACCAGAAGATCATAATGGCTGGCACCGGATGGATTATTCAAGTTAATGAAGATCTCAAGGACATGGAAGGTCTTTCAACAGAGAAGCATCACTGGAATAAGGGGTCAATCTACAAATTACCAGCCAGCCTCACAGACATTAACAAGAAGGCCTACAAGCCTCAAACAGTCTCCTTCGGGCCTTACCATTATGATCCTTCAAATCCAATGGAGGAACACAAGCATCGCGCGCTGCTTCATTTCCTCAAAAGATGTGGAAAGTCTGTTGAGCTGTTTGTAGATGCATTGGCTGAAGTAGAGAATGATTTGAAGGACTCATATACTCTGCTTCATTCTGTGCCGAAAGAAGTTACAGACATATTCCTGCAACTGATGATTTTAGATGGCTGTTTCATGCTAGAAATTTTAAGGACTGCTGCTCATGTACAGCTGGAAGATTATGCTCCTAATGATCCCATCTTCAGCAATCATGGTAGGCTCCATGTCGTGCCATACATCAAGCGTGACATGTTAATGCTAGAGAATCAGTTGCCAATGCTTGTTCTTGAAAAGCTGGTGGCAGTTGAACATGATAAAGCTAAGGTAAGGTATGTCATGAGTCATGAGTAATTGATTAGTTAGTCTGTCAAAAGTTTTATTGTAAGTTAGCAGTAATGACTACATTTTTTTGGACAGGATGAAGGGTTTGTGACCAAGCTCATACTCAAGTTCCTCTGCTCCTGCAATGTTTCTCCAAACATGGCAAAGGGTGTGCATGTATTGGATGTGTACAGGAAGAGTCTGCTTCAGCATGAGCCTGATCACAAATATATTCGCCACAAAATAAGATCAATGGAGCGTGATGATGAGATTATCTGGTCCGCAACAGAGCTCAACGAAGCAGGAATCAGGTTCAAGAAAAGTGCAACTACAAGCCTCAAAGACATCACATTCACCCGGGGAGTGCTGAGGCTCCCTGTTGTTCTTGTGGATGACACCACTGAGTCCATGTTTTTAAATCTGATGGCATTTGAGAGATTCCATGTAGGAGCAGGAAATGAGGTGACATCTTATTTACTCTTCATGGACAACATCATAGACAATGCAAGGGATGTCGCCCTCTTACATTCGAAAGGGATCATCCATAATGCTTTGGGGAGTGACAAAGCAGTGGCTAATCTGTTCAATTCACTCTCTAAGGATGTGACACAAGACCCAGATAGCAGCCTTCAAATTGTGCATAAGAGGGTGTATCACTACTGCAGAAAGCCGTGGAATAGTTGGCGCGCCAATCTTATTCACACTTACTTCAGAAATCCATGGGCTGTTATCTCTTTCGTTGCTGGTGTCTTCCTCTTTGTGTTCACTATAGCTCAGACTGGATATTCCATATATCCCTATTACCGTCCACCAAATGAATCTTCTCCTTCCACTGTCATTCTCGTTCCGGCTCCTCCTCCTCCAAATCATTCATCATCCGACTCCACCTCCCCATCAACACTTGTGATTTCTTTCATCCTTGTTACCATGGGATGCATGCTTACCAACTGATGGATTCAGTAAATTGTCTGTGGGGTTTCGCGTTGTTTTCTTCAGTGATTTCTTTCCTCTCATTTGTATTGATTTCTTTTTGTTTGCGGTGAATACAATCTTGAGACTTCACCTCCTGTTGGAACAAATTCCTCACCACAACAATGGTTTATACCAGCATTTGAAAGTTGGAACGTGAACTTGTTCAATCCTATATATTAAAATTGCTTAGACTTCTATACCTATTAAAACGTGAAGAGAATGACATACATCACAAGGGGCCGGGGGCCGGGGCTAGCGTGAGGGATAATGCATGTGGCACCAAATTAAAGCAATATTCGATATAATCTTATAAATAAAAATCTTTCCTATTTACAGATACTACAATCAATTTAAATCTCAAAATGCAAGCCGGATTAGTAAAAGAGTAGTGCTAGGGATCCCAAAATTTTGTACCAAAATTACTTACCAAATGACATGGCACATGCCATATCATCAATTTATTTGGAATTTCTGTTGACATGGATTTCCTTGTTAGATATAAAATAAATTTCATGTTTTTTTTAAGAATTAAGAAAACTTATATTAAATAAAAGTCACAATTAAACAAAATACCAAATTAATTTAGAAAATGAATAGATGCAGTTGTTATAGCAATCTAGCTCTTTGCAACCTTTGATACCCAGATCAAAATATATATTAGAAAAAAAAAAAAAAAAAAGCAATTCCCACATGAAAGATTATAACTGGGTCTTTGATGTTTGAGTTTTGAATCGATCTCTACAAGTTTTCTTAATGTCTTTCTTTATTTCTTTCTTACCTAAAGCTTTTGCAGTTAAATGAGGCCTTGAAACCATGGCTTATTCCGATCATCATTGGATAAATAGAACTGAGTAGGGATGAGATCAACTAGCTTGTCCATAAATTGAGAATGCTGATGGATAATAGACTTCAAATAAAGAATTGGATAAGAATCAATATTGGTCTCTCTATCCGTTTTATTCTTCATCCTTTTCCCCATTTAAGCAAGATGAAGCCAATTAATGAATAATATTGGCTGCTCTTCAAGAGAAGCAGTGTAATTATATTTGTAATTGCTTTGGTTTTTGTAAAACATTAGGGTTTTGATAATATACAAAATATTTTCTCAAAAACATTCTGTTTTTAAATTGAAAATAAATAAAGCCATGTCATTGAAATTTATGGAATGATTTGATGAAGTGTTGTATGCCACATCATTTGGTACTCAATTTTTGTATAAATATTTGGTGTCTCAAGCATTTCCTTAGTACAAAGTTAGGCCTATACCATTTTATGTACAGAAGCTCCAATACATACATGGAAGAGAGTGAGAGGGAGAGAGAGTCTTACATTATGCAAGCTTGTTTTTTATTACATTATGCCTATGAATTATATACTATCAATTAAAAATGATTCATTGTAGTAGGTAGTATGTTACTAGCTTACTGTTCGATATTTGGACAACATGAGCTTGCTTGCTTCTTTGTATTGTAGTAGGTAGCTTGCTTCATTGTGATTTAAGTGCATGTTTGGTTTATTTATGTGTAGGAATTTGATGCTAATTACAAGAACGGTTCAACTTCGAGTATGAAAAATGAATGTCACAAGTATCTTGATCAAGAAAGGTTGGAAAGAAAGAAAGAGTTGGATGTTCTTTCTTGGTGGAAAATGTAACAATTTCGGTATCCTATACTTTTCCATATGGCTTGTGATGTGCTAACGATTCCTATTTCTATGGTTGCATCTAAATCTGCATTTAATATTTCTAGTAGAGTACTGGATCAATATCATAGCTCATTATTGCCTGAAACCATTCAAGCATTGCTATGTACTCGAGATTGGATTTTCGGTAAAAAAGGTAAATTCTATATCAATTGGTTATTGTATTAGTTTCTTCTCTTTTCATCATGTGAATATTTATCTTATTTTAATTTGCCTCTGTTTCTTTTTGTATACTTTAGACCAAGACTGAACTGATTTGGAGCAACTCACTAAAGACATGTTGGATTTGACATTGGACAGACAAAGCCACACCAACTAAAGACTTTTTCAGTTTCATGTAATGATTTGCTTTGAATTTTATTTGAGTTTCACGTAACATTGGATTTTACCTATTATGAGAATTGTGAGGCTAATATGTATTAACTTTTGATAGTTTGATTTAATGATTTTCTTTGAATTTGTTGATTTCCAAAGCAATCATGAAAAAGAGTTTCAATGGGTAATTGGGTTGGAAAAGGGTTTAAAATAATAAAGAATAGAAACTTTTTTTTTTTTAGAAGAGTTTTAATGGATAATGGGTGTGAAAAAAGTTTTAAAAAATGGGCAAATATATATATATATATATATATATATATATTCATTTTTATGTTAGCGGGTCTTAACAGGTTTCAATGGGTAATTGATTAAAAAAAATTTTAAATGAGGGGAAAAAAAAAACCTTAACAGTCTTAATAAGTTTCAACAGGTAACCCGAGAACACATCGGGCTCAACCTGTTATAGCCCGTTAAGATAGCGGGTTATAACGGGTTGAGCCAGTTAAAACCGCCCATAACCCGCCTGTGACCACACTATTGCCAGGCCTGACTGTGATGCCACCTCTACAAAAAGTTCTTTGTCTCTCTTCGTCTCCACATGCAACAAATTAGTCCAAAACCCAAGCCACTAAAAAAGGTGAGCTACAAGAGATGATGTAGATTATCATATTGCCATACACTACTAAATAACTGACACACAAGATGTAGAAAAAGGAACTTACAATGTTATTCTGAGGCTTGCCCCAATAGAATCCATGGAGAATCTGCCAGTTATTGCAAGCCACAAGGACAAAAATTGCCAATGCATGCTTCCCCATTTAGAAAACAAGTGCCAAAAGCAAACCTAATCTATCCAAATATGGGAAATGAAGAATATATAGAAATTTTCTAATTAAATGGAGAACAATTATGTGATGGACCACTCACAGGGGAAACGAAATAAGCGAGTCTCAAGTACCAGACGGTGCGCTTAGCTAAAGTAGGCAGTGACCATTATAGAAGAAAGCTAGCTTGCAGCTGTTTTCTTTTTGTTTTTCTTAACAACTGAAGCTTGCGGCTGTTAGAACAGCAGCAACAGGAAGCAGATGTAGATAACAATGCTACATCAATTATTTTAAGGTAACAAAGGTCACAAAACTTCATGTAGCAATATAACACTTCTAGCTTGCTATGTAAAGCAAGAGATTGGGACCGTCACCAATCTGAACTACCATAACATTTTAACGTTTTAGAACATGTTGATTCTGACTCACAATGAATCCTGGCATTGCATATTTGATAATCAGTCCACTTGGGGATGATGGTCAGATCTTTCAGTTTCTAAACAAGATAAAAGTCCTTGGGACAGTTTGAGGGGCTGATTCTTTCACAAGAAATCTTCTTGATTCTGATTGTATTTCAAATTTTATCCAGTCTTACATGGTATATAACACTTGAATCTGAACAAATGAATTTACACAAATTGTAATACTATGTACATCTCTCCTGGACTTCAATACCTCGCTGGCCAACAATTCTTGGCTAGATGGAACAACTAAATCATTTGATAGTTTTTAACACAATTGCACATACCCAAAAGTTGATGTCGGTGCCTGAAATCTGAGAGGAGAGAGCGAGGGATAAGGTTCTAGAGAGTAGTAATGGAGTGTGTGTGTGTGTGTGTGCAGAAGGATCTCCATATGATTTTCTTAATTCAACTACGTATAATGTGGGGCTTAACTCAAACATCTGACGCAATCACAGAGACAACTATGAGTTCACCACTAAAGTAAGAAACAAGTAGACACTACAACATGCACAAGTTTCTGTCACTCGGAATTAGTTTAAATGAAATACCTCTGCTGCAACTGAGAGACTACCCAGATTTCTCTGCCCCTTGTTCTCTTGCATCACCTTTAACTGAAATGTTGAACATAAACATAACAATATTTTATTGCAGCAAAAATAACACAAAATACACAAGTTTGTATATATCAACATATCGTCCAAAAACAGCTATTTCTGGGTTCTGTGTGAAGGGAAGATAGCGTGTTACAAACAATACTTACCCTTCCACTTTTCTTCCGGACACCACACCCCATCTCTGTTACAATTTCTTCAATCCTCTCAAGCAAATCTTTTGCAGAGTGGTTGGAAGTAAATCTGATTTTCCTCTCAGACTACAGAATGCAGATATCGATCAACTTCAGTAAACGTTGTTGTTCCTGATCCTGCTCTTCACTTAATTTCATGGAAGCCAACCACTCGCTCTTATAGAACTTGGCTTCAACAACACAACTATTCAGGTCCAAAGCAGGATCTGCAGACAAGACAACCTTCTAGAGATAATATCTGGTTTTCAACGATGGGAGGAGAATGGGAGCAACTGATTTTTGAAAAGGGTTAACAAGAGCGGATGGTCCTTAGATGTTCTTCTAGCGTAGCCAACCAACCATGGCTACAGCCAATAAGTAGTCTGTTGGTTCCATAAGGCAGTACTGGTGACTCAAGATTGTTGATGTAGGCTCTTCTTTCGGAGATGCTGTGCAGTGAACTTGGCAAGATTTTCCTTTAGTTGACGTATTATGAACTTCTTTGAAACCAGAAGGGATCAAGAGCATGGGAAGTACCTTATTAAGCTGCCAGAGCTGTGTACTGTAATAGTCCGGTGCCAAATTCTATTCCAGACATATGGACAGTAATAATGTGCAATCTGCAATAGTATCTGGGCAACTCTTTTTTAGAATTTCTGCAGTAGTAAGGGTCACTACTGGGGCTGGTGTTTGCTTTAATAGTATTGGGTTAGGAATCAGTGAAGATTGAGCTTCAAACCAAAATGAAAAATGTTTTGAATATGTAATTCAATTGAATAGAAAATTTGTTTTTAAGAAGGCAGGAATCAGCTACGTACCTTGATGATTTAATAATGAAACTTACCTTGCATGAAGAAAGGAATTTTCACACTCATAGTAACCCCCAGACAACTTTACCTTTAAGAATGCTAGTAATGACATAGTTTGTATGCTTATTTTGGGGGAGTAGCATATCTGCTTGGATTTGCTTCTAAAGCAAGAATAAAACATTGTACACACTGAAAGAGTGAAACTTCAGAATATGATTCCGATTTTCAGGGAAGTATAAAAAGAACAAATTTAGTTGTTTCAAGCCAGTAGAATTGTTGAGAAAACCAGAAGAACATAATGGCTGGCACCGGATGGATTATTCAAGTTAATGAAGATCTCAAGAACATGGAAGGTCTTTCAACAGAGAAGCATCACTGGAATAAGGGGTCAATCTACAAATTACCAGCCAGCCTCACAGACATGAACAAGAAGGCCTACAAGCCTCAAACAGTCTCCTTCGGGCCTTACCATTATGATCCTTCAAATCCAATGGAGGAGCACAAGCATCGCGCGCTGCTTCATTTCCTCAAAAGATGTGGAAAGTCTGTTGAGCTGTTTGTAGATGCATTGGCTGAAGTAGAGAATGATTTGAAGGACTCATATACTCTGCTTCATTCTGTGCCGAAAGAAGTTACAGACATATTCCTGCAACTGATGATTTTAGATGGCTGTTTCATGCTTGAAATTTTAAGGACTGCTGCTCATGTACAGCTGGAAGATTATGCTCCTAATGATCCCATCTTCGGCAATCATGGCAGGCTCCATGTTGTGCCATACATCAAGCGTGACATGTTAATGCTAGAGAATCAGTTGCCAATGCTTGTTCTTGAAAAGCTGGTGGCAGTTGAGCATGATAAAGCTAAGGTAAAGTATGTCAACGATGAGTCCAGAGTAATTGATTAGTTGGTCTGTCGAAAAATTTCTTATAATTTAGCAGTAATGACTACATTATTTTGGACAGGATGAAGGGTTTGTGACCAAGCTCATACTCAAGTTCCTCTGCTCCTGCAATGTTTCTCCAAACATGGGAAAGTGTGTGCATGTATTGGACGTGTACAGGAAGAGTCTGCTTCAGCCTGAGCCTGATCACAAATATATTCGCCACAATATAAGGTTAATGGAGCGTGACGATGAGATCATCTGGTCTGCAACGGCGCTCAATGAAGCAGGAATCAGGTTCAAGAAAAGTGCAACTACAAGCCTCAAAGACATCACATTCACCAGGGGAGTGCTGAGGCTCCCTGTTGTTGTTGTGGATGACACCACCGAGTCCATGTTCTTGAATCTGATGGCATTTGAAAGATTCCATGTAGGAGCAGGAAATGAGGTGACTTCTTATTTAATCTTTATGGACAATATCATAGACAATGCAAGGGATGTCTCCCTCTTACACTCGAAGGGGATCATCCATAATAGTCTGGGGAGTGACAAAGCAGTGGCTAATCTGTTCAATTCACTCTCTAAGGATGTGACACAAGACCCGGATAGCAGCCTTCAAATTGTGCATAAGAGGGTGTATCACTACTGCAGAAAGCCATGGAATAGGTGGCGCGCCAATCTTATTCACACTTACTTCAGAAATCCATGGGCTGTTATCTCTTTCGTTGCTGGTGTCTTCCTCTTTGTGTTCACTATAGCTCAGACTGGATATTCCATATATCCCTATTACTTTCCACCAAATGATTCTTCTCCTTCCACTGTCATTCTTGTTCCGGCAGCTCCTCCTCCTCCAAACCATTCATCATCCGACTCCACCTGCCAATCAACACTAGTGATTTCTTTCATTCTTGTTTCCATGGTATGCATGCTTACCAATTGATGGATTCAATAACCTGTTTGTGGGGTTTCGCGTTGTTTTGTTCAGTGATTTCCTTCCTCTCATTTGCATTGATTTCTTTTTGTTTGTTTCTTGATTCACCGCAATCTTGAGACTTCACCTCCTGTTGGAATAAATTCATCACCACAACAATGGTTAATACCAGCATTTGAAAGTTGAAACATGAACTTGTTCATTTATGCAGTCTCTTTTACCATAACTTTGACGCCGCCTCTACAAAAAGACCAAACTCCAAATTGTCTCTTCGTCTCCAAATGCAACAAAACTAGTCCAACTCTTAAACTTGTATAACCCAAGCAACTAGCCTCCGTCAGTTCGTTTTCCAATTCCAATTAAGGTAAGCTGCCAGAAGTGAAGTAGATTATCAGATTGCAATATACTACTAGATAACTGACACACAAGATGTAGAAAAAGGAACTTACAATGTTATTCCGAGTCTTGCCCCAATAGAATCCATGGAGAATAACTGGCAAGAGATTGCAAGCTACAAGAACAAAAATAGCAAATGCTTGCTTCCCCATCCACAATAGCCTATTTATAGGGTTTAGAAAACATGTGGCAAAAGAAAACCAAAGCAAACATAATCTATCCTAAATATGGGAAATGAAGAATATATAGAAATTCTCTAATTAAATGGAGAAAAATTACATGATGGACCTCTCACAGGGGAATAGAATTAAGCGAGTCTCAAGTACCAGATGGTGCGCTTAGCTAAAGTAGGCAGCGGCCATTATAGAAGAAAGATTGCAGCTGTTTTCTTTTAGTTTTTCATTTTAACAATTGAAGCTTGCAGCTGGTTAGAACAGCAGCAACAGGAAGCAGCTGTAGATAACAATGCTACATAAATTTTATTAAGATAGCAAAGGTAGCAAAACTTGATGTAGCAGTCATATTACACTTCTAGCTTGCCATGTCGAGCAAGAGTTTGAGACCATGAAATCTGAACTACCCCATTAACATAACATTTTAATGTTTTAGAACCTGTTGATTCTGACTCAACGATGAATCTTGGCATTGCATGCTGGCATAATCAGTCCACTTGGGGATGATGGTCAGATCTTTCAGTTTCTAAGCCAGGAAAAAGTCCTTGGGACAGTTTGAGGGGCTGATTCTTTCACAAGAAAATCTTCTTGCATTCTGAATGTATTTCAAATTCTATCCAGTCTAACATGGTAACACTTAAATTTGAACAAATGAATTTACATTTTTATAATACTATGTACATCTCTCCTGAGGTATATATGCTATGCCGTTTGACTCTGCAAAGAACTGGACTTCAATACCTCGCTGGCCAACAATTCTTGGCTAGATGGAACACCTAAATCATTTGATAGCTTTTTACACAACTGCACATACCCAAAAGTTGATGTCAGTGCCTGAAATCTGAGGAGAGAAAGCGAGCAATCAGGTTAATAGAGTAGGAATAATGGAGTATATCTGTATATACCTGTCTATATGAAGAAGGATCTCCGTATGATTTTCTTAATTCAACTACGTATAATGTGGGGCTTAACTCAAACACCTGATGCAATCACAGAGACAACTATGAGTCACTGATCAGTTACTTGAGAAACAAGTAAACATTACAACACAAGTTTCTGTCTCTCGGAATTAGTTTAAATGAAATACCTCTGCTGCAACTGAGAGGCTACCCAGATTTCTCTGCCCCTTGTTCTCTTGCATCACCTTTAACTGAAATGTTGAACATAAACATAACAATATTTTAGCCGAATATTGCAGCAAAAACAACACAAAATACACCAGTTTGTATATATCAACATATCGTCCAAAAACAGCTATTTCTGGGTTCTGTATGAAGGGAAGACAGCGTGTTACAAAACAATACTTACCCTTCCATTTTTCTTCTGGACACCATATCCCATCTCTGTTACAATTTCTTCAATCCTCTCAAGCAAATCTTTTGCAGAGTGGTTGGAAGTAAATCTGATCTTCCTCTCAGACACATCCTAAATTAATCAGACAGAATGCAGATATCAACTTCGCTAAATATTCAAGGCCTATTAATACAAAGAAATCACTTTAGAAATGTACTGTGAGATTAGCTTTACACTTACCTCTTTCTCAAAGAAGCCAGAGAGGTCTAGACATGAGGACATTCCAATCAACTGAAAGGCATTGATAAGGGTGGGTGAGTGCCGCAAATCTGGACTCTTCTCCCCTTCAGATGGCTGATACAGAAACAAACAATTGTCTCAGCTATAGCAGATAACAAAACTAATATGCACAAAGAGTGGGCACTGAGCATAAAATGCTAGTTCATACCACTTCATTTATTGACAAATCTTTGGTATCAACATTTATATCTTCCTCTTCTTCGTCGGGTTTTGCAGGCAAGTAATCCTGCTTGAACCATTCATCTGACTTGATGTCTGTCATGTTTATTCTAGTGAGAGGATTGGGATCGAGAACCCTTCTTATCAAGTTTTGAGCACCAGGTGATAACCATTTGGGTATCTGAACATCCCCCTTCAATATCTGAAATCCATCCAAAAACGTTAACTTCACTTTGACGTATATCAAATAATACAAGATTTTTTGTTAAAAGGCAATATAACTGAAGGAAAGACCAAAGAGAATTTGCCAATACCTTTTGATAGAGAACTGCAAGATTCCTATCATCGAACGGGAGATACCCAGTTAGAATGACATATAAGATGACACCACATGACCATATATCAGAGGCGCCACCATCATACCCTCTATTAGCGAGGATCTCAGGAGCTACGTAATTTGGGCTTCCACAGGTTGTATGCAGCAACCCATCTTCCTGTTATTTCAGGCAGAATGAAAGGGTTAAGTTACAGGACTCGAAAATGTTTCACTTTAATACTTGGATTGGAAGGGAAGGGTAATGTACCCTAAAATGCTGGGGCAAAGCACTAAGGCCAAAGTCAGATATCTTTATGTTTCCTTTGGAATCAACAAGAATATTCTCCAGCTGCCATCAAAACATACAATATTAGATGTGAGCAAATTAGAAACCTAGATGACATTGAATGTCATGCAGAAAGTAGAAAGTACCTTAAGGTCCCGATGGAAAACGCCTTGGTTGTGGCAGTAGCTCACACCATCAATTAACTGTTGGAAAAGCTTTCTACCTTCAGATTCTGTAACTCTTCCCTTTTGTGCCTGTTAACATAAAAAACTAATTAGCATAATCAACTTCCTGCCTCTGAATATAAAATATCAAAGTAAGAGCTCCTTACAATTTTGTCAAACAATTCCCCGCCAGTAACATATTCTAGGACCATGTAAATCTTGGTTTTGCTTGCCACAACCTGCATCGTTTCCATGGTAAGTACAATCAGCTGAATTAGTAGAAGCATTGTTGGCCACGGCTTTGATGTTTAAAAACTAGTTTAAAGCATTCTATCGAAATCAAAGGTAGACTGGTTCGTTAATCACCTTAATCCCATGCAAATTTGAATGGCATCGGTTGACCAATGGGAAAACATTCAAAAGGAATAATGTTTAAATACAATTACTTGAAACAAGTGGATATCTGTTCCACCTTGCAAAAGGCAAAGCAATTGCCACTTAATAAAAAAAGACCAGATCCACTTCAACAAACTCATATTCTAAAAGTCCAGTCATCCATAAAATCACAGCATCATTCTAGTATTTATTTTCTGTTAAGACCTTTTTTGTAATGTTTCCTTTCATATTAGTCCTAGAAAGACATATCCAAGAGCTAATATATAATTATATATCCGTTAATATTTCTGTGTCGGTAAAGTTAGTTTGAACTATACACTGAAAACAACATATCATATATGCAAGTTGAGGCAATCATGCTTGGATTTTAATATCAGGAAAGGTACTGGTGGACATAGCCGAAGTGTTGATGATCTTATCCAACAGAATGGGGGCAAAGGTTTCGACCCAGTATGACACGTGGCTCACTTGGTCTGGTTGATTGAAACAGAGCCCCAAGAAAATAATTCAGTGGCCCAGCTCGTTACTATAATTTATAACCAAGAACCGAAAAAACAAATCTGCTGAGGGTAGTTGCACATGGATATCGAGCTGAGATCTATGGCCGGTTCAGAGCAGTCATCTGATTGGCGGTGAACCTTGTATTAGGTGGAGTATCATAAGTATGGAGAATGATTAAAAGTCCTGGTAATTGGTGAAGTAGCTGATAGGACTAAAGCTATTTAACAAGCTAATTGACTATAATTACGGTACCCCACTCATTTTGGGTTACCTCCCCTACCAAAGATTATGTCAAATAACGTAACTGTATCGATCAGTGGTGAAAACTCGGCACGTGCTTCACAGTTAAAGAACAATAATGCTCAACAGGAAACCCCTGATTGGCGTTGATGCTGTTTATAGACCCCAGTAAAAAATTGGGATCATTGTCGTATGAGAAATTAGTGGATAAACACAAAGATTATGCTGATCATGATTGAGGATGATGAATCAGAAAGTAACGGACATAAAATAAGACGTGTTGGGACAGCTCAAGTACAGCATATACGCAGCATAATACCTCGTGTAATCGGACGACGTTTGGATGTTTTAGAAGCTTCAAAGTGCCAATCTCCCTCTTAATCTGCAATACAGAATATCGTTAATGTTGAACCAATAATCACAAAAAAACAGGAACGGAAATTGAAGTAGGATCATGTTAAACCGTACAAAATGAACGCCAATTCTCAGTTTCTTGTTACAGAAAATGTCCGATTTTAACTGTAAACAATAAACGCCATGAATGCTAAATGCCAGTTTTTTTTTTTTTTTTTTTTGACCAGAGGCAAATGCCAGTTTCAGTTTCTTATTTGTTTATACATCAACTCATTTGCAGCCAAATGGTATTAAAAAAAATACATCTTGCACTTGCACCCAAAACCATTTAAAACATCAAAACAAATAAGCACCACCCAGAAAACCCATCAAGGCATTGACACAAGACCAAAACTTTCCAGCTCTAAAAAACAAAGAAAGATTAAAACTTTCTAACCAAAAGATCAAGATGAAAACAAAACGATTAAGAAACTTACCCAAAAAAAAAAAAAAAAACCATTAGTGAAAGGTTGAAGCTTTTTGCATTCTTCAACACTACCCAGAAACCCCATCAATGAAAGATTTGAAACTTTTCAAAGAAAAAGATCAAAACTTTGAGCAAATAGATTGAAAAAAAAAAAAAAAACCTGATCGGCGATGTTGTGGTCGTTAATTCTCTTCTTCTCTAGAATCTTAACGGCAAATGGTTGGCCGGTGCCGACGTCCTTAGCAAACTTGACTTTGCCGAAATTGCCCTCGCCGAGAGTCTTTCCCAACTCGTATTTTCCCAGTCGCATTCCCTTTGCACTGTAATCACTGCTCTTCTCTTCCCCTTTCTTTATCATCACCATGAAATTCAAAACCCACCTCCAAATTTCCAAAGCTCTCTACTTTTGCTGTCTAGGAAGGGCCTTGAGATAGTACGAGGACTAAGATTTATATGAGTCCTATGTCTTATATAAGGGAGCACCTCGTGACTGGTCTTAGATTGAATGGGTTGAACCGGGAGAAGGGATCAAAAACATTTAAACGAAAATCCAAAAGTCCAAGTCCAGGCGGGCAGAGAAGGGAGACGTGTCTGAGGCTTTATCTCTGCGTTGCTTCTCAATATGAAATTGGATCTGATTATTATAACCGATTCAATGCCACTTATATATAAACACAGGTGGAGGCATCCATGAATAGGAAATTGGTTGAACAATGGACACGTTAAATGTGCGTGGAGAGAGACTGAAATTAAAAGTTGCTGGAAGCCTCCTAGAACTCTAGAAGTGTAACTGATGAAGTTACTTTCTTCTTTTTACCGTGATTATCCTTATTGTTGAATTTTTTTTTTTGAAGATTTACGGTAAATTGTTTATTTTTTAATTTTTACTTTCTTCTTTCTTCTTCTTTTTTTTTTTTATAAATTTTGTGTGTGTATTGAAGTTTGGCCATTGTAGCATTTTAATCTTCCCACCTGTTGAACCTAGTAATTTGATTCTCAAGTTTAGTATAAGTGAATCAATTAAGGACCATCAAATTCGCATTCATTTTTAGCTTTATGTCATTTTTTTTTCTTAGATAATGAAAATTCTTCATTAAGGGACAAGCCCCGAAGAGCCCAGCACATACTGAGGCCCAAATTATAGAATAAAAATGGGTTTCTAATCCACCTATGTCCAGCTCGGACATAGAATACAGGAAATTAAGAAAAACCAGTAGAACAATACCAAAAGAGAAAGCACCACCGCTTGCAGTTTTTAGTTCCATTTAAGGTGGGCAAGGTAAGCCATCGTTCTTCAAAACTTGAATCATGGATGGTGGTGGCTGGTTAGCCCATCGCAGAGGACCCACCGTCCGGATGGCAAGCAAAGCTGCTACATGAGCAGCTTTGTTCGCTTCACAGGGAACCCAGTCCCAAGTGCAGCAATCAAAGTAGGAGCATCTCTTCCTTACTTGATCGATGATTCAGATACAATTTCCAGCTTCTGTTGATTGGATTCTTCAGGTTAGAGATAACCTCTCTTGCATCTGACTCGAACTTTACCAATTTCAAATTCATCGATACTGCTAGATTGACACCAGATAGTAATGCTTCAGTTTCTGCAATGTCCGCCGAAGAGCAGTTTGCTTGGGTAGCAGACCCACCAAGGAGAGAGCCAGAATGATCCCCGATGACTACTCCTAGTCCAGCCTAATTTGGGGCCAACCAAGAGGCATCGCAATTAACTTTGAGTCTTTGACAATGCCAGGAGGGGGAGCAATCCAAATTGGAAGTGGGTCCATTCCGTAGATGTCATGGATCAAAGTAGCCAGGGAGCGGTTTGTTGCATCAAGAAACTCAGCAACCAGATTGTTGGAAGTGCTGATGGTAAAGCTCGGAGAGAGGGGCTTATTCTGATACACAAAAGCACACCTCGCCTTCCATATGTTCCAACACAAAAGGCTAATAATGGTAAGAATCTTTTCTTTTTCACTCTTGCTGGATTGATGTCTTGTTAGCCAAAGTAGCCATTGATCCAAAGTGGTAACCTGCTGTTTGTTTATTCTAATTCCCAATGGGGAGCCAAACCACACCAACTCCTCCCAAGGACATAATAGCTGTATGTGCTCCATTGTTTTCATTTGCACTTTCACAGATAGGGCAAGTAGGATTATTAGCAATTTTTCTCCGAAACAGGTAATATAGGGTAGGAATATATAGCACTATTTAGGGCTCTCCAAAGGAAGAGCCTAATCTTTGGTAGAGTATTGATGTTCCATAGGACTTTCCACACTTGTTTGTCAATCAAGTGTGAAGGGCTAGTAGTGGAAGAGAAAGGTTTTACAAGCTCATGATGAATCCAATGGTACCCAGAGCCAACCATATAGCCACCGCTCTTGTTGCAGGGCTAAACTAATCTGTGACAGTAGATATCTTCCACACATCCCTAGGCTGGATGAGATGTAAGATATAGTCTAGGTTCTAACTACGAGTATCTCAATCAATTAAAGAGTTAACCCATGTAGGATCACCCACCTATAGAATTCCCATAGTAACTATATAGCCATTATGTGGAGGAGGGAGCCACTTATCTTTTCAAATGTTGATTGTACAGCCATTGATGACTTGCCAGTTACACCCCCCAATAAACTGGTCCCTAGCCTCCAATAAGCTATACCAGCTCCAGGATGCCCTATAGCCTTTAACCGCTTCTAAGAAACTACAGTTAGGGAACTATCTAGCCTTGATAACTTACGCCTATAGAGGGTTTGGCTCCTGTATAAGGCGCCAGCATTGCTTTGCAAGCAGGGCTAGATTCAAATGATTTAAATCTCGAAATGTCGAAATTATTAGCAATTTTTGTCCTTCTTGGTTTGCTCCCTACCAAAATTTCCCCAAGGCAGAGTTTATCTCAGCACAAATGTTTTTGGGGAACTTGAAGCAAGCCATAGGATAGGCGGGAATAGCCATATCAACTTATTTGATGAGAACTTCTCTTCCCGCCAAAGACAAGGAACGCTGCTTCCATCCATCGATCTTTCTATTGACCTGATCCTTGATATAAACCAAAACTTCCTTTTTTGGTTTGCTTGTACTCATAAGCTCATAGTACTAGTTAAGGTTTTAGATTGTAAATTGGAGAAATTGGTTAGAGTTAGCTGACAATGTGAAAAGGTTATTGTGTCCTTGATTTTGTTATTTAATTTTGATTGTACGTGAATGTCTTATAGTAGTTTGGAGATTATTAATCAATAGATTTGCGGTCGATCTACTGCTCTTTGTTACGGCGAAGAGGCCCACCGATCCTAAGGCATTCATGGGAACTATGGCCACCATTTGGGGTTTCCGTAACCACTTGACGATATGGGAACAACGCAGATGTTATGTTCCAATTTACATCGAAGAATGACCGACTGAAGGCAATGGATGGAGAACCATGGTTCTTTGGTAAATCAGTGTTGGTTATGGTTGATTATGATGGTTTGAATGATGTAGCGGCAGCGGCTACCCATCGATTCCAGTCTGGGTGGAGATCATTGGCCTATCGCCAGCATTGATGACGAAGGGAGAGCCCTGATTGGATCCATTTTGGGCTATGCGTTACAACTTGACAAACGGGATATGTGGCGTGAGACGGCGGCTAGTGTTAGGATCAGACACACAGTGGCTGCTTCAGTCAAGCAGGCATATCCACCATCGCTATATGGGTTCACCTCCCATATGTCTGCGACGTGCTACTTCACTGAAAAATGGCTGTAAAAGAATCTCCAGAAACTGCGGAGGGCATGGGTGTGAGCCAGTGTCAAATTGTGATTGTTAACACTCCTGAGGATGCCCATGAGTTGGGTACTTTTTCAAGAATATGAATAAATTACGGTTATTTCTTGAGCTGTTTCGAAACTTTCCCTAATAGTATCAGGAAAATGTTTTTTTGTTGGTCTTGTTCCAACAGTAATGTTGCTTTTTTTTTTGGGGGGGGGGGGGGGGGGGGGGGGTGGTGTATTGTGTATGGAATTAGTGGAACTTTTTAAGAAATCTATAGAATTTAAAAGTCAGAATGTATTTAATATATACTTTCAGCAGTCCATGAAAGTCTTGGGGTATTCGATTAGGATTTTTAAAGACTTTATGAATTCCACCAAAATCTAGGGGTATTCAATTAAGACTTTTAAAAATGAATAAAAGTTCAAAGGTATTCAAAATTTTATTCATACTTATAGAATTAGAAAATCAAAGATAATCATGGACTTTGTAGTGTTAACTCTACATACCAAATTCCAATAATTTTCTAGCCATAAGACCAAAGATTTGAAAAAGTCTATCAAAAACTTCTTCTTCTTCTTTTTTTTTTTTTAAATCTATCAAAGTTTTCTCTCTGCACGCAAAGAGGTTGGTTATCTATCGTCTCTCTTTCTTGTTTTTTCTTATCTTTTCTCTAATATTTCATGATATCAATATTTTTTATACCTAACATGTTCATTGTAGTTGTTGAATGTGATTTTTTTTTTGTTCAATTGTGATACTTGGAACCCTAATTTGCAATAAAAAATGATTTATGAAACCCTAAGACCCAAATATTGTGGTCTACCCCCTAAAACCTTGAATAATGTTGCTATGAAATACTAGGTTTTGTCTTATTAATTAATTATTCTTATCGATTTGAATTTATATCATTGTTTAAGGAAAGCTTGAACAATTGAATTTTGATTGATTGATTATAGATCAAGACATTGATTAATATTTTTATGATATATGTTAATAGGTGAAAACAAAATTGATGAGAATAATTAACCATAAGCATCAAGTGATCTTTATTGTATCTTTAAGTTGATTGGGAGATTAGAAATGAGAACAAACTAGCTAGACAGAGTAATAATCATTCATTTGAGTCAAGTTCTACTAGAAGATACTCGATCATTGAATAGGCAACGAGTTGTTATCTTGCTTTGCGTTTGGATTGCATTGGTTGTGTTCTTTGTTTTTTATTTTTATTTTACTAGAAAATCTATAGAAGTCATTCATAATATTTTTTATTTCAAGAATGAATAAAACGTCTATTGCTAAAATCAATGGTTTTAAGAAATCAATAGCAGTCTATCAACTTTTGAAAGAGTCTGTGGACTTTTCAAAAAGTCTGTCAATTAAAAAAAGTCTGCACATTAATTTACTTTAGGATTCTCTAAAAATAACTCAATCTTTTCGTAGCCCAAATTTTAAGCTAATTGTGTGATGTTACCTACATTCTATTATTAATGGATTGACAACCACCATTGCTCTAACAAAAAAAAAAATTGCAATCTAGAGACTAAACTCTTGACCACAAGGATCAAACTTGAACAGCTATATGCATCCAAATTCACTATTAATTGATATATGTGTATTTCTCATTGTATAAATTTGATAAGCTGTTTTTAGGTCAAAAATTATAGAATTGAGAAACTAATTAATGTTCGAGATGAAGAGAATATCGGATAAGTTCGATAAATTGGTTGGGAATGGATGAGATTGTAAAGAAGTTATTATGTCAATAAATTTTAACGGATATGTCAACTTTTACCGTTCGTAATATATTGCATTGAAGATTAACCTAGTCAAGAGTTTACAATGTCTCTAAACTTTGAATACAATAATGATCGAACTTCCAAAAAAAATAACTAAATCCAAACTCACAATAAATTGTCCACTTACTCCACTAAGAGTTTTGTAATCTCATTTACCCAATCTAACATCTATTGACAGTATTGCCCTCATACTCTCTCTCTCTCTCTCTCTCTCTCTCTCTCTCTCTCTCTCTCTCTCTCTCTCTCTCTCTCTCTCTCTCTCTCTCTCTCTCTCTCTCTCTCTCTCTCTCTCTCTCTCCTCCCCTTAGCCTCTCTCTCATCCCAGACACAATCTCTCAATGGACCGAGTGAATCACACCCAAGCCCTCGCCGGAATCCGAATCAGACTCACCGGCCACCGCTGTTGGCTATCTAGTCCCGCAGAGTTCTCGTTCCTTCGAGTCTGCGACCTCCACTCGCTCCTCAAGTTCCTTCGATCCGTCGCGGAGTCTGACTCCATCATCAACCTCTCTGTTCCAAACCCAATCGATTCTGGAGCTTCAAGGTCCAGCGATTTTGCACCTGCAATTTCACAGTTCCGGTCGATCCGAGAGCAATGGCCAGTGTCTTCGTCCCCAGTCGAGCCGATCGCAATCGCTGGTGTCGTCTGTCCCCCCAATAAAGAAAAAAGATTATTGCCCCCCAATAATATGTCTATTGGGGGGCAATAATCACTGCGCTGTTTATTAAAGCACACTAATATGTCAATGATAGAAACTGGTGATTTTTGGGGTGGTTTATTGGGGGGCAGTAGACAGATTATTGCCCCCCAATAATTTCTTAACTGTAGTTAATTAATCACTGAAATTAGAGTTTTGATAAGTCTTATGTTGATTTAAGTTTATTAAAGTACAATAATCTGTCCATGATAGAAACTGGTGATTTTTGGGGTGGTCTATTGGGAGGCAATAGACAGATTATTGCCCCCCCCCCAAAAAAAAAATAATGTCTTAACTGTGGTTCATTTATTACAGGTCCTTTCAACAAATTGCTGCTAGATTCATTAACCAAAATAATTAGGTTTATTGGGGGGTCAAAAAAAGTTTATTGCCCTCTAATAATTTTTTTATAGATGGTCAGAAGTAACTCAGTTTGGTTTTAAATTACTTTACAAGAGTACATGTATTCAAATTCAATACTTGGTGAATTTAAGTCCCCAAATAATCAAGTTATGAGCGCCCATTTTGCCACAACGACCACAACGAATTGGCTTTTTTTTTTCACAGTCTCCACTTGACTTGAACCGCTTCACCCTAGGCCTCCCGAGTGGCCTCTTCGCAAGAATAAATACACCTAACAACCAAAAGATCACCCATATTCCTGCAAAAAATAACAAAACAAATATATTATTGCCCCGCAATAAACAGATTATTGCCCCCCAATAATATAGTCAGAACTACCAAAACACATTAGAAGCAGTCTTTAAACACAAAGGAAAATATCACTGAACACAATTATAAAGACTTCATAACAATTAAGACACATTATTGCGCCCCCCCCCCCTCCCCCCCCCAAAATAATGTAGTCAGAACTACCAAAACATTGCAGAAAATGTAACAAATCGCTCCTCAAGTTCCTTCGATCCATCGCGGAGTCCGACTCCATCATCAACCTCTCTATTCCAAACCCAATCGATTCTAGAGCTTTAAGGTCCAATGATTTTACACCTGCAATTTCACAGTTCCGGTCGATCTGAGAACAATCGCCGGTGTCTTCGTCCCCAGTCGAGACATTCGCAATCACCGGCGTCGGAAATCACACAGTTTCTCTTTCTTCTCGAAATCGCAAAGCTCCTCTCTCTCTCTGTCTCTCGAATTTGCAGAGCTCCTCTCACTCCAGAAATTGCACAGCTCCTCTCTCTCTCTCTAAAATGGCAGAGCTTCTCTCTCTATAATCGGGGAGTTTCTCTCTCTAAGTCTCTTTCTGTTTCAATTTTTAGCTTTGACAATTAAAAAAGGGCAAAACAGTCCAAAAATATGAAGAAAATAGGTCCAACTCTTAGAGTTTTGGGTAAGTGGGGTTTAAAAATAAAAACTGTTGCGTAAGTGGGCAATCTCTTAGAGTGTTTGGGTAAATGGGGTTAATTAACCCCAAAATTGGGTAAATGATCATTTTCCCTATATATATATATATTTTGTAAGAGATGAAATTTCATTAATTAATTAAAAGATTACAGGGATGACTCCGTAATATCCTAACTACTCCAACTAGAGAAGAGAACCTACTCATACCCCTAATGTAGAACCAACAGTTAAAGATGCTATGAGCCGATAGGGGCTCAACTTCAACCATATGAATCGCCATTTTTTCCAAGCTACAAAAAAACTACTTACCCCAAGAGTCCCGATACATCCTTCCAGTCAACCTCAAGAAGAGACAATCCCCTTCCAACACCATGTACCAAAACTGACAATTACGTGTAGGGGCATCTCCCCATTACATTGACAACAAGATTACAGGGATGACTCCGTAATATCCTAAATACTCCAACTAGAGTAGAGAACCTACTCATACCCTTAATATAGAACCAGCGGTTAAAGATGCTATGAGTCGATAGGGGCTCAACTTCAACCATATGAATCGCCATTTTTTTTCAGGCTACGAAAAAACTATTTACCTCAAGAGTCTCGATACACCCTTCTAGTCAACCTCAAGAAAAAACAATCGCCTTCCAACACCATATACCAAAACCGCCAATATACTTGTAGGGGCATCTCCCCATTACATTGAAAACAAGAAAGCATCAAATTTAAAACACCTAGTTCTTGAGATGACACTATAACAATGGCACACCCACGAAGCCAAAACCACCTAACCCTCGCTCAATTAAGGAAGGGCTTATTATACCTAACCAAAAACCAAAACCTAACTAAAAACTAAAAACCTAATAGAAAAGAGAATTCAGCCACCGCAACACACTTCCAATTTCCTCGACATCGGACCCCAATCGCTAGCAAACCATTGCCTTAAGCCCATCCACACAATCTCACCCTATTGTAGCCACCCAAGCCCACCGTGTGGCCTTCCACCTCCACTCTCTACATAGTCTCCGACTAGACCTAGGACCAAAACTGAACTGCTGACAAAGAAGAATACCGAAAACCATGAAAGAGGGAGCAATCTGCACCGCCACCATAGGCCTGGATCTGCTAACCACCACCAACCTTTGACTCCACCTTTCGATCCCCTTCCACCTCGGAGTGAACCCATCCCAGCTGCTGATACCCATCAGATCCATAACCAGGATCCTCCACCCCTGCCGTGACCTAGCCAAAAACCTGAGAAAAAACTGTCGTCGTTCGATCCTGCAGTCGCCGAAACTCTCTCAAACCAGAAGAACCGAATAAGTCCACCACCCCAGCGCCCTGTCTGGCAATGCCACCACACACCTCGCAGCCAGAAGTCGCCATCGACGTAGGAACGCCGCTAGATAAGCCACAACCAGAAACCTCTGTTTTCCAACCCTAAGTTTTCCTCCAGATATCGCGGAGATATAATAGCATTTAGTTGCCTTCTCTCTAGGACCATAACTCACAATAAGATATTGTCTTAATTGACTGAACTAAATAAAATCTTCTCTCACCAATGATATCATATGATAGAAGTCATAGAACACATCTTTAGGAATACTATAAACATATCATATGAATATTATAAGAACTTAACTTTATGGCCGGAGATGATAACCAAGGAGATAATCATGTATTGTTTGAAGATTATTGGTTCACTACACTCATCCTTGTACGCCACTCTGGAAATTAACAACATGATCCACCATAATGCTAGATACGTCCTCTTACTTTGTTTTTGTCACAATTTTTGGGGTACCAATCAATCAATCTCCATCTTTCCTCATGCGCGCAACACAGTCCCGCCTGTTTGATTTCTAACCACAATTTTAGCGATACCTTATTATTTTTATCTTTTGTATATAAGATAAGGATACAAGATATGACATGTACGATCAAATAATAAATTATACAAAAAGTCTTTGGCTAAACCAACTCTATTATTACAAGTTTACAACGCAATGCATCACGAAAAAAAATAACACATTGATCTTGTTGTGTGCGGTTGAGCAGTGGCGTTTTCTCTTCTTCATGTGAACCGGCCCCTTCTATTTCTTATTGTTGTTGTCAAATTTATGAATTATTGATGTTCAAAGGTAAGAATGAATGATGTAAAAAGGAAGGAAAAATAGATAAACATGTTATCCATCTATGGGTGGTGTTGTCATGTTGACATATTTTGACCGTTAATTGCTTGCGAGAAGGACAAGTATTATGGTAAAAGCGACTTGTATTGTATTTTAGAATTTGTATGCACGCATAATTGTATGATGTGGCGGTGTTATGCAATACTTATTTGCGTTAAAATATAATAAGAACCTTTGATTTTCTCATTATAATATCATCATTGGTGGTAGGTAGATTGTTAAATAAGCTTTGATCAAAATATAAAATGTGATTAGTACGTAGTATTAGCTTCAGTGATAAGTGATAGAGAGAGCACATGAGCATTTGGTTTAATAGTCTACGTTTCTCTTTTGTAAGTGACAGACATCGATCGTGTGGTCATCTATTAGTTGTTTTTTGATTTAAAAATAAAATTAAAAAGTGATGAGCGAGGAAATATTGAATTAGAATTGAGTTAGATTTAGTTTCCTCAAATCAATGTAACAAAAAAAAAAAAAAAAAAAGTCAAAAACAAAGGCAAAATTTCAAATTTTGACCAAAATAGGCCCTATCCAAAAGTGTTTAAAAGATATTAAAAAAGACACGTCTTCCCTAACGAGTTATTCATCATTAAAAGTCTCTCATAAAAAATAAAAAAATAAAAAAAATAAAAAAAATAAAAAAAGTCTCTCATAAAAAAAAAATTTGACATACTTGACGAATAATTTGTCGACAAAGGACTCTCATAAAAAAATCAGATACACCTTGACACACCTTTATTGATGAATAAGTCAAAGCTTCTCCTTAAATCTAGAGAAAAATACTATCTAAGAATTATGCCTAAAACCACTTAAGAGTTTAGAATGCATCTACAAGCTACCTCCATTTCTTATCAAGCAAATATAAGTTTGTGAGCATATCATAATGGCATATTGCAGGACAATGTTGAAACAATTATTTACAAGTTACGACTATGAGCTGACAAGGACTGAATTATTTCTCCATTTTCAGCTTATATTAGAAGAAAGAGAAATAATAGGAAGTGAGCCTTTGATTAAAATCAAATAAATAAATAAATAAAAAAGCTAAACGTAATATTGAACATAATTCTATAATGAGCTTTTTTTTTTTTGGAGAATGATTAGCTATGGGCTTTTTTTTTTTTAACTAAATTCACAAATATTACTTGATTGTTGGTCCCTCAAATTTCAAAATTATCATTTTGCATTGACATTTCAATTTCATAGCCATTCAGGATTCACTATAGTATATCCGATGTAGTCACTCCCCATTATGGATCGAAGCCAACCGATCGACTTCATGAAACCGCCTGATAATATTGCATAGTATGTTCTCTTGATCATCTGTGTGGTTAGTTTGAAACTCAGATTTGCAAAGTTAGTGTTGGAGACAAGATTAATAGTTATGATGACGAAGTTTTAGGCAACAATTTGTACATTGCGGAGATTTAAAGACGGAGATGAAGCATCGAGCTCTATTTGTGAAGTTCTAAAATTGTCTATTCTCCATTTTGAACAAGAATGAACCAATACATTAGCCACCACATTTGATCGATGCACTACCAAAGAGGTCGGTTTTGTGCCCCGAAATTTGCCAACTAACTTTGTTTCAGTTCAAAGTTGTTTGAGCTCAAATTCGCAGTAAGCCGATCAACGTGTACCCCTAAAACAGTGTGATATAAATAATGTAATCTCACTCAATTGGAAAAAGCGACAGAATGAATTTTTCAAAACCTCTACTTTATTTCGCGAACCAAACAAGATCTTATTAAAAAGAGTTCAAGTCTTATTTTCTATTTTCATCTAGAATAAATGTCATGGTTAAGCAGCCAGGACCATAGGATTAATATACGAAAAGTAATGATTAGTTATAAGTCTATATTATACAATCCATCCGTTTTTCTGCAAAACAATGTTTATATATCAAGAAACAAGAGAAAAGAAATGAAATGCTGTTTTCTAGGTGGGAAAAAATGAATATTCAAAACCTTGGAAAATTAGCATGTCTTAAGCGTGCACTCCGCCCCATTTGACACAAGAATGTCAAACTTTTCGATCCCAAAAAACCCTCGAGACAATCCACGTTTGCTTGGAAAGAGTCCAAACACATGTGGGTATACAATTAGTTCATCTCAATGATTAGAAATTATAGGGTCCCTTCTCCATGACTATATGTTTAAACTAATATTGCCTAAATTATAGGTTACATGTGCTCCGTGATACCGTCCAAAATCTCAATCATTATTTTGATTTTGCTTAACATCTTATGAAATAAATAAATATGATATGAAGCAATTGTGAGAAAGAAATAAGTTTATATGACATGTTGGATATATATAAGTCCAAATGTAATTCAGAAGTTTTTTTTTTTTTTTTGAAAGAAATATATATGTAATTCAGAAGTTGCTTTGGTCAATGGCTTCATCCCTGTTAATCTATTGCGCGATCGCTTTAGAATCTTATGCATTTCTATAACAGATATGATGGCTAATTGTATCCTATTTTATGTTTTTTTTCTTTGTTTCTGTAGCTACATATGGTTGAGGGTGTACAAGTGGATAACAGATTGTTGCCTTGCTCTATGGCTTCATATATCTCTGTTCAAATTCATTGCCCGATGGCTTTTTTTTTTTTTTTTTTGAAGAAATGGCTGGTGCGGCTGCCCTCAAGTCTTGATTAATGAAACCGTCGAATTCAAGGGAGGGACAATGAACCTAAACCCCTGATTACAATAGGCACCTAAAGTACATTCTGAAATAATATCATGAGTCTCTACTAAACAATTGCATTCAAATACGCACCAACTAGCAAAGAACGCGCTCCAGACGGTTCTATTTGCGTCCCAGCGGTGACACAACGGAAAGATAACTCGGTCTACAACTCGAAGACAGCATAGCATAATATCCATTCTCACAACTTTCCCACTATGTTGCCACTGGAAAATACATCCAGTGACACCAAGTTTCACCTTGCCACTAGGAGGTAGCGACCATTTGACAAAACAAGGAACTCGCCGCCTACCTAGGGCAGACAAGGCACTTTGAGTGCACACACAGGCACAAAGCTCGACTAACCCTACACAACTAATGTAGGGACTTATTACTCGCAAAAAACACAGCAGAAATAAAAAACATAAATAAATAATAACAAGAAATAAAAAAACAGCATGGTCTGGGCTCAAGAATTGAGCCCAATCACACCCTCCAGCCTAGAACGGGCCCACACGCCATATCCAAGCCCAGAAGATCAGGTCCCGGTTGGTTCTCTTACTCCCGGTCCAAGTCGGCGTCTGCACCAGTCCTCCTGTCCCGCCTCCAGATCTGCCGCTCCACCACCTGCGTCGGGCCACCATCAGGTCACCGTCCCCAACCAACCACCAGCGGACGACAGCCTCATTCACCATCCCCACTGCATACCGGCTGCTGTGCGACGGGATCTGAGACGAAAACCCAAGCAGCACCGTTGGCCAACCCACACACCATCGATCCATCCCAACCACCCTTCGATCCAACCCCATCTGCCATTAAAACCAACCCTGCCACCATCCAGATCGCAGACCCAAGACAGATGCAGCCACAACCTTCCCAAGAGCACAACAAAAGAAAACCCATTCCCACTCCGATCTCTGGACATCAGACCGCCCAACCAGTGACACAACCCGTCCGGCTGCACATAGCGTGCACCGGCAAGACCAGCGGCCCATGCCAGCGCTGAGGCGCAACCGGACAGGTGCAAAGACGAAAACGGCGCTCTCTCCTCTCTCGTTAATTTTGAATATAAATATCTAAACATCTAATTTGTGAAAATGTGATTGCCTGATGGCTTTAAAATCTTACATATATGTTTTTATAATATATATTAGGACTAATTGAATCTTTTTTTAATATTTTTATTCTTTCTCTAGCTACATATTGTTTACGCTATACCGATGGACAATGGGGAATCCATAAATCTTTCTCAGGTAAGGCAAAATTATTAATAGACTTTTTTTCAATTGGTTTTCAAAGAAAATTTTCTTATATTCTAATTGGAGTTATAAACTCTTAAATATGTAGCAATTACATACATGAAAATTGGAGCACAAATAGATATCACTTACTAAAGCAAAGTTATGAAAAACAAAAATTATCAAGAGGCGAAGAGAGAAGTATAGTTTGTAGTTTATATTATAAATATTATGTTATTTTAAAAAGAAAAAATCTTAAACAAAAAATATTTAAAGAATTGTGTATTTCTCTAAACCTAGTGTAGAATAGTGATCTTGATGCGACGAGTGCTAATGCTATATCTTTGACAAGTATTATCTATACTATATTTAAGAGAAGAGGGCTTGCTCACCATAATTAATTTTTTTTACTTATATACCCCTAAAATATTAAATAACTTTATATATCTTTTTAATTGTCAAAGATAAAAAAGTCAAAACTTAAATAAGTAATTAGTAAGAAAATTTATTATTTTCAAAAACTAACTACCAACTTCTAGACGGGTGACCACCCACTTCTCTACTTCTCCTCATCCATAGGGTTTTTAACATTTTCTAGTGTTATTAAGTTATTTGTATTTAATTGCATTTAAATCTAGTTATGATTCTTAGCCATAATTAAAGATTTCAAACTACTAGGCGGCGTCTTTATGGGAGAGAAGAAACAGAAAGGACGTGTAGGGTATCGTCCCCAACCATCTTGTCCTCTCCTTCAGAAAAAAAAAAAATTATGCAGAACCTTAAGATCAAAAAGACTTCCATAGCTTATCTTAAGTTTTGAGGTTAGGCAGCTGCCTAAACTTGATACTCCCTGAATCCGCCCCTGCCGATGGATGAGAGATTATTTCAAATGCATAATAACTGATAACATATTGTTATTCAGCGAATTTACCTTTGCGGAAACAACAACCCCATAGATTTCACTTACGGGTTGGTGTGATCGATTGAAAAAGCATCATATGCATGTTTCAATCACTCTGAATTTGGGATAAGATAATACATGTGTTATGTGTACTCTGTATTTTAATTTTGTGATCTGATTGATGCAACGTTATTAGCTAATAATCAAATTGACTGTGAAAGTTTTCAGCAATGAAAACAACTTTATTATAGATCGTTTGGTATAGTGGTGTGGATGCAAATCTAATTATTTCAAGTGCATTGTATCGCAATCTTGATATATTAATTTGGAATGATCACCCCTTGACTAATGCTTGACTAAATTAGTCATGAGATACACGTTCATGAGCTTCCGAAGGCTTTGAAAGGATCATTTGGGAGAATATTCCATCATAATAGAAGGACAAGTGGACAATAATTTTGCTGACCTTCGTTAACCCACCATGTCTTTCTAGACCTGAAGAAAGTTTTTATTTTTATTTTTTTTCGATGATTGACCTTGAAAAAGATAGTAATTGGACCAATCGAATTACGTCAATAAATTATTAAAATAAAAGATTCAACATCTTCAATAGAAGAAAAAAGAAAATTTGCTTGGCACGTCAATAAATTATCCAATCTTTTTTATCCAAATATTTCATTAGCTATATAACTAAAGTGATGATAGTAGAGGATTGGATAAAAGAAGTTAAAATAAAAGAGGGTCAATCGTCATGTAAGACAGTAAGACCATACGAGATGTTACAATGGCTAGATTATTCGTGCATTTAATACTTATATAACTAGTCAGTGAACTTTGACATGTTTGTTATATAGAAAAACTAACATGGTATAGGTAACAAGTTCAATTCTCATGAGAACCATGAGATGGGTGGAGTGAGGTTAAAAATTATTCACTCTCTTAAAAAATAATAGTTGTAATTACAAAGTTATACCGCTGAAAGCTCGTTTAGAGCTAAGGTTTTTAATTTTAAAAAATTAATTTAAATATGTACATAATGAAACAATATTATTACATCAGTGACAACTGATCATATTATACTTTGTTATTTCCGATACATAAGAACAAGTCACCATCCTGGCATCCTCCTCCTTCTTCTTTTTTTCCTTTCTCACTTTTCTAATTCTGATATTTGGTCTCACGTTTTGTCATTTCTCCTTTTGTTCTTCAATTAAAAAGAGAGGACTGTTATTCTTATGACTTTTCCCTCCAAAGGTTTGGTTTGGAGAAGCCAAAACAGTGAAACTGGAGTACCACAGAAAGCACCTTTGCTTCGATCAAACGTAATTTGGAATAATATGTAATATCCTCTTTCGAGTGAAAATGTAATTAGCAAAAGAAGTCCCTTCTTATTTGATGACTTCTTTTGCTAATTACATTTTCACTCGAAAGAGGATATTACATATTATTCCAAATTACGTTTTCCTTTTTCTTTCATCTTTTGCCCTCGTTTACCATACATACATATAAATACATGCATACACATATGTGTATATATATGACTAGAATATATGGCAAAACATCCTTTTCTGCACGACTCGGCAATGAATGGGATAAGAACAAAATCATTTATGGTTCTTTATGATCTCCATGCTCTTCATGTTAGGCCTTTCTTGGAAGCCAGAATAATATCCTTTCTTCCACTACGAGTAAAGTATACACAAATGTATGTTTTGTTATACTAATTTCATATACCAACACGAGGTTTCAAAGTTATTTCCAAAGGAGGCTGCTAGGTTAACATTCATGTTGCACGTGAATTGTTTCATTTCGAGTTTGCGTGGGCAGATAATCAACTTAATCGTGTATAATGATTTAACACCAACTTTCCGTTTTCTAGAGATAAGAAAGTAAAGGGATCATAAGTTGGATTTTCTGCAAATATGTGGTGCACATTCAGCAGTTTGATACACCTAAAGATTGTGCCACATGAAGTTGCTAAAAAAAGTAAAGGCTCAACTCTTGGGAGGCCATTTCTGGTTGGCCACTGTAAAGAAAGAACTCGCCACTGCAATATGTTCCGTTCCTTTAGTTTTCATAGTTCATTGTCATCAGCAGACAGACGTCACTAATTCACTTAATCATGATCAGACAACTCTTTAGTCCTTTCCACCCTTTTCGTTGGACGATCTTACTCCAAAAATGTCATTATTTTGTTGTCCTTTACTTACTAATCTGTCTAATCACAAGTTCACACCACCACTAACCCATTTTCAATATCTGGAGCAAATGAGCCCAAATTGCAGAAGTTAAAAACATAACTAGGGCTTGGCCCAAAACAATTGGGTATGAAAAGAAATTAAGAATATATGATGGACCAAGTTGCTTCAAACTGAAGTGAAGAATGCAGATCATATAATACTTGAAAGTTAAAAAACATGTTGGTTTCTCCATATTTTGATAAACACTAGTTAGAGATCCCGCACTTTGCTGCGGGTAGTATAACTTCATTCAAGTTGTATAACTATTATCAATTGCTTTCTAACTGAACCAACAACTAATAGCAATAAAATAAAGTTCTCTAGTTCACAGAGGGAGAGAGCCCAAGTACTTTTACAGTCTTCTCCATGTTCTAATCATTTAACACATTCCTCCTGCACATAATAGAAGACACCAGCAACACAAGTGCGAGACTTTACTCAAAAAGGTTCTAATTCAACATGATTTTGAAATAAGTTGAGGAGACTCGGTGTCTAAAAACAAAAGCAGCAAATTCTTGTAACACCTACCATATGGATGACATATTTTGAGTATAAGTGCCCAATTTTAATGAGGGTGTACTGCCTACTGCCTCTGAATGTTTCTAATGCCTAAAAGAAAATTTTTTGTATAGTCGGGTCAGAAAATTGGTAAAAAAGAATAAAAATAAAAATAAAAAGTGAGTAGGAGAGACAGGGGAGGAGCCTCCTATCTTAACTGAAAGCAGACATATTGAATGTCTTTCAATATGAATATTTTAATTATTAAATGTATATGTGATTACTGTCTATCTAGCAACCAATATTGTTAAGTCCTGTGATAGAATGAAATTGAAAGAACAAAGTTGGTACACCTCTAAAGTTATTAGATGAGATAACAATATCAAAGGATGTTCAGTATGTACCATATTAGTCATGGGCATGATCCTTTTCCTCCTTATCTTGATCGGCTTCTTCTTGATCCTCTGTCATTTTCATATTTCTTTGCCAGTTTCTGATTTAAGTTGTACTCCTCTTTGGAAACTTCTTAGTTATCCTCAGCGTGAGAAAAAGGATTAACGAACTGCAGTCTTGCCTGAGAAAACAGATTGGCTAGATATTCAAACAATACCCACCCAATGATGTGGAAATTATAAATGTGATCATATATCAGAAAATTATAAGAACTGCACCTGCATAATTAATCAAACCAACATATTCAACATTTGCAAGTTGTTCTTGCTCTTTGCAATCAGGAAGTTGTCAATGCCTTTGATGTGAAGCTTCTTAACACCTGTTTGACAAAGAGACTGATTGTTAAAAATAGAGTTGATCATAGGGTGACAAAGAGACTATCGTAGGGTAAACAAAGTTGGTAACTAAATCTAATTATAACAACCTCTTACTTGTATTAGTAGTGTGCTTCTAAATGTTCAAACAAATACTTTCTTTTTTCATAACAGTGTAGGGCCTAAAAATAAAGATATCAGTTTCTTATGTCAAATATAAGCTTAGAGATAGACTGTAGATTGCAGGAATATTACTTAATCGTAAAACAAATTCCAATGGCTTACTTGTTCCTTGCCTTCACACCGTTCCTCAGTTGAAGCTCTTGGTGACACACGCTTTGGGTCCTTCACTTCCTCTCTGTTAAATAAAGGTAGCACATTTTCTCTGTTAAGGAAAGGCAGCATGAAGTATAGAATTAGATGAACCACCTTCACCTTTGTTCTGCAAGTGTGTGTGTGTGTGATAATATATATTAAAATATTTTTAAGTTCATTATGACTCAGAAAAATAATAATAATAAATACTACATACATAGAAAAGATGTTCTCGTAAGCATTTAATATTTTCTATAGCCTTTCAAATTAGAAAAGAGAATGATTCTATGTGTGGTGTCCAGAGCAAAGAAAAGGTAACAAATAATTCTATTAGAAGTTATAGCTTTACTTTATTGGAACATATCTGAAATTACTTGGCCTGTTCTGCATAAATTGATGCGCTACGAAATAAAGAAAATGCTATAAAACTTCCACTCAGCAAAAGGCCATGGCTTTGCCTGCAATGCAACATTTCAATTTAGTCAAAAACTGAATGTCTATGTTAGAGATATGACCACAACATTATTAAACAGCATTCACAACATTGATCTAAACACACAAAGTTTTACTTTCGATCAGACAAAGAACTCAAATGGGCACTTCTACATCTGTATAAACTTTTTTAAATGTATGAGCTGAAGTTTCATGGACTTAAACATACTACATAAACTTTTTAAACTTTTTTTAAAAAGCTGTAAATTTTATTTCAAGCCAAAAGCAAATTTCTTGGAGTGAACCTAGTAGCCAGTCCAAAAACAGTGCAGCTAACTTCTACCATTGTAATATGAACGCAAAGTAATGAAATATTTAGAGCCAAAGGAAAGTAATGAAATATTTAGAGCCAAAGCAAAAAAAAAAAAACAGACCATTATGAAACAAAAATGTAATTAGCACGACTAAGATTTAATAATTTCACAATTCACTGAGTTTTAAAAACTTCTCAACTGATTTTACATGTGGTTCTCTAACCAGTTTGATTTTAACAACAACATTTAGCTTTAATATGTTTTGTTGTAAAAAAAAACCAAGTCCAAAGATTGAAACAGATTTCTTAAGTTGGTATAAATCAAAACAATTGATTCACTAAAGGGTAGTCTGACAGCCAAGTATGGAAAACATAAGAAGCATAATTCGAATGATTTATAGTCATCAATCCTAAATTACAAAATGTGGAGAAGCAAACAGATGTTAACATGTAAGCTTCCTTTCTAAAAAAATTATCATCGGAAAGCAGCAATGGAGATTCAAGTATGAAGTCCAAACGATATATACCTTGCATTGAGATATTCTGATTTCTTATTTGACGGCTAAGACTGGCCTTAGGACAATCTTGCTTCAAAATCTTTGCAGTCACAGAAGCATATTTTGGAGCCTCCGACAAAGATCTCACTACTGAGTACCCTGCTTGAAGATGGTAGAACTATATTTAGCCATCTAAACTGAACAATTGGAATAACCTTAATGATTAATTGGTTTAGATATTACCTGTGGCTGGATGTACCATGCTAGCAGCAGCACCAAATGCCAAATTCTTTTGCTCTGTATTCAGTAATGACCCCCCAATTGGAATCCAAGACCATTCCTACATTAATTACTGTAAAAAAAAATTTTGTACAACCTCTAGATTAAGCGCACACTACAAAAATAAAAAATAAAACCAAATTCAACCTACGAACAATTGAGTCAAAAGATTTCAAGTTTAAAAATCAAAAAATTTCAACCTAAACCCTATTACAGTATCTAAAGACATACAAAAAGACATTCACTTAGATTCCAATCGATTAGTAAAAAATAAAAAAGCAAAAACCCAATAACCCAGCCCCCTCTACACGAACTGAGAAATTCTTTACACAAAAAGCAGACAATCAGAGATAAGCAGAAAAGAAGAAACCAAATCCAAATTCACAAAACAAACCCAAACCTTCCTCTGGAAGTCAACCACAATCAGGATCTCTCGTCTTCTCTTTCCCACCCCAGCGACCTACGATCAAAATCAAAAATGTAACATCAAATCAAAAATTCAATACCAAACACTAACTCCTATTTGTTTTCAGAATTTCAGCCTAACCTTTATATCTGAGAGCTTGATCGATACAGTTGATACCTCCGTTTCATGCTGCGTCTGTATCCGAGACCAAACCGAAAATAGAACGAAGCGTTTGTACCTGGCTGTGCAGTCAATGTAAAGCTTCTAGAACACAATACAAAACTCAGGCCTTTAGTATACAGCTCGAGGGCAAAACCGCCATTCCACTGCTGGTATGAACAGTGAAATGAACAGTGCTTATGAACAGTATAGGACTGTGCTATCATTGGTACAGTTGAAACTGGGATATACAATTCAATACAACAATTATGAGCTACACATGATCAAACTTCAAATACAGCCAATGCCAAAGCTGCATCAACAAAACAAATTTAGATGTTAATAAGTGAAGGCCAAAGTTGACTACAAAGTCATGTAAATGTTCTGTACACATTAGAAGTATCATCAATTCTTTTTTTGGGTTTAAGTATCTAGGATTAAACACTTTAGCATCTGAATTATTGATATCACAGGAAACATAAGAAGACCCCAAGCGCAGGGCACATCATCTGTTAGCTTGGGTATTTGTTTAGTATGTTGAGTATGTTCTAAAGAAAAAGAAGATTGAACAGAATAATAATATTAAAAAAAAAACATGGGAGGAACAAAATCAGTCAACAAATAATAAAAATATGCTCCCAACATTGCACACAACAGAGCAGTCAAGAAATTCATTGCTAACTGTCCCAGTGATCTGGCTTGCAGAGACTATGAAGATCATTACACCCCATCTCAAAATTAAACACTCAAACACTCAAAATAGATAAAACCCAGATGATATTCCAAGCTCTAGAGTCCAAATTGGCTCTGAAATTAAGATCACAGCCACCAACACCTAGAACACAGATAGAGCAGTGATTCTGAAAAAAAAAAAAAAAAAAAAAAACCGATTGTTCCCGTCCCCCTCTTCCTTTTCTCTGAGTTATCTACCTTCTTCAACCGTTAATTTCATATATTACCAATCAAATGACTTCAGCTCTTCCAATTATGGGAAACAAATGGAATTGAATTACCAACCTTACCAATCAGTGAAGAATTTCAAGCTTTCTTCTTCAAAACCCACAGAGCTTTCATCAAACAGAGAAAAAAAAAAAAGCAAATTCTGAAATCCAATTCTCACATATTCCCAGCATGAACTTGGTGTATCAAATTCTTCTTCCTCTTCCTGTTTCCTGTTCTTCCTCTCCCTGGAATTAGCCTTCACTTCCTCTCTCTCTCGCGTAGAAGAGTAAGAAGACCCAAAAGACACAGAAAACCTCCGCCTCTCTCTCTCTCTCTCGCAATCTATCTCTATCACTTTCTGAAAAGTTCAAATGGAAATATGTCCAAACTGAAAATTGATGGAAGATTTTGGAGCAATTGAAGGCGCGAATTACCTGTTCGTCGATGATATTGATATGGGAGAGCTGAGAGTCGGATTCACAGCGGAGATCCAAATTGAGAGAGCAATCTTAGTTATACGGCTGAAGAAGAAAGAAGAAACCGACGGAAGCGTCTAGAAGGTCGATGGCAGAGCCGTAAAACAATTTAGAATGAAGGCAAAACCGTCATTTAGAGGTGAACAGTGATGAACAGTGCTTAGGATATAGTAAATGTACTCTTTATTGTTTAGAACAGATATTGGGCTAGTGGCCTGACAACAAATTTAGATGACAAGCAAAGGTAAAACTCTAGTACAATAAAAACACTGCAAATATAACTGTTGTAATGATATAGTCTCACTGACTGAAAAAGTTGTTTCGAATTCAAGTACATTGTGATCATACAAACATAAAAAGCAGTACATAAAAACACAAATTTACTACGGTGCTATACATCAAACCACAACTTGTAAAATAAGGAATCGGACTCCAAACAAAAGTGTGAAGTAGCTATAATGTGACCATATCAGAGCTCTTCATCGCGTCCTCGACCAGACATTGTCTTTTTGATCTTCTCTGACTGCTGCCCGGTAGCTTCAGAAATGGTGTCTTTAGCTGTATTTGCGGTCTCATAAGCCTTTCCCTTTACCTCTTCCGTTGCCTCACTGGCCTTCTCTGCAGCCTTTGAGGCCTTATCTTTTGCTGCATTTTTGGTTTGAGAAGTGGTTTCATAGGCCTTCTCCTTCAACTCCTCTGCCTCTTTCTTCCCTTTTTCCTCTGCCTCATTAGTCTTCTTGGCAGCCTTGGCGGCCTTTTCTTTAGCTGAACTTGTAGTCTGGAAAGTCTTGTCCTTTGCCGCCTTTGCAGCATCATAGGCCATCTCCTTTGCTGCATTCGCAGTTTCATAGGTTTTATCTATCGCTGCATTTGTGATATCATAAGCCTTGTCTTTTGCATACCCAATCGTCTCACCTGCCTTCTCCTTCACTGTACCAACTGTCTTACCAGCTTTCTCTGCAGCCGTATCTTTCATCTCGTTCGCATTCTCTGCCGCCTCTCTAGCCTTTTCCGTTGCGTATTGACCAGTTCCTGACCATTGTTATGTAGATGTTAAAGTCATAGGTACAAAACATTTTGAATCAACATTGTTAAACAGTATCACATCATTCTAATATGTACCTACATTGATTCGACAACAAAATGAAAATTGAAAATGTCTTCCTTAGTATAATCTCAAAATATTACCTCAGAGTTATCTTGGTTATAAAACACATATTACAGATATAAAACTCTAATTAGCATTACCAATTGAACATGAATTGACCATAGTAATTTTCTCAAGACAGCAAGCAATTATATAAGCAATGCAGAGAGTACTAACCAGATGCGGTGTCCTTGGTCTTCTTGGCAGCATCATACGTAGCATCAGAAGCTTTCTTAATGGTACTATCCCCGTCACGCTCATCGTGCTTCAACCCAATTTTCTCCTTGGCCCATTCACTCCATGACTCTGAACCTTCTTTACCACCTTTCTCCTCTACCTCCACCACCTTCGCCTTCCCCGTCTTGTCATTAAAATCCTCAAAGTCTCGGCCTTCCTCCTCCGTCGACGGTATGTGGCCAACCCCAGAACCGCTGCAGAGGTTGGCCAGCATAATAGCAACCGCTATAACTAAGAGCACTATGTAATAAGATCTATTTGAAGCCATGATCACCAACTATTTAGTGTAGAGATTCAAATATGGAAGTGTTTCTTTCCTGGAAACAGAAGATTAAACTGGAAAATGGTGAGAGGAATGTGGATGATGGAGTTGGGTTTTAAGAAGAAAAGAGGGTGCATGGTACAGAACCAAGGACAGGTGGAACACAAGGTGGCAAAAGCAGAATGACTTAGGATCGATGAGTTTGCCACGTGTAGTGTAAAGCATCACAGCTGTCAGTTTGTTAAAGTTGGTTTCTGGGTTTCAAAATTCCGTGTTATCGTGTCTCTTCCTCTATGGAACACCAATCTCTGCTTTTGCACTTCCCAATCTGTACTCAGATCGCTTATTCTTGCCTATAGGTCTATAATCTTATCAAGTATGCCGACCAATGTTGGATTTAACTTTACCAAGTAGGGTTACTGAGACGCAAATTTACTGAGCAGTAAACTAATAACCCCTGCAACAAGTAAAGAAATTGACGAGACCTCACAGAAACGTAGTACGAGAGCTCAAGAACAATTCAAAAAGTATGTATAGATCAACTGTGATAATGATACTAATGGCGTAACTGCAAAATTAATACGGGATTGTTCTACCAATAAAATGAAGTTCCCGAACTATCTTAAGCTTGAAAATCACAAATCCTAAACTGTCGATCAAAAAATGTCAAAAATATACACAGGTTGAAAGCTGAAGCAACCTACCCCGGAAGTTCTAAAATAACATTAGGATCTTTACATGTCTTCTTATTGTGGCCAAGGCCCTTGCACTTGCTGCACTGGAGCTGGCGTTTTATTATGTCTATTGTTTCGGCTGACTTCAGCTTTGGCCGCCCTGGCGGCCGTTTGGTAGGTGGAGGGGTAACGGTAACTCCTGCTACTGCCTGGCTTGATTCACCGCCTGGGATTGCTAGTGGTCTGTCTACATTCGGAACAGGGTTGATTGATTCTGCATATGTTAAACGGTAACTCTCGAGGGTGAAGTATCTGGAGCAGTAATCATATGAGCTCCTACCAATGCATTCAAAGACAGCAATAGCATGGCAACAAGGCAGACCAGTAAGTTGCCATCCCTTACAGGAACAATTCCAATGGTCGATGTCAACAGTATCAACAGAGTCTCCACGAACCTCAAATGTGCTACCGTGTGAGAGTAACACTTGAAGTGATCGAGCAGATTCCATTTCTTGTTGAAGCTTTTCCTCCTTAGATGGTGTTAATCTTGTCACCCATTGGTTGGACTCCACTCTCCGAGAATATATGGTTTCCATCATCTTACCTCGTAACACATCAATCATCTGTGTAATCGGTAACTCATGTGCCTCTGATACCCAACTATAGAATTGCTGTCCAAAGTTTGAAGTCATGTGGTTGTACCTGGCTCCTAAAGAGAATGCATTAGCCCAGTGCTCTGGTCCACTTTGTACAACCCAGTCGTACGCGTCAGGTGAAATACTTTTTATGTTCCCAGCACTACGCTGGAAATCCTCCAGTTTAGGTGCATAAGCAGCAGAATAAAAATCATTAATTAAAAACCGTCTTGCCTCATGAGAAAATTGCCCCTTCAAGTCCTTGTTTAGTTTCTCAGCAAGATGCCTCAAACAAAAGCAGTGGTAGCATTTATCAAATACCTCAGCCAATGACTCTTTCAAACCATTCTGAAAATCTGCAACAAATGTAATTGACTGAGATGTTGACACTGCAGATTTCAGTTCTAATAAGAACCAATGCCAGTTTTCACTAGTCTCAGCATCCACGACAGCAAATGCTACAGGAAAGATACCATCATCACCATCTGCAGCTGTTGCAGACAATAAATCTCCTTGATATTTAGAGTTCAAAGGAGTGCTATCAAGGAAAAGGAGAGGGCGGCAACCTTGTTGGAAACCTGAAATTGATGCATGGAAAGATACAAAGAAGCGATGGAAGCTCGAGTCCTCCTTAGTGGCAAATGTAGCAACACTCCCTGGATTAGTTTCCTTTATCTTCTCACAAAAATAAGGCAACTGATTATAGGCCTCTTTATAGGAACCTTGAAGCTGCTCCCTCGCAATCTCTTTCGCTCGCCATGCCTGAGAGTAGTTCAATTGAATGCCATACTCTCGCTTGATGTCATCTGCTATATCCTTTGGCTTGTAGTTTGGGGAAACTTTCAATTTCTCCTTTATGATACTTCCCACCCAACCTCTAGTTGCCCGATACCCAGCTTTTACTGCAGCCCCTTCACATGTATGATCTGTGTTCATTTTCTTGATACAAATTAACTGTGTAGTGGCCAACCTTGATGCATATATCCTCCATGGGCAACCTTGGGATTTGCATTTCACTGTGACCCGATGACTGTCATTTTTCTTATATCTATAAGCAAACCCATGCGCAATTGAATACTTATGCAATGCTTCTCTGAATTCACTGAAACTATTAAACCGTTGGTCCACTCCGGTGATGGTGTTTTCCCACTGTTGTGCAGCTTTATGATGCTTATCATCATGAGAAGAACTTGGGAAAACAGAACACATAGGAATTTCATGTGGAGGTTTTGTATCAATTTGATCAATGGCAATGCTAGTATCAACTGGCACATCAACAAGGCCAAGCTGCTCAGCAACAGGAACTACTGCTTCAGATACAGTTGTCCGGCTTGACCTGCATAGTTAAATGTTCCATGAGAATTTTATGCCAAACACATGCAGGGTACATGTCACTCTGTTGGGAACACAAGCACCATATGATCTCATTTCACAATGGTACAGAAAGGCATGTAAGTGTAACAATTGGCTAATAACAACAATGACACAGAAGCATATGCATGGCCTCTGTTCCACATTGTGATGGCGGCGATTGTTACCAAATCGAACCATAAAAGGTCATGCATCCGGTGAAACAAACAGAAATGGAAATATCAAAAGAGCAACAAATTAGATGAACAAAACAAGAACTACCTACTAGCAGGCATGTTGGATGTATTTCGAGCAGCAGTTTCCTCCGAGATGACAAAGACATCCACACTGACTGAATCCCCCAGGAAATTGACCATCCGCTGCAGGTCCTTATCTTTAGAGATTGTAATGAGCGTCTTCTTATTGCCCGGAAGGAAATACTTGAGCGACATTGTATCAGCACTACAGCTAAACATCTCCGCTATTTCAGACTTGAAATCACTCAGCAGAGTTTGCTGATCAATGTCGACAGCATACGCGTCTCCGCCACTGTACGATAAACTCCCATCCTTATCCGTCACGAAGTCCCCTCCGGATTGACATATTGCTATAACTTTCTTTGCAGCCATGGCCTACCCAACCAAAACACACAATGTTGATAAAACCCCAAAAACACAACGAAACCAAATTTACACAAGCAAGCTGAATTCCACAGTTAATAACAGACCAAAATTCCAGCTACATTCACGACACTAATCCTAAAGTTCCAACCTTTAGCTCCCCAATTCCATAATCACACGAACCCAATTCCTAATTAGCACCCACAACATCAAATTTTCCATCTCCAGACGTAATCACAATAACAAACAACCCTGAATTCTAAATCCATCCGTGTAATTTAAGCAATTCCCAATTGTCAAAATCAATCCTTTTGTATTGTGCCAATAGAAAAAACCACAAGGCAATAAACACAAGAACCCTAATCCAAAAGAGGAAACAAGGCAAAGTAGTATAGATAGAAACCCTAGATTTTATTGGGGGAAGCGCAAAATCTAACCTTGAAGCCAGACTGAGATGAATTTGATTGGTCAATCTAGACGAGGCCCTTCAGTTCGTTTCAGTTTTTCTGTTTACAGAGCGAGAGAGGTGTTTGGCGCACACCCAGAGACGGACGCTAAAGATTTTGCACTACCTTTTGACTTCGTCAGTGTGCGTGCGAGTGTACCCTAGTTAAGGTGCATCCGTGTCTTTAATCCGTTGATTATTTCGTTTCACTTTTTCAACGGCTGAGGATGTAGTTAGGGCATTGTGAATTTGATTGATCTGTACGGTAATTAGTGGAGCGATGAGCCGATGAGTATTTGTACGGTGTAGATTAGATAAACTGGTTGTCCAATCAGGTGATGTGGACCCCTATGAAATCAACGTGGGCCTCGCGTTTTTGGGGAGAGTAAATTTCAGTTTTGACCCTGCACTAGTGATGATTATGGCACAAACTTCTAGAGTTTGATCTTGAAGGGCATTGAACAAAAATACTTTACTAATTTGGAATGGATTTGAGAATGATGATAATGATTTCGATACAGGACTTTTTCTGCATTTATTGGTACAAAGTGAATCGGAATGTAAGTGTTTAATGTAAGACCGTAAGTTACCAAAAATAATTAATTTCTTGTATTCTTTTAAAAATCAGATTGTGAGAGGTAGGTCTTAAGAAATCCAATACTTTCAAGAATTTATTTATATTCATCTCATCTTTCCTGTAGGTAAGTAAAATGTCATTAAGGAAAAGTATGTTGTATAAAAAAGTTGACAAAATGTGTATGATACTATGATTTAATACATTTCCTGCAAATCTCTTCGTTACCCCTTTTTTTCTCAATGGTATCAAAAGAATTTCTTAGTGTATTTTATAGCCGGTTTGATATGGAAATGATCTAAAATAAAATAACTTTAATAAACAACCAAGGTATTTATTTTTGGGACCCTGACCAAATACCCAAATTTAAGCCAATATGAACCCACTTACTCTAGTAAGAGATTAGTGTGTCCACTTACCCCATTTAAAAGTAAAAAGACTATTTTGGACAAACTCTCATTATAAAATTAAAACCATGCCACACTCTCTCTTTCATCTGCTTCCCGAGCCCGTTGTTGGAGGTCTGCACACTCGCCACAGCCGTTGGTCCTCCTCATCATCCTAGTTAGCGATAGATCTGCTCCTCCGCCGCCAGCTCCCTAGTCACGCAACCTCCTCGTGGTCCGATTGCGGTCGCTCTTGACGATCACAGAGCAGAAATCGCCGTCGTTGTCGTCGAAGTAGTTGAGGGAGGCGCCGCTGCCGAAGTCCTTGGGAGGCGTTTGAGGAGTAGAGGGAGGGTGGAGGAGTCGTCGTCTTCGTCGCGAGCATACGGGTCGGGTTCTTTGTCCGTGGAGATCTTGAAATTGTCGCATCGCTGTTGTTTTTGGTCTCACTCGGATTCAGAGTTGGAATCATCATCGTTGTGGACGACTACGGTGGAGTAGAGGTCGGGTTTTGGCTAGATAGTTCATGTCCGGTGAGGAGTGCCGGTCGGATCCATTTCTGAGTGGGTAAAGGAGCAAGTCTGTGAGTTAGATGTTAAAGAAGAAGAAAAAGAAGAAGGACATTAGGTACGAGTGTGCTGAAGTTGAAGCCAGCTGTAGAGCACGATGATGATGATGATACTTGTTCCGTAGTACTGGGCTCTGCAAATTTTGGTGGGATGAAGACAATGGAGTTGGAAATTAACAAAGAAGAAAACTCAAAGGGCCATTGAGTCATACATGGTAGAAGATCATTGGTGTTATGTTTCTCTAGTACATATTATATGCTTGGTTTGGTGATTTTTTGACTTTTGCCCAGCAAACTTTTTCAAAATTGACTTGGCAATTATGATTTCAGTTGGTATAAATGTATAAACAAATGATTATTGGGTGGTGTATGGTTCAATGTTTACTAGAATAGATTTTGCCAATAGTGATTGTTTTTTTTATTATGATTTGGTTGGTAATAATAAGATTATTGGGAGGTAATAATAAGATTACTGAGGGGTAGTAAAATGTTTGTTGGGCAATAATAAGATTATTGGGGGGCAATAATAAGATTATTTATTTGAATAAACCTCCGAAAGCTTTCAAAATTCAAAACATCTTCATTTTTCACTAATTATTGATCCACAATAAACTTGTTATTGGGGGCAATAATATGTTTATTGGGGGGCAATAATATGATTACTGGGTATTATTGGGGGGTAATAAAATCAGACGCCGGAATCTGGTCACCGGTCCGGTAGCCTGATTCAGGATTCCAGTGACCGGTCGCAGGAGGACGGTCACCAGTAGCAGGAGTCTGGTCACTGGTGGCAGGAGTCCGGAGTCCGGCAAGGACTCCAATGACTTCTCTCTCTAAATGACAAAGAAGGAGAGGGCAAAATTGTCCTAAAAATAAATAAAAAGGAATAAAAAAATACTTAATTGGGTATTAGGGAAATGATCACTTAGAGTGTTTGGGTAAGTGAGCAATATTTTTAAGCTAAAATTGGGTAAATGATCATTTCCCCTTTATTTTTATTTTTTTGGACGTGAACAACCAAGGATTTAGTTTTGTAGTGTTAAGAGTATGAAAATGTTTTGGGAAACATTTAACAAGTGGTACTTCGTGTACAAACGTTTTTGCCAAAATTCGTTTCCAAGGCCTTTTAGGATTAGTCTCGTCCCCGAGATACCCTTGAAACAACAATCTGAAAATGCATCCAAGTATAGTTGATAGATACAACGAGTACAAACTAACAAAAACATCGGACGAAATGGCACAAGGATATTCTCTATTCTAAAGTTCAAACATTCTTATAAATGGTGTTTTGCTTAAGAACAGTGTCAAACGCTGGTAAGGCAGAGCATGCGAGAGAAAAGAAGAGAGAGGGAGAAGGAGGATCGATGGGCGGAAGAGAGAGAAGGATGTACTCATGGAGGAAGGGGACCTAGCCTTTCGCCAACAATCAGAAGAAGAAGAAGGATGTACTTATGGAGGAAGGGGACCTAGCCTTTCGCCAGCAATCAGAAGAGAGAGAAGGATGTACTCATGGAGGAAGGATGTACTCATGGGCGGAAGAGAAAGAAGGATATACTCATGGAGGAAGGGGACCTAGCCTTTCGCCAGCAATCAGAAGAAGAAGAAGATTTGCTCAAGGAAATTGTAGAGAGGCCGGAAGAAAGGATATTTGTTTACGAAACCGACTTGAGTCCTACGCATCATCCAAACCTTGTTGTCCCGATTTGAGCTTAATCCCTCCCTCAATTTTAGACTGTTCCCACTTTGTGAATTTCTATTTCACTTTCAAGGTAAAGATAACTTTTCTACGTAAACTTTGCGGTCAATTTTGTTGGGTTTAGTGTTGGTGCGGAAAAATTCAGCAGAAGATTTCACCACCCACTTTTCTGACTAGAGTGAGAGTGAAAGTGTCGCAGTCAATGTCTTCACCGTCCTCTCGTCCCCAAATTTAGGTCGGTATAGGCAAATCAAGTTTGAAGAAGAAGAGGGAGTATCTGCAAAAGATACTCTGATGCCCAAGTGTTGAGCAAAAATTGCACACAGTGTAAAATGTCACCCAACGTAATTTCACTTGTATTCATTAACAAAATAGAGTTTTAATTATTTCAGGTTCGACCCATTCAAGACAGAATGTGTCTCTTAATTACAACCCCTTGTTACAAGGGAAACACCCTTTGATTCCACTTATAAAGAAACCAACGTTTGGTTGTTTGTTTTTGCGACTACACCCTAATTTTGGAATGGGTTGCCTACATTCCCGGGAGGGGATCAAGCCACTCGTAGTTCAAGAGTTCCAATGAGTGAATGACCCATTGGAAGGCTTGGATTTTGGAATAGGAATAGTGTTTAGGATGCGGTTGCATCTAGATTATGATTCCAGATTGCCTACATACCCCTGCGGGATCAAACCACATGTAGTTCCAGCATTTGGGATTTAAATGGGTAGATGACCCATTTATTTTTGGATTTGTGTTTGGGATATTTGTGAGGGTTTAGAGCCCTTGCATTTGCTTTTGGATAATTTGGAAATGATTTTATTTTTCTGGTGTTTGGGTGAATTTGACTGGTGGAGTCAGGGATTCGATTTGAATTTGTGGTTGCATCTAGTGGGTTGCTAGATTGCCTACATACCCTGTGAAGGGATCAAACCATTGTAGTTCAAACATTTGTGGGTTTTTGAGCTTTCTTGGTTTTGTACCAAGAGAAATTTCATTTTTGGGTTTCAAAGCACTTTTACGAAATCGATGTTTGAGTATTTTTGATTTGGACGCCCATAGCATCGAGTAAACTCCGAGTCGCACTTTTTAATTTTTGCCTGAAGATTGGAGGCACCCATCGAGCTTTTCTTTTTCTCTTTTGGACACCCGGATTTATTATGGGTCACCATCAGAAGCTCCATAGAGGCCTAAAGTGATACGGAGGCCCAGCTGCTATATTTTCCTAATATCCTTTTTCATCACCTCCTTTTTTCACTTACTTATATTTCTTTCTTTCTTTCCACCGTCTTTACCCAAAACCCAGATAGAACATGAGCTCGGCGCTACTGCCAAGTCGAATTGGAGATGGGTCTGAAGATGGACTGTGATTTGGAGATGGGAGCACGCATGGGTCTTCGACTAGAGGAAATCTCTCAACACTTAGAAGCTTGAAATTTACTGTTGTGCTTCCCTGTGAGAAATTGGGTAAGAATACTCCCCACTCAGTTCTTCCGGCTTCGTGACTCAAGGACCCAGGTGCTAATCTCCCCTTTGTATTGCATTTGACAGTGTTTGTGACAGAAGTATTAGCTAGAGCTTAGCCTTAGCGTGCATTGGGTAGGCACTCAATTCAAAGACTCCGTCGTATTCTGGGTAAGTGGTAGGTGAGGCCAAATTCCCTTTTATCACCAGCCAAATCAATTGTGAATTGAAAATTGTGATTGTCTGGATCTCCTTCCTTTGTGTTCACAAGCCCAGCTCTACATCAATCTTATTGTTGCACTTAATTAAACCTCTTGTCTTATGCATAGCTTAATTAAGAGTTTTTGTCTTGTGCATGAATTGATGGTCTGCAATGCCACTTTGTCAGCTTCTGCAATTGTGTTGGACACTTTGTTAATTAAGCCCTTTTGTTTTATGCATAGCTTAATTAATCTATCTCATGGCCTGCACATCACCAGAGTACTCGTTCTTTGTTTTTTTCTTTACACACACACACACACACACACATATATATATATATATTGCTTTTATGCTTTGTCAAGTTCTGGGATGATTTGCATCACATTGACCATACTTAAATCAAAGGTCCATGCCCAGATAAAAGTGCAACCGCCAAGACTTTTCTCATTTGGCTTTTATATTGGCACCGCTTCGAAGCTTTTTGGGACGCAAATATTTCAAAGCTACTGCATTGAACTTTGAAGTTTGCTTTGTCACTTTCGCTGCAAATTCTCATCTTTCTTTCTTCCCTTGACACGCTGCACCCACGAACACATACTTGTCACCTCTTGAAATCAAGTTTAGACTGTTTCATTTGATTGTCTCGACCTTTTACAAATATAAGAACCTGTGGATCAGATTTGTCTTGGAATTGGCTGTGACAAAGTGTATGTTTAATTTTGACAACTTGAGACTCGCCTTGCAATTCCACTACACAGCTTTCTTTCTTGCCTGTCATCTTTTGGTGTTAAAGGCCTCAGACCGCCTCTGACTATTTTGGCCTTTTGCAAACATAAAGGCTTGTGCACCAAATTTGTTCTCAATTGGATGCTTCAAAGCTTGTCTTCAATTTTAACAAATTTGCTTGTTGTGCAGGTTCAAGAAGGACTAGGTGATTATAGTCACAGCAATGTCAAAGTCTTGACGCTTTATTTTAAGGGTGAGCATCTTCTTCCAAGTGCCAGTTCTGGTTTCATCTCGTTTGCTGTAGAACTGTATTTATTTTGACAGCCTTTCTTCGTCTCCTTCCTTTGAATCAGAAGGTCGGGACTGGCTTATTTTTGGCTATAGTTGTTTTGAAAGAACGCAGGGGGATCACGTGTAGTGTTTAAGTGAAATTGACAGAGTTCCCTTATTTTTATCATAATTTTTAATTTGAACCAAGACCTCTTATGAAAGCATGGCCCAGATGATGATTCGTGAGGTCCTCTGCTAGTTTCAGGGTGTATTAACCGAAACTTGAGACGTGAGAATGATATCGGCACCCGAAGGCGCGCCGTGTCAGAGCTCTAACAGTGTTGATACCGTAAGGCACCACCACCGGAGCTTTGATAGTAGTTTCGGCACCCTAAGGCACGCCGTGCTAGAGCTCAATGACAGTATCAGCACCCTAAGGCACGCCATGTCAGAGCATGATATTGATACCCTACAGTATCGCTTGAAGCCTACATCATTTTGAGAACAGCAAAGGAAAAGGTACAGATTGGTGAAAGTCTCACCCTTCTTTCTTGCTTTCTTCCTCTCCTCCGCTGCTCTCCCTCTGCTTCTTCCCGGTCTCCTGATGCTGCTATATGCTATTGTCCTTCGTCCCCCCTTTTTTCTTTTCATGTAGTGCTTTTATATTGCACCGATCTTGAGTTTGGTTTGTATAAAACATAGAGTTTTAGAGTTCAACTTGGAGTGAACTACTTGGGGAACTTGTATTCCGTGAAGACTACATCTCTTGTATTTTGTAATTGCTTTGTAATCTAGATTTTGACAAAACAAGAAGTCTGACGTCTTGTAAAAATCCAATAGACCAGCTTAATGACTCTTGTGCTTTTTCCTTTTGCTTAGAGTTTTAAAACCTATCAACTTTGTCCACCCTTGTTTTCATGAGAGGCTTTTAATTTTATTTAAATAAAGCACTCATATTTTCCTGATATGGACGAGCCTCGTTGTAATTAGATGTGCGAATTTTTTGTGTTTCAACACCAAGTCATTAATAATTGGACTAAATACTGTTTAGTCCTTAAGGTTTCGACAGAAAAACACTTCAGTCATTGGCCTTCTAATTTCACACGTTTAGTCCTTGTACTTATAAATTTTGGACCAATAGGTCCTTTCCGTCACTCTCCGTCCAAAAGCTCCGTTAAATTACTGACGTGGCAGTCATTCCGTGGCAAAATGTCTATTATACCCTCACTTTTTTTTTTTCCTTAATTTATTAATTTGTTTCTTTTTTCTTTAATTTTTAATTTTGCTCTTTTTTATTTTCGTTTCTCTCTTTTTTATCTTCTGCTTACCCATTTTCCTTCCTTCATTCTCTCTCTTCTCCTCCACCTCCATCTTCATTATGGGCTCCATTGTTGAGAGCCTCCAGAAGAGAATACCCGCAAACCAGGGCACCTACCCATCTCCCAAGGCTCCAGCCTCGATCAGGCTTCGACTCTCCGATGAAGGCTCTCGTCCCTCTCCTTCAAGTTCCAGCCCATCTCCTCCCCGACCACCACCTGGGCCCTGCAGCGGTCCAAGTCAGTCTCCGCCATGGGCGAGTAAGCCACCATTAAGAGATGGTGGGACTGGGGCTGAACTTGGGTCCTCTCCAGAAAGCCCATCTTTGCTCAAGATCTGGAGATGAACGAGAAGGAGACAAGATTCTTAGCTCCGACAACAGAGGCAGCTGGCGTCAAGTCTTCTTCAAGGTCTAGGCCGAGCTTCGGAAGATCATGAGCTCCGACAACCTCACCACTCCTCCTCAAACTTATAAGCCGCTGGCGAAAAGGATTCGGGAGCCCAAAACACCACAACCTCCGTAATTCCAATTTGGAATTGGAATCATACAAATGGGTCCTCTGAATCTTCACCCGAAAATCCATTTCTTGATCTAAATCGCTGCTGATTCCCAAAGTTTGATTCTTTTGTGGTTGATTTGGGGATTTAGGGTTTCAATTCGGGTTCTTTTGGATTATTTTTTTTTTGGGTCAATTCGGGTTCTTTTGGATTGGGTCTCGATTTGAGTTTGGAGTAATGGTGTTTATGTTTTGGGTATATGGCTTGCCTTTGATTTTGGGTATATGGCTTGCCTTTGATTCTCTGTTTTCTGAAACTCAGTGATTTGGGTATATGGCTTGCCTCTATTTTCTTTGTTTATGGGAGGTGCTGAAGCAGGTGGCGAATGGGGAGGGCGGTGTTGGAAACGCCGCAGAGGAGGTCGTAGAGGGTGGAGGAGAGGACGGCATAGGGGCTGGAGCTGGAAGAAGGAAGAAGGAAGAAGGAAGAAGGAAGAAGGAAGAAGGAAGAAGGAAGAAGAAGAGATAAACAGATTGACAAAAAAAAGGCCCCAAATCGGATCATCTTCTCTCTCGGCCTCAATTTCAGGTCCGAATCAAGCTCCAAACAGCTAACATATATGTTGTATATGAAATCAAATCCCTTTGATCTGGGTGTAGAGGACAACAAGAAGAGAGAGGAGGAAGAAAAAGGCACGACATTGAGGAGTCTCGGAGGGAGGAGGAAGTGAGGAAGATTGAGTAGGTGAAAGAGGAGAGAGAGGAGGAAGAAAAAATAAACAGAGAAATTTTTTTTTTTTTTTTTAAAAGGAAGTGAAGGGTATAATAGACATTTTACAGCAGAATGACTGCCACGTCAGCAATTTAATGGAGATTTTGGACAGAGAGTGACGGAAAGGATTGGTCCAAAATTAGTAAGTACAAGGACTAAACGTGTGAAATTAGAAGGCCAAGGACTGAAGTGTTTTTTGGTCGAAACCTCAAGGACTAAACAGTATTTAGTCCTTAATAATTTGAGCTGCAGTCGGTTTGCAGATACTCCTATGCCTAAATCATTAATAATTTGACCTGCAGTCAGTGTAGATGGGATATGTTGCTTACATGAAGTTCACCAAGTATTTATAGGCGAGGTGGAGCGAATATTTCGACTAGTGCATATAGTGGTGTGCTTGGTCTGCAAGTCACATGTTAGTGGGTTTATGATGCCACTCTCAAGACGACCTGAGGAGTGCTTTCTGCTTGCTACGGATTCAGATGAGCTAACTAACTCTGCCGACTGGTTCCACCTTATCCTGATCCATTTGGAGAAGACTCCTCCTTGAGAAGATCTCTCCTTACTGAAATCGTTCTTCAAGGAGATCTCTCTCCGTTTGGATTGTCTTCGAAGGGTTTCACTTTATTGAGATCTTCTTCGAATGGAAATTATTATTTTTACTTAATTGTTTTAGGTAAATTATAAAACTATATGACAATATAAGGAAATTTAGGAAAATAAGGTAAATTATTATTATTATTTTTTTTCATTTTTCTAACTTTGTCTTTATTTGTCTTTTCATATGACTTGACAAAATCTATTAATAATTGAAAAAATTGGAGGTCCAAATATCAAATTTGGAGGTCAAACTAGAATCACCCATACTTAAAAGGCTAAGTACACATCCTTAATTTTACAAAATACCTTTGAACAATTAAATCTATATCTTCAACAATTTGTTGTTTTTTTTTTTTAGAATTTTGTGAGAAGCTGTCTACATCGTTAGTGTACTTTCAGTGATGAAACCATAAAATAATTCTTGGAGAGGCCGAACAAGTGGATAATTATAAAGATTTTTTTGTTAATCCAAATCATAACTTTTTGAGTGCTTCTATTCATACCTCCATATTTAGTATATGGGGCCGTGACCACTTATCCAATTTTAGCTTAAAAATTGCCCGCTTACTCCACTAAGAATTTTTTTTAACCCCATTTACCCAATCCAACAGTGTTTGACAGTATTGTCCTCATTTTAATTTATAAATTACACTCATATCTATCTCTCTCTCATCCCTCCAAGCTATGTTTTCTCCCACTCTCATCCTCCAATTCCGATATGCACGGTCCTCTCTCTCTCTCTCTCTCTCTCTCTCTCTCAGCCATGGCAGCTCCGGCGGCCCATTTATCTAGTTAACATTTTGAACCGATCGAAGTACTAGGAAGAAGGCAGACTCGATAAGGAAGAAGGCCACATAGGTCGGCGCTTGAGTCAATGCAGTCGAGACGGCCATGGGGCGCCTTAGGGAGGGGCTGCGACGGAGGGTCCGATGGAGGAGATGAAGTCGTGTAGGGCAGCGATGGACGAGAGTGAGTTCCTGGATCGGGTCTTCTTCTTTCTTGTTCACAACGCCGTCGTCGTAGTTGAAGGAGAAGATCGGGTCTTCTTCTTTCTCGTTAACAGCACCGTCGCCGTTCTCGTTCACCAACAGATTGGGTCTTCTTCTTTCTCGTTCACAGCACTGTCGCTGTTCTCTGACGCCTCCTGTGTCATCGTCCCCGGTTGATCCGATCTGGTGCCCAGAGGACCTTTTTTTTTTTTTTTGTCAGAGGTCCCGGAAGCTCAAAGCTCCACGCTGGAATAGGGTCTGGGCTTCGCTAGCAGGGCTCGGACGGCGTAGTTCTTTTTTTTTGGTAAATTTGGCAAAAGGCTTATAAGGAAAGAAGAAAGAAGAATGAAAAAAAAAAAAGTTTTATTGAATAGTTATACATGTCTATTGCGGGGCAATAATATGATTATTGGGAAGCAGTAATATGAGTATTGGGGGGCAATAATATGCATATAAATTGATCAATTGTGACTGTAGTGTATTCATTTTGGTTTTGGGAGTTTATACAATTCACTGGAGGGCAATATTATTGGGAGACAATAATATGAGTATTGGGGGGCAATAATATGATTATTGGAGGGCAATAATATGATTACTAGGGGGCAATAATATGGTTACTGGGTATTATTAGGGGGCAATAAATTCAGACATCGGAATCCGGTGACCGGTCTCCGGATTCAAGTCACCGGTCGCCGGAGTCGGGTCTCCGGACTGCCACCGGAGTCAAGCAAGGTCTCCAATGATTTCTTTCTCTAAGTGACAAAGAAGGAGAGGGCAAAATTGTCCCAAAAATAAATAAAAATGAATTAAAAAAAACTTAATTCGGTATTAGGGAAATAATCTCTTAGAGTGTTTGGGTAAGTGGGTAATCTCTTAGAGTGTTTGGGTAAGTGGGCAATTTTTAAGCTAAAATTGGGTAAATGATCATTTTCCCTTAGTATATAGACCTCCACAAATTTTTGTAACTTGTTTTATCCCATTTTGCTCCTCTAGAAAAAAAAAAAAAGAGTTAAAAAAAAAAAACCACAACCATGATTGTCGTTTTCCATCTCTTTTTCTTCCCTACACTTACAGACTTTCTCATCACTCTTTCTCTTTTTGTTTCTCTCACTCTCTTTAGTTGAAGAGTTATTGTTCCAATTAATTTTAGTTGAGATTGGAGATTTAAGGATGGGGTTTTTGTTTTAGATTTGGGAAATTCTCCCTTTCTTCCTGTATAGAAAGGGTAAATTTTGTTGCAGGGGTCTATATTTATATGTTGCGATTAGAAAGGGTAAAGCTCGATCCTTTTGTACTTTATCAAGTTTTATACCATACGTCTCACGCTATGTGGTTTTAGCAATTGCAAATTGCAATCCTGCAATTGTCATATAATTCAAGTCTGCAATGAAGCATCCTCCAAACTTGGAAATATAATGTGTAGCTAGAGTAAATTGGATGTTTTTAGAGTGAGAAAGTCTCCCTTCTCTCTAAGAAACCCACCAGACTAAGTTTTCTTTTTCTCCCCCTTCTCTTGCCAGATCTAGATCCTTCTGATCTGGACCTTCGGCTTTAGAGTTGGGGGAGTCTCCAATTTTCCTTGTTTTTCCCCTACCCTTTGTGGTAGTTCTCTGCCCCGGCGGTGGCAGTTTTGCTTATCGTCAGCTTTCGGTTTCCTTCATTTCCCCAATTCCCCCATAACCCAAATCTTATTCATCTTTAGAGCCCAGATTACCCACCCCATCTATCCCCTTTTCCTTCTTCATTCTCTTCGATTCTTATCCCTCTCATGTCCCCCCATTCTTCTTCCTCTCCGTCTGCTTTTCAAATCCTAGATTCTTCACGTTTCAGGTGCACATACTTCAAACCCATCAGTGTTTTAAATGAATGTTCGCCGATTCGATTCTCTGAATACAGCGTTGTATCGGATGTCTTACATAGGCACGTTGGCGAATCCGCTGCTGCTTATCTCTATTCCTCTTTCTTTTTTCTATTTCTTTTGGTTACCCTCATGCCTAGCAATTGCTTGCCTGGCGATCTGCTGATGGGTTTTGTTGATGTTTTGTATGGATTTGGGATTTGGATTGTAGAGTTTTGTTGGGATCTGGTTTGGTATTCATGTGCTGGAAAGATTTGGTTGACTTCTAAGTCCTTGGCTGCAACTCCCGTGACGTTTCTGAGTCACGCGGTGGATCGCTTGTCGGCGACGACGACAAGATCGCTCTCCCCTTCTGCTGGGTTTGCTAGTGGGCTGATTCTCATTGGGCTTGTTTGTTGTTGGGTTTTGTTATTTACTTCCTTGCTTATGTACCTTTGGCCCATGTTTGGGTCTTTGTCTGTAAGTTTGTATTTGTGATTGAATAAAACTCTATTAACCGCCAAAAAAAAAAACTTGGAAATATAATTGGCATAAACAATTAAATACAAGCTTTCCATAATCACAACAAGACACAAACAGTGAGAGAAGAAACAAAGAGAGAGAGAATGAGAAAAAGAGAGAGAAGGAGTAGGAGAATCAGAGAAGAAGATAAGACAGAAGACAGCTCAATAGTTTTTATTTTTCTCTTTCAATTTTTCAGAGGGGCATAATGGGATATAGATATTTACAAAAATTTGAGGAGGTCTACATGCTAAATGTGGAGGTATGAATAGAAGCACTCTAACTTTTTTGTTTTTTTTTGTTTTGCAATATGGAAAACAGCTCAATAGTTTTTATTTTTCTCTTTCAATTTTTCAGAGGGGCATAATGGGATATAGATATTTACAAAAATTTGAGGAGGTCTACATGCTAAATGTGGAGGTATGAATAGAAGCACTCTAACTTTTTTGTTTTTTTTTGTTTTGCAATATGGATGGTTCTAGAAAAGACTTTTTTTTTTTAAAAAAGTGAATTCATTGAAACTTTAACGATTACAATAGTTTAGAATGACATCCCAAAAAATCTTGGGAGCAGACACAAGCCACAAATGACTTAAAGCTAGAGCTAAGCTAGAACAAACTAGACGGTGTACTACACCAACAAGTTGTTCATGTACAATAAAATACTGTTCTGAATCACTTATAGAGAAACTAGCAAACAACTGAGGGTAAATTCCCAGCCTCCTCAAGATAATTACCAACAATGAGACCATTGCCACGACCTTGAGATTTGGAGACGAAACCTTCAGAATCTGCAATTCGGGTATACAAGAGATCGATAGACCAATCAAAACTATATTCGTCCCAGCACTAGTAGCACTGTTTTCCAGGCACGCAATTGTGGTACTCACATCAATATTATACTGAGATTTCTTATAGAATATAGAGATGAGCAATCCACCTGCACATAAACACAGTACACCCGAAATAATACGGATAACACAATTGACCAAGCAGATATCAAAAATACCTCATGGGTCCCAAATCGTTGGAGAACTCAAGCCTAAATGGACTCCACAATAGACCCAGAGGCAGCCCAGCCATATCACCAAGTTTTCTGATCTGGACACCCAAACGCTAGGCACCCAAACATGAGTTACCGCCATCATCACCTCCAACGTCGACCAAATAGCCGTCATCAAAAACGTTGCCGCCATCAAAGACGTCGCCGCTGTTAGACGCTTCGCCGCCATCAGAGGTCGCAGTGCTAGCAGAAACAAAGAACCGCTCACTACAACGACCCACCAATGGATTCGCTACCCTTCAGGCCAGATCCGATTCCACCAGCCTCCTCACACAACACCGATCAGCCTTGGTTTCCTCGCCGCCCACGCTCTTGCTCGAGTTGGTCTCGGTGTCCAGGCACCGCTGCGTGCCTTTGACGGCGCTACCAAAACGCTGCTAGGGAGAAAACCCTAGCAGAGCGTTCTAGAAAAGACTTTGATTCTCAAATAAATAATATATATCGATTAAATATAATTAAAAGGAGTTGACCTTAAATCTTAGTAATAACAACACCAAAATATTCAACGAATTTAGTATGAGAAAATTCAAAATCAAATTGTTTTAAATTTACTTTTGTATTAAACGATGGGGCCATGTATAGAGATTAATTATTTTTACTATATTTTTTTAGGTAAATTAAAAATTATATAGGTAATATAAAGAAATTCTGAAGGAAAAACAAAGTTTAATTGAATGTTATATTAATGTGGTCGTCCAAAAAAAAAAATTAATGGGGGAGGTAAGAAGTGTATTATATATATATATATATATATAATGGGGGAGGTAAGAAGTGTATTATATATATATATATTTGTTTTTTTTTCTCTTTATTCTTATTTGTCTTTTCATAGAAGGTGACAAGTCTAATGACAATTAAAAAAAAATGGAGGTCCAAATATCAAATTTGGAGGTCTAACTAGAACCACTCTTGATAAGATTCAGGCAAAAAACAACCCGCATCAACGTGCGAGCTTAGCAACTAGTACTAACTAAACAATAATTGTGTTTCTTAATTATTTGTTGGATTCCAGTTAACTATAAAGATTTTAGATTTGAATGATGTTTACATAGGGCAGAGTGCTTAAATGAATCTAGCTACACAATGAATTTTGTACTATTTTTTGGTTACCTGATACCTGATTACATCGATGCTGAAAAACCCTAAACTGATGAGTACAGTTTTGTGCGCATCTTTCCGGCCGGCCTAGGCATCTATCCGATTTGGGTATTTTTTATGAAGCTAATTAGAAGAAAAAGTGCCCCACAACTAGCGACCAATTTACTACTGAATAATTTATGTTGATCAAGTCATCAAACACTAACATAGCCACACATCTTATTAACACTGCTCGCTATTATCAGATTTAATTTTTCACACAGGGAAGGCCTCAATAATGGACAATAAAGCTGGAATTTTGATGATTTTGTAACGAGGGAAGCCTGCTTGTTCCAACATCTTCTTCCATTCACTCTCAGTCCTCTCCTTTCCACCTGAGGCGTGTGCAATCATTAGCAAATCAAACACCAAGCCTGTGTCGTCGAACATGCCATCACCATTTGGCTCTAGAACAACGTCCACAATAATCACCTTGCCACTTCTTTCCGGTATCGCCTTTCGACAGTTTTTCAATATCTTGACGCAATCGCTGTCGCTCCAGTCGTGCATAATCCACTGCAATTTTAATTCAAGAGTAACATGATGTTAATGTAATAAACAGATACTGGTTCCATGTAGTGAGTTCTATTGCAATGTAAACTACAAGAACCATTTTCATCCTTTGGCTTTTGAATTACCTTCATGAAAATTGCATCAGTGTTTGGAATATTTCCCTCATCAAACATGTCACCTCCAACATGTGACACTCCATGGTACACCGGCGCTGTTGCAACTACATGTGGTAGATCAAAGTTGATGCCCCTAATGCTGGGATACAACTTCACAATCTCCGCCACTGCGCTTCCAGTCCCACCGCCAACATCCACCAGTGTTGCCACATCTTCAAACCCACCCTTATATCCTGTGAGCATCGTTTTCATTGTAATCTTAGCGGTGCACGACATGCCATCGTTGAACAATCGGTTGAACTCGGGTTTTTCGGCGAAGAATTGCCAAATGTCGCGGCCATGCGCTTTCTCAAAGGCGCATGGGGCGCCTTGCTTGACGCATTGGCTGAAACAGTGCCATGGCGCCATTAAAGTAGGATTTGTCTCCATGAGAACCATCGGAGTTAGAGTGAGCTCCGAATCATGTAAGAGCCATCTAGACGAGTGAGTCAAGCCGTAGAGGGTTTCTCCAGAATCTCCACAGTCATGATGTGCGGTGAAAATGTTCATGCGAACCAGCAACCGCATGATGCGAGAGAGGCATGTGATGTCTGGAGAGGGTGATGCAGAGTCGAAGGACGAGGTTATTTCAGACAAGGTCAATGCATGACCATGAGTGTGTATAATATCTGGTATCCGGAGCTCCACAGCGCATTTCAAAGCCATGGAATCTGCAAAGCCGAGCATGTACTTCCATACGTCTGCTTGGCCTCTTAGAGCTGCTTCATCCAATTCTGTAACTGCTTCCATTTTAAGTTTTCGATCTCTGTTAGAACCAAGTGTTCTAACATTTAAAGTAAAGAGAGAAATGGTGCCCTGAGCGAAGCAGCCAATATATTAATCACTGACCAAAATTAATTATCACGTGTAACATGGGAAATTAATTAAAAACAAAAAAGCATAATAAGAAGAAATCTTCAAATCACAAAAAAGAAGAAGAAGAAATCTAGTGGGGCACTCAGACAAATCCATAAAGTTGACAAAGGGATAAGAAAACAGTGCAGTTAACCCCACAACTGCATTTATTTATCCGTCACGTAATATTATTGCAGATTTGCAGGGGTGGAATGTAGTTGGATTGAGGCAACGACCTTTGTAGGTAAAACGTGTTGATCAAATTATTGGTGAATATTAATTTATGAGAAAATGTCTTTTGTTTTTTAATTAAGTTTTTTTTAAAAAAAAATTTATTTTGCCCTCTCTTCTTTTGTCACATATGTAAGAGTTGGACTTACATTAATCACATTATGACTTTAACAATTGTATATGATTACTGTTGAATGAAATAACCGGGATTGCATAGATGATTTGATACGCTCAAAACAAGCATATAATTTAACCCTATAAATATCATTAGTAGTATAAGCAAGTAGGGATCGTTCTATTCCGGGGATTGAGGGTACACCTGTCATTGTAGGACAAATAAAGAATTAAAATAAGTACAAAGTAAATTATTTACAAAATTAAAACAAAGTATGAACATATTTACAAATTAAGGGGGGTTTTTGGATTTTGGTTTTCGAAAATTAAAAGAAACAAAATAAAGAAAATGTATAAACACAAATACAAGAATGGAACATATGAAACAAAAATCAAAACCAAATTCATAATCAAATTCGACTCAACCCTAATATTGTTCATCTTAAGTCATGAGAAAGAAGTTGATCATGTGAAATATTCAAAGCAAATAATTTCCCATATTTTACTTTTCAATGCTAATTAACCTAAGTGAAAGCACAAAGACTAATCCTATCAAACATGCATTCAAGCTCTAGAAAGCTAGACAATCATAACACGTTTAACGCATGAAACACATAGAAAGGCTATCAACTCAAGTGTGCAACTTAGTATGAAAAAGTCAACCTAATTGCAATCCTTTTTAATTAAATTCGGTTTTTGTCCAAAACCTTCACTACTTTTGATTTTAAGTTCACAAAACAATAAGTTGAATCATATTCTTAAATCTAGCAACAATTATATATCAATCATATGTGTTTCGAACCACATAAGAAAAATACATAAAATATTTCGATCAAACACATTTAATTAAACATTCTCACATAAGCAACTTAAGAATCACAATAATAAGAATCTGAAATTTATTCAATCATAAAAATCTGGAAGAATAAACGTTAAGGTTAACTAGAACATAATCAACGAATTCAAGCAAGGAAAATCAAAAGATTACAAGGGCCAAGGTTGAATTACACCGTGAATGGAGATGAGAATGAAGGACTTGAACGTTGAACTTGAACTTTGAAAGCAAATCTCCAAGCTTCACGGCTCCAAGGTGGATGGTGGAGGATTTCTCACTGCTTCTTCTTCCTTCTTCCTTGCCTTGCTTGAAACGCCAAAGATGACTAGAGAATGGAGAGAGGAGGACGTTATGGGAGAGAGTATTATGAAAATTATGGAGTGTGGAACGTGTGGAACTCTTAACGTCAAGAATAGGGGAGTACATATAGGGGACAACCAAGGCTCTCCAAGCATTCAGAAAATTCCACATAGCTTCGACCAATCATAGAGTGCCATGTCACCTTTGGTGTGTCATCCATCCAATCAAAACTCTCCAAAATAAGTTTATAATCCCTTAATATATATTTGCCGAAATATCTATGAATTAAATCTGATTTATTTCCTTATTTTCGGCCAAAATTCCTTTAGGGAATGTAGGGATGAACCTAGACTTGTTTTGAGCATTCACCCTTCCTTAAAACTCTCCAAACCTTATCTCCAACGTCACCCTTGATTTCCTCTTGAGAATTTCACGTTAACTTCCTTATTTCCACTGCAAAATCAGTTTTAATTCTCCAAGAATATCTTTTATTTGTTGCACACACTCCTCCTTTCCTTAAAGTTCTCCCTTGATTTCCTCCAAGGCATATCATTCCTTGTGTGGCGCCAATCTCCTTGATTTTTCACGTTACTTCCTTCTTTTCCTCTTTGTATTTCACGGCAAACACATATAAATCCTCCAAAAATATCTCTCATGCGTCACAAACCCAAAATCCAATGGGCTTTCTTCATTTGCCGAAAATCCACATTAATCTAGAAGATTCTTGGGCCTCCATGTCATCTTCAAGCCATGATGTCTCCTAGTGCCTCCAGGAATCTTCCTCCAACATCAATTTCCTTTATTTTTCTGCTCATGCTTCCTTGTTTGCTCAGGAGTCTTGCTTTGACAAAGTTTCCTTTTCTGAACAGGGTTTCCTGGTTGAAACAGGTTTTCCTGGTTGGACCAGGAAAACTTCATTTCTTCGTTTCAGCTCATTTATGCAGTCCTGGAGCTCCCTCCAACGTTCTCCAGTTTTTCTTTCCCTTTTTGAGCTTATTCCAGCTTGTTTGCTCCAAGGACCTGAAAATAGAAACTAGTACTAAAAATGGAAACTTTCTAAAAATAGTAACTTTCCTAAACAAGAAAGATTCATTAAAGGAAATAACTAAGTAAATATGAGGAAATAACAATTAAAACGTCGCATTAAAATGCTCCTATCATAATTCTATCCTTGGAACAATAAGGAATTTGTATCTGAAATCCATATTGTATTGGGAAACTTAATGTGCTTGTAATCAAGTAATGTATATTGGTACATGATTTATATATAGAGGACCTAATTGATTTAGGAAAACTGTTATGGGAAGTTTCTGATCTTATATATCCTCTATATATAGGTTCAGGTCCCTGCACTCTCTACACGCAAGTCTTTAGATCTCAGCCCCATAAACAGAGAACTTGAAACTAGAGCAGTTGCAGAAGACCGGACTTGTTCGTCATGGCATTCAACTCATTTACAACTTTAAGTATGTATTTTGTTTTTCTAATTATTCTGGTATGCCTTCAGTAAATGTGTTTATATATATATATATATATATATATATATATATGTGATTGTCTTTAGTTGAGTAATCCTTAAGTTTAAGATTACATGTGGTATCAAAGCCAGGTTCACAAATTGTATAAACCACTTCGGAAATCATGCATGCTAGAAGTTTAGTAAAATTAAAACGTGTTATGAAGGGAAAAAAAAAAATTGATTGAAGGAGCTACAAATTACATCGAGCAAGTAGGCCGAAGGCCTGCCTCCAGTTTTTGATCCAACACAACTTAAGACCCATACTCGGCCTATTAGATATATTCACAATATCAGGACGTTAATTGACCGTTGTCTCATAACGGGTATTTTCTGTTCCTCGCCGAGTATGCGTCTTCAGTTCATCGTAATCCCAATTTGGGGTTGTTCGATTCTAGGTGTAAGAAGCAATTTTGCTTCTTGTTTTGTGGTCAGAAAGGCTCGCTAAAGGGACTGCATAGAAGGATTGCTTCCGCCTTGTGTTTCTATGCAGTCAGGATTGAAGTTTTGCTCGGGTAAATTTTTAAAACTTCTTCATGAACAGATTGTTGATAATTTTGTATCGGAATTGCACTATTAGATAGCTTTCATCCTTTAGTATATTATGAAACTTGTTTTATAATTGTGATGGATGTTGTCTACATGTGTGAATAAATATCTCGTTGCAAAATTGTTGGCCTATTGTTACTTTGACTATCAAACAACAAGCTACAGACCTTCTCCCTATGAATCTTGTTGTTTAAAATGAATAAAGCTAGTTGAATTATATATATATTAACTAGTAATATTGTCTGTGACTTATTCGGTGCATTGAGGGAGAGGGAGCCATAGCACTTTTTCCTCAGTGTTCTTGATAAGCCATCAGTTTTTTTTTTAACAGACAAACCTTGTATTCTGTATTCTAGAACTATGACTGTAGCTTCCACAGAAGGTCCTTAATTTTACTTTACATAGTCTTAAGATACAGGAATAGCACATTGCAATTCAAATGATACATATTCAGATATAAAGACCTTTTCTTCTGCCATACAGGTGTTGACTGGTTTTTAAATGCCAATGTGATTTTTGTTTTGGCCATGTGATTAAGTGATGCCTTAACTTCTGCTCACAAGTGATGTTTTGGCATGAATTCAGTATATATTGTTTTGGGGCTTAATGCAATTTTCTGGTTTCTTATTGCATTATATTGTTTTATTTTTGCTCAGCCTTATGTTTTGAATTCTTGATATCTTCTGTGATTGTTTGATTACTAAGTTTTGTATGAATATAGCTATTGAGCAGAAAATAATTTTTTCTTTTCTTTAAGTCTTTAATAAAAATTTTATGCATAAAACTTACAAAATTTAGTGCTTCCTATAGGTTCTGTACCTTTGAACTTCATGAACATTGAACCTCTTACTGGTTCAAACTTTAAGAGATGGAAAGCAGACATAGAAATCTACCTAAGTGTCAACCACTTAGATTTGCCTATCTATAAGACACCTCCAGAAGCCCTGACTATAGCTAGCACTAGTGAACATCAGAAATATTTTGATGAGTGGCATAGGCTAAATCGAGTATGCAAGAATGTAATGAAAAGAACCATGTCTGATTCTGTTAGTGGGAGTATTGAAGAAAAGGAGTTAGCTACAGAATTTCTAGAATCAATTGGTGAAAGATTCAAGGAGAGTGATAAGGCTCAGATTGCAAACCTACTGAACAAATTGTTGAACACCAAATACACAGGATCAGGAACCATTAGAGAACACATCTTGAAACTTGTTGATTATGCCGCTAAGCTGAAAACCTTGAAGAACCCTATTTCTGATGAGATGCTTATTCATCACACCCTAAACTCACTGCCAGCGAGCTTTGAACATCTCAACACCACTTACCTAGCTCAAAAGGATAAATGGGACATAAATGAGCTGATTTCGATATGTGTGCAAGTCAATGAAAGAATTAAGAAGGAGAAAAATGAGAAAAGTGTGAATCTGGTAGGCAAACCAAAATGGAAAAACCAGAAGGGGAATAATCAGAAGGGAAAGAAGTTCAGCCCTAAAACCGCCCTAGCTCCAGCCCCTGATTCTAAAATTCAGAAACCCTATCAGACAAAGTGTTACTTCTGCAGAAAATCTGGCCACCTTAAGAGAGATTGTACTGGTTTCAAAGCTTGGTTAACTAAAAAAGGTAATCTTGACTTAATTCCTAGTTTTTCCATTGAAATAAATTTAGTTCAAAGTAGTTCTAGCAACTGGTGGATTGATTCAGGGTCTCCTATTCACATAACTAATTCACTGCAGGGATACATAAGGAAGAGAAATCCCAGAAGTGAGGAACAAAACGTGTGTGTTGGCAATGGATCAAGGGTAGCAGTAAGGCAATTGGGTCTGTTAGGCTAGAAGTAGGATATGGAAATTTTCTTATCTTAGACAATGTCTATTTTTTTGTTTTTTGGCTGAAGTCAAAGGTTAAGAGAGGCAAAGAGCCACCTTAACCTTTGAGATTTTATTGAAGAAAAAAAAACAAAAAGAAGGAGAAAAAAAAATACATGGGGAGGGGGACCAAAACCAAAACCTCCCATATAAAAGCAGTAATAAGCTAAAGAAAAGACAGACTAACGAAAACGAAAATTCGGCATTCCTGAACAGTCTCTCTGAAACTGTCTGTCAATGAAAGGAGGAGCTAGGTCCCACCAAATCAAATCACTAGAGGCTGCACCATAATTCGCCAAGGCATCTGCAACTTGATTCCCTTCCCGAAAGATATGCGAAGATCGAAATTGCATTTGAGAAATACGATACAAGCAATTGCCCCACTCAACGCGAAGCTGCCAAGACACTAAGTCAGGGGACTGCAGAAAATTTAGAACTAGGGAAGAATCAACCTCTAGCCAAATATGTTTCCAGTCCCTTACCCAAGCTAGTTCAATGGCCTTAATGACAGCCATTACATCTGCTGCTATTGAGCTAGGAATGTTAAGATTAGAAGCAAAGGCACCAAGGAATTCTCCTCTATAGTCACGAAAAACAGCTCCATAACCACAGCGGCCTGAATCTTGCTTCCAAGCACCATCAGTATTAATTTTAACCCACCCAAAAAGAGGCGGAACCAATTAACCTCAATAACTGACGGAGTACGGCGCGGCTTGCATTGAACTCCGAAACGCTTAAGCACTTGAAGGTCAAGAAGAGAGTTGTTCATATAGCCGGAAGCAATGCGACTTGCAACTTGAACATGCCCAATAATTAAACGGCAAATTGTTGTCACATGGAAACCTTGACCCTCATGCCTTATTTTATTCCTTGCTTGCCATAAAAACAATAGAACAGTGGTAAAACATGCCCACCACAACTCCTTCAACTGGGGACTACGATTAACCAAACCCACTTGCCACACGTCAATTAATGAACTAGGTACAGTACCTAACTCAAAGTTTGAAAACATGCAACACCAAATCTGGTTGGAATAAGAACATTCTAGAAAAATATGAGCTAATGATTCAGAGTTCCTACAGCATAGACCACACCTTGATGCCAAAGCCACTCCTCTTCTTTGTAAAAAGTCATCTGATAGTATCCTACCCCGTAGCACCTTCCAGGCAAGTAAAGACATTCTAGGAGTAATAAATTTAGACCATATACACTTACCCCAAAACATAGTTGGAAGAGGTTGGCGTAGAAACTGAAAAGCATTCTTTGCCGTGAGCTCCCCTGATGCAGCAGAAGACCAAATTACCTTATCCACCATCGAAGGATCCATAGCTAAAGGGACTTGTTCAATCAATTCACACAACGCAGGGTAATGCAAATGAAGGAGATCAGGAATGACCCAAGAGCCATTACTAATATAATCAGCCACATAATCATGAAGATTGTCCACAATAGCATGAGGTCCAAAGAAGTCAATAATAGGCCTTCCCATAAAATTATCCCTCCAAAAAGAGATACTTGTACCCTGACCAATCAACCATTGCGCATTCTCCATAACCACTGGCCAAAATTTCTTCACCCCAGGCCATATGGATGAAGGAACATAAGAACGTCTCATCAAACCGCCACGCCAAAATCTATTCCGAATGAACAAACAACTCACGGCAGAAGAAGAGTAAATTTCCCAACACCTTTTTAGAAGTAGAGAGCGATTAAGCAGAACTAGTTGCTTGAGCCCCAACCCTCCTTCATCTACTGAAGCACAACAAGATTTCCATGAAACTAAAGGAACTCCATGTTTGTCAATTGAACCTGACCATAAGAAATTCCGACACCAAACCTCTATCCGACGCAGCAAAGAAACCGGCAACTCATACACCTGGAAGCTATAAACAAACATACTATAAATTACAGTCTTGATCAGCTGAAGTCTTCCTGCCATTGATAAAAGAGAGCCCATCCAGCTAGAAAACCGCAATCGAATTTTGTCAACAATCAGCTGAAAGTACAAGGCTCTAGGCTTACCCCGAAAGATAGGAACACCCAAATAGGTGAAAGAGTCTGATCCAAGAGAAATTCCCAGAGTTGAAGCAATAGAATGACGCCGATGGTGTAGATGCTTGCTAATAAATACTTGAGATTTGGATTTATTAATGAACTGCCCTGAAGCACGACCATACTCATCAAAGAAATGCATAACCCGGTCAAGATTACGCTTGTCACTATATTTTGTACCTTCTATGAGAAGGAATTTGATTAGTGTCTCCCTTTTGGTTAAAAATGGTTGTAGTTTTCTTATTGACAGTAATGGAATAAAAAATTTGAAGAATTTTCTTCCTATTGCTTCTGGTGCCATTGTAAATGATTATTTACAGTTACATTGTTCAGTTCCTAAGGAGATATTATCTATTGAAAACAGTGTAGATGGCAATTCCATTATTGGTGTTAAAAGACACAACTCTAAGGAAAACTCAGCAGCCCTTTGGCATAGGAGATTAGGACACATATCAAAAGAAAGACTACAGATCCTAGTTAAGCAAAACATTCTGCCTGAGCTAAACTTTGACGATTTAGGAGACTGTGTAGAATGCATTAAAGGAAAAATGACTAATTCTAGAAAGAAAAATGCCACCAGAAGCCTAGGACTCTTAGAACTCATCCATACTGACATTTGTGGACCTTTTAAACATCAAACCATTTGTGGAAACTCCTATTTTATAACTTTCATTGATGACTTTTCTAGGTTTTGTCATATTTTTCTAATTTCAGAAAAATCCCAAGCTGTCGAAACCTTTAAGATCTTTCATGCAGAAGTAGAAAAACAATTGGGGAAACAAATTAAGGTGGTCAGGTCTGATAGAGGGGGAGAGTTTTATGGGAAATATACGGAGGCTGGACAAAGCAAAGGCCCTTTTGCTTTGTATCTTGAAAAGCACGGTATTAAGGCTCAATATACCACGCCAGGGACACCAGAGCAAAACGGTGTCGCAGAAAGGAAGAATAGGACTTTACTGAACATGGTTAGAAGTATGATGTGTACTTCTGGACTACCTAGGTATCTGTGGGGCGAGGCTCTCAAAACAGCCAACTATCTCTGCAATAGGGCACCTAGCAAAGCTGTGTCTAAGACACCTTTTGAGCTTTGGAATGGCAGAAAGCCAAGCTTACACCATGTTCATGTTTGGGGTTGTAAGGCTGAGGCTAAAGTTTATAACCCTCACATTCAGAAATTAGACCCCAAAACCGTTAGTGCATTCTTCATAGGGTATCCGGAAAAATCCAAGGGCTACAAGTTCTATTCCCCTCACCATAATACCAGAATCATCGAGACAAATAAAGCAAACTTTCTAGATGAAGTGTTTTACAATAGAGAACCCGAAGACTTACAGTTTGAGTTTGAAGAAATCCTTGAAACCGAAACACTAGCTCAGGTTTTACCTTTTGCTCTTGCACCGCCCATCATTGTACCTCAGCAGCCAATTTTAGAACCCGCAGAGGCTGTCCAAGAAGCACAAGAAAATCTACAACCTCAGGATAATGTTGTGATGCCTCAAAACGAAAACGTTGAAGTACCTCAACCAGTAAGAAGATCAAACAGAGTTAGAAAACCCACCATAGATCCAACTGAGTATGAAGTATATCTTCAGGAACCAGACTTTGATTTTGGGGAAGACAATGATCCCATTAGTTATAAACAAGCCACTGAGAGTGAATTTTCTAAGCAATGGAGTGAGGCTATGGAAGCTGAATTGCATAGTATGTATGACAATGGAGTTTGAGAGTTAGTTGAACCTATAGAAAATCAAAAACCTGTAGGTTGTAAGTGGATTTACAAAACCAAAAGACATGTTGATGGCAGTATAGAGAGGTATAAAGCGAGGTTAGTAGCTAAGGGTTTTACGCAGCAAGAAGGCATTGATTTTACTGAAACCTTCTCTCCAGTTTCAACAAAAGATTCCTTTAGGATGATTATGGCTTTAGTAGCGCACTTTAATCTAGAGCTACACCAAATGGATGTGAAGACTGCATTCCTAAATGGGGAACTTGAAGAAAATATCTACATGAAACAGCCCGAGGGATTCATTAAACCAGGAAGAGAACACATGGTCTGTAAACTGAAGAAATCCATTTATGGTCTAAAACAGGCATCTAGACAGTGGTATAAGAAATTCGATTCAGTTGTCACTACCTTTGGTTTTACTGAGAATATAGTTGATGAGTGTGTTTATTTAAAGACTGTAGGCAAACACTTTATTTTCTTGATTCTGTATGTGGATGATATACTACTTGCCAGCAGTGATGTGAACTTGTTGCAATCGACTAAGAACTTTCTATCTAAGAATTTCGATATGAAAAATCTTGGTGAGGCATCTTTTGTGCTGGGGATTGAGGTTAAAAGAGACAGAAAGAGGGGGTTGCTGGGTCTATCTCAGCAAAGTTATATTTCCAGAGTCTTGAATAGGTTTGATATGCAGAAGTGTGCACCAGGAGAGGCTCCTATCTCAAAAGGAGATAAACTGAACAAAGGTCAGTGCCCTAGAAATGAATTAGAAAGAGAAGATATGAAGTGCAGACCTTATGCTAGACTAATTGGCAGCTTGATGTATGCACAAGTGTGCACTAGGCCTGATTTAGCATATGCAGTGGGTATATTATCGAGATTTCAGTCAAACCCTGGACATAAGCATTGGGTTGCAGCAAAGAAGGTCCTTAGATATTTGCAGAAAACCAAAGATTATTTGCTGGTGTACAAGAAAGTTGAGAAGCTAGAAGTAGTTGGATACACTGATGCGGACTTTGCAGGTAAATATCCGGATTCGACTAAGTCTACTTCTGGATATGTTTATATGATGGCTGGAGGTGCCATAGCTTGGAGGAGCATTAAGCAAACATTGACAGCCACTTCGACTATGCAGGCAGAGTTTATAGCAATATACGATGGTGCATGTCAAGGGTTATGGCTTAGAAATTTTCTAATTCAGACTAGGTTGTTGGATTCCATCAATACCAGACCTTTGAGAGTTTATAGTGATAATTCTGCAACTGTTTGCTTCACTAAGAATAATAAGAGGTCTAATAACTCTAAGCACATAGACCTGAAATATTATAGTGTGAGAGAAAGAGTGAAGCATCAGGAAATTGAAATAGCTCAGGTTAATACACACTTACAGTTAGCTGATCCATTCACTAAGGCATTATCTGTAGCAGCTTTTCAGAAACATGTAGCTGATATGGGAGTCCTTCCTACCTTAGATGCTTAGGATCAGTGGGAGCATTATTTTTGTTAAAAGTTTTATCTTCAGTGTTGTTTAATTTCAGTTCTTGTTTTTCTGAAATTTGAAGTTTTGTAATGACTTTGTCTTCATTATTCAGTAATAAATCCATGGTATTATTCAGAAGTTTTTATTTTGCTGCAGCATTTGGTGATTATGAATATTTCTGTATTTTGTTTTGGCAAATAGCTATTTGATTTCTGTTGGATAGATTGAGTTGATTATGATCAACACTTCAGTGCAGACACTTTCAATTACAATCTATTCCTTTTGGTTGTGTTTGAGATTTTGATAGTCAAAATCCTTCAGTTTGGACCATTTACATATGCACTGCAGATGATGACAGATACATACTGCATATGTATGTTTTATCTTTGGTTGTATCAATTGAACTTATGTGGGTTATGGTTATGGTTTTGTAGTTTTGGAGTGGTGTGCTTTTGAAAGCATTATTTTTCCTTAGCTCTGCCAGATTCCATAACTTGACCAAGTTTGTGATTAAGTTTGAGAATTTTATGCAATTTCATGTGCACACTTCAGTGGTTATTACATTGTTCTAATTGTGTACAATTGAGTGAGTAATGTAGTCCAAGTGAGAGAATGTAAGAGTTGGACTTACATTAATCACATTATGACTTTAACAATTGTATATGATTACTGTTGAATGAAATAACCGGGATTGCATAGATGATTCTATCCCTGGAACAATAAGGAATTTGTATCTGAAATCCAAATTGTATTGGGAAACTTAATGTGCTTGTAATCAAGTAATGTATATTGGTACATGATTTATATATAGAGGACCTAATTGATTTAGGAAAACTGTTATGGGAAGTTTCTGATCTCATCCTCTATATATAGGTTCAGGTCGCTGCACTCTCTACACGCAAGTCTTTAGATCTCAGCCCCATATACAGAGAACTTGAAACTATAGCAGTTGCAGAAGACCGGACCTGTTCGTCATGGCATTCAACTCATTTACAGCTTCAGGTATGTATTTTGTTTTTCTAATTATTCTGGTATGCCTTCAGTAAATGTGTTTATATATATATATATGTGATTGTCTTTAGTTGAGTAATCCTTAAGTTTAAGATTACAACATAGACATACAATGAGAGAGAGAGAGAGAGAGAGAGAGAGAGAGAGAGAGAGAGAGAGAGAGAGAGAGAGAGAGAGAGAGAGAGAGAGAGAGAGAGAGAGCGAGAGTGAGGTCACTGGAGAGTTTGCCAGAACCTTGTCAGAATTTGCCAGAACATCACCGGAGATCTTGCCAGAAATCGCGGGTCACCAGAGAGATTGCCAGAGATCCACGGGGAGGTCGTCGAATATCTCATAAATGTTTTAGCCTTTTAGGAGGTTTATTGACCCCAATAAAATACTATTGCCTCCCAATAAAAGTTTTATTAAGTTGTATTTTTATTGAGGGTCAATAATCAGTGAAAAATAAAAATATTCTTGATTTTGAAAGTTTTAGGAGATTTATTGACCCTCAATAAAAGTTTATTACTCTCTTTAAAATTAGATAAATAAAACTTTAATCGAAGAAAAAGACAAGGAGATTAGACATCGACAATTCCTCTTAATCACATTCATGTATTACCTCGTATTTGAAATTGATGACTTAGAAGTGTACAGAAGAAAACATAGGACACCATCAATGAAAAAGTACACAGATTAGCAATCGTAGTCAATACACACATGCACACAGTAAATCCAATAATGTATGGCTTGAATTTTTCGAAGTTCCAAAAGGCCCAAAATTTTCCCCACGCTAGATTCAGAAACCAAAAAATAAGACCAAAATTGCAGAGGAGAACTTGTGCCCCTGATACCCGACTATCCAAAGTTTGAAGTCATGTGGCTGTACCTGCTCGCTCCTAAAGAGAATGCATGCATTAGCCCAGTGCTCTGGTCCACTTTGTACAACCCAGTCGTACGCATCAGGTGAAATACTTTTTACGTTCCCATCACTACGCTGGAAGTCCTCCAGTTTAGGTACCCATGCAAGCAGCAGAATAAAAATCACTAATCAAAAGCCGTCTTCCCTCATGAGAAAATTGTCCCTTTAAGTCCTCGTTATGTTTCTCAGCAAGATGCCTCTCACGAAAGCAGTGGTGGCAATGCTACTATCAAGTTATCAACTGGTGCATCAACAAGCCCAAGCTGCTCAGCAACAGGAACCACTACTTCAGATACAGTTGTCCTGCTTGACCTGCATAGTTAAATACTTAAATGTTCCATGAGAATTTGATGCCAAACACATGCAGGGTACATGTCACTCTGTTAAATGCTATTTGTGGGAACTAAAGCACAGTATGAACACATTTCACAATGAGGTACAGAGAGGCATGTTAGCGTACATGTCACTCTGTATTTTTTTTTTTTTTTGCCAAACACATACAGGGCACATGTCACAATGAGGTACAAAGTCTAAAATTTCAACCCTTTTTTTTTCGATACAGAAAGAAAAACAACAACCAAATAAAAACACCGCAAACTAGCACCCGGACCACAGCCATCACCAAACAAATGAAACTGGTCAGCAGAGCAAGCAGTTGCGGGAATGTGATTAGACCAAAGAGACATGGAGGAATAGGAGTGTCCCAAGTGAGCAAGGGAATCAGCCAGAAAGTTAGCCTCATGCCAGATATGCACATAGGAAACAGATTGAAACCGAGAATATAGTTTACCTATCCAAAAAGATTAAATCCCGTGAGAAGGGCTTAGTTGAGTTTCTATTTTCAACCGCTCTCTCTATTTCATATATGTATTGTGACACAGGGTACAATTTTTTCACTGATCATTTTTTCATACTGCTTAATGAGAAGGACTTGGTTGAGTTTCTATTTTCTTTGGCTGTCTTTGTTCCTCAATTTATTTGGACCAAGTGGACGATGGTGATACTTTCTTTTACTCAGTTTACACTCTGGTGATATTTTCTCAATTTTGCAACCTGTAAAACAATAATATATATTTTCAGTGAATATATTATATTCAATGTTGTTTTTACATACTATTTTGTTAAGTTCAGCAATATGATTGATAAAATTCAGGCAAAAAACCTACACCGCAGCAACGCGCGGGCTTAGTAACTAGTAATAACTGAACAACAATTGTGTTCCTTAATTAATTTGTTGGATTTTAGTTAACTACCTTAAAGATTTTCGATATGACTTGTAAATATTAGTTAGAGTGCTTAAATGAATCTAGCACAATGAATGAATTTGATGTGGAAAACCCCAAACCGATGAGTCCAATTTTGTGCGCATGTTTCCAGCCGACCTAGACACCTATTAGATTTGGGAATTTGTCATGAAGCTAATTAGAAGAACAAGTGCCCCACAAGTTGCCTAATTGATGTTGCGCAAACACTGTAACATCACCACACATCTTATTAATAACTGCTCGCTTCATCTTATTAATACTGCTCGCTATGATAAGATTTAATTTTTCACACAGGGTAGGCCTCAATAATGGACGATAAAGCTGGAATTTTGATGATTTTGTAACGAGGGAAGCCTGCAAGTTCCAACATCTTCTTCCATTCACTCTCAGTCCTCTCCTTTCCACCTGAGGCGTGTGCAATCATTAGCAAATCAAACACCAAGCCTGTGTCGTCGAACATGCCATCACCATTTGGCTCTAGAACAACGTCCACAATAATCACCTTGCCACTTCTCTCCGGTATCGCCTTTCGACAGTTTTTCAATATCTTGACGCAATCGTTGTCGCTCCAATCGTGCATAATCCACTGCAATTTTAATCCAAAAGTAACATGACGTTAATTTGATAAACAGATACTGGTTCCATGTAGTGAGTTCTATTGCAATGTAAACTACAAGAACCATAATTCATACTTTGGCTTCTTTTTTTTGGCAAGGTCATACTTTGGCTTTTGAATTACCTTCATGAAAATTGCATCAGTGTTCGGAATATTGCCTCCATCAAACATGTCACCTCCAACATGTGACACCCCATGGTACTCCGGCGCTATTGCAACTACATGTGGTAGGTCAAAGTTAATGCCCTTAATGCTGGGATACAACTTCACAATCTCCGCCACTGCGCTTCCAGTCCCACCACCAACATCCACCAGTGTTGCCACGTTATCAAACCCACCCTTATATCCTGTGAGCATCGCTTTCATTGTAATCTTAGCAGTGCACGACATGCCATCATTGAACAATCGGTTGAACTCGGGTTTTTCGGAGAAGAATTGCCAAATGTCGCGGCCATGCGCTTTCTCAAAGGCGCATGGGGTGCCTTGCTTGACACATTGGCTGAAACAGTGCCATGGCTCCATTAGAGTAGAGTTTGTCTCCATGAGAACCATCGGAGCTAGAGTGAACTCCGAGTCATGTAAAAGCCATCTAGACGAGTGAGTCAACCCGTAGAGGGTTTCTCCGGAATCTCCACCGTCAGGCTGTGCGGTGAAGATGTTCCTGCGAACCAGCAACCGCATGATGCGAGAGAGGCATGTGATGTCTGGAGAGGGTGATGCAGAGTCGAAGGAGCAGGTTATTTCAGACAAAGTCAATGCATGACCATGAGAGTGTATGATATCTGGTATCCGGAGCTCCACAGCAGATTTTAAAGCCATGGAATCTGCAAAGCGGAGCATGTACTTCCATACATCTGCTTGGCCTCTTAGAGATGCTTCATCCAATTCTGTAACTGCTTCCATTTTTAAGTCTACTTCATGTAGAGAGAGAAATTCTTAATGCTGAAACTTAATGCTTTCTTATGCATGTGTAAGAAGCCAATATATTAATCACTTAAAATAAATTAATTATCACATGTGTAACATGGAAAAGTTGTTGGATCAACTGCATAGCCCAACTTCATTATTGTAAAATAATTGTATGGGGAATAATGTGGTTGCAATGGTTGCAAGTTGCATTGTGGCTGCGACAGGTAGGTAACGCGTGTTAATCAAATTATTGGTGAATATTAATTGACTGGTTAAATGAGACACGTGTTACCTACCACTCTGAAAGTCTGAATATTAATTAAATTTTTACTGGTGGGTGTGGGTGGGTGGATTGGGGATATAAGAAAAATAAGTAAAATTCATAATCAAGTCATATTTCCATTAAAACCTCTTTTGATTTGTGAAATTAAGCATGGGGACTGAAACTTAATGCATGCTTTCTTATGTTTAGGACACAATTTTTTTGTTTTTAAGTCAAGCTCTGGGAGCGAATCAAATACGTAGAGGTAGTGGTAGGACCTACATTTAGGCCTGGCAACAGTACGGTCACGGACGGGTTACGGGCGGGCTTAATGGGTTCAACCCGTTATAACCCGTTAAAATAACGGGTTCGCCGGTTACCTGTTGAAACCCGTTAAGACCGCTAAAGTTTTTTTTTTTTTTTTTTTTTCATTTTTTCATTTTTTTCTAAACAATTACCATTTTTTTATAAAAAAAAAATTCCTAATCAATTACCCTTTTAAAAAAAAAAATTTAAAAATTCTTTTCTAATCAATTACCCTTTTTTTAAATTTTAAATTTTTTAAAAAAATTTTAATTACCTTTTTTTAAAAAAAATTTAAAAATCCTTTTCCAACCCATTACCCATTGAAACTCTTTTTCGTTATTGCTTTGAAAATCAACAAACTCAAAGAAAATCATTAAATCAAACTATCAAAAGTTAAATACATATTAGACTCACTATTGTAGGTTAAATCCAATGTTACTTGAAACTAAAATATTACAAATTCAAAGAAAACCATTACATGAAACTAAAAAAGTCTTTAGTTGGTGTGGTCTTGTCTGTTCAATGTCAAATCCAACACATCTTCAGTAAGTTGCTCCAAATCAGTTTGGTCTTGATCTAAATTACACAAAAAGAAAGAGAGGCAAATTAAAATAAATATTCACATGATGAAAAGATAAGAAGCTAATACTATAACCAAGTGATATAGAATTTACCTTTTTTACCGAAAATCCAATCTCGAGTACATAGCAATGCTTGAACAATATCAAGCAATAATGAGCTACGATATTGATCTAGTACTCTACCAGCAATATTAAACGCGGATTCAGATGCAACTGTAGAAATAGGAATCGTTAGCACATCACAAGCCATATGGAAAAGTATAGGATACCGAAATTGTTCCATTTTCCACCAAGAAAGAACATCCAACTCTTTCTTTCTTTCCAACCTTTCTTCATCAAGATACTTGTGAAATTCATTCTTCATATTCGAAGTTGAACCATTCTTGTAGTTAGCATCAAATTCCTAGACAAAAAAAAAAAAAAAAAAAACCAAACATGCTCTTAAATCACAATGAAGCAAGCTAGGTCATGTTGTCCAAATATCAAACAGTAAGCTACTCACATTCAGTTTGATAATATATAATTCATAGGCATAATTTAATAAAAACAATTTGATGTCTAATAATGGAAAGTAGATGACTAATAATGGTGTTTACCTCCAAAATGGTGTCTTCACCTTCAGTTTGAGAACAACTCTCACTCATGAAACCACTTGAATTATCGGGATTAGACCACTTCTCCACATATACATCAAATACAGAAAACAAAGTATCAATGAATTGCTTCAACTGCTCAGAGTTCACACCATAGAGCTTGCTATAGGCCCACTCTACAAATTCCATTTTGTACCGAGGATCCATCACAATTGCAATTCCAAGGATCAAGCTGTAATCCGACCAATATTTTTCAAACTTCATATTCGTCTCTAATCCCATTTGTCTCATGAAGCCATCTTGGTGTCTCATGGCTTGTTGAATGTTGTGCTGGATAACAAATACCTTGGGAAAAAACAAATTTGAAGTAGGATACTTGGTTCCAGAAAATAAGAGAGTGACCTCATAGAAATATCCAAGAAATTTAGAAATCTTCTCTATTTTGTCCCATTCATCAGGAGATGGACAACACTTAAAATCAATGTCACTTAATGCAAAGTTAATCAATGCACGACGATAGTAAATTGCACTATAGAGCATAAGATAGGTGGAGTTCCATCTAGTGGGCACATCTTGTCTCAAGCCTCTTCTAGTACCTCTCATTCCCACTTGTACAATACACTCCAAAAATCTTTGCTTCCTTGCCATAGAACCTTTAATGTACTTGATGCAATCACTTACTTTTATAACTGAATGATCAATTTATTTCAATCCATCTTGAACTATTAAATTCAAGATGTGAGCACAACATCGAACATGGAAAAATTTTCCATTTAACAAAAGAAGCCCTCTAAAGTTCAATTGAGTTCTTAATTTCTCAACAAATGAATCATTAGCAGATGCATTATCCAATGTAATCGAAAACAATCACTTATCAATCTCCCACTCACATATCAATGAATTGATCTTTTCAGCTAGAGGGCAATACCATTATGTGGTGGAGGCATATGACAAAAACTAAGTATCCTCTTATGCAATTTCCATTCCGAATCAATGAAATTTGATGTGAGTGTATAACCATTAGTTGCTTGAGAACTCCACAAATCAGAAGTTAAACAAATTCTCCCTTTAACTGAACTTAACAGGTTCTGAAGTTTCAACTTTTCACTATCAAATAGCTTCAAAACATGGCCTTTAACGGTATTTCTACAAGGCAACTTAAGTGAAGGAGAAATATATTGAAAGACAGCTCTGATTCCCTCGTACTCCACAAAACTAAATGGCAAGTCATGCTTAACAATGGCCTCGATTAACAATTCAGAAAATTTTTCATATTGAAATTTTGAAGAACGTGTAAAAGACTGAGGTGACACTACATTACTTGAACTATAACAAGTGTCATGATGACATAAAAGGCTACCTGTTCCCATAATAGAATCATACTTATACACAGCTCCACACTTTATGTATTCTGCACACTCTATTTGATCCTCAGTCACAGGCAACTCTTTAAATGATATCCAACAACGAGAAGTCTTCTTTCACTTCCTAACCGGAACACCTCTAGCGTGAAGTCTTCTACTCGTTCCATGTCCACTTTCTGCCACAGCTTCTCCTCTTTCTTCCATTGTATTAATTGTCTCATCATTCATACTTGTCTGAACACAATCAATAACATAAATCAAAGCCCAATTGGGCAATATCACAATCCAGTTGACAAAATCACAAGAGAAATTGCATATATCAGAAACCCCAATCCTAAACAACAAACAAGATCGAAACTTTGAACACCCAAAAGAAAAAAGCAAAAAAAAAAAACCATGATTAGCAAAATATTCAAGAACCAAACTTTAAATAACCCAATTCCTACAGTGGAATGTATATACATATTTTTCAAAACAAGCCATGCACATACAGACTATTGATAAAAGAACTTTGTAGAGTTCACCCTATTGTTTTGCCAAGGTAGCATTGGAATTGGTCGATGTTGTCATTTTGCTAACTAAGAGCATTCTTTACAAACCGATGGGGTTTCATCCATAGGCATAAATCAAACTAACAAGAACATACCAAAGGAACCAAATTGAATAAACCTTCTAAGCTGCAGAGAGAGCAAGCACATACCAAATAGGCTGCCAAAAACACAAAGAAACCAAAGACAGACAAGAAAAAACAATTTATCCAGAATGAAAAGGTAGAAACAGCTGCAGCCTCCAGAAATTAATCTATCACGGGGCAGACTTTTTTTGGCTATCACAAAATTCAGGAAATGCCTACAACTATGAGGAAAAAACCAAAAAAGCCAGAAAGTAATGAATGAGATGATTACCAAAACTTTGAACAACAATTGTAGGATGAGATTCGAACAATACAGAAAAATATGCAAACCTGAGAAAAATCCATATATATATTTAAATCCATATATATTGCACATCAGAAAAATAAAAAAACCCAGATCCAAATAGTAAAAGATTTATATCAACAGCGGAGAGATCAGACAAGTTATGAATATTCTTCTGATTCGACCTCCAAACTCCAAAGCCAGCTTGCAATTTGCAAAAGATTAAAACTTTTTATATATATAAGGTCAAGGACACATAACCCAGTTCGCAAATCCCAGAAAATACAAACACCCAACAATTCGTAAATCCCAGAAAACAAACAATATAGAGATCGATAGAAAGAAAGCTAAGAAAACATAAATGAAACAGAACAAGCATGACTCACCATGGAGCCACCCCAAAGCTGAAGATGAAGAGTTGCGAGAAGTGAAAGAAGTCGAGCTCATCGGCGAACTCTTTGGCAACGCAGGCTGAGAGTGGCGGCGTAGAGATAGGTAGAGGGTTCGGGAGGCTATAGTGGAGAAGAGGAGAGTGAGCTGCGACTGCGAAAGAAGCGAGGGTTAGACTATTAGACTGTTTTTTTTCTTCTAACTGGGCTCCATGGGTTCCATCGTGTAGCCCGTTTCCGCCCGTTAACTAACGGGTTGGCAGCCCATTAACACGTTAAGTTATTGGGCGGAAATAAATGGGTTTTTAGCTGGCGGTTAACGGGTCATGGGCTGAATTGCCAGGCCTACCTACAGTAGTACATAGAAATAGTCATACTCATTATACAATCAAATATGTAGAGGTAGTGGGAATCCTCTATTGGTACTACGCCGGAAGCGCTAGAGATCTAGGTTCTTAATACAAGGAAAATTATTGTAATTAGACAAAAAAACTATACAATAGGAAAAGAAAAAGGGAAGATAAGGAAGAAAATTGTTCATTCCACACCCCCAATAAATTCACTTTTCCTCTTATTTCCTTGTATTTATTACTCATATCCCTTTATTTTATTACATTAATTACAATTTTTTTTTTTTAAAGGCTTAACTCAAGGGTTTCTCTCTCTAACCAGCTAGGGGAGGCAGCGCAAATATCTTTCATCCCTCATCCGGTGGCATCTCTGATGGCTTCTCGCCATCATTATGATGCTGCCAGAGGGGAATGAATACCTATCGATCTGGGAGGCGGTTTGGCTTGATGTTTTGACAAATTTTGATCGACGTGGTTTTTTCGGATCTGGCTCGGATCGAGGCAGGGCATCCATGGACTCCGGTTCTAGAGGACGAGTTTGGTGCTGAGTGAGACTGGATCAGAATCCATCTCCTTTCCAGACTACGTTGACAGGGCTGGAACTTCGAATTCTTCTTGGAGGCGTTACGGTGCTGTTGTTTCCATGTTCCGTGGCAGTGGTTCAGCTGGTCCCTGGGTTCGTGGCAGTGATGGTGCAACTGATCACTGTGCGCTTGTGTCGGCGAGTTGTGTCACTCAAGGTTCATTCACATCTTGTCTGCAGCAGTGAAGGAAATTGGGCTAGGTCAACTGTTTTGGGTCTAGGGTTTAATTATCTTTTGGGCCTTGGGCTTCTATTTAACTAAGTTTTAGTTATTTCTATTTTTAATAAATTTCTCTACTTGTTTTTAAGGAACTAAGCACTTGTGTAATCTAGGCGTCTCTGGCCTCACCAGCATGCGTCGAGTGCAGCCGGACTGGTTGTTTGTGTTGGTGATTAGATATTGGGGCTTAGAGGATTACTCTTGCCTAGGTTCCAGATGAAGGTGGCGGCGACACAGAATGAGAGTTCATGGTATACGGGGTCGACCGGTTGTGTGGCCGGGGTGTTCGCATCCAATCTTGAGCATGGGTTTATGGGTGGATCCAATCATATCTCGCTCCAGATTCATTGGTTTGGCTGTAACATGGGTTTGGATCATGCAACATACAGGTTTGGGATTGTGGTGGTGGAGGATGTTATCTGCTGGTTCTCTGCCAGTGACAGTGATTCAATAGCGGTAAGGCTCCGAAAGAGGCAGCGACGTGACGGTCTTGGAAGTGTGATAGTGGTTAGGCTGAATGTGTCGCAACGGTCTTGGGCTGGGATCAAGGTTAGGGCCCTATTGGCCTAAGTCTAATGCTAGCCCTAGTCTTGTCCTGGTGTGTCTTTGGCTGGTTTTTTATTTCTGTTTTTAGCTTTAGCTGTCTTAGTTGGTTAGTGTTGTCTCGCCTTTGGAGTGTAATAAGTCCCGACATGTATCTTGTAGGGCTAATTGGGCTAAATGCTTGTGTGTACACTCTAAGTGCCTTATCTGGCAAGGATTGAAATATCTGCGATATTTTTGATATATCCCTCGATATATCCCTTTTTTGACAGACCGATATATCTTAAGGGGTTATTTTCTTATCTTCTACCGTATCCCCCGAAATTTCTCCGACATCGTCAAATATCCTTGATATATTAGATATTTAGGATATATCTCCAATAAAGTGAAGAAATATCTGTAAAATCTGATGAAAAAAAATAAAAAATAGAAAAAACATAGTAATTCTCTAAATGCAAATGTGTATAAAGAGAGATCTCCTCAAGGGAAATCTGGCTGAGGAGAAATCCCCTCAAGACGAATCTAGGTGAGGAGAAATATCCTGAAGGTGATTATGTGTGAGGAGTAATTCTCTAAATGCAATTCTGTGTAAGGAGAGATCTCCTCAAAGAGAATTTGGGTGACGAGTATTCCCTTTGAGGGAAATCCGAGTGAGGAGTGGAATCTAAGTGAGGAGAAATTCCCTGAAAACGAACCTGGACAAGGAGAATTCATGATGAAGCAATTTCAAAAAGTAACTCATTCACTTCATCTTTCTCAATTATATGGGATTGGCTTCAACGATAACTATCATGTTCATCACTACAATTCGCACTATATGGGTCATATGTTTTGGTCTGATTATTGAATTTTCGTAGGCCAGCGAGCGGTTTTTCAACCACCTAGAGTTTCTTTTTAGATGTAGATGAAGTTGACATTCATATGTATTTATATGTAATTCCAATAAATTGATTCTTTCAAAAACGATATATTTTCTCCTATATTCCCGATATTTCCGATATCTCTATTTTTCAAAGTTCCAATAGATATGTAGATACAAATATTTTAATCCTTGGTCTGGCCTAGAAAGACAACGATCCATTGTTAAATTATCACAACCTCCTAGTGGCATGATGAAACTAAGTGTCGTCGGATTTATTCTTCGGCGGCAACATAGTAGGAAAGCTATGTATTTGATGATTATGCTTCGTTGTAATCGAGTTATCTTTCCGGTATGACACCATTATATCAAAGCAAATTAAGTAGCCAGTAGAGCACTCTTTGCTAATTAGTGCTTGTTAGAATATATGTATTTTGTAGAGACTCTTGATATCATTTCGAGATGTTCTTTAGATGCTTATTGTAATAAGGGGTTTAGACTTAATGTCCCCTCTTGTATTCGGCAGTTTCATTAATCAATGTTTGAGGGCAGCTGCACCAGCTCTTCATTTAGAGAGAGAGAGAGAGAGAGAGAGGATACTATCCAAATGGAAGGTTCATGAGAAATTTAATTTCTCATCTAATGGGAAAGACAAAAAAATTACTTTCCTTTCTGCAAACAAATTAAACGAGGTCTAAGTGCATCCTTAGCAATACTTGTTAGCCATATTTTAGTTAAATTTTAGCTAAAGTAACTAAAAAGTACCCTCCCCAGCCTGCTGCTCATGCCTACATCAAATGGCACCCCCCACTGCCTTCTTCTTTGAAGCTTAACTTTGATGGTTCAGTTCATGCTCCCGGTCAAGCAGTTGCTAGATTTGTGGTCCGCGACTCTTTTGGTAAACCTCTATTGACCAATGAGTAAAAAACTAGGGCATATGGATATTCTCTTAGCTGAAGTTGTTGCCCTCATAGAAGGTTTGGAGCATTATCTCATCTCACATCCCCACCCATTTTGGTGGACGGTGATTAATTCCAAGTTGCTCATTGATGCCATTAATAGCAGTTATTTTGTGCCTTGACGTGTTAAGTTCCTCATTCAAGACATCAAGGAACTTTTAACTAAGTTTGCCTCTGTTTCTTTCTCTCATATTTGGTCGGAGGCCAACTTTTTAGCCGATAGTTTAGCTTCTCTGGGTCATTCGACTCCTTCCCCCTCCTTTTGGTCCTTCCAGCTTCCTTTGTCTTCGAGCAACATCTTCCAATTTGATCAGTTTAGGGGTGGTTGTGCTCGTGGTTTTCTTTGTAATTTTCTTTATCTAAAAAAAAAAAAAAAAAAAATTCATTTTGGCTAACCAGTTTTAAAGTACATTTGCATCAATTTTCTCTACTCTAACTAGTTTTTAATTTATATTATTTTTTCAATAAAAACTAATAGTTTAAATACATTTATGTTTTAGGGAAACGAGAATTGAGAGAAAATTGTTGTGTGTTCTCATTGATAATAGAGGCCTCTTTATATAGAGGATTACAATGCATAGAATCTGAATTGTATAAGGAAATGTAATCATACAATGAATGGCTATCTCTAAGATATTCTCCGAGATTCTCTCTAATTAAAACCCTATTACCACTAGGTCAAGTAACCTACAGTTTGGGCCAGACACACAAATAAAGATTTACTTGAACACTCTCCCTTGTGTCGCCCAAACGCGGTGCTTCTCTCGTTGCCTCACTAAAAACCTTTCCGAGTAACAAAAACCCAGTGGGACAAAAATAACCTCGGTCGAAGGGAAAAAAGAGCACAACACACCCTTCACGTTTCGAGACCATACATGAAGACATCTCCCCTTGATGTCTACATCTCCCCCTGATGACTACGGTCGTGGGAGTTCAGATAACTTCCGCAAACGATGCTACCAACATGTTTCTCGAAAGTGGAATTTAGGCAATGACTTAGTGAGCAAGTCTGCCGCACTGTCCTCAAATTGAACCTAGTTCACTTTAATCTTGAGGAGAGTCTGCTATTGCTTATTATGCTTGGTGTTGTCGCTTTTGATGTAGCCTTGATTCATTTATTCAAAACAAGCAACATTATCCTAAATGCTTGTAGGCTCATCTGTAGTAGCCTTCAAACCACAACTGTTCGAACATGCGTAACTATGGATCCAATCCATATACATTCATGAACCACTTCATGAAGAATAATAATCTCTGCATTGTTCGAAGATATAGCAACTAGGGTCTATTCTGTAGACCTCCAAAATATCACGGTCTTTACCCATGTGAACACTTAACCATTTTGGGAATGACCTTTGTGTGGGTCAGAGAGATACCCAACATCAACAAAACCTTCCAAAACATATGTCGTTTTGGGATGGGGATAGTGGACGCAGGCCAGTGTTGGCGGCGTTTCTGGTGTGTGATGGGTCTGAATCCATCATCTCTCTATAGGGACAAAACATGCTCATATCAATCGTAAGTACCGAAAGATATCTTTTACACCTATCCAATGGCGTCGCGTTGGCGCAAAGCTATACCTTAGCTATATCTCAAGTTCACTGCAAATGAGATGTCTGGTCTTGTACATTGAGCTAAGTATAATAATGTGCCTATTGTACTCAAGTAAGGCACTCCTGCCTCTAGCACATCTTCGTCATCATCCTTTGGACGAAGAGGATCCTTTTCAGGATCAAGACTACGAACGATATTAGGGGTGCTTGAAGGCTTGATCTTGTCAAAATGGCTAAGCATCTATCAACACAGTGCTCAAGTTCCAAACCGAGGCATAATCGTGTTCTCCCAAAATCCTTTATCTCAAACTCGGATTTCAAGTATTCAGTGGTTTCCCTTAACTCTTTAAGGGCTTCCAATGAAGATCATGTCTAACATGAACTGCGATAGAATCCGAAACTTGTTATGGAAACACATGGGCATATCCCTTCCCAATCAAGTAGTCATCTTAGTGAGCGTTTCAACCTTATTGTAAACGCGCTCCGTGGTCTAAAGCCACTTGACGTGGGTAAATGAAGTTCACCATGAACCTTCATGTGTATTCCATATCTAGATCCCCATAGAGATTCGTAGTGACCACATTTGTAAGCAACATGTTCAGTTATTCGGAAACTACCAAACTGACAGGGTAGTGGAGTGCAATGACATCCATTACGAGAGAATATGTCTCATCGTAGTCAATTCTAAGGCGTTTTGTGAGAAGCCTTGCGCCATAAGGCGAGATTGCCATCTCTTTTTCTCACCACACTTTCTAATGAAGACCCATTGATACGCTAAAAAGGAAGCGCAGAATTTAACCCTGAAAATGTCATCATTAGTATATGGTAAATAGGGATCATTCTAACCGGGGATTGAGGGTACACCTATAATTGCAAAAACAAATTATTAATTAGTAAAAGTAAAAATTATTATTTACAAAAACAAAACAAAGAATAAACATATATACAAGTAAACACAAATAAGGGGGGTTTTAGAATTATAAAATTGAAAATTAAAATAAATAAAATAAAAGTAAAAACATATATATAAGGGTGGAACGCAAGGAACAAAGATCAAAACCACAATTATATGAATGAAATCCAATCACTATTCCTATAGTTGATTTTTTATGTCATGAGAAAAAAGTTGACCATGTGAAATGTTAGAAAGCAAACGATTTCCCATATTTTACTTTCCTTCAATAATTAATCTAAGTGAAAGCACCTAAATCAATCCTACTGAACATGCAATCATAGTCTAGAAAGCTAGCTAATCAAGAACACATTCAATGCATGAAGAACAAAGAAAGGATGTCAACCAAAGTGCACAACCTAGTTATGAATAAGTTCACCTATTTGCAATCCCCCTTAATTGATTTCGACTTTTGTCCAAAGCCTTCACTACTTAAATTAGCTCCAATTACATGCATATATCCTAAGTTGGCCACCAAAGAACACATACATATAAAAGTTTTCTGTAATCCAAAATCAATCAAGCAATCTCACATAAGCAACATATAAATCAACTTTAAAAAATCACAATTTTATTTCAAAACATATAAACGGGCTTTAAACTTTGCCCTTAACGTCATGTTAACTAGAATTCATAACTCTACGAATCAAACAAAGGAAACAAAAGAAAAAGATGAAATACACCGTGAAGGATGAATGATGAAGCCTTAAGACGAAGAACTTGAAAATCTTTGAAAGCAAGCAATCTTCTAGGGACGACACAAGGGTGGATGGCGGATAGGATCTTGATGTATTGCATGACTTCTTCTCCTCTTTGGTTGAGACGCAGAGCTTCTGAAGACTAGAGAATGGAGAGAATTTTTCTAATGTTTATTTTCTAATGGAGATAGGTGTGTTGTGGTGTGTTGTGGTGGTGTGTCTAAACGTCAAGCATAGGGGGGTTTATATAGGGGAAGGCAAGGCTTCATGAATTTAATTTCTAAGGAATTTTCTGGTTGCACCACACAGCTCCAACCAATGAATTAATGCCACGTCAGCTCTGTCATGTCACTCAACCAATCAAAAAGCTCCAAAATAATTCCATAATCTTTCCAAATATAATATTGCTGATTTCCCAAGATTTTATCTGATTTTTTTCTTAATTTTCGGTCAAAATAATCTTGAGTGAAAATATGAATGAATCTGGACTTGTTTTGGGCCTTTTCTCCCTTAAATCTCTCCATGGCATCATTATCCTTGATCCTCTCTTGTTTTTTGACATTAACTCTATAATTTCCCATGGCAAAATCAGAGTTAATTCCCCAATAATATCTCCAACGTCAGCTTTAAGCCATGTGGTTTCCTAGTGCCATCAGGACTCCTCTCTTTTCGCCATGTGTTTTCATTTCAGCTCATTTCTTCTCCATTTATTCCAATGTACGTAGAAAATAAAAAATAAATTAAAATTTACTTATTTAAGGAAATAACTAAGTAAAATATGAGGAAATAATTATTAAAACGTCGTATAAAAATACTCGTATCACCCATTAGTCAATAGGTTTTATGTTAGGAGGTGTTGGCATCACTGGCTCAAAAACCTTCCTCTTCGTTAGAGAATCCAACTTAACCTGGATCACATCTTTCCATTTAGGCCAAATTTCTCTACATTGGCATTCATTCATCAACGGAGCATGGTTCGATATCATCGGACTCAACAAACTCATGCGCATGCGCAACTACATCATCATTATGATGGAGTTTCTATCCCACGTCTCATGTACACTAGTGTAATTTTCATAGAGCTCTATATTCTCAGGAATAGGTTCTGACATTGAGGCATCCTCCAATGATAACCATAACCTGGATGATTCTCATGAGACGGATTTTGAGTCTTGATGATCAAAGGATTGGAATGTGCCAAAGTATCCTTCGAACCCACGGGCCTCACACACATCCTAGCTGGGGCTATGGCCTGTAACGCCAGAGTGCCACTCTCTTTGGCGTTGGCGCCATGCCTACGTCCGTGTAGGGTGGCGCTACGTCCTCTCGTAGGGACGTCCATCCTTGCAGGCATGTTTGCAGCATATTTGTGTGATCTCATCACTTTAACGGGGATCGAGATGAGACATATTGGGGACAGGCCACGACAATTCCTGTCGTTCATGTTGAACATCCGTGTTCTTATCTCCCCCTAACAATGGAAAGATTGTCTCATCAAAGTGACATCCGCAAATCTAGCAGTAAGGAGATCGCCTAGCAAGTGCATCAAGTGGCGGACGATTGTTGGAATCTCAAATCCAACATAATTGTCCATTTGTCTCCAAGGACCCATCATAAAGCATTGTGGCGGCGCAATTGGCACATAAATGGCTCACTCAAATGTGCGTAAGTACAAAATACTTGTACCCAGTTACTAGCTGTAACGCAAAGGTAGATTGAGTGGCGGTGGGTCGTAGATGAATTAGCATAGCTGCATGCGATATTGCATCACCCCAAGCGAATATAAGGAGATTAGTGCGCATTACCAATGTCCTGACTACCATCATAGTCGTTTTTGCGAGACCATTTGGGTGTGTTCGTGAGAATATGATGTCCAACATCAGTCCCATTGCAATATCCATAGAAAGTCTTCGATGTAAACTCTTTAGCATCATCAAGTCCAATTGACGGAATAGGATGATTCGGGGAATGAGCCCGTTGTCATATGATATTTGCTAGGAGTGTATCATAAGCAACATTACAAGTGGACAATGGCACAACATGTGACCAGCGTGTTTGCGTTTCAACCAATATCATGAGATATTTAAACGTCTGCAAGTTGGTTGAACTAGTCCACAAAATTCTCACCGATTCTATATAAGAACATTATGAGTATTTTCATATCCTTTGCATAGGACGGTCTCAGTCCTAATTTCCCTAATGAACGGGCTTTGTAAAACAAGCGAGAGGCTTTAGAAGCAACCAATGAGAATTTTGGTTGGGCCTGAGCATCTGAAACGCTATTTGAAGCAAGTTGGTGATTTCAGCATCACCTAGGGCGTCATCACCATGATGGACGCCATCCATGGCATCATGGATAGGGACTGTGCCAGCCCTAGGCTGGTGGTGGACGGAGGCGGTGCCCTAGGCAGCAGCGTCGGTCACACTTAGTCCAGAAATCAACTTTTGATTCATGCTTCGTTTCGCTCGAAAGAAATGATGTCCATGTGAAGTCTTTAGTAAACGGATCATCATATCATGACTATGATGATCTATCATGTCGTGACAAAGTCAATATGAGTCTAATCCAAGAGATCTTCTCTCATGACTTTATTGGATTTAATAGCTCGAATAGTGACATAGAGTCCACTAGAGAGACACATAAATTGCTCTAAGATGCTTTTGTTCGCAATTATTAGAGGTATTGCAAAGGAACTCACACTACTACAATAACATGATTTAAGGACACTGAAACCGTGTCCTTAAATACATACAAGGACTCTTTAGAAAAGAGTCCTCTATCCGGGTGTCATCATAAGTCCCAAACAAGGACACTGGAAATGTGTCTGCAATCATGGTGTCCTTATATCCATAAGAGGACACCTAAATTACATCCTCATATTATATAATATGTGTCCTCTTTTCTACACAAGGACACACAAATTGTGTCCTAAAAACTCTGAAAATGGAGTCCTTATATCTATAAGAGGACAGAGAAAATAAACTCTCATGTGTCCTCTTTTCTATTCTAGGCCACTCAAATTGTGTCCTCAAAGATTTGAAAATGGAGTCCTTAAATCAATAGGAGCACACAAAAAACACATTCCCATATGTCCTCTTTTCTATACTAGGACACATTGGAATGCATTTTGTGTCCTATCTACTGTACATTCCCATCAAATTTGCATACATATTACACATCAACAAGTCCTTATAATATGAGAACTGATATAGAAAAACATCCAATACAAGTACTCTACAATACACCAAAAGTCCATCTCATTAAAGGGAAATAAAGATCCAAAATGTCCTACTCTACTGTTTTGACCAATTCTTCAAAGTTGCTGTTACACTAAGTAGGCTTCAAATATATATAACTAATTTGATTCATAGCAGAAGCAAGAAATCTGCATATACATATGCTTTGCCTCATGGAGCTCCATTCCATGGAAGAAGACGTGTGCAGATTGTGATTCTTGATCTTCCTTCTTCCTTTTCCTCCTCACATCACCGTGCCATTGCTTTTGAATGCCAGCCATGTTATCTTCTAGTATCTCACCCTTGAACTGTGAACCCATCTGTGTGTACATATAAACAAGAAGTCAGATATCAACCAAACTAGAAAGATTGCCCGCATGTTGCTACGGTGTTGTCTATTATGAATGAAATGAAGAAAGAAGTGCTGATTGATGTGAAGGAGATGTTTCTATGAATCACAAGTTCTATTCTTATTTACACAAAGTGATTTGATTACTTTATGCAACATATTGAAAGATCAAAAGCAGAGAGAAATCATGACAGCTAATTGTTTTCAGGGCTTAAATATCTATATGAAAATCAATATTTAGTACAGAAATTTACTTCAAAATGTAGTGAATCTGGAGGTTTTTCTTTTGTCCTTCAACTCAGATTGTCTGCCAGCATTATATATGTTAATGTCTATATGTTTGACAGAAATATAAATTTATCAAAGGCAATACTATTCAATTTTATGGTTGCCTTCATTTTAGTGTCAATGTTTGGATCAGCAGCAATTCCTTCTTTCTTTTCCCTCCTGCTGGCCTGTCGCATTATATCTGCATGACCAAATCAACCTCTGACTTCACATCTCGATGATGGAAATAAAGAACTAACCCAAAAAAAATATCAAAAGAGATGAGGAATGTACCAGCTCTGCTTCCAAGACATTAATAGCAGGCTGAAAATTTGATTATTTCTGTTACAGTCATCTCAGGTATGTGAAGGGTTGTGTTGGTTTACAATCATTTGAGAAAGATGGTTGCCATGAAGCTTACGAAAGGATATTTAGTAAACCTGCGAAGCAAGAACATGTCAAGTTATATGCTTCCAATTCAAGAAATAGTTGAATGTAAGTAAATATGAGAACAACTATCATTGCAAAAGTTTCCAAAAGACATTGATGGAATCCAGACCACGAAAATATGTAAACTATACTGCAAACAGAAGAAATAGCTTAAATTTATCGTGACAATTACCAAACTACAGATACCACCATCAATAACAGATCTGAAAGTGGCAAAGAAACAAACTAAAGGAAATGATCAACAAGAAGAAATAAGTATTCTTACCATACACATCCTTCAGCATAAAAATAGCTACTGCAAACCACATTGCAGGGCTGGGGAAGCAAAAAAGAGGCCACATTAATAAAAAAGATGTAAAACAGTGTAACTTTCCATGATAATTACAAAGACAGTGCATAAAGAATAAAAGACTGTATGCAAACCAATGTCTGGAAATCTTCCTCCAATTATATCATATGGGTATAGTGCCCAGCATATGATTCTCCAGTTATGTAAAAGTACGTCATTCTTTGCCAACTCAGGATGCTTAGCAAAGAAGGCCTGATATCATAGAGAGATCGCAATATGTCAATACTAATAAACTTAAAATTTTGCTTTCCTCCACCGAAATTCTAAAGGTGAAAAAGCAGATTTTCCCAAAAAGATGCTACCTTCAAGTTTTAGATTTATTACATATACCATAAACAACTTTAAGTACTTAACTATCAGTTCAGTGGTTTAGAAACTAAAAATTCAGTAACTCAACAAAATTACACTGAACTTCATTTTTTTTAACAATGAAGGCTAAATGACACACCTGTAAGAAGTCATAGAGGTCATTACTAACACCATCTGTCAAATTTCAAAGTGACAAATATCACGTCTGTCAGAACTATAACTGAATCCCATACCAATAGGTTGTTCGACATACAACAGATTAGATGCATGCAAAAGAAAGGAAAGAGCATTGTTACAGTCTTTCAAAGTTCCTCGCCCAATAGACACAGAGTCACATACCTTCAATTCAAATATTCAGAAAGTATTATACTTTGGATGGCCTTAAGACATGCAGTACTTCTCATATTGGCATATAAATAAAATGTATTGATCAATAACAGAGACCCTAACATAGAAGTTGCAATTAACTCCTCTAACAACATATACCAAAGTTGAATCAATCCTTTAACAACAACGGAAATACACAATCATGTCCAATGGAAGAAATGCATTAATAAAAGGGCGGGGATAAGATTGAGACTTCCCATTTCAAATTTCAGAGATAGCAGGATATCAGCCTCCATCTTGATCAGCTAAACAATCACCAGAAAATTACATTTAGTATGAATCCTATCTATGAGTGCAAAAGGACCTACTAATTGATTTACAGAGATTCAACCACAAAGAAAAGATCAAATACATGTTGTTCAGTGAAGTTGAAGTAAGTTTAGCTGTGGAGTTTAAGTAACTTTAGCTTTCTGCTCCTTATATACAGGTCCCACTTTTAGTCAAGAATCGAGCAAGATCAACCACCTTTGGTTCCAGTGGTGAAATTTGGGGAAGAAAAAATTTCATTTCATATGATCCATTAGAAAACAAACCATTATAGTTAAATGCGTCCATTATCATCACAATCAGAATTTAAAACTTGAGTGACATTCACTTATATTTAAGATGGAGGTAGTTGAAAACAAACCATTATACCCGTGCCAAACAAGTTGAAAACATAACGTTACTGATAAAAAAAAAAAAAAAAAGTTGAAAACATAACGCTACTGCCAAACAAGTTGAAAACATAACGCTACTGCCAAACATATTGTATATATGTACCTTTCTATATATAGAAACAAGTTGTAGCAAAGCTACCATTGATTCTGATCTGCTCTCTGCTCTCCTATAAGCAGAACAAATGTTTAGAAATAGAGCACAAGTAGATATCTAAGAAGCTAGGTCTGTCACCTTGATAGAGAAGTTCAATTTCAATCCAAATGAATTCAATATTTCTCTCTAAGAACTAATATTGCATATAGTGTTAGCAAAGAAGGTCAACAACACAAGATACCAGAAAACAATGAATTCAAAAACCAACCTGCTATTTAATCAGGACACTAAAATACAGCTCCTAGTCATGAAGTTGTGATTTCTAAGCCAAATATTACTTAACTAAAATACAGCTCTTGGTCTGCTAACCAATTACATTACTTAACTAATCTAAAGCTACAACAGATTTCTATTGACATTCTCTAATAACGCGCATAGTTAGCACAAGCTGAAATCACATATATTATATACAACCAACTAATAAGCAAGCAAAATTTGACTATTTTACACACTGAGTGACTGAGCTGATAGTGTAGCTTATCCTATACAACTTTGAAAAATTCACCAACAAAAAGAAACAAAATTTAGAAGGAGAGAAGACAAATATGATACCATATGCATAAACATCAATGTTCAGGAGTGTGTTTCCTTGTTTTGCTGGATCCCATTACCATTTGCCAATTGTGAAGCTGGAAGGACATGGTTCAGGAATCAGGACTGTATTTCCTTGTTTTGCTGGATTAGATATCATGCGATCAAGGACAAAGCACTTTAGCAAAATAATATACAAAATAGCAAAACATCAACTATAGATGCAAACTATCTGGAATATAGAAGTATTTTTTATTTTCCTCTGAACTATAAACTAAACAAAAAGAGAAAATGGAGCTAGTATAAAGCTCCCACCACCATTATGTGGCATAACACAATTAGCACTGAAGAACAACTCAACCAAAATACACAACCTGATATCTCATATATTACTGTTGGGTCATGGATATATCTTTTCTTTTTGGAGCACTAAACATCCTTTTCCTGCCAAAAAGTAAAGAGGCAACATTATCATCCCTAAAAGTTTAACAATAATGCATCATAATGATATAACATCAAAAATAAACAGACAAAGAGGCGAAGGGATCTGGGCAAACAAAACCTTAAGAATGAGGGACTGCCATAAGAGAGGGATCACCCCAAATCCCAAAAATCGCTGAGTCCCTGCCAGGACTGATAGAAATGACACACCGGTCTTCAAATCAACGATGGAGGAGTTGAGGGCGTTCTGGAGAAATGGGTGTGTTGGGTTCGTGGGCTTAAGTGTGCGAGACGACAGTGACTCCGCCGCCTTCGTCACCTTCTTCTCCAACAACTCCTCCTCAAATTTCTAAATCAAATTTACACCTACACACAACTAAATTTTGAATCACTGGAATTGAAGGACTGGAAAACCTAACAGAGATAGATCGGCGGCTGTTTTAATCAACGAGAACGAGAGAAAGAGAGAGAAAATTACCCATTCGTGGTGAGTGAATTTTTTTTGCTCAGAGCTAAAGAATCTGAGCTCCACAATTTGGTTCTTCGACAAGAGGAGATGGCAGATGAGAGAAATGAGAGAGAGAGAGAGAGAGAGAGAGAGAGAGAGAGAGAGAGAGAGAGAGAGAGAGAGAGAGAGAGAGAGAGAGAGAGAGAGAGAGGGAGTTTAACTTTTGGCCCAAAAAATGGGTGCCTTTGTGTGGGAAAGTTTAATTTTGGCCAAAAAAGGGCTTCTGTTGCCCTGTTGTTTTTTCGGCTCGTCCTTAAAAGGATTTTAGGACACTTTAACTAAAAGACGTCCTTGTAGGGTGTCCTTATAGGAAGTTATTGTAGTAGTGTCATTTCCATTCTCTACATGCGTTTTCTCATGAAATCCGTTGGCTACTCATAGGTGTGATTTGCCCTAGGAGTGTAGAGAGTTTTTGCGACAGTAATCAAGGTGCCTTTTGGCAAGGGGAACTTGGGCTATTCCATGTCCTTGAATTAATACTGATGGCCTAGCCATCGTAGTCATAAAGTCATATGCTCATAATGGAGTCATAATGAAAAGAACTCGAAATTTTATTCATAAGCCAACGGAGTTACATCATTGTCTCTTTGACCAAAGAAAATCTAATCCAAAATGTTAGCTAATACAAAACAATGATAGTCGTCTAACTTCTTTCGGTAATGCCAAAATAAATGTGCCACTTAATGTGGTAAGTGGGAAAAAAATCCCTAGAAACGGGGTAAATGGACAAAAACCCTACATAAAATAACTCTGTTAATGCTCAAGTCCGGCAGTAGCCGACTCTTTGTTTAACGCGGGTCCGGTGGGCAGACCACTACTCCAAGGATTAGATGACTTCCGTTTACTGCAACACGAGAGACAGGGCGTCAGAGGGAGACCACGTTGGGCGGTCTTCACTTCTCTGATGCCTAAGTCAGTCACTGTATATGGGCAACATAACAATAAATGAGTAGTAATTGCGTAATTAATGAGGAGAGAGGAGAGGACCTTTTATAGGTAAGGAAGATGTTGATCCTCTTCTTGTTTCCGATGTGGGACTGATGTGCTTCGATTCCCAGCATCTGGAGCTTCTGATGCTATCTTGACGCGACGCGTGGCGGCGCGTCAGCGGTGATATGGGGGCGGTCCAGGGCTCGAGCGGTAGCCCGCCTGGCCGTGCCTTCGCAGGTCACCTCCTTGGTGAGAGTCGGTACCTCCGGCGGTACCATGAGCGTGGCTCATTATAGCTAATTATGCTCGTTCCGGCACATGTAGGTACAAACTCAAAATAAAGGTTTTAAATTAATAAAAATTAGAGAAAACCTCATCTTGTTTTCTATATTTAGGAGCGAGATAACTAAAAGCTATAATGGAGAGTTTGGTGCAGTTATTAAAATAGATAAAAAGCTAGACATGATCTCCAAAATAGGACGAACTCTTTATTATAGTATACAACACGCGCATAGCTTTGGTCGAGGGTTAGCTGAGCGCTTCCCATCCGGCAGCGCTCCTCCTTGGTATGGGGCTTGCCTCGTCGTCGTTGTGAGGCTGCCGGATGGGTGACGGTGACTTATAGTTGTCTGGCTTCTTGGATCTGCAGTGACTTAAAGTTTGACAGTGGATCTGGCTCTATTTCTGGTTTGAAGCCTCTCTGTGGCTTGGACAGGTGTGATTTCCGGTCCAAGGGGCGGCGGCAGTGCAGCATCACTGACGGGTGCAGTTTGGCGTTTTTTGGGGCACGGGGATCCTTGAATCAGATCTGGTGTTTTCGGCTTCGCTGATGTTCTCTAAGTGGTCCGGCGTGGGTTGGCAGTGTTCCTTGAAGCGGGGCGGCGGCGATATGGTTGCGGCATGACATGGCAGCAGTGGCTGTTCGGGGCTTGCATGCGTCGTTTTCAGCATAGGGAGGTGGAGGTGGAACTGGGCTGGGTAAGTTGTTGGGCCTAGGGTTCTGTTGTTTCTTTGGGCCAATTAGGCTTTAATTAGTTAGTCTTTACTTTCTATTATTTCCTTTGTTAAAGGAACCCAATGTTAGTAATGTTTTTATTTTCAATAATTCCCTAATTTCTTAGGGACCTAATTTCAATAATAGTACCGAAGGAGGATTCTTGTTATTTCGATGTATTTAATGTCAAATGAGTGACCTATTCTATGTACCACCGTAGCTACTAAGTACTAACACATATTCTTGTCTGTTTAAATGACAGCAGAATGGTATGTAATGGTCATTCTGGTTTTTTATTAATATATTGGCTCTGCCTTCTTTCAAAAAATAAAAATGATCTCCAAAATATTTAATGAGCTAAAATAGAGAGTTTGCTAAAAATACTTTAAGTTTTTTTTTTTTTTTGTCAGACAATAAGGACTTCTTATTCTTAACTATTGTCAGACAAATAATTTTATTATATTTCAGTATTGAATTGTTTTTAGCAATGTTCTAGCCATATACATGTAGGTAGGAGTATTTTATGCCTAAGAAAATGTTAAAAAAAAAAGTCCTTATTTTAAACCTTATTGTCGGACATGTTTGAATCGATAAAATGTCCTTATTTTAAACCTTATTGGTCAAGGACCAAAAAGAAAAAAAAAAAAGAAGTGAATCACAGTTATCACACTACACAATATAACAATTGATTATAAAAAAAAAATCACATAATATTTTGCTGAGCAAAATCCTTTATCTGGCTACTTTGGTGATACGGACGCGACTGCACAACCGATGAGTGATATCACACCTAAAGCGTCATCCTATGGGTTTTCAGTTTTCACCCCCATTTACCAAAGAGAAAGATGTCTACTTTAGCTGAAGAAGCAGCAAAACGCACCGCTTCGATCCACTTTGTTCTCAAATCTCAAAAAGAGTAGCATTGGCAACGTTTTGTTTTGATTTTGCAAAACGAGCGTTTGTGGGTTTTGAATGGAGAGTTTAGAAGATGAGTAGCACTAGTGTATTAGTTGCAGGCCTTCCCTGTCATCCAAACCTTAACGCCACTCTTTCTTCTCCAACTCCAACTAATACATCAGTAAATGCCTCTCTGTGTTTTTCACATTTTGATAATGATGGTGAATTTTTGATGATATAAATTAATGGGTGAAAGTTTTGAGCAGAACGCAAAGGATGGAGACAATTTGGTAATGAAGGTTGATGGGTTTAAGTGGCGTTTGGTTATAGCTTACGACGGCACCCGTTATGCAGGTTCTTTCTCATTGCTTCCCATTAAAGCTCTGAGCTTTGCCTTCTTTTCCTGTCAAACTTTGCTGTGCTTTGCTTTGTTATCTATGGCTACTTTGGGTTTTGCTGATAAAGATGTTTGCTTGGAAGTTGAAACCAAATTGCTGATTCACAGTGGTGAACCCAGTTGGTAATGTTGAAGGAAAGTGGGTTTCTTTTCCTTCTGGGTTGTGTTAGAAATTAGCTCTGCTAGGAAATGTGCATGAATGGTGTTTGATATAATGCCTCCGTGAATGAGTATACAACTGGAGGTTGTTGTTTGCTCTCAATTTGAGTTGTTTAGATGCCCAGTTGAATTGTGAATGTTTCAGGTGAATATTAGCTCTGCTAGGTAGTGTGTGCTTGAATTGTGTTTGATATAATGCCTCTATGAATGATTATAGCAATGGAGGTTGTTATTTGCTCTCAATTTGAGTTTTGGAGATGCCCATTTGAATATTTTAGTGAAATAGTGTAGGAAATGTTGAATGTTTCAGGATGGCAATATCAGAGTTCACCACCTACCATACAGCGCTATGTGGAGAAAGCTCTAATGGGAGCAACGAAGCTGGAAAGGAAGGATCTTCATTTGGTTGGTGCAAGTAGGACAGATAAGGGTGTGCATGCATGGGGTCAGGTCTGACTAGGTTTCTTACTCCCTTCAAGCTTCAACAAGGATATGCCACCCACATTTCACAGACTCACTATCATTTCAGCTTTCAGGTTGCACACTTTGTCACACCGTTCAACTATGACAGAATAGAAAGCATTCATGCAGCTCTCAATGGTACTCTTCCGGAGGATATCCGTGTTAGGGAAATTAGTCCTGCTGTGCCTGAATTCCATGCTCGTTTTTCAGCCCAAAGGAAGGTGTATCATTACAGAATATATAATGACACATTCATGGACCCATTTCAGCGTCACAATGCTTACCATAGTGCTCATAAGCTGAACCCTGCTGTTATGAGAGAAGCTGCGAAGTATTTTATTGGAAAGCATGATTTCTCTGCTTTTGTAAATGCATCCCAGAAGGAGCGAGTGCGGGATCCAGTAAAGGATATATTCCGTTTTGATGTTGTCCAAATGGTAATATTCGGACCCTCAATCAGTGGTTGAATTTTAGGCGTTGCACTTGCTCATTAGCTGTTCACGGATTGATAATTCATTTCCATGTTGTCGATTTCTCTAATCATCTTACTGGACTTGTCTATATGTGCTTTCTTTCAGTTTGTTTATGAACAAAATGTTTTGTAACTGATTATCACCCCATCATTGTTAGGGGGCTCTTTTACAGCTTGAAGTTGAAGGCTCGGGATTCTTATATAGACAAGTCCGGAACATGGTGAGTAATTCATCTCCACCAACTTCATCATAACTTATTGTTTTAGCACCGTGTCATCATATATTTGTATCTGATCAAAATGATTGTCAATATACCATTTTTGCTCTTTTGCATCTACAAGCATTTTTCTGTTTATACACTATTGCAGGTCGCTCTGCTACTTCAAATCGGAAGGGAAGCAGTTCCCACTGACATCATACCCAAGATATTGGCAACACGAAATCGAAGGGAGCTTGCTAAATATTCCTTGTTGGCTCCACCCCAAGGGCTTTGTCTTATGGCAGTGGAGTATAACGAGGACCATCTACGGCTTCCACCTGGTTCCCCTAACCCCAGTTTTGGTAGGCATTATACTATAAAATCTTGTAAGCTTCCATTCTACTAAAGATTGCAGTACTTGTACCCAAAAAAATATTCAAATATTATAAAACGAAGATTCATGCAATGGTGAGTGCTTTTAATTTCTGTTGCAATTTCAGTCCTCTTTGGGTTTGGTAAATTTGTAGTCGACTCTAAATCTTGACACTAGGCAATTGATTTTAGTGAATGATGCTTTCGGAAAACAATGCTTGAAGCCCGAACAAACTTGTAATGGCCAGTATTATCATGGCATTTCTAAGTAATAAAACCTCCAATAACACATCACCTCTGAAATGGTGAAAGTAGTTTTCTGGAATTGAAGCCAATGTGACCCAAAAATATAACTCTACAAGACTAAAGTTACATGATTTTATGTCTCGTAAAAACGAAGCTCTATCATCCCTTCTTGGTGCTTTGGGGAATACCAAGCAACAGCTTTAGCTGAACCAAGGACTTGCAGTGCATACTCGAGGGCAAATATAGGCTCATCCACACGTATACTCCAGTTTTGGTTCCTTAGTTCAACCGCAACTCTTGAATCAACCCTGAAACTGAAAGGTCCAGCAATCTGCACATAAATTTGGAACTTGTTAGAGGTTGCATAAAGCTATCATTCATCCCAACACCGTATAAAGAATAAACAATCATGAGATAGGTTACTGTCAAAACAATTTAAAACAATGGCAGTGTCCAAGTTCAACAAAGAGAGAAAAGTATATTCCAAGAGTTGAATAAACTAGTTACTTATCAGCTAAGTATTTCTTTCATCTGAAATCAAACTTGAAGTCATAGAAAGTATTTTGCTGAAATTGAAATTAGGATTTATAAGATATATAGTCACCTGCTGCTGAAGAGAAAGGGTGGCATTGGGGCAAATATCCTGAATAGCTTCCAAATTTGGCTTTTGAGAATTGAAATAATCTTCTGCTAGATGTGTGGCACCCGACAGAAATTTAGCTCCAGAAGGAAAATCCAGGCGAGCATGAAAACGACTAAGATCTAGAAATAGCCTTTGGAAGTTTCCATGCTGTGCTGAAAATGATGCAGACCCAAAAAAATCTGCTAGAAAGGCAGATTTCACTGCAGGAGCCTGAAGACTAAAGCCTCTAAAACCCTGAGGATCATCATCCTCAATTTGTGACCTAGCCGCACCCTCACCAAAACAGGCAGTCATGGCAGCACCTATTTATGGAAGAATAAATTTGAAGTATTAATCAATAAGAGTTGCGTATATTAAGCATATACATCCACAATGGTCGGTATGCTAAAACAATAAAGCTACTCAACTAAATGAACCTTACTCCCACTGTCCGGGATTGCTAAAAAATGCACAAGAAATCCAGACAAGAATGAGCAAATTTATGCAACAACATTGCAATATTCATCCCCTACTCCTTTATAACTTAAGCATGCATTCCACTAAACAACCCACACACACACTGAAATTCAGTATACCTAATCCCAGTTTCTGTGCAAACATTAGAGATTATTATTGTTACCACCAGGGGATCTAGCTTATCACACAATCGAAGACAAAATTGAACGGTTCTTTTCTAATATGTCCAGCAAAGCACTTCTCTTTCATGGAAGGCAAAGGGTGTCTAACTAATGCTCATATAAAAATCCCCTATCTCCAATGATTTCTAGCTTGGATCTCTTACAAACTCAGCAAATGAAAATGGCAGTGCCATACCAATAATCCCTGAAGCCGAAACATGAGGATTTGAAAGGAATATATCAAAGGGCTGCACCATTTTCAGCTTCGGAGCATTACTTCTCCAAAGGTCAATATTCTTCCTATAGGAAATAGCACCCTTGACAGCCAAACCAGGAAGTAAACCAGCAGGTATTCCTTCACTCTGACCACTATCAAGGCGGTCGGGTGCCCCCGAGTTATGATGCACGCACACACGATAACTGGCACCAGAATCGGAAGCAACCGTAGCCAGATCAACCGACATTGACAATGGCACATCCCAATAATCACCAGCCTTATCCACAAAAAGCCCTGGCCAAACTGCCTCTACTGACAAATTGTGATGAGGCAACTGCAAAAGCTCATTCCAACCAGACCTTCATTACTAAACTCCACAACAACAACAACAAGAAGCACATAATTAACAATTTCATAACCAAAACACCTACCCTGTGCTGAAACAGTGCTTTATTTCGAGGCTTCTTATCATCACCATACCTCTCCACACTCAGAAGCAATGTGTCATCAGGTGTCAACAGCAAGTCAGAACAGAACGAAAGGGCATACAAGGACTTGTCCTGGAGGTGCTTTCCCAGGGTTTTCATCCATGAAGAAGCAGAGTCCGGTGGTGGGCCCTCACTGTTTTTCACAGAGGATACAAACCTCTCGAAATTGAACTGACCCAGTAAAGACCCAAGCCTACAGAGCTTTAAAACTCACCAATCATCAAAAAGACTCAAACTTTGAACAATCCCACATCGAAAACAAAAACAAAAAAGAAGGTAAAAGAGGGAAACTTTGGAGGGAATTGCGGCGGGGGGGTACCAGTTATCGGCGAAGGGGATGGTGAGGACGCGCTGGAGAGTGAAGCCACTGGCGGCGGTGTAGGGAGGGACGAAGGGGGCGGTCATGAAACGCTGCATGAAGTCAATTTGTTTGGGCCGGGAGAGCCTGGCGCCTCGAGAAAGGCCCAGAGGAAGTGGGTCCCCGGGAACGGGGCGGCCCAGGCCGTCGAGGGTCCTCGGCGTCGAGATGTCCAGGTCCCAGAAGGCTCCGTCCATTGCCCATCTCAGCTTCTTCATCTCCATTTTCAGATTGAACTTTTTCAGCTTCTGCTCTGGTGCGTACTTCTCCTTAAACCAATGAAAAGGGATGAACGACAAGTCGTTGATGACTGTGGTTAGTGTCGTTTAAGAGCTTGTGTGCCAATTACTAATTAGTTGCATTAATTTTCCGTAAAAAAGTAAATCAAAGTAATTTATAGTGATGAATCGACTCCTGTTACTGTCTACCACTGCATTTTGATGTGGACTAATTCAGCTTATCTTACAACTACATGTAACTAGTCTACTAATGCATGCTGATGTGGACTAATTCAGTTTAGTCCCAAAGTAACTTAAAAGTATCTTACAAATTATCTTTAACGTAGACTAATTCAGTGTTTAGTCGTAAAGTATCTTACAACTACATCTACAATGGTAAATGATGTCGCGTACGTGGTTTTCATTGCATGAGAAAAGCGAAAGAATTTTTTTTTTTTTGAGCGATTAGCTTCGAATGGTTCATAATGTGGCATTAGTGAACACATTGAATTGAGTGGAAGTGGTTAATCTGCGACCAATATATCATTAATTAGGCAATTCACACAGCTACTCTGCTGAGAACGATAAATAGTTCGTGGGGGCATAAACAAGCCACAGATCACTGGAGACTGGAGAGGCACTCATGACTCAAATTACACATTATTCATTCAAAACCTTCTAACATGCAACCCGCTGGGTCATCATAGACATAGGGGATACTCTAAAGAATTAGCAAGCAACATTTACAATGGAATTGCACGTTTACGACATAGAATTGACTTCGTTATCCGCAGCAGACCCATAAATCTTCGAACAGTAGTATGAATATGAATCATGAGCAAGAGTCTGCAGAGGTAAAAGGCACAAGACATTTAGTCTTCGTTCCACAGAAATGAAACCAAATGCAATACTAATCTTTCTTTTCTTTTATATTGTTATCAAATATACTGTCTTTTTGAAATCTCAAATCCTCATTCCACTCATTTAGTACATGATGCAGAATGCCTGTTCTTCCCTTTTAATCTTTCAATGTGTAAGATTGCATGTGAGGGAAGGGTATCAGCTTGACATGCATGGTTTGACCTATCATCTAGCAGATTAAACTTTTTGTGTTGCATGGTTCTCTAATGCAAAACAGGATAGAGAAAGTCATGATACTCTAGTTACCTGTTCCTGTGAGCGGAAATACATGAAAGGTGTATAATGTAAGAAATTTGACACCCTCGAGGTATATATATCAGCATACCTGCAAGATGAAAAGGAATTGATGGGTATAAGGACATGGGAAATTTAAAGTTTAACTACTGTCACTTCCATGCGACCATGCCTAGGGATCTGATTACCGAAATATGAACATGTAAAATAAAAAAGTACATACTTCTCAATTTGTCTCATCAAATGGCTTTTATCCCAGAATCCCGCACGGGAAAGAAACCCCCACCTAATGCACAACAGATTCATAAGATCAACTTGACATTCACATGACTACATATATCATTTTCAAAGCTCAACACTAGTAGTGGAAAATCTATTTCTTATATTTCCGACTTCCTATTACCTTTTGTTGAAGAGCTCTCCATCTGATTCTAGCAGCAGAGCAATTTTCTGGTCTAGTCTTTGCATAACAATAAGTAGCTTCTGCATGCTGTCTGAGAGTTCTTGATCAGCCAAATTTGTTGCAGCAAGGGTCTGAAAGTATAGCAACACTTGAGATACAATAAAAAGCACATACGTTAATACATGTTCTTTCCTTTTTCAGTCTAACATTTTTTGGCCCATATTCTTGGATTAGGAATTTGTAATGCTTGCTAAATGCTGATGATATGATGTAATCCATTGAATGTAGAATAAGGGTATGAATGGGAAAAAAAAAATCTGTAGCATCAATGTAGTTAAGAGGTAACACCAGACTTAAGAGTCGCATTAATGGATTATTATAGACCACCATTCAAGAGATAATCAGGGTCATCATTACTTCTACTTATTAAAGCTAAAGCAGCAACTGTTTTAATAGACTCGTGAGGAAAGAGCCTCAAGCATTTTAAAGGAAAAAAATTGTTTGCCAGCAAATGTTGCTTTGTTATTATGAATGCAATGAAAGAAAGCTAATTCTACAAAAAGCTTACTTGAGCAGGACGCCCTTTAGTTCGTCTTTGAGAGGCAAGTCGAAGTTGGTTGAAAAGATCCCCTACTATCTCCTTTTGATTTGTAAGCTCTATTAGTGATTCTCTATGACCCCGGCTACCGATCAAAGCATTATACTGCAGTGTCAAAATTTTCATGAACCTCTTATCAGCATTCAAAACTTTGATGATACTAAAAATATTAAGTAGAGCACTAAATTACGAATATAGTTTGTAGGTGATCAGTCTGCAGAATAGAATACAAGGCAACAGGAAAGCAGGTCTTTTTCTAGCAAATATATATTATTAATGAGGTCTGAGGTCCAAACTTGCAGTTCTTTAGATGTGAGATCTGAACTTGCATTGCTCATTCCCTTGCATATAAAAAGAAAATCCACTAAACAAACCTCTTCTTCCAATTCTCGACAAATCAATGCTGTTCGCCACCGCAGATGAACTTTGGATTGACTTACATCAGTGTAGATATGATCACCAACATAGAGTATTTCATCTCCATGGATATCTAGGGAATTCTCAACCATCTGAGCACTTCCCCCTGAATACAAGCCCCCTGCAGAAACAAAGCATTTAAATGAACATAAGCTTGATAAGTAAATGTCAAAAGAAGTAATGATTGATCAAATACTTTGATGATCGCAGAGCATAGAGGAATTTCCTGGCATGGAAAAATGATGATGAGAATGAACAAAATAGTTATTTAGTTGTAGTCACAGTTATGGCCATTGATCAAACTATTTATTTCTCCTCGGCTCATATATAGCACAAGGTGTCAAGGTGCAAAGATAAAATCTAGCAGCTGAGACAGCCTTTTTGCATTTTGAGCCTAGTTAGAACACCTTTCACTTGCCAAGCCAGCTATTCAAGAAATCCAGGAAAGCAGTGCCCATATTAAGTGCAAATTAGAAGGTGCAGAAAAAAAAAAATTATATATATATATATATATATATATATATATATATCTTCAACTATAATCATGACACCCAGGTGGTACCTAAAACAGGGATCATGCCTAGAGTCGTTACTGCATATCTCCAATTGCATTTGAAATTCATTATAAAAGTCACGAGTCATTACAACTATTATTAATTATCAAGTCTACAAGGTTTTACAACTGTACATCCAATAGACAATCAAAGCTAGTACAACCAGATTAAGCACAATAAAAGTAGCATCTCATTCTAGGGGAATAAAGTTAAGAACTTCTAAGATATTCAGTGGCAGGTAAACAAGCACAAGTACTCATTATTACCTGTTACAGCCTTGAAGCATGGACGCATTAGCCCCTCACCCGTCACCACCTCATACATTGGGTGTGACATTTGGAAGAACTCTGGCTTCCTTGCAGAGACTATTACCTGCATATGAACACAAGAAGCATAACAGTTTAATTAGTGCTCTGGAAGTTTGGTCGCAGTTCTACTGATCACTATATTTCAAGGAAACCTTTGATATCTGAAAAACGAAAGAAGAAATGGAGTTACAAAGTTAAGTAGATGGACAAAATTTACTTACAATGTCAAATAGATCCCGCCAACCCATATTATTAGGAAGAAATCTGTTAAAGGAATGTTGCATCATTGTGTCTGTGTAATGATAATCCGAGTTGGTAATGAGGAGAAGCTTTTTACCAGCCTAGAGCAGGAATAGATCAAGGTAATTAAGTAAAATGAAGTCACATTTTGTGCAAAGATAACATCTTATAAGACATACCTCCTTTTGATCCAAAAGTGCTAGAGGCAATTCTGGATCAGGTGTTACAAATAGTTCAGGCTTAGACATTATCTCACTCTGCATGATCGCCGGTATGCCACAATCAGTTTACACTCATGAATCAACATCCACTTTACTGAACAAATAATGAAGATATGCTAACCTTCAGTTGACCCTCTACATGTGCCCTAAAGAGGGCTCTTCCAACAGCCTGAAATCATGTCAAGAGTTAAAAAGGAGCATGAAAAAAGCAACACCATTGCTCTATAAAATTGTTCCACAGCTTATTGCCTTATAGAGCCCTTTATAATCGAGTGGACCAAGTTGTGCGGCAATGGTTCCATCATCCAATCTATCAACCATCTGAAAATAAACATTTGATATAAAAATGGTCAATATGTTGTTGACTAAAGAATGTTAAGCAACAGGATATGAATAAAGGATCCAAATCGACGCTGCTTGGGATTAGGTGCAGTACTCCGAGTAGTGTGATCAACATTATTTCATTAGGTCAAAAGAGAGGGTTTTCCTACTGCATTACGTTTGTGTTTAAGTTGAAGTAACTTTAAAAGTAAAATTTACCTGAAACAAAACAATGATAATAACTAAGACATTAATACAGTGACCTAACCAAGGGAATATAATACCTGCATATATGCCACAGCTTCTGAGACAGAGAACAATGTATTCAGGAATTCCCATCGACTTTCCTTCCGGAGGTCCACCAATTCCCTCCCGTACATCTCTCTTCAATGAAAAGAAACTTAAGCAAAATTGCCAAATACATTACTCCAGTTCTTTCTTTTTTTTTTTTCTAAAAATGATATCTTAAAATGCTGCATACTGGAAAACTATGTGGCCACATAACACGGGCAGACCAAAGTAAAATCTGATCCATGCAAACTTTCATCTGGGACATTTTACTGTTGATGTTCCATCAGCAGATTGAAAGCATTTTTGAGTACGTTGTATCCGTCATTGTCCATCAAAAATCACAATAAAAGGTTCACAATTTACCTTACAGCCCGATTAGATAGCATGGTTGTGCCATGCATAGCCCTCTTTACATAGCCAAATCGATCAGCCTTCACCAAGTTGCCTTTCTCTTTGTCTATGACGAGGCCTCTAATAACCTATATGAATAGTTGGAACAAGATAGGAAAGAAAAGAAAATGTTAACAGGTGTTATGAATTGCATAAATGTCAATACTTTTAAACCTTTGAACTTGTTTATAGATGTTACCAGGTCGGGGTCAAATGCAAGACCATCAACTGGGAAACCCACTTTCCTTAAATTCTCCATACAGTAGTCATAAGCTCTCCCTTCCCAAGCCTACAAGACCTTTCCATGTCAGACAATCCACAATCCCAATCTGGCAAGACTTAACTTTTTATATAATCACAATTCGTGACACAAAAAGAAAAACAAAAAAGAAAAAGGAAGAAGAAGTGACCTGATACTTACAATGACATTATAATGCATCAAGGTGTAGTCCATATCATAACCGATGGCACTAATTGATCGAAGATTCAATGTCCGGCTACAAAAGATACCACGAGGCGATTGCCTTGATGAAAAAGGACTCTGTACACAAATATTCAACATGGTGAGATTGTTGCACAAGTACTATTCTACCATAAGACAGTGATCAATGTGATTCCCATTAGAAACAGACAAGTGAGACAACATAGACAGACTAGTACTCCACCAAACCAAACTGATACGATCGAAAGGGACTCTATAAATAGTACTCAATATAAAGAGATTGCTGCTCAAGTAGTACTCTACTTTAAGAAAATGATCAATGGGATATCCACTAGAAACAGACAACACACACACACACACACTTAGTACCCTACCAAACCAAACCAAAACCAAAAGAAACATACTATGATCCTCAGAAAAAGAAAAACAGTACCCGAATACCCAAATCTTTAAGCAACCCTTCAGCTTCTTCAGCTTCCATTCGAGCAACCTCCTCAATCGGACCTTCCAAAGTTGCTTGTCCATCAATTCCTACATGGGTTCATAAAAAACAACTTAAAAGATCAAAATTTTACACTCACAATCGCAATGCCTAAATTGGGAAGTCAAAAGGCTGAGTTACCAAAAGCCTCAAGACTCTCGAGCTTGACATTCAAATCCCCTTTGGTCTTCTCTCCCAAGTAATCCACGTCGTACTTGGTCGCCGGCGTCACAGAAAACACAGACTTGTCTTCGTCAACACTGACGTTACTGCTTCTAGTGCTGCTGCACTGGCACTTGTGATTCCAAGGCAGGGACTTGGTGATGAGAATGTTATGGGATGTAGTGGGTCTGATCCGAACTGGGTTTCTGAGGAAGCTGGTGGCCGCCATTGAGGCCTCTGCTGCATACATCTCTCCAACCTCAAAGTTGGGTTCTTTCTAAAAGCAGAAGAGTGAAGAAGAAAGAAGAGTGGGAATCTGAAAAAATATCTGGAGTAAATTTAATGGGTTGACGACAGTAGTGGCACTAGTATATTGAAAGTGAAGGTTTGCTTTTTGGTCTATGTGGATTGGATACTATACTCTTCTGATTTGATTTGTCGCTGAACTGGGAATACTGGCTGCTTATCTACTATTCATCTCTAGCTTTCTGAGAGTTTGGTCTATCCGTAATCGGCAGTAGCAGCCATAATGATAAGGTATGGTGCTTTTCCATTTTAGCCATTGCTACTCCTGCTTGTGGAAAACATGTACCGTTTATTGGGTCAACGTTTTTTTTATTTGCAGGGGTCAACTTTTGGTTACCTCTAGTAATATTTGCAAATTTCACCTTTCAGAAAGATTTCAAGGGGCCACCCAAGTTCGACTTCTACCGACAGCAAAACAGTCAATCCTCTTTGGTGCTAGTGGAGTCACGTTGCTCGAGTTGGGGGTAAATTTGTGTGATCAAGGTTGAGGTTTGCATCATTTACTCTTTTGATGTTCATCGATTTTGAAGTTACCCAAGAGTGTGCGGAGTTTGAGAGAGAGATTTTTTTTCATTACTCAAAATTACATAAAGGCCGAAATGACATTCTTGCTTTTAAGATTGTTGTTGGTGACATCAAAAAATCACGATTGTATCACATAATTAAAGATAGAATTTAGAAATAACATATAACAATTTGAAAAAGAATACTTGATAGCACACTACCTATTGTGCATACAACAATGGAATAATTAAGTATCGTTACGTTGTGGTTAAGGTTATGAAAAATAATAAATTGTGTTTCTTTTTTATAATGGGACGTTTTTAAAAGGAGTTTGAACATGAATTTTAAATTATAAAAGTACTCTTAACTGCCAGTGGGGTGATGACGATGTTGTTTGCCGGCGGTGGGATTGGTTGTCTGCAGTGCTTGGTTGCTGTTAGGGGAAGTGGGGTCTGGGCCGGGCCATTGTCTCTGGGCTTTGGTGTCGTTTGGTTTTAGTTTTTAGTTTGGTTTGTTTAGGTTTAATATGTTCCTACTCTACTGAGCTAGGGTTGGTTTCCTACTCTCTTGAGCTAGGAATTGGTCTAGGTGTTATGTCATGTAAATGGTGTCATTCCCGAGGACGAGGACGATTTTGTTCAACTCTGGTTTACTTTTGTTGTCGATTTGCTGATAAGCGATCCTTTACACGTGGTCTAGCACCTTTGGACACGGTGTTGAAGAGGACGCTGTCTTCTTCGCGGTTGATTACGAGGTTTTACTGGAATTTTCGGGTTTATATGCTCAAAAAAAAAAAAAAAACTTCCAACTCTCTAAGAATTTATATTTATTTTGAATATTGAACTTCTATGTACATTAATATTTAATGATACACAAAGAGAGTTGTCACAGACTAGTGTATACTAATGCATGAAACTAATATATTTCTACATTGAACTACTATTTTAGTACATTAATGTATTGTAAACAAAATAATGTGATTTGTGTTATCAGATTCCCCCACACCCCCCGCACGCACATATCTGTGCTAATCGACATTGGGCCCTTAAGTAGCCCGACAAAAGAATTTAAGGCCCATCATTATATCTTAGTTGGGCCGTTGACTATTAATCTGACAGTGAAGTATGAACAAAATCCATCGACATTTATGTGCTTTCCCACCAACTGCCTTGGGGTATCCAAATTTGAAAACAAACGACCTTTCTTCAAAGCGGTCAAAGGAGTTTTCTTCTCCGCCAAGCAAGAAAGTCAGAGAAGCAGAGGACTAGATTTGTATCCCTTTTCAGATTATCGCTCATTTTTGTTTTTGTTTTCTTTCCTTTTTTTTTTTTGGTTAAAACAGGAGTTGGGAAGAGCAAAGTGCTCTCCCAAGTCCCACCCCAAATTTTTTTGTTTTCTTTCCTTATTCTCAGTTGGTTTATATTTAATCCAATGACTCAAACACTAAAGACCTTCAATATAGTGATAAAAAAATATTAATTATTGTTACTCAGTTTGTTCATGTTGTTGGCCCGAGCTAGCAAGTGACATTTCAATATCTTAGCGAAGCTCAATGCAGAGGAAAAGAATTACAATAAAGGAACCAATCAACTGCCATATAGACCAATAAAATTTTAACCTACACCATACAACACTCGGTGATCCAGAACTATAATAAAGGAACCAATCAACAACCATTTGGGTAATTTCTGCAGCACTCCGTTTGTTTTATCAAAATGCAAAGTGAAGGTGGGTTACTGTGTTCGAGTACAGTTGAAAAACCGTCGCGGAATAATGAGGCCTGCATGCATTGCATTTGCAACATGCCAAAATGCCAAACGGAGTATCAATCCCAAATGAGGCAAGCTTTTTCTTTAGTCAAAGAACAAAAAGATAATCAACCCAGGAGTTTCCTTCTCCGCCAAGCAAGACAGTAAGAGAAGCAGAGGACTAGAATGTGTTTGACTAAATCATGGGTCCGACTCCTTGTAGGTGGTAATGGGCAGACTTTGAATGGCTTATATATAAAAGCAACGTTCTTGCTGAAATAACACAATCAAATTCATCGACCCATTTCGCCAAGATCCATCGACATTTTTCTTGTTGCTTACGTTCCCACCAACTCACCCAAGTAAGTATCCAAATTTGATCAAACGACATTTCTTCAAAGCAGTCAATGCTAGCTGGAAATCTAGAAATATTGCATATACCAAAATGGAGACTAACAACATTTATATATGAATATTAATTATGAAGTAAACTAGCTAGCTAGACAGAAGCGAGCAATTGTTTTCATTATATTAATTTTTGGCAAAATTCGTCGTTGATAACTGACATTTTGCATTGTCATATTAGTATTATATGAAGAGCGTTCGAAACTTTGATACTTAAGCACTAAGCATTACGAAAATTCCAAACTTATTCAAACGGGTAGTTCTTAAATTCTGGAGCCCCTTCTCTTTTGTTGAAATTGTAAATTAATCCTGGAGCTCCTTCATCATCTAACTTTGGCTGCACATCGAGACCAACATACATTTCCAAAAGAAATTATATATGTGCATACCAATATTATAATTATATTAAAGTCATATCTGACCCGCCCTAATTTTAGTTGCAGACGTTTGAAACTTATAAATTCCATTTGCTTGATCATCACGTATTTTTGAAAACGTCAAACATATAAGTATTTTATATAGACAAGCCCTCGTGTCATAACCACAGCAGTGTTTTGTGTATTTTGGTAGCTACTGCTGGTTCTGTCGCAATCCATGGTTTTTCTTCTATGTATATTCTAATCTAATCATACCATCGATCTATGAAAGAATATACCACAAATTTGCCGAAATTATGAACATAAGTCCAACATATACTAGCTAAGACTCTTATTTTATGAACCCTTAATTGTCTGCATACGTATAATACATATCCTCTTGCTTGATAGAGTAAAGCCGGTTGAATAACGTACCTACGGTTTTACGAGTTGTATACACTATACACACTAGCTTTACACCCCGATATTCCACCCAATTTACCTAAACGTTTTGCCAATCACACAGTGTTTTAAAAGGACCGTAGCATTATGAAGTAATAAAAAAATAATTAAAAAAAAAAACCCTAATATCAATGTAGGTTCCATTGACAGAGATAAGTACGCGCACCGTAACTAAGTGGTAAGCCAAGTAACTTAAACTTTTTTTTTTTTTTTGAGAATAGAACATATTCATTAATCAATCACGCTTACAATGGGGGGACATAAACCTAAACCCCAAGAAACCATGGTTACAGAGACCATCAGGCCAAAGAGCCCAAACTCTAACCACCAAGCGCCCATCTCCAAGGCTACCTTGAACATTTGACCCCGAAAATTCCAGTAAAATCTTATAATCAACCGCCAAGAAGGCAGCGTCCTCTTCAACACCGTGTCCGATAGTGCTCGACCACGTGTAAAGGATCGCATACCAGCAAATTGACAACAAAAGTAAACCAGCTTTGAACAATATCGTCCTCGTCCTCGGGAATGACACCATTTACATGGCCGAACACCTAGACCAACTCCTAACTCAACAGAGTAGGAGACCCACCCTAGCTCAGAAGAGTAGGGACTTATTAAACCTAACCAAGCCAAACAAAAATCCCTAACTAAAACACAGCTATAACCAATGCAAACTGAAACCAATCCACACCACCAAAGCCCAAAAACAAGGGCCCGGCCCAACACCCACTTCCCCAAGCAGAACGCCACCATTGCAGAAACCCAATCCCGCCGCCGGCAAGCACCATCAACGTCATCCCTGCACGGCCTCGCCGCCTCCCGATTCCACCGCTCCCCCGTGCCAATATGCAGACAAATTCTACACCCAATTGCCACCGCAACCAGATCCAGAAACCCGACAGAAGCAGAGCCCAACCAGGAACCCTCCTGCCGTGAATTGCCCGCTTCCACCATACCCCAGATCGCTTCTTTGATGACGCCAACACCCACCGCCGGCCAGAAACAAGGTGCTGCATCCCCACAACCGCTGTCGCCCCTGATCCGAGAGGGACCGATCGAGAGATCTACCCACCCCGAGATCAAGAACCCACCCTCCTCCCCTGGGCCGAGTCTCTGCCTTGAAGACCCACCACTAACCAGCAACGCCATCCCCTCCCGGGCCGGAATGCAACGGCAGGATCGCCGGTGACGCTCGGCCGGGAGAGAAACGAGACACCCCGGGTTTTCCTTCTCTGTCGCGCCCTTGGGGCGCGTTCCCGGATTTGACAGTTAAGAACTATTAGACCAAGTAACTTAAACTTAGTTAGAAAGAAAATTAATGATAAAGTATAAGTTAGTCCTCTCGACAATGATGTGATTTATTTTGACTATACTACCCGATAATATGTATCGCAAATAAGTCTCTTTTCACTTTTTCATAATACAATTTTTCCTTCTTTCTTTCAATTATCATTATTTCCACAGGGCAATTACGGTCTATGCGGCCTCTCCATCTTCATTAAACCTATAAGTGAACCATCAAAGTGATTTCTTTGGCTCCATGCTTGGAAGAGTGTTCCACTCGATCTTGATATACTATGAATTATCAAGCATTACAATTTATAACTTAATTATACCTTAAAGTGATATATATTGCAAATAAATTTTCTTGTGACCTTTTTTGTAATACGACTTTAATTTCTTAAAACCAAGTAATTTCTTTATGGTTCAGAAAGAAATATAACAAGTGCAGTGGCGGACTGGGGGGGGGGGGGGGGGGGGGGGGGTGGTCCCATCCTACCAATGTTTTTGAGTTTTATATATACGTTGTTCCTCTATCTGGTGGCCCGTCACCCCAATTAGTCTGGGCGACACATAGGTTTGTCGGAGTAGGAAAATCTCACATTAAAAAAATAGCAATTAAAAATAAAACTTATAAGTGGGTGACCCACACCCAATTGTACCGAAACATTTTGTGATTAAATAGGTCTTTTGTGAATTTGTGATTGAAAAAATTACAATTAACGGAGAGGGTATAAATTGATAGATTATGTCAAGTCTAGGATGTAAATTTCCATTACAAGTTTAAAATATAAACCGACAATTATTGCCAAGTTTAGAGGGTATTTTAGCAATTATGCGTATTTAATCTTTACTTTCTCTATTCATAGCTTAATGCCAATGCTTGAACCCCTTAATCTTTCCTTAATCTCAGTTGGTTTATATTTGATCCAATGACTCAAACACTAAAGACCTTCAATAGAGTGATAAAAAAATATTAATTATTGTTACTCAGTTGTTTATGTTTAGGATGACAAAAAAAAGAAAAAAGGGCTTATGCATTTCGACCCCTCCCAAACATTTGATCCTAGTTCTGTCCTTGATAACGTGGCATTGCCAAGTGTTGGTCCGAGAAAATGACATTTCAATATCTTAGAGAAGCTCAAGGCAGAGGAAAAGAATTATAATAAAAGAACCGATCAACAGCCATATAGACCAATAAATTTTCTAACAAATTACATATAAGTTATTGACAAAAGATGACTTAATGAATACATCGTTTAAACATATAAGGACTAAATCTTACAAATAAGGACGATTTACTCTCCACTTGCCACTTGTCATGAGTTAATTTACCTTTTTACCCTTAACTACTTTTGACTTCTAATCCCTTTATAAAGATTAAATCTTACAAATAAGGACAATTTGCTTTCCACTTGCCACATGTCATAAATAAATACATCGTTTAAACATATAAGGACTAAATCTTACAAATAAGGACAAAAGATGACTTAATAAATACATCGTTTAAACATATAAGGACTAAATCTTACAAATAAGGATATTCTGCTCTCCACTTGCCATATGTCATGAGTTAATTTACCTTTTTACCCTTAACTATTTCTTTTGACTTCTAATCCCTTTATAAGGATTAAATCTTACAAATAAGGACAATCTGCTCTCCACTTGCCATATGTCATGAGTTAATTTAGTTTTTAACTCTTAACTACCAATGTTTTTGAGTTTTATATATACGTTGTTCCTCTATCTGGTGGCCCGTCACCTCGATTAGTCTGGGCTACACATAGGTTTGTCGGAGTAGAAAAATCTCACATTAAAAAAATAGCAATTAAAAATAAAACTTATAAGTGGGTAACCCACACCCAATTGTACCGAGACATTTTGTGATTAAATAGGTCTTTTGTGATTGAAAAAATTACAATTAACGGAGAGGGTATAAATTGATAGATTATGTCAAGTCTAGGATGTAAATTTCCATTACAATTTTAAAATATAAACCGACAATTATTGCCAAGTTTAGAGGGTATTTTAGCAATTATGCGTATTTAATCTTTACTTTCTCTATTCATAGCAAGTTTGTATAAATTTTTTTAAAAGTGAAAGTTCTGCGTTTACATATTTGGTCATGTACTACTATGTAATTTTCTATAAAATTTTAACCCACACCATACTACACACGGTGATCCAGAACTATAATAAATGAACCAATCAACAACCATTTGGGTAATTAATTTCTGCAGCACTCCGTTTGTTTTATCAAAATGCAAAGTGAAGGTGGGTTACTGGGTTCGAGTACGGTTCAAAAACCGTCGCGGAATTAGGGATGGCAATAATCCCCATAGGGTAGGGTACCCATCGGGTATTCGACCCTAATGGGGAGAAATTTGGGGGAAATCGGGTAACGGGGTTGGGGATCCCCAGTATTCGAATTCTGAAATCGGGTACGGGGTGGGGATGGTATTTTGATCCCCATCCCCATACCCACCCAATAAGAATTATCTAAAATATATATATATATATATATATATTTTTTTTTTTGATATTATTTATAAATATATATATCTATGTAAACTTCATTCTTTTGTCAATATTTAAATTCTGTCAATATATTTTTGATATTATTCAATTCACCTTGTTCGAATGAATGAGTAAGTTGTTAGGTTACACTAAGCAGTTGATTGTGGAATTTTTTTGTCGAATGCAAACTTTTATTTTTTTATTTTGATGCGAGACTTATATTTGTTTTTGTTTGATTGAAATAAAAAATTTATTTTATATTGATGTTTGATTTTAACTTCATAGTTTACAATCGATAATTATTTGAATGAATTTTTATATAATAAATTAGTAATATTGTTAACGGGGATTGGGGCGGGTACGGGGACTTGATCCCCAATGGGAACGGGGACGGGGAATCCCCAGTTTCTTATTACGGGGATTGGGGCGGGTAAGGGGATGAGGAATGAAGTCGGGTATGGGGATGATAATTTAATCCCCTTACCCTACCCTCCCCATTGCCATCCCTACGCGGAATAATGAGGCCTGCATTGCATTTGCAACATGCCAAAATGCCAAACAGAGTATCAAACCCAAATGACGCAAGCTTTTTCTTTAGTCAAAGAACAAAAAGATATTCAACCCAGGAGTTTTCTTCTCCGCCAAGCAAGACAGTAAGAGAAGCAGAGGACTAGAATGTGTTTGACTAAATCACGGGTCCGACTCCTTGTAGGTGGTAATGGGCAGACTTTGCATCGCTTATATATAAAGCAACGTTCTTGCTGAAATAACACAATCAAATTCATCGACCCATTTCGCCAAGAAGTGGTAATCTTGATTCCTCAGGACTCTCTTTTTCGATCTTTGGTGGTGTTTGCGTTATAAGCATATCAAATGTTTGTGGAATTGCCTACCTTAGCATGCATGAAACTTCCACAGTCCCCACTTGGTTTCTTTTCTCTTTGTATTTTTTTGATTTGATTCCATCAAATCGTCTACCTGGGTTGTAAAGATTATTCCCAGCATTTTGATTGATTGGAACCATTACTTTCTTGTTATTCCTCTGTTTCTTGAATTTATATGCATTCATATATTCTATTCTGCACTATTTGCTTCGACTGCGGTTTTCTGCTTTCTTATTCTGAGTTCTGACACGTGCACAAAACTCACACACAGAAAACAGGAGTACATGAGTTTTGTATTTTTCTTAATGATGAATGTACTCGGTATTGTATTCTATTAGAAAGAGCAGTAGGCATATGTTCTTTGTTAGTTGGTTTGGCAATTTGTTACCCAGAAAGCAAAAGTAGTCTGGTTTGCTAATTCAAATTAAAAAAATGTGTTTGTTTTGCAGCTCTGATTTTATAAAGCAAGTTCTCTGTGTTGCTTGTTGTCAAACAACAGCAGCAAGTTTATTCTTTGAAGTGCTTGCTGTCAAGTATAAGCAACTCAACTTCTGCTGTGAAAGATATGGGTGATCAGGAGAATCCTTTGGATGGAGATCATGTGATCAGAGAGGAAGCTGCCGCTTCGAAAAGTCAATCAACAGTGCCGGAATCCCAGAACGGACTGGAAAATAGTAGTAACAAGGAAGATGCAAGCAAGAGCAAGGAGGGTGGCACCAAGACAGTGCCCTTTTTCAAGCTCTTCTCATTTGCTGATTCCATGGATTACTTGTTAATGTCGGTAGGTACGATTAGCGCAATTGGAAATGGAATGTGTTTGCCTCTAATGACCGTAATCATGGGAGATGTGATTAATTCTTTTGGAGAATCTGGGAATTCCAATAAAGTGGTTGATACAGTGTCTAAGGTAAGAATTTGTGACTAAAACTGCTACATGTAAACGTTTACCAACGGGATTAATCAAAGCTAATTTGGTCAGTTCCATATCTTCAGGTGGCTTTAAAGTTCGTCTACTTGGCTTTGGGAGCTGCAGCTGCTTCATTTCTACGTGAGTACATAAAACTTGATACCTCAGTTATAAATAGTCTAGAACTTGGTCATTAGAAACTGATGTACTCGGACTTGCTATGTTCCAGAGATGTCTTGTTGGATGATCACCGGAGAGAGACAGGCTGCGAGAATAAGATTTTTATACTTGAAAACAATATTGAGGCAAGACGTAGGCTTTTTTGATAAAGAAACTAGCACTGGAGAAGTTATTGGGAGGATGTCAGGTGATACTGTGCTCATTCAGGAGGCCATGGGAGAGAAGGTATGTATTTACATGACACGAAAAAGCCTCCAGTTGTTGCCACCTTTTCTGAAACCCTTCATCATTTCTTTCACTCTCTTATTGCAGGTAGGAACTTGTATCCAGTTATTTGCAACATTCTTTGGAGGCTTTATCATAGCCTTTGTTAAGGGATGGCTTCTTACCCTGGTCATGCTTTCTTCTATCCCCGCTCTTGTCATCTCTGGTGCTGTCATGAGCATCATCGTATCAAAGTTGGCATCTCGAGGACAAGCTGCTTATTCAGCAGCAGCATCTGTGGTTGAGCAGACAATTGGTTCAATAAGAACTGTAAGCAGCCTTTCTAAAGTACAAGAAGTATTATTCTTTCTGTACTGAACTAATGCAGATGGGCATTCCTTGTGCAGGTTGCATCATTTACAGGGGAGAAACAAGCTATAACTAAGTACAACAGCTCTATAAATAAAGCTTACAAGTCTGGTGTGCAAGAGGGTTTGGCATCTGGGTTGGGTATCGGTTCAGTTATGCTTATTATATTCTGTAGTTATGCTTTGGCTATATGGTATGGCGGAAAAATGATACTTGAAAAGGGATATAAAGGAGGAGATGTCATAAATGTAGTTTTTGCTGTGTTGACTGGCTCCTTGTAAGTTGCACTTTCTAAAAATTTACGACATGCACGATGGTGCTCTTGTATTCAAAATATACTGAACATTAATGATCAGGATAATTAAACATTTTCTTGATAATTTTCAGCTCTCTTGGGCAGACATCTCCATGCTTGGCCGCATTTGCTTCTGGGAAAGCTGCAGCTTATAAGATGTTTGAGACAATTAGCAGAAACCCAGAGATAGATGCTTCTGATACTAAAGGGAAGCAATTACAAGATATTAGAGGAGACATAGAACTGAGGGATGTTCATTTTAGTTATCCTGCAAGACCAGATGAACATATATTCCGTGGATTTTCTCTCACAATACCTAGTGGTGCAACTGCTGCTTTGGTAGGAGAGAGCGGAAGTGGTAAATCGACTGTAATCAGTTTGATTGAGAGATTTTATGACCCACAGGCCGGTGAAGTTCTTATTGACGGTGTCAATCTCAAAGAGTTCCAGCTGAAATGGATCAGGCAGAAAATAGGTCTTGTCAGCCAGGAACCTGTATTGTTTACTTGCAGCATTAGAGATAATATTGGCTATGGGAAGGATGGTGCAACTACTGAAGAGATAAGGGCTGCTGCTGAGCTTGCCAATGCTGCTAAATTCATAGACAAACTTCCTCAGGTTAAAACCCAACTTTAATTTATACTCTCCTCTATTCTATTATAATTCTTTTTTGTTTTCTCTGTTGGATTCCACCAGGATTTATGCTTACTCAGACAACCTTATATATTGTTACTTTAAATATGGAAGCTCAACGCTTTCAATTGCTTTGTTCTGATTTGTGGTTTTTCTGAATTGTTCATTTAGGGACTAGATACAATGGTGGGTGAGCATGGAACTCAACTATCTGGGGGCCAAAAGCAGAGAGTTGCTATAGCTCGAGCAATTCTAAAAAACCCAAGAATTCTGCTTCTAGATGAAGCCACAAGTGCTCTTGACGCAGAATCTGAGAGAGTTGTGCAGGAGGCACTGGATAGAATTATGGTTAACCGGACTACTGTCATAGTAGCCCATCGCTTGAGCACAGTAAGGAATGCTGATACCATTGCTGTAATACATCGAGGAACAATTGTTGAACAAGGTAATGGATATATATGCTAATAGTGTTTTTGTCAGCCATTTTCATGCTTAATGCCTTAATAGTACTGTCAATACTTAAAAATGCTGTCAAAGTTGATCAATGACTACTTCAGATACTGATCCTTTTGAATGAACAGGACCACATTCCGAGCTAGTTAAGGATCCTGAGGGAGCATATAGCCAGCTTATAAGATTACAAGAAACCAGAACTGTGTCAGAACAGACTGGTGTAAATGATCAGGATAGGCCAGATATTTCTTCCGATTCTCGGAGACAGTCAAGTCAAAGATTTTCTTTATTAAGATCCATAAGCCGTGGATCATCTGGAAGAGCAAATAGTATTCGTCATTCATTCTCAATCTCATCTGATACTCATGCTCCAGCATCATCAAAAGGGCATCCAGAAGTCTCACTTAGCCGCCTAGCTGCCCTGAACAAGCCAGAGATCCCAGTGCTGCTTCTTGGTACTTTAGCTGCAGCAGCCAATGGGGCGATCTTACCTGTTTTTGGGATACTAATATCCAGTGTAATCAAGTCCTTCTTTGAGCCACCTGATCAACTGAGTAAGGATTCAAAGTTTTGGGCATTAATCTTTGTTGTTCTTGGAGTTGCATCGTTCTTGGCACAATCATCAAGAGCATATCTTTTTGGTGTGGCTGGATGTAAGTTGATAAGAAGAGTTCGATCAAAGTGCTTTGAGAAGGTGGTTTACATGGACATAGGTTGGTTTGATGAGTCTGATCATTCAAGTGGTGCAATTGGGGCAAGGCTTTCTACAGATGCGGCTTCTCTAAGAGGGTTGGTTGGAGATGCTCTAGGTTTGTTGGTTCAGAATATAGCAACTGCAGTTGCCGGCCTAGTTATTGCTTTCGTAGCAAATTGGCAATTGGCTCTTATAATCCTTGTCCTGCTGCCTATGTTAGGAGTAAGTGGATATTTTCAAGTCAAGTTAATGAAAGGGTTCAGTGCAGATGCAAAGGTAATGCTCTCCAATAAGTGGAAAATTGTTGAAGAAGTTGATCCTCTAGCTATCTAACCATAGATATTTTTATTAATATGTTTAAGAGTAGTCCTTTTTATCAATACTAAAGTACTATATGGTTGCAGAAAATGTACGAGGACGCAAGCCAAGTAGCCAATGATGCTGTTGGGAGTATTAGAACAATTGCTTCCTTTTGTGCTGAAGAGAAGGTGATGGAACTGTACCAGGAAAAATGCGAAGGTCCTATTAAAAGTGGGATAAGACAAGGCTTAGTTAGCGGAACTGGTTTTGGGCTATCGTTCTTTTTGCTATTTTCTGTGTATGCCTGCAGTTTCTATGCTGGAGCCCGACTTGTTGCAGCAGGCAAGACAGAATTTTCTGACGTGTTTCGGGTAAGCACTTTTGCTTTGTGATACGAATCTCTACTTAACGAGATCTGCATAAGCAGGAGATCAGAATCGGCTAAGACATTCAGTTGATTGAATTTTATTAGCATATTCAGTTCACTATTAACATTTCTCTGTCCTGGTCTACAGGTTTTCTTTGCTCTCACTATGACAGCAGTTGGAATATCTCAGTCGAACTCCCTATCCCCTGATGTAAGTAAAGGAAAGAGTTCTGCTTCTTCCATATTTGCAATTCTTGACGGCAAGTCAAAAATAGACTCTAGTGACGACTCTGGAACTACAATAGAAAATGTGAAGGGAGATATTGAACTACGCCATGTCAGTTTCAAGTATCCAACTAGACCCAGCGTGCCAATCTTTCAGGATCTTTGCTTGACCATTCATCATGGCAAGGTAACTTGGTGTACTATTTCATTATTCATTTCCATGCAATACATAAGAGTTGGACCTCTGTAACTTGGATTTGTGGAACTTACCATTTGAGTTATATATTTCAGACTGTTGCTCTGGTTGGAGAAAGTGGTAGTGGGAAGTCGACAGTGATCTCATTGTTGCAGAGATTTTATGACCCTGATTCAGGTCACATTACATTAGATGGAATCGAAATCCAAAATCTACAACTGAAGTGGTTGAGACAGCAAATGGGGCTGGTGAGCCAAGAGCCTCTGCTGTTTAATGACACTATCCGAGCCAACATTGCATATGGAAAGGATGGGAATGCAACCGAAGGTGAAATTATAGCTGCAGCAGAATTGGCAAATGCCCACAAGTTCATTAGTAGCTTGCAACAGGTAAGTACTGAATCAACACGTTTCAATCTCAATTTCTTTTGACTGCAGAACGCTATAATGATCTACTAATGTGCTGCATAAATGAGAAGGACTAGTTGATAGAAATTCACAGTTTATAAGATTATATCATCATGCTTATGTGTCGATGTACCAAAGTTTGTCACATGAGCTATAACTAATATATTAGAGATTGGAATACATATTCAGAATGTTGATGTTAATTTTTGGAAATTGATGCAGGGTTACGATACAGTAGTAGGAGAACGGGGGGTCCAATTGTCAGGTGGACAGAAGCAAAGGGTGGCAATTGCACGAGCTATTATGAAGGCGCCAAAGATATTACTGCTAGATGAGGCTACCAGTGCTCTTGATGCTGAATCCGAACGAGTCGTTCAAGATGCATTGGACAGAGTTATGGTGGATCGAACAACAGTGGTAGTTGCCCATCGGTTGTCGACAATCAGGAGTGCAGATTTGATAGCAGTGGTAAAGAATGGAGTCATTGCAGAGAAAGGAAAGCATGAGACTTTGATCAATATCAAGGATGGCACTTACGCTTCTCTGGTAGCTTTACATGCAAGTGCCTCATCTTAGAGCGCTTCTATGTTCTTACTGAGATAATGCAGCAAATTAGTATTGAATGCAAAGCAATATGTTATGTGACTCTGCAGAGAAGTAAATTAGCAAGAGGCACATATAGATCATTCTTTTGTTTCTTTATTTCTTTATGAAAGCTGCAGTTTTGCAGCAATATGGCAAGGACGAATAAAACAGTGATTGGGTCGAGTAGTGGTTTGGTATATCGAAATCCTAGAGGTGATAGAAATTTTCTGCATAAAGGTCTCATTCAATTTCTTGTGTTAACAATTTTGAAGAATTGAAGGTTTTGCAACAACCCCTTTTGCCCATCTATGTACAAAGCAACAGAAATGGAACCATATTATTTGGTCCAGGTCTCTAACAATCATAAAAGACAACTCATATTGTTACCTAGCAGGCATATGATTGGCTGCGGCGACCCAATTAGTATTTGTTACCGGGGTTGGATGCTTTAAGGTATTCGGGGGTGTTGAGGTTTGTATGGGATATGCCACCGGAGACCCGGAGTAATTGGGTCATCTTGGGTTGGATAATAAAGTGAAAATACAATTATAAAGTAAAATTATTGTACACGATGATTAACGAATTTTGATGTCACATTATTAAAGTGTAAAGTGGAGGTTCATGATTCGCAAGTGGAGTGAACTAACGTCTAAAAACCAAACTTTAGATTTTAGGGTACAACATGCTTTAATATTGACATTCTTTTGTGTGAGCTAGGAGAAACTTTAATCACGAGCCGCCCTCATCAATATATATGCTTGCTTAACTATAGAGCAATGTTTGCATGGAAGTTCAACAAATTCATCATCCTATTTCCGGAAAACTAGTAAACATGTTATGAAATATCAGTTATAATGACTTGATACATATTTACGCAAGCGTACGTATCGTTGTCAAGATAGGGAAAGATTGTGCCCAAAGTTATCGTACCACGGGGATTAGTGGCTAACCCACAATATTTAGGTAGTCGGACCTAAAGTCACTAAGCAAACAAAAGAAAAAGAAAAAGAAAAAAAATAAAAATGCTAATCTAAGACACCAAGCCCTAGCAATGCTCGGCTTTGGTTTTCACTAAAGCCTAATTAAAACTAAGAGCCTAGTGATGCCTATCTACAATGAGATAGAAATTGTCATTTGAAATTGTAATTGTAATTTTTTAAAAGATTAAGCCAAAAACTAAATGAACAACAACAATTAAAAATGAAGAAAAATAAAATAGAGAGATTTTGGGTACTAGGGATCGCTCTCTAGCAATTTCAATGCAACGAACATATTTCAAGTAAACAAACATATCTTCATGAGAACCAAATCCCGTACTTAATGCCGATCAAGGCCACTAAGCCGAATTTCCTTGAGGTATTCACATTTTCAGTTAGGACAAATATGAACTCTCTAACACATGAATTAGCACCTTACCAGGGCTACCAAAACATGAACTAAAGGCGTAGAGCTCTAGAAATTAGGGATTTAAGCATGCAATAGTTACAACCTATATTGTAACTATTACTTAGTTCTCTACCTAATGCCGGTTAAGGCCACTAAGTTAATTTCTCTTATTTGGTATCTATTGTTCCGGTTAAGGCAAGAATGAACTCTCTAACCCTAATCATTATGCCTTGTTAGGGCCACAACATCTAGGATTAAAGGCGAAGGGCACAAGAAAATAGGAATCTAGGCAATCATTAATTCTCGATTAAGCAATTACTTGACACACCACACTAATTACGTGAAGTTAGTGAACAAAAGAACCACCAATTGTATCACATATAACAAATCTCAACACATAACAAAGAAATTGGTTAATTCCCTAAATTCATGCATCAAGAATCAATTAACATAGTAATTAGAGTGCACCCATATGAAAATACATTATTTATCACTTGAAAAATATGTCAATTACATCAAAATTGAGCTAGAGTTAGAAACCCCCAAAAGTAACTACTCACAACCCATATTCATAAACATCAAAATTTCAAAATTCAAATAGCAAAGAGTAGAGAAGTGTAAGAGAAAACAAGGATAGTCACAAATAGTTATGAAGCTAGCATGACTAGCCTTGAATTACAACCCACAAAATACCCAAATCTTGAATCTTGTAGAAATTGAGTCCCTTAGGGCAACTCCAACCATAGGCACCATTTGGGGGTGCTATTCTCATTTTAGCACCCCCTTGTTGCACTATTCATATAGGACTCAATTCTTATCTCCAACCATAGGCACCATTTGGGGGTGCTATTTTCACTATTCTTGACTAAAATATAATATGAGTATAATTTTGATGAATATTATATTAAAAATATGTTAATTTAATTAAATAAGGTTAAAAAAATAATTTAACATTTTATCATAATATTTAAAAATTATTCTTATTATTTAATGAATTTAAAAAAATATTTTAATTTTTTTTTTGTCGGCATATACGACAAAAGTGTCGGCACATACGAATAAAAATCTAACTATTTAGATCATAATATTTAAAAATTATTCTTATTATTTAAAAATTTTAATTTTTTTTTTTTGTCGGCATATACAACAAAAGTGTCGGCACATACGACAAAGAATCTAACTATTTAGAAGATATTTTGATGTTTTGTGTCGGCATATATGCCAAACAGCCGAATTTCGATGTGATTTCAGCGCCACGTGTCAATCTGTTAAGAGCTTGGCGCCACTTCATACATGCCGGACTTATTTTCTTCCAACGAGCGTGGCAACTAGAATGTGTTCTATCTATGCAACCGGCCAGTTTGTGAGCATTGTACTCCTCCGCCACACGACTCCACAATAAGTCCGACTTTTGATCTTTTCCGACGCAACCATCACCCCCAACGGTGATCCAAGCTTGGCAAAGAATAACTTCTTCATTGTGCCTCCAAGAATCCCCTCTTGGAGCCATTTTTTCCAAGACAAAAAAAAAAGGAAAATATATTTAAGAACAAGAAAATGGGTTAATGAATGAGAAATTGTGAAGGAGATGGAGGATATTTGGTGTGAGAAAATAGAAAAGAATGGGTTGGTATTTATAGAATTTCCTATATTTTACTGTTCCAACGGATATATTTTTTTCCCATAATTTTCTGGTTTTTTATTTTATTTTTCTGGAACAAAAATGAAATAATAACCATTCATTTAATAAGAGCCGTTGATAAGGTTTTTTCCCTCAAATCTGACCCATCAGATCTAAATAGATCCGTTCAGTGTAAAAAAAAAAAAAAAAAAAAACCAACATCAGACCGTCCATTTTAAAAATGGAGCGATCTCAGCCGTGCAGAAATGGACCGTTGAGTGTGCCAACGGTCGGCAGCAGACACAATCCAGTTGCGGGGCCCACTGCAGCAGACGACCTGCATGTGCTTTTCCTCTCTCCAGCGCAAGTTGGCGCGTCTTCGTCCTCCCATGTGCTCCCTTCCGCGCGTGCTTCCTACCCGAGTCTTCCAGCGAGTCAGGCCGCCTATTGGGCTGGGTTATCAGAACGTGTGGTCCCGGCCAACAGTGCTGAGTCTTGGACTTGGATTTGTCTCAAATATGAGACTAGAAATGAGGCCAAGTCCCATAATTATAGGACCAGATCCACCAAAAACAAAAGGTTGGAGAACAAAAGTCTTATATTTGGGAAAATTTTGGTTTGGCACCCCATGGTTGGAGTTGCCCTTAGTGGATCCTTAAAGCTTTGTATGATTAGTCCTTCAAATCTCAAAACAGGATATAAAGAAAAGAGAAAAAAATGGAGGAAGGAGATGGGGAAAGAGAGCAGCCCAAAGGGCTGCCTCTATTTTGGTGTTTTTGGTGCGGCAACTGTTGGTGCTCATAGTAGGAGAGATGGTTGTATATATCTATATCTCCCTCTTGCTAAGAAATGGACGCTTGGATTATAATGGGTGCGAGGGATCCCAGGAAGATCTATGGCTAAGAAAACAAAAGAAAATGAAGGATAGAGAGCTGGTGAGGTAAGGTGACACGTGCAGGTCATGTTGCTATCATCTTATGACCTAATCTTTGCAATTAAAGCAAAGCCAACAGACCACAAAGGCACAAAGTGACAAGAAATTAAACAATTAAGCAATTAAATAACATAGCTGCACGTTTCCATTGAGCTTAATTAGCCAATTAAGCTTAATCAACTAATTAAGTTTAATTGCATAATTAATCAATTGAACTGTTTAATTAAGCTTTCCACAATATCGTCCTTTTGCTAAAAACTGGAGATTTTTGCGCCATTTTACTTTTGATTTCCATGACTCCACTTATTTCCTATAAATAAATAACAATGGATTAATTACATACAATTAGTTTGAGGATTAGCATAATTCTAGTGTTTAAAGATACAATTACACTCATGGAAATGCGTGTAATCACATAACATTGGCAATGGCTCATTCCCTGCTGTAATGCAATCACCTGGAGGATCAACGATAGTCCTGGACGGCTGGACAAGAATCATTACTATTGATAATAAAAAAGATTAATTTGCAACGTTGGAAACATTTTTATTATTGCTTTGATATATATTATTCATCCATCCTGATCTCTCTAAAGAGTCGAGTTTTAATCTGATATAATCTGTGCATGTCAATTTGATAAGTGAGTAATATATATCGAAGCAAAGTTTATAAAGAGTCGAGAAGGACGTCAAACCATTAATAACCAAAGGTAGATAATTACAAGTCATGACCTGCTCGCAAGGGCCATTTCAATATCAAGCATGATAGGCTATCATACAGCAACCTAAATTTAATTACCCTAGGAATAAGCACTAGTAACCAAAGTAACCAAGACGATGTTAGGGGTATAGAAGAAATCCGTCCTAACATATTCCGAGAGTAACTAGGAGTTAAAAATATATTGGAACTTAACTCCAATAAGCGTCGGCAGGATTCGAACCCGAGTGTGGGAGTTCCACACTTGGAGTCTCTTACCAATTCGACCGCCTGTGGTGATTAATGTATCTATATACTAAATAGACTTAGTTCGATACACAAATAGAGTTGTCACAAACTAATATACTAATGTATGGAACTCATCTATCTCTAAATTGAACTATTCTATTTTAGTACATTAATGTATTGTAAATGAAATAATGTGTCAATTTGTGTTATCAAACTAAAACAAAAGGTGATTTGATAAACCAATGTGATTTGATATTTTGATATCAGATTCTCGGACCCCCACAAGTATATAGACCGGACTCGAGAAAAATTGGTATGTTATCAAATGTTCTGTGCTAATCGACATTGGCCCTTAAGTAGCCCGACGAAAGAATTTAAGGCCATCATTATATTTTAGTTGGGCCGTTGATTATTATTAATCTGACAGTGAAGTATGAACAAAATCCATCGACATAGACATGCTTGCTTTTCTTGTTGCTTACGTTCCCACCAACTCCCCCAAGCATCCAAATTTGAACAAACGACCCTTCTTCAAAGCAGTCAGAGCTACCTGGAAATCTAGAAATATTGGTGGCTGGCAGAGTGATGGGTTGGTTTTAGGGTTTTTAACATCATTTTCAATCATGTGCATGCAACTGATCGATATTTTCAGTGGGATAATGAAAAAGGACCAGGAAGATGCAAATGAGAAGGCCATTGACCTTCGAGAAGGAGAATATTGTCATACAATACATGCATATACCAAAATGGAGACTAACAACATTTATATATGAATCTTATGAAGTAAACTGGCTAGCCAGAAGTGAGCAATTGTTTTCATTATATTAAGCTTTGGCAAAATTCGTTATTGATCTGTTAATAATCTGACATTTTGTATTGTTATGTTAGTATTATATGAAGAGTGTTTGAAACTCTGATACTTAAGCACTAAGCATTACGAAAATTCCAAACTTAATTCAAACGGGTAGTTCTTAAGACAAGAGTTCACTAAACAAATGAGGAGGATGCTGATTTAGAATTTTCCAAACACACGTTCATATATGTTAGCAAACTGTTTGATCATAAAACAGTATTAGATGACCCTAAGCCATATTATAATAACCAGGAGAGAATATCACAAATCGTCACTCAACTTTTACCCATTCGACACTTTGGTCACTCATCTTTTAAATATATCACTTTAGTTACTCAACTTTAACTCTGTTATTCACTTTAGTCACTTGGTTAATTTTTTTCATTAAAAAAAAAATTATTTGCCACAATATTAATAATATTTTCGTCCAACCAATTGTGAAAAATTGAGAAATATGTATTAGAATGATTGGGAGAAATGATTAAAGTGAGATAAAATGCCCCTTGGGTGATTAAAGTGATTGACAGAGTAATAGTTGAGTACCAAAGTGACATATTTGAAAATTGAATGACCAAAGTGTTAAATGAATCATAGTTAAGTGGCTATTTACAGAATTCTCCCTAATAACCAGCTAGGTTGTCACTTTTCTGAACTTGAAGAGAGAGCTGCCTGATAGTCCTTTTCAATAAATAACTAATTAACCCAATAAACAAACATTCCCAGACTAATCCAACAGAAAAGTCCAATTAGCTGAGAAGATGGCAATGTCATGACTCATGAGTGATGTAAGATCCATTCTTTCTCTTTTGTTTTAAGTTGTAAATTATTCCTGGAGCTCCTCCATCATCTAACTGTGGCTGCACATAGAGACCAACATTTCCAAAAGGAATTATGTATGTGCATACCAATATTATAATTAAAGCCATATCTGACCTGCCCTAATTTTAGTTGCAGACTTGTCGTGGTTTGAAACTTCTAAATTCCATTTGCTTGATCATCACGTATTTTTCATAACGTCAAATATACATATAAGTATTTTATATATACAAGCCCTCGTGTCATAACTATTAACTACAGCAGTGTTTTGTGTATTTTGCTAGCAACTAACGATTCTGTCGCATTCCATGGCTTTTCTTCTATGTATATTCTAATCTAATCATACCATCGACATATGAAAGATAAGATATCCTCTTGCTTGACATAGTAAAGCCGGTTGAATAACGTATCCTTCGGTTTTACGAGTTGTATACACTATACACGTACACTAGCTCTACACCCCGATATTCCACCCAATTTACCTAATCGTTTTGCCAATCACACAGTTTATCAAAGGACCGTAGCATTATGAAATAATAAAAAATAAGGAAAAAAAGACCCTAATATGAATGTAGGTTCCATGATGGAGATATGTACGCACACCATGAGTCCGTAACTAGGTGGTAAGCCAAGTAACTTGGTCAGAAAGAAAAATGATAAAGTATAAATTAGTCCTCTTAACTATGATGTGATTTCAAGACCAAAAAAAAAAGATAAAAGCCTATGATGTGATTTGTTTTGACTAAACTATCATATACCGAAAGTTACAATAATATATATTGCGATTAAAGCCTCTTGTCACTTTTTCATAAATCATAATACAGTTTTTTTTTGTCTTTCAATTATCATTTCCATAGTGCAATTACAGTATAATTATGCGGCCTCTCCATCTTCATTGAACCTATTAGTGAACCATCACTTTTAAGATTTCTTTGGCTCCATGCTTGGAAGAGTGTTCCATTCTTTATATACTACAAAAGTACAAATGATCAAACATTACAATTTACACCATAAAGTGATGTAACGCAATTGAACTTTCTTGTGACTTTTTCGTAATATGACTTTAATTTCTTGTTATCATTTCCACACTGCAACTACAGCCAATTTTCCTCTCCATATTCATTAAACCAAGTAACTACTTCATGGTACAAAAAGAAATAGCACGTGCAGTGGCGGATTTACCTTAGGGTGGGGGTCTAGACTCCTACCAATGTTTTTAAGCTCTATATATTGTTCTAAAAATTTCTGCAATGGCCGCACCGATTAGTCTGGGCGCCTAGGTTTGTTGGAGAAAAAAGATCTCACATTAGAAAAGTGACAAATAAAAATAAAACTTATAACATCTGCATTGACGGACATAATTAGGGTGGGGGTCCAGACTCCTATCTATGTTTTTGATATCTATATACTGTACTAAAAGTTCTTCTATGTGGTGGCCAACCGCCCCGATTAGTCTGGGCATGTCTAGGTTTGTTGGAGAGGAAAGTTCACACAATAGAAAAATAACAAATAAAAATAAAACTTATAAGTGGGTGACCCACACCTAATTGTACCAATACCCTTTTGAGAGGGTGTAAATTGACAGATTTTATCAAATTCAGGAGGTAAATTGATAGCAATTGCAAGTTTAGGGTTTACACCCTAAACTGACAATTATTGCCAAACTTATAGGGTATTTTGACAATTATGCCTATTTAATCTGTACTTTCTTTATTCATAGTTTAAAAACCCCTTAATCTTTCCTTATTCTCAATTGGTTTTCATTTAATCCAATGACTCCAACACTAAAGACCTTCAATATAGTGGTAAAAAAATATTAGTTACTGTTACCTTATTCTCAATTGGTTTTTATTTAATCCAATGACTCAAACACTAATTAAAGACCTTCAATATAGTGGTAAAAAAATATGCCATGTGGACAAATAAAATTTTAACCCACACCATAGTACATACGGGCTACGGCGATCTAAAACTGTATAATAATTTTTTCATTAAACCTATTAACTTACCATCAATTCTAGATTTCTATGGCTCCATACAGTGTTTGAGTCTTTAAATACCACGAATTATCGCCTAATTACTTGCATATATTTAAGCAAGTCTCCAAGAATTTAATTATTATGAAGGGCCTTGATTATCATGTGATGCCATGTCACGGGTGAGATACCATTATGAACTTCACGCGTAGCATAGAGCTATCATCCACCCACAAAAGATGTTAGGATTCTAACTAACAAAGGACAATAATCACACCCTCAAAACCCAAAAAAGGACAATAATTACACTCTAAATCTCTAATATACAATATGTGACGAATATGAAGTAATTTTCTAATGAATATGTGACGAAGACGATTTCCCTGTTCCTCTATCCACCCTAATTTGAGTAATTTCAGCAGCGCAGCACTCACTTTTGTTTTATCAAAAAGCAAAGTGAAGGTGGGGTGCGTCACTGTGATCGAGTACAATTGAAAAACCGTCACCGAATAATGAGGCCTGCATTGCATTTGCAACAAGCCAAAATGCCAAAACAGAGCGTCAAACCCAAATGACGCCAGCTTTTTCTTTAGTCAAAGAAACATAAAGATATTCAACCCCAGGATTTTTCTTCTCCGCCAAGCAAGAAAGTAAGAGAAGAAGCAGAGGGACTAGAATTGCATCACTTTTCAGATTATCACCCATTTTTGTTTGAATTGTATTCCTTTTCAGATTATCACCCATTTTTGTTTTTGTTATTGTTTTCTTGGATAAATAGAGTGTCTGACTAGCTAAATCATGAGTCCGACCCCTAGTAGGTGGTAGTAGGCAGACTTTGCTTGGCTCATATATAAAGCAACGTTCTTGCTGAAAAACACAACCAAATTCATCGACCCATTTCGCCAAAGAAGTGGTAATCTTGATTCCTCAGGACTCTCTTTCTTTTTCGATCTTTGGTGGTGTTTGCGTTATAAGCATATCAAATGTTTGTGGAATTGCCTACCTTAACATGCATGAAACTTCCACAGTCCCCACTTGGTTTCTTTTCTCTTTGTATTTTTTTTTTTATTTGATTCCTTTTGTGAACCATCAAATCGTCTAGCTGGGTTGTAAAGATTATTCCCAGCATTTTTGATTGATTGGAGCCATTGCTTTTTTGTTATTCCTCTGTTTCTTGAATCCATATGCATTCATATATTCTATTCTGGACTATTTGCTTCGACTACGGTTTTCTGCTTCCTTGTCCTGAGTTCTGACAAGTGCACAAAACTCACGCACAGAAAACAGGAATATTGGAATACATGAGTTTTGTATTTTTCTTAATGCTGAATGTACTCTGTATTGTATTCTATTAGAAAGAGCAGTAGGCATATGTTCTTTGGTTAGTTGGTTTGGCAATTTTGTTAGCAAAAGTAGTCTGGTTTGCTAATTCAAATAAAAAAAAAATGTGTTTCTTGCAGCTCTGATCCTATAAATCAAGTTCTCTCTGCTGCTGGTTGTCAAACAACAGCAGCAAGTTTATTCTTTGAAGTGCTTGCTGTCAAGTATAAGCAACTCAACTTCTGCTAGCTGTGAAAGATATGGGTGATCAGGAGAATCCTTTGGATGGAGATCATGTGATCAGAGAGGAAGCTGCCGCGTCGAAAAGTCAATCAGCAGTGCCGGAATCCCAGAATGGACCGGAAAGTAGGAGTAACAAGGAAGATGCAAGCAAGAGCAAGGAGGGTGGCACCAAGGCAGTACCCTTTTTCAAGCTCTTCTCATTTGCTGATTCCATGGATTACTTGTTAATGTCGGTTGGTACGATTGGCGCTATCGGAAATGGAGTGTGTATGCCTCTAATGACCATAATCATGGGAGAAGTGATTAATTCTTTTGGAGAATCTGGGAATTCCAATAAAGTGGTTGACACAGTGTCTAAGGTAAGAACTTGTGACTAAAACTGCTACATGTAACTGTTACTAACTGGATTAATCAAAGCTAATTTGGTCAGTTCCATATCTTCAGGTGGCTCTAAAGTATGTCTACTTGGCTTTGGGAGCCGCAGCTGCTTCATTTCTACGTGAGTACACAAAACTTGATACCTGATCAGTTATAAATAGTCTTGAACACTTGGTCAATAGAAACTGATGTACTCGGACTTGCTATGTTCCAGAGATGTCTTGTTGGATGATCACCGGAGAGAGACAGGCTGCGAGAATTAGATGTTTATACTTGAAAACAATATTGAGGCAAGATGTAAGCTTTTTTGATAAAGAAACTAACACTGGAGAAATTATTGGGAGGATGTCAGGTGATACTGTGCTCATTCAGGAGGCCATGGGAGAGAAGGTATGTACTTACATGACACAAAAAAGCCTCAAGTTATTGCCACTTTTTCTGAAACCCTTCATCATTTCTTTCACTCTCTTATTGCAGGTAGGAACTTGTATCCAGTTAGTTGCAACATTCTTTGGAGGCTTTATCATAGCCTTTGTTAAGGGATGGCTTCTTACCCTGGTCATGCTTTCTTCTATCCCCGCTCTGGTCATCTCTGGTGCTACCATGAGCATCATCATATCAAAGTTGGCATCTCGTGGACAAGCTGCTTATTCAGCGGGAGCAACTGTGGTTGAGCAGACAATTGGTTCAATAAGAACTGTAAGCAGCCTTTTTTAAGTACAAGAAGTATTATTCTTTCTCTGTACTGAACTAATGCAGATGGGCATTCCTTGTGCAGGTTGCATCATTTACAGGGGAGAAACAAGCTATAACTAAGTACAACAACTCTATTACTAAAGCTTACAAGTCTGGTGTGCAAGAGGGTTTGGCATCTGGGTTGGGTATCGGTTCAGTTATGCTTATTATCTTCTGTAGTTATGCTCTGGCTATATGGTATGGCGGAAAAATGATACTTGAAAAGGGATATAAAGGAGGAGATGTCATGAATGTAGTTTTTGCTGTGTTGACTGGCTCCTTGTAAGTTGCACATTCTAAAAATTCACGATGGTGCTCTAGTATTCAAAATATACTGAACATTAATGATCAGGATATTTAAACATTTTCTTGATAATTTTCAGGTCTCTTGGGCAGACATCTCCATGCTTGGCAGCATTTGCTTCTGGGAAAGCTGCAGCTTACAAGATGTTTGAGACAATTAGCAGAAACCCAGAGATAGATGCTTCTGATACTAAAGGGAAGCAATTACAAGATATTAAAGGAGACATAGAACTGAGGGATGTTCATTTTAGTTATCCTGCAAGACCAGATGAACATATATTCCGTGGATTTTCTCTCACAATACCTAGTGGTGCAACTGCTGCTTTGGTAGGAGAGAGCGGAAGTGGTAAATCGACTGTAATCAGTTTGATCGAGAGATTTTATGACCCACAGGCTGGTGAAGTTCTTATTGATGGTGTCAATCTCAAAGAGTTCCAGCTGAAATGGATCAGACAGAAAATAGGTCTTGTCAGCCAGGAACCTGTATTGTTTACTTGCAGCATTAGAGATAATATTGGCTATGGGAAGGATGGTGCAACTACTGAAGAGATAAGGGCTGCTGCTGAGCTTGCCAATGCTGCTAAATTCATAGACAAACTTCCTCAGGTTAAAACTCAACTTTAATTTATACTCTCCTCTATTCTATTATAATTTTTTTTGTTTTCTCTTAATTTTTTTCAATGGTTTTAAATTCCGCCAGGATTTAAGCTTACTCTGAAAGCCTTATATATTGTTACTTTAAATATGGAAGCTCAACGCTTTCAATTGCTTTGTTCTGATTTGTGGTTTTTCTGAATTGTTCATTTAGGGACTAGATACAATGGTGGGTGAGCATGGAACTCAACTATCTGGGGGCCAAAAGCAGAGAGTTGCTATAGCTCGAGCAATTCTAAAAAACCCAAGAATTCTACTTCTAGATGAAGCCACAAGTGCTCTTGATGCAGAATCTGAGAGAGTTGTGCAGGAGGCACTGGATAGAATTATGGTTAACCGGACTACTGTCATAGTAGCCCATCGCTTGAGCACAGTAAGGAATGCTGATACCATTGCTGTCATACATCGAGGAACAATTGTTGAACAAGGTAATGGATATGTTAATAGTATTTTTGTAAGCCATTTTCATGCTTAATAGTACTGTCAATACTTAAACATGCTGTCAAAGTTGATCAATGATTACTTCAGATACTGAACCTCTTAACTGAACAGGACCACATTCCGAGCTAGTTAAGGATCCTGAGGGAGCATATAGCCAGCTTATAAGATTACAAGAAACAAGAACTGTGTCAGAACAGACTGGTGTAAATGATCAGGATAGGCCAGATATTTCTTCTGATTCTCGGAGACAGTCAAGTCAAAGATTTTCTTTATTAAGATCCATAAGCCGTGGATCATCTGGAAAAGCAAATAGTGGTCGTCACTCATTCTCAATCTCATATGGTGGTGCGCCTACTGCAATCGGCATCCTTGAAACAAATCCTGATGAACCTGATACTCATGCTCCAGCATCATCTAAAGGGCATCCAGAAGTCTCACTTGGCCGCCTAGCTGCCCTGAACAAGCCAGAGATCCCAGTGCTGCTTCTTGGTACTTTAGCTGCAGCAGCCAACGGGGTGATCTTACCTGTTTTTGGGATACTAATATCTAGTGTAATCAAGACCTTCTTTGAGCCACCTGACCAACTGAGTAAGGATTCAAAGTTTTGGGCATTAATCTTTGTTGTTCTTGGAGTTGCATCATTCTTGGCACAACCATCAAGAGCATACCTTTTTGGTGTGGCTGGATGTAAGTTGATAAGAAGAGTTCGATCAAAGTGCTTTGAGAAGGTGGTTTACATGGACGTAGGTTGGTTTGATGAGTCTGATCATTCAAGTGGTGCAATTGGGGCAAGGCTTTCTACAGATGCGGCTTCTCTAAGAGGGTTGGTTGGAGATGCTCTAGGTTTATTGGTTCAGAATTTAGCAACTGCAGTTGCCGGCCTAGTTATTGCTTTTGTAGCAAATTGGCAATTGGCTCTTATAATTCTTGTCCTGCTGCCACTGTTAGGACTTAGTGGATATTTTCAAGTCAAGTTAATGAAAGGGTTCAGTGCAGATGCAAAGGTAATGCTCTACAATAAGTGGAAAGTTATTGAAGAAGTTAATCATCTAGCTATCTAACCATAGATATTTTTATTAATATGTTTAAGAGTAGTCCTTTTTATCAATACTAAAGTACTATATGGTTGCAGAAAATGTACGAGGACGCAAGCCAAGTAGCCAATGATGCTGTTGGGAGTATTAGAACAATTGCTTCCTTTTGTGCTGAAGAGAAGGTGATGGAACTGTACCAGAAAAAATGTGAAGGTCCTATTAAAAATGGGATAAGACAAGGCTTAGTTAGCGGAATTGGTTTTGGGCTATCGTTCTTTTTCCTATTTTCAGTGTATGCCTGCAGTTTCTACGCTGGAGCCCAACTTGTTGAAGCAGGCAAGACAGAATTTTCTGACGTGTTTCGGGTAAGCTCTTTTGCTTTGTGATACAAATCTTTGCTTTACGTGATCTGCATAAGCAGGAGATCAGAATCGGCTAAGACATTCAGTCGATTGAATTTTATTAGCATATTCAGTTCACTATTAAAAATTTTCTCTCCTGGTCTACAGGTTTTCTTTGCTCTCACTATGACAGCTGTAGGAATATCTCAGTCGAGCTCCCTAGCCCCTGATATAAGTAAAGGAAAGAGTTCCGCTTCTTCCATATTTGCAATTCTTGACGGCAAGTCAAAAATAGACTCTAGTGACGACTCTGGAACTACAATAGAAAATGTGAAGGGAGATATTGAACTACGCCATGTCAGCTTCAAGTATCCAACTAGACCCAACGTGCCAATCTTCCAGGATCTTTGCTTGACCATTCGTCATGGCAAGGTAACTTAGTGTACTATTTCATTATCCATTTCCATGCAAAACATAAGAGTTGGACCTCTGTAACTTATATTTGTGGAACTTACCATTTGAGTTATATATTTCAGACGGTTGCTCTGGTTGGAGAAAGTGGTAGTGGGAAGTCGACAGTGATCTCATTGTTGCAGAGATTTTATGACCCTGATTCAGGTCACATTACATTAGATGGAATCGAAATCCAAAAGCTACAATTGAAGTGGTTGAGACAGCAAATGGGGCTGGTGAGCCAAGAGCCTCTGCTGTTTAATGACACTATCCGTGCCAACATTGCATATGGAAAGGATGGGAATGCAACCGAAGGTGAAATTATAGCTGCAGCAGAATTGGCAAATGCCCACAAGTTCATTAGTAGCTTACAACAGGTAAGTACTGAAACAACACGTTTCAATCTCAATTTCTTTTGACTGCAGAACGCTATAATGATCTACTAATGTGCTGCATAAATGAGAAGGACTAGTTGATAGAAATTCACATTTTATAGGATTATATCATCATGCCTATGTTTCGATGTAACAAAGTTTGTCACATCAGTTATTAGAGATGGAATACATATTCAGAATGTTGATGTTAATTTTTGGAAATTGATGCAGGGTTACGATACAGTAGTAGGAGAGCGGGGGGTCCAAATGTCAGGTGGACAGAAACAGAGGGTGGCAATTGCACGAGCTATTATGAAGGAGCCAAAGATATTACTCCTAGATGAGGCCACCAGTGCACTTGATGCTGAGTCTGAACGAGTCGTTCAAGACGCATTGGACAGAGTAATGGTGGATCGAACAACAGTGGTGGTTGCTCATCGGTTATCGACAATCAGAAGTGCAGATTTGATAGCAGTGGTAAAGAATGGGGTCATTGCAGAGAAAGGAAAGCATGAGACTTTGATCAATATCAAGGATGGCACTTATGCTTCTCTGGTAGCATTACATGCAAGTGCCTCATCTTAGGGCGCTTCTATGTTCTTCTTACTGAGATAATGCAGCAAATTAGTATTGAATGCAAAGCAATATGTTATTTGACTCCTTGCAGAGAAGTAAATCAGCAAGTTGCACATATAGATCATTTTTTTGTTTCTTTATGAAAGCTGCAGTTGCAGCGATATGGCAAGCATGAATAAAACAGTGATTGAGTTGAGTAGTGGTTTGATGTATCGAAATCCTAGATGTGGCAGAAATTTTCTGTATAAAGGTCTCATTCAATTTCTTGTGCTTACAATTGTGAAAAATTGAATGCAACAACCCCTTTTGCCCATCAATGTACAAGGCAACAGAAATGGAACCATATTATTTGGTCCAGGTCTCTAACAATCATACAAGACAACTCAACCCCAATTAGTATTTGCTACCTATCAGGCTAGCATAACCACATATGGGTGCGGCGACCCAATTAGTATTTGTTACCGGTGTTGGATGCTTTAAGGTATTCGAGTGTTGAGGTTTGTATGGATACACCACCGGAGAGTTTCCGGAGTAATTGGTCATCTGGGGTTGACGAATTGTCACATCACATTATTAATAGAGTAAGGTGAAAATTAATGAATTCATTTTAATAAAGTGAAATTACCATTATAAAGTAAAATTATATATTTACGATTAACGAATTCTAATGTCACATTATTAAAGATTTAAAGTGTAAAGTGATGGTTTATAAATTGCAAGTGGGGATGAACTTGCATCTAAAAACCAAACTTTAGACTTTAGAGTATAACATATTTTAATATTTACATTCTCTTGTGTGAGCTAGGAGAAACTATAATCTCGGCCGCCCTCATCAACTGATATGCTTGCTTAACTATAGAGCAATGTTTGCGTGGAAGTACAACAAATTCATCATCCCATTTCCAGAAAATTGGTAAACATATTATGAAATATCAGTCATAGCATTGGCTATGGCTCATTCCCAGCCGTAAAGCACTCACCTGAAGGATCAACGATAGTCCTGGATGGCTGGACAAGAATCATTACTATTCATAATAAAAAAGATTAATTTGCAACGTTGGAAGAATATTTTTATTATTGCTTTGATATATATTATTCATCCGTCTTGATCTCTCTAAAGAGTTGAGTTTTAATCTGATATAATCTGTGCATGTCAATTTGATAAGTGAGTAATATATATCGAAGCAAAGTTTATAAAGAGTTGAGAAGGACGTCAAGCCATTAATAACCAAATGTAGGTAATTACAAGTCATGACCTGCTCGCAAGGGCCATTTCAATATCAAGCCATGATAGGCTATCATACAGCAACCTAAATTTAATTACCCTAGGAATAAGCACTAGTAACCAAAGTAACCAAGACGATGTTAGGGGTATAGAAGAAATCCGTCCTAACATATTCCGAGAGTAACTAGGACCACACTGCACAGAGGGAGATCCCAAATACGAGCCCAAAAGTGATTGGGCCTAAGAACCTTAGCCAGAATGGCAAACAAAAGCAAATCTTGAGCCCACACAATAGAGACCTAGGCCCAATAGAAACTACTTTGGGCACCCAACTTTCTGGGCATCTAAACAGGCAGCAATCCACAACCACCATCTTGGCATTCACAGATGTTTCATGCGTTACCAAACCCTCAACTAATTTGGGACCAAAACATCACAGCATTTGCCCTTGAGATTGCATTCAGCAGTTACCATTCCTATTTATAAGTGAGGCATCCAGAGCTCAAGGAAAAATCATACATTCAGGGCCTCCTTTCACTTTATTCTGATCGATATGAAACCCTTGAATAGTTCCTTTAAATTTTTTTTTTTTAAAGATTTTATGTATGGATGCCGAACACAAAGTTTCCTTGGTGAAGTCTTTGCAGAATGCACATGTGATTAGTACTGATACGAACACGCGCAGCTCTCCTATGAATATGTATAACTTATCAGTGAATGCATAGGTACATAACTTATCAGTTAATTAGTTAACTGATTAATCTCCACGTACTTTTTTGTTCATTAACTAATTAACTTGATTCTGATGACGTAGGAATGAAAAAGGAGTCTAAGGAGTTCGCCGGCGAGCTTTTCTGGGCACTTGCTCGGAGACGCAATATTAGTGGTGATTCCGTCAACGAGGCATAGCTTAGAGAATTCTGGGAGCAGATTTCTGACGAGAGCTTCGACTCTAGGCTCCAGACTTTCTTTGACATGTACAAATTTTTAATGCATTTTTCTCACTTATGTGTCATATGTTTGGACTTGATTTCTAATCTCTAGCAAATAAGCAAGTTTTTTTTTTTGAAAGGGGGCTGGTGCGGCTGCCCTCAAACCTTGATTAATGAAACTGCAGAATAAAGGGGGGGGGACGTGAAGCTTGAACCCCAAATTACAATAAATATCGAGAGAATCTCTTGAAATAATACCAAAAGCCCCCACAAAATCTATATATTCTAACAAGCACCAATTAGCAAAGAGTGCACCAATGGCTACTCTATTTGCTTTGACATAGCGGTGACATACCGGAAAGATAACTCTATCACAAAAAAACATCATTACAAATAGCACAGCTTTCCCACTATGTTGCCGCATGGAAGTAAATCTGGCGACACTTCGTTTCATCCTGCCACTAGGAGATTGCGTCCATTTGATCATGCAAATAGCTTGCTGCCTCGTTAAACCAGACAAGGCACACTGAGTATGCATACCGGGACAAAACCCACGCCGCCCTACCCAATAGTGGTAGAGACTTATTACCGGCATTAAGCCACATCTTACTAAATATAAAATTAAAAAGCAGGAAATTAAAATTAGAAAATAGCAAAGGTCCAAAGCCAAAGCCCAGACCCACAAACCATCAGGCCCAAGCCAAAAAGTCAGGTTGCAGACTCCACGACACCACCATCCCGCCTGAGCCGCCCATGCCATCCCACCACCGCCATCCGCGCTTCCACCGCCTACCTCATGTTGACCCGACTCGTCGCCCCTCTCCAAATCGAAGCCTTCCCCAGTCGGATTCGATGGATCTGACCTGAGCACAGTAGGTCTCGGTGTTTCCACTAGACAGCCATCACCACCAGGCGCCTTTCTCTCTGGCTTCACCACCTCGATTCACGAACCAGACCATCTGCCCTCCTCTTTGAGGCAACGTGACATCAACCCTCTCATCCTACCATACCGCTGATGCCCTTCCATATCAGATTCTCCCAACTCACAAGGTAGCGCCGTCGTCAGCCCATAACCCATCCTCCGGTTGGACCACAAAAATCCGGAAACGAGGTCCACTTTGTCCTGTCCGACGGCGCCGCCGTGAGAGCGTGCCGTCAGACCAGGCGTAAGCTCTTGACGAAAACAGCTCTTAGGGTTTTGAGAGAAAAGTTAAGTGTGGTGTGCATCATAAACAAGTTTTTATATTAACTAATTGCGATCATTACGTTCCATGCGCAGGGTGGATAAAGACGCCGATGGAAGAATCACTGAAGAAGAAGTCAGAGAGATAGGTGAAACTGGCCGGCTAGTTTGATTTTTGGTTACTTAACATTGGTCCAAATTAATTTGTTCTTGATTTGTATTAATTGAATGTGGAAATTTGGTTACAGATTATTAGTCTCAGTGCTTCTGCGAACAAATTGTCCAACATTCAGAAACAAGCTCAGGAATATGCAACGGTCATTATGGAAGAGCTTGACCCAGACAATGTTGGCTACATTATGGTATGTATAGCTCCATAAACAAAATTATAATCGCTTTTAAGTCTTTGATTAAATTGTTTGACCCCGAACTAATTAATTAACAGGTTGAAAACTTGGAAACTTTATTGCTGCAAGCTCCGGTGCACAAATCGGTCACGGTAAGTGACAGCCGAATTCTGAGTCAGTTGCTGAGTTAGAAGCTGAAGCCAACATGAGACAACAACCCAATATATAACAAGATAGTACCAGATAACCAGAAGATCAAGTACTTCTTGTTGGATAATTGGCAAAGTGTTTGGTTTATGATGCTATGGATTGGGATAGTCTCAGCTCTGTTTATATAAAAGTTTATTTAGTACAAGAAAGGGAAAAATTCATGAATAGTACCTGAAGTATGGCCCACTATTAATTTCAATACACAAAGTTCCAAAACATAAACTTCGGTACATTAAATATGAAACCTGACCCAATATACATATACGACGTCAATAACTACTCCATCAGTCTGCATGCCATTACGCATATAATGAAGGGAAAATTTGGTTTCTCATTTGTCAACGGTTACTCTCTCTCTCTCTCTCTCTCTCTCTCTCTCTCTCTCTCTCTCTCTCTCTCTCTCACACACACACACACACACACACTCTCTCTCTCTCTCTCTAAACCTCACTCACCGACTCTGCTATCCCAAACTCTAGCAATGGCCTCCGACGACTTCTCCACCGTGTTCACCACCACTGACGACGAGAAGTACGGGTTCAAGAGGCCTATTTCTTTTGTCATCACTTGAAGAATCAGAAGCACCAGATTCTGGTCTAGAATCATGACCCCTATGCCTTTTGTGGATTCTCTTCTTCCTCTTCTTATCTCCTTCATAGCCACTCTCATATCCATCACCGCCTGGACCTCTTTTCCTTATCCTTTTCGTTGTCACCGATCACCTCCACTGATCACCATGCCTCTGCACCGCCTTTCACCACCTCCGATTATAGCCTCTATCCCCAATCCTACTCTCCATCACAGACGAATTTTTCATTGGAGCTCGACCTCAACAACCTCAAAGCCATCATAGTCCTCAGCAAGGGAGACATGGGGACCATCTTTCTGGTCCACGACCCGAAATCTTACCCGTCTGGCGTTTACCCTTTTACTCCAGTTCTTCCTCGGACCAAGCTCAACACCGACCTAATTCGACTCTCCGACTTTAGAGGTAGTGACAATGGCGGCCTGGGCGACGAAGTGGGCCTGGGTCATCGAAGTGGTTTGGAAGAGAAGAGCTGGAGTGAGAGAAGCTTCTGGAGCCAAGACTCCTCCTTTGTAGTTGAGTAGCGGTCCGCTGCTGATGGAGCATTGGATTCCGGAAGCTACTTCCGATTTCTAATTGAGAAACCTGAGAGCGAAACGACATGACTTTTGGAGATGAAGGCGAGGTTGGTTCAGAATTGAGGAGAGGGACGAGAGCAAGGTCGCCATTACTGTGAGGTCAGATAGCAGTAGACTGTAGACTGTAGACTAGTCATGTTCCAGGGCGGGTTTTTGGAGAGAGAGAGAGAGTTGGGTGCCCAGAATAAGAGAAGAGAGATAGCTGGGTGCTCAGAGCAAAAAATTTGAAGAGACCGTTTTACCCTTTGAAATACGACAGCTGGCACGAAACTAACGGCGTCATTGACATCGTGTATGTATAATGGGTCTGTTTTGAAACCTCATGTAGTAAAGTTTATGTTTTGGAGCTTGGTGTACTAAAATTAATAGTGGGCCATACTTTGGGTACTATTCATGAATTTTTCCCTACAAGAAATAAAATCAGGGGCGAAGCTAGAGATTATAAATGAGAGGGGCCAATATAAGAAGGATAAAAAAATAAAATATAAAAAATAAACTCAATGATGAAACATAGTCTATAATATAATAAAATTTTGAAATTAAATTTTACATCAAAATAGGACTCATCGCTTTTTCATACAGCGAAAGTCATCAATAATCGAGTCTATGCTAAACTTTTTGAACATTTCATTTTCAATATACATAATCAAAGAGTCAGTAAGAAAACTGTTATTATCTTTGTAATTACTGTATGCAATATTTTATAATTATCTTTGTATTCTAACCAATCAAATAAGATAAGTGGGACCAATTCTTATACTAATACATGTTGATATATAGCAATCACGTGGGGGTGCCAACATTAGTATACACACAATTAGAAACTCAATTAACCTATATCACAAACATCAATTACACAGCCAAAACGTATTGGGGGGGTGCGTTGGCCACTTCAGGCCCTTGAGTAGCTCCGTCATGCCGGAGGAAAATCCTTCGAATGGAGAGGTAAGCAAGCCCCGGCGAGTTTCAAAGACAACCAACAAGATACACACAAGAGCAAAGAATTACAAGCTTTCTCCTATGCTGATTCCATGCATGATCTCTGTTACCACAATCAGCGTTATTGGAAATGGACTCGGGTATTTCCTTCAAGTTGTTAGTATTGTTGTATTAATTTCTTTTTGGATATACCTATAATTTCACTAGTCGATCCTCAGTCGTTCTCAATCTCATATATGATATATTGGTGTGACTATTTTAATCAGTGACCTTGAAGCTGAAGTTATAGAACCTGATATTCTTTTTATCCATTTCCAAGTAACACATGAGACTTGTAGACTATACAACTTGAAGAACCCTCATAAAATCAAATCATGGGGAATGATAGCAATATTTCGATCACTTTCTTGAGAAGCTTGTGTACGAGAGTCGTGCGGTCGTTCCACTTGTTGGTGTGAGGCCGCCACACCAGCGATGTAGCTGCCTTGACTAGGTGTTTTTCCTACAAATATCTCTAGTACGTAGTTTAACACAAACAAGTTTTTTTTTTTTTTTTTTTTGCAAACCTCGACAAAGCGAGGAAAAATTATTAAAAGAAACAAGTTCTATGATCGAACTCGTCTATTTTCTAAATCATCAGTACATGCTAAAATTGACTATATGATTTCATTTTGTTCCAACTTTGTCGGTGTATAGAGTGTTTTTTTTAGTCATCTGAAAATGAACAATTCCGATCGTAAGACTCTTGTGCCGAACCAAGAGTATCAAAGATATGAAATAATTTTGGACCAAAATAAAGAATACATGAAGTAAAAATGGGCCATCCATACGGAGTCTCGTGAGCCACTACTTCTGGGCTGTCACCTCTTTCTCCTCTTCACCCCCGCCCAATATTTTTCTTTACAGCCACGTTCGCGGTGGTTTGTCTTTCAGAAACAAATGACGTACAATTCATATACTGGCTGAAACCCCCGTCTCTTGAACTATTTATGAACTTGGAGGCTTGTGATTTCCCCAATATATGATTGGTATGAAAATTGCTTTTGGTGGTCGTTTTCTATTGGCTATCAGAAATGAAAAGAACAACAAGACACAAATGGGGTTTGGCAAGTGGGTAGCTTTCTATTCATTATTTGGCTAATTTTTTGTACTAGGCAACAATATGTTGTTTTCATACACTTTATATTCATCTCTCAGTTTCATTCAATACCAAAGTTGCTGGGCTGTCATTCCTTTTGTATAGTTGTATGATCTTGATGTTATTAGTATGCTTGTATTATAAGCGAGCAGTATGTAACTATGTATTAGACTTCCAGCTTAGTCTGAATCACTGAGTTTGTACAAAGATCCCATCTTTTCTATCAGACGATATTGAAGATGCTGAGAAGAAAAAGGACAAATTATAAGAGACAATTACACATATATGTATAGTGGGCGTGTGACATGTTGTTATATGTGTTACTATGATGAAAATGATGGAGTACAATAGACCACTGGTGTGTGCAACCATGCAGATAATTCCAGACAAGGATCTGTGGGCGGCTGCATTGCAATTTTCAAGCAGCAGAATAGAGGGCCTGAAATGATATTTGCCCAAATTACCCACATCCTAACGAATGTGGGAGCAACTAAGCAGAAGAAAGGAAGAGGGGAAGAGGGCTAGAATGGTATTTCAATCGTGATACTGGTATGGTTGTTATTATTGTTCTGGATAGTTTGACTGGTTCACTATTCATTAGCTCACATGATTTGTATCGCCCTTTGTAGGTTGTAGCCTGTAGGTTGATATGCTTGCTTATAAAGCAATGCTTGCGTGGAAGTACAGCAAATTCATCATCCCATTTCCAGATAAGTGGTAATTCTGATTCCTCACTAGTCTTTTTAATCCATTCAGCACTGCATTTGATTAATATCACCATTACATTAATGTTCCCTCTAACACTTGCGTTGCATGTATGGTGTTTGTTGCTATTTCTTCTCTTTAGTTTTTCTCTTGTTAGCATGCATTAACTGGCCGGTCACTTGGTTTCTTTCTCTTCGTCTTTCATTTCAATCCTTGTTTCTTGTTAGTTTCTCTCTTTCACTTCAAACCAGATCTTTATCTATTTATTTTCAACCATGCAGCTGTGATCTTATCACTCAAGTGGGAAGCATGGCTGAGGAGAATCCTTCAGTTGGAGATGTAATCACCAAGCAATATACTGCACCAAATAAGCGCTCAGCAGTGGCGGCGGTTTCCAAAGAATGTGAACAAAATATAAGCAAAAGCAAGGAGGATGGAACAAATACAGTACCATATTACAAGCTTTTCTCCTTTGCTGACTCCCTGGATTACCTGTTAATGTCTGTTGGTACAATCAGCGCCATTGGAAATGGACTCTGTATGCCTCTAATGACCATTGTCACGGGAGATGTGATTGATTCATTTGGAGAAATTAGGAACATCAAGGAAGTGTCTAATGCAGTTTCCAAGGTAACTAAGTCTTCTGACTAATGCAACATTTATACAATGTTAAAGAACAAAATTCTACTCGCTGCATTTCTCTGGTTTCATCATAATTTGTGTCAACTATCAAGTGAACTTTCAAACTATCTGAAAAAAGAAGAAGAAGAAGAAGAAGTTATTTTGTTTCTCTGGTTCTCCAAATAGAATAAGTTCTGCATTAAGCAAAACTATTGTTCTCTAAATTGGCTATATCTAACTGTTGCTAACTAAGTTTATTTAAAGCTAATTTAGAAATTCAATATCCTCAGGTAGCTTTGAAGTTCGTTTACTTGGCTCTGGGGGCTGCTGCTGCATCATTTCTACGTAAGTACATTGCATGCGTTCCCCGCTGAAATATCACTTGAGATCACATTAATAAGTAGTTCAGCTTATAGGATGCTGATGTACTTGGCTTTGCTTTGGCCAGAGATGTCTTGCTGGATGATCACTGGAGAGAGACAGGCTGCATGAATACGAAGTTTATACTTGAAAACCATACTAAGGCAAGATGTCGGCTTCTTTGATCAAGAAATCAACTCTGGGGAAATTGTTGGAAGGATGTCAGGTGATACTGTGCTCATTCAAGAGGTGATGGGTGAGAAGGTATGTATATACATGCAAGAAAAATACCACTGTTGTGGGATAATGGAATTGTGTATATTATTGATAATAGGAGCCCTTTAAATAGGGAGTTACAAGGTACCAAAAAGGTAATAGAATCTGATTACAATTGAATACCTAGAACACATTCCTATTACAACTCTAAACCCTAGTTTGTAGAGGCACACATTATGTCGACATCCTTCAACACTCCCCTTGTGCCGCTCAAACTTGGTGATGACGCTTTGATTGTTGCCTCGTTAAAAACCTTGCCAGGTAATAAAAACCCTGTGGGACAAAAATAACCCTGGTCGAAGGACAAAAAGAGCACAACACGTCCTTCACTCTTCGAGATTGAACATGTAGACATCATGCCTCCCCCTGATGTCAATATCTCCCCCTGATTGCTACAATCATGGGAGTTCGGATAACTTTCTCAATCCGATGCTCTTCACATGTTTCTCGAAGGTGGATTTAGGTAACGACTTAGTAAATAAGTCTGCTACATTATCCTCTGATCGGATGATCGGATCTGGTTCACTTCAATATTCAGAAGTGCCTGTTGTTGCTGATTGTAAAAGAATTTAGGCGATATATGCTTGGTGTTGTCGCCCTTGATGAAACCTAATTTCATTTGCTCAATACAAGCTGCATTATCTTCATAAATGCATGTACGTTCATCTGTGGTAGACTTCAAACCACAAGTTCCTCGAATGTGTCTAACTACAGACCTTAGCCATATGCATTCTCGCACGGCTTCATGTAGAGCAATAATCTCTGCATGATTTGAGGAAGTAGCAACAAGGGTCTGCTTTGTAGACCTCCAAGATATCGCAGTGCTTCCCATGGTAAAGACATAACCCGTTTGGGAGCGACCTTTGTGAGGGTCAGAAAGATACCCTGCATCAGCAAAACCCATCAAGACATCGTTGTTATTTTGATGGAGGGGAGGAGGAGTACGGAAGATGGCATTTTGCCTTGTGGAGTCCGATCTCACACTTCCGTTATTTCTCTTCTCTCTGTAGGGATAAAACAAGCCCATATCAATCGTACCTCTCAGGTATCGAAAGATTGTCTTTATGCCAATCCAATGGCGGAGTGTTGGCGCAGAACTATGTCGAGCTAATAAGTTCACTGCGAATGAAATGTCCGGTCTTCTGCATTGAGCTAAGTACAACAATGCGCCTACTGCACTTAGATAGGGCACTACAGCCTTTAATAAGTCTTCGTCCTCATCCCTTGGACGAAACGGATCTTTTTCAGGCTCAAGACTACGACTGATCATGGGAGTACTCACATGCTTTACTTTATCTTCATTAAAGCGCCTTAATAATTTTTGAGTATAAGCTGACTGATGGATCATAATCCCATCACTACGGTGCTCGATTTCCAGTCCGAGACAAAACCGTGTTTTCCCAAGATCTTTCATCTCAAATTCGGATTTCAAGTACTTAGCAGTTTCCTTTAACTCATCTAGAGTTCCAATTAGGTTCATGTCATCGACATAAACTGCTATAATTGCAAATCCGGAACTTGTCCTCTTTATAAACACGCATGGGCATATTTCATCATTGACATATCCCTTCGCAATCAAGTAGTCACTTAGACGGTTATACCACATCCGTCCGGATTGTTTCAATCCATATAGTGAGCTTCTCAATCTTATTGAAAACGAGCTCCGTGGTTTAGAGCCACTTGATTTGGGTAATTGAAGTCCATCTGGAACCTTCATATATATCTCTGAATCTAGATCCCCATAGAGATATGCTGTAACCACATCCATAAGCTGCATGTCAAGTTTTTCAGAAACTACCAAACTGACAAGGTAGCGGAACGTTATAACGTCCATTACGGGAGAGTATGTCTCCTCGTAGTTGATTCCAGGGCGTTGTGAGAAACCTTGCGCCACAAGGCGGGCTTTGTATCTAACAACCTCATTTTTCTCATTACGCTTTCTAACAAAGACCCATTTATGGTCAACAGGCTTTATACTTGGGGGTGTCAGCATTATAGGCTTTATACTTGGGGGTGTCAGCATTAATGGATCTCTTTGTGCCAAACTCGCTTTCTTTCTCGAGCGAGAATCCATCGAACCTTTGGGCCTCCCACGTTTCCTTACTGGGAGCCCGGCCTGAGCCACATTGCCATCACCATTAGTGGTGGCAGCGCCATGCTCAATACCCCTAGAGGTGGCACCATGTCCACTATTTTTAGGGACATCAATCCTTGCAGGTACGTTTGCAGCATGTATATGTGATCTTGTCACTTTAGCGATATCAGAAAACGCGTCAGGCATAGAGTTTGCTACGTTCTGAAGATCGAGAATTCTCCGCACTTCAATTTTGGACTGTGCGGTTCGGGGATCAAGATGAGACAAAGTGGGGACAGACCACGACAAATCGACAATTCCTATCGTTCCTGTTGAACATTATTGTTCTTATCTCCCCCTAACGACGGGAAGACTGTCTCATCAAAGTGACAATCCCAAATCTTGCGGTAAATTGATCGCCTGTCAAGGGTTCCAAATAGCGGATAAAGGTTGGAGAGTCATATCCAACATAAATGCCCAATCGTCTTTGAGGACCCATTTTGGTGCGCTGTGGCAGGGCAGTTGGCACATAAACTGCACACCCAAATATGCGTAAGTGTGAGACATCAGGCTCATATCCAGTAACCATCTGGGATGCAGAAAGGGTTGAGTGGCAATAGGCCTCAGACGAATAAGCACAGCTGCATGCAATATTGCATAGCCCCAAGCAGAAACAGGGAGATTGGTGTGCATAACCAATGCTCTAGCAACCATTTGAAGTCTTTTAATGGTGGCTTCTGCGAGACCATTTTGGGTGTGAATGTGAGGAACAGGGTGTTCAACCTCAATCTCAATGGACATGCAATAGTCATCAAAAGTTTTTGATGTAAAATCTCCAGCATTGTCAAGACGAATTGACTTAATGGGATGATCAGGGTGGTAAGCCCTTAACTTAATGATTTGTGTTAGGAGTTTAGCAAATGCAGCATTTCTGGTGGACAAAAGCATAACATGTGACCAACGTGTCGATGCATCAACTAACACCATAAAATATCTAAATGGTCCGCAAGTTGGTTGGATAGGTCCACAAATATCACCTTGAATTCGTTGCAAGAATGGAATATTTTTTTTAGTGTCGATCATAATTTTGCTAAAGAGCAGGCTTTGCAAAATGAAAGATGGGCTTTAGAAGCAACCATGGAAGAATCCAGTTGAGTCACGAAGTCACAATTGACTTTAGAAGTAGAGAAAGGAACCAAGGAGGTATTAGTGGTGTCAATACCACTGTTGGGCCGCAGGGGGTAGGCGGCTCTGGCCCTACCTTGGACCGAAGTTTTGTTCTGACTTCTTTTCGTTTTGAAAAATGGATGTCCGTGTGAAGTCTTTAGTATTCGGATCATCATATTACGACTTGGGTGTCCCAGATGATCGTGCCAAAGCCTATATGTGTCAGAATCCCATAAGTCATCTCTCATGACATGGTTGGATTCAATGACTCGAATAGTGGTTGCATACAACCCACTAGAGCGACACATAAGTTTCTCTAATACTCGTTTATGTCCGTAGTCATTAGAGGTGATGCAAAGGAACTCTTGTCCATTCTCACAATGTGTTTCCACATGAAAACCATTGGCTCTTATATCTTTAAAACTCAATAGGGTCCTTCCAGCCCTAGGAGCATATAGAGCTTCGGTGACATTAATACTTGTGCCATTTGACAACATAAATTGAGCTGGTCCTCGACCATGAATCAATTGTGATGGTCCAGCCATCGTAGTCACAGAAGATCGACTTGGTGTCATGCATAGAAATAGTTGCCTATGTCGCAATATAGTATATGTGGTGCCACCATCAACAAGACATTCCAACTCTCCAGGAAACATATTGAAAAATAATAAAGTTCGAAATTAAAAACATGTCCATGACATTGAATAATACGATACTTTATTAATAAATGTAGCCAATGATTACATCAAATGGTCCAAAAAGGTCTAATCCAAAATAAAGAAAATCAAACTGAGACACATTGTAGTCACTCTATCTGTTTGGCAACTCCAATCAAATATGACCAGGAAAGTAGAAAGAGATGTTGGTGGAGCGAGGCTCGCTTAAGTACCAATTATCTCAATGACTTTCCTAGACATCATATTTTATTGGGTACGCCACATAAGAAAGAGTTAATACAATTGTCATTTATTGACTATTACATGATTCTTGAAAAATAAAGAGGACTATTCTAATCAAAGTCTGCAGCATCCTTGTGCACTCCATCTTCAGCTTTGAAGTTCTCTATGGTGAGATTAACGTCTCCACCATTTTCTTCTTCTTCTTCTGCAAGGTACACTTCGTGTTCCCTCAGGTCCCTGTATGGCCTGTATCTTGAAGCTAGTTGCTCGCTTGCCTTGCATTGCTTGAACCAATGCTCACTAGATCCACATCGATGACACATATCATTGTGGTTGCCTCCCTTCAATTGAGGTGTACGTTGTCCACGTTGTGGGTGTTCCCTAGGAGGATTGGCGCCTCCACCACGACCCATGGCGCCACCACCACGAGCTATGGCTCCATTACCACGGATAGGGTTGCCACGACCCCTCTCCCACGTGTGGCATTGCCACCACGTGTATCTTCTCCAAACTTGCGGTTTCCTTCCTGATTAGGGAGGTTATATGGACCAATACTTCCCTCATGTCCCTTATTCCTAGGGTTCCGCTCCTTGCGCCCTCTTTTGGGTGCATTATAATTCGCCTCATGAACGCTCTTAGTTCCAATGGGCATTGAATTATAATTCCTCATGTCCCTTATTCCTAGGGTTCCGCTCATTGCGCCCTCTTTTGGGTGCATAATAATTCGCCTCATGAACGCTCTTAGTTCCAATGGGCATTGAATTATAATTCCTCACGAGTATGTTATCATGTTTCTCAGTTACAGATATGATATTGATAAGTTGATGAAACCTCGTGATCCGTCTAGCATTGACTTCAGTACGGTATTGTTTTGATAGCACAATGGCTGAAACGGGGAAGGTGGAGAGAGTCTTCTCAATTAGCTCTTGCTCTGTGACAGGTTGTCCAAAGAATCTCAACATGGATTGTAAGCGAAGAGCCTCTGAATTATATTCAGCAACAGACTTGAAGTCAGCAAAGCGCAGATTGTTCCATTGAACCTTCAAGTCAGGGAGGAGGGAATCTTGGACATTGCCAAAGTGCTATTCTAGCTCTACCCATAGCTCTCTTGCATCCTTGATTGACATGTACTCCAATCTGAGTGCCTTGTCCATATGGCGTCGCATCAAGATAACTGCTTGAGCATGCTTTGTAGATGTTCGGATGAACACAAGATCTGGGTTAGGTGCCTGGATTATGGGTAATATTCCCTTTGAAGTGAGATGGTTCTCAACATCGGTTACCCAACTGTGGTAATCAGAGCCTGTTGAGTCAAGCATGGGAAAGTCGAGCCTAGGTTCATTCGACATCCTGAAAATAAGAAGAGAAAATATATTAGTTTCGGAGTTAAACTTCCACGAAAACTAAAACAATAAGATTTCCGAGCTATGCTACCAAAAAATCAATTTCCAAGAATCTCTTTTGGATTAGACCAAACAACAATGTTGTAATATGGTCATATGTGATGCTGACGGATGCTCTTAATCCAAGCATTGTGAACACTCTTAGTTCACACGAACGCTCTTAGTTCGTTTTCTTAGTTCGTTTAATTGTGAACACTCTTAGTTTGTGAAGCGTGAATCCCCACAATTCTGCTTTGTTAAATACTCAAAACCATTTGGCAACATATATTCCAATATTTGCAGAAAATAAAAGAATTTAAAATACATGAAAACAACAACTTTAATTCACAAAAACTTACGTGATGGTTCTTAGCTTGAGGACACGCGCGTGTTGGAGTAGGAGTGTTTTTCTCTTGGCCGTCTGTTCTTTGGGCTTTCCTCTTTTTTTTTTTTTTTTTTTTTTTTTTTTTTTTTTTTTTTTTTTTTTTCTGGGCCGGGTCCCTTCTCCTTTTTCTTTTTTTCTTTCTTTTCCTTCGCGTCTTCTTCTTCTTTCTTTCCTCTGTTTTCTGGGTTTTTTTTCTCTTTCGACAGCAAGAGTTGCTGCTTCATTGCAGGGCTGCAGATGCAGGGGCAGCAGGGAGGCAGCAGCGTGTGGTCTGGCTGGTGCGCAGGTGCGCGGAGTGGTGCGCGGAGTGGTGCGTGGACTGGTGCAGCAGCAGTAGCACGCTGGCAGTAGCAGGCAGCGACGAGGCTTGTGGGGGAAGCTGGGCGAAGGGCTGCAGTGTGCAGCGAGCGCAGGGGCGCGTGCGGGGAGCAGTAGCAGGTTGCAGGTGGGATGGCAGGGAGGAGCAACAGGTTGCAGAAGGGCTGGCAGATGGCTGGAGGTCGTGCGGCAGATGGCTGGGGCAGCAGGGGCTGCGATAAGAGGCTGTGGTGAGGCTGGTGCATGGAGCTGCAGGGCGAGCAGTAGGGGGCAGGGGTTGCAGGAGGCGTGCTAGGGTTTTTGAGCTGCAAGGAGGGCTGCAGCAGAATTTGTGAGAGAGAGTTTTTAGTTTTTTTTTTCTTTTGGGCTAGGGTTAGAACTCGTGCTGATAACTTGTTGTGGGAGAATGGAATTATATATATTATTGATAATAGGAGCCCTTTAAATAGGGAGTTACAAGGTACCAAAACGGTAATAGAATCCGATTACAATTGAATACCTAGAACACATTCCTATTACAACTCTAAACCCTAGTTTGTAGAGGCACACATTATGTCGACATCCTTCAACAACCACAAGTTTTTTCCATTTTCTCCTACAAACCTAATTCATATTTCTTCCTGCAGGTAGGAAGTTTTATCCAGTTAGTTGCAACGTTCATAGGGGGCTTTGGTATAGCATTTTTTAAGGGATCACTTCACACCCTTGTCATGCTATCCTCATTCCCCCTCTAGTCTTATCTACTGCTGTCCTGAACCATTTCATAGTCAAATTGGCGTCCCATGTACAAGCTGCAAATTCAGGAGGAGCAAATGTGGTAGAGGAGACAATTAGTTCAATAAGAACTGTATGAATACTCGTCTTAAACTCTCTCTCAGTCTCTCTCCCTTCTCTATTTATACAACCAAATATGATGGGTATTCCTCATGCAGGTTGCATCATTCACAGGGGAGAAGCAAGCTATATCCACAATAACTCCTCCTTAAGTAGAGCTTACAAGTCTGGTGTGTAAGAGGGTTGGGCATCTGGTTTGGGTCTCGGTGTGGTTTTGCTTATGGTATTCTCTACTTTCGCTTTGGCTATATGGTTTGGCGGAATAATGATACTTGAAAAAGGATATCAAGGAGGAGATGTCATCAATGTGATTATGGCTGTGTTGCTTGGCTCAGTGTAAGTTGCACTTTCTTAACTTTTGATTTGTGTCTGGTCAGCAAGAATAATCAAATATTACTGACTATCCCCCATTCAGACAGTTTACTATTTGATTCTGCAAAAATATGCAGTATGTAAACTTTTCTTTCTAAATTTTCAGGTCGCTTAGGAAAGCTTCTCCTTGCATTAGTGCATTTGCTCCTGGACAAGTGACTTGATTCATAAACTCTTCGCAAGCGTACGAATCGTTGTCAAGTAAGGGAAGTATTAAAACCTTGATTATCGTACCTCGGGGATTAGTGGCTAACCCACAATCCTTGGGTGGTCGGAACTAAAGTCACTAAGCAAACAAAATAAAAATAAAGTGAATAAAAAGGCTAATCTAAGGCACCAAGCCTTAGTAATGCTCGGATTTGGTTTTCACCAAAGCCTAATCAAAACTAAGAGCCTAGTGGTGGATATGCACAAATGAGTCGAAATTTGTAGGGGGTTTTGAATTGTGAATTAACTAAATTAAACGCAACTGAAAAGTAAACTAAACAACTAATTAACGAACTAGAAAATTAAATTTGGGTTTTCAAATTAATGGGAACATGGGAGTGTCGGGTGATTCACACTAACTCTCTTGCAAATATCGATGCCAATTTCACAAATGCATGCATTTCCTATATGTGTTAAGTCCCGTATTTAGTACCGGTCAAGACTACTAAACCAATTATCCTTTCGGTGTATCGATTATGCCGGTTAGGGCCACAATCAACTCTCTAACTTAGGCATTACGCTGGTTAAGGCCGCAATATCTAAAATTAGAGGCCTAGAGTGCAAGATAATAGAGACCCAAGCAAGCTTAGCTACAATTAAGCTAGCTAATGGTTACCACACTTAAATCCTAGATGCAACAAGACCAATAAGTTGTCAATTCATCAATCTATTCATCACAATTGCCCACAACATAATTTCAAAGGGTGACAAAGCCTAGAAACTTGCTTCTAAGGACCAATAAATTCGGATTTAAAGCATACACAATGGAAATTGCATTTATTAAAATTAAAGCATCAATATTTATACAAGATGAGTTAGGGCTTCACAATCCTAACTCCCAAAATTGAACTACTCACTATCCATAGTTAAATACATCATCAATAGCAAATAAAATTATGTAATAAATAATAAGAAAGAGAGGGGAGAGTTAGCTTGGTCACTTCTAGCTATGAGCTAGTATGAACCAAACAATTTCTTCACCCAACTACCCAAAATAGAGGTGTGGTACTCTTGATGATGATTCCCTTAAAGCCTTGAGTGAGTCTTTCAAAATTCCCAAAATAAAACTAAAGAAAATGAAAAGGGAGGATGAGAGGATAGGAGAAGAGAATGAGAAAAGAGAGCAGCCCAAAGGGGCTGCCTCTGTTTTTGGTTTTCTGGTGCGGCTGTTGGTGTGTGTCTCCCCTATGTTTGCAAAGAGAAAAGGGTATATATATATGGCCTAGGTTAATTAACCTCTGTGTGTGTGGCTGTTCGTGTACAAGAAGAAAGAAAATGAGAGATAGAGACACGTGGCAGCGGCTGAGAGGAAGGAAGAAAATGAAAAGGAAAATAAAAGAAAGGAAAGGACATGGCTGCACGTGGGAAGAAGAAGAATGGATCAGCCATGCTGACGTCAGCAAACTTTTTTTTTTTTTTAAATAATAATAATAATTATTATTATTTTCACTTTCTCCCTTTTTTTTTTCTTTCTTCATCTTCTCCGTCTTCTTTCTTCTCTCGTCGCCATGTAATTCCACACATACTCTCGGAGGCAATTGAATTCCGCTCCCTTGATGGCATTGATCACGGTTGACCCGCATTGACTATTTCATCCTTTTGTCGGAAACTCCAATTTGCTCCAATTTTTGCACCAATTTCTCTCGTTTCCACACAATTCCGCTTATTTTCTACAAAATAATAAAAAAAGATTAATTACATATTAATTGACATGGGGATTGACTTATTTCTAGTGTTTTAGATATAATTACACGCATATAAATGCGTATAATCACACCCCCACACTTGAACTTTGCTTGTCCCCAAGCAAACTAAATGTAAAATAATTGACAAAAATCTATTAACTCAAACACAAATGCTCAAACATGAAGAAAGCGTGGTATTAGCCTTTCCAACCATAATCCTCGGAGAACTAATTATGTACATGACCATGAAGTAGATGTAAGCACAACATAAGATTTTTGAATTTATGAGGCAATTAAGAAGCACATGTGAAAAATGCTCAAGTATATGCATGTGTTGACCATGTGTCAAATTAATCCACCATAATCAAATAGACACATAGAAGACCCGATATAACCCACTAAACTCACATAGGTTCACTAAATATTATCGCTGAAGTGTTTATGGGCTATATGTATTTCACTCAAAAGCAATTTCACAACACGCGCCTCCATATGCTTGCTCTTCGATCTCATCTCCGCTAGGTAACCCACAACATTCAAGATCAAGAGGTCTTTTATTTAGTTGTAATGGGGCTCAGGGCAAGTGGCTAAAAGAAATGAAGGATAAGGAAATACAAAGTCCATAGAAGTTGATGAAGCAACTCTCTCTTGTAGAGATATATGACTTTTGCTTTCAAATACTAACTCACTCACTCTAATCCCAATGTACTACCCACACTATACTACGTAATACTTTTTTTTTCTTTTTTCTTTTTGTTTTTTTTTTCTCTTTCTTCACACAACTTTTTTTCTTTCTTTCTTTTCTTGAACTTTCTTTTTATTTTCACAACTACTTCTTTTTTTTTTTTTTTTTTTTTTTTTTTGAGAACTTTCTTTTCTATACAAACACTCACCCCCACACTTATTCTTTTGTAATCTCACACTTTTGACTTTTCTTTTCTTTTGAAGCACTCAAACATAAAGTCATTCTCTCGAATCGCTTCACCAACTACCACGGAAGGGTAGGATAAAAGTGTTTAGGCTAGGTAGGGATTTGTGGTGGTAATGAACAAAAAGGCTAAAATATATACATAGGCTCAAAATGGCAATCTAGTGGTAAATATCTTTGGGCACATGCTTCTTTGGCCATGGTGGTATATAGTCCTAATGCCTCCATCCTTTCTATCATGTCGCAAGCTAAATGTAGCCTCGAGAGGTCTCAAGCAAGTTCTAGATACGCAATGTCATGAAATTGTACACACATGAAAGAATAAGTGAATGAACAATGCATACACTATGGATATTAGGCTCAAAAGCTCACAAATAAGGCATGCAAGTTAATCGAATAATCTATATGCTTCTCTAACTATGATGAACGAACCTAACATAGGCTATATGCACACATATAATCAAGCATAGATCACATATACACTTAATCACAAAACAAATTCAAAATCCTAGATCATGCTTAATCTATCCACAATCATAACAAGTTAAGTTCATAGCTCGTCATTGGGGTTGGAAAAGGCATTAACCACTAAAATCTATTTACAAAAAGCTAATCTAATTTTTTTTTTTTTCATAGGCGCCCGAGCCCTCACCCCCACACTTAAAACCAACATTGTCCTCGATGTTGTAAAGTGAGATCGAAATCTAAAATCCGTGTCGGATTTAGGCATGAGAGTGAAGTTCGGGCGAAGGCACACAAAAATTAACTATAAAAATGAAAATCTAAATGCGGAGAAAAGATACGGAAAACCCCCTTTGTTGACCCTCCATTGCTCACGACCTTCGGAGAAGACTAAAATAAGACACCAACTTCAAGGCACAAGGCCTTGACTTCCTTTACATATGCTCCATAATAGCTCTAGGTGCTCTTGAAAGATCGACTCCATTGAGAAATATATAGTGTCCAAAGAGCAATGCGTCACAAATAGGCCATCAAAGAATAAGGACAAAGATTCCTCCATTAAGCACATGGCCTTGACCACATCCAACACACCTCACAACAGCCCTATAATGGCCTCCATTGAAGAGTTGAAGTGCAAGAAGTCCAACCACCCCGAGTGAACACAAACTAGTGAGTGCAGAAAGCTTCCAGCAATGACCTTTATATCTTCAAATGCCCACATCTCAAACTCAGAAAGAGATAAATACGTGAGACCACTTGGAATGGAAAGTAGACTCAGATATCTTTCTATCCATATAAAGCGAGCTACCTATCTCCAAGTGAGATGAAAACCAAAACTGGTCAAAATTGCCAATATGTCATGAAGACTTCTTCTGACCCTCAGTCACCAACACAGAAATATCTGAAGCTCCAGAGGTGAAAAGAGGGTGAGACCAACTGGATATAAAACTAGACTCATGAAGCTACCTTTGGTTAAAATTTCACTTGAAAATCAATTATGAGTCAAAAATCGTTGGCCTCCAAACTCACTGATCTGTTCTGCAGTTTCTGCTGTGCCCTGTTTCTGACCTCTGTTACTTGGAATACTATATCTGAAGCTAAGAAGGTTCAAATCAAAAAATGTTTCTTCTGCATATAGAGGACATGAGAACATACATCTCTAAAAATTTTTAGCTCCAAATTGCTTAAGATGTAGAAGGTGTAGCTTCCCAAAGTCACTCTACAGTAGCTGCCTTTGTTCTGAACTTTATGCATTGACCATTAAATAAATAGAGCTCCAGTAAGTGAAAGTGGTTAAAATTTTGGCACACAATAGTAGACATATAGGAGAATAGCTTCAGAAAATTTCAGCTCAAAATAGCATGTATAATGGAAACTATAGTCACCCAAATTCAACTGAATTTTCTGGACAGAAACTGCTCACTACCAAATTCATTCTTTCTTCACACTTCCAACTCCGAACACCTCCCATCCTCCAAAAAGATGGCCAAATAGCCTTATTGATGCAAAATAAACCAGGAAATTTCAAAATCACCTAGGGTTGCCTCCCTAGAAGCACTTGTTTTTAAAGACCCCAAGCCGGTCTATAGAACATGATCGTTGTCAAGGTGGATACTTCTCAAGCACGACCACCCTATTGTTTGGGGCTAAGTTACTCCTTGATATATCATAGAGGCAAGACCAAGAGCTACAAAAGAATACTCCAATTGGTGGCCAAAAGTGTAGCTTCTTAATTTTCCTCTTCTTCTCAATTTTTCTTCTAGGAGCCAATATCCTTGCCTTCTCCTTCTCAAGTGGATTAGAAATGATACTCATAGGAACAATAGGTGGTAGAAGCTTTTGAGAGTGATGGGAAAGGGTGAGTGCAAGTGCTCCATTTCCTTTCCAATCCATCACCTCATTGTAGAAACATTGACCACTTAATGGTGGATTGGGAGGTAAAAGTACCTTGATCCCAATCCTCTCATTAAGAATGTAAGTGCTCAATGTCCTACTCTCCACCTTGGGAAGCTCATGATGGATCTTCTTGGATGTAGGAGGAGAGAAAGTCCTTGGCTCTTCAACTTCTTCATTACAAGGTAGTGAAGGACTCTCTTCTTCGATGGGAATATCAACCTCAACAAATAAGGGATTATGGTGTATGACTTCGAGCTCCGCATCCTCCTCAATGAACAAAGGATTATGGTGTATAACTTCAAATTCCGCATCCTCCTCACTAGACAAGACATCATCTTCTTCGGAATCATCTTCAAATATCTCCCCTCCATTAGGAAGTTTAGATTCCCAATATTGCACCAATTCCTCCGAAGTGTAGTCACTCACCCCACTTGCATTGAAACTTTCATAACCAAGCTCACTTTCTTGTTCATGAACATCACCATCTCGATCTTGAATAGGCAACTCTTGTTCATGATGCTCATAATATACTTCTTCTCTTGAATTAGGCTCCACTTGGTCAAACAAAGATTCATGCTCATAAATGGTGAAGGGTGGCTCTTGTGCAAGACTAGCCTTAAGTTGCTCGTTGGAATGTATAAGCATCTCTTGAGAAGCTTGCAATCGAGCTTGGGACGCTTGCAATAGAGATTGGGAGGCTTGCAATTGAGCTAGTAGTCCTTCAACGAATTCCTTCCTAGGCTCATAAGCTTGATAGCCTCCACCATATAGACTTTCTTGCTCATATCCCCATGGATCTTCCCATCCATAGTTCCATTGATCCATAGCTCAATATGATAAGAATTAAGCACCTATGAGTTTCCAAAAATAAGATTAGTAACCAAAAAATTAGAAAATATAAATTAGAGAGTATGCAAATAAAATAAACAACAATTTTTTTTTTTTTTTTTTTTTTTTTAAATAAGGAAACAAAAATATGCTAATGTGACCTCAACAACCGATTCACCAAGGGACTAAGGCTATTAAACCCTAATCCCCGGCAACGGCGCCATTGACTTGATTCATAAACTCTTCGCAAGCGTACGAATCGTTGTCAAGTAAGGGAAGTATTAAAACCTTGATTATCGTACCTCGGGGATTAGTGGCTAACCCACAATCCTTGGGTGGTCGGAACTAAAGTCACTAAGCAAACAAAATAAAAATAAAGTGAATAAAAAGGCTAATCTAAGGCACCAAGCCTTAGTAATGCTCGGATTTGGTTTTCACCAAAGCCTAATCAAAACTAAGAGCCTAGTGGTGGATATGCACAAATGAGTCGAAATTTGTAGGGGGTTTTGAATTGTGAATTAACTAAATTAAACGCAACCGAAAAGTAAACTAAACAACTAATTAACGAACTAGAAAATTAAATTTGGGTTTTCAAATTAATGGGAACATGGGAGTGTCGGGTGATTCACACTAACTCTCTTGCAAATATCGGTGCCAATTTCACAAATGCATGCATTTCCTATATGTGTTAAGTCCCGTATTTAGTACCGGTCAAGACTACTAAACCAATTATCCTTTCGGTGTATCGATTATGCCGGTTAGGGCCACAATCAACTCTCTAACTTAGGCATTACGCCGGTTAAGGCCGCAATATCTAAAATTAGAGGCCTAGAGTGCAAGATAATAGAGACCCAAGCAAGCTTAGCTACAATTAAGCTAGCTAATGGTTACCACACTTAAATCCTAGATGCAACAAGACCAATAAGTTGTCAATTCATCAATCTATTCATCACAATTGCCCACAACATAATTTCAAAGGGTGACAAAGCCTAGAAACTTGCTTCTAAGGACCAATAAATTCGGATTTAAAGCATACACAATGGAAATTGCATTTATTAAAATTAAAGCATCAATATTTATACAAGATGAGTTAGGGCTTCACAACCCTAACTCCCAAAATTGAACTACTCACTATCCATAGTTAAATACATCATCAATAGCAAATAAAATTATGTAATAGATAATAAGAAAGAGAGGGGAGAGTTAGCTTGGTCACTTCTAGCTATGAGCTAGTATGAACCAAACAATTTCTTCACCCAACTACCAAAAATAGAGGTGTGGTACTCTTGATGATGATTCCCTTAAAGCCTTGAGTGAGTCTTTCAAAATTCCCAAAATAAAACTAAAGAAAATGAAAAGGGAGGATGAGGATAGGAGAAGAGAATGAGAAAAGAGAGCAGCCCAAAGGGGCTGCCTCTGTTTTTGGTTTTCTGGTGCGGCTGTTGGTGTGTGTCTCCCCTATGTTTGCAAAGAGAAAAGGGTATATATATATGGCCTAGGTTAATTAACCTCTGTGTGTGTGGCTGTTCGTGTACAAGAAGAAAGAAAATGAGAGATAGAGACACGTGGCAGCGGCTGAGAGGAAGGAAGAAAATGAAAAGGAAAATAAAAGAAAGGAAAGGACATGGCTGCACGTGGGAAGAAGAAGAATGGATCAGCCATGCTGACGTCAGCAAACTTTTTTTTTTTTTTAAAATAATAATAATAATAATTATTATTTTCACTTTTTCCCTTTCTCCTTTTTTTTTTTCTTTCTTCATCTTCTCCGTCTTCTTTCTTCTCTCGTCGCCATGTAATTCCACACATACTCTCGGAGGCAATTGAATTCCGCTCCCTTGATGGCATTGATCACGGTTGACCCGCATTGACTATTTCATCATTTTGTCGGAAACTCCAATTTGCTCCAATTTTTGCACCAATTTCTCTCGTTTCCACACAATTCCGCTTATTTTCTACAAAATAATAAAAAAAATATTAATTACATATTAATTGACATGGGGATTGACTTATTTCTAGTGTTTTAGATATAATTACACGCATATAAATGCGTATAATCAACAAGCTGCAGCAAATAAGATGTTTGAGACAATTAACAGAAAGCTGGAGATAGATGCATACAATACTAATGGGCGGGTATTACAAGATATTCGTGGAGACATAGAACTGAGGGATGTTTATTTTAGCTACCCCGCAAGAAAGGATGAGCAAATATTCCATGGATTTTGTCTCTCTGTACCTAGTGGTGCAACTGCTGCTTTGGTTGGACAGAGCGGAAGTGGTAAATCGACTGTAATCAGTTTGATTGAGAGATTTTATGACCCACAGGCTGGTGAAGTTCTTATTGACGGTATCAATCTCAAAGTGTTCAGCTGAAATGGATCAGACAGAAAATAGGCCTTGTCAGCCAGGAACCAGTTTTGTTTACCGGTAGCATTAAAGGTAACATTGCATATGGAAAGGATAGTGCAACTACTGAAGAAATAAGGGCTGCTGCTGAGCTTGCTAATGCAGCTAAATTCATAGATTTATTACTCCCTCAGGTATTTTAGTTTATACCTTCTTTCAATATTTTTTTCATATTTCTTTGAATTTTTCACAATGATGGAAGCTTACTGAAACCATCTAGTGATATATCTTATGGTTAATGATACTCATCACATTCGAAGATGAAATGCTAAATTTTAGAATTATTTCAATAAATAGTTTTAACATGTACAACTCTGTTTTTCTGATTGGTGGTTTTTGTGTTTGGTTAACTTAGGGAATGGACACAGTAGTCGATCAGCATGGAACTCAGCTATCTGCGGGACAAAAGCAAAGAGTTGCTATAGCTAGAGCAATTTTGAAGAATTCAAGAATTCTACTTTTAGATGAAGCCACAAGTGCTCTTGATGCAGAATCCGAACGAGTTGTGCAGGAGGCACTGGATAAAATTATGGTGAATCGGACTACTGTCATTGTAGCCCATCGCCTGAGTACAGTAAGGAATGCTGATACCATTGCTGTCATACATCGAGGAGTAATTGTTGAGCAAGGTAATGGATTTGTTATCATTGTTAGGTTTTATCAGTTGAATGCCTATTGTTCTCAGTATCATCATTTTCTTGTCAGTTGTTCCACACATGCATTGATATGATCATGTTCTTATTTCACTAGTACTTAAACCACTGATGTTTTTCAACTGAGCAAGACCGCATTCAGAGCTAACTAAGGACCCTGATGGTGCATATCACCAGCTTATAAGGTTGCAAGAAAATATCACAGTGTCAAAACATAGTGGTCTAGATGTCCAGGATTCTATCTTACCCTTTGTAAGAGAGGAATCATCTCTAAGAAGAAATAGTATTCCTTCTGCAAGCGGTATGCTTGAAACAGCACCTGTAGAGCCTAATATTCCTGCTACAGTTCTATCAAAAGGGCAGCCAAAGTTTTCACTTGGCTGACTTGCTTACCTGAACAAGGCAGAGATCCCAATTATATTACTAGGGACAATAGCTAGCTGCATCAGTCAATGGGGTAGACTTCCCTGTTTTTGGGAGTTTACTGGCAAGTGTAATCAAGACGTTCTTTGAGCCACCTCATGAACTCCGTAAGGATTCAAAGTTTTGGGCCTTAATGTTTTTGGTTCTTGGAACGGCATCTTTGTTGGCCAATCCATCAAGAGCATATCTTTTTGCAGTGGCAGGATGTAGGCTAATAAGAAGAGTCTGAGCAATGTGCTTTGAGAAGGTGGTTTATATGGAAGTAAGTTGGTTTGATGAAGGTGAGCACTCAAGTGGTGCAATTGGTGCAAGGCTTTCTACGGATGCAGCATCTTTGAGAGGGCTCGTTGGAGATGCTCTTGGTTTCGTTGTTCAGAATACAGCAACTGTAATTGCTGGGCTGATCATTGCTTTTGTTGCAGATTGGCAACTGGCTCTTATAATCCTTGTTCTGTTACCTTTATTAGGAGTAAATGGATATATTCAAGTCCAATTCACGAAAGGATTCAGTGCAGATGCAAAGGTATGTCTCCTATGTCCTAACTTTTCCTAAAAAAAATGTAGTAAATAACATGGAGCAGTATTCAGATTCATAACTCATGCAGAATTTCAACTCTTATAACTGACATATATTCCATATATAAAACTCATCCTTTTATCAAGCACTGACATGATAAGTGGTGGCAGAAAATGTATGAAGATGCGAGCCAGATAGCCAATGATGCTGTGGGGAGTATTCGGACAATTGTTTCCTTCTGTGCTGAAGAGAAGGTGATTGAGTTGTACCAGAGAAAGTGTGAAGGCCCTATTAAGAATGGGATAGGACAAGGGATAGTTACCGGGATAGGTTTTGGATTATCATTCTTCTTACAGTTTTCAGTGTTTGCCTTAAGTTTTTATACTAGAGGTCTACTTGTTTCAGCAGGCAAGACAACATTCTCTGCTGTTTTCCAGGTAACTATTCTCTTCTGTCTTGTGCTACAAACCTTTACTTACTATATTGGCAGCTGTTATACATCCCTCGAGACTCTTTAGCAGTCCATTGTTAACAGTTTTCTCTCCGCAGGTTTTCTTTGCTCTCATTATGACTTATATCGGACTTGCTCAGTCGACCTCCCTGGCACCTGATGTAAGTAAAGGAAAGGCTTCTGCTGCTTCAATATTCGCAATACTTGACCGGCAATCAGAAATAGACTCTAGTGATAACTCGGGGATGACTGTAGAACACTTGAAGGGAGAAATTGAATTTCACCATGTCAGTTTCAAGTATCCTAGTAGACCTAATGTGGAAATTTTCAACAATCTTTGCTTGACCATTAGTCATGGCAAGGTAAGTTGGTGTCAAGTTTCTTTTATCTATTATCCAGCAATACATAAGGTTTTAGAACTTACACTTGACTGATATTCTTCAGACAATTGCTCTGGTTGGTGAAAGTGGAAGTGGGAAATCAACAGTGATCTCATTGATTCAAAGATTTTACGACCCTGATTCAGGACACATTACATTGGATGGAATCGAAATCCAGAAACTGCAATTGAAATGGTTGAGACAGCAAATGGGGCTGGTGAGCCAGGAGCCTCTGCTGTTTAACGACCCTATCCGAGACAACATTGCATATGGAAAGGATGGAGAGGCAACCGAGGCAGAAATTATAGCTGCAGCAGAACTAGCAAATGCTCACAAGTTTATTAGTAGTTTACAATATGTAGGCACTGAAATAAGAAGTTTTATGAAATTTATTTTCGATTACAAGTCCTATTGTAATCTCTTATAGTGGTGTTCCATAAATGTTGAAGACTCATGCTTGTTAAGCTTTGACAACAATGTAGGGTTATGATACAATAGCAGGAGAGCGAGGAGTCCAACTGTCTGGTCGACAGAAGCAAAGAGTAGCTATGGCGCGAGCTATAATGAAGGCACCAAAGATATTACTGCTAGATGAAGCGACCAGTGCTCTTGATGCTGAATCCGAACGAGTGGTTCAAGATGCGTTGGACCGAGTTATGGTGGACGGAACCACAGTTGTGGTTGCTCATCGGTTATCAACAATCAAGGGTGCAGATTTGATTGCAGTTGTGAAAAATGGAGTCATTGCAGAGAAAGGGAAGCATGAAACTTTGATCAATATCATGGATGGCATTTATGCTTCTTTGGTAGCATTACATATGCAACTACCTATTCTCAGATAGCTTCATGTTCTTGTCAGTTAATGTAGCAAAAGTAGCTAGTGAAGGTAAAGCAACATGTTAGGGAATTCCCTGCAGTTGTAAATTACCAAGAGGCATGTATCATTTTTTCTTTCTTTTATTCAAATATGAAAAATATGAGTAATGTTTTAGGGAAACGAGAATTGAGAGAAAATAATTGTGTGTTCTCAACTTCTCATTGATAATAGAGGCCTCTTTATATAGAGGATTACAATGCATAGAATCTGAATTGTACAAGGAAAGGTAATCATACAATGAATGGATATCTCTAAGATATTCTCCGAGATTATCTCTAATTAAAACCCTATTACCACTAGGTCAAGTAACCTAGAGTTTGGGCCAGACACACAAATAGGGATTTACTTGAACACTCCCCCTTGTGTCGCCCAAATGCGGTGCTTCTCTTGTTGCTTCGCTAAAAACATTGTCGAGTAACAAAAACCCAGTAGGACAAAAATAACCTAGGTCGAAGGGGAAAAAGAGCACAACACACCCTTCACGTTTCGAGACCATACATGTACACATCTCCCCTTGATGTCTGCATCTCCCCTTGATGACTATGGTTATGGGAGTTTGGATAACTTCCTCAAACGATGCTACCAACATGTTTCTCTAAAGTGGAATTTAGGCAATGACTTAGTGAGCAAGTCTGCCGCACTGTCCTCAAATTGAACCTAGTTCATTTTAATCTTGAGGAGAGTCTGCTATTGCTGATTATGCACTGTGTTGTCGCTTTTGATGTAGCCTTGCTTCATTTGTTCAAAACAAGCAACATTATCCTAAATGCTTGTAGGCTCATCTGTGGTAGACTTCAAACCACAACTGTTCGAACATGCGTAACTATGGATTCAATCCATATACATTCAAGAATCATTTCGTGAAGAGTAATAATCTCTGCATTGTTCGAAGATATAGCGACTAGGGTTTATTCTGTAAACCTCCAAGATATCACGGTCTTTACCCATGGTGAACACTTAACTATTTTGGGAATGACCTTTGTGTGAGTCAGAGAGATACCCAACATCAGCAAAACCTTCCAAAACACATGTCATTTTGGGATGGGGATAGTGGACGCAGGCCAGTGTTGGTGGCGTTTCTAGTGTGTGATGGGTCCGAATCCATCATCTCTCTATAGGGATAAAACATGCCCATATCAATCGTACGTCTCAAGTATCGAAAGATATCTTTTACACCAATCCAATGGCGTCGCGTTGGCACAAAGGTATACCTTAGCTAACAAGTTCACTGCAAATGAGATGTCCGGTCTTGTGCATTGAGTTAAGTACAATAATGCACCTATTGTACTCAAGTAAGACACTCCTACCTCTAGCACATCATCATCATCATCCTTTGGACCAAGAGGATCCTTTTCAGGATCAAGACTATGAACGATCATAGGGGTGCTTGAAGGCTTGACCTTGTCAAAATGCCTAAGCATCTATCAACACGGTTCTCAAGTTCCAAACTGAGGCATAATCGTGTTCTCCCAAAATTCTTCATCTCAAACTCGGATTTCAAGTGTTCAGCGGTTTCCCTTAACTCTTTAAGGGCTTCCAATGAATATCATGTCCAACATGAACCGCGATAGAATCCGAAACTTGTTCTGGAAACGCGTGGGCATATCCCTTCCCAATCAAGTAGTCATCTTAGTGAGCGTTTCAACCTTATTGTAAACATGCTCCGTGGTCTAGAGCCACTTAACTTGGGTAAATGAAGTTCACCATGAACCTTCATGTACATTCCGTATCTAGATCCCCATAGAGATACCTAGTGACCACATTTGTAAGCTACATGATCAGTTATTCGGAAACTACCAAACAGATAGGGTAGTGGAGTGTAATGACATCCATCAGGAGATAATATGTCTCATCGTAGTCGATTCCAGGGCGTTTTGTGAGAAGCCTTGCACCATAAGGCGAGATGGCCATCTCTTTTTCTCACCACACTTTCTAACGAAGACCCATTAGTCAATAGGTTTTATGTTAGGAGGTGTTGGCATCATTGGCTCAAAAACCCTCATCTTCATTAGAGAATCCAACTTAACCTGGATCGCATCTTTTCATTTAGGCCAAATTTCTCTACGTTGGCATTCATTCATCAACAGAGCGTGGTTCGATATCATCGGACTCAACAAACTCATGCGCAAAGAAATGCGCAACTACATCATCAATTATGATGGAGTTTCTATCCCACGTCTCATGTACACTAGTGTAATTTTCAAAGAGCTCTATATTCTCAGGAATAGGTTCTGACGTTGAGGCATCCCCCAACGATTACCATAACTCGGAAGATTCTCATGAGATGGATTTTGAGTGTCGATGATCAAAGGATTGGAATGTGCCAAAGTATCATTCGAACTCAAGGGCCTCCCACACATCCTAGCTAGGCCCATGGCCTATAACGCCAGAGTGCCACTCTCTTTGGCGTTGGTGCCATGCCTACCTTCGTGTAGGTTGGCGCTACGTCCTCTCGTAAGGACGTACTTCCTTGCAGGCATATTTGCAGCAGATGTGTGATCTTGTCACTCTAGTAGGGATCGAGATGAGACATAGTGGGGACATGCCACGACAATTCCTGTCGTTCCTGCTGAACATCTGTGTTCTTATCTCCCCCTAACGACGGGAAGACTGTCTCATCAAAGTGACATCTGTAAACCTAGCGGTAAGGAGATCGCCATGCAAGGGCATTAAGTGGCGGATGATTGTTGAAGTCTCAAATCCAACTGAGTTGCCCATTCGTCTGTAAGGACCCATCATAGAGTGTTGTGGCGGCGCAATTGGCACATAAATGGCTCACTCAAATGTGCGTAAGTACAAAATACTTGTACCCAATCACTAGCTATACTGCAAAGGTAGATTGAGTGGCGGTGGGTCGTAGACGAATTAGCATAGCTGCATGCGATATGGCATCACCCTAAGCGGATATAATGAAATTGGTGCGCATTTCTAATGTCCGGACTACCATCATAGTCGTTTCCGCTGGACCATTTGGGTGTGCTCATGGGGATATAATGTCCAACATTAGTCTCAATGCAATAACCATCGAAAGTCTTCGATGTAAACTCTCTAGCATTGTCAAGTCCAATTGATGGAATAGGATAATCTAGGGAGTGAGTCCGTCGTTATATGATATTTGCTAGGAGTGTATCATAAGCCGCATTACAAGTGGACAATGGCACAACACGTGACCAGCGTGTTTGAATGTCAACCAATATCATGAGATATTTAAACGTTCGCAAGTTGGTTGAACTAGTCCACAGAATCCTCACGGATTCTATATAAGAACATCATGAGTATTTTTCATATCCTTTGCATTGGACGGTCTCAGTCCTAATTTCTCGAAGGAACGGGCTTTGTAAAACGAGCAAGAGGCTTTAGAAGCAACCAATGAGAATTTCAGTTGGGCTTGAGCGTCTGAAATGCTATTTGAAGCAAGTTGGTAATTGCAGCATCACCTAGGGCGCCATCACCATGATGGACGCCATCCATGGCATCATGGATAGGGACTGCACCAGCCCTAGGCTGGTGGTGGACGGAGGTGGTACCCTAGGTAGCAGCGTCGGTCACGCTTAGTCCAGAAATCAACTTTTGATTCATGCTTCGTTTTGCTCGAAAGAAACGATGTCCATGTGAAGTCTTTAGTAAACGGATCATCATATCATGACTAGGATGACCTATCCTATCGTGACAAAGCCAATATGTGTCTAATCCAAGAGATCTTCTCTCATAACTTCATTGGATTTAATAACTTGAATAGTGACATAGGGTCCACTAGAGAGACACATAAACTTCTCTAAGATGCGCCTTTGTTCGCAATCGTTAGAGGCATTGCAAAGGAACTCATTTCCGTTTTCTACATGCGTTTTCGCATGGAATCCGTTGGCTGGTACGATTTGCCCTAAGAGCGTAGAGAGTTTCTGTGACAGTAATCAAGGTGTCATTTGGCAAGTGGAACTTGGGCTATTCCATGTCCTTGAATTAATACTGATGGCCCAGCCATCGTAGTCACAAAGTAATATGCTCAGAATCAAAATTGGGTCATAATGAAAAGAACTCGAAATTTTATTCATAAGCCAACGGAGTTACATCATTGTCTCTTTGACCAAAGAAAATCTAATCCAAAATGCTAGCTAATGCAAAACAATGGTAGTCGTCTAACTTCTTTTGGTAATTCCAAAATAAATGTGACCAGGTGAGTAGAGAGATGTTGGTGGAGCAAGGCTCGCTTAAGTACCACTAATCTCATAACCTTCTTAGGTATCACACTTACTTTGGGTGAGCATACTTTGAAGAGAGACTAAACCATTTGCATCTACTACAAAAATATATGACAATTGCTCATTACATCTCTTGAAAAAATAAAGACTTAAACAGAATTGGCGTTCTATTGATCCCAGCCAGATTTGTAGTCTTTAACCCTTCACTCTAGATCATCTTCTTGATCTTCTTGTTCCACATAGTGAGCTTCTCTTGCTTCACAATATGCTTTGTAAGCGGTGACAATTTCTTCACGAGCTCTACAAATGTGTGCCCAATGACTGGATACTCCACATTGAGAACATACATCTCTTTGCTCAGACTCCATTGATTGAGATGCTTTGAAAGCGTCATTTAGATGGATCTTAGTGTTGGTGGTGCCACCAACATGGCCAGAGGCGTTGCCTCCCTCTCTCTTTCCACGTTGACCTCTTCGGTTCTGTGTTCGCCTATAGGGGCGCGACTATAATTGGATTCCGGAATATGCTCTGTTTCCACGGATCTCGAATTATAGTTCTTCACAAGAATGTTGTCATGCTTTTCAGCGACATTCATAGCTCCAATAAGCTTATGAAACCTTGTGATCTGTCCTGCAGTAACATCGATTCGATAGCTCTTAACAGCCATCAATGTAGAGACGGGGAAGGTAGAGAGAGTCTTCTCAATCAACATCGCATCTGTGATCTTTACCACAGAATTCCATTAAGGATTTAATGCGAAGTGTTTCCAAGTTGTAGTCAAGAACTAACTTGAAATCACAGAAGCAGAGGTTATGTCATCTCACTTCTTGGTCAGGAAGCAGACAGTCACGAACGTTGCCAAATCTTTCTTTGAGTGAGACCCACAACCTTCTGGGGTCTTCTTCATTCATACACTCGTACTGGAGCGAATTATCCATATGACGAGTCATTAGGATGATGGATTTCGCCTTATTTGCCTCTAAGGCTGCTCTATTTGCTTCCAAAGCTTGAGCTTGCTCAACAGTTAGCACGTCCTGGCTAGGCTCGAGAATCGTATCTAGAATTCCATCGGCTTTGAAATGCTGGCGGACATCACGAACCCACCTGTGATATCCAGAGCCAGTTGTTCCCAATGGAACAAAGTCCAATTTGTTCAGGTTACTCATCCTGAAAGAGAACAAGAAATTAGGGTTAGTTTCGGAGCGTAAAAGCTACCACGAAAACATATAAAATTTCTGAGAGTGGTTGCTCCCAATAAATTATGAATTTCTGAGTGTAATCGCTTCCAAGAATTTAAGAATTTCTGAGCGTAATCGCTTCCAAGAAATTCAATTCCAAGAGGTATTGGATTAGATCGAAACAATGACGTAAGTGTTCGATCATAAATTCTCTACAAACTAAGTTTGCAGATCTCAACAAGCTCTAAGCTTGGAGTGAACACGAACCCCCACAGTTCGGCTTTTGGTCTCCCCTATGAATAAGAAAGGGGGGGTAGAAGAAGGGAGATTGCAAGTCCCCGAGAAAAGAAATAAAAACTTAAAAAATGGGGAACTTTTAATAAAAAAAATACCTCGAAATAGGTCGCCGGAAATTTTGACAGGAAAATGTGGAAGGAAAAAGTCACTGGCGGCGGCCAGAAAGTTGACCAAAAACGGTCAACTGATGTTGGCTAGAGTTGACCGGTGCTGACGTGGTTGCTGACGTGGCTGCTGACAGCTTGCTGACGTGGCAGATGATGCTGGGCTGACGTTAGTGGGCTGCTGGGCTGATGTCAGCCGGCTAATCTGGGCTTGGGTTAGTGGGCCTCTGGGCCGAAGGCTTTCTTCTTCTGGGCTCCTGACGTTGGGCTGTGTCACTTTCTCCTTTTTTTTTTCTTTTTTTTTTTTTCTCTTGCCTGGAACTCATCTACTGGTCTGGCCGGTCAGGTCAATTTTTGGCCGGTTTCAGAGGATCTGGTTTAGGTTCCAGAAACCTGGGGTCAAGATGCTATTGGTGGAAGAATTTGGTAGCAATCGGAGGTTCGGAAGAAGGTGAACCGGTGGAATATTTGCTGCGAGTTGTATGGAGCTTCCAGTGGCCGATTCGGTAGGTTTCCGGCCGGTTCTGGTGGTTTTGCCACCTGTTCTGGATTTCTGGGGTCGAGGGCTTTAAGTTTTGAGGTGGAGGCAGAAAAGCTTCAAGGTTTTGTATTCGAATTTGGGGTTTGGCTATTTGTTTAAGGGTTAGGACGTCGTGTTGATAACGTGTTTTAGGAAAACGAGAATTGAGAGAAAATTGCTGTGTGTTCTCATTAATAATAGGGCCTCTTTATATAGAGGATTACAATGCATAGAATATGAATTGTATGAGGAAATGTAATCATACAATGAATGGATATCTCTAAGATATTCTCCGAGAGTCTCTCTAATTAAAACCCTATTACCACTAGGTCAAGTAACCTAGAGTTTGCGCCAGACACACAAATAGGGATTTACTTGAACAAATACAGCAGATATATCGCCTTCGGGAGATAAAGTAATATTAACATGAAAAAACAAAAAACAAAAAAAAATTGTTGGGGTCCTAAAACGCAAGTAGATTTACTCATTAGTGTCAATTAGGTGGTCGGTGAACTTTTGTCTCCACACATGGTGCTTTCGGACTTATAGGTTTCATGTTACGTCAACTCAAACTTGCTCGATAGTGGATGTGGTGTAAAGAATTTCTCTTCTTCATCTCATAGTGTAGTTTCATGACCAGATTAATCAATTGATTAATTTCCAAATCATACCAATTACCTAGAGTAATTGGGCCACTCCATGGGGCCGAATCGGCTAGTACTTTCTACTTGGGCCTAGTTTATGAATAGACAATTTCACCCACTTCCTTGGGCCTAGTTTATGAATCCTAACACTCAAATATCTAATGATGATTCAGAAAGTAAACCCACGAAAAAAGTTCTCTCGTTACCTCCCTCACTCCTCTGCACACCACCCAATATTCCGGCCGTGTCAACAATTTTCCGGTCATATTTAGAAGCAATTGGCATACCATTCATATATATATTGGCTGAAACCAGAGTGTCTGGAGTGGTTGGCATGGAGGCTTGTGATTTCACCAATGAATGACTAGTATGGAAGTTTTTTTTTATTTTTTTTTTTATGCCCAAGAGGCAAAAAGCATACAACCAAATGCACAAAACAACAAAGACACTTATGACAAAAGAAGCCAAGACACAATAGGTATAAATACTAGACTAGTATGGAAGTTGCTTTTGGTCTGGGTTTTCTACTGGTGTCACAATGAAAACAACAAGAAGAAGAAACAAATGGGTTTGGAAGTAAGTTTTGTTTGCATTCACTAGTTGTGATATTTTGGTACTAAAGCAACAGTATGTTGTTTTCAGCTCTCAGTTTTATTGAATAGGATAGTTTCTGGTGTCTCCCTCCTGTGTGTCAAGCTGTATGATATTGATGTTTTTGTGGTTATAATATAAGTGATCATTATGCATAAAAATCCCAGCTTCTCTTTCAAGCATCGACAGAGTGGACCAATATAAAGTCTCCTTCTTTTATCGCTATGCATGATTCCAAACTCACCATTTCTCCAGAAATTTCATATTGAAAATGCTGAGATAAAAGACAAATGATTAATGACTACTATTATGTATAATAATTCATAATGGACTATATGATATGTCATATGTGTTTTCCCTTTTTTTCTAGGACATGTCATATGATTGACTAAAAAAAAAGTACAAGAAGAAGAAGAAGAGTAATTTGTGTTACTATGTGACGAAGATGGTTTTTTTTTTATAAAAGTACTGTATATGACGAGTATGATGATGGAGTACAATAGACTACTGGTATGTAGAACCATGCATATAATTCCATACCAAGATGTGAGGGCGGCTGCATTGCAATTCTGTAAGCAGAAGAATAGTGGACTTGAAATGATAGTACCCAAATTACCCGACTCTACCTAGTTAATGTCAGAGCAGCTGAGCAAGGAGAGGAGAGAATGGTATTTCATCAAGCTACCAGTATTATTGTTATAATTTTTTTGGACAGTTTGAATGTTTCACTATGCATGAGCCGACATGATTTGTCCATGCCAGTTGTAGGTTGTAAGTTGATTGCTAGCTTATAAAGCAATGCTTGAATGAAAATACAACAAGTTCATCAATTCATTTCCAGAGAAGTGGTCAACCTGATTGCTCAGTAGTCCTTTGATCTAATTCAGCACTCTATTGATATTTTACTTTTCCTGCAACACTTTTAAGCTTGGATATATGGTGTATGTTGTTATGTCTTCTCTTTAGCATACGTGATTAGGTCTCTTGGTTATTTTCTCTTTGTGTTCATTTCAATCCTTGTTTTATATCAGTTTCTCTTTTAATTTTTACCAGATTATCATTTGTTTTGTCTTGTGTTGCAGCTGTCATCTCATCACCCTTTTCTGAGGTGCTCTCAAAAACATGGCTGAATTGAATCCTACGGATGGAGATGCAGTCACCGAGCAAGGCATTTCATCGAATAGCCACTCAGCAGTGGCGGCGGTTTCCAAAGAACATGAACAAGATACAAACAAGAGCAAGGAGGACGGAACAAATACAGTACCATATTACAAGCTTTTCTCCTTTGCTGATTCTGTGGATTACATGCTAATGTCTACTGGTACAATCAGCGCTGTTGGAAATGGACTCTGTATGCCCCTAATGACCATACTCATGGGAGATATGATTAATTCGTTTGGAGAAACTAGGAAGAACAAAGAAGTGGCTAATGCTGTTTCCAAGGTAATGAGGTCTACTGTGACTAAAACATCTATAGTCATCCCTGTTAACAATATTTGCGTTTCTCTGGTTTCACCAGAATTTGTATCAACAAGTTTACTTTCAACGAAAAGGAAAAGAAGAAAAACAAATTCTGTTTTGGTTTTCTTATTCTCGAATATTAAATGGAGTACTGCATTAAACAACTCTATATTGTTCTCTTAATTCTATATATGTACGTAACTGTTGCTAACTAATCTAATAAAAGCTAATTTGGGAAATCAATATCGTCAGGTGGCTCTTAAGTTCTTTTACTTGGCTCTGGGGGCTGCTGCTGCATCATTTCTACGTAAGTAAATTGTGTTCCCTGCTGAAACACTATTTGTGTTGCATTAATAAATATAGTTTTGCTTATTAGAAACTGAAGTTCTTGGATTAATTTGCTTTCTGCCAGAGATGTCTTGCTGGATGATCACTGGAGAGAGACAGGCTGCACGAATACGAAGTCTATACTTGAAAACCATATTGAGGCAAGATGTAGGGTATTTTGATAAAGAAATCAACTCTGGGGAAATTGTTGGGAGGATGTCAGGTGATACTGTGCTTATTCAAGAGGCGATGGGCGAGAAGGTATGTAATTACATGCCAGAAAAAGGCCTCAAGTTTTTGCTTTTCTCCTATAACCCTTTATATCATTCCTTTTCCTGATTGCAGGTAGGGAGTTTCATTCAGTTAGTTGCAACGTTCATTGGGGGCTTCGGAATAGCACTTACTAAGGGATGGCTTCTCACCCTTGTCATGCTATCCTCTATTCCCCCTGTTGTCTTCACTACTGCTGTCTTGAACCATTTCATGGTGAAATTGGCGTCCCATGGACAAGCTGCATATTCTGAAGGGGCTACTGTTGTAGAGGAGACAATTGGTTCAATCAGAACTGTATGAATATATATATTTTTTAATTCTTTTTATTCTTTTTTATTCTTTTTTTTTTCTCTGTGTAGAACTACAACTGAGGATTATTTCACATGCAGGTTGCATCATTCACAGGGGAGAAGCTGGCCATATCTAACTACAATGCCTCCTTAACTAAAGCCTACAAGTCGGCTGTGCAAGAGGGTTGGGCGTCTGGTTTGGGTTTTGGTGCGGTTATCCTCATGGTATTCTGTACTTACGCTTTGGCCGTATGGTTTGGCGGAATAATGATACTTGAAAAAGGATATAAAGGAGGAGATGTCATCAATGTAATTTTTGCTGTCTTGATTGGCTCTGTGTAAGTTGGACTTTATCAGATTTGTATCTATGTCTGCGCTGCAAGTATATTCAAAGTTGACTGATCGACTACTTCCCCTTCACTCAGTTTGATATTTTGTGCTGCAGAAATTATGAGGTATGAAAATTTTTTGTTGCTAAATTTTCAGGTCTCTTGGGAAAGCATCTCCGTGCATTAGTGCATTTGCTCCTGGACAAGCTGCGGCTTATAAGATGTTTGAGACAATTAAAAGAAAGCCAGAGATAGATGCGTATGACACTAAAGGGCGAGTGTTACAAGATATTCATGGAGACATAGAACTGAAGGATGTTGATTTTAGTTATCCCTCACGACCGGACGAGCAGATACTACATGGATTTTGTCTCTCAATACCTAGTGGAGCAACTGCTGCTTTGGTTGGACAGAGCGGAAGTGGTAAATCGACTATAATCAGTCTGATTGAGAGATTCTATGACCCACAGGCTGGTGAAGTTCTTATTGATGGTGTTAATCTCAAAGAGTTCCAACTGAAATGGATCAGACAGAAAATAGGCCTCGTGAGCCAGGAACCAGTTTTGTTTACTGGTAGCATTAAAGATAACATTGCCTATGGAAAGGATGGTGCAACTACTGAAGAAATAAAGGCTGCCGCTGAGCTTGCCAATGCTGCAAAATTCATAGATTTACTGCCTCAGGTTTTAAATCTATACTTTCTTTCAGTATCTTTTTCTTGTCTTATTGAATTCTTGATTTTTCATAATGATGGAAGCTTCCTGAGACAATCAAGTGACATATATTATGGTGAATTACATTTAAGTATGAAATGTTTACCCAAGTTTTAATTTATTTCAATATATAGTTTAGCATGATTCCGTAGTTCTGATTTGTGGTTTTTGTGAATTGTTAATTTAGGGAATAGACACAATGGTTGGTGAGCATGGAACTCAGCTATCTGGGGGACAAAAGCAAAGAGTTGCTATAGCTAGAGCAATTCTGAAGAACCCAAGAATCCTACTGTTAGATGAAGCCACAAGCGCTCTTGACACAAAATCTGAGAAAATTGTGCAGGAGGCACTGGACAGAATAATGATTAACCGTACTACTGTCATAGTAGCCCACCGCTTGAGCACAGTGAGGAATGCTGACACCATTGCTGTAATACATCAAGGAACGATTGCTGAAAAAGGTAATGAATTTGTAATCATTTTCTTGTGTTAACGTTTGAACGCCTACATCTGATGATCATCAGTTTCTTAATATTCTCAAGTCATGAATACTTAAGGTACTGATCATTCTCAACTGAGCAGGACCGCATTGGGAGCTAATTAGGGATCCTGATGGAGCATATAGCCAGCTTATAAGGTTGCAAGAAACCCATATTGTGTCGGAACATACTGGTCTAAATGTTCATGATTCTTTATCACAATTCATTAGTGCAGAATCTCCAAGAAGAAACAGTAGATCATCTCCAAGAAGAAATAGTAGTCCTATCTCGTTCGCACTCTCATTTGGTATTTCTACCGCAAGCAGTATGCTTGAAACAACACCTGTAGAACCTGATGTTCCTGCTTCAGCACAATCAAAAGGGCCTCCCAAAGTCTCACTTCGACGACTGGCTTGCCTGAACAAGCCAGAGATCCCAGTTCTATTTCTAGGTACACTAGCTGCAGCAGTTAATGGGGTAATCTTCCCTATTTTTGGGAGTTTGATGGCAAGTGTAATCAAAACGTTCTTTGAGCCACCTCATGAACTCCGTAAAGATTCAAAGTTTTGGGCATTAATGTTTTTTCTTCTTGGAATGACATCTTTATTGGCTAGTCCAGCAAGAGCATACCTTTTTGCTGTGGCAGGATGTAGGCTAATCAAACGAATCCGAGCCATGTGCTTTGAGAAGGTGGTTTACATGGAAATAAGTTGGTTTGATGAAGCTGAACACTCGAGTGGTGCCATTGGCGCAAGGCTTTCTACAGATGCAGCGTCTTTAAGAGGGCTGGTTGGAGATGTTCTAGGTTTGGTTGTTGAGAACATGGCAACTGCAATTTCTGGGCTGATCATTGCTTTTGTTGCAAATTGGCAACTGGCTCTTATAATCCTTGTTCTGTTTCCTTTATTAGGACTAAATGGATATTTACAAGTCCAGTTCATGAAAGGATTCAGTGAGGATGCCAAGGTATTTCCCGATTTTCCCCGAGTCCAAACTTTATTATAAAAAAATAATAATAATAAAATAAGTAAACAAGAAAACTAAAAAAAGATGTGGTAATTTGGACGAGTACTATTCAGACTCATAGCTCAAGCAAAAATTTCAATTCTTATATATTCCATATAGAAAACTGATCACTTTAATCCAGTACTGACATAATAAACGGTGGCAGAAAATGTATGAAGATGCGAGCCAAATAGCCAATGATGCTGTGGGGAGTATTCGGACAATTGCTTCCTTTTGTGCTGAAGAGAAGGTGATTGAATTGTACCAGAAAAAATGTGAAGGCCCTGTTAAGGCAGGGATAAGACAAGGGTTAGTTACTGGGATAGGTTTTGGGCTATCACTATTTTTGCAGTTTTCAGTGTTTGCCTTAAGCTTTTATACTGGAGGTCTACTTGTTGGGGCAGGCAAGACAACATTCTCTGCTGTTTTCCAGGTAAGCTGTGTTACAAACATTTATTTACTGTATTGGCAACTCTTAAATAAGTACTAGTTACTTTAGACCAATCAAGTCTTTAGCAGTCCATTGTTAATGTTTTTCTCTTGCAGGTTTTCTTTGCTCTCACTATGACTTCTATTGGACTTGCTCAAGCGACCTCCCTAGCACCTGATGCAAGTAGAGGAAGGGTCTCTGCTGCTTCCATATTCGCAATTCTTGACCGGAAATCAAAAATAGACTCTAGTGATAACTCCGGGATGACTATAGCAAACTTGAAGGGAGAAATTGAATTTCACCATGTCAGTTTCAAGTATCCCAGTAGACCTGACGTGCATATTTTCAACAATCTTCGCTTGACCATTAGTCATGGCAAGGTAACTTGGTGTCATGTAGTATTATATATTTTATCTATATTCCAGAAATACATAAGGTTCCAGAACTGACACTTTGAGTGATATTATTCAGACAATTGCTCTGGTTGGTGAAAGTGGAAGTGGGAAATCAACAGTGATCTCATTGATTCAAAGATTTTACAATCCTAATTCAGGTCACATTACATTGGATGGAATCAAAATCCAAAAACTGCAATTGAAATGGTTGAGGCAGCAAATGGGGCTGGTGAGCCAGGAGCCTCTGCTGTTTAACGACACTATCCGAGCCAACATTGCATATGGAAAGGATGGAGAGGCAACCGAGGCTGACATTATAGCTGCTGCAGAACTCGCAAATGCACACCAGTTCATTAGTAGTTTACAACATGTGAGTATAATTTAACAAGTTTTAGCAGATTCTTTCAGCTACAATCACTATTTTTATATATATTTTACCATGTCGCTGCATAAATGTAGAAGACTCATGCATGTTACATTTAAAAACAATGCAGGGTTACGATACAATAACTGGTGAGCGAGGGGTCCAATTGTCCGGGGGACAGAAGCAAAGAATTGCTATTGCACGAGCTATTATGAAGGCACCAAAGATATTACTACTAGATGAAGCCACAAGTGCCCTTGATGCTGAATCTGAACGTGTGGTTCAAGATGCATTGGATCGAGTTATGGTGGATCGAACGACAATCGTGGTTGCTCACCGGTTATCCACAATTAAGGGTGCAGATTTAATTGCTGTGGTAAAAAATGGAGTCATTGCAGAGAAAGGAAAGCATGGAACTTTGATCAATATCAGCAATGGCATTTATGCTTCTTTGGTAGCATTACATGCAAGTGCCTCATCTTAGAGAGCATTCTTTTTATCTTTATGAGATAATGCTATAATATATGTACCAGGAAATAAATGTACGTGTAACTTTCTTCAGAAATGTAAATAGGCAAAATGTATATATGTAGACCAAGTTATTATTCTCTTGAAAAGTTATCAGTGGGGGACCTTTCGCAAGGGACCCGCCTGAGAAGGTTAATTACTATCAATTGGGGGACGCTCCAATGACAGAACCAATTCCAAAAAATAGAGAGATCTCCATGAATTACACTAGTGTACATGAGATGATGGATAGAAATTCTATGGCTATTGATGATGCATTTGCATATCATGTTGCAAAAGGAATCATAGAATATGATGATATCAAACCTCGCTCTGTCGAAGAATGTCAACGAAGAGCGGATTGGCCTAAATGGAAAGATGTGATCTAGGCTGAATTGGATTCACTCAAGCTCGAGGAGGAGAAAAGAGTACAACACGTCCTTCACTTCTTCGAGATCGAACATGTAGACATCATAACTCCCCCTAATGTCAATATCTCCCCCTGATTGCTACAATCATGGGAGTTCGGATAACTTTCTCAATCCGATGCTCTTCACATGTTTTTCAAAGGTGGATTTAGGTAACGACTTAGTGAATAAGTCCGCTACATTATCCTCTGATCGGATTTGATTCACTTCAGTCTTTAGAAGTGATTGTTGTTGCTGATTATAAAAGAACTTAGGCGATATATGCTTGGTGTTATCGCCCTTGATGAAACCTAATCTCATTTGCTCAATACAAGCTACATTATCCTCATAAATGCATGTAGGTTCATCCGTGGTAGACTTCAAACCACAACTTCCCCCTTGAATATGTCTAATTACAGACCTTAGCCATATATATTCACGCACAGCTTCATGTAGAGCAATAATCTCTGCATGATTTGAGGAAGTAGCAACAAGGATCTGTTTTGTAGACCTCCAAGATATCGTAGTGCTTCCCATGGTAAAGACATAACCTGTTTGGGAGCGACCTTTGTGAGGGTCAGAGAGGTACCCTGCATTAGCAAAACCCATCAAAATATCATTGTCGTTTTGATGGAGTGGAGGAGGGTGAGGGCGGCCACCCTTGGTGGCGGCGGCGGCAATGTTTCCGGCCATGGTGTTTTGGACGATGGCTCTTGAGCCAATTTGGTCCGATCTCATCCCTCCGTCATTCCTTTTCTCTTTGTAGGGATACAATAGGCTCATATCAATCGTACCTCTTAGGTATCGAAAGATTGTCTTTACACCAATCCAATGGCGGCGTGTTGGCGCAGAGTTATGTCGAGCTAACAAGTTCAATGCGAAGGAGATGTCTGGTCTTGTGCATTGAGCTAAGTACAATAATGCGCCTATTGCACTTAAATAGGGCACTTCGGCCTCTGATGATTCTTCGTCCTCATCCTTTGGGTGAAATGGATCTTTTCCGGGCTCAAGACTACGACCAATCATGGGAGTACTCACAGGCTTTGCTTTAACTTCATTAAAACGCCTTAGAATTTTCTGAGTATATGCAGACTGATGGATCAAAATTCCATCACTACGGTGCTCGAGTTCTAAACCGAGACAAAACAGTGTTTTCCCAAGAACTTTCATCTCAAATTCGGATTTCAAATATTTAGCAGTTTCCTTTAACTCATCTAGAGTTTCAATTAGGTTCATGTCATCGACATAAACTGTTATGATTGCAAATCCGGAACTTGTTCTTTTAATGAACACGCATGGGCATATTTCATATTTCATTATTAATATATCCCTTCCCAATCAAGTAGTCACTTAGACGGTTATACCACATCCGTCCGGATTATTTTAATCCATATAGTGAGCGTTTTAATCTTATTGAAAATGCGCTCCGTGGTTTAGAGCCACTTGACTTGGGTAATTGAAGTCCATCTGGGACCTTCATATATATCTCTGAATCTAGATCCCTATAGAGATATGCTGTACCACATCCATAAGTTGCATCTCAAGTTTTTCGGAAACTACCAAACTGATAAGGTAGCGGAACGTTATAACGTCCATTACGGGAGAATACGTCTCCTCGTAGTCTATTCCAGGGCGTTGTGAGAAACCTTGCGCCACGAGGCGGACTTTATATCTAACCACCTCATTTTTCTCATTACGCTTTCTTACAAATACCCATTTATGGCCAACAAGTTTTACATCTGGGGGTGTCAATACCAGTCTCTTTGCTAGTGAATCCAATTCAGCCTGGATCGCATCATTTCCATTTAGGCCAATCCGCTCTTCGTTGACATTCTTCGATAGAGCGAGGTTCGATTTCATCATATATATTCTATGATTCCTTTTGCAACATGATATGCAAATGCATCATCAATAGCCATAGAATTTCTATCCATCAGCACATGTACACTTGTGTAATTCATGGAGATCTCTCTATTCTCTGGAATTGTTTCTGCCATTGGAGCGTCCCCCAATGATGTCTCTTAGACATAACTATAATTTGGAATATCCTGATGAGATGGATTATTTACATCGATGATTAATGGATTATTTTGTGCCAAACTCACTTTCTTTCTTGGGCGAGAATCCATCGAACCTATAGGCCTCCCGCGCTTCCTGGCAAGAGCCGTAGGCCTAGCCACAATGTCACCATCACTGTGAGAGAGGACGTTGGTGCCATGCTCAGTTGCCCTTGAGATGGCGTCATGTCCTCTAATTTTAGGGACATCAATACTTGCAGGCACGTTTGCAGCAGGTATATGTGATCTCGTCACTTTAGTGATATCAAAAAATGCATCAGGCATCGATTCTGCTACGTTATGAAGATCGAAAATTCTTCGCACTTCAATTTCGGACGGTGCGGTTCGGGGATCAAGATGAGACAGAGTGGGGACAGACCATGACAATTCTTGTCTTTCCTGTTGAACATTTATGTTCTTATCTCCCCCAAACGACGAGAAGACTGTCTCGTCAAAGTGACAATCCGCAAATCTAGCGATGAAGAGATCGCCTGTCAAGGGTTCTAAGTAGCGGACAATCGTTGGAGAATCATATCCAACGTAAACGCCTAATCGTCGTTGAGGACCCATTTTGGTGCGCTGTGGCGGCGCAATAGGCACATAAACTGCACATCCAAATATGTATAAGTGTAAGACATCAAGCTTATACCCAGTCACCATATGGGACGCAGAAAAGGGTTGAATGGCAGTAGGCCTCAGACGAATAAGCACAACTACATGCAATATGCATAGCCCCAATTGCAGAAATAGGGAGATTGGTGCGCATTACCAATGCTCTAGCGACCATTTGTAGTCATTTAATGGCGGCTTCTGCGAGACCATTTTGGGTGTGAACATGAGGAACATGATGTTCAACTTCAATCCCAATGGACATGCAATAATCATCAAAAGTTTTTAATGTAAACTCCCCAGCATTGTCTAATCTTATAGACTTAATAGGATGATCAGGGTGGTGAGCCCTTAACTTAATAATTTGGGCTAGGAGTTTAGCAAATGCAGCGTTCCTTGTGGAAAATAGCATGACATGTGACCAGCGTGTCGATGCATCAACCAACACCATAAAATATCTAAATGGTCCGCATGGTGGTTGAATAGGTCCACAAATATCACCTTAGATTCTCTGCAAGAATGGTATATTGTTAAGTCCATAATTACCTAGTAATTATTCCCCTAATATTGCACTTTTGCTTAACCTTTGTGTTTATTTATATATATTTATTATGTTTTCTTTATCATGCTAGGAAATAATGGAAAAGCTTGAAAATGCCATAAAAACTCAACTTTAGCACATTTTCCTACTCCGGTTAGGAGAAACCGAGTTAGGCAAGGAAGGAGGAGAGGCAGACTGACCAAATGAACTCCAAATGAGTTGAAACTTTCCAGATCCATTCTAAACATTCTAAGAATCATTTGTTATGAATAGTTCAAGAGCTATTTCGGAATGGAAGGCCTTCAAAAGATTAGTGCAAATTTCTGCACTAGAAGACAAAAACTGCAAAACCGGACCTGTACTGATTCCGGCAGAACTTCTGGCCACACCATGACGAACTAAGCTCTAAAATTTTACAAGGATAATGTAAACTCATGGAGGAACATTTGGTATGAAGAAACTGAAGGCTAATTCCTAAGTCTTACTGGAGATTAAATTGAAGGAAGAAAGTGCAAAAACTTGACGAAATAAGAGTCAACGCCGGATTCCGCCCAAGTTGGCCGGCCAAGACCATGTGTGGAGGAGAATGAAGAGCTGATTAGGGTTAGATACTTTAGGTGGGAAGACTTTAGGTCTAGGTTATTTTGAAGTCCAAAATTTGAAATATGACAAGTGGTCTCATTCTTACACCTTACACCTTTGTCTCTCATTTATTATCTTGTTTCCCTACACAATGACCCTTCTACCCTTACTTTTTCCCCTTCACCAAAATATTTATGGGCTTTCTAGGTCATTTCTATGTGGAGTTAAAGACTAGATCCACATTTTGTGCTTACACATTTGTCAACCACATCTAGCCCTTCATTTCCTTTGATCTCCACCCTCCATTCATCACTTTTGGCCTATAAAAGCACCCTCCCCTCACTTTGGACGTTTTTGGATGTCTTCCTTCATCCATTTCATCTTCTTCCTCTCTCCATTTCCTCTCCATTTTCCATAATTCTTCATCTTTTAGGTAGTTTAGTTTAGCTTTTGTGTAGAGAAAAGTGTAGTGTCTTGGGTTTTTACCAAAAACCAAAGATCCTTTACATCTTTGATCAATCACACCTTAGTTTCCATATATACAAGCCTTGTTCTTCATAGCTTCTAAGAGTTTTGTGGATTTGTATGGCAATTTGGGTTTGAGAAAACCAAAATTTCCATACTCTGAAACATCTCTCACTAGTTTTGCATCAAAGGGAGCTAGTTTTGTAACCAACCACTTTCTCTACTCTTCCTCTCTTTTGCTTGATGTTATTATGTTTATGGGTTTGATTTAGGTAACTATGGGTTGTGAGTAGAATAAATTTGGGGCTAGGCCTTAGCCCTAGCCAAACTCATGTATAAAATAGTGTGATGCCATGTTTTTGATGAATATGCATGTTTTGAATCCTTTAGCTACTTTACTTTAATGCTTTCTTACATGTGTTTTTGGATTTGTCACCTAGAAGCATGTTGCAGGAAATAATGAAATCGGAAACTTAAGCTTGACAATATTTTGTAACCGAGAAGCATGTGTAGCTAATAGGGTGGTGGTCTAGCTTATTCTTACGGGAAGAACTAGATTGCTTGGGTCCTTATCTTAAAATTAATGCTTGGTGCCATGAGTTTAAGAGTCGAGAGGCCTTAGGTTTTACGACATCAAAACCCTTTTATGTTTTAGCGAATGTAAATAGGACTAAGGTTATGTGATCTAGCTTTGCTCTAGCGACATGGTTAGGTTGCATCACTACAACAGAATGTCTTTTTAGCGACCAAGTTTTTTGCGAGGAATTTATTTTCCTCAGTAAATGTCACTTTTTATGAGGAATATTTCGATTCCTCACTAAATGTCATTAGGTTTTCTGCGAGAAACATAGTTTCCTCACTATACGCCACTTTCTACGACGAATATTTTTGTTCATCACTAAAAGTGACCATAGTTTGGTCTCCTAAATCATCATGTTATTAGCGAGGAAATATGAGACTAGGGTGAGGAATTTTTTCATCGCGAAAACGACATTCAACGAGGAAATAACGATTTCGTCGTTATTAGTTTGGCAGAAAATTATGTAAAACCCGCCAAATTCAATGGTGACAAAATTATGGATTCCTCGCTAAAATCCTGTGTTTTACGATGAACTATTTCCTCGTGAAAAGAAGCAATTAGCGAGGAAATAATGATTTCGTCGTTATTAGTTTGGCGGAAAATTATGTGAAATCCGCCAAATTCAATGGCGACAAAATTATGGATTCCTCGCTAAAATCTTGTGTTTTACAATGAACTATTTCCTCGTGAAAAGAAGCAATTAGCGAGGAAATAACTATTTCGTCGTTATTAGTTTGGCGGAAAATTATGTAAAACCCGCCAAATTCAATGGCGACAAAATTATGAATTCCTCCCTAAAAGCCCGTGTTTTACGATGAACTATTTCCTCGTGAAAAGAAGCATGTACTGAGGAAATAATGATTTCGTCGTTATTAGTTTGGAGGAAAATTATGTAAAACCCGCCAAATTCAATGGCGACAAAATTATGGATTCCTCGCTAAAAGCCCGTGTTTTACGATGAACTATTTCCTCGTGAAAAGAAGCAATTAGCGAGGAAATAACTATTTCGTCGTTATTAGTTTGGCAGAAAATTATGTAAAACCCGCCAAATTCAATGGCGACAAAATTATGAATTCCTCGCTAAAAGCCCGTGTTTGACGATGAACTATTTCCTCGTGAAAAGAAGCAATTAGTGAGGAAATAACACTTTCCTTACTATTAGTTTGGGGGAAAATTGTGTAAGACCCGCCAAATTCAATGGCGACAAAACTATGGTTTTCTAGCTAAAAGTCCATGTTCTACGAGGAATTGTTTTGTCGTCAAAAGAAGCCATTATCAAGGAAAATAATATTTTCCTCGTTATTGGTTTGGCGCAAAATTATATAAGAGACCCGCCAAATTTAATAGGACGAATGAAAGTATTCGTCGCTAAAAGTCTTATTTCATCGATGATTGATCTCTTTGCCTTTGATGCATTTAGCGAGGATCTAATTGTTTTCGTCGCTGTAGGTTTTAGTGGGAAAAAAAAATAAGGGAAAAAAATTGGCGGGATTAAAAAAGAAAAAGAGCGGGTAGATTTTTTCTTTTGGTGGGGCAATAAAAAGTAGTAGTAATTAAGATCGTGATAAAAAAAAAAAAAAAACATATAAAAGAGAACTATGACGACAAAACCCTACTTGTTAGTTTCTCCTTATCAGCTCTCTCTCTGAAACTCTCCTCGTGGGTATGTATCTAAAATCTTATTGTTGTTTTGTTTTGTTTGATTAATCATGGTTTGTTTTGTTGAATCTAATCTTGATATTATTTAGAATTGGATTAATTAAGTTCAATGTCAATGTAATTGTTTTAGAAGTTCTCCTTTTGGTTAATCGATTTTGTTGTTTTCTTGTAGCCTAATTCTTCTTATGTAGGAATTTGTCATAGCTTGAAGATTGAGGATTGATCCTTTATATTTTTTCCGTGGCTTCATACCTTAATTTGTTGTATTCATATGCTAAATATAGATTTTTGGTTTGGTATGAGCCTTGGATTGATTTGTTGCAGCCCCACCCAACGCCTTAATGTGTTTTGTTTGGGTCGATCTGTTGGTAGTTTTTTTTTCCCTTTTTTTTTCGTATTGCTTTCTGTTCCTTGTTGGGCTCTTTGCCTATCATTCATATGTTTGGGCATCTGGATGATATGATCTTGATTAGGGAAGCAATGTTTATATGTTTTCGACAAAGTTACAAGGACTTTTAGCTGTCTGATAGGCAACCCGATTTCAGCAGAGAGAATATGGGGGATTGATATCTTCACTTTTATTGTTCTATTGTATCCATTATGGGAAGAATGTCTTAATAAGACATATGCCTATTGCTATTCTGGTAAAAACCAATTTGTTTATGGATTGAAACTAATTAAATTGCTTCATGGTTTTGATTTGTTACTGTCAAATCTCCTACTTATGATTTCTCGTTTCAAGATATAGATGATGCTAGTAATTCACTGACATTTAGTATGCAAGAACGCTATGCAGAATTTGTTATCTAATACTATCAGGATAATTATATTTGGAAGTAGAAGGCGAAATTTCACAATACAATTCTATGGCAGGTGATCGAGGGTTCATTGATTACTCTAGATTCCAGAAGGTAGTATAGAATACCCTTTTGATTTCATTAGCTTAATTATGTCAAACTGAAAAGGTAGGACTTCCATCTCTGTGAACTGTAAGACCATTACTGAGGAAGTGTTGGCTTAGCAGTTAGTTTAAAGTTAAGGATGGAGTTGAGAGTTTAACCAAAGAGCGTAGGAGATTAGTCCTAATTACTTTTTATGGACTAATAAACTTGAAAGCTTCAGACCCTCTTCGATAGTAATCTTAGAGGTTCATCCGGTGAATGATTCTCTTCAGTTTGTCTTGTTGGAAAATTTTGGTCTGCTATAGAGCTAAAGTTAACTTTGTTTAGCACCATAAACCCCACCCTTTTGCAGCAAGCGACATGGAGAGTGAGCTCTCTGAATTATTGCTTCTTGTTCTGGTTTAAATTTGGTGATATTGAATCATAAAAATGTAGGCCAAGTGCATGATTGTGTTCTGTTTCATTGTGGCTGGTATCTGTTGAATGCCTCCAACCTGCTTCTCGATGCTGCAAAGAGTATGTTAGTTTTTCAATTACCTTTTGAAGGCACCTAGTTTTAGAGTAAAAGGAACTGGAATTGAATATCTTTCAAATTTGTTTGTTCTAGCCATGTAAGAAAAATGAGGTGATTCTCTTTATATAATATTAGTCATCTTCTAGTAGATTGAATATGAATATTTTGCAGGATTGCTGATTTTGTGACTGCGAATCTAGATCCGTTAATACCAACGTAAGAATATCACCAAATTTTTGTAAAGTTTAGTTTGCATTATGTGCATTGTGATCATTATTTTGTATTTATCTGTCAAGCAGAAAGCGAAAGAAACGACGATCCTGTTGCTTTTGGAAATAGCTCTGGTACCATCTTCTCTTTACTTTTCATTTCTTGTTTACCATTTTCAAGAGAAATGCTGCTCTACTATTAAGATAAAATTGCTTCAAACAAAGAAATTGTTAGCACTATTGAACTGAGAACAACTTCCCAGCAAAATGTAAAATATGTTATGCTAAAAGTTCATGAAGCATTTGAATTCTTTCTATAGATAGAAATGTGGACTCAATCTTCATCCTTAGTCCTCAATTGTATTTCTGATAGTTATTTCAGTCTTGGGTCATTTGTTAAGGAAGTATGATTTTGATGATGCCTAAAACTTACTGTTATTGATGGAAGTAGCAGTAAAGCTAGAAAACATTTTGTGCTTGGTTCCTAAAATAACAAGATTAACCTTAACATTTGATTAGCAGTATCGTTGGCCTCTTCTTTTCCCTCCTCTGTAATGCAGTATCAAACCTTGTTGGGCTCTTTGCCCTTTTGCTTTCTGTTGTTGTAATGTCAAAAAAAAAAAAATTAGAACTCCTGGCTGCTAGCTGCCAGCCACCCACTGGCATAGTCACACAGGGTAGTGCAGCTGTGTGTTATATAATATGTATATGTCCATATGTCACTGAACTTAAATTTAATTGCTAGCTATAGCCTCATTCCCAGTTGGAATTGATGGCTGTTTTTTTTAGGGTAGCTAATCCCAATGCGGTCAAACATGCTCAGGTCCCATATGTTTTGTTTTCTTCTATATATCCACCACCAATATTGCTGTTCACACCTAGTCGAAAAAATATATATTGCTGTTTTGTTTTCTTCTATTATTCTGAATAACTTCTAGAGTGAACCTCATAATATATATATATATATATATATATATATAGCAGAAAGTTGTTCGATGTTTGCTTTAGATTGGGGCTGTGTTTTTGCTTCATGAAATTGTCTTGCTCTTACTATTTTGAGAAGCAGTAATCTTACTCTTGAATTTATTTCATGTACCGGATGGTGTCCAACTTAGATAGAAGTTAAGATTTGGAGAAGCCAATGATTATTGCTACAACGATCGGGCTAAGTGATATTACAATGTCAACAAATATCCATGAGCCTCCTATAGGTACGCATTGTATTATATTTGCTATAATTAGAGAACAAATTATTTAACTAACTAATTAAAACTTGTATATTAAAGGTCCAGAAAGAGAAGTGCGACGAAAGACAAGACGACTGAATTATGAGAATTTGCATACCCAGCTTAATGCTAAGATACCCATCACTTTGGTACAATATAATGGAAGGCCCACAGCTCCATATGCAGAATTATTCTTGAATTATATTAGCTTAATAGTTCGGAACTTTGCACCTATGAATGTGGAAAAATGGAATGACATCGAATCAGTTGATGTGACTAAGATGATTGAACGAATAACTGTGAGTGATAAATTTTTATTTCTTAACATTTTACATTTTTTATACGAGTACAATATTTTGTTTGAAATGAGTTTACTAATGTATATGCAGAGCAAGTTCGACATTAACATGTCTCTTCCTTGGGTTAAGAGATATATAAACAAAATGTGTATGACGGCATTCTTTAAATTCCGTTATAGCCTAAAGAAGTATTTTGAGAAATTCCCAACAGTGAATGAAGCACGAGAAAACAAGCCTAAAGCAGTTAAAACTCAAGCAGAATGGGATTTTCTGTGTGCTCGTTTTTCCAGTGAAGAATTACAGGTATCTTAATAGCTATTTCTAATGGCAACTTGTTGGTTTTTAGATTGTAAACCAATTTATTCATATATTTTTCTTAGATTTGATTAATAAGAGAAATGGAAGGGAAGTATTCAAAATTAATCATTTGATTTGTCAAACTTTTTAGATGAACTCACAGGATGCTGAAAACAAGTTGCATTTGACATATCACCACAATGCTTGGTCGAAGTATTTCATATCCCATGAAGATGAGATTGTAAGATTTGAAGAACTGAAGGAGCATGCCAAAATATTTGAAGAATTGAAGGAGGATGCCAAAAGAATGCAAGAATTGATTGCAAAATTTCCAGCTTAACACAAATAGTGTAGTTTCTTTTATGTTGACCAAACAAAGATTTCTTGATTGTTTGAAGTTAGTATTGATGGTTTATTTTTAGATTGTTTCGAGTTAGTAATGATGATTTATTTCTAGAAGATTTCGAGTTAGCAATAATTTATTCACTCTAAAGACTACTTCGAATTTTTACTTTAATCAGGAGCAAATACGTTTTTTTTTTATCCAGAAGATAATTTTGGTACTATTGATTTAATCATAGACACTTATGAAAAAAGCACATAAAACAAAGCCAAAAAAAAGACAAAAAAAAAAAAAAAAGAACAGTAAGAGTAATAAAAAAGGCTACTGTTTTATATTAAGATTTATGAATGAAAAAGTTACCAAAAAAGACATAGAATAAGTCAATGGAGACAGAAAAGAAAAAAATAGAGAATGAAAAAAATCAAGAAGACCTCCACAGGGATTCGAAGACTGAAAAATTGTGCAACGGTCTTACTAATTGAACTAGCAATGCAATCGTTATTCATAACTTCTAACATATATATACACACACACACACGCGCGTTTGGAGGCCACCGATTTCAAATATATACACACACACATATATATATATATATATATTTTTCAAATATATACACACACACACACAGATATATATATATATATATATATATATCAGTCCGTCTCAAGTATAGATCACCTTCACTTTCTGGCCACATTTTCACATCTTAACCATTCAGTTTTTAGGTCCTAATGTATAGATCACCTCTGCAAAAATTCAGCCAATTTGGTGATCGTTAAGGCATCCAAAACTGTAATTTACCATTATAAATACGAACGGTTCCGGTTTAACAGATTCGGTCCGTTCGTGTAAATTGCAGTTTTGGATGCCTTAACGATCACCAAATTGGCTGAAATTTTGCATAGGTGATCTATACATTAGGACCTAAAAAATGAACGGTTAAGATATAAAAATGTGACCAGAAAGTGGTTGAAAACAGCAAATCCGTACCGAAATTTCGGTACGGACTTCCTCACCTGAGAAATTTCGGTACCGAAATTTTGTTCAATGTACTTTCGAGGGATTGAAACACGTTTTAATCAAGAAGAACGGAATATTGATGTAGTACACAACCAAGAAGATGGTGGCTTATCAGTTTTTTCCCAAAAAGTTCGTCCATTTAGTGGGAAGAAATATGTATTGCTAGACCAAAAAGAAGTAAATAAAGCTCATTGGTATGTGCTATACAATTGTGAAGAAGTCCAACCATATCTCAAGTAAGTGAATTTTGTGAATTTTGTGTTTGTTTTAATTTTAGATTAACAAAAATTAACGTACTTTATTTAATTGTCTATTAACACGTGTAGAGAACACGAGGCTGAACTAAAGCAAACAAGTAATGCCAATTTATATAAAAGACAAGAAGAAGAGTTTCCTACTTGGTTTGAAAAACGAGTATGTTACCCGTATCCCAATTTTGATTAATGTTTTGTGTAATTTTTTTGTTAAAGTATGCTAATTCATTTTATATTATCTCTAGATGAGTCATTTAGTCCAAAGTGGATTGGTGGATGCAACTGATCAACTTTATTGTTTGGCTTGTAAACCTGATGTGCGTGCCCATACATATACTGGTTGTATTGTTGATGGGGTTAGGTTCCACACAGAAGATCTAGATGATCGTCGCACCACACAAAATAGTGGTATATATGTCCCTGGAGTTTTTGTTGGTGGAACACATGATTATTTTGGTGTTTTGCTAAATATTGTGAGATTAAGGTACATAGATATGCATCACGTTTTTCTATTCAAATGCAAGTGGTTCAACACAGACGAAACAAAGAGAGACGCGAGAAAAAGAGTACAACGTGATTATAATCTTATGAGCATTAATTCAAGCTTTGTCTGGTATGAGGATGAACCTTTTATACTTGCTAGTGAAGCGCATCAAGTGTTTTATCTAGATGATTATAAGTTGGGCCCTGAATGGAAAGTTGTCCAAAAAGTGCAAATGAGACATGTATGGGATGTCCCAGAGGTAGATGACGAGGATGAAGAGGTAGATGAGGAAAATTTTGATCCAGTGGCTAATAATGATGTATATCAGCAAGATGAATTCAATGAAATTGAATGGTCAGTTCAGGAAGAGGGTCTTGAAAATCCTCAATTACATCAAGAGGATATTGAGCCCGAAGTCATTGCTTCAAATGTCGAGAGTGACGAATGGATAGATGATGGTAGGCTTAATGATTTCATCTGTGATGATGTTGAAGAAAACGATACTGATTATGATGACAATGAAGAAATCATTTCAAGTGATGACAATAGTGATTAGTTTGCGATGTAATTTTTTTTTTTTGGTTGTATTAGTATATGCATTACTCTATACCTTTTTTTTTTTTGAATTAAGCGGTGGCTAAGTAACTGCAACTTCTTTTAATAACCTTTCATTGTTTTTCTATTCTCTTTAATATTATGGCTTTTCATTTATGTATGAAGTTTATGATTATTATTAGTAACGTGTATGTTCAACTTCTTTTAATAATTTTTCATTGTTTTTCTATTCTCTATAATATTATGACTTTTCATTTATTTATGAAGTTTATAATTATTATTAGTCACATGTATGTTCAAATTTTTAATTAGCTCGAAATTTGATTTGGATATCCAATGTAGTTGTAGTTTTGGCTCTTCTTGTAAGTCTTGCAAGTTAAACTTATTTTATTTCTCTTATAGTAACAGTGACAAAATGTCGAAACGTCTTCGTTCGAACGTTTCCGTTGCCCAAAAGGCTAATATTGGTATGTACAATACAATTTCTTTGCTACAAACATAGTATGTAAATATAGAATTATTTTATTTATTTCACTCATGATTACTCAAAATCATGTTAAATGAACAGGTGTCACTTTGACAAAACGGCGACGTGTACAAGCAAACGAACTTTCACTTCCAAATTCTTTGCAAGATGAACTTGATGTTCTTGATATGCCTACCTCTAATAGAACTACCCAAAGGGCTATTGCTAGTACCATTATCCAAAGGCCTACTGTTGGTAAGTTAGACTCTGACCATTTTGAATTAGGTTATATATATATATATATATATATATATATATATATATATATATATATATTCTTTATGGGTCTAAAACAACTGCTGCAATATTAAATTATTTCAACCCATGACTTGATTCCAAAAAAAAAAAAAAAATAGAAATCATAAGTTAAAGTTACATTGATTATAACAGGTGACTCAATGAATGCACACGTTCAGTGCCAAACTACTAACCAGCCATTAATAAATGCTACAACTGAAGGGTTGAATGATGCTAGGACATCAGTCGATATCCAAGGATCTACTACAGGTACTCATTGTCTTGCTTTGTTGTATTTAAAATTTATTAATTATACATGTACTTCACTAATTAAATTTTTAACAGAAGGTCCAGAAAAAAAGTGCGTGGAAAGACAAGAGGTTTAAATGCTGATAAGGTGCATGAGCAGCTTGGTACTAAAATACCTGTGACTTTCAAGAAAGAAAATGGCAGACCCACAGGTCCATATGCAGAAATGTTTGCTAATGAAATTGGATTCACCATTCGGAATCATGCACCTCTAAATGTGGAAAAATGGAAGGAAGTAAAACCAGAAGATAGGACAAGTTTGATCAAAAGAATAACTGTGAGTGATTTTTTTTTTCCTAAATAATTTTCTTATTTTATTATATAACTATAGTAAAGTATTTTGTCTAACATTAAATTATTTATATGCAGACTAAGTACGACATTGACATGTCTCTACCTTGGGTTAAGAGATATGTGAATAAATCTTTTGGAACAGTGTTTGCTAACTTTCGTTATAAGCTGAAGAAGCATTTTGAGCAATTCTCAACAAAAGTGGAAGCATTAGAAAATAAACACAAAGATGTTAAAACTGAAGAAGAATGGGCTTTTCTGTGCACTTATTTTTCTAGTGAAGATTTTCAGGTACGTACAAGATTGTTTGTTTATTCTTTTTATTTTTGCTATAGTTGTTTTTCAAATACTACACTAATTTTGTTAATAATTTCTACATTTCAGTTTGCTTTTTAATGATAAGAACATAAAATTACAATTCCAAAATAATCATTTGATATGTTATACTTTCCAGATTGTTTCAGAGAAAAATTCTATTAATAGGTCACATTTGAAATATCACCATAAAGCAGGGTCGAAGTCTTTTATGTCGCATCAAGAACAGATTGTAAGTTATCTATATAATTTTATTAATTAATATATTGAAACTATTATACATGTCTTAACAACATTTTTTTTGTTTAATGCAATAGGCTGCACAATCAGGGGAGATGCTAGGTGCAATTGAACGCTTTGAAATGGAGTACAAAAGCATTAAAAAAGGTTGGGACTTGGGAGCGAAAGAATTATGGGTAAGTGACCTATTGATGTATATAATATAACTTGAATTATAGATGTATAACTATATATGCATATTCATACGTAGATATGTATTTATATAAAAAACAATTACATAGATTAAGATGATGAATATACCTATAGATTATAAGAGATTATTTTGATTTACTAGGAACTAAGCATACACACTTAAATGTATTTTCTTTTATTTGCAGGATCAAATGGTTAAGATGCGAACTGAGACAACCCTTCCTGATGGGACTCAAACTATGAATGATGATGAAATATGTGCAAAGGTTCTTGGAGTAAAATCAGGCTACATCAAGGGTTGTGGTTTTGGCCCTAGGCCTCCACCATCTAGCACTTCTCGATCGTCACTAGATGAAATGTCTGAGAAGAATAAAGAGTTAGAAGATAAACTTGAAGAGACCCAAGATACTATAAAGGCTCAACAAGAAAAGATTGATGCACAAAACGTGCTGATCCAAGAATTGCAGGAGCAAGGCAAAAAGTTTGAGCAGTTCATGGCAACCTTTATGAACCAACAAGCATCAAGTTAGTTATGCTTATCTAGGATTTAGTATCAGTTAAACAAGTTAATTGACTTTTGGATCATTTTTAGTTCAATATTGACTTTAGACTATTCCAATTAGTAGTTATGGTAGACAACATTATGAATTATTATTTTGTTTACTGTTTAACTAGTTTTGAATAAGAATCCTCTTTTTAGAATAAAATAATATGTATCGCTGACAGGTCGTATCGTAATAAGAAGACAACTGCAACAAAAATAAATTTCCTCGCTATAGATTAAAATCAATAACGACAAAAATAAATTTTCTCACTGTAGACTGTAGATCCTACACTGACGGAAAACACATTCCTCGTTGAGTATCTTTATCGAGAAAACTTTTTCTTCTTAAAAAGATACATATTACGATGAAACAAAATTTCCTCGCTGAAATCAGTTTATAGAGAGGAAAAACTTCCTCGCCCAAAGTTATTTATAACGACGAAAATATTTTTGTCCCAAAAACTGTAGTCCATACACCGACGAAAAACACATTCCTCACTATTGAGTATCTTTATCGAGAAAACCTTTTCTCATTGAAAAGATACATTTTACGAAGAAACAAAATTTCCTCGCTGAAAACAGTTTATAGCGAAGAAAAACTTGGTCGCCCAAAGCTATTTATAACGACGAAAATATTTTCGTTCCAAAAACCGTAGTTCCAATGCCGATGTAAAACATATTCCTCGTTGTTAAGTATCTTTAACGAGAAAACTTTTTCTCGCTGAAAGAATACATGGTACAATGAAACAAAATATCCTCGCTAAAAAAGGTTTACAGCGAGAAAAAGCTTCCTCACCCAAAGCTTATAACGACAAAAATTCGTCGCAGAAAAAGTAGTTTAAATATTTTATTTATTTACATTTTTTAATTTTAGTTATCATTGGCGAGGAAATAATTAATTTCGCGATGAAATCTAGTATGTCGGAAAATATATTTAACGACTATTTTCTAATCGTTGAACTTTTCTAACGAGAAAAAGTATGGGTTTGAGTGAGGAAAGAAATTGTCGCTATAGAATAACAGCGAGACAAATAGATTTCATCACTGAAAGGGTTTGACAAGGACATTTTTTTTTCGTCGCTAAACCTTTTCTTGACGAGCATTCTCCGACGAATTGAAGACGAAAAGAATTTCCTCGCTGAAGTACTTCCGCGACGAAATGTCTGTTTTTAGCGAGGAATTTGTTTCTCGCAAATGAGGTTTTTTGTTGTAGTGCATGATTAGTTGGTATCTCGGTTTCTCTAGCGAAAACCGAGGGGAATTTATCAAAGCATGTTGTTATTTGAAAATGGGTTACATTATATGCATGAGGGAGGCTAGGTGCAAAAACCTACGCTCCTATTTATCTCATTGATCAAAGTCTCTATTTTATTTTGTTTTTATTAGCTTAGTTAATTTTTGTGCAACTTATTTTACTTTATAGAAATTAAAATCAACAAAACCGATTCACCACTTTACCATTGTAAATATCATTATTGATAGTTTTGGCTTCCAAAGGGCCGAGACTATTAATTTGTAAAAAGATAGACTCACATGTGTTTTCTAGGTTTTATTTTCGCGGTAATCTAGTTAGGGTAGAGTTACTCAATCCCTTGGGTATGATACTCTTACTTTTCCCCTTTACTAAAACTTGACCTCCTATACTTGGGAGTAGGAGATATCATTTTTGCACATATTTTTCTACTCAATGATGTCCCCAACATATATTTTCTTTAGTGTCCTTTGCATAGGATGCTCTCGATCCTAGTTTTGCTAAAGAGCAGGCTTTGCAGAACGAATGATGGGCTTGAGAAACAACCAATGAGGATTTTGGTTGAGCCCTGAAGTCACAATTGACTTTAGAAGTAGGAGGAGTCAAACAATAGTCCATGGCGGCAAAGCCATGTTGTTGCCGTAGGTGGTAGACGGCGCCGACCCTAAGTGGCCGGTCTTGCACAATCTTGGCGCCGTGAGGCGCAGGTGCATCTCCTCAAACCAATTTTTGATTTTTACTTCTCTTCGTTCTGAAGAATGGATGTCCTTGTAAAGTTTTTAATATACGGATCATCATATCACGACCTGGGTGTCCCAAACGGTCATGCCAAAGTGCCCATATGTGTCGGAATCCCATAAATCATCTCTCATAACATGATTGGATTCAATTATTCGAATAGTGGTTGCATACAACTCTCTAGAACGACACATAAGTTTCTCTAAGACTCTTTTATGTCTGTAGTCATTAGAGGTGATGCAAAGGAACTCTTGTCCATTCTCACAATGTGTTTCCACATGAAAACTATTGGCTCTTATATCTTTGAAGCTCAAAAGGGTTCTTTCAGCCCTAGGAGTGTAGAGAGCTTCAGTGACATTAATGATTGTGCCATGTGGCAACAAGAATTGAGCTGGTCCTCGACCATGAATTAATTTAGATGACCCTGCCATCGTAGTCACTGAAGATCGAGTAGGCGCCATCTCAAGAAATAACTGCCTATTTTGAAGTATGGTGTGCGTAGTAGCACTATCCATGAGGCATTCTAGCTCTCCGGGAAACATACTTGAATGAATAAAGTTCGAATCAAAATCGACACTTTATTTCAATGAAAGCCAATGATTACGTCAAAGTTTCTAAATTTAATCCAAAAAGGATAATTAAGTTTAGACAAGTAGTAGTTACTCTATCCATTTGGTAATTCCAATTTGGTTGTGACCAGGTAAGATAAGGCGAGATTTTGGTGGAGCGTTGCTTCACTTTTAAAACCGTTCTCTCAGTTCAAACCTTTCCTAGACATCACAATTACTCTTGAGTACGCCTAGCGAGAAAGAGTTATAACCACTGTCTTTGTTGATAGTTTCTAAAAAATTTTGGATTTGGATTGAAACCAATGACGTTTATATGGTCAAATTTTTATGCTTACGAACGCTTGATTATACGCATTTATATGCGTATAATTATATCTAAAACACTATAAATAAGAAAATCCCCATGTCAATTAATATGTAATTAGTTTATTTTTATTTATTTTGTAGAAAATAAGCGGAATTGCAGAAACAAGACAAAATGAGGCAAAATTGGAGCAAATTAGAGTTTTCGACAAAATGACGAAATTGGCAACGCCGGTCAACTAGGGTCAAGGTCATGAGGGGTAGCTAAACAACATGCGGATGAGCATTGAGGAAACTAAAGATAAAAAAAAAATGCAGCTTGATTAATTAAGTTAATTAATCAAGTGATTAATTACCTAATTGATCAAGTAACCTCCTTTATTTTGAACCCAAAGCCCACGTGCAGCATAAGCATAATTGCTTAATTGGCCTCTTCAATCATCTGCGCGCATCCATCAACTTTATCTCCTTTTCTCTCCTAGCCATACACACGCCGCCACGTCATCAAGGTTTTGCTTTTAGCAGCACACCACCGGGCACCGGCTTTCTATTTAATCCTTTCCTCTTACCTACACTTTGCAGACTCACCCAACAACAGCCGCACCACACCAAACAGAGGCAGCCCCTTTGGGCTGCTCTCTCTCCTCTCCTTGTTCTCCTCCATTTTTCCTCTTTTCTTCAGTTTTATTTTAGGGATTTTAAGGATTTACTCACACAAAGATTCAAGGATCTATCAAAGGGCTCAACCTCTACAAGATTCAAGAATTGGGTAATTATGGGAGTTATAATTCAAGAGTAGTCATGTTGGCTTTCTAGCTAATTGTGGCTATCATTGTTTTCTCCTACACTTCTCTTCTTTTCTCTTTGAATTTTGTAGTTTTGATGTCTATAATTATGGGTTGTGAGTAATTTTCTTATTGGGTTTTAGGGTTGTGTCCCTAACCCAAATTTTGTGTAAAAGATGTTTAATTTAATGTAATGATGCAATTTTCATATGATGGATGCTTATATCTATTTTTGTTGGGTTAAAATGCATGTCTAGGAGCCTAGTCAACTCTAAGGTGTGTATTTTGAGCATGTCTAGGATGGAGTTAGGGGCTTGACTCCCTCTAATTCCTAAGCTAGAAACCTTCAATTTCGTATTCGAGGGGTTATAAGCATGGTGATTTACACCCGTTGCGTGATTGCGCGGGCGGGTCGCTTAGTAGTCTAATTCCTCGATCTCTACGCTTCTTGATGTGAATTAGTGACCCTTGAACCGGCTCTAATTCATGCCAAGTGAGTCCCTACGGCCCTTGAACCGGAGTAGGAATATCATGAAAGGGAATTTCGGTCCTTGAGCCTTGAACCGCCTTGGATACGACCAGAGCCGTCTCAAACTTTTCGGAGGCCCTGTGCGAAAGTTTAAGATGCGGCCCTCCAAGCTTCAATCTTATATGAAATTTATACTTGAACAATCACACAATGTAAAATCAAATAACCATGATCAATATATATCATTAGATGAGCCTACAAAAGAGGCTAAATATTCAATACAAACATAAAGTTTGCAGCAAAAAATAATTACAAAAAGATGCTTTGATCTGAAACCCTCAAAATAACACATTCTAGCAGTGTTGATTGATATTCATTTGAAAATCCATCTCCTTGCCTTCTTACCTGCAAACTGATCAATTAGCTTATCACAATTGATTTATCACAATTGATTTTTCCAAGATATTCGTTCTCAATAGAAATCAAAGCAAGTCCATTTAGCCTTTCTTGTGACATAGTTGATCGCAAATAAGACTTCAATAACTTTAACTTGGAAAAACTCCTCTCAGCTGAAGCAACAGTAACAGGCACAGTTAACAATATTCGATATGCAAGTCTAACAATTGGGCAAGTATTCCTTTCCTGTAAGAAATTCAATCATGACCCAAATTATCGACAACTACATTGCCATCAGTGTGCTCTTCCACATTATCTTCCCTATCAGTGTGCTCTTCTGCCACTTCATTAACTAAATGCCCACCCAAACCTTCTGATTCTCTACTAATGAACCTTTCAAGACTTCCCCTTAAAGAATTAACCAACTCTGCATTTTTTTCTTCTTTAAGCGTTTTGCATGTCCAGATAAACATTTTCTTTTAGGAGGCATGCTTCTAAATTTTAGCAAATCAATTCAAGCAACATCCCCAGACAATTCAAGCAAAATTAGCAAATCAATGTGAAGGAGGGAACCTGATTCCTTGAACTCAAATCATAGTCTGTGACTCTGAGTTTGTTCACTGCTCGACTTCTCCAATTTCTCAATTCCAGAATCCCACAAAATTGCTTGATGGCCTACTGACCTAGACCTTTGTAATCTGGAAACCAAATCAAACCCAGATCAAACCATTAGGAATAACCCATCAAAGAATCATTACGGGACCGAGTAAATAACACAGCAAATATTGATTAATTTGATTCAATCATACCTGAGTGGCTGGATAGAGAGGTACTGAGGTCGACTGATCGATGAGAATTGAGGAGAAGAGAGGAGAGACAGAGGTTAGAGACTCACAGAACGCAGAAAAAAGAGGAGGATAAAGTTTGGTTGTGTTTGTGACTTTGTGTGGCTGGATAGAGAGAGGTAGGCACCTAATTTCACATCATCTGAAGGTTTTAATATTTATTTATTAAATATAAAACTATTAAAAAAATTGGGCCCTCTAAAGAGGGTATCAGGTGAACCTAGCAAGAGGAGTAGAGGACCATGGGGGGCCTATTTTATATTATTTATAATTATTAATATATATTAATATATATATAAAACCACAAAAAAAAAAAAAAATTTGGGGCCCTCTCAATTAGGGGCCCTGTGCTGTCGCTCATGTTGCACAGCTTGAGAGCCGGCCCTGGATACGACTACCGCCAAAATAGGAAATATGCATCTATATTAGATTAGCTTCCGACACATGAGATTTGGGTGAAGGAACCTCCCTAACACCCAACATTCTCATTTTTATTGTTTACATTTCATTTTTATTTTTATTGCTTTACATTCATTATCTTTTTGTTAAGTTGAAATCAACTCCCAAATATTGAACTCATCCACTCATTTGTGCATATCTACCACTAGGTTCTTAGTTTTGATTAGGCTTTGGTGAAAATCAAAGCCGAGCATTGCTAAGGCTTGGTGCCTTAGATTAACATTTTTATTTATTTTCTTTTTCTTTTCTTTGTTTACTAAGTGTCTTTAGTTCCGATTACCCAAGGATTGTGGGTTAGCCACTAATCCCCGTGGTACGATAAACTTTGGGCATAATATTTCCCTATCTTGACAATGATACGTACGCTTGCGTAAATGTGTATTCAAGTCAACGCTCTTAGTCCATAGCCTACGAACGCTCTTAGTTCATAAAAATCGATGCTCACGGACGTTCTTAGTCTGAAGATTACGAACGCTCTTAGTTAGTATGTAGCGTGAATCCCCACGATTCCGCTTTTAGCAAATCAAACCCACGTTATAGAAAGGTGGGATGTAGAAGAAGGGATTTTGTAAGTCCCCGAAGAAAAGTAAATTTAAATTTCAAAAACGGGAACAACTTACTTGTGAAAACTTACTCATAAATTTCGGAACTTGAAATTCTCAATACACGTGAGTGTTGATGCAGGCGTGTAAGATTGCAGGCGTGCTATCGATCCTGGGTCAGGGATTGCAAACTATCTTTCAATCCCTGCTGTGTGGCCGATACAAGTCTGCCCGAGGTAAGCCGAGGTGCTTGTAACGCCCCAAACTGCACCTCACCAGCTAGAGCATGTTACAGTGCCGCGTGTCTCTAAAACATAAGCTGGATAATCCAACTTACGTCTTAAATTACCGCAAGGCATTTTACTCAAAACAAACCATAATTTATGAAATTCGAAACTCAGAGTTTAAATCGAAAGCGTGAAATAGTTTGAGGTGTAAAACATTCTAGCTTTCTTTGAAGTCAAACTAAAGATCACAAGGCAAGAATAGTGTCAAAATACAACTCAAAAATGACATTTTCACGATTAACCAAAACATGGCTCATTGACGGTGTGGGTAAATGGTTGAAGAATAAGGCAATTGCAAGACAAACAATTCATGGCAAGATTTCCAATAATACAAGAAATGTGCCAAACACTAGGATATGAAATTGAAACCTTACGTGTGATTTCAAAGTTTCAAAGACACTTAGCATTGAACAATTATGCACACCCAGCTTGATTCAGCGCTCTCCATTCTTGTGCACAGTACCTGCATCCAAAGCTGTTGTAGGGGTGAGTTTCCGTCCTCGCTACTCAATAAAGACTCAACCCGACTAGGTTTGAAAACTATATATTTAATTTACTGGCCAGTATGTGAAAACTATATGTATATATATATATATAGATAAAGACCAAGATCAAATCATAAGATGTAGATTTTGTCTCGAAAATATTTGCGGGCCTAGAAAACACAAATCTGATGATCGGTCACTATGCCAACTACACCCTTACCAAGATTAACATTTTCAACCGGCAAGGAGTAGCGAGAGTGTCCATTTACGCCGTATCACCTAGAAATAGTGCCACACCACAAGCGATGTCAGACACTATACCGTCCATACAGCCCCTCCGGAGGTTTAGGGGATTGAAACCCAAGGTAGTCGCTATGCTCCGCTCACTCTCAGGTCATCATACAATCTCGAAAATCAAAATCTTTAAATTCATAAGGAAATAACTATAGCCATGCAATCACCATTGTATATACATTATATATGAAAGCCACTAATCAAGAAGAGTCTTGAATCCCCTACCTGATATTCCTGGGGCTTGAGCCTTTACTCCACAATGTTCGGCAAACACCACCACTACTTGCATCGTGGATAACTGGAGGTCTGTCCGACAAATCCAATGTTAATTTCTTATTTTCATGAACAAACTTATCTCAAGCTTATCATGCTTAAAGGACTTAATTACTCAAAATTCCTTGATTTACCAATAACTACCGATGAGCCTCCAATTTCAAATAAACATATGGTATGACCACACTCATCTCAATGAACTTGTTTGCATTATTGGTATTTGGAGTCTCTGTCCAAGCTTATAAATTAAGCTCTACCTTATATTCATTTTCAATTGGGTTGCTCACTACACAAATCGAACAAAACCAACCTTTGCATTCACTTAATTCCAATTAAACAAATCTGGTACTTCATTACATTTAATGGCTACGAGATCATTTTGACTCTTTTGTCATTTCTTGCATAATTAAGATACCAATTACACCTTTCAACTTTCAATTAAACCAATTTGTAATCTTGTGCAGTATCTTACCAAATAGTCAAAACCACACCACCCAGCACACCTATAGCAGCCTAACAGTACTTTGACCAAAATATAATCAAATCCAAGTTCCAACAATAACAATCCAAATTGGTTTCCCACTTACCCTATAAATTAGCTTAAACATTTTCCTTCTTGCTGCGTTGTTAGACAAGAAGCAGCAGCACGCCTTCTTCTACTTCTCTGGTTCCTTCTCTCTTCTCAACGCATGACTCCATTGGAACTAGCTCCAACTTGTTATCCGACTCTACCCATTGAACTCACCCAATTAAGTCCCAGCCTCCCATCATCATCGAAAACCAAAAGCCAAGTTCAAAAACCCAAAATCAAACTTATTTCTTTGATAATCAAAGATTGAACACGAGATAGGTTCCCAGACGTATACTTACAACTTGGAGAGGTCTGGGTCTTCTGCCGCAAAGCCCACGAACAAGGGAACCTATGCAATCGAGTCCGGCATCGTCGTCACCAGCAATGAAGTTATTAACAACAATCAGAACCCAATTTCTCTTAAAACCAAAATCCAAAATAGATGGGTTCTTGGGTTTTCACCTCACAATGACAAGAGGAGAAGAACGATGATCTTGCATGTCGGGTTCTACAACTCCTCAATGTCGACCGTGCATCGCCGAATGACCCGAACTCCATCTCTGCCGTAGCCTCGAACTGAAGATTGGCGTCAAACCCCGAACTAACCAGCAGCTACGTTGTCATGACCATGATCAAGGCGTGATGTCTTCAGAGAGGATAAGAGAGAGCGGGAGAGACCGAGAGAGAGTTCTTGAGAGGAAGAGAGTGCATGCGAGAAGCTTCTGGTCGAATTCCAGACCAAGCTCATCATTTTATGGTCCAGCGTGTGAAATTGCACTCTGGCCCTCAAGTTTACACTATTATCACATTTGTGACCCCAAAGTGGATTGGGTTGTTCCAAGCTTTCTCTATAGGCCCAATTCGAAAATAAAAACCTTCGAACCCAAACGAAATCAAGCAACGTCATAGTCCACAATAAAAATTGTTGACTGAAATTTATTTGCTATTTCAGTTCGTAAAACCTAAAACCTTAAATATATCGGGGCTCACAGAGTTGGCCGACGGATGTGTGCGCAAAGGCGAGTAAGCGCTGCAGGGGCAGGCACGCAGATGAGGCTAGCGTGGGCAAGGAGCTACTGCAGTGATGCTTGAAGGTGGCAGCGGCAGTTTTCAATGATTTTTGTTGAAATTCAGAGCAAATTTGCCTCTTGAACAGGTTTCACTTTGATTAGTGGTTAGATAGAAAAGACAGAGACGAACAACTTTGATGAAGGAAGGATTTTGATCTGAGGTCCCTATCAAGAATTTTTGGGGCTTGCAAGAAGGTTGATCTGCACAGTAACTAGCGTCTTGCTGTGCTGCAGGGGCAGCAGGCGTGCGGCGATGCTGCAAGGGCAGTAGGCTGCACACGGGTGCGTAAGGGCTGCAGGGGGAAGCAGGTGGTCGGGCTAGCGCGGGCTAGGTGCAGCGGTGATGAAGAAAATTTTCTGGTTTTTTGTTTTTGTTTTGTGGTTAGAGCTCGTGCTGATAACATGTTTAAGTATGAGATATTTTGAGAGAGATTGATGAGAGAATTGTGTTTTCATTATTGAGAATAGGAGCCCTATATATAGGGATTACAAAGTGCATATTACAAGGAAAACTAATCCGAGTAAGACTAGGAATTCTAGAATCTTCTCTCCTTTTACAACCATGAAACTAATCCTAGTATGAATAGGCACACAAAACTGATTTTCCTTCAACACATTTACCCAATTTTGGGGTTAATTAACTCCACTTACCCAAACACTCTAAGAGATTGTCCACTTACCCAAACACTCTAAGAAATCATTTCCCTAATACCCAATTGAGTATTTTTTTTTTATTCATTTTTATTTATTTTTGGGACAATTTTGCCCTCTCCTTCTTTGTCACTTAGAGAGAGAAGTCATCGGAGACCTGACTGGACTCCCGTGACCAGTGGCCGGCCGCGGACTCCAGCGACAGGTCACCGGAATCCCGAATCCGGCTACAGAACTTGTGACCGGATTCCGGCGTCTAAATTTATTGCTCCCTAATAATACCCAGTAACCATATTATTGCCCCCCAATAATATTATTGTCTCCCAATAATCATATTATTGCCTCCCAATACTCATTTTATTGCCTTCCAATAATCATATCATTGCCTCCTAATAATCATATTATTGCCCCCAATAATCATATTATTACCCTCCAATAATCATATTATTTTCCCTCAAGTGAATTGCATAAACTCTCAAAACCAAAATGAATACACTACAGACACAATTGATCAATTTATATGTTCATTGCTCGACTGTTGAACATTTTTAAACCTCACTGGTCCTCATCATGACCACCACTTCTCCTCTTCAGTCCATAAAAGATGCGAGGTTTCAAATCCCCACAAAATCTCATTTCCCCCAAAATCCCCAAAATGCCCCAACTCGCTCAGGCCTACGCCTACGTGCCGTCGACGGAGCGCGTCCAGGGGATCCTGATCTCCGGCGACCCCAAATCCAACAAGCTCCTCTACACCAATGGTAGATCCGTGATCATCATGAACCTCGACAACCTTCTCGACGTCGCCGTCTATGCGGAGCACGCCTACCTAGCTATCGTTGCCAGATTCTCCCCCAACTGCGAGTAGATCGCGCTCGTCAACGTCTCCGGCACAATCAGGATCTGGGGGACCCACAACGATTTCGTCTTCAAGAAAGAGATCAAGGTCCTCTCGGGTTGGATCGACGACCTCCAGTGGTCCGCCGACAGAATGAGGATCGTCGCCTACAGCGAAGGCAAAGGGAGACCTTGGGCTGCGCGGGAAGTCGAGCTCGTGAAGTTCATGGAAGGTTTGATGGAAGAGGAGGTGGCGGTGATGGAGGCGATGGAAGCTTTCAGGTGAAACATAGATCTAAGGCACAGAGAGATAGAGAGAGAGAGAGAGAGAGAGAGAGAGAGAGAGAGAGAGAGTAGATCGGGGGAGAGTGGAGAGACACAGGGAGATGCACATGTAATTAATTAATTGAGTTAAGGGCAAAACTATCATTAAATATTAAATTGGGGATGGGAGTAAAAAACTCTTAATGGAGTAATTGGGAGTATATTGGCCCAAATTTGGATAAGTGATCACGGCACCTTTAGGATAAAAATTGTCCACTTACTCCACTAAGAGTTTTTTACTCCCATTTACACAATCTAACATCCATTGACAGTATTGCCCTTATTTTAATTAATAAATTACATTCAACTCTCTCTTAGACTCTCTCTCTCTCTCTCCATGTCTGCAGAACGAAAATTTCCGGTGGTCCTCCGATTCAACTCTTGGTTTGCTCCTCCTCGAAACCACAACCGTCGATAACCACCACCGAGCTCCAGCAATGGCGTCCTCTAGGGTTTTGCTCTAGCAGGGGTGGTCGGGTTTCTAGTAAAGCTACTCGATCGGGTGCAGCAGTGGCCAGGCTGTGGCTAGGGCGCGACGCTTGGAGGACAACCTAGTCGGGAGGCGGGACGGGAGTGGAGTGACGGTGGTCGACCACTGGAGGTGATCGGGCAGGGTTGGTGCGACGGTAGTGTTGGTGCAGGGCATGCCTGGGTCATTGCTAGTGGGCTTCTGAAACAAGTGGGATTTGGTCTGGGTTTGGGAAATTCAAGCTTTGGGAAGAAATTGTCTGTTGCTTGGCCATATCCCAAATTCTCTGCAATGTTTAGAGGCAGAGAACCAATACCAAGCAGAATAGCCAAAAAAAAAAAATTCAATGTCATTGGATGTGTCTGTAACTCTCTCTCTCTCTCTCTCGCTGAAGGAAGAAGAGGGATAAGCAAATGTTGTATCTGGGCTTTGATTGCGGTGGTTTGTTTCTTCAAAAAATTGGCCGATTTCAATATGGGATGTTGCTAGAAGTTATTGTTTTGTTTATTATGATTTAGTTGGGCAATAATAAGATCATTAGTGGGCAATAAAACGATTATTGGAAGATAATAGTAAGATTATTGGGGGGCAATAAAATATTTATTGGGCAATAATAAGATTATTACGGGACAATAATAAGATTATTGGGGGACAATAATAAGATTATTTATTTGGATAAACCTACTAAAACTTTCAAAATTAAAAACATCTTCATTTTTCACTAATTATTGATCCCTAATAAACTTGTTATTTGGGGGCAATAATATGATTATTGGGGGGCAATAATATGGTTACTGGGTATTATTAGAGGGGCAATAAATTTAGACGCCGGTATCTAAATTCAGGTGAACGGTATCCACATTCTGGTCACCGGTCGCAGGAGTCCGCGGCCGGCCACAGGTCACCGGAGTCCGGCAAGGTCTCCGATGACTTCTCTCTCTGAGTGACAAAGAAGGAGAGGGCAAAAATAAATAAAAATGAATAAAAAAATAATTAATTGGGTATTAGGGAAATGATCACTTAGAGTGTTTGGGTAAATGAGCGATCTCTTAGAGTGTTTGGGTAAGTGGGTAATTTTTATCCTAAAATTGTGTGAATGGTCATTATCCCTTATAACTAACCTAATGTAGGGAAGATGGCGCACTTTTTTTTGGGTCTGAAATTCATCTATTGATAGCCAAGAGGCAAAAAGCATACAACCAAATACACAAAACAACAAAAGTTCCAATGTCCATGACAAAAGAAGCCAAGACACAATAGGTATAAATCCTAGTATTATGGAGGACCAGGAAGTCCAGGAAGACCATCACTAGTGAGAACCAATTGCATGGAGGTTGGAGGACCATTAGTCCAATACAAAGTGCACAACCTCATTTTGGCTAGCTTGGCTGCTGCATCAGCTGCACGGTCAGCTTCTCTTGAGATCCAAGACCAAGAAACGTGATGGAACTCATTTTTCAATCGGTGAAAATCTCGAAGCAAAGGATAGATTCTCCAATTGCCTCTCTCAATCTTCATATTAAGGGCATTAATTACCTCTTGGCTGTCACGCACATTCCACATGAACGTTCAAAAGATGAAGCCTTGATGCCTCTGTAAGTCCTTGTACAACAGCAGCAGCTTCAGCTTCAATGGAGGAGTTATAATAGCCAAATAACTGCAACCCACTTGAATCATGTTAGTTTGCATAGAAGAAACAACACATGAAATTAGAAATGATGTAGATTTGGGGCAATGACGTACAGACAATAATTTTAGGACATTAGATACTTTTGCATATATTCCATTAGTAGTACCAAAATGGCCATATCTCAAGTTCATATTAGCTTTGAACAATCCGTCATAGGAGCCTCTCAAAACACAAAAAATGAATATTTCACTGATAAATGAGTTTAAATCAGCTTCGTCCAAAGCTGTCAGAGAGTGCAATTCACAATTAAGATCAAAATCATTCAGTTGATTTTACAGCGGATGCATTTAAATAAGATCATATAACTGAATCGGACTTGCAATAAAGCAGCTAAAATAGATGCCAATACAGAAACAAGATATGTCCACTAATCTCCTCATCTTTCTTAAGGCTTCCAGACACATTGCATTCCATAGCATCCGAAGGAGTTCCGAGTTCCATCATCTTCCAGGGGCAAAGGGACTAGCGTTCCCCAGCAATTGGTTCTACTACACATAAATCTCACAAAGAAATAGGCATGTGGAAAATCAGCTTCTCCTTGATCTTCTACTTCTATGGCACTCCCAGCTTCTGATTCCGATTCTCCTTCCATTTCCTGGTCTTGGTCCTCATCCATAATCTCAGCCGAACCACCTTGCTCATCCTCATTGTCAGACCAATTCGCCTCAACCTTGCACCGATCACATTGACATACAAACCCATAGTCCTCAGCCAGAGTCCTCTGCCGGCTCGAATAAGCCTGGTTAACATGAAAGTAGCTCAGGTAAATCTCCCTCCCCTCCGGAACATCGTGAATCATCCTCACAATAATCTCTATGCTGCCTTCATCAACATAATCAAATCGGCACGCATGGGGGAGACAATCATGGTTGAAAAACGAGGGCTTGCGATAAATTCCATAGTCTCTGCTCGATCTCAGACCAAATTCCGAAGGGGCTCCATCAATCCAATTAGGATAAGAGAGCATACTTGGAGCGGTGAGGACTTGAGGAGACAGAATAACTAATTGAATAGAATCGATACAATCCTGAAGCTGGAGAATATTGATTAATTTGTGTTGGACTGTTGGTAGACATATGAAAAGAAACCAGTATGTTACGTAGAAGGAGGATCCTTCCATGCACATTGGGCCTGCTAATCGGGTTTGACCCAAATATGTTAGAAGCGTAACTAGAAGGTTCAAGCTTCGGAATTGAACTCAACCGGTCTAACCCACAACAAATCAATCATTCTGAAGAAACAGAATATGCCGGACAGAGGCATAACGAATGCAGCGGAAACCTGCCACCTAATGATGTTTTTGCTTTCTTCAACTAAGGACATGCGTTACAGAAATCAGGAATACGATGAATCATTTTTGTCATCCATTGAAACCATTGTTGAGAACGTTCCATGAGTTTTAGAGTAGGGATAATAATGTAGTTGAATCATCTTGGTTTGCGTAGAAAACAATGTAGATTGGGGCAATTAGAAGAACAGTATCTAAGCAAATCCCCAAAAAAAAGAAACACATCACCACCACAACAGTATCCAGTAAATTGGCCTCATCAAAAACCTCAGTTTTCTTGTAAAAACAAAAGAGTGCCACTACTATTTTGAAAAACAGCACCAACATAGCGAATACTGAACCCCAGAAACATATAAAATAATAAAGGGTCAAGATGACAAATATTTCAAGAGCCTGAATTGTTTCTATAAGTATTTAATCCCAACATAGCGGACATATATATACAATAAGGATTGATAGACAATAAGAAGGTACTGATAAGTCTGGAAGTCCTTCATAGTTAGTTTTATAGATTGTCACTCAAGCAAAGCACCACTGTCAGTAGACTTGCCAACCGGGGTTGAAGCTGCAAGGAAATTCACATTGAATCAGAAAGGCAAAAACATATCACTTTAATATAAGGGCAACCACAGCTACAAACAAAAATGAAAAATAAAGCTTGAGAACTTTTTCATGGCAATCAACTTCGTTTCTAAGCTCACTTCATCCAGTCAACCTCGCACCATTTCCTTCTCATTCAATCATGCTTAGAATTTTTTTGTTTTAAGGATTCCTAAATATTTTTTGTCTACTCTCTAGAGTTCAATGACAGTCTATCAACTACAATCACTGTAAGTCCCATCCAGTGAAGGGATCTTACCACTTGAAAAACATAGACATCAGCTAAAAGAGCATCTGAAGGAAACTAGAGGGCCACTTAGAGAGCAAGACATATTCGATCAACATGATGAATAGTGAATCTCAGCGTCATAGACAATAAAAAAGGGTCAAGACGACATTTTAAGAGCCTCAGCAGGTAATCTCATGATAGTCACATTATATAATAAAGGTTGATAAACAATAATAAGGTTTCAATAAGTCTGGAAGTATAGACTGCTAGTTGCCAACTGGGTTCATGCTGCAAGGAAATTCACAGAAAATCTAAAAGAATGGCAAAAACAAATTACTAGATTTTAAGGGAAACATATATACGCACATACAAAGTCCCTGCCTCGTTGAATCCAACATCAAAAGGGGGAAAAAGAAGTCATTTTAATCTAATCTCATTAAAATGCATTCTCAACTTCTTTTAAAATACAATACAAGACCATTCTCAAATCATATACGGGCGAAAATCGAAGAGACACTCTCAAAACATACCTTGTTAGTCATTTAACCACAGACAAAGTAGAGGCCAAAAGCAGTTTTCTACCAGAAAGGAAAGAGCGTACATTACACAAAACCTTACATCCACTGAAGAAAGTTGAAGTTGGTACAGCGCAATTTGTCTTTTTAAAAAAAAAAAAAGATTCATGCTCAGAGTTAACCTCTTTGGCAGAGATTCCACCATTAAGAGTAGAATATATTGTAGTCTAATTCCAAAGCTAAAATGCTCTCAAAGTTTCTTTCAGCTAGTATTTCAGAGCGGAGCACCAACAAAAAAGAAATTTAAAAAGAAACTACCATACATGAAAAATCTTAAATCAGTTCAATTCCCAAATGATCAAGGGAACCCATGGTTTGAACATATTAAATGGCTGAAACCAAAGGAACAGATCACAACCCCACAAGAACCGAACAATACTAAGGCCAAACCACAAAAGCAATTCACTCAACTACAAAGGAAAGGGCAACCTCACCTGTTAAGTTGGAGTTGGTGTTGCGACTTTGGCGATCTACAAGAAGAAATTTGGAGGGTTAATCTCAAGCAAGCAAAAAGCATTCACCTTATTTTTCAGCCAGCCAGCACATGAAAGCAGTATATCAGTACAGTATACAATATAACAGATAAAAGAGAACTCTTGAATCAGTTCGGTTCCCAAATGACTCATCATATTAAAGGGCTAAAATAAATGACAACAAAACATTTTTGAAACGTGAGTAACTTGACAAGAGTGTCATAATAATAGTAAAAAACAATTTTAGTTTGGGAAAAGGGGCCCTAAACACCAAAAAAAAAAAAAAAAAAAACGAATGACTCTTCTAAAGTTAAAATGCATTCCCATTGTCATCCAAGCCAGCCAACATGTCAGAGCAATATATCAATAAACACTCTAGAATCAATTCATAATGATCAAGTCGGCTATAATAGAAAAAAGTACAGTGTGAAACATAATCGAGTCGTTTAACTACACCATATCAAATTTATTACCAAAGAAAGGAAAGGTTAAACATTATATATTATCTCACCTTCTATGTAAGAAATAAGGGAGCAATCCTTACGCACTCTATCTGCCATAAACTCATATTCCTCAGCATCTATATCAAAAAAGGCAATACATTCTTGTACAGTCACCGGAAGAGGATACATCTCTTGATCAGGCCCAAGCCCCAGAAGGCGCTCTTTGTTCATAGCAGCCAAATAATTCTCGGACATAAAGAATTTCGATTCTGAATCATAAAAACTAGTATCACCAGTTTCCTCGGACGAGGACGTGTTCGATTTCTCCTCCTTTTTCAATTTCTCCTTTCTCTTCGATTTCGCGTGCTGGCGGGCTTTGCTCTTCGCTTTCGCACCGGGAGGAAGGGGGTTCTTTTCGAGCAGAGCAGTAGTCTTCATCATCGGACCCCTGACCCAATTTTTCAAAAAGATAATATTATCTATTGTCGCAAAACCCTAATTAGAAATTCAATGATAACCATATCATAAGAGATATATACATACACATGAAACTGTGATACTGAATATCCGGAAGCTAAGAATTTATCATCAGATTGCAGGTTCATAAGAAAAAACAAAAAATTCTAGATCTACAGAATCATAATCGAAAGCGGAAAGAAACCAAAAATACACATGGAAGAAGAAATAGATATAAGTTGAAAGGGATATAGAAAACAGATACATACTTGGACTTGGCGCGATGAGGACCGAGGAAGAAGAATTAGAATTTGATTTTTTTTTTTTTTTTTGAGGAAAGAATTAGAATTTGATTCGGGAGTGAGATTTGAGCAGAATGATTAGTACGGGACAGGTTTTTTTTTTTTTTTTTTTTTTTTTGAGAAGAATGTAGGAATTGCATTTATAAAATTGCTTAGAGCAACTCCAACAGATTCCCTATATTTTGATTTTTCTCTACTTTAGAGAAAAATAAGCCTCTTATTATCTCTATTTTAGGGAAAGTGAGGAGAGAGAAAACCAAATTAACTATATTTACAGCAAACTCCAAAATTTTAAAGAAGAATATGGAGATTTTATAGATTACTGTAAACTAGGGAATCTGTTGGAGTTGGAGAAGAAAAATATGCTAAATGTTTGACTTTTGCTTCTCTATAATACAAAAATTATAGGAAAGCTGTTGGAGTTGCTCTTAGATGAGTTTTTCTATTGGAACTTCTAAATTTACTCACTTGATTTCTATGCTTTTTACATCTCCTATCAAATTTTCAAATACTAAATTTAATCATAAATGCTTTTTGTATTATAACAGTAACATACTTGGACTTGGCGCGATGAGGAGGAAGAAGAATTAGAATTTGATTCGGGAGCGAGATCGGAAGACGAAAGATGGAAAGCAGAATGATTATTACGGGACAACCGACCTTATATTTGCTCGGTTTATTTTATTGTTTTTGATAAAAAAAGAAATTATAAACCAAACTTTCTAACAGCAACTCAAATTCCAACAGTTTTCTCATATTTTACCATTTTTAATTTTAAAAAAATATTTTTGCTCTAACAGATTTTATATACCTATTTCAATTTTAGAGATAATGATAATTGAGAATATAAAATTTCATAAATTTACAGCAATCACTAAAGTTATAGAGAATAAATAATATGTCAATAAGAAATCTATAAAGTATGGGATCTGTTACAGTTATAATACAAAAATTATAAAGAAGTTTTTGGAGTTGCTCCAAAGCAACCTCTCTCAAAAAGATTAAACTGAAAGACGGCGCCGGAGGAAAGGGGCAACTGAGAGACCCAAAAATAATGAGAAAGACTAGGTCAATAGTGGCCTAAAAAAGAAGCTGCAAGCCAAAAAGTCGAAAAAATGAGAACTTAACTAAAATTGGAAAGCAGGAAACAAAATCGCGAACTTAACTAAATATGCGCTGTCTGAAAACATTTTCTAAGTGGTAATATGTACATATAACTGTAGAGAAAAAATGTCCTCGCTTCTTGTCTCACTACGGCTTCACCAACACAATAGATGCACATGACAAAGATAACAACCGACCTTATATTTGTAATTTTATACCTTTTCTGGACAGCCAACCTTATATTTGTAATTTTGCTCCGTTTATTTTATTGTTTTTGATCAAGAAAGAAATTATAAACCAAACTTGCTAAGAGCAACTCCAATTCCAACCGTTTCTCATATTTTTTTTTTTATTTTAGAGAAAAAAATATTTTTGCTTTAATAGATTTTCTATATCTATCCCAATTTTAGATATAATGATAAAAGAGAAAATATTTTTACAGCAATCATTAAAGTTTTAGGGAATAATATGCAAATAAGGAATCTGTAAAGTATGGAATCTATTACAGTTGAAGATTTTGATTTTTGTTTTCCTATAATACAAAAATTATTTATTAAAAAAAAAATACAAAAATTATAGAGAACCTGTTCAAAAAGATTAAACTGAAAGGCGGCGCCGAAGGAAAGGGGCAACTGAGAGACCCAAAAAGAATGAGAAAGAGAAGGTCAGTAGTGACTGAGGCTGCAAGCCAAAAAGTTGGCTTCACGCTGAAAAAAAAGAGGAAAGTGACTGAGGAAACATTTTTAAAGGAGAATGATAAAAAATGACATTTTTTTTAGAAACATGTCAACTTATTATATTGATCATTGAAATTATACATGACGATTCATCTTGATGGGACTGTCAAAGGAGTCATTACATATGTAAGGGGCCTTGACCCAATGCCCAAATTTGAGCCAATATACTCCTACTTACTCCACCAAGAAGTTTTTATTGGGGCCGTGACCACTTACCCAATTTTAGCCCAAAAATTGTCCATTTACTCCACCAAGAGTTTTTTAACCCTATTTACCCAATCTAACAGTGTTTGACAGTATTACTCTCATTTTAATTAACAAATTACACTCATATCTCTCTCTCCTCCCCTCATCTCTCTCTCTCTCTCTCTCTCTCTCTCTCTCTCTCTCTCTCTCTCTCTCTCTCTCTCTCTCTAAGCCACCACGCCTACCACTCCACCGTCGATGTCGGCCTCCACCGCCGCCGCTCTGTCCCACCAGAGGATGACGCCATCCAACTCCACGATCCCAACCCCTCTGGGCTTCGCCGGTTTTGTTCGTCAGATGTCCGGGAAACTCTCCAAGCCGGAATTAGGTCTGGGCTTCGCCGGTTTTGTTTGTCAGATGTCCGGGAAGCTCCGAAGCTCCACTCCGGAATCGGGTCTGGGCTTCGCTTTCAGGTCTCGAACGACGTCAAAACTGTGGTCTATTGGGGGGCAATTGACAGATTATTGCCCCCAATAATTTCTTAACTGTGGTTAATTAATCACTGAAATTAGAGTTTTGATAAGTCTTATGTTGTTTTGAGTTTATTAAAGTACAATAATCTGTCAATGATAGAAACTGGTGATTTTTAGGGTGGTCTATTGGGAGGCAATAGACAGATTATTGCCCCGCAATAATGTCTTAACTGTGGTTCATTTATTACAGGTCGTTTCAACAAAATGCTGCTAGATTCATTAACCAACATAATTAGGTTTATTGGGGGGTCATAAAAAGTTTATTGCCCCCCAATAATTTTTTTATAGATGGTCAGAAGTAACTCAGTTTGGTTTTGAATTAGTTTACAAAAGTACAAGTATTCAAATTCAATACTTGGTGAATTTAAGTCTACAACGAATTGGTTTTTTTTTCACACTCTCCACTTCACTTGAACCGCTTCACCCTAGGCCTCCCGGGTGGCCTCTTAATAAGAATAAATGCACCTAACAACAAAAGGATCACCCATATTCATGCAAAAAATAACAAAACAAATATATTATTGCCCCGCAATAAACAGATTATCGCCGCCCAATAATATATCAGAAATACCAAAACACATTAGAAGCAGTCTTTAACACAAAAGAAAATATCACTGAACACAATTATAGAGACTTTATAACAATTAAGACACATTATTGCCCCCCAATAATCTCGACTCCGGTTGACGATTTTGCCCACAATTCCAGTCGTTTTGCAACAATTTCGGTTGACCGTTTGCCTTCACACTGATTTGACTCCGATTGCAACGACTCCGGTTGCAGCCCGGGACCGGAGATACAATCAAGTTGCTATTTCCGTGATGATCAGTCGCTGGCGAGAGAGACAGAAGCAAATCGAAGACGTACCCGATTCTACTGGCGGTCGTCGATTCCTTCAGAAGGTCCAACCCGGCCTCGCCGAGCTTCTCAACGACGAGGACCGTCAGCTTGGGGTCGAGCCTGGCCGCGGAGATCACGACGACGAGTTTCGGCGCGGCGATGGCGAGAGCCGGCGTCGTGGGCGACCTGCTGGAGGGATGGAGGGAGGGAGCGAGAGATCCGACGTCGTCTGGAGAGAGAGAGAGTCCCAAAAAAATAACAAAAAAATAACAAAAGAATTAATTGGGTATTAGGGAAATAATCCCTTAGAGTGTTTTGGGTAAATGAGGTTAAAAAACTGTTAGTGGAGTAAGTGGGCAATTTGGTGCCTAAAATTGGGTAAATGATCATTTAACCAATTTAAGTATCAAATGACAGTTTTGCCATCAATTTAATTAATAAACTACAAACTCATCGATCTCTCTCTCAGACTCGTCTCTCTTGGAGTCCCGCAACTAGCCACTGGAGTTTGGCTGGCGTTGACCGGAGTCCGGTGAAGGCTCCGGTGACTTCTCTGTGACGAAGAGAAGAAGGGCAAAATTATCTCAAAAATAAACAAAAAAAAATTGGGTATTAAGGCAAAAAATATGTAATTTGCTAGGTAAGTGGATAATCTTATAAATTGTTTCAGTAAGTGAGGTTAGTGTAACTCAAATTTGAGTAAATTGACATTTTTCCTATTCATTAATAGTCTTTTCATATAAAAAAAAAACAAAAACAAAAAGTGATTTTGGACCAAATAAAACTATTGGGTCATACTATCCATGAGGCCTCATGTGCTGCTACTTATGGGCCGACTTTATCGATTAAAGCTTGGAGTGAAACAAATTGTTTAGGCCGAGTTGTTACTTCCACCTCTGCACCCCAGCCCAGATTTCATATATCGGCTAAAATCACAGTTTCCGGCATGAACTCGGAGGCTTGTGGTTACACCGATATATAATTACTGGTATCTGGTCTGGATTTCCTATTGGCTATCAGAAATGAAAAGAAGAAGAAGACAAAAATGGGGTTTGGCAAGTAAGTAGCTTTCTATCTTTGTACTAAGCAACAATATGTTGTTTTCATAGCTAGACTTGGCATTTTATGGGCTGTCACTCCTCTCTGTATAGCTGTGGAATCTTGATGATGATTCTATCTTTGTACTAAGCAACAATATCATTATGCTTATAATATAGTGACTCTTACTCGGAGACTTTTAATCACTGATTATTATACAAAAGGACACAGATAATAAGATCATAAGAGACTGTTTTATATTGTAGTATAATATATGACGAAGATGATGATTTAGTAGAATAATCATATAAATCTATTCCAGAATCTGAGGGCGGCTGGATTGCAATTTACAAGCAGAGCAGAATATAGAGGAAGTGAAATGATTTTACCAAGTTACCCACATACGACCGAATCAGTGTAAGAGAAACTGAGCAAGAAGAGTAGAGTGGTAATTCTATCAATGTAGAATGTTTCACTAATCATCTGTATCTGCCATTTGTAAGCTGTAGGTTGAAGTGCTTATGTTTATAAAGCAATGACTGCATGAAAATGCAACAAATTTTGTCAACCCATTTCCTGAAAAGTAGTAAACCTGATTCTCAATATTACTTCTATATGATCTACACAGCTCTCTATTTGATGTTCTGGTGATATTAGTCAATGTCCACGGCAGCACTTTCAAGTTGCATATATGGTGTTTGTTATTAGGTCTTCCCATTAGTGTCCCTCATTTTAGCATGCAGAGTTAGGTCTCTTGGTTTCTTTCTTTGTCTTCCATTATGCCTCTTTTTAGCATGCATTATTGAATCTTTGTTTTCATGGTAGTTTCTTTCTTTTAATCCAGACCAGATTTTTTTTTCTTGCAGCTGTGATCTCATCACCCCAAGTTTTCTGAGGTTTAGTGAAACATGGCTGAGGAGAATCCCTTGGATGGAGATGCAATAACCAAACAAGAAAATGCAACAAATAGCCATCCAGCAGTGACGGAGGGTTCCAACGAAAACAGACAAGATACAAACCAGAGCAAGGAGGATGGAACTAAAACAGTTCCGCTTTACAAACTTTTCTCTTTTGCCGATTCCATGGATTACCTGTTAATGTCTGTTGGTACAATCAGCGCTATTGGTAATGGACTCTGTATGCCTCTACTGACCATAATCTTTGGAGATCTAATTACTTCTTTTAGAGAAACTGGGAATAACAAGAGAGTGGCTGATGCAGTTTCCAAGGTGAGTCTTCTGGGACAAAAACCAGATATATAGTCATCACTGGTGATGGAACATCTATATAATAGCTTGAATTAGTCCAGTATACAGTATGAAACAATAAAGTTCCACTTAATGCAGTATAAGTTCAGAACTATGTGATACTATTTGTCACTAAATTGTCTATGTGTATGCAACTTTCCATAGGTAGCTTTAATCAGAGCTAATTTGAAAAATTTATCCTCAGGTGGCTCTAAAGTATGTTTACTTGGCTCTTGGGGGTGCTGCTGCAGCATTTCTACGTAAGTCCATTGGGTCAGTTTTTTTAATAAATTGTTTGGCCTGGTGCAAAAGTGAAATACTTGATTTCTGTGTGCTAGAGATGTCATGCTGGATGGTCACTGGAGAGAGACAGGCTGCACGATTACGAAGTTTATACTTGAAGACCATACTGAGGCAAGATGTCAGCTATTTTGATCAAGAAATCAACTCTGGAGAAATTGTTGGGAGGATGTCAGGTGATACTCTGCTCATTAAAGAGGCGATGGGTGAGAAGGTATATACTTACATTTGACAAGCAAGAAAAATGACCCAATTTTTTGCCATTTTCTTCTGCTAACCTATATTTCATTCATTATTCTTATTGCAGGCAGGAACTTTTTTCCAAGTAGTTGCAACATTCATAGGCAGCTACTTTATAGCATTTTTTAAGGGATGGCTTCTCACCCTTGTCATGCTATCCTCTATTCCCCCTCTTGTCTTATCTGGTGCTGTCATGAACCATTTCATAGTGAAATTGGCGTCCCATGGACAAGCTGCATATTCAGGAGGAGCAATTGTGGTAGAGGAGACAATTGGTTCTATCAGAACTGTATGAATCCTTGTCTTAAACTTTTTTCTTTTTTCTTTTTATAAAAGTACAAAATGACAGGTATTTCACATGCAGGTTGCATCGTTCACAGGGGAGAAGCAAGCTATATCTAACTACAATAACTCCTTGAATAAAGCTTACAAGTCCGGTGTGCAAGAGGGTTGGGCATCTGGTTTGGGTTCTGGTGTACTTATGCTTTTGGTATTCTGTACTTATGCTTTGGCCGTATGGTTTGGTGGAATAATGATACTTGAAAAAGGATACAAGGGAGAAGATGCCATGATAGTACTTTTTGCTGTGGTAATTGGCTCACTGTAAGTTTCACTCTATTAGATTTGTAAACGGGATCCCCAAAATTTTCTGGCCACTCTCCCTCCCACCTTAACTCCATATTTTGATATTTGATGCTTCAGTAAATATCAAGATATGTTTACTTTTTCTTTATAAATTTTCAGATCTCTTGGGAAAGTGTCTCCTTGCATCACTGCATTTGCTCCTGGACAAGCTGCAGCTTATAAGATGTTTGAGACAATTAACAGAAAGCCAAAGATAGATGCGTATGATACTAATGGGAGGGTATTACAAGGTATTCTTGGAGACATAGAACTGAGGGATGTTTGTTTTAGTTATCCCACAAGACTGGATGAGCAAATATTCAATGGATTTTGTCTCTCAATACCTAGTGGTGCAACTGCTGCTTTGGTTGGAGAAAGCGGAAGTGGTAAATCAACTGTACTCAGTTTGATTGAGAGATTTTATGACCCCCAGGATGGTGAAGTTCTTATTGATTGTGTTAATATCAAAGAGTTCCAACTGAAATGGATCAGACAGAAAATTGGCCTTGTATGCCAGGAACCAGTTTTGTTTACTGGTAGCATTAAAGATAATATTGCGTTTGGAAAGGATGGTGCTACTACTGAAGAGGTAGCGACTGCTGCTGAGCTTGCCAATGCTGCAAAATTCATAGCTTTACTGCCTCAGGTATTACAGTTTATGCTCCTTCATTATTCTATCTTTTACATTTGAATTCACTATTTTTCTCAGTGACAGAAGCTTACTCAGGCATTTTGTAACATATATGTTACACTTATTCCCAATTTTGATAAATTCAAGTATGAATCTTTCAAGTGGAAATGAAATAGTAGGATGAGGCACCCGGGGGGGGGGGGGGTGGAACGCTGCTGATGGAAAGTTTCATATTATTCCAATATATAACAATTTATCACAACTCTTGTTTTTTTCCCCCCCTAATTCATGGTTCTTGTGATTGGATTGTATAGGGAATAGATACACTGGTTGGTGAGCATGGAACTCAACTATCTGGGGGACAAAAGCAAAGAGTTGCTATAGCTAGAGTAATTCTGAAGAACCCAAGAATTTTACTTTTAGATGAAGCCACAAGCGCTCTTGACACAGAATCTGAAAGAGTTGTTCAGGAGGCACTGGACAGAATTATGGTTGACCGGACTACTATCATTGTAGCCCATCGCTTGAGCACTGTAAGGAATGCTGATACCATTGCTGTCATACATCACGGAACAATTGCTGAGAAAGGTAGTGCATTTGCTATCAATGTCATGTCTTACCATTTGAATATCAATCATCATTTCTCATTATTTTCCTGTCAGTAAATCTAAGTACAATCATATTATCATGTCCTTAATTCATGAGTTCTTCAGATATTGATCTCTTGCAACTGAGCAGGACCACATTCTGAGCTAAGCAAGGATCCCGATGGAGCATATAGCAGGCTTATAAGGTTGCAAGAAACTAGTTCTGTGTCAGAACACTCGGAACATACTTGTCTAAGTTCTGAGAAATCATCTCCAAGAAGTGGTAGTCGTCACTCATTCTCAATCTCAAATGGTAATCCTACTGCAAGCGGTATCCTTGAAACAACAACTGTAGAACCTGATGTTCCTGCTTCAGTACCATCAGAAGGGCCTCCAGGAGTCTCTCTTCGCCGCCTTGCTTACCTGAACAAGCCAGAGATACCAGTGCTACTTCTAGGTACTATAGTTGCAGCAGTCAATGGGGTAATCTTCCCTGTTTATGGTAGTTTGTTGTCAAGTGTAATCAAGACCTTCTTTGAGCCACCTCATGAACTCCGTAAGCATTCCAAGTTTTGGGCAACAATCTTTGTTGTTCTTGGAGTGGTATCTTTCTTAGCACAATCATCAAGAGCGTACCTCTTTGCCGTGGCGGGTTGCAGGTTAATAAGAAGAGTCCGAGCAATGTGCTTTGAGAAGGTGGTTTACATGGAAGTAAGTTGGTTCGATGAAGCTGAGCACTCAAGTGGTGCCATTGGAGCAAGGCTTTCTACAGATGCAGCGTCTTTGAGAGGGCTTGTTGGAGATGCTCTTGGTTTGTTGATTCAGAATACAGCAACAGCAATTACAGGGATGATTATTGCTTTTAGTGCAAATTGGCAACTTTCTCTTGTAATCCTTGTTCTGTTACCCTTATTAGGAGTAAATGGATATTTTCAAGTGCAGTACATGAAAGGATTCAGTGCAAATGCAAAGGTATTTCTCTGAAATCCAAAACATGGAGAAGCTGATGCAGTCTCAATTCCATAACTGACATAATTGTTCCATGTAAAAAGTTCATGCTTTTTATCAAATACTGAAATTCTAATGGTTGCAGAAAATGTACGAGGATGCAAGCCAAGTAGCTAGTGATGCTGTGGGGAGTATTCGGACAATTGCTTCCTTTTGTGCTGAAGAGAAGGTGATTGAGTTGTACAAGAAAAAATGTGACGGCCCTATTAAGACAGGGATAAGACAAGGGATAGTTACTGGGATAGGTTTCGGGGTATCACTCTTTTTACAGTTTTCAGTGTTTGCCTTGATTTTTTATACTGGAGGTCTACTTGTTGCAGCAGGCAAGACAACATTCTTTGCTGTTTTCCAGGTATCTATTCTCTTCGGCCTTGTGCTACAAACCTTTAGTTTCTATATTAGCAGTTTGTTAAATAAATATTCATTTGTTATTTGTTCTCGAATCTTTACCAGTCCGTAGTTAACATCTTTCTCTCTGGTTCTGCAGGCTTTCTTTGCTCTCACTATTGCTTCTCTCGGACTTGCGCAGTCGAGCTCCCTAGCACCTGATGTTAGTAAAGGAAAGAGCTCTGCTGCTTCCATATTTGCAATTCTTGACCGGAAATCAAAAATAGACTCTAGTGATAACTCGGGCATGACAATAGAGAATGTGATGGGAGAAATTGAATTTCAGCATGTCAATTTCAAGTATCCTAGTAGACCTAAAGTGCCAATTTTCAACGATCTTTGCTTGACCATTAGTTGTGGCAAGGTAACTTAATGTCAAGTTATATTTTTGTAATCTATTTTCCAGCAATACAAAAGATTGTGGAACTTATGCTTAAATTATATTATTCAGACAATTGCTCTGGTTGGTGAAAGTGGGAGTGGAAAATCGACAGTGATCTCTTTGATCCAGAGATTTTACGACCCCAATGCTGGTCACATTACATTGGATGGAATCGAAATCCAGAAACTACAGTTGAGGTGGTTAAGAAAGCAAATGGGGCTGGTGAGCCAGGAGCCTCCGCTGTTTAATGACACCATCCGAGCCAACATTGCATATGGAAAGGGAGGAGAGGCAACCGAGGCTGAAGTTATAGCTGCAGCAGAACTGGCAAATGCACAAGAGTTCATTAGTAGTTTACAACATGTGAGTATTAGCAATTTCTCTTCGGCTACAATCATGCACTATTATTATCTTTTACCATGGTGGTGCATAAATCTTGAAGACTGGTTTTTACATTTAAAAACATTGCAGGGTTATGATACAATAGTAGGAGAGCGAGGGGTCCAATTGTCCGGTGGACAGAAGCAAAGAGTTGCTATTGCACGAGCTATTTTGAAGGCACCAAAGATATTACTACTTGATGAAGCCACTAGTGCTCTTGATGCTGAATCCGAACGAGTGGTTCAAGATGCACTGGACCGAGTTATGGTGGATCCAACCACAGTGGTTGTTGCCCATCGGTTTTCCACAATAAAAGGTGCTGATGTCATTGCTGTGGTAAAAAATGGAGTCATTGCAGAGAAAGGGAAGCATGAAAGTTTGATCAGAATCAGCAATGGCATTTATGCTTCTTTGGTAGCATTGCATGCAAGTGCCTCATCTTAGAGATCGAGCTCTCCATTATTAAGCAAGATGTATATACATAGATGAAGTACGTTCTTTCTTTCTTGAATACAACACGATATTGTACCGTGAAATTCACATAATTCTTAGTGGTATGACTGTTATCGCATAATGCTGATATTCTCTCCTCTAAATCACATTTGACGAAACAATATTTGGAGTTTTATCTTATAAGTGGCTTCAGTACAATTATGAGTAATAAATTCAATTCCGTATAGTGATTGGCTTGCCTGATGAGTATACATAGAGTCATTTTGGTCCAAAACAAAATAAAATAAAAACACATACTGAAAGTAATTGGGCCACCTCATCCATGAGGCCTTATGTCGATTAAAGCTTGGAGTAAAATAAATTGTTTAGGGCAGTCGCGTCGTCACGTCCTTCCTCTGCACTCCCGCCCAGAATTCATATATATATATATATATATATATATATATATATATATATATATATATATATATATATATATATATATATATATATGCATGCTGAAATCACAGCTTCCGGCAAAGAACCGGAGGCTTGTGGTTTCACCAATAGATGATTACTGGTTTCTGGTCTGGGTTGTCTATTGGCTTTCAGAAATGAAAAGAAGAAGAAGACACAAATGGGGTTTGGCAGGTAAGTAGCTTTATATTCAGTTGGCTAATCTTTGTACTAGCAACAATATGTTGTTTTCATAGACTTGGCATTTTATTCTGGGATGTCACTCCTATTATGCTTATAATATAAGTGATCGAGAATCAATGCATGAATCATGCATGACACATCCAGCTTCTTACTCAAAAGAGTTTCAATCAATGATTATTGTAGACATATGCATGCAAGCGCAGATAATAAGATCATAAGAGACTGTTATATATAGTTTATAACTTTATATATAATGAAACGTCATATGTTACTATGCGACAAAGATGATCTCTTTCTGGTTACTATATATATATGACGTAGATGATGGATTTAGTACAATAGACCGCTGGCATCTAGAGCCATGCATATTATTCCGTTCCAGGATCTGAGGGCGGCTGCATTGTAATTTACAAGCAGAGCAGAATAGAGGAAAGGAAATGATATTACCAAGTTAACCACATTCGACGGAATCAAGGCAAGAGAAACTGAACAAGAAACTTGGTTTCATTCTCTGTCTTTCATTGTGCCTCTTGTTATAGCGTGCATTATTGAATCTTTGTTTTCATATTAATTTCTTTCTTTTAATCCAGACCAGATTTTTTTTTTTTCTTGCAGCTGTGATCTCATCACCCAAGTTTTCTGAGGTTTTGTGAAACATGGCTGAGGAGAATCCTTCAGATGGAGATGCAATAACAGAGCAAGAAACTCCAACAAATAGCCATCCAACAGTGATGGTGGGTTCCAACGAAAACAGACTAGATACAAGCAAGAGCAAGGAGGATGGAACTAAAACAGTTCCACTCTACAAACTTTTCTCTTTTGCTGATTCCATGGATTACCTGTTAATGTCTGTTGGTACAATCAGCGCTATTGGTAATGGACTCTGTATGCCTCTAATGGCCATAGTCTTTGGAGATCTACTTACTTCTTTTTTAGAAACTGGGAATAACAAGAGAGTGGCTGATGCAGTTTCCAAGGTGAGTACTCTTCTAGGACCAAAACCAGATATATATATATATATATATATATACATATATTAGTCATCACTGGTGACGGAACATCTATATAATAGCTTGAATTAGTCCAGTATACAGTATGAAACAATAAAGTTCCACTTAATGCAGTACCTAAGTTCAGAACTATGTGATACTATATATTTGTCACTAAATTGTCTCTGTGTATGCAACTTTCCATAGGTAGCTTTAATCAGAGCTAATTTGCAAAATTTATCCTCAGGTGGCTCTAAAGTATGTTTACTTGGCTCTTGGGGGTGCTGCTGCAGCATTTCTACGTAAGTCCATTGGGTCAGTTTTTTTAATAAATTGTTTGGCCTGGTGCAAAAGTGAAATACTTGATTTCTGTGTTCTAGAGATGTCATGCTGGATGGTCACTGGAGAGAGACAGGCTGCACGATTACGAAGTTTATACTTGAAGACCATACTGAGGCAAGATGTCAGCTATTTTGATCAAGAAATCAACTCTGGAGAAATTGTTGGGAGGATGTCAGGTGATACTCTGCTCATTAAAGAGGCGATGGGTGAGAAGGTATATACTTACATTTGACATGCAAGAAAAATGACCCAATTTTTTGCCATTTTCTTCTGCTAACCTATATTTCATTCATTATTCTTATGGCAGGTAGGAACTTTTATCCAAGTAGTCGCAACATTCACAGGCAGCTATATTATAGCATTTTTTAAGGGATGGCTTCTCACCCTTGTCATGATATCCTCTATTCCCCCTCTTGTCTTCTCGGGTGCTGTCATGAACCATTTCATAGTGAAATTGGCATCCAATGGACAAGCTGCATATTCAGGAGGAGCAATTGTGGTAGAGGAGACAATTGGTTCTATCAGAACTGTATGAATCCTAGTCTATTGCTGCTTCTCTTTTTATACAACTACAAAATGATTGTTATTCCTCATGCAGGTTGCATCGTTCACAGGGGAGAAGCAAGCTATATCTAACTACAATAATTCCTTGAATAAAGCTTACAAGTCCGGTGTGCAAGAGGGTTGGGCATCTGGTTTGGGTTCTGGTGCACTTAGGCTTATGGTATTCTGTACATATGCTTTGGCTGTATGGTTTGGTGGAATAATGATACTTGAAAAAGGATACAAGGGAGGAGATGTCATGACAGTAATTTTTGCTGTGTTGATGGGCTCTCTGTAAGTTGCACTTTATTAGATTTGTAAATGGGATCCCCAAAATTTTCTGGGCACTGCACCTCCCACCTTAATTTACTCCATATATATTTTGATATTTGAAGCTTCAGAAAATATCAAGATATGTCAACTTCTTCATAAATTTTCAGGTCTCTTGGGAAAGCATTTCCTTGCATCAGTGCATTTGCTCCTGGACAAGCTGCAGCTTATAAGATGTTTGAGACAATTAACAGAAAACCCGAGATAGATGCATATGATACTACTGGGAGGGTATTACAAGATATTCGTGGAGACATAGAACTGAGGGATGTTTGTTTTAGTTATCCCACAAGACTGGATGAGCAAATATTCAATGGATTTTGTCTCTCAATACCTAGTGGTGCAACTGCTGCTTTGGTTGGAGAAAGCGGAAGTGGTAAATCAACTGTACTCAGTTTGATTGAGAGATTTTATGACCCTCAGGATGGTGAAGTTCTTATTGATTGTGTTAATATCAAAGAGTTCCAACTGAAATGGATCAGACAGAACATTGGCCTTGTAAGCCAGGAACCAGTTTTGTTTACTGGTAGCATTAAAGATAATATTGCGTTTGGAAAGGATGGTGCTACTACTGAAGAGGTAGCGACTGCTTCTGAGCTTGCCAATGCTGCAAAATTCATAGCTTTACTGCCTCAGGTATTACAGTTTATGCTCTTTGATTATTCAATCTTTTCCATTTGAATTCACTATTTTTCACAATGACGGAAGCTTACTCAGGCATTTAGGAATATATATGTTACACTTATTCTCCATTTTGTTAAATTCAAGTATGAATCTTTCAAGTGGAAATGAAATAGTAGGATGAGGCAAGGGGGGACGCTGCTGATGATGACAAAAGTTTCATATATATTCAAAATATATATCATTTTATCAGAACTCTCTTCTTCTCCTTTTTTTTCCCTAATTTGTGGTTCTTGTGATTGGATTGTGTAGGGAATAGATACCTTGGTTGGTGAGCATGGAACTCAGCTTTCTGGGGGGCAAAAGCAAAGAGTTGCTATAGCCAGAGCAATTCTGAAGAACCCGAGAATTCTACTTTTAGATGAAGCGACAAGCGCACTTGACACAAAATCAGAAAGAATTGTGCAGGAGGCGCTGGACAGGGTAATGATTAACCGGACTACTGTCATAGTAGCCCACCGCTTGAGCACAGTAAGGAATGCTGACACCATTGCTGTAATACATCAGGGAATAATTGCTCAGAAAGGTAATGCATTAGCTATATAAATACATCAAGCTCAGGTTTTTCCATTTGAATATCAATCATCATTTTCTCATGATTTTCCTATCAGTCATTCTAATTTCTAAGTACAATCATATCATCATGTCCTTAATTCATGAGTGCTTCAGATACTGATCTCTAGCAACTAAGCAGGACCACATTCTGAGCTAATCAGGAATCCCGATGGAGCATATAGCAGGCTTATAAGGTTGCAAGAAACCAGTTCTCTGTCAGAAGACTCGGAACATACTAATTGTCTAAATTCTGATAAATCATCTCCAAGAAGAAGCAGTAGTCATCACTCATTATCAATCTCATATGGTATTCCTAATGCAAGCGGTATCCTTAAAACAACAGCTGTAGAACCTGACGTTCCTGCTTCTGTACCAACAAAAGGGCCTCCAGGAGTCTCTCTTCGCCGCGTTGCTTACCTGAACAAGCCAGAGATACCAGTGCTACTTCTAGGTACTATAGTTGCAGCTGTCAATGGGGTAATCTTCCCTGTCTATGGTAGTTTGTTGTCAAGTGTAATCAAGACCTTCTTTGAGCCACCCCATGAACTTCGTAAGCATTCAAAGTTTTTGGCATCAATCTTTGTTATTCTTGGAGTGGTATCTTTCTTGGCACAATCGTCAAGAGCACACCTCTTTGCCGTGGCGAGTTGCAGGTTAATAAGAAGAGTCCGCGCAATGTGCTTTGAGAAGGTGGTTTACATGGAAGTAAGTTGGTTTGATGAAGCTGAGCACTCAAGTGGTGCCATTGGGGCAAGGCTTTCTATAGATGCAGCCTCTTTGAGAGGGCTTGTTGGAGATGCTTTTGGTTTGGTGGTTGAGAATACGGCAGCAGCAATTATGGGGGTGATTATTGCTTTTGGTGCAAATTGGCAACTTTCTCTTGTAATCCTTGTTCTGTTACCTTTATTGGGAATAAACGGATATCTTCAAGACCAGTACATGAAAGGATTCAGTGCAGATGCAAAGGTATTTCTCTAAAGTCTAAAATTGTCAAACAATTGTAATAAATAACATGGAGAAGCTAGTGAAGCTAATAAATAACTGACATAATTATTCCATGGAATATATAAAGTTCATGTTTTTTATCAAATACTGAAATTCTAATGGTTGCAGAAATTGTACGAGGACGCAAGCCAAGTAGCTAGTGATGCTGTGGGGAGTATTCGGATAGTTGCTTCCTTTTGTGCTGAAGAGAAGATGATTGAGTTGTACAAGAAAAAATGTGAAAGCCCTATTAAGACAGGGATAAGACAAGGTTTAGTTTCTGGGATAGGTTTTGGGGTATCACTCTTTTTACTGTTTTCAGCGTTTGCCTTAATATTTTACACTGGTGGTCTACTTGTTGCAGCGGGCAAGACAACAGCCTCTGCTGTTTTCCGGGCAAGTTGCTTTGCATTGTGCGCTATAAAACTATTTTAGCAGTTGTTAAATGAACATACTCATTCGTCAAGAAGTCGAGAACAGATAACTCTCTTTTTTTCTTTTTTTGATAACTCTTTACCAGTCCGTAGTTAACATCTTTCTCTCTGATTCTGCAGGCTGTCTTTGCTCTCACTATTGCTTCTTTTGGACTTGCTCAGTCGAGCTCCCTAGCAACTGATGTTAGTAAGGGAAAGAGCTCTGCTGCTTCCATATTCGAAATTCTTGACATGAAATCAAAAATAGACTCTAGTGATAACTCGGGCATGACAATAGAAAATGTGAAGGGAGAACTTGAATTTCACCACGTCAATTTCAAGTATCCTAGTAGACCTAACGTGCCAATTTTCAACGATCTTTGCTTGACCATTAGTCATGGCGAGGTATCTTAATGTCAAGTGATATATTTTTTCTCTATTTTCCAGCAATACAAAAGATGGTGGGACTTATGCTTAAATTATATTATTCAGACAATTGCTCTGGTTGGTGAAAGTGGAAGTGGAAAATCGACAGTAATCTCTTTGATCCAGAGATTTTACGATCCTGATTCAGGTCACATTACATTGGATGGAATCGTAATTCAGAAACTAGAGTTGACGTGGTTGAGACAGCAAATGGGGCTGGTGAGCCAGGAGCCTCTGCTGTTTAATGACACGATCCGAGCTAACATTGCATATGGAAAGGAAGGAGAGACAACCGAGGCTGAAATTATAGCTGCAGCAGAACTGGCAAATGCACACGAGTTCATTAGTAGTTTACAACATGTGAGTATTAGCGATTTCTCTTCGGCTACATTAATCATGCACTATTATTATCTTTTACCATGGTGGTGCATAAATCTTGAAGACTGATGCGTGTTAAATTTAATAACATTGCAGGGTTATGATACAATAGTAGGAGAGCGAGGGGTCCAATTGTCCGGTGGACAGAAGCAAAGAGTTGCTATTGCACGAGCTATTATGAAGACACCAAAGATATTACTACTTGATGAAGCCACCAGTGCTCTTGATGCTGAATCCGAACGAGTGGTTCAAGATGCACTGGACCGAGTTATTGTGGATCGAACCACAGTGGTTGTTGCCCATCGGTTATCCACAATAAAAGGTGCAGATTTGATTGCTGTGGTAAAAAATGGAGTCGTTGCAGAGAAAGGAAAGCATGAAACTTTGATCAATATCCGCAATGGCATTTATGCATCTTTGGTAGCATTGCATGCAAGTGCCTCAACTTAAGAGAGCTTTCTGTTATTCTTTTCACTAATGAAGCAAAATACTACGAGGGAAAAGAAATGTATAATGTAATCTTCTTCAGAATTGTAAATTGGCTGGGTGTATATACATCAAGTTTTTCTTTTCTGAAAGACAACACGTTTCTGAGTGAATAGCCCCCTCACCAACCTCTCTTTTTCCAATTACAAAACGACAAATGATGAGTAATATTAAGCACTTATCACACAATACAAGTCAATCCAAGCCAATTTAGAGAGTAATTTCGGTTCTACATCTAATTAACTATTATTGGCCGGGTGACTGTGACGTCCTACCACCTACAGATCACAAACTCTGGTCATGCACTTAAAAAACCCCCAACTTCTTTTCCAGTAGGCATGAACAACTCATCTACAACCTTTCACCATCTCTCAAGTCTCAACTACTTTCATGGGCTTGTTTTAAGGGTCCGACCAAGAGATTTAGTGTTTGTTATTGCTGGTAAAGTGAGTGCAACTTAATCTTGGCACACAATCATTCTATGGCTAGATTATGAATGGGGTAATGCGCTTGCTATATGAGTCAAATGATCGACCTCCCAAGGTCATAATTCATCCAACATCTTATTGTTTATCTTCTAATAAGTTTCTAGTATTTGGGCAAAAAGTAAAGTTTTTTTTTTTGGGTCTTTTCATTGTGTGAGTATACGTACGTCAGTGCATGTAGAGTTGCAAAGCTCCGTTTTGATGAGTCGGCTAGGTTCCTGAAATCTCAATGCAAAGCCCTAACAAACCTTGACCGGCCTTTTTTTTTTTTGGAGAATGGCGAATCAACCTAAATGTACCAACCCTAAACCCTGAGGTCGGCCTTGAGAAAACATAGAACTTGTCTATGCAAGAGATTGGGGACCTAGTAAATGATTTTATAATGCCAATTAAACATTGCTAGTATATTGCTTAAGTTTGTTTGTTAATTGTAGAAGATAGAAGATGCATGTGTGACAAAAATGACATATGCAAATAATGTTTGTAAACAAAAAGAAAAACTTAATGGTCGGTTGTTGCTTGGTAGACAAGCGACAAGTGACAAATCGAATATGATAAACGAGTGTTTAGTAAGTTAAAAACAAGTACGTATATAAATGGAATATTGAAGAAGCAGACCAACCAGTCCTATACCTTAAAAACGACAAGTGCTATAAAGAATATTGCAAAGAAAAATGAAAAGAATAGCGAAAACAGGAAGAAACCCTAAGCCGTGTTTGCACTCGTCCGGCGGCCCTCCGCCTCGGCGTCGTCATTGACCTCGTCGGTGAGTTGTGGGTGTAGCCGGACGGGTCTGATTGTCCGTCCATCGGGACGGGTTTGAGGTGCGATTGTTAGGCTCTCAATCAGAGTGGATCCAATCTGGATCGCTAGGATTTGAGAGAGGTGGTTGAGGAGATCGCGGCTAATGGCGAGCGGTGGTATGGTACTCTTTGGCGTGGTCGGCGGATGAAGCTGCTGTCGCGGGGCTGGTCGGAGGTCGCTGGTTTGGGAGCAAGGTCGTGATTGTGCAACATTAGCAGAGGGACGATGGATGTCCTGCTCTGGGTTGGATCTATGGGTGATCCCAGATCTGATTTGGGTAGAATGATGGCCAGTGCTGATGACGGCGGCGACCCGAATAGGTGGAGGTGTGACGGAGGTGCCAGGATATCGGCGGTGGCTAAAACAGTATTGGGCCGAGCTTGTCATGTTGGCTCTGATCCTCTAGCTACTTGGGCTTGGGCTTGGGCTCAGTTTTTGGGCCCTGCCCTAGGTCTAAGTTTATTTTATGTTTTAGTTTTTTTATGTTGGTTAGTTATATGTCGCTTTATGCGAGCAATAAGTCCCTACATTAGTTGTGTAGGACTGATCGAGCTGTGCCTGCGTATGCACTCTACGTGCCTTGTCTGCTCTAGGTCGGCGGCGAGTTATTTGCTTCGTCAAATGGGCGCTGCCGCCTAGTGGCAGGGTGAGACTAAGTGTCGTCGGATTTCCTTTTCGGCGGCAACATAAGAGGAAAGCTGTGCTAAAACTAGTATTTATGCTATGTTGTAATCGGGTTACATATTGAGTTATCTTTCCGCTATGTCATTGCTATGTTAAAGCAAATGGAGTAGCTAATTATGCACTCTTTGCTAGTTGGTGCTTTTTAGAATATATGTCTTATGTAGAGATTCCTGATATTATTTCAGGACATACTCTAGATACTTATTATAATCAGGAGTTTAGGTTTAATGTCCCCTCCCCCCCCCCCTGTATTTGATAGTTTTATTAATCGAGGCTTGAGGGCAGCCGCACCAGCCCTTTATTGAAAAAAAAAAAAAAAAAAAAGGTTAATTCATGTTTATCCAGAAATCACATGTATTGTGCCCACTTGCACCAACAAGTTTGTATTGTGCCCATTTACACAAATCTTAGGGGAAAAGCCTACAGGGGTAGTATTTTCTAAACTTAGTGCCTAATATGTCCTATGCTGACTTTTGGGTCTAACCTTTGTTTTTCTTTTAGAAAAATATGTTCACACTTTTGAAAAAAACAAAACTAGCCTTCAACATGCCCAAGTTTTTCACCTAACGGTTACTTTAACAGGCGGAATCACTAGTGCTGCTTATTTCTATATTAAGCTGAGTCAATTTTTCCTAAAACAAAAGAAAGTCTAAACCTAAAAATCGTACAGGAATAAGGCAGAAACAGATATAAACATCAAACTAAAATAAAATGACAAGGTGGATGAGCAATTTGAAATTATTTATTCAAACATAATTACAGACTAAAATTTAGAGCCTCATTCTCAGGTAAACAGCTAAAAAGCTGTTTAACTATCCATAAGAATGATTACAGATATTTACTTGTAATAAAAGCACACTTCTTCACACTAGATAGGAAGGAAATAGCACACTGCTAATATGGCTTTCTTACTTTTGAGAGAATATGATTCTTCCCAATTTTTCGAATGCCTTACAACTGAAACTAAAGCTCCTTATATAGGGAGTGGAACTCAAACCAAAATTCAAAACATCAAAATGTACAGAACAACTCCGTGATTTTCTACTTTCTTGAGTGCTCCTGATAATGGAGGTCGGTTGGCAAAAGCAGATTCCTTTAGGTGAAATGTTTTTCACCTGCTTTATTTTTGAAAAGCAAAAGCAGCTTTTGGGAAAAGTCCAAAGTTGCTTTTGGTGCTTTCTACACCTGCTGCTTCACACGTTTTCGTCCGTTTATGAGTTGTGACCGAGGACAAAGGAGTTGCTATCCATCCTGGCTATTCTGGCAGTAGTTGCATTTTCCTCGACATCTGTATCTACATACATCTTGTAGTGGTTGTCATTTTCAAGCTTTTCAACCCACTATAAGCATGCCAGTGTCTAGTTTATCTCTTTTCTTGTGAGAGATATGAAGAGGTCATTGTTGATTGCTTCAGGATGATCATAAGCAGTGATAATTGTTTTTTCTCATGCTGCCAGGAAAGTATTTCTTGTATCTTCTTGGATGATCTTCTTGATGTATTCAAGAGACATGGCCTTCATCCATGGAAGACTTGAATTTGGCTGGCCATTGTATCCAACACAGGAGGGCTGAAGATATCTTTTTTGAATAATTCTCACATAATGATAAGGAGAAATGTATTCAACTTCACCATTTGTTTTGTGAATCCATTCTGGTGGAGTAGATCTGAACTTCAGTCTCAGTGTACAGTCATTTTTTCTTACATTTTTGACTGTCTTGACGATGATAGGGGGCAGGCTTTTGAGATCATCATTCGTTTTGGTCCATAGATTGTGGACAAAACCATTTTCAACAAACCAAAGCTTGTGTTCTTGAGGATGTTCACTCTGAACATTAACTCCGTATGTTATAACATAAGGTCATGCAACAATGAAGAGGGTTGGAGGAATAAAGTTTTCAGAATTATGGCTTCCAATCAAATTATGGAATTCAAACCAATCTGATTCTTTTAGTGCTATGATAGGAACTCTAGCACTTTCTGGATCTTAAAGATAGTGAATTTTTTCACTTCTAACAGCACTCTGTTGTATATGGACTTCTTCATGCTGTGGTCTAGCATTTTCATGGAGTTCTTCAGCTAATGCGAACAAAGTTGGGAACATAATACCACTGTTTCTCTCTTGAAAGGCAAATAGGAGATTATCGAGGATTGCCTTCTGGTGGTAAGCTAGCCTCCTGCCAGTTCTGAACACAGGATCAACAAAGGTTCTTAATTCATAATTAAAAACATTTATAATTCCATTTGGAGTTGGTTTGGTTTTTGGCAAAGCAACAGCCGTCAACGGTCTTGATGAGCCTTTACCGTCTGCCGTTTGAGACGGGCTAGCCAATCCTTTACCCTGGGATTGATCAGTTGTGGCTAGTCCTTTTGGACTTAGCAGAAACCTTTTGAGGATTTTTTTTTCTTTAGGATCCTCAGCAGTTTCATGTTCTTTCCCAGTTCTTCTGCTTTTGGGGTTGCGACTTTCGTCGTTATCTTTTCGGCTGAACATTGCCATTTCTCTGGTTAAGGCGTCTGGAAGATAGTTTTTGTTTCCTGCAATTAATTCAATATTATAATCATATTGGTTAATAAATAATTGCCAGTTTGCTAATCTTCCTCTATCAGCAGCTTTATCAAGTTTAAAATTTTTTAAATTCTTTACTCTAGCACAGTCGATGCGAACAGTAAAGGGTTTCCAAGAAAAGCTGGAGAATTTAAAATTGTTTTCTTGACAGCCAAAATTTCCTTTTCCCCTATGGGATAATTTAGTTCTGCAGGGCTGAACTTGCCACTACAAAATTTGCAGATCTTTTCAATATTTGTTAGTTCCAGGTGTTTCTGCCAGGACTACACCGGACTAGTAGTTATCACTCGCATCTATTTGGAGGATAATTTCATCATTTTCCTCTGGTTGTTGTAGAGGAGGGAGGTTTTTGCAGAGATTTTTTATCTACTTCACAATTTTTTCATCATCTTCAGTGAAGTTTCATTTTCTCTTTGAACTCGTTTTAGGAGATAACATTGTTGTTAGTCCTGAGAGTTTGGAAATGAAATCTCTCCCATAGTTTATGACTCCTAAGAATCTCTCTAGACTTTTAGCATCAGGAATTCTATCTGGGAACTTCCAAATTTTCTCAAGGATGTGAGGTTGGAGTTTTATTACTCCATTCTTGATATTTATTCCTAGGAAATCAACTTCATCAAGGATAAAGAAGATTTTCTTTTCTCCTAGGATAATTCCATGCTGAACTATCAGCTTTACAACCTCATAGAGGTGTTTCATGTGTTTTTCTCTGTTTTTGGAGAAGACAAGGATGTCATCAATATAGACGACGCAGAATTTAGCCACATGCTTGAAGATGTTGTCCATCTTTCTTTGGAAGATTGAGGGGGCTTGTTTTAGACCAAAAGGCATTACTAACTATTCGTAATGGCCTTGTGGTGTTCCCAAATGCAGTGAGAGGAACACTCTCAAGATGCATCTTGACTTGCCAAAAACCCCACTTTGTATCGAATTTTGAAAAGACTTTAGCTCCTCTGAGCTGGTTGATCAGTACTCTTACTTGAGCAATCTGATAACTGTCTTTGACAGTCTTCTTGTTGATATCTCTGTAGTCAATCACCATTCTAGCTTTTCCTCTGAGGTTTTTTGCATGATTTCTCACGTAGAATGCTGGCGCATGATGAGGGCTAGTGGAAGGTTGAAATAATCTCTTGTTCAGGAGATCTTCAATATCTTTTCTGAATTCTTTTTGGTCTTCCTCTTTGTACTGAGGAATGGCTTTGACATGACAGATGACATTCATATCATGTAATCTCAATTCACAGACCACTGGGTCTTTTTCCCAAAACTTATAAGGGTCTGCATCTATATTCTGTTCGAGTAGTTTCTTGATTTTATCAAGAGTGGGAATTTTCTGAGGCTCAAGCTTATTCTGAAAGTGGTTGAGGTTATGTTCATGGATGAACCTAGCTTCTTCATCTGCGCTAGTTGTTTCTTCTTTTTCTTCATCTTCAGAAGATGATTCTTCAACAAGTAGTTCTTCTTGTTGTTTAATTTGGAGGATAGTTTCAAATTTGGGTTTGTAGGGGGTACGATCACCACTATTCTGTTGCGATCTCTGATATTGTGTAGTAAAGTTTGGACCTACGACACTTTTGGCTTGAGTAAGCCGGTCTGCCCAGAACACCCGTTCTCCTTTTCTGAAGCCTATCGCTTCTTTATCCTGGATGAATCTCTGTTGGAGAATAAAATCATTTCCCAACAAGAAATCTGATCCTTGGCCTTCAGATTATTGCCAAACGTTATGGATGATAAATGTTCCTCCCCCAATGGTGATGTGAACATTTTTTGCTACTTTATTTATTGTAAGATGGTTTCCATCAAACGTGACACCAGTAGCTGTTCTTTTCTTATCTTCTTTCCAGAGTTCTTCTGGAATTGCAAATATCTTTGCAACTGTAAATCCTGATCCATTGTCTACAAATGTATGTAGATGATATTTTTTGTGATCAGGGAATTTGAGTTTAATCTCTATGTAGTTGTTGTACCTACTAGTAGAGACGACTTTCGATTATTGAAGCTCATTTTCTTGAGCTTGTTCCTAAGGTATGAATGGTTTACATTCTTCTGGAATATTTTCTGGTATTTCGACCAGTTCTATAGTTGTATCAAGTTTTTCTTTCTCGATTTTTTTTTCCTTTTTTGAAGAAGAGGGTTCCATAGTTTTTTGGAACATAGTTTCCACTTCTTTCTCTTTTTGTTCAGAGAAATATTCTTCATATTCTTGTTCTACCAATTGGCTAACAAGACCATTTTTTGTTTTTCTTCTTGCTTCAGCTATGAAGCATTCTTTGTGATTAGTCTTTTTTGACTTTTCACAGAACATAGAGAGTCCATTCTTTTCGTGACGTAAGCAGTATTCACAAACGAATGTACCAGGGTTCACCTGATAAGAAGACGATATTGCTTCTGTCTTACTTTCTTCCCAGTTTTTGACATGTAGAACATTCATCTGTCTAGATTCTAAGTACTCTACTTGAGAATCTATTTCAGAATCAGATGATTCTTCTTCTTCTTCAGACCAGGCAGAATAAACTGACATGTCGTCAACTTCTTCATCAGAATAGGCTATTTCGTAGCCCTTCATATTTGTTGTTTCTACTATAGGCTCATATTCTTCATATAGAGCTTTAGTAGATCTTTTACCCTTTTCTGGGCATTCATTGGCATAGTGCCCTTCAGCTTTGCATAACCAGCATCTACAAGCTTTCTTGTTTGGCTGTTTATTCTGATGGTTAGTTTGATAATTCTTCTTTTTCTTGAAGAATTTCTTTTTAGGATCTTCGTCCTGTTGTTTTTTGAAATTGGAACTTTTCTTGAATTTCCAATCTCTTTTCTTATTACTCTTTTTGAATTTTTTTAAAGTAATATTTTTCTTTTTTCTTTCTGTGGAACTTGGATTCATGACATCCCCAGTTGGTTGGCATATCCAGTATTCCATAACAGAAATTTTCAACTCCTTTGAGTTGTTTCTTGGCCATCTTTGCTCTAAGATTGGCTTTGCACTGCTCTTTCAGTAATTGCCTGATTCTATCGGCAATTCCTCCAACTGAAAATCTTTCAATTGGTTTTTCAGCTATGCTTTCTCTCACAGCTGTTCTCCATGGTTCAGGGAGTTTTCTGTGCAACAGGTTGATTGGATCAGTATTTTCTAGTTCGCCGATTGTACAGTAATATTCTTGAAATTCATTCAAGTATTCTTCAAAATATCTCATATCACAAATTTTGAGAGCATAGATATTTGATTTGGCCGTTTCTTTAGCCTTTTCACTCAGATTTGAGAGGTCTCCACAGAACTGATCGTACAGAGGTACTGCAAAATCATACAGAGATTTTGAATTTTTTTATCTCTTCTAGCCAGTCTTTTCCTCTGGCAGTCTCTTTAAAAGAGAAGTAATACTTTTTTGCTACTCCAGTGAGAGTAGTTTCGTAGTACACCTAAAGATATGGTGCTTCAAATTTTCCAAGGGTTAGAGCATAAGCCATCATCAGGGTATCAACCCATTGGTCAAGAGTTTTTCTCTTGTCTAGAGCTTTGTCTAGATTTAGCCAGATACCATGAGTGGAAATTGGTATTCTGGGTATATTGTCCTCTGGGACAAATCTTTGAGAATTTCTTTCTCCATTTTTTCCCGTAAGGGCTTTCTGTATAGCCGTATAGGGAGTTTTATTTTTCCCTTTTCTCTTATGATGAAAGTTTTGGAGCTTTCTCCTTCTTCCATTTCAATATCCTAATAAGGAAGGAGTTTTCTTTCCTTTCCTGGTTTGAACTTTTTCATTTCTTCGATTAGTTTTTCTAATCGTTCAGGATTTTCGCAAGATTCTGCTTCATCATAGAGGTCATAGAGCTTTTGTGCTCTAAGCATATTTACTGGTCTGTTTAGATCAGCTTCTAATTCTTCTTCAGTGATAGACTCTGATGGTTCTTCAGAGTTTTTAGTACCGCTAACACTAGCTTCTCTAGTGCTGTAGCTTCTTCTCATAAGATTTTTGTTTATTCTGATATTTTCAGGACAGACGTCACTTTTTCTGTGATCGTCGAATTTTAGACTGATATCTCCAGTCTTTCTGCTTTCATATATTGCCGCTTTGGCATTTTCTGCTGGGTTTTTTTTTACCAGATAATTTCCATTTAATGGGAAAAGTTACTTCATTCCAAGTACGTTGTGAATCTATTGAGAATGGTTCTTCTGGCTAGTGAGAAATCCAGTGGTAAGTTATTTCATATATTGCCGCTTTGGCATTTTCTGCTGGTTTTTTTTTACCAGATAATTTCCATTTAATGGGAAAAGTTACTTCATTCCAAGTAACGTTGTGAATCTATTGAGAATGGTTCTTCTGGCTGGTGAGAAATCCAGTAGTAAGACCTGGGATATTTGATATCCTTGTCTTTAATTCTACTGTAGTACTCATCAGTTTATAGTATATTCTATATACTATAGTCAGTTCTTGCATATATTTTTTCATTGATATGTCATCTATATATCTTGACTCTCAGTCTTAGACAGTGAACTGCATCTTTCAAGCTGGTTGAGAAATTTGGGAAGCAGTTGAAATAAGCCACTTGATTGCATAAAGATGCTTCAAGTGTTCCCAACAGACTAACTTGAAAATCTGTTAGTTCATTGTCTTGTAAGACACATAGAACTGAACAGTTTATGCTTTCTCGGGCAAGAAGTTTTATGCCTACTTGGACTGCTCCAATATGCATAAATTGATAATTTTTTGTTCTTGCTCAACTTCTTCAGGAGTGATCATCAGTAGATCTGTCTCTCCTGTTGTTGAGGGGGTTGTAAATTCCAATAATTTGAAATGATGGCTATCCATTAGTTCAAACTTTCCCCTTTTGTAGATTTGTTTAAAATCTAACTTTGGAATTGCGGAGTTTTTTACCTCCTGTTTAATTTCATTGTATTCAAATTCTTCGGCATTTAGGAGTTGTACTCCTTTCTTTCTCCCGAAGATGCTCATCATTTTGACATCTCTTTTTTCTTTCGGGTTTTCATACCGAATACTAGTATGACTAGTAGAAGGTTCTAGAAAAATCATGTTTGGAATAAGATTCTTTTCTGGTTTTTCTAATGGTTTAAATCCATTAGTTTTCTTTGTTTTTACTGGAGGCACTTTCTTGTCCTTCAGTATATTTTTCATAGAATCCAGCGTTTTTTGCTGTTCAGTGATTTTTCTACTAACACTTGTTAGTTTTTCTTCTTCCGTTTTTGGAAGTTCTTTGATATAATCTATTTTTTGCTCCAATTTTTCTAATTGGGCGATTATATCTGGTACTTTATCTAGACGATCTTGATATCTAGATATTTCTTGTAACAGGTTCTGATGTTTCTCATCAGAGGATGTAAGTAGAGAATTCAACTTCTCTATTATTAATTCAGACATTGTCCCCATGGGGGATTCCCCTTTTGAGCTATTTTACAAGCTCTGATACCAGTGATTTGCGGATCTATAACTAATGCTCAAATAATCAAGAGGTTTTTGTTCCTCTTTAAGAGTATATAGGATATTTTCAATATCTTGCTCAACTTTATAGATTCTTGTTTGAATCCTAAAGATAATATCCCAGTAATCGAGGTTTCTCTATTAATACTTTCTCTAAAGTTTTTCAACTTTCTCAACTTATCTTTTTCTTTTTTCAATTCTTTGCTAGTAATATTACAGATAGCAATTAACTCAAGTCTGTCAACGATCATAATTATGAATAGTAGAATTTAACTGCTTACCTTTGAATATAAAGGAAGAAAAAATAAAAATAAATAAAGAATGAACTTTTGATCTGCAATTATAATCTAGACAAATAATTTCAAGATGGGCCCACCACGCTTTATCAAAAAATAATAAATATTTAAGATAAAAGAAAAGGATGATGGAGAGGCTTATTAGTGGGATGAATAATGAGTGGTTTTGAAAAATAGGGAGAAAAAGTGGAAAGTTTTGTGTGAGTAGGAATAAAAATAAGTTGGTGGGGTGTACATGGGAAGTATATTGGTGGATTTTGGGTGTATGAGAATTTCCCAAAAAAAAAAACGACAAGTGCTTAGCAATACTGACCTGGATAATTTTTCTAGGGATCATTAATTATGGATTAAGAAATTGATTAATTAAGCACGTGATCGTTAATTACATTCTTCTAACCAAACAGAACAGAACCTACAGTAATTCTGGTAGCTGATGGAGTCAGCAAGTTGGAAGGAAACTAACATTGTTATATAAAATTCGCTCTTGTTAGTTGTCACAAAGCAACAAATTAAAGAAAACATCATCATCATGTGATATTGTGATGTGAAGTTGTAACTGATGATCATCAGCGAATGACAGTACTCCAACTCTTATATATCTTTGAAGTATCACTAACAATCCTTCAAATTCCTCCCCTCAAGTTCTCATTCGATTAGATCGATAATACATCCATTGCCAGCTGCTCAATCTTCGTCTTATTTTTGATCGAATATTCGCTAATATATCGATTGTTCGTTGATCGATTTCTAGTGCGCATATATCTGCATGATGAAAGCTTGATGATATATATGCATGGCAGCTGATAGATGGAGTCATGTATATATGTCGATCTAGCTTCGGCGCCCTTCAGGTACGCCATTAACCACTTACCACTTATATATTTTGATTGATGCACTGCAGGAATACCGGTCATTTAACCAAAACGAGTTTTTTTTTTTTTTTTTGGTTGATGATAAAATAAAATAACAACGAAAAAGAAAAACCACGACAGACACCCGGCCTCCTCCCAGCTGATCCAACTGGAATGCTGGGTACACCGAAAGGGGTACGGGGTAAGGAGAAAAACCAGATTCTGGGATGATTAAGGTTATATGCTAACGAAGCTAGATGATCAGCTACAAAATTAGCTTCTCGATATATATGTCTAAAAATAATATCTTGAAATTTCTCCGTTAAATCTTTAATATCTTGGATTAATATATTTAGAGTCCAAGGAATCATAGCCCTTCCATTTATGCAGTTTATGAGTAACTTAAAGTCACCTTCCACTATAATTTGATTGAATCCTTGAAGATAAGTTGTATGAAGGTCTTCTCTTAATGCAGTAGCTTCCGCAGTTAATGTACCTGTAGAACCCAACACCCTGCATGTATTGCAACTAAAGAATTACCATCCGTATTACGGGTAATGAAACCAAAACGCGTTTTCAATTTACCTATGAATGACAAGCTGAAATTTTTGAATAGCACTTCTATATCCAACTGAAAATTGAAACCCAGCTGACCAAACCAAGTCCCATGCATGTTAAGGTGGTCCTCCTCCTTGGTCCTTGGTCTTGCTACTAATACATGCATGCATGGTCCGGTCTGCTAATTAGAGCATATGCATAAATATGCCGATGGAGTCACAGATCGATCACAGTTTCTCAATGTATAGTCACGTGCACTGTTGTAACTATTTAAGCATATATAGATGGAGATCGATGAGGTGGTTCAAATTTCACGGGTGGTTTTATGTATATATGTCCCAACTCTTAACTGGCCGGGCATGTTTTGGTGCATGCACCGATAAATCAACTTCGAGTCCCCCTAAAATTCAGTGCTCGGAAGCCAGTACTGCTGGTTAACTTATACATGTATACCTGCCTCACTGCCTACATCAGTTTCAGTGATTCAGAGGAATCAGACATTCAGACCAATCAAGTTAGCTAGTTACTGAAAAACTTGCCGGCCTAGTTATACAAGTTTTCCTTCACCCATGCATATGTTGGGAAAAATAGATTTTGCATAAAGTTCTTATCAAGTCCTGGTGACTCTGTAGTCTCTATCTTGTCACATAGTTTTGACTTAATACATTGATCATGGTATCAAGGGGGTTCAGATCCGTAAGTTGTATACAAGCGCTTATAAAGGGTTGAATTTCTTGACCATTATTGTTTAATTTTGAGTTGTTTGTTTATGATTTATTTAGTTAATGGCAATTATAATATTATATGGTGAAAAAGCTGGCACAAGAGAAAGAGCATTAGTTAGTGCTTTGATTTTCATTTTTCATTTGATGATTTGAGGGTTAAGTAAGGGTCTATAATCATGATGGCTTTTAACTCCCTCACACAACTACTTTCGCTTTTTTGTGTCTTTTTATGCACTGCGATTTTTTTTTTCTCCAATCCATAGGTCCATGGTTCATGTCACATATCTTGATTCATATAGCCTATGGTGGATTTGGTGATTATGGACGTGTTGTTTGGATATCTATAATATATATGTTTGTTGCTTTGACAATAATCAAGAATATTTAACTTATTTGTGTTTGGAATATTCATTACTAGGTCAACCCATACTGTTATGGGGTGATTTATTATCATATACCATAAGTCCGACATTTTTAAAATTAAGAGGGTGTAAAGTTACATGAATTTTATAAAGTTATAATTAAATGCATGCAGTAACTAACAATTTATTTTGTAAAAATTTTTTGGTCGATAAGTAATATTGACAATTTCCCTTAATTGTGGGAACAAAATTAATATGGAATACCATCCCATCAAGGTATACTTTCTGAGTTTCTGCTATATTCCTTCCTTTACATCAAAAGGGCAATCTGACCCTATAAAGCCAAGACTGGTTTGCTTTTGTGTGATCTATTAGCCCTTTCAGGCTGATATGGAAAAGCTATGTACGGTGGAAAGCACAAAAAGCATACCAATATCAAATGCTCTCCTTCAACAAACCCATAAAACTTAACTATATACTATTTCAAAGCAAAGCACTTTACCTTAAGTAAAAAATAAAGATAAAAGAACGTTGTTTTCAGAAGAATGACATGGATAAGCACCAATCCCATCATAATTAAACCAGAGGAATTTAATTTGTCCATCATTGAGATTTAATTGAGAGTTTTAGACTACCATAATGGGACATTATTGTGAGTTTGTGACCTTGCAACCAACCAACCATTTTTAGAGGGGAGCAGTTTGTGCTTAGAAGACAAACTTGGAATGAATATTCAAAACGTTTCCATTTATGATTGGTCTTTACGCATTAAGAAATATCACCATTTGCTATAATTTTGAAGACCTTTGTACTCAAATTTAGAAAGTGTTTCATTCCTGCAGTAATTGGTCGTCAATTTTCAATCAGTATCAGCATTCATAAGTACCCAAAATGTGCTCTTGTCGCATGTGTCACGGACATTTAGTTTTCTCTGTGGTACAGACAACCTGAGCATCATTGGCACATCACCATTTATAAGTAGAGCACCTAATACAAATGGCCCTTGTTTTCACCACTTAAATGCAGGAAAAATACTTAAAATAGGCCAAAAGTTGTGTAACAAGGACTGGTTTATTTGATTATATAAAAAGAAAAGGCTCACAAGTCCACAGAGAAACACAATCACATCGGTATATTCTAGTTGTTCTCCTCAGAATCTCAAAAGGGTAGGAATGTTTTGGTATAGTCCCTATTTGGGTTTTTGCTAGCTTCACAAATTTGCTTGAGAATTTGAGATTGAGAGGGAGCCAAAAAATTTGAGTGGTTCTTTTGCTTCATTTGATATGTGGGTTTAGTCTGTTGTGGCTTTTTGAGGGCCATTGATGAAAAAGATGAAAGCTTTATGTCAACTGCAGACCCCATAAATACGTAGCTTGACGGCTTCGACAGAATTTGACAGAAGCTCTCCTAATTAAATCTTTGTTGCAGGTTCATTGAAAAAGACACCATCTTCAAGCCATGAGCACAAGGCAAGGAGTTTCAACAAAGATTCAGAGCAAGAATTCCACTAACATGTCTCAGCTCAGAGCTTCCTCTAAAGCAAAGGAGTCTCAAACTCCAACTCAAAGACCCTCCAGAGCAAAATCAGTGACTCCAGTTGTGAGTAATAGCAGTGATTCCAGGAGTATTAGGAGGGCTGTTCTGCAAAACAAGCCTAAATCTGGAGAACTGGTGTTGGGATCTCAGAAAAGTAAGGAACTTGAGGAGTTTAGAGTTGTGGGTAGTAGTAGAAAGCCCCAAGTTGTGGAGCAATTTGCTAAGCCCAGAAGGCAGAGGCCTGTTGTGGAGGCCAATTGTAAGAGAAATGAGGATGACCCACATCAGAAAGTGAAGGACTTGCAGGAAAAAATTGAAGTGAGTGAGAGTTTGATCATGAATTTGGAGGCTGAGGTTTTGGGATTGAAGGCAGAGTTGGGTAAGGAACAGGGGATGAACCTGGAGCTGCAGTCACAGAATAAAAAGCTTAGTGAGAATCTTGCTGCTGCTGAAGCAAAGATTGCAGCTTTAACCACTCCTCAACAGGTAAAGAATTGAGCTTTGATGGGTCTTTAATTGTTTTGCATGAAAAAGGCACCACCTTTGTTCTTCATGTTCTTGGTTTTTTTTTTTTGGTTCATGTTCTTAGTATTTGATTGTGACTGAAAATTCAATTGGGTTGTTCTAAAATGCAGTTTTATTATTATATCAATTTTAATTTTAATGAGTTTGGTGTGTTTGTTCTTCATGTTCTTATTTTTTTTATTGTGGCATAAAATTCAATTTGGTTGCTCTGGTCTCTTTAATTATGCTTCATTTTCTTTTGGCTGTATGTAGAGGGAGTCAAATGGCTACCAGAGTCCTAAATTCAAAGACCTTCAGAAACTCATTGCCAACAAATTAGAAAGCTCAGTAGTAAAGAAAGAGCCAGTGAATGAATCAAGTCCTATTAAAGTAGCATCACCTCCACCGCCACCACCACCGGTAATTCCTAGAGTTGCAGCCACCTTTTCACCGCCTCCACCACCTCCACCACCATCACTCCGGCCACCACCACCACCTCCACCTCAGCTCTCGGCGAGGGTGTCAATCACTCAGAAGGCTTCAGAGCTTGTACAGTTTTATCACTCCTTGAGGAAGCAAGAGGTGAAGAGGGACTCTCCAGAATCTAGAAACCATCATAAACCAGGGGCTATTAGTGCACATAATAGCATAGTTGGCGAAATTCAAAATCGATCAGCACATCTGATAGCTGTAAGAGTTTAAGATTTTGATATCTAATTTGCTTAATTTATTTTTGCTGATTGGTTTGAATAATTATCAAATGCATTTATATATATATATATATATATATATATATATTATTACTTTTTTTTTTTCAGATAAAAGCAGATGTTGAATCAAAAGGAGAGTTCATCAATGGCCTTATCCAGAGGGTTCTGGCTGCTGCCTATACAGATATTGAGGATGTTCTAAAATTTGTGCACTGGCTCGATGGAGAACTTGCATCGTTGGTAATTTCTAATGCTTGTACTACTATATTCGATTGTACCAAATCAATCAAGAGTCATATATTCTTTACCATTCCATATGTAGAAGGCAAGATTTTCTAGAGCTAATGTCAACTATAGGATATACTATTGAGAGAATTGCTAGCCAAACATAGAAGTATAACAAACTGGTATTGTATATAGCGGTAATCTTTTTGCCTTTCTCAGATGGTAGATTGGTAGTCTCTCACCCTAAGTCAGCTTATCTTGCAGTCAGCCATTTATGTGGTAATCATCTGTTAGTCACCTAGAGTTTGGAAACCCTCAAAACTATGTACATGCTTATCTTGCAGTCAGCCATTTATGAGGTAATCATCTGTTAGTCACCTAGAGTTTGAAAACCTTCGAAACTATGTACATGGTCCAACTACTTTATTGATTGGGCAGATTATTGTCCAAAGATTCACATACATGAGATGGTTGGATAACCTTTAGTTCTCATGTTTTCTACAGGCTGATGAACGTGCTGTATTAAAGCACTTTAAGTGGCCAGAGAGGAAAGCTGATGCCATGCGAGAAGCTGCAATAGAATATCGTGACCTTAAACAGTTGGAAAGTGAAATTTCTTCGTATAAGGATGACACCACCATTCAATGTGCAGCTGCCTTGAAGAAGATGGCTGGCTTATTAGACAAGTAAGAACTATTTAATGTATCTTCTGTAGTTGTGAAGTTTGAAGCTAGACCACTTCGAGGCTGAGAATGTTAACTTTTCTCTCTTTCTCTCTCTCATGTCATTGTTAAGGTCGGAGCAAAGCATTCAAAGGTTAGTCAAGTTGAGAAATTCAGTTATGCGTTCTTATCAGGAATGCAAAATTCCAACTGACTGGATGCTTGATTCAGGGATTGTGAGTAAGGTATGATCCTTTTGTGCATTATATGATTGGAGTGGAAAATGATATTTCACAATGACACAGACCTTTCATAGTAGCTCTACTTTTATGGGTAGATTAGCATATCTCTGCATTTCTTAGTGACTTAACTCTGTTTTATCTCGTCACCTTTCAGCTGATGCCGGAAAGATTTTAAACCCTTGTGCACATTTTTATTTTGTACATCACTGAATATGCTTATATTACATTGTGATCGAATTGAATTGAAGTTATTACCAAAATGTGCAGATAAAGCTGGCTTCCATGAATTTGGCTAAAATTTACATGAAGAGAGTTACATTGGAGCTTGAATCCATTCGATATTCAGATAGAGAATCAAGTCAAGAATCTCTTCTGGTTCAAGGCGTGAATTTTGCATACAGGGCACACCAGGTAATCCTTGAGCCACTAGTATTTCTGCTATAGTATGGTTCAGACTGACACGCTGAACACCTAACAACGAGCAGTGAATATGGACTGTCGTCCTGTTTCAACTTGACGAATAAAATCAGTGTCCTAATGTCAATGCTTCTTTATCCCTCCTAAAATGAATCTCGCTATCCCTTTTTTAATGAGAAGCTAAACTATGCCTCTGTATGACCAGGGAAAGCAGAACTTACTGTGTTTTCTGTGCAAAGATCTCAATTATGACATCATATAAAGGAATTTAGAGACGGTGTTTTCTCACCTGTGGCATTTTTTTGGGTGGCTTAGACAAAATGGCATGGTGCTCACACAATAATTAAAATTTTTTTTATGGGAGTAACAAAAAGTTGCTACCTCTGAATATTATCGATTCTTGGGGTTCCTATTTACCTTTTCCTGTTCACAACAAGCAAGAGCTGCTCATATGATAAGCCCAACTTGTTAAGGCTAAAAAATATCATTTAACAGGCGACAACTCTTAGAAGTGGACTTTGAAATGAGTCACTATGTGATCTTGATCTTGACTTACTTAATTACATGTTCTTAATATCCCTTTTGGTTTTTCCTGGTGTATATTGAGTGCAGTTTGCTGGAGGTCTCGACTCTGAAACATTATGCGCTTTCGAAGAGATAAGACAACGAGTACCAAGACATTTAGGAGGTTCGCAAGAGCTATTGGCAGGCATAGCATCATCCTAACAAAAGCTACAATCAGAGACTTCTTGCTGCCAGTTATAGGCACCTAAAGAAAATTAACTGCATCCATCTAATATTCCTATACTTTCAGTGCATTTCTCACGTTTGCAAAAGCCTCAGCTCCCAACTGGATGCAAAGCTCGCAGAATCTCATATAGTTTTGCGAACAAATTAAGTGGCTCCTTCACCATGCCACCAATCAAAGCTTCTGCTGTCAACTAACAGCTGCTGTCAACTAATTATACTCAAGAGTAAACCGATGTTCGCACTGTATTTAATTTTCTTCTGTAATAAGACTGTACACTGATTGTGCTAGCTCAACTAGTTCAACGGCGCATTGAATAAAATCCCGGCTCAACTACCTTGGTTCATACGTAGCTTTCATGTAAATGGACTTTAATTAACTTCAGCCGCACGTTACAAAAGCTTGAACCATTCTTGGCAAGAATGTCGATCTGTTGGTGTTGGCTGCTGCCCAACTTTCTTTCAGCATTGACACTGCTGCTGCTTCTGCTGAGCTGCACGAGATTGAAACCTGTCCTCCGCTGTCATTGTAGCTGGCCCGAGTTTATAGCCTGATCTAGGCCACAGAAAGATTTCATTGCTCAGAATTCTCAGTCCATCATGTACTAGTTGAAGGGTTAACTATTCTAATTAGCTATGGCCGAGTGTTTATCTTTATATCATATTAATGACATTATGACGGTGTGTTCGATGGGTAACTAATTGGCATTACAATGTGAATGGTTTAGGTCTTTCTTTTCTTGCATAATAGAATCAAACAAACTCTGTAAAGGACACAGTGGAGGAACGCATGCAACAGCTTCAGTCTAGAAAGCAGCAAATGAGTGTGGAATTTGTCCCTGTTGAGAAAGATCGATCGGCCAGAATTGTGGACCTCAAAATGATTTTCAGATGAATTATCCATATATATAGGACATAAGTTGGAAACAACTAGTCACACTATGGGGCTCTTTTTTTCTGTGGTATGCAACTTTAGATCCCCCAGTTTTGTAAATCTTGCGCTCAGCAATACAAATTTTCTTTATTAAACGGATTCGTGACAGAATTTGATTTGTAAGGGGTCGGACGGTGTGTTTTAATATGTTTGGGTATTTTATTGATAAAAAAAAATTAAAAAAACAAAAAAAAACTCTGTAAGTCTATATTACTAAGTTTTTTTTTTTTTTTCAGCTTAAATTACCTAACAAAGCTAAAAAGTTAAAAATTTAATATCTAAATATCATAACGATATGTAGCATGAGAAATTCTATGAGCGCATCATTGGAACATAGATGAACTGAAGCCTGAAGGCAGCCGTGCTTCTCCGTTGCTTACATAAAGCAGCCGTGTAACGTGTCTAGTATGGTTATCCAATCAAAACTTAGAAATTAATTAAGTAGGATACACCTTCTAAAATTTTGAAACTATTCTTTATTTATCAAGAGAAATACCTAAAACATGATTTAGTAGGTGTCCTTAGAGGAGCAGTAAGAGGAACTGTGTCTGACTGTCGACGAGAGTTTGCATTCTACCGCTTGCAACAGTCTGCAAAGATCATCCAAGTACTGAAAATCGATACTCAAAACTCGTCAAGAAGGCTTAACTCGTTAGGTGGTTCTGCGCCAAGTGCGATCGATTGTCTTTGTTGCTACGGTCCGAAGAAGCCTTACCCTCATGCATGTGTACTGATTGATCAGCCCTACAGTCACATGGCCAGGTATACCTCATGTAAGAATCTCTCTTTATTCACAATGTCATTTTACAAGAAACAGGAAGATATACTCTTCAGATGTAGTTTGAAAAATTATTATGTCTACTTGGCGGCATACGTGACAGCACTTGGCCTAGATCTACACCGTCGGATCCAACCGACGGTGATCCTTTACCCAATTCGCGTGCTAACTGAAAACGGTCACAAGCCTCCAACTTCTCACCACGAGCAGGCGCCACGTCATCAACCACCAATCAAACACTCCCACGTTGACAGTCCTCCCTTCTCTTCCCCTGTAATACTAGAAAGCTACCCACACAAAACCACCGGTCGTTCAAATTCGCGAGGTCAATCTCTTTCTTCTTCTACGCTGCAAAACTTTTGATAAGGCTTTCAAGTTTCAGCTTCGAAGTTCATATCTATGGAGGTTTCTGGATTAGTTTCCCGCCAAGTTCCGTGCTTTTCCGGCGCCGGAATCGATACCCGGTCTGCAAATTCATCGTTTTCCGGCGACGTCCACTTTCCGGGTCGTAATGAATTTGGAGTGAGTCTGAGGACCCGAAGGGCTATGAGTTCTGGGTTTTGCGATAAGGGGCATGTGGAGTATTATTATTCGGGTCCCAGATGCGGTGGTAATAAGAAGGAGAAGGAGATCAAGAAGAAATTGAAGTTGCTTAAAGGATTGTCGGAGCTGTCTGCGTCTTCTCAGATTAGTACTGGGTTGGATTCCGAGGAGGGTTTGGCTGCTCAAGTTCAGGGGAAGCTGATTTCGGTATGATTCTGCTTCATTTCTGTTCTTCTTCTTGTTTGATGAGATGAATTGGGTTGTGTAATTTCACTTGCTTGATTTGTTCATGGCAAAAACTCAGCTATTTTGTTTGAAATTTTGCATATTGTATTGTAGTGATAGTTTTTGGATTCGTTGTAGTGATAGTTTTGGATTGAATCTGAATTTGTTTACTTGGACTCATCACGTGCATGTTAAAGCCTAAGCCTTTTGTATGTATCTCTAAGAATTAGGATTGTAAAATGGAGGATGTGTTCGATGGGCTTTGGTTTTTCGGAATTGGATTTTGGTTGCGATGATATGTTGTACTTCATGAGCTAAATGTGTAATTTGATCGGTGTGCAGGAAGGTGCAGAAGCATTGCTACAGAAATTGGAACAGGTAAGAGCTGCGGAGAAGGAGTTGAAGAAAAAGAAGAAAGAAGAGAAGGCGAGGCTTAAAGCAGAGCGGATGAATACCATGAAGGACTGTGAATCGTCATCTTCATCTTCATCGTCTTCATCTGAGTCGAGTGAGAGTGAATGTGGGGAGGTGGTTGACATGAACAGCCTGAGAGGTGAGGTCCCTGCGCAACTGATACTAGAGGGTTTGCAGCCATCGACCCAAGGAGGGGTGGCATTATTGACCCAGCCGAGTTCGGTAACCACACTTCAAGAAGATGAATCCTGCACTGGAACTAGTACTAGTTGTGGCAGCAGTGATAGTATTGGTCCTAACAATGCGGCTAGTAGCTCAGTTATGGAAGCATCTGTTGTGACGAAGATTGAAGTATGCATGGGCAAAAAGTGCAAGACATCAGGAGGTGTAGCCTTGTTGGAAGAATTCGAGAGGTTGATGGGTGTCGAAGGAAGTGTTGTTGGGTGCAAGTGTATGGGAAAATGCAAAAATGGTCCAAATGTCAGGGTTTTGAATTCTCTGGATGAGATTGAATCCGAAGAAGGAACAGAGGACTCTGTAAGGAATCCCACTAATCCTTTGTACATTGGAGTGGGCCTGGAAGATGTGAGCCTCATCGTGGCCAACTTAATGGGGGGAGTCAAGAAGGATTTGGGGCTTGCCCCTGCAACTTAGAGAAGAATTCTATAATTTCCTGCAATGAAATTGAATTGGTTCTTTTCTTATGTATGTCTTATAAAATACAAGTTTGCATAGATCATAAATATTGTTAATCCTGAAAATGTAGATAGATTAGATCAATCTTTCATATACCTAGTCTCATCCATTCCTTACATTCCCAAGTCCTCTAAGAGTCTACGTTTTCATTGTATTTGGGTTGTATATGACAGGCCTCTAAATTATAATGGATTGTGCTTCTTCCCAATATTCTATTTGTATTGCAGATCATGCACCTAAATTTCTTCTTATATATTTTTCGATCTGGATCATGCAGCTAACTTTCAAGTCAAAGGAATAGGGAGAAGAATTTGAAGAAGAAAAACAGACCAAAACTACAGCTAATTTCACGTGAAATGAACACTAGGAAAATGATCAATTGTTTATACTTTATATCATTGCTCTGCATGATCAGTCAACGCGGCTTTGTTTGGTTTGATTTGGTTGCAATCAATGCATATGTTAAGTTTCAACGATCCGCCTTCATTTTTTAGTGAGAATTTTTTCCATCACTTTGCACCACGTTCTTGGAATGAGTTTATAATTGACAATCTTGATCCAAAGTTGAGGATAAGTTCATCAACTCTAGCTCAAGTAGTATCAAAATAATCAAGATTGCAATAAACTCAACGCCCAAAATTCATCTTTAGTTTTTCTTGCAATAATAGTATCCAATCCTTGACTAGCTGCCTAAATTTTGAGGGTGCAAAAGTTCATTACGAGCTTAGAGCCCCTTCTGTGGCAAGAAATGAAAATACTAAATATTTAAACTTCTTCAAAACTATCGAAATTTCCGTAATTTGTGATTACTGATACTTGAGGATATCTAAATATCTTCAAAATTAATTTTTGGGTACCAATATTGACCGAAAGATATCAAAATTTTCACTAATATCTGAAATTTTGAAATACCAAGAAATCCATTGATACTGAAAAGTGAAATCTTGAACCTTTGCTTGAAAAAAAAAAAAATTGTGGGATGGGCAAGCCTGTGGAATTTGGGCCCGACAAGCCCAAAGGTTTCGGACAAATTGGCATCCTATCCAAGCTTTTTAGGTTACTATAGTATAACACAGGTCTTCTACTCTTCTCCTTCTCTCTCTCTAAGCTTCTCTTTCTTTTCGTCCCTCTACGCAGCCACTAGATTCCCCTCGGTGAGATTAATTGATTCATACAAATTTTCCATTATCGGAATCTGCATTTTTTGTTTTTTTTTTTTAAGGTTTCCGATTTCAACCCGGCGTTATTGGAATGTTGAGTCTTGCTTTGCTTTTGTTCTTCTGGGTCTGAATTTTAACTGCTAAGAATTGTTGAATGAGCCCTAATTGTGGTGTGTATGATATGCTCCAATTTTAGGTTAGAACAATCAGGACATGGCTGACACCGGTGACAAGAAGCCTAATGCCAATGCCAAGGTGAAAGTCAAGCACGGAGGTGGTGGTGAGTTTGCCTTGCTTTTCCGTTTCTCGGTTTTCGGGTTTTTACTTTGATTTCGTTTTGCTGTGAGCTTAGCTTGGAATTTGTGAACTTAGCTCGGAATTTGTTACTGATTATTAGGTGGGAAGAAGAAGGAGGTGAAGAAAGAAACCGGCCTCGGTTTGACCAAGAAGAAGGATGAGAATTTCGGGGATTGGTATTCGGAGGTATGATGTTTCTTTGAACTAGGTTGTGTTCGGCAATTTATTTGAACAAGTGTAGGTGAGATTTTTGGGTGTTGTTTTGTTCCGTGCAGGTTGTTGTTTTCGGTGAGATGATTGAATACTATGACATATCTGGTTGTTATATTTTGAGGCCATGGACAATGGCAATATGGGAGACCATGCAAGTAAGTATACTTTTGATCTTTAGTGATGCAGTTTCATCTGTTAATTGCGTTCTTCTTTCGCTTGTAGAGCTAGTAAAAAACTATCTGGTGTCTGCATTGTGATATGCGTTTGTCTAGTGTTGAGGGGGTCGCCGGATGACTCTTTTTCCCTAGTTTTATTTCTAGCTGTCTTACCAAGTGCTACTTTTTAGTGGCATCCTTATGTAACCACCTGATTTTGGACTACCACACATTGCACTTGTATAATTTAGTATTGGTGCCGAACTTGTGATATGTTCATCCCCAGTTTTGAAGTTATGAATTTTATCCAGTAGCTTCTAATTGAGTATTTTAATAGCTTTTGCTTGCTGATTTATCTATTCATTTGACAAATTGCCATCGTAATGTAATTCCAGCACAACTGCTTACCTCACAGTTCTGTTGATGTGTAGGCATTTTTTGATGCAGAAATAAAGAAAATGAAGATTAAAAATTGCTACTTTCCTTTGTTCGTCTCCCCTGCTGTTCTGGAAAAAGAGAAGGATCATATAGAGGGTTTTGCTCCAGAGGTGAGACATAATGCTCTTTTGATGTGATAGAACAATATAACTATCTAAGCAACAAGGTTTGAGTGATGCTTTGGAATCTACTCTCCATCATATTCTCTTTCCTCTTCTCTTGTTTGTTATAATAGACTTTGACAGCGATACTGAGACCTTAATTTAATTTCACATATGTACATGCATACACACATATTCATGCTAAATTGCTAATACACACACGCAATTGGTTGTTGGTTAATTTTTGCATTTTACTTTTATTTACCTCTCCCTGATCTAGTTTATAGAGTTGTTTTCCTGCCCTATATTTACCAGTCTCCACTAGGCACTAGCTTACTGTTATGTATGTTATTTCTTTCATAATATTTCATGACTTTATTTTTATAATAGGTTGCTTGGGTCACAAAGTCTGGAAAATCTGAATTGGAAGTGCCTATTGCTATCCGTCCAACGAGTGAGACTGTTATGTATCCTTATTACTCGAAGTGGATTAGGGGACACCGTGACTTACCATTGAAGTTAAATCAGTGGTGCAATGTAGTTCGATGGGAGTTTAGCAATCCCACTCCATTTATCAGGTAGTTCCTGGTCTTTATGCATTTTTTATGCTTATGCATCTGTCTGCACCTACTTGTTTATTCCATTGACAATGAAAATGTCAAATGACCTTTTATGACTCCTGTTTAATTACTTCTTGATGTTTGATTGCATCTCTAGTGAGGGCTTAGGTCACAAACCCATCTTCTTACACCGTAGTTTTTGACAAGTATGCTAAATTTGGTCTACATCAAAACTGTTTTCTCCATGTGATTTCAGGAGTCGGGAGTTTCTTTGGCAAGAAGGCCATACAGCTTTTGCAACAAAGGAAGAGGCAGATAAAGAGGTAAGGAGATGAATGTTTCCAACCCCCATTTGTATAAGCACGTTCCTAACTGTTCTTTAAATTTATAAGAGTCCAATTTTCAGCTCTGTTTGCCCATTTTACTGTAACTTGTATAAAGCTAGCAGTTTACTTATATCTGGAGCACTTTTTTTAGTAGTCTGGTCTATAAGTTTTGCCTGTATCATTCTCTCGACTGCAGATTCTAGGAATATTCTGCTACTAAAACCAATAAACAATCTCTGTTTTATACACGAACAATTTTACTTAATTAATTGGATTTTGTTATGTCATCCTAAGGTTACATTTGTACAGGAAATGATTACATGCGAGCATATAGTCATTCACCTATTAACTGTTTATTATTTGTGGGTCTTTATACAGAAATCTTATTATGTTTTTCTTGATTTCCTTGTATAAAATAAATCTGTGAAGGTTGGTTTCTGATTATCGTCCTGGTTATAGGTCCTTGATATATTGGAACTGTACAGAAGGATATATGAGGAATACTTGGCAATTCCAGTTGTGAAGGGAAAGAAGAGTGAGAATGAGAAATTTGCTGGTGGTCTTTACACCACAAGTGTGGAGGTACTTAATATACCCTTTATTTGTAATGGTTTTTAGTATATTGTTTTTGCTTCTTCATTGGGATTCAAATTACTTCATGTGTGCAGGCTTTTGTTCCAAATACTGGCCGCGGTGTACAAGGCGCCACTTCACATTGTCTGGGTCAAAATTTTGCTAAAATGTTCGACATCACTTTTGAAAATGAAAAGGGAGAAAAAGCAATGATTTGGCAAAACTCTTGGGCTTATAGTACTCGAACGGTAACTTCCTTTGCTTTTATATTCTTGTTTGAAATCTTGTTTCAGATTCCAGTCTAATTTTGCACGTATATTAGTCACTGTTGGCATGGACCAACTGTAATTTTTTGGATCATGGACCAAAATAAAGGTAGGTTTGTCAATATATGTTCAGCATCTTAGGGTGGTTTATCTTTTTGCTGTTTTTGGTAAATCATCTCTTCTTTTCCTGTAAGTTAGGGTTTATCTTTATCCCCAGAGAGAGAATATGTTTTTGCTCAAAAAGTTAACTGTCAGTGTGGTGTTTGGTTATCTGTACACTGTCAATCCACGTACTACCTTGAATGCTTTATAATAACTTGATATGCTTTTCACAAGAAATTCTGTTGGCATTTCTTTATGCACCACTCTTTTATGCAATTGAAGCTAGATTCGCGGAAGTACCTAGTAATAGTTGAGAACAAAGCAAAACCTTATTTTTCAGCTTGTCATGCATCATACTATACTATATCACTATTTCTGTTTCCAATCTATTCTTAATTTTCCTCCTTAAATTCAGATTGGAGTGATGGTAATGGTGCACGGAGATGACAAAGGCTTGGTATTGCCACCAAAGGTAGCATCTATCCAGGCTATTGTGATTCCAGTGCCTTTCAAGGACGCTGATACACAAGCCATATTTGATGCCTGCTTGAAAACTGTGGAGGAGTTGAGTGAAGCTGGATTTCGTGTTGAGGCTGATTTGAGGGACAACTACTCGCCTGGGTGGAAGTATTCACACTGGGAATTAAAGGGTGTTCCCCTAAGAATTGAAATTGGACCAAAGGATATGGAAAAGAAACAAGTGAGCTTCTTCTTTTTTCTTTTCTTTTCTTTTCACACTGCATTTTTCATCAACTGGCACATTTTTGGTGTTCTTTATGATCTGTTTAGTAAGTCTGTGATCAGGCCCAGAGACCTGCCTTGGGACCTGTTTTCTTGGTTTATTTTTTGGGCCTGATCATGTAATTCAAGTTTTTTTTTTCCTGAGCCTCCCACATGCCAGTATGCCATGTGATCTTGCCAAAGAGAATATGATTAGATGGCATCTATATCCTATAGCAATAGCTAGTCCGTTCCCACCTAGTATTGCTTGAAATCAGTGCCGAGGATACTTGGGGACAGACCGTCAGAGATTGAGCCCTTCAGAGCTGAATACATGAAAAACTATTATAAGTCGGGAGAATTGTAATAATTAAGATGCCATTGCTGAATACTGTGGGTTTTTACTTTGTTTTCTATTGATATCACTGTTGATTTACTTTAGGTACGCTGTGTTCGGCGTGACAATTCTGCGAAAGTGGACATTCCTGTGGTTGACTTGGTCAAGGAAGTGAAAGACATGTTTGATAAAATTCAACAAAATCTCTATGATGTTGCAAAACAAAAGCGAGATGCTTCTATCCAGGTTGCCAAAACATGGGATGAATTCTCGGTAGCCTTGAGTGAAAAGAAATTGATCCTGGCTCCTTGGTGCGATGAACAGGTAATCACTGTTGTAAATATTGTGATCAAGCATAGTTGGTATAGCAATGCCTCTGAAAGAATAATATGATCTATTGGAATGGTACAATTTTGTGTTTATACAATATCAATTTCTCACTTTAAATGGTTTGACTAGTAGATGCTCTGAGTATCATCATAGCCTTGACCAATGGGTAATTCACTTTCAGTTTATTAAACGAATTCTAGAGCCTCGACCTTTTAGTTTACTTTCAGCAGTGAGCTGACAACTCTGGTCAGAGTATATGCACTGATGTTTGTCTATTTTGTAATTAATCTCTGTAATTTCACATATCCTATTTGCTTTGCATTTCCACAAACCTTTTAATTCTGCTGTCATCAACTCATCATCGCCTATTTCTGTCTCTTGTTTCTTAGGCGGTAGAAGAGGATGTCAAAGCGCGAACAAAGGGTGAAATTGGAGCAGCAAAGTCGCTATGCTCGCCCTTTGACCAGCCCGAACTCCCTGAAGGTACAGTTTTAGGTTCATATACTAGCATATATATTATCATGATTGTAATTTCTGTTCAGTGATATATTTGAATGTTGCAATTTAGTGCATTGGTGGTATTTACAAATTAATAATTGAAATTTTGTGCAGGCACACTTTGCTTTGCCTCTGGAAAGCCAGCAAAGAAGTGGACCTACTGGGGTAGGAGCTACTAAATACACTTCTCCAATTATGCCGTCTATTGGTTTTCAGACTTTTGAAATATGGATGAATTTTGAAACTCACTTCAGTAGTTAATTTCTGTTGATTGTATACAAATACACAAGCAATATGTTTGACATGTAGACATTAAGATTTTGTTGTCTTGTTTCTGGTGATGGGTTATCTAGGTACCAAGTACTTTTGGTAATGTGATTTTGAGTCTATATTCAGTGTTCTGGTGTTGATTTTAGTCCCGTGCTACCAGTGACGAAATCTTCCTTTGATTGAGCGAGTCTCATCTCTTTACTACTGACAGAGTTGCAACTATTCCTTGTCAAATGAGCACTCGGTTCTTTTTTCCTTACCGGATACCCTGGCATCTTCCAGTAAGGTGGTCGTTTGCATTGACCCTCAGATGGTCAATTCCCCGGTTTATTAGGAAATCAAATGAAAATATTGGAATTTGGCATGTTATAATGTTTTGCTTTGTGGCTGATAGTATTGCATTGTTCATTTTACCGGGATTTTACTTTGGTGCCGAGGAAAATGGTATAATCCCATCTGAACTAGGACTGATACCAAAAGTACTCTATAATGACAAATGGTAAGCGCCAGTGACATATAATATCATTTTTTGCTTAATTTATTGGGGAAATGATCATTTGACAAGGATATAATATCATTGAAGCAGACAATGTAGTGGGACATTTAACCTCACTTATCCAAACACTCTAAGAGATTGCCTACTTAATGAACAGTTTTCATTTTTAAACCCCAATTACCCAACCTTTTCAACATGTGCCTGTTTTATTCAATTTTCCTGACTCTTTTGCCCCTCTATAACTGAAACGCTTTCAAATTGTAACAGAAACGTGATTTATGGAGCGAAGCTCTCCGATTTTAGAGAGAGAGGATTGGATGGATTTGTAGAGAGAGAATCTCCATGGTTTTTGAGAGTGAAGCTCTATCATTTTAGAGAGAGAAAGGAGCTGTGCGATTTCTATACACAGAAGAGAGAAGCTCCCTGGTTCCGATTTGTGAAGCTTTCTGGCGATTCCGGTGTGTGAAGCTCTTGCGATTTGTATTTAGAGCTGGTGGAAGAAGATTTGCAATTTATAGAGAGAAAATCTGCTGCGATTTTCACATGGATGGAGATCGAGATGCTCTTTGTGTTCCTCCACTGCGGTTTGCTTTTGTTTCTTTAGCTCTATCTAATCTGTTTGGCTTTTAGCTCGATTTAATCTGTTTGATTTTAGGAATTTTTTTGTAAGAATTGTTGTCTTATTTTTGAACTGGTTTTTCTGAATCAGAGCTTCGTGTTATGTTTGTTTTGGTTTTGAATTGTTTTTGTAGTTTTGATTTGAACTTCCAGGTGTTTTTGAGTGCATTTTGTTAGTTTTGAATTTCTGTATTAATTTCGTGTTTCTTTTGGTGAATTCATGCTTGGATTTGTGTTTGAGCTGTTTCCGAAGTGTTGTGGTAGTTCTGATTAAATTTTTGAAAGGCAGTAATATTTCTAGTGGGGGTCAGTAATGTGTGTTCAATGATATTGTAGTGTCTATAATTGTTGCTTACTAATGTTTTATTTGAATGCATTGCAATTTATTGCATCTTCCAAATTGTTTTTGCTGTTTTGACTATATTATTGGGGACCAGTAGTGTGTGTATTGGGGGGCAGTAATGTTTTTATGTGTTATTAAGTAGCTGTAATTGTTGTCTAGTTATCCTTTTCATTATTTTAAAAGTAATTTGGTACTGCTTCTATTTCGTTTTGGTAGTTTTGATTAAATTATTGGGGGGGCACTACTCAGCTTATTGGGGGGCAGTAATATGTGTTTTAGGTTTAATAATAGATTCGTTCGACTGTGTTTTCTTCGCAGGTCTATGGCTGATCCTCTGGTTGCTAGGTGCCTTTACTCTGGCAAAGGTTATATGATTCCTTTGAATCAATGCATGAGCTACTCTGAGTTGTATGAAGACATTTTCCGTACATTCCAGTTTTTCCCAAGTGATATTATTGAGCTTCAGTATTCGATTCTAGGTTGTGAAGTTTGTTTTCTTCGTAACGATCGTGATTTCCAGATGCTGTTTTGCTCTGCTAGAATACATATGTTAGAGTGTGTCGATATTTTAGTTTTAAAGATTGGGGGAGGTTGTAGGAGAACTTGTTCGGTGGATAGTGGTTCGGAAGTTATTGATGACGATGATTATTTGGGTGGTGCATTCAGGACTGAAGTTCACAAGACGTATTTGTCTGATGAGTGGAGTTCTTATATTCATCATGTCGGGGATAAGTTTCATGGTGCTGCTGAGCTCCGTGAGAAGCTCAGGAAGTATGCAATTGCAGTTGGTTTCGAGTTTGTATTCCTGAGAAATGATTTGGACCGTATTCATGCAGTCTGTGCAAATGTTGGAAGTTGGAACCGAAGGTTGTGATTGGCATCTTCGTGCTTTTTCATCATCTGCCAATGGTTGCCTTTATATAACAGAGTTGAATAATATTCACACTTGCAAGGGTGTAGTTAGGACTCAAAAGCACTAGCTTTTGGGATCCAAGGTTGTCAAGTTTTGCATTGCTGCTGATGTTAGCTATAATCTTTCATTGAAGCCAAGGGAGATTATGAGCAAGTTCAAATCAACATATGGGTTTGATATTTCCTACAAGGTTGCCTTGAAAGCAAAGCATCGAGCCAAGGAAGCAATTTATGGTTCCGATGTAGACACATTCAGCAAGTTATCTTGGTATAAGGAAGCTGTTTTGCAGAGTAACCCCGGCTCTTCTTTTGTGTTGGAAGTTGAACCATCTACAAATTATTTTCAGAGGCTTTTCGTAGCTTACGGAGGTTGTGTAGAAGGCTTCCAATTCTGTTTGCCTGTGTTGTATGTTGATGGAACGTTTGGTAAAAGCATTTACAAGGGGCAGATTCTGTCTGCAACTGGAAGGAATGGGAATCAAGGTAACTGTATTGTTTATTGCCCCCCCCCCCCCCATAAATTTATTTTTGGCCCCTAGTAATATTGGCTTTTGTTATAGTTTCATCTGTGTGCTTAATATTTCTTGTTTTAGTTTCTTTCATTGTGATAGATATCATTTTTACATTGTTGTGTGACGTTGTGATAGTTTTCTCTCAGGACTATAACAACATTATTGGCCCCCAGTAGACTGATTTTCCTGTGATCTGGTTTATGCAGGTTTCTACCCTCTAGCCATATGTTTTTGTGATTCTGAGACAGATGCAAACTGGACATTCTTTTTCAAGCATTTGAAGAGTCTGCTTGAACCTCAAGGAAGAGTTATCACATTTATTAGTGATCGGGGTGTTGGATTGTTGAGTGTTTTCGATAAGGTATTTGCTGGTAATCCTCATCTGTTTTGTTACAAGCACTTGGTGGCGAACCTTACTGGTAAATATAAGGGTAAAGGTAATTCAAAATTGATAGAAGATGTCAAGTAGAAGTTTTTTAAGGTTGCATATTCCTCTACACAGAAGGAATACCGTTTCAATTTGCGGTTGCTTAGAGCAGTTGGTGGTGCCGATTTTATTGACCCTTTTCTTGCTGAATTGCCTGTGGAAAATTGGTGCCGTGCATTTTATACTAGGCTGCCGATATGGAATTATGGCTAATGGGATTGCTGAATCATTTAACTCTTGGATTGCAATTGAGCGTTTGATGCCAGTCTATTGTATGCTGGACCAGACAAGAATTAAACAAATGGAGATGGCGGGTAAAAGGAGGGAAGAGGCAGAACGTTGGACCACAGAACTAACTCCCAAAATGGAGGAAAGGTTGAAGGTGCAGATGAAGAAATCTCGTCGTTTCAGTGTCCATTATTCAAGCCCTGGAGTTTATGAGGTTCGATCTGACTTTTCATATGTAGTCAACATTTCCGATCATGCATGTTCATGTGTTAAATGGCAGATCAATTGTTTTCCTTGTCCTCACGGCCTTGCTGCATTACAAGCTGATTCTGAAAATGTCTATGATTATATTGATAAGTACTTTCATGTTGATATGTTCAAGAACAGCTACAGTTTTCCTATCCGTCCGATAACCAATGTTGATATGTCTTCTTCGAAATCTGCTTCTAAATGTATATTACCTCCCCTTGCGAAGAGGCCTCCAGGGAGGCCTAGGGTGAAGCGGTTCAAGTCGGTTGGAGAGGTTGAAAAGAAGCTGATTCGTTGTGGTCGTTGTGGCAAAATGGACACTCATAACAAGTTGAGCTGCACTGAACCTCTCGTTCAGCAGTAGTATATGTTTCTGTAAAGAGTTTTTAGGTTTTGAATTTGTCTATTGGGGGGCAGTAATTGGTTTATTGGGGGCCATTAATTGTTTATATTTAGGCTCAAACAATCATTTTTCTTTTCAGATGTCAGATTCTTACTGTTGGGATGATTAAAATTGCATTTACATAGCTGAAGTTCAATTTTCCAACAGGTTTAATGCTTACAGGTGGTTTCTGGGGGGCAATAAACATATTAGTGCCCCCCAATAATGTCATCAATTCAAGGACTCCTTGTATATTCAGGCTCAATTTTCAATTCAAGGACTCCTTGTATATTCAGGCTCAAATAATCATTATTCTTTTCAGATTACAGAATTATACTTTTGGGTTTATTGCAGTTGCTTTTATATAGTTGAAGTTAATTTTCGAACAAGTTTGAGCTGTTTTGAGTGCATACAGTTGGTTTCTGGGGGCCAATAGACAAATTCCTGCCCCCCAGAAATGTCATCTTTTCAAGGACACCTAGTAATTTGAAACCCTTTTCATCTGTTGCCAACAAATTTAAATATCAACTGAGATACTTCTGGCCATCTTCTTAAATATTAGTGGGGCCTAATAGTATTCTGACCTAAACAACAAAAATTATTGGGAGTTAGTAACATGTCTACTTTGGAGCATTTGTGTAAAGTGCCTGCTTCTAATTGAAGACAGCAACAGTATATTATATCATTCAATAATGCAGTTCATTTCACCATAGTTTGAAGATTAGGCTAGTACGAGAACTTTACAATCCCTACTCTTCGGATACGAAAACTACATGTCTAAATATGGCTTATCTAATCTCATGCCTCACTTTCTTCCTGATAGTAGGTGCATGAACCTCTCAAGCAATCTTTTCCTCATGTTGTCCCCGCCTTCTTTGGTTGGTTCTACGCCATTTACAATGCTCTCCATGTAATGGAGCATAAAGGGCCCGCAATTACTACTGTAAAGAAGTAAAAATAATTTATGTTTAGGAATGTAGGCAGCAACGACAAATGTTACACAACTATTAGGACAAATAGTTTGCTTTAATGTACTTACGATGATGGGTTCTGTTGCGGGCAGTCAAAGTCTTCATAGAGTTCATAGTCTGTCTCCACAACGTTATTTTGTAAGATCCAGTTCCTGGTTTGTTTTTCCTCCTCGATCATTGCTTCTTCAACAATAATCAGGTTTTCCTTATCATCTTCGCCTTTGCATTTTTCTCGAGTGACATCTGGATCTTGGCTTTCTCCCGGCATTCTCATCTTAGTCAAGTTCACAGCATGTATGAATTTCTTTATGTGCTTTACTTGTTTTTTGCAGATATAGAATTTTAGTTCAACAAAAGCATGCTAACAGTATTGAAAACATAAGACTGCATTTGTGGAATTACTACATACCACTCTTGCTGCATTCAGGTGGTACTTCTCCTCATTGGTGAATTCATCTATTGGTGGCCTTAATGAATTCATATGACTGAAGCTCATTTTTTCATTGTCAATTACCAGCAAGGTGTAGTGCATGCTTGTGGTGTGGTGCATTGGTACTAGCACATTTTTGAAACGGAAGACTGTCCACAGGGGTTCATAAATCATTGTCTCGACACCACACTCAAAAGTTCTAGTGTCCTCATCTTGTTCTTTGGTCTGTTCATACTTTATAGCATAGTACTGTATACAGAACATAACCAAGTTAACTCAAGTTAAAACTAGAAATTATCCTTGAAACTGGTGCAAGTTTTGATTGTTTAGTGGGGGCAGTAAACACATTACTAGGGGCAATAATATGCCTACTGGCCCCCAATAGACCGACATAGAACACTTGATTTTCATTCAATATGAAAGAAATAAACAGAACATCTTCAAAACACAAAATGATATATATTCGGTACCAAAAATTGGGCAATAATCGCTCTACTGCCTTCCAGTAGAATGATTACTGCCCCCCCAGTAAACACAAAGAGTACTCCATAATTCAGCAACCTTACACAGTGTTGCTTTCCAATAAACACATAACTCAATGTATTTGGTTTAGGCTACTTACCCCTGCGTCTACTGTGAGGAATCCCACTTGCGCATTTTGCTTTTCTGCATCAGATTTCAACAAGTCAATATAAACGCTGATCACCTGCAATTGGGTAAGTGGATTTTTCATCAGAACATTATAAGTGAACAAGAGAAAGGAAAATTGCATGAATTGATGATTTTACTGGGGGGCAGTAATCATTATACTGGGACCCAATAAATCATTAAATGGAGCCTTTCATTGAAAGACTTACGTTAGTTTCGATGTCCCCTTCTTGGATGATTACTCTTAGGTCGTGCTTGGTGATCCGGCGTAGAAGATCATTGTTGATCCAGTACTCGGTCCTATTCAAACAGAAACATTTGTTTCCAATGCAGATTTTATCAGTATGAAAAACGGAAATTGAATTGTTACACCAATTTTAAACCAGGCTGTGTACTTACGTGTCTTTCACAGCAATGTTGAAGAAGTCTCGATAGTGCCTTGCCACTACTGGGTCCAGTGTCCTCCATGTTTGTTTATCGCATTTGACTCCCTTAACCTTAATCTTGTGTTGCATTTTTCTCTGGGCATGCGACATGATTCCTGCTTTCTTAGGTGCAGCTCGCTTCGTCATTTTTGCTTCTTCCGGAGTGTCGTACTCCCACTCCTCCTCTCTAGCCTTCTTGGCAGCCCTCCGGTATGTCTTCACGTTCTTCACTATAGAATGTATCTCCAGAGTTTTCTTATGTTGTTCCTGTTCGGCATGGGTCCCTTCCTTCTGTTTTTCCTTTCCAACTAATGCCATCACTTCTTTCTCAGCAATAATCCTTATGATGTTATCGAGCTGTTCATCTTCCTCTTCATTCCCATGTTCTTGTTGCCCCGGTTGAAAACGGCTTTCATATTGTTGTTTAGGTACTTCTTGTGCAATAGGAAACGCTGACGTCATCGTGTCCGTCAACTTTCCCACACTGGCTGCATAACACGTTTCCTCTCCGACGCTTGGTCCAAAGTTTGGATTTTCATCCTTAACTTCATCTTGGGGGACCACTTTCCGCTTGAAAGGAACTATTTCAAGTTGTCTTTGTGGTGGGGGGACCTCTCCTTTCTCCTTTTCAAGCTGGATGTACAACGCCCTGATGAGGTTATTTTTTGCCCTCTTTTCAATTTTCAGCTCTTTAATCCTCTCATCGGCAACCTTCAGCTTGCCCCTTAGATCTTTGTTCTGCGCATTCAGTTCCTCATTTGCTTTGGCAAGCCTTCCTAGCTTTGCCTTAATTTCTTTTGTGGGCTTTGTCTCACCAATGGCTGCCTCCATCTCCCTGATTAGTTCCTTGATATTCCCCGTCAGCCTTTTATTTTGTTCCTTTTCCGCTTGGCTTGCCTGGGGTACCTGCAAAAAATAGAATCAAAACCATCAAGTTATTGGTCCCCAATAATGTGTTCACTGGGGGCCAGTAATAATATTATTACCCCCCCAGTAGACTATCATAAAAGCTCATATCTCCATGTAAACAAGTCAATGTTTTAAAGATGTAACCAACAAACATCAGTTATTCATTTCATAGGCTTTGATTAAGGTATCTATTACTGGCCCATTATTGGGTCAACACATTACTGGGTCCCAATAATGTATCTATTGCCCCCCAATTACTGGCAGAGACAAGCTCAGTTGAGCCACTCACCCAGTTGTCAAAGCTTGGTGTGTCACCTCATCACCCAGCTCGAGGTCTTCCAGTCTAATTTTCGCAGACCATGGTCCAGCTTTTATTAGATCCTGTTACATTTAACAAGTCAGTACTGTGTAGTAAACATTGAAAAGAACATAGATGTAATGTTTTTGTAATTTGCTTACCACGGCTAAGTTCTCGTTCTTGTACATCTGCTCCAGGCTAAATATTTCCTTTATCTACCATCGGATGAATCGTGGAGTTTCATTCTGCTTTCCAGGTATCCAGGTCTTTGCCTTGGTCTTCTCAAGGAACCAGTAATAGATGAGAAGAAGGCATCCATTCAAAACAGATGGACTGTTCCTCCTATACTTCTGTAGCTCTTCCATCAAGAAGTTCAGAATTAATCTTGGCCAGTTGTACATGTTTATGTTCTCAATCCGTTCACATACGGCAACCATATCCCATGTGATCTGAGCACCGGCTCGGGTGAAGAAGAATGTGCTGAATAGATATGTGATCATTAGCACAGCTATCTTCCTGGCATCTTTCTCTTCTGCCGGCTTTGTCAACTTAGTTACCAGCTTCGATTCCACCTTTGTTCTGAGGACAGCCTGCTTCTTTAAAGGGCTGCCAAATATTGGGGAGTCTTCCATCTCTTCCCTTACCACCCTCCTGTTCACATTGAACACTTCTCCTTTAGCCGGAAGGTGAAATAAAGCCGTGACATCCTCCTCCGTTATTTCCATAACAACATCCCCAAACTTCCACTTGTTGTCTGTGCGATCAAATTGCCTCATGAGTATCTCCAGGTCTGCTTTATGCTTGTGGAGTTGGATCTCGGTTATCTTGTCCTGCCAGAACGGTTCCATCATTTCACCAAAGTCGGTACCCCTCAAAATCTCTTTTGTTTTGTCTGGTATTCTATCCTTGTGTGTGTTGACCATTCTCCAGAATGCACTGAGCGTGCACTTCTGTTGCTTCCACTCAATCTTTGCTTTCTGGGTCTCTTTTTTCTGCTCTTTTTTCATTGCCCCTTTCTTTTGCTTCTTGGCTTTCTTCCTCTTTGTTTTTTCTTCTTCTGAATCCTCTTCCTCTTGAACTGGTTTCCTTTTTGGTTGTTGTCTTGTTTTTATTACAAACCTCTTCGTTGTTTGTTCACCTTCTGATTCTGATTCATCTTCAGTCGATCGTCCTGAATCTTCATTGACTTCTTCTTCAGCAGATTCTTTGTCAGAAATCTGTTCTGCCTGTTGTCGCTTCCTCTTTCTGATTTCGTCAAAAAATTTTTGCAGGGGTTGGTTAAACGTTGTCTCAATATAGTTATCTGAACTCCGGTCATCTTCTTCTGAGTCACTCATCAAGGTGAATTTTGGTCTACCCATTCTACACCAAAAACAAAACCAAAATGATCATTCTAAAATAGTTAAGAGAAGGGTTCTGACTCCGTATGAAGACATTATTGGGGGGTAGTAATGTGTCTACTGCCCCCCACAAAACCATCAAAACTTGGACCAGTTTCAAGGATTCACAGTGTATTGCACTTTATCACAAAGAAAACCAAAATGATCATTTTATAATCAACAAGAGATGATGACTGACTCCTAAGAAAGATATTATTGGGTGGCACTAATGTGTCTACTGCCCCCCAATAGACCATCAAACATTACACCGCTTCATATGTTTCAAAGACTGTAGAAGTATTCACACTCAAAACAACAGTTAATGTCTAAAAACCCCCATTATGAGGGTCAATAATATGTCTACTGCCCCCCACTAGACTGACACAAACCTCACAATTTACATCAAACATTACACCGCTTCCTATGTTTCACAGTTTATAGAAGTTATTCACACTCAAAACAACAATTAATGTCTAAAATCCCACATTATGATGGTCAATAATATGTCTACTGCTCCCCACTAAACTGACACAAACCACACAATTTGATTCATGTATCAACTACTGCAATTTAACACTACATTTACATTGGAATAGCAGTTTTCAGTCCGTCAATGAATAAAGCAGTGATCATTGGCCCCCAATACCAAGTCTACTGGGGGGCACTAATGTTACAACTTTTATGGTTAGGACTCCACAATAGACTTTCAATCACACCTCATTTTATCTAAATTAACAGTTTGGAATCGACAAACAACATTCGTATCAGATTTTCTCAATTATGAACCAGAAACCCTATATTTCACCGATTTCAGAACATGCAAAGTCGTTTGAGAAATTTCACACATATGTAACCAAAATGAAACTTCAAACTACTATAAACGGAAGATTTCGTAATAGGTTCGTCAGAAAACATGAAAAAAACTGGAAAACGGAGTCAGAAATTGAGTTTTGACCTGTTTCGATATCTTCGAAGCCGAAAAAGGTAAAACAATCACCGGACCTTGAAGCGTCGTCTCCGTAGAACGGTGAGAATCCAGGTGAGAGAGAGAGAGAGAGAGAGAGAGAGAGAGAGAGAGAGAGAGAGAGAGAGAGAGAGAGAGAGAGAGAGAGAGAGAGAGAGAGAGAGAGAGAATCGGGTATGGAGGGAGGAAGAGATTTGAATCGGTTTGATGTTTGATACAGATGGGTAACTGACGAGTTGTGCGGTTTTAGTGTAGTGGTACTACCGTAATAACATTTTTTCCCGGAGCCTAGATGAGTCTTGACACTGTCGAATTGGGTAAGTGGGCACAAACAGTTAAAGGTGGAGTGTTTGGGCAAATATTGGGCTAAAAATGGGTAACTGATCACATCCCCTAATTTATTTTCTAGGTCACCTAATCGTTTTATTCCTCATTTAATATTTTAAAAAAGTGTCACCATATTGTTAATTTTTATTATTTAAGAAAATGATATTGTGTCAAAGTAGTTATTGTCAGTAATTGAAAAACTACTGTGAATAAATAAAAAATTTACTAATGTCAAATAACTAAAAATCTACTCTATCCTTTTTTGCAAGATCTATTGAAAAATAGATGGACTTGTTGCTTGAAACAGATATGCCTATTGATTGGAATGACAATGACCTCATGAGTTGAGCTTTCAAAAGCGCAGTGGGCGGAGCACTCAACAAAAGTATCATGTTGATAACATTGTAAATTCGGATATCATTCTAAAAATCACTCAAGTTTCAAGACACAAGTAAAAAAAGAGGAAGACGTTTATGCAATAAACCTTTTATTTCCTTCTCGGCGGAGTACCCTTTTGATTTTTGGAGGAAGACGTTTATGCTATAAACTTTTTGCTTCCTTCTCGGCGAAGTTTAGCATAAAATAAACTCTTCTCGTCTTGGTTAAACCTTTTTCTTTTTTTTTTGGGATAGAATCTTGGTTCAACTCTAGAAAAGCAAAAAAAGGCGCATTTTAACGGTGGCAGATTGATTGTTTGATTGTTCAAGTTGGCGCTTTTTAAAGTCCCAAAATCAAAAGCGCAGAACCCCAAAACCCAAAACTCTCTCTCTCTGCGATCACACTCTCTCAGGGTATTCAAGAATGGATTTTGGGGCCGACGACGACTGGAATTTCAGCGCGGAAGAGCTTGATTCCCTCGAGAGAGACGCTTTCCAGAAACTCTCTCAGCAACGCATCAACTCCGCTTCCACTTGTTCCTGTTCTTCTTCTTCTTCTTCTTCTTCTTCCTTTTCATTCAATCGCCACCACGCACACCAGTCTTTACCCACCACCACCACCACCAACAGCAATGCCTTCGAAAGCTTCATTCCGAATTCATTTCCTAACCAGGTGAATTTCCCTTTCTTGTTTCTTGCTTTCAAGTTTTTAGGGTTTCGAATGCCGAATTGTTGGATGCTCTTAATCTCAAAATTCAACACCTCTATTTATTATATGCTTCCATTTTCATTCATATATTCTTTTTGTTCAGATTGTGTTGAAAATGTTTATATTTATGATGTGCATACACTGGAAAGTCACATTGTAGTAGAATCAATGGCATTAGGTATTGAGAGTTTCGTGTTTCGCACTTGTGTTCTAATCACCATCTTCGTGTAGGTGCCGCCGCCTTTGTCTCCTGGAGCCAGAGTATTACCTTCTTCTCTAGACGTTAAAGTAAACCCTGGTCAGTGCTTAACTCCCACTCTTGTTGCTTCACTCATATGCTACTCAAATTGATCACTAAGAGAGGTTCCTATTCGTAAAAGGCCAAATTTGTCTTTCATGTTTCGAATTTTTTGACAATGAGTAACTAAGGACTGCAATGTCCTACCTTATCAGTCTGAAGTCTTTGCATAATGATATTATTCGCTGGTCGTATTATTCTCCCTGCTGTCTAACTCTGGGTTCCTATCTGCATATTGTTGCATTTTGGCAAAGAAGTTGAACGGAAGCTCACTGTCAAATTTTTTCTTCATGCTACTGGAAACATTGCTGCAAAATTTTCCTATGACCAGGTATGTATTCTATTTGCTTTCAGAATGACCATTTGAAAGACTTTTCAAAACTTATCTTTTGCTTACCATCTGTGTGTCTTGCACCAGGTGTTGGTAGCTGCTTTCCGCAAGATCCCCAAAGCCACATGGAATGCAAAAGAAAGGTCCTTTCCCAAATCTCCCACCTGATGAAAGCTGCTTTAAAACTGCGTTATTCTTATTTTTGATATCTTGTATGGAATATGGTTCAATGGGTTCTGGTTGACATGCTGTGTGAGGGAACTTCAGCTGGATGTGATAGTGATGAAACTGCAGGTTATGGATGTTCCCTGTGTCTTCTTTGTCATCGGCAGAAAAAGTTCTTCATGAAGTATCAGGAGTCAATGTTGAGGTGACAACTTCTGCTCTTTTCCATTTTTTATTTGTTCTTTTACGTGATGATGCATTTTAAATTAACGTACGTTTCAGTTTTGTTGTGAACACTGTTACCATTTATGGTTGAACCTTTGTAACAATGCTTCTTTTTCACTTCAGTTTCATCCTGATTGTTGTTTTGTTGCAATTTTTACAGATAGAGAACTTAGATCCCTTAGTCCACCGGGCCATTGCTGCTGTGTCTGTTGTTCCAGATATTCGAGGTAATTATGATAATTCTAGCTTAGTGAAGTTCAGTACACATGTAATGGTTACATTCTCTGTTAATAGTACCTTTGTTAAAGGTAAGAACTGTCTTTTTTTCAGTCAATGTTCAATTTTATACGTAATTTACTTGTGGATTTCATAAAATCTGGAACATGCTTAGAAAAAAAGAAAATTAGTGAAAAAGCATGTTGTTTCGAGTCCTATAAAGTTGGATCATAAGCTCATGAAGAATAAAACTGGGGTCTCAGTTGTAATATCCTATATCTGTGCCCTATTTTAGAGTAACAAGTTCTTTTTCATTTTTATTTCTTTTGCACTTTTTCTACTTAAGCTAATTTTTAACATTTTTTTTCCCCTTTTTTGGTGTTTGCACTTCCAGACCTGTATGACAGGATACCTAGCTTTATCGAATCAAAGCTCTTGGGATTTCAGCGAGAAGGCGTAAGGTATCTTGTTAGTCTGGAGTTTGTTCCTGATTTAATGTCTGTTGTATTCAACTTGCATAGGATACTATATTCTGCAGATGATTGTGAGGTTTTTTTTCTTTCTTTCTTTTTTCTTTTTCCAAATTGCCATTATATTTAGTCTTTTGCTGAACTGTTAATTTTTAATATATTTCCGGTATTACACCTTCTCAGGTTTATCTTGCAGCATGGAGGGCGTGCATTCCTTGCTGATGAAATGGGACTGGGGAAGACTTTGCAGGCAAGCATCTGTTCCTATATTAATAGTCTCATAAAATGAATCATGCATTTGAAAGGATTTTCTACAAGACAAGTCTCAAACTCCTATTTCTTTGCTAAGCAGCTTGTAGTCTCAAGGATTTTAGCTCTTTACTTTATTTATGACAGCCAAATAAGAATACTAATGATGTAGGACTACATAAGGTGACTGGCGCCAATGATTATATATGGGTGGCCTGTGAATGTCAGAAAGTTACTAATTAGAATAACAGAGAAACATGAGAAGAGAAGAAAAAGTAGAGGTAGATATATAAGTTTATCAACAGCACTTACGTTTCATTCAACGGAAAGTAATAAAGTCTGATTTACTTCACAAGAGATTTGAACCGTCATTATGAGCTTCAATGGAATTCCCAACTAGTTTAAGAAGTATCAAAAGATTCATAGTAATAGAAGATCTAAAACTTCAACGGTGTTATGTATTTCTAAGAATCAAATACATTGACTTTCTGATCTGGATTTTATTGATACCTTACATCTTACTCTTACACCTATTTTCTGAGTTCTGACTCCTTACATCCAAATCCAGAATCATCTCTAGCAACTGTAATAACAGGGACCATTGCTGTAATGTCTGCACTGGGGCTCCCCCTCGCTTAATTATAGGGTGATTTGTGCCAATATGATAGCGATACCTCCAGAAAATTGATATTTATCACCAAAGATTGAAAGCCTACACTGTTTTTCAGGCTATTGCTGTGGCTTCCTGCATTCGTGACTCATGGCCTGTTCTTATACTCACACCATCTTCATTGCGTCTGCAATGGGCCTCTGTAAGTGTGCTTTATCAACACCAGTTCTTGAGAAGGCAGATCTTACCCCAACTGATGTACTCTTCTGGCTTCTTTTTTTTTTGGTAGATGATTCAACAATGGATGAACATTCCTCCATCAGATATTAGTGTATGTTGTCTACACAGGCTCAATATTTGTTTCATTTTTTGTTTGTACGGCAGGAGTATTGGGTACTTACTCACTGCCCTGATGCCTTCTTTAATATGAAATTGATATTTTGAATTTTACTTTCACTAGGTTGTTTTGTCTCAATGTGGGGGTTCAAACAGAGCTGGATATACATTAGTATCCTCAAGTTCCAAAGGGACCATTCATCTTGATGGCCTATTTAACATAATCTCTTATGACATAGTCCCTAAACTACAGAATCTGCTGATGGCTTCAGATTTTAAGGTAAGAATTGAAACAATCATCTAGTTTAGTGCCTATGACAGAATTTAGTGTGATGACTATTGATATTCTTTGGGCTGAAAATGCTAGGCTTTTGGAGAACATGTAAAAGAAAAATGATCTTAGCTGAATATTAGGGTTTTGCAATATAGATCTGGGGTATACTTGAAACGTGGAAACATGGTGTACACTTGTTAAAGCAGAATGTGACAAAACAATTGTAAGTTACGTTATTTCCTTGAATGATTTGGGTTTCTTTCACAATTCAAAAGTTTCAAACAAACCACAAAACAGTCATTTAATGCTTCTTCTGGGTATCTTTTAGAAGGAATTAATAACATGATGGCAGAAAGAAAGGGATATACTCTACTTTCAGTGATGGAGATCAAATACTATATAACATTTGCCTTCCCAAAAGTTGGAGTCTTTTTTAAGTTAAGAGATACTCATGGTCACTAGGAAATCATATGGATATTTTTCTTTTCTTTTTTTCCCCCCATCGCTTGCCATAATATGTTTTTGTTTAGATTGTGATTGCAGATGAGTCGCACTTTTTGAAAAATGCTCAAGCAAAAAGGACAACTGCTTCCCTGCCTGTCATCAAGGTCTTTCACTCTTGTGCACTGATGTCTAGCTAGCAACTCCTAACTTTATTCTCAGTTTATATTTCTACAATCAAGATTAAAGCATATGTCCCTCTCTCTAACTCTTAACTTTGAGAACTTGTCCAGAAGGCTCAATATGCAATACTGTTAAGTGGAACTCCTGCATTGTCCCGACCGATCGAACTATTTACGCAGGTGATTTTTAATTCTAGCTTAGGATTTGCAGGTATATATGTACATAGAATTTAATCAGTCTTTTATTGATTTCTGTCACTAACAGCTGGAAGCCTTGTATCCTGATGTATACAAAAATGTTCATGAATATGGCAAACGATATTGCAAGGGTGTAAGTTACTATTTCCTTTGTGATGAAGTGTTTTACATTATATGATCTTGTAGATCTTCTAGCAGGTCGTAAGAGAATTTCTTTTCCTTTACACTTTTGAAATTTCAGGGAACATTTGGAATGTATCAAGGTGCAAGTAACCATGAAGAATTGCATAATTTGTTGAAGGCAACGGTGATGATTCGGAGACTCAAAAATGATGTACTCTCTGAACTTCCTGTGAAGCGCAGACAACAGGTCAGCATCTGTATGTTATATTCAATCTGCTTCTTGTGAGATGGCCTTGGTAGTCCTGTTACAATCTTTGATTATTCTGTTTTTTTTTTCCTGCGCTGATCCCAGGTCTTCCTAGATTTGGCTGAAAAGGACATGAAACAAATCAATGCTTTATTTCGTGAGGTAATTTAAATCATTGGTAGTTTGGTTATATATGAAATCCCTTTAATCAAGTTCATAATTTTAGACTGCATAACTACTGTTCTAAGGTGGTTCAACTATTCAAGACGAAGTTTGTTTATATGTCCCTCATAAAGTTTTCATTATATCAAGTTTGTTTCTCAAATGCAGAGCTAACCTTTATATTCTATGTTGTAGTTGGAGGTGGTAAAGCTGAAAATTAAGGCCTGCAAATCAAAAGAAGAAGTTGATTCACTTAAATTTATGGAGAAGAATCTTATCAATAAGGTATGCCTGCTGATTATCCTCAGAGGAGGGCACATAGGGTTGGCGTATATGTTTCCATTCTCGTACTGGGAATGCTGAAATAGTCATGAGATTTCTTATTTTATCTTTTGCTTTATTATGGGATAGCTAACTTTAAACTCTTTTACAACAAAATTTTCTCTAGATTTATACTGATTCAGCGGAGGCCAAGATCCCAGCAGTTCTGGATTACCTGGGAACTGTCATCGAGGTACTTTGGCCCGTGTATATCTTTCCTTAACTTCTCTCCTGAAGTGCTCAACTGCATGTCATTGTATGAACCAATTAATGGAAAACGGTTCCCAAAGACAAATTATTGATGACATTTGGTTTTGGTATGAATGTGTGTGTGTGGCAATTTGCTTGTATTCTAACTCTACTGACAGGGTAATCCAGCTTAGTGGATTTAATGCTTTTCAATTGTCTTTTGTACAGCATTTCATGAATGGAATTCTTTTCACAGCTAGTTCTAGGTTGACAATTTTAAAAGAGGCTTATAATTTCCTTAGTACTTGCGTTCTTTTTATGTTGAAATGAATACTATATTTTTAGATAATAAGATCATTTGTCAATTTTGCAACCTGTATGTATCATCCCATCTTTATTCATGATTTGCTGCATGAGCAGATTATCTATTTTTTGGTTGCTTGCCATCTGGGTTCTTTGAGGGTTTCCGTCGCTCCAAGATTAGGTCGAGATTTTAGTCTTTTACATGAAGCTCAGTGACCTAGATTTTTCTTTTCTTTCTTGTAACTTTTTGGGGTTATGTCCATTTCTTGTTTGGCTTATGCTTTCGTTTCATCCTCATTAGTTTGGTTTACATATATTCCTTTTTGGATGTTTGAACATTGTTATATAATGGTTCATGTAGGCTGGTTGCAAGTTTCTAGTATTTGCACATCATCAATCCATGATCGATGCAATATATCAGTTTCTTCTGGTAAGGACACATGAATTCATACTTTGCCATGAGATTTGTTGAACAGATGCTGATAAGAACTGCAAAATTTTCAGAAGAAGAAAGTGAGTTGTATTCGAATTGATGGCAGTATACCTACAGTAGAGAGGCAAGCATATGTTACGCAGTTTCAAGAAAAAGATTCTGTCAAGGCAGCAGTGGTATGGCAGTTTGCATTGTTTATATGAAACCGTTTTCTTGTTGCAAGTTGAAATTGTTAAAAGAAGTTCAACTGAGAGTTGGAATACTATAGCTCAATGTGGCTCTATGACTTGAGATGCTAAGATTCATCTTTCTGAATATCATGTAGCTATCTATCAAAGCTGGAGGTGTGGGATTAACTTTAACAGCTGCAAGCACTGTAATATTTGCAGAATTGTCGTGGACTCCTGGTGACCTAATTCAAGCTGAAGATCGTGCTCACAGAATTGGCCAGGTGAAATTATTGATCAGAAGCATTCTTTGCACTAATTCAAATTAATTTCAATAACAAATCATGTTTGGCCAGGGTTAGATTGGTGTATGCCTTCCTATGGGTTTTGGGTCTCATAATTTATCTGTTCTTTAGCTTTATACCATGATGAGAGACTATATGTTTGGTCAGCTTGGTTTGTTTCGTTCTTGTTACGTTTTCTGTTGATGGGTACGCTTGATGATATCAGATCTGGTGCATCTTTAAAATCTAAAAATGATATAGATTTGCCTGTTTAATAGGAGTTATGAATTATCTGCACTGGTTAAGGTTTAAATTATTACCGTCAATTTTTTTTTTTTTTTTGAAAAACTATCAGTATTTTTTATTTATTTATGCTCGCATATTTAAGATGGTGATGCACATTTCTTTTTCCTTAAGAAGCTTTGTTCATGTTTTAGGTGTCCTCGGTCAATGTATACTACCTTCTAGCGAACGACACAGTTGATGACATCATATGGTACACTCTTAAGCAATTGACTGTTTTCTGATTGATTTGACATCTTTTGTAATCCAACCCATTCTCTATTCAGGGATGTTGTTCAGAGCAAGTTGGAAAATCTGGGACAGGTAACTTAAACCCTTGTTGCCTAGCTCTATATATAAACACAAAGCACGGCACATACACGCACACACTTAAGTTTTAAGTTATGTCACAATGGTTTGATGTCTTCATGAGATGGTATTCCATCTAGGAAGAAAAAGAATAAGAAGTTTCCTGTTTAGACTTGTAAACTGAACTCTGGTTTTGGGCAATCAGATGCTGGATGGCCATGAGAATTCGTTGGAAGTTTCAGCCAGCCAGCCGCGAAATAGCCCTGCAAAGCTGAAAAATAGCCCTGCCAAGCCGAAATATAGCCCTGCCAAGCCGAAATATAGCCCTGCAAAGCAGAAAACACTGGATTCTTTCTTGAAAGTTTCAACCAACCAGTCAAACATCAGCCCAGGAAAGCAAAAAACACTTGATTCCTTCTTGAAGCGTTGCAACAACAGTGAAGACCATGAAATTGAGCCCAAATTTAAATACCCAAGGCAGTAACAGACTACAGGATGGTAGTAGTAAGGTAGTTCCATTTTTGAGAAGTTGAGATATAAGGAAGCATTTGGGTTTTGGATCGAGATAAAAAGAGGGGTGCAGGTTGGGTGACCAGTGAATCCTAGTGCCACTCTCGGACTATGCATTTGCTACTACAGCATTGACTTGTAAATTCACTAGTTGGATGCTTGCAAAACCGCTCAAATGGATATGCTTCCAGAAATGAGGAATTCCATGTTAAGCAAGTGACCCAGGTTTTCGTACAATTGGCTATCATATGGAAGATGCGAGCTTCTTAAATTGTATAATCATGTACATGCAGACTGATGTATATACTACTGCAAGAAAATGAAGAATTTGCCAGATCTTCCTAGAATCTTGTTTTATCCTGAGTGACACTGTATAAAAGAGTTAAAAGGGTAGTCTAGGAATTTGTTGGCCCTTTTTTCATTCACTCAGTAATAATAGGGACAGATGCGTAGGTTTCTTGCCAAGTCTGCTAAGCTTCGTGGTTTGCTAATAATATGAATATACCATAGAAGACGGATTATGCTCGTTAGATTGATTATGTATACCAAGACAAAACGATTACCATCTCTGATTCTCTTTCACATCTAAAATCTTTGAACTGTCGTTAGTTTAGATACGGTAGTTTCTGAGAGCTGGGGAAGAGGTTCTTGGGCCAACATTAAGCCTCGATGGACAAAGCTATAACATAATCAAGCTTTACAAAAAAAAAAAAAAAAAACCTAATAATATTCTTATTAACCGTCAAGAAATATTTTACTGACCTCTAATGAACACTCACTCATATATGCTCGATATCTTGAGTTCCTTCCACACTCCACAAACACCCTGTAATATCCATGATCATATACATGAAACACATAATTAACTCCGACGTACCACGTATGCCTACTTTCTTTTCCACAATTTCATCGTTCGATCTCGCCTCTAACTCTTATTCTACGTATAGCGGGTAGGAGCCGAAGTAATATAATTCAAGTATTCAACTAGGAAACATAAATTTGATTTTGTTGTATCATTCTTGAGTCTAAACGTAACTCATGCTTATTACAAAAGTACAGTGAAGCCATGGTTCATAACATCAAGAATACATGCAAAAGGCAAAAGATAGATTTAGGCATATTGAGTCATTAATTCATCCATGAGCACCAGCGCCACTTGAGCCTCCACCATTGGAACCGCTCGGGGGACAACACAAGTATCCATTAGTTCACTCTCCTTATCTGTACTCACTGCATTCTGGTTCCTTGCATTTGTAGCTGTTGGCTTGTTAGCTATCTTCATGTTTTAGGTACCTGCTGCAAGGCCACTTCCGAATTCAAATCCCTTTGTTGCAGAGCTTTAGCAAATTCAGCTCCAAGTTTGTCAAAGAAAGGCGAACCAAGAAGACCCCGCGGGCAATTCCTAACTATGCACGTGACAACACCACCAATAGGTTGATCCTCCCCTCTAACCCTAACAGCATGGATGGCAGCTATCATCTTCTCTGCGTATTCATGATCTGGACACCTAACTCTATTGCTCTCTATCTGATCAAGTGTCAGGGTGTCATGATCAACCAAGTCCTCCGGGAGGACAACCTTGTGAACTTGTGAAACATAACCAAAACCTCGATTCCGGCCAAGTCCTTGAGGATTTTCTTCTCAGCTGCTCCTGCAGCAACTCTTCCTATTGTTTCCCTAGCTGAAAATATACCACCACCCTTAAGTATGGATCTGATACCATACTTCATGTCGCGTGTTAGATCTGCATGTGAAGGCCTATAAGCTACGGAGATTTCGTCATAACCACATCGACCTGTCTGATCAGGATTGGGTATAAACACATGAATTGGTGTCCCCATAGTCAATCCTTCATGGACTCCCGCGAGTATCTTGCATGTGTCAGTTTTGATAAGTTGGCTGATCTGACCTGGCCTCCTTATTCTGTCGAGGTCCGTTTGCAAATCAACTTCAGATAGTTGACTCCGAGGAGGAACTCCATCCATTACAAAACTAACACCAGCACGACGAAACTCTCCATAAGTTGTAACCCGAAAGTAGTTTCCTGAAGTATTCCCAGCTGCCAGCACTTTGAGTTTCTTGAAGGTTCGAGGGCGGGCCAAGAATTGTACGGAGGGGGACGACAGGTTTCGAAGATCAGACTGACAAGAGCACAACCCAGAAAATTTGATCTATATCCTATAATAATGTCCTAATTAAAATAAACTTTGTAAGCTCTAGCTTGAACTGGATTTTTTTTTTCTTTAGACCCTTTGTGACTTTTTATGGGAGCAATTTTAATTGATTGAGATAATCAATCTTTTTTTTTATTTTTTATTTTTTATTAAATAAACAATTCTTATACATCAACTAGTCTATTGCATGTGAGTCGAAATCACGACATTTTACTTATAAAGAGAAGACTTATGACACTAGATCAAATGGTACTGAGAGATTTTGATAACCATTTTTATCGACATATGTTGGTGAAACTGTGAAATTCTTAATTTTGGTAATTATACAGGGTTTGCTTAATTAGTCAATTCAATATCATTAGATGGAGTTTAAATTTTTCTTCATTAGGGGTAGACGTTCTTTTTTTTTTTTAATCAAACTAAAACGATTTATCATTTATCTCAAACTAGAATGACCATTACCTACCATTCTGCTATAGAACAAGCTACATCAATACATGTGATTATGAATAAAAATCAAGGGGATGATTTGATATTTCAAAACGGGATAGTTATCAAGGATTTTAAATGCATAAAGGTAGTGGTGGATAGTTTTTATTTATTTATTTTTTTTGTCCAAGTATATGGCTTCTACTATATTGATAATTCTTCTATGTACTGACGGTGCAAGTGAACTAGCAGATCTCAGCCATCGAAATTTATAGACAATTTTTTTTAATAATAAAAAAATGTACTAGATATTATCTAACCGTTCATTTTCGTTAGTACAAGTGCATATCGGTGAACTGAATACTCTATCATATATAGTAAATGAATCCTTATTAAAGTGTCACTCTGAAATTTCATTGCTCTCACTGTAGACTATTTTTCATTACCAATTGGAACATGCATTTTTCTCATCTATATGGTCACTCAATCTTCTCTCTGTTTATTAACAATTGTCTTCAGTTTGGAACGCGCCCCGCACGCGAAGAAGAAAAAGTAAACCCGGAGTCTGCTCGTTCTCTCCTGGCCGAATGCCACCGGCGATCCCGCCGTTGCTTTCCGGCTCGAGAGGGGATGTCGTTGATGGTTAGTGGCGGGTCCTTAAGGCAAAGACGTGGTCCAAGGGAGGAGGGTGGGTTCTCGACCTTGGGGTGGGCAGATCGATCTTGATCTGTCCCTCTCGGATCAGGAGCGACGGCGGTTCTGGGGCTGAGGCAGATTTTTTCTTCCTGGTGGTGGGTTATGGTGTCATTGACCAGGTGGTTGGGGTTATGGTGGATGCAATCAAATCGTGGCAGATGGGATCCCTGTTGGGATCTGTTTCTGTTATGGGTTAAGATCTGGATGGGGGCGTCAAATGGGTGTAGACTTTGCTTGCTTTTTGGCAAGGTGGAGAGGCGGTATCAGGATGCGGTAAGGCCGCAGGATGGTAGTGATGGTGCTCGCCGGCGGCGGGAATGGTTTGCGGCATCGTTGGATTACTGTTGGGGGAAGTGGGGGTTGGGCTGGGCCTATGTTCTTGGGCCTTGTTGGTGCTGCATGGTTTTAATTTGTTTTGGTTTTAGTTGTTTTTTCATTAGGGTTTTCTGTTCGGCTTGTTTAGGTTTAATAAGTCCCTACTCTTCTGAGCTAGGGTGGGGCTGGGTCTCCTACTCTGTTGAGATAGGATTTGGTCTAGGTGTTATGCCATGTAAATGGTGTCATTCCCGAGGACGAGGACGATTTTGTTCAACTCTGGTTTACTTTTGTTGTCGATTTGTTGGTAAGCGATCCTTTACACGTGATCTAGTACCTTCAGACACGGTGTTGAAGAGGACGCTACCTTTTCTGCGGTTGATTACGAGGTTTTACTGAAATTTTCGGGTTCGGGTGTTCAAAGTAGCCTTGGAAATGGGCGTCTGGTGGTTAGAGTTTAGGCCATTTGGCCTGACGGTCTAAGTAACTGCGGTTTCTTGGGGTTTTGGTTCATGTCCCCCCCCCCCATTGTAAACTTTGTTGTTTAGTGGTTATTTTCTATTAAAAAAAAAAAAAAAATCTTCTCTCTGTCTTTTTTTTTTTGTTATTTTCTTTTTATAAGCTTGATTATGTTATAGCTTTGTCCATCAAGGTTTAATGTTGGCCCAAGAACCTCTTCCCCAGCTCTCAGAAACTACCGTATCTAAACTAATGACAGTTCAAAGATTTTAGATATGAAAGAGAATCAGAGATGGTAATCGTTTTGTCTTGGTATATATAATCAATCTAACGAGCATAATCCGTCTTCTATGGTATATTCATATTATTAACAAACCACGAAGCTTAGCAGACTTGGCAAGAAACCTACGCATCTGTCTCTATATCTCTTGGCTAAATTCACTATCTCCCAATCCATACGTAAACCTGGAAACTACCTCGTGCTTTCCTCAAACTCTCTCTCTTTCGCAAATGGAGTACAACGATTGCAGAAGCACAACAGAAGCAAAAAGCTACTTATACTAAAAGCAGCTACTCACTCCCTCACCAATTCACCACGTAAAGCCATGAACTTTGTTTGCCTCGTTCGTCCTTCAACCCTCTGAAACTGCTCTCAGGTATGAAGTTTCTGATCACCCACTTTAATTTACTCAAAGTTCTTTGCTTGAATCATGTTATAGTCATTGGAATGTGAAAATGAAAATTTGCAGGACAAGTATTTGTGAAAATGTCTGTGAAAGTTTTTATCTTTCCTGCTAATACTGTTTTTCTTATGTGATTAATAGCCAGAGAGCTCTATGATCATGGCGTTTAAGTGGGTTCCAGTTGCAATATGGATATGGGTTTGGTCAGCTTACTTGGCTGCTACACAATCCGATGATGGGTTACTGAGGATTAGTCTAAAGAAGCATCCTTTAGACTTAAGTAGGATTAATGCTGCAAGCATCACCAATAGAGTAGATTCTCAACAGAGAGATAATGGGGATGATCTTAAAGCTAACATTGTATATTTGAAGAACTATCTTGACACCCAATTTTATGGAGAAATTGGTATTGGGACTCCCCCACAAACCTTTGCTGTTGTCTTTGATACTGGAAGCGCCAATTTTTGGGTCCCGTCTTCGAGATGCATCCTTTCTGTAAGTTTTGCAATGAGTATGATGTGTTATGATGCTTTTCCCTCGTTGAGTATCTTGTTAAGAATGGCTCTATGCAGATTGCTTGCTATTTTCATTCTAAATACAGGGCAACTATGTCAAGTACCTATACCAAAATTGGTAATTTTTCCTATTTGAATGACCCTTTATTGTTATGATTGGCACAAACATTGCTTGTGATGAATGTTGATAGAATCAAACTCAGAATTGGTGTTGTGTTTATTATTTAGGAATACCCTGCAAAATTCCTTATGGCTCTGGTTCCATTTCCGGCTACTTCAGTGAGGATAATGTTAAAGTTGGGGAAATTATCGTTAAGCATCAAGTGGGTTTTCTCCTTCCTTTTTTGGCTTGTATGATTGTATCAAGTTGTTCAATAAGCTATTTTCTATTTTCTAAATGTCTGATGCTATATATGTTCCCATGCTTTAGGAATTTGTTGAGGTTACAAGGGAAGGAGTTGTTGCATTCTTAACCGCACGGTTTGATGGGATTTTTGGACTTGGATTTCAGGATATTTCTGTTGGTGAAGCCACACCAGTGTGGTATAGTCTGCACATAGACTGCTGATTTATTACTTCCTTGCATGCTTTTGTTTTTTTGGTTTTTCTTTTGTAATGTGTTTTTTTTTTCTTCTAATATGTGTCTTTCTATGCCATCATCTTGATATATTATAAACACCTCTTTTCTGGTGAACTCTGGGCTAATGATACAAAAAAAACCCACAACCAAAACAAAGGTGCTATGGGTTTAGCTACGGTAGCTAAGAATAGTGGGAGGAGCACTAGCCAGCCCTTCAGCAGAAAAAAATCATCTCCCAATAGCCAAAATTAATAAGAACCAACCCACATTGTTTCAACAATCTCTTTATAGGTTTCTTTAGGAACACCCACCAAATCAAAGGAACTTCTACATACTGTACCTAGGTTCATAGTGACAGGGAAACCACAGATAAGAGCTAGCTCTTTAGTAAAGTTTCTTGAGAACGAAAAGGGTGAGATGAGAGGGATAGAGGTGAATAGAAGAGGAAGAAAAACTAAAAAGCATCTAAAATTGTTTTGCTTTAACTTACCTTATATTAGTCAAGGAAAATGAAAATCAAAGGCATATATTGGATTTATGCCTTTTTAGTTTTTTGGGTACAGGTATAACATGGTGCAACAAGGTCGTATGAGCCAGAAGATTTTCTCTATTTGGCTCAATCATGATCCAAAATCACCAGTGGGAGGTGAAATCGTCTTTGGAGGATATGATTGGAGGCACTTTACGGGTGATCACACTTATGTCCCAATTTCACACAATGGATACTGGCAGGTCATATAATAAAAGGAAAATGCTGTTTCTTTGTAATATATCCCTTAACAAGTTGGATAACATAAAAATGTTGATTTCTCCAGATTGAGGTGGGAGATATTATTGTTGCAGACTTTTCAACAGGTGCTATTACATTTCCACTCCTTATGGTGTTTCGCTATATTCTTTTCTATGTTGAAAGATAAAGTCTGATAAGTTTATGATTGAGTGTGGGAATTCATGTACCGTCACCTTTTTTCTGTAAAGGAGTGAAATAGCTTCACTTGACTAATACATCACAGTTCAAAATTTTCAGGATTCTGCAAGGGTGGCTGTGCTGCCATTTTGGACTCAGGGACATCCTTACTTGCCGGTCCAACTGTATCAAATCATGCCTAAAGCTTCAGACTTGAATTAACTGATCTTGTTTTTGTAGTTTAACTCAAGAACTTCAACTCCATCCTTAGTTAGCTCTGTTTTTGTTTTTTTTTTTTTTTTTCCTTTAGACTGTTGTGGCTCAGATCAACCATGCCATCGGAGCAGAAGGATTTGCGAGCTTGGAATGTAAAACTGTCGTTTCCACTTATGGAAATCTGATATGGGATTATTTAGTATCTGGGGTTTGTACTTCTTCCTTGTAGCCTCTTCGATTGTCTTTAGCACTTCTGTTTAGGAATGAAGAAATGCATTAGAATTTACCTCACATTTGTGCAGGTACGGCCTGATGTACTGTGTGTGGATATCAGCCTATGTTCGTATGATGGATCTCGTCTTGTAAAGTGAGTCCTTCTTTTTCTTATAGTTATTGTTTTACTTTGTTCAGTTTCCCTTTATTTAATTTTTAGTTTTTTATTTTTATTTTTTTTTCTGTTGGGAGAGGAGTTGATTTGGTAACTTCATCTAAATAACAATAACCAAATGCAAGCAAATCTAGGACATAGTTCTAGTGATGGTATTCAATGGTCCACTTCTTTGCTGAGAAGTGTGGCTAATGCTATCCACTTTGATGTTGTAAACTCTGGATACCCTAGAGGCTTCCACCTTTAATTCATAGTCTATTCGTATTTAAAAAAAAAACAATAACCAAATGCAAATTTATACTTCCTGCAGCAATCGTATTGAGACAGTGGTTCGGAATGGAACTCAGAAGGAGGCATCCGTTGATGAAACTCCTTTATGTACTTTGTGTGAGATGATTGCCTATTGGATTCAACTTCAACTTAGAAAACAAGTATCAAGGGAACAAGTATTTAAGCATGTGAATGAGGTGAATGCTTCTTAAAAGTACCACACTGGATAACATATATGTATAGATTCTTAAGTTGTTTTATTTCTTTGTGTCTAAAAGTTGTGTGAGAAGCTTCCAAATCCTGTGCGAAGATCATTTGTCAACTGTGATAACGTTGCAGCCATGCCAGATGTTTCATTCGTGATTGCAAACAAAACCTTCACCCTCACTCCTGAACAGGTGGATTTTTTTTAGCTTATATTTTCACCTTGTTTACATACATTGCCTATTTGATCGATATGGTTTTCTTATGAATGTTCTGAAAGGAATAAATTTAACCAAAACCTTTTAGTTTCAGTCTCTTATTAAGATTCTTGTTTTACAGTTCCTAACATATTTGTATTAAATATTCAGTATATACTTAAAGTTGAAGAAAGGTGTTCTACTGTCTGCCTTAGCGGATTTGTTGGCTTGGATGTGCCTTCTCCACAAGGTCCACTATGGTAAGTCACTATCATCCTCCTTTACGTCTCAACTTAATGCATTCATGTGATGGTGCGCCTCCATGTAGAGACGACAGTGCCCCCAACTCTTGGTTTTGAGGTCTATGCGTTGTTATGACATTACTGCATTCTGCAGGGTTCTTGGAGCTATGTTTTTGGGTGCATACCACACGGTGTTTGACTTTGGTAATCTCAGGGTAGGATTTGCCAGAGCTGTATAGTGCGACTGCAATCCTTTGATTTCCACTTCATCTGTAAATTTTCTAGCCTTATACTCGACCATCATAATGGAAGTACATAGATATTACGGATTAAATGTTTTCTGGTATCCAATGTGATATGCAGGGCATTTTCTAGTTGTCCATAAATAATGTACGTCCCATCTGATTCATACAATGAATTGTCAACCGCAATATATGATTCACTAGAAAGTATTCTGCTCGTTGGCTACAAAATTTCTCATAAGAACAAGAAAACATAAGGCTTCATTTTCTGTTTCTGATGGAGCCATATGGGCGAGCTGCGTCATAGTAAACTGTTGAGCTTATTTCATTCTACTATCCTACATTTTAAGGTCATCATGCTCTTCTCAATTTAACGTATTACAATCTACCGATCAAATTTTGTATATCCTTAACCTCCAAAAATTAGTTTAACCATTAACTAATGACATGACATTGATGAAATCACGAACACAATATATAATTACGGTTCTGACACTCGCAATATCTCTTTCTAACTTCCGGATATGCTCGAAACGTGTTCAATAGACTCCTTGGAGTTTTGGCCACACCATCACAAAGCTGCAAACTTCCATGTCTACGGTCTCAGCACTTTACAAAGTCACATCAAAATAACGTAGCTACAATTCTACAAAGGCAACTATTCACTTCGCATATTGAAATAACCTACCAGATATTTGTCTTCGACGATAAAAGAGCCTCCTTAGAGAGATGTCGGGTCAGTTGGTTCCGGTAGCCGTGACGTTGAAGCCGGCAATCCCTTTTCACGGCGGCCGGAGAGCTTTCTCCGTCGTGTCCCGGAATCTGAATACTCCATCTTCATCGAAGTTGCAACTACCAAATATCCCATCCTCCCAAACACGACCTCTGCTTTCTTATTCTTCTTCCTCTGTAACTGCTCCGTCCGTCCAAGTCGTCAAAGCTCTGCGGATTCGACCCAGTCCCGAATTGGGCCTTGCCTCACTCCTCTTCGTCCTCACCACGGTGAACCCATTTCTCCATTTACATGATTATGATCAAACACGCAGATATTAGTAACTTCTGATTAATGTTTTTACTGGCTGTAATTGCAAGGCTTTTGCTGCACTTTTCTCCCTTGCTATATTTTCCATTCCAACTATCAATGTAAGTTGGTTATCTTTTGAGTTTGAACGTTGAGCAATGTGATCATTGCGTATGCCAATCAAGTTTAATGAGATTTCAGGCTTTGAGAAAATTGGCAACTTCAGTGGACAAGCTATCCCATGTGGTCTCCGAGGAGGTACCTGGAACTCTGCTTTCTCTGAAACTCTCTGGCCTTGAGGTCAATGATTTAGCCAAACAGCTTACCGGTATAAGGTACTACCATAACTTACTTCCTGAACTCTGTTACTTTGCTTGGCACACCCTTTTTCTTTTCTTTTTTCTTTTGGTACAATGCTTAGCACACCCTTTTGCTCATACTAGTTTGATTATTGGGTTTCCAAGGAAAATGGTGTCCGCAGCTCGGTGGGGGAAGAATTCAAAGTGACAACTCGTTGATGATTCAATTTGTGTACACATAGGTGTAAAGTTTAAAGATAGGAACTTCACTCCAACTTGGTGTCTGTGTGTGTGCTCTCTCCATGAATATTTGCAAGTTTCATCAATGTCAATTAGGAAATTTTGATTTCAGAAACAATGCCCACTAGTATGATTCATGAACAATTTAGATGTTTTGTAGTGGGAGTTACACAAAAAAGTTTTGTGTCATCATGATAGGATTAGTATGATTGGAGTGATAATGATTTATCACTTTAATGTTGGGGGAAATGATTTATAAACAAGTTATAACTAGCATGATTTATACAAAACAAATTGTGTCAACCATTGGAGTTTGGATTGGGGATAATCATGGAAGATTTTCATTTAACAGATTCTTCCATTTTCAGACTAGGAAACTGCCCAATCAGGTTCTGTTCATCACCGTAAGGTATCTCATCCCTAAAACTATCCTCAATTCCTCATACCAGAGCTAGGCTTAATGCATAATCCCTTTGGAAAAAAAGAAAAAAGAAAAAAGAGGGGTACTTCATAATTGTTTGACACTCTCAGCTTGTCTGCGAATGCAGCATTGACCTGTCCACTTGGGTTCTGATCATCACTGTAATGTATCTCATCCCTAAAAATATCCTGAAACCAGACCTAGGCTTAGGCACTCCCTTCTGTTTAGTGCATATCTTTTTTAATAATAATTATAAAAAAAATGCGTAGTTGATGCATGTTTGACATTCTCAGCTTGTCTGCAAATACAACACTGAAGTAGAGCTATGTATGCGTGTAATAGATTCTTTAATTTCTTCATTAGGTTCAGTAACAAATAAGTGTTGAAAAATAAACAGGGTTACAAAATTTCTATAATTTGGCATACTTCTTGAGGGCTTGACCTGCATCTTTTGCATGCTCTGGCACATGCATGTTGCACAGAAGAGTAACTCTTGATGATGATACTAGGGATTTGATGTCTGAGTTTGAAGGATCTATCTTTGAAAGTCGCACCTCCCAAACCTATTCAAAATTACCATGTCAGTATAATTAAGAATCGTATAATCTGTTTGTCGATGTCATTACATAGATGTCATTGATAAATTATTGGTAGATGAACAACCAACTTGGAGAGAACCCCCAAACTTGGTTGCTTCACACTTTGGATAATTTCGACAGGATGCCGATGGATGGTGCCAATAGATTTATATATTCCAGTAGAAATTATCTGTAAACAATAGACGACTATATAATTCTGGGAAACTGAGAAGGGAAAAGGAGTCGGCATACATTATGACCTATGTGGATAATTTTGTTGATAATGTAAGACTAGTATGCAGTTTTGAAATGTGTTATCTGTTTCTTGAAACCAACACTTACTAGTTGTATTAACAATTAGTCAATCACCATCCCAAGTCATTAGCAATAAATATGGAAAATCAAGTAGTAACTACAAGAGGATACAGTGGAACATGAACCTGAATGGTTTTGCCAACGCTGATGGGTGAGGCTTCAGTGTAAATAAGATCACCGAGCTCAGCTCGGTTCAAGTGGTTGATACTGAGGTGGATTCCAGCCACCCTTTGTAAACTAGAAGCCAGGTGAGCTCCCATGCTAGCCAGAGACTCGGATATCAGAGCTGACACACCTCCATGTAACACCTTGAATGGCTGCTCAAAGTTATTTGCAAATGGTTAGTGATATTCCTTGATCAATTTGTTCTGTTCGACTTTCATCGGGAAAGAAATCATGTAAGAAGAAACTTAAAAAACAAAGAAAGAGATGATACCTGACAGCTCTTTTCGGTGACTCTGAGGTGACCAGAGACCTTTCGGGGTGTCACTTCTTCAATCTCGAACCCGAATGCATGAAGCAGAGCATCCAGAGCCTCCGTCTTGTCCTCAGATGACGGTGGTGGTGGCTGGGACTGAGACTGAGGAGCCATGACTATGTCAGTATCAGATAGAATACTAGGTTATTATTCTGAAAGTTAATGGTATGTGTTTTTTTCCTTGTTCTTGTTACGGCTTCTTTGGCTTTATGTAAAGATGATACAAACAGAAGCCAAACAATTCCAACTCAATTCGACGATTGTGCGACTTTTCCAAGGTGTGAGTGGGTGAGATGAGAAGACTTTCCTCTTTCCTTTTAGACTCTTCTGCGTTTGGTCATGTGATATAATTATCATTTCATACCAGAACTTGGTTGGTGGTGGACATGGTTCATTTGCTTGGGATGGTCCTGGTACTAGGATGGAGGGGCAGTTTAGTCAATTCACCCTACAATGTTGGGGTTGGTAGGTTGGGGTGAGGTGACTGATGTGCTGTGTGTGGATATATATCAGCTTATTTTCGTAAGATGGATCTCCTCGTGTAAAGTGAGTCTTTCCTTTTCTTGTAGTCGTTGTTTTACTTTGTTCAGTTTCCCTTTACGTTTTTTTGTTGGTGCGGAGAGGAGTTGATTCGGTTACTTCATCTAAATAACAATAACCAAATGCAAATTTATACTTCTGCAGTAATTATGGTTCGAAATGGAACTCGGAAGGAGGCATCCGTTGATGAAACTGCTTCATATACTTTGTGTGAGATGATTGCCTACTGGATTCAACTACAACTTAGAAAACAAGTATTACCTTCTTTACATGCATTGCCTATTTGATCGATATGGTTTTCTTAAGATAAAACTCAAATGCTATGAAAGGAATTAATTCCACCAAAACCTCCCAGTTTTAATCTGTTCTTAAAATTCTTCTTTTATAGTTCATAACTTGGATTCAATGTTCAGTATATACTTGAAGTTGAAGAAAGGTGTTCTACTGTCTTAGTCTACTTTAGCGGATTTGTTGCGTTGGATTTGCCTCCTCCACAAAAGGTCCCCTATGGTAAATCACTATCATCCTCCTTTACGTCTCAACTTGACACATTCTTGTGATTTTGCGCCTCATTGTAGAGATGACGGTGCCCCCAACTCCTTGTGTTTGAGGTCTATGCATTGTTACGACATTACTGCATGCTGCAGGGTTATTGGAGCTCTCTTTTTGGGTGCATACCACACGGTGTAATCTCAGGGTAGGATTTGCGCAAGCTGCATAGTGCACTGCAATCCGTTGATTTCCACTTCATTTGTAAAACTCAACCATCATAATGGAAGTGTAAAGATATTATGGATTGGATTATGTGTTTTCTGGCATCCAATGTGATATGCAGGGCCTTTTGTAGTTGTCCATAAATAAAGTACATTCCATCTGATTCATACTAGGAATTGTCATTAAGTACCCGCAATATTTGATTCTCATCGTCCCATGTGAATCGTGTACTAGAAACTAGAAAGTATTTTGCTCGTTGGTACTACAAAATTGCTCCATAAGAACAAGAAAACGTAAGGCTTCGATCATATTCTGACAGGGTCACATGGGCGAGCTGCGTCACTACTGTATACTATTGAGTTTTCTTGAAAGTATACTATTGAGTTAATTTCATTCTACTATCCTACCTTCCAAAGTCATCATGCTCCAACCTTCTATATTGCAATTAAATCAAAATTTGTTTATCTTTCACTTCTAAAATTTAGTTTGACCGTTAACTAATGACGTAACATATTAAAGATCACGAACACAAAATACATAATTACGATTCGACACTCATAAAATCTCCTTCTAATTTCCGGATATGCTTTAAAATATATGTTCAATCAACTCCTTGGAATTCCGGTCACACCGTCACAAAGCCACAAACTTACATGTTTGGTTTCAGCAACTTTACCGAGTCACATTCAAAAGAACGTAGCCACAAATTTCCTGCAAGGCTCTAGAACATAGGCAACTAAACTGCAATAGCCCTATTTATTTTTATGAGCTATCCAAGAGTCACTAATTCGCAGATTGAAATAGCCAACCAGAAACAAACAGAACGTCGTTCATTTAATCATTTTGGTCTTCGACCTTTAGAGAGATCAGATGTCGGGTCAGTTGTTTCAAGTGGCCGCGACGTTGAAGCCGGCAATCCCTTTTCACGGCGGCCGGAGAGATTTCTCCGTCGTGTCCCGGAATCTGTATACTCCATCTCTATCGAAGTTGCAACTACCAAATATCCCATCCTCCCAAACACAACCCCTGCTTTCTTCTTGTTCTTCCTCTGTAACTTCTCCGTCCGTACAACTCCTCAGAGCACTGCACATTCGACCCACACCCGAATTGGGCCTTGCCTCTCTCCTCTTCGTCCTCTTCACGGTAAAGCCATTTCTCCATTTTACAATATTATGAATTTATGATCAAAGTTATTAGTAACTTCTGACTCATGTTTTTACTGGCTGTGATTGCAAGGCTTTTGCTGCACTTTTCTCCCTTGCTATATTTTCCATTCCAACTATCAATGTAAGTTAGTTTTATCTGTTTTTGAGTTTGAGCATCGAGCAATATTGGATCCTCCTTGCGTATATCAATCAAGTTTAATGGGATTTCAGGCTTTGAGAAAATTAGCAACTTCAGTGGACAAGCTATCCCATGTGGTCTCCCAGGAGGTACCTGGAACTCTGCTTTCTCTGAAACTCTCTGGCATTGAGGTCAATGATTTAACCAAACAGCTTACCAGTATCAGGTATTAGCATAACTTGCTTCTCCAATTCTGTTTGCTTAGCAGACCCTTTTGCTCATACTAGTTTGATTTTTGGGTTTTCAAGGAAAATGATTTCTGCAACTGGCTGGGGGAAGAATTCGAAGTGACAGTTCGCTGTTGATTTGACTCGTATACATGTAGGTGTAAAGTTAGTGACTTCACTCCAAGATGGTGCAAGTGTCCTCTGTATGAATATTTGTAAGTTATTTCTTTAGTGCCAGGGACTCAAGTTTGATTTCAACAACAATGCAACTAGTATGAATTATAAAAAAGTTAGAACTTCAGTTGTGGGGATCATGATTGGAGTGATAATGGTTTATCACTTTAGTGCGGGGGATACTGATTTATAAACCAGTTAGAACTAGTGTAATTTATACAGAATAAATTGTATCAAATGATTGGGATAATCATGGAAGATTTTTGTTCAACTGATTCTTTGCCTTTTATACTAGGAACCTGAAACTACTTAGCTAGTAGCTTGTGTCATTGACCTGTCTAGTTGGGTTCTGAACTTCTGATCTGCACTGTAATGTTTCGCATCCCTAAAAATATTCTGATACCAGAGCTAGGCTTAGGCACTCCCTCCTGCTTAGTGCATCTCTTTGGAAAAAATAAAAAATAAAAAAACTATGCATACTTGATGCTTGTTTGACACCCTCAGCTTGTCTGAAAATGCAACACTGAAGTAGAGGGGTGTATGCTTGTAATAAATTCTTTACTTGCTTCATTAGGTTCAGTAACACTTGTTACAAGAACATAAACAAGATTACACAAGTTCTATAATTTGGCATACTTCTTGAGGGCTTCACCTGCATCTTTTGCATGCTGTGGCACAGGCATGTTGCATACAAGAGTAACTCTTGATGATGATACTAAGGATTTGATGTCTGAGTGTGAAGGATCAATCTTTGAAAGTCGCACCTCCCAAACCTATTCAAAATTAGCTTATCAGTACAATTCAGAATCGTATAATCTGTTTGTCGAGGTCATTTTATAGAAGTCATTAACAATTTTGGTAGATGAACAACCAACGTGGAGGGAACCCCCAGTCTCAGTTGCTTCACACTGCGGATAATTTGGTATTGACATTCACATTTTCATAGTTTCAGAGAGACAGGCTGGATGGTGCCAATAGATTTTTATATTCCATTAGAAATTATCTGTTAATAATAGACTACTATACAATGCTGGGAAACTGACATGGGAAATGGAGTCCACATACATTATTGTTTGCCTTATATGGATAATATAGTTGATAATGTAAAACTAGTATGCAGTTTTGAACCTAAATTCGTTGTATTAGCAATTAGTCAATTAACATTACAAATTACAAGTCATTCGTAGTAAATATGGAAAATCCAGTAGTAATGAACTAATTACTAGAGGGTATTGAGTGTGGAAGATGAACCTGAATGGTTTTGCCAACGCTGATGGGTGAGGCTTCAGCGTAGATAAGGTCACCGAGGTCAGCTCGCTTCATGTGGTTGATGCTGAGGTGAATTCCAGCCACCCTTTGTAAACCAGAAGCCAGGTGAGCGCCTATGCTAGCCAGAGCCTCAGATATTAGAGCTGACACACCTCCATGTAACACCTTGAATGGCTGCTCTGGGTTATTTGCAATTGGTTAGTAATATTCCATGATCAGTTTCTTCTGTTTGACTTTCATCGCGAAAGAGTTCATGTATGAAGAAACAAAGAACCAAAGAAAACGATCATACCTGACAGTTCCTTTCGGTCACTCTGAGGTAACCACAGACCTTCTGTGGTGTCACTTCTTCAATCTCGAACCCGACTTCACGAAGGGGAGTATCCAGAGCCCCCGTCTTGTCCTCCGATGACGGTGGTGGTGGCTGGGACTGAGACTGGGGAGCCATGACTATGTCAGTATCAGATAGATGATCAGGATAAATAGTTGTTCTGAAAGTAAAGGTTATGTGTATTTTTTCCTTCTTCTAATGCGGCTTCTTTTGTTTGTGTATAGATGATGACACAAACCAAATAACTCCAACTCTATTCAATATGATTGGTGTGGCTTTTCCCGGGTGTGAGTGGGTGAGTGATCGGAGAAGACTTTCCTCTTCACTTTTGGAATATGATATCATTTCATCATCTGGTTGGTGGTGGGCATGGTTTTGTTTGCTTGGAGGGGGTCCCGGTGCTAAGATGGAGGGGCAGTTCAGTCAATTCACGCAACCAACGATGTGAGGTGGTAGGTGAGGTGATGTAAACAATGGAGGAGGAGGATTAGGTGGCTACCGGCCTTGTGACTTGTCCGTTTGCCTCGTGGTGTTCTTTACCTTCCTCACTCCCCCGGTCGTTCTTCCTCACCCTCACCCTCACCCTCACCCTCACCCTCACCCTCTAGCTCTGTGAATTTCGACAACATGCATGTCACTATCATTATCTCTTTTTTATCTTCTTTCTCTATTTCATTGATTTTAGGAATTAATCTGCCAATTTAATCAAGTCCAATGCAAATTATTAACTAGCAATCACTATGTTGCTATCTCAACACTCTAGAGTTGTAATTTGATGTCATTTATATCATTGGTGCGCCTAGTTATACACCACCTGAGACTTAATTGTATCCTTTACATTTCTGTTCTACCTTGTTCTTCTCCCCACACGCCACTTTCCAACTTTCTTTCTATTTGAGCAAAATTCATTTTACCTTGTTTTTACACCAAAAATTGTCCTTATCTTTAAACTTTAAATTTAATCACATGTGCCCTTATACTCTTAAATTGATCAATCATAACCGATTCTTATCAAATTGATTAATTTATTCATGACTTGTTGGCCTGGCCAGCTAGCCCACTCAAACTCGTTTTTGGCCTTATATCACTCGAGAAACATCCTATTTACTTGGTCAAGGATAAAAATTGGCACGTGTGACTAGTCATGTGACTCATGTCTACATATTATGGTAAAAGAAAAAAAAATCATGAACATCATGGTCAAGGATAAAAATTCAATTTACTTTTCTGAGGTTTGGGTCCAACATCATGTCAGTCCTTATGGTTTCAACTTTTTGTTTTTGTTTTTGAGAAGATGGTTTCAACTTAATTAAGAACAACTCCAAATTTCTTAATTTCATCAGCCGTGTCCAATTTTACTCGCTCCTTCCAAATTGGAAGTTAATTAACGACGATGGCACGTAATTTAGGCTGACTCGTTGACTCCATGGATTGACAAATTGACAATTTAGCCCCTAAAGTGGGTCCCATCATCGTTAGTTAACGTTCAATTTGGATGGAATGAGTGAAATTGGACACAGTTGATGAAATTAGAAAGTTTAGGGCTGTTCTTGTTTAAATATTTTAAAAAAAAATTAAAATAGAGGATTAGGCGATATTAGCCCCTCGTTAGTGGTCATTGAGCAAGGTGCCTACCCTCCCCAAAATAGAGAGGGGACCACTACACCCGGGAACCCACCCCCGTCCCTCTATTTTATTTTATTAGAATAATAAAAAACAAAATACAAGATGGAAGAGGGGGACATAAACCAAAACCTCTCCCAACTGGACTGAAATTTTCAACATTAAAGATAGCAAATCGTCCTATCTGTAAAGAAGAGAAAAAACGGAGGACTAGGAAGGACCCCCAAAAGAACAACCCAAGAAAAGCAACCAACATCTACTATGCAAACCTGAAATTAGAAAGGCCTGCCAAATCTCAGGAATATGCCACAAGTGCACAAGGAGGACAAGAGTCCCACCAATGAACACCAACCTGATTTGCCCCAAAATTAGCTAAAGAATCCGCTACCTAGTTGCCTTCGCGATAGATATGAGAAACTTTCACCGACATAGATGCAAGCATAACCCGACAGTTGAACCAATTGATGGAGTATCGCCATGGTACATCACTCTGAAGAGAAGACAAAAAATGAATTACCAAAGCAGAGTCACTTTCAATCCATAGGGAACGCCAACCGTTCTGTGATGCAATATGAATAGCATGAATCACTGCCTAAAGCTCAGCCTCCAAAGCATAGGCCACCCCAAGAGCCCCCGCAAAACAACCAAGCACACGCCCCAAATGATCACGAAAGATGCCACCAAAACCTGCTAGACCGGGAGTGCCTCTAGCTGCACCATCAGTATTAACCTTAACTTGTAAAATAGAAGGAGTATGCCACATAACCTCTATAATTTTTGGAATTTTAGGGGGTCTTCCAAGAGGGTGTTCTTGTTTAAATTGAAACCACATGGACTAACATGAGGTTTGATCTAAATTTCAGGGGGTAAACTGAATTTAGTCAAATTTGTTATTACTAAACAGATTCAGATTTAGGTTGATCTACTCCAAATCCGATCCATTTACATATCTAATTCTAGATAGCTATCGCGATCACACTAGACTTGCAAGTTTTGGATCCATTCTCTTGATTTGGTTAGGCTTTATAGATATATCTATAACAAATGTTCAAATCGATGATTAATAGTGAATGCGATTCCTCCAATTGCTTTTTTTTTTTGGCAACTCCAATTGCTTTTATGCACTGTAGATTTCTGTTGATCAACGGCCTCACCTTGCTTGTGTGCATTGAATTAATTGCTCCAATTATGTTCTCCCAAAATGCTCTAAAGCTCTCAGCCCTCACCTTACCTATCAAATTGTCCTCATCCTAAACACAGTCACAAGTCCTTCCCAAGAAGGCAAGAAGCCAAGAACCCTTTTTTCCAAAACCCATCACCACCTTCACCATCCTGGGCACACCATCCAATAACCCTTACCTATATAAAGCTCATTATAAGTTCGAATCATATCTAATTCGAATCTTCTGCCCAGCCCTTACTAAAGTTTTTTAACCCTGCCATCTCAGTTTCTGGACACCAAGATCTATGTTAATGTTTGACACAACATACATAATGTACTAATAATGATCTCAGTTTATGTTAATGTTTGATGTTTTTTTTTTTGATCAAATAAGAACTTCATTAATAATGAACTGCTTACAACGAGTTTTAGGCGACATCTCTTATACAGAAATGGCCAATAGACTTCACACTGGAACTCTATAATGACTGACTCTAAACTTGCACTACAACTGTGTGGCACAGACAACAAACGCAGGAGCAGTGAATCTTTGACAGCTCACCTCTTGTCCAGCCAATAAGAACTCTAAACTGGACTACTCACTGGTGTCAACACTAACTCACCAACCAGAGTCCTCCTGACTAGCTTTTGATCGACCAAGCCAACACTCGTTGTGACCTAAACCCGACCAACAGGATTCCCGGACATTCGGACCTGGGACTAAGATAAACCCCACACCGTCACCACCAAATTGTCAACACCATCAACCCACAACTGCCCCAACTCGCCATCGCCGCCGACCGAAAACCAGACAGGAACTACCCACTAGAAGGCCATTAATGCTCGTCTATGGCACAGCCAGACTTTTTTGCTGACCCAAAACCAGATAGGTAGGACCCACTAGAAGGCCGAAACGAAGATTGTCTCTGCCTCATCTTGTAGTACACACGACCCGACAGCTAACACCTAACACAACTGGAAACAACAACTAATACCACACACCAAACCTTGGGTGTGCCTTATTACCAACAAAACAAAACAAAATTAAAACCCAACCCTAAACCCTAATAAGACTGAAAACAAAAAACCAAATAGTCCAGGCCCAAAGTGCATCCGGCCCACGTTGAAGTAATTGGTTGCTGACGTAGTGACCCAACCATCTCGCCGGCGCACCTCCGTCTCCTACCTTCCGCCTGCAAGCCACGCCGTCCTTCCTCATGTCGAAAACGAAACACTCAACCCAGATCGGGATCAACCGATCCGATCTAGACACAATGGGTCTCGGCGCTGCTCCCACGCTACCTTCAACAATCGGCAACCTCCGAGCCAGTATCAACACCTCGAAATACCGAGCAGGCCCTCCATGCTCCTCCCAAAGGCCAGGCGACACTGGCTTCACCCCTGCCGTCTTCCCGCCTCTGCCTTACGCCGTCCGGCTCTCTGGTGTGCATCTCCGTCGCCCCGCAACCACTACTCCGACCGGATCACTCTCCGGACACAAGGTCAATTCTGTCCCGTCCGGCAACGACGCCTGGAGGGCGCGCCGCCGGACAGGGATAACTCCCACACGGCTTTTCTCTTTTTTCGGCTAGGGTTTGAGGAATGAAAGTATATGATATTTCCTCCACCTATGTTTGATGTTTAGATGGTTGATTTTTTTAGTGACTTTTAATCCTACGGCCCTCCGTGCATGCTTTCAACATATATATTGGACAACGCATTGCGCAGTTGGGCAAAACTATATTTAGTTTACTGTTTGAAGGAAATCGTATATTAGTGTGTCTAGTTCAAACATGATTATGGCTCTGTTTGGGATTGCTTCACTTTTAAAAAAAAAATCAGCTTCTGTCTAAAATTTTAGATTTTATTGTGTTTAGTAAATAAATAAAAAATAACTTTAATTGAAAATTATAGGTCACTGGTAGTATATTTTAGAAGCAACCCAAATGTTACTTTTTAAAGCTGCTTTCAATCAAAACACGCTCTGAAGTTGTTTTATCACTTTATGTACTGAGTGCTGACGCACTTTTAAAAGTATTGTTTACCAAACACGAAACTATTTTAATTCACAGCTGGTTATTCTCATAACACAGAAACAGCAGTAACATTTTTTTTTTTTTTTTTAAGTCAGAGCAATCCCAAACTAGCCCTATGTATCCTAGTTGAAATAAGGGTAGAATCTTCTAGATATCCTAATTTTTACTAATAGGATTTCTTGTACTGAAATATATTGCTTGTAATTCTCTATAAAATAGAGGCCCCTATTATCAATGGAATACACATCAACTTTCTCTTAAATCTCTCTCTCTCTCTCTCCTCTATTATTCTACAACATTTACAATATTCTAGGTTTGAATCAGAATAGAGAAAGTCAATAATGGTAGCCCAAGTGATAAGCAAAAGGCTCCGGAAAATAAATTGAGAACTTGGGGATAGATTAGATCAAAGTTCACTGTCTTCTAATGCAACCACAAGAGAAATCTATGGAGAAAGATGACTGTAATATTCAGTGTTTGAAATGGCAAGGAAAGGAATATTTCACATTACCTTATCTGTCGTAAAAGGCAACCAGTTTGGCATAGCTTGTACAAATCACATTAATGAATTGTTGGAAAAACCAAACAATCACATTTCCCTATTGTTTAAGCTTTTGGAGCTGGTAAGACAACAAAGACACAAGTCAAAGAAACTACCTTCCATAGAAATGTATATGTAAAGTAGCAAACTGATTGTAATGACAATACGTACCGTTTTAGTTTTTGATCATTAGCGAGGAAGATTTGAACTTTGATCTCATGGCTGCATTGGGGAATGTGGGGAAAATTAATAATAACTAGTCGACCTTTAGATTGAAATTTGACAAACTTACATCTTCACTCCCAATAATTTAGGCTCAATACTTTAATTGCATTTCAGTTGATGAAGAATGGTCAAGAGGTTTTAGGTAAGGTATAATATTGTTAAGTCAGAATGCATGCTTCTTCCGCTTTGCACATGGAAGCGGAAGCATGTAGGGCAGGGCTTTTATTAGCTATTTACCAAAACATGACTGCTCTTGATTTTGAGAATGATTGCTTCCTTGTGGTTACTGCTCTACAACATGATGTGGAAGATCGATATGAAATTGGGGGCATTATGGATGATTGTAAGTCATATTTGACGTCTTTTCACTCTTTTCAGATTAGCTGCATCTTTCGTGAAGCAAATGGTGCTACAAATAGATTAGCGCATCTTGCTAGTTTTAATTATCTTTCAGATGTTTGGTTAGATGAGTCTCCTGTTATTATTCGGAATGTACTCTACGAGGACAAATACTGATGCTCGAGGTCAAGGTGTTATGTCCCCCTCGACGCATTCTAATTATTCTAATATGATAAGTTAGACGTGGAGATGAGCCTCCCAACTTGGCTGAGTTCCAAACCTTTTTCTTTTAAAAAAAATAAAAATAATAAAAAAATAAAAATAAAAACCTTGGTAGGGAGGAATTTATCTGTATTGTTTACACACCAGGGTCCTAAGCCTTTCATGTTTGTAGGAGTACTTACCCTCTAAGGCTCTAATCTGTACATATATTCGGTCACTGCCCGTCTGCCACGTGTCTGGGTTTAGGTTTAGGGTTTTGATCAAATCTCGTAGATACAATATCTCTCCCTTCTTTATGAAACATATACAATAATAAATATCACAGATGTGATTGCACCAAGGAATCATATAATACTGAATTGCTTATTAATCAAATAAACTAAAGGCGGAAAAGAAGAAGATCTTGTGGCCTGAATTTTGAATGGAAAAGAAGATATTGTATACCAAACTCTGGTTCTAACCTGTTGAGGGTTTTCTAGCTTTGATGAGATGCCACAAAGCTGGACAGCTTGAATGCACTGCTCAGTAGCTAGCTGCTTTCCCAGAAACCTCCCGGCTACTGTAATTAAACAGCCGATGCTTATCCCAAAAGAACCAAAAGAACTACGTAAATTAAGAGAAAGCTGAAAGCTATCACTCTGCAAACACAAAAGGCTTGCTTTTGAATTTTTCCTTTGCTTAAATATATCTGATATATATCTTCCTACAATCTTCTTCGTTTTCTTGTAAGGGAAGTACTTAGCTAGGTACAGAGCAGGCGGTGCCACTTTATTTAACTTCCAAATATTTTTTGGTGCCTAATTATGCCATTCAAATTTCAAACACCATTGAATGCACTACTATATATATATATATATATATATATATATATATATATATATATGCATGTAGCGGTTAATGTCAACTATATTCTGCGTAAGTCTTAGTTTTGGTTCTCAATATCTAATATAGTGGCATTTACTTGGTCTGATTGATCAATCAATTCTATGGTTTAGTAATATTACTTTGCATGGTTGTCAAACAACACAGAAATGAGAACCAGATACATTCAGACCTAGAATTAGACCGGATTGGCAGATTCAAATCCTAACAGCTAGAAACTAATGTGTGAACAAGGCTTCGAAATATGTAAGCTATTAGCATTAAAAACTTTAAGGTGTTTGGAAATGAGCAAAAACAGTGTATATCAAGCTAACATTAGCTATCAAGAAGATAAATAAGACTTCATCTTTTGGTTCCTTAATTGGGTTTATGCATGCAGCATGTTCTGATCTACTTTAACTTCAGTAATTTGTATTTTTAAAGGTCATATACATATTATTTTTTAAGAGATTCTTTAGAATTAGAAGTATTTGCAATATCTAGTTTCCCGTAGGCATTATTTTATAAGAGTTAGAGAGCATCTTTTGGGTGATAAATAAAGAAAACCGGTAAGAACAAAAGAAAAAGTTGGGTACTGTACCACCAAAGAGAACTCTGAGTCAATTCAAAAGCAGAGGACAATAACACTGATGCTTCTCTTTCACAACCATCAGATCATTGAATCCCAGCCGTCCATGTAAATTTGAACCTTCAGCAATCTTAGCTAGCTGGACTCCCATATGTTAAGATCTAGAGGTTTCCCTTGCACTATAAATAGGCACAGATATTCCACTCCATTGCGTCGTACTACAGGCTTATAAACCTTTCTTGTTAACAAAACCAGCCAACAAAACTAGCTAGGGAAATTAAAGCAGAAGTTCATCATGGGAAAGACGTCGTTGTTCTCCTTCTGCAACATGTTCAAGGCCTGCTTTTCTGGTGGAAGCCGGGACGACACTTACTCTGATGATGGTGGTGGTTATAGAAGAAGAATATGTCCGAGCGATGAGGACAGAGGCGGTTGGACTGCTGAGCCTGGGATCGACCGCAAGGCCACTGCTTTCATTGCAAGGTTCTACGAGAGTCACGTTTCGGATGCTGAGTACCATGCTGTTTGATCAATCAGTTAAGCTAGAGATTAATGTAGTACTCTTAATTTGATTGATCAGAGCAGCTGGTTAATTGTACTTTCCATTATTTTTTGTCATGCTTCCTTCCTTCAGCCCCTTCTTCTTCTTCTTCGATCTCCTGTAATTTTCTTGGAAGTGTGCAGTAATCTGTGAGTTAATTACAATAATGCAGACAATAAAACGTGGAGAACAGTTCTCTCCTTTTACGTACGTCCTTTTGCTGTTGTTGGTTTTCTTTCTGTTAAATCTTTATATCAAACAGTGATCAATCAAAACTTCAAAGTTATTAATTGATCAAGTCATTAAACCAGCACATTTCACTGGAGCAATACATGCACTTACCAACTGAAACAAGTACTAATCAAACACTTGAGTAGACCATGCAAACATTCTTAATTTCTTGGTTAGATGAGTAGTCCGTTTATTCTTTCATCTTTCTCAATAAAACTGCATCAAATGAATCGGTGATCGAAAGTTCGTAACAATTGAGAATCAATCTAGAACAACCAACTTTAGTAAACTTCTATAACTTAAGCCATACCATAAATCAGCACAGATAATTAATGGACTAAAGTCCCACCTTAAAAGATGTACTACATCGATATAAAATATACATAACCTTGTTGTCTTTTTTCCTTTTACTCCTTTTGGTTGTAAAATCCCCACTTATATACATATATCCCTTTTTGTCGTTCTTTTTGAGTTTGATGCTCCATTTTCATATATTCTCAAAGTTAAAGCCACACGAATAGTTAACCAACTAATGCAGAAAAAGCGGCTGGAACACACTTAACACACTTACATGCTCTATATTTTTGAGTTTATGCAGTTTCCAGCTGCTACATTAATGATGACAATCTGCCATTTTATAGAGGGGCATGGAGATGCCTATATAGAGTGTCAATTTGGCTAGTCCAAATAATATAGGATCCTCTTTAGTGCTTGTAACTAATATGGGGCTCATAGCCAAAATCAATTGACAATACTCTCAAGCCGCCTCACACATTCATGTAGCAAATTTTGAAGCCATACACATGGACAACTTATATTGGGTGACGTGTAGCCCATGTGTCAGCGAGGGATGCACACGTAGGATAACTCTCTCTGATTCCATGATAAATATGAGGTTCACATCCAAAACCAATTGAAAATTGATGGAGTGTCAGAAAACCCTTATAAACTCGTAGTCAAGGTCTCCATTTTCTTATGTATATGATCTATACTCTCAAAAGTGCTTACATCCAAAGTGATGGCAAGTACAGTTAAAGGTTAAGAGTTTTTGTTTAAAGTTTAGTATGTGTGTAAGATTTTTATTACAAATACCAGAAAATTAATATGAGTCTAAAATGAAACATATTAATACGTGAATGAAGCAACATCAGCAGAATTCATGCTCATTTGTCTGTAGCTAAGACAAATCAATCAGAATCAGCATTGTAAATGAAAAAGGCTGGCGCGCAGTCACTTTCCTTTTCCCATAAGAGAATACCAAGGAAAAGCTAGAATTTTGTTCAGTAGGAAGTAAGTTCGTAATGATATATACCACACAGTCTACCCAGGATACCACTGAGGCATATTCCATATATCAATGGAAAATGTTGGGATGTTATAGATTTATTGAATGTGGCTTGATTTGCAAGAGGAGAGACCCGTAATTTGTACTCATATCTGGCTTATGACTTTATATATCGCTATATAATTACTTGAAATAGTCAAGTGTATTACACAGTGTCTTCACATCTTTAGACTAACAGTGCTGCCAAACCCAGAACTTATCCACTTTGTTAAGTTACAGTGGCTACTTCCAATCGAAGAAAGAATAACAGTGCCCATGGTTTTCTGTCTTAAAGTTTTTTAATTAGAATGGCAAAGGAACCTAATGCTTATGGCCTCCAACTCATGGCTACTGAACCAAGCAAATAGACAAATTAAAAAGTAACACTAAACCCTAAACCCTAAACCCTAAAACAGTATAAAACGCTGTTGTGAAGAACTAATATTGCTAAAGAAGCCAACCCATTGCTAAAATTTACCAACTCTGTAAGGATTCCAAGTCGTTTCTGAGTTCTCTCTCTTTCCATTAAGTGAAACAATGCCAGGCTAAAAGTAAGTACCCTCTTTCTCTTTCTCACTTGGGTTCTGTTTCTTTTCTAACTCACTAATGAAGGTGAACCATATATCTAAATGTATATATGAATGGACATATCCGATCCCTTTTTGCAAGTCCCTTTTGGTGGTTTCTACTTCTACATGCACCATGCATCTTTAGACCAGTGATAGACCCGAACCCCCCCAGCTTTTGTAAATACCTTTCTACTCCACCATGCAACTAGTTCTTCGGAGCTTGTTGGAGTGTCAAACCAATTACTGTTGATTTATATGCACGAATGAAAGCCATCAAAGTAGAGAATCTTTACAACTAAGAATATTACTGTTCTTTTTTTTTTTTTTTTTTTTGTCTCAAATAGTTTACTCAGAATAACACATTTTATTTAGGTGGCACACTGACTGAATACAAATTTAAGGTGGCGTGGGCTCTCTCTAGTAAAGACTCTATAACTACTTTCAAGTAAAGACTTTTCAATAAATGGTTGGATGAGTGTTCTAAATTTTTATTAATATTTTAATAATTACAACATGAATATCATCTAAACCGTTTATTTACAATCTTCACTTTATCCTTAGTTATTAATCTCTTAAACATTCACTCCAATCCGGAAGAGTCTTTTGCTTTAGCGATACAAAAATGGATATAAAATATTGCTAACTAGAATAGGATTCCAACAGTAATTTTGTTAATTTAAAAGGTTATAATTTATATAATGTTGAAGTGAGACCATGCACCTGCATGCATGAAACGCTACTAGGCCTTAATTCATGGTTCGCATTCACACTTTCACAGGGATATGCTCTACCTAGTTTGGTTTATATTAGTTTAATTCTTTTGGGGTTCTAAATCCCAGACAATTCAGTCTATACTCTACACTTAAGCTGTGATTAATCGATAAGGCCAGATCAATTACTCAGAACCATTAATTAGTTAATCTGGAGAGTTGCATGCCAAAGATTCTTCAATAGTTTAAACAATGAGGCTTCAAACTTCTAAGTGTGAACGTTTGAACAGAATCCAGTCCACAGCTTTTTACTACTAGTCTAGTCTAGTCGTGCAAGTTATTATTCCATAATTCAAACCTGTTAAACTTTGAAATTATTTTGGATAAACACCAAGAATAGAAAACTAAACAGCAACACCAAAATCCACAGCACGTCTTTTAAGTCATGTTAGGCCTAACTTATTTGAGTAATTATCGGATCCTTTTGACTCTTGAAGACACACCATATAGATAGTTGGAAATGTTAACAAGCCAACTGAGCAAGACCTATGCTACTTGGTTAGCCAAAAATCCTCCAGAAAATAGGGAACTCCAAGTGGTTTCCACTTTCCAGGGTCCAATTATGATCCCCCAAAATTCTTTAATTTACAGTTATTGGTGTTTAATTTCTTCTTCAATCGTCCTTCCAATTATTGGCGTTTAATTTCTTCTTCAATAGTCCTTCTTAAGATTACACATGCATGATTCTGTGACTACATGCCTATATAGAGCTAATAAAACAATGGAAATTATTCTATGCACCGACGGTGTAAGTAACCCAACCCTTATAAAATAATCTCAACCCTTGATATTTATTATCAACTTTATTTTTAATAAACAAAAAGTGTATTTAATGCAATCTAACCATTCATTTATGTTGGTGCAAGTACACGGCGGTGCTCTGAATAATCTCTCATAAAACAATTAATATTAGAGAAGTTTATAGTCTATGCTACCCATATTTTTTAATGATATTTTTTATAAAATTATTAGTCATATATATGTGTGTGTGTGTAGGGCACTTCGGATTTAGGGATAGGGCATTAGACTAACTTTAAGATCATATTTTAGCATCTCAATCGTTTATTATTTAGGTCCTAATGTGCAGATCACTTCTGTAATATTTTAGCAAAATTGATTATCTTTAAGGCATTCAAAACTGCTATTTAAAATTATAAGTATGAACGGTTCAGGTTTGACAGATTTGGTTCGTCCATTGATTTAATCTAGTTTGATATCTTCACGATCACCGATTTAACTGAAAATTTGCAGAAATGAACTACACATTAGGACCTAAAAACTTAACGGTTAAGATGCCGAAATATAATCGAAAAGTTTGTCTAATGCCTATCCCTAGAAAAGACCAAAAAAAAGATCTTTTAGGTCTCGTTTGGTTTGCAGAAAGAAAAGTAATTCCTTCATCTTTCCCATGGGAAGGGAAATGAAATTTTCGAAGAATTTTCCATTCCGATGTTTAGTAACATAAAGAAAGTTATCCGGAAAATTGTTAAAAAATTTGTAATTAATCAATAAAATAATGTGTTGTGAGTAATAAATGCAAGGAAAGAATGAGAGAAAGTGATTCCTTTGGAGTATGGAAGGAACCATTTTCCCTTCTATTTTCCTTTGCTTCATGAAAGAATTTCCTTTCATTTTCCATCCCAAACGCAGGAAAGGAACAACTTTCCTTTCTTGATGCTTACTTTCAGCGAACCAAATGAGGCCTTAGTGGAAGGGCATATATATTAGGGCCCTTCTGGTGAGGGATCCCTTTTTTTGGTCTTTTCTAGGGATAGGGCATTAAACTAACTTTTCGATCATATTTTAGCATCTCAACCGTTCAGTTTTTAGGTCCTAATGTGTAGATCACTTCTCCAAATTTTCAGCCAAATTGATTATCGTTAAGGTATTCAAAACGACGACATAAGATTATAAGTATGAACTATTCAAGTTTGACAGATTTGGTTCATTTATTGATTTATTCTAGTTTGATACCTTAACGATCACCGATTTGGCTGAAAATTTGCATAAATGATCTACACATTAGGACCTAAAAACTGAACGGTTGAGATGCCGAAATGTGATTGAAAAGTTGGTTTAATGCTCCATCCCTATAAAAGACCAAAAAATGGATCTCTTAGTGGAAGGGCCCTATATATATAGACACACACACACACACAAGGCTCTTCTAGTGAGGGATCCCTTTTTTTGGTCTTTTCTAGGGATAGGGCATTTGACCAACTTTTCAATCATATTTTTGCATCTCAACCGTTTACTTTTTAGGTCCTAATATGTATATCATTTCTGCAAATTTTCAGCCAAATTGATTATAGTTAAGGCATTCAAAATGGAGATTTAAGATTAATTATTAGTATGAATGGTTCAAGTTTGACAGATTTGCTTCGTCCATTGATTTAATCTAGTTTGATACCTTAACGATCACTGATTTGGCTGAAAATTTGCAGAAATGATCTACACATTATGACCTAAAAACTAAATGGTTGAGATGACGAAATGTGATCGAAAAGTTGGTCTAATGCTTTATCCCTAGAAAGACCAAAAAATGGATCCCTTAGTGGTATATATATATATATATATATATATAGAGAGAGAGAGAGAGAGAGAGAGAGAGAGAGACACACACACACACACGGAAGCGTTCCAAAGAGGAAGTCCGCACTTTCGCTAAAGTGCGGACGTCAATGCTGCAGCTCTGCTCAGGCCGCGACGGAGCGGCACCACTTGCCGGACTGAGGCCATGGGTCAGACGGACCAGTCTGCAGTCGGGTGAAGTCACAGGTGACGAGGTTGCAACGTTGCCCAGAAACCTGCAACCTCGATTTCCTCCGACCTCAATCGCTGCCCAGAATGGTTTGGGATGCTTCTGGCCTCCATCCGGCAAACCCCGAGCCGCCGTCGCCACCTGAAAATCCATAGAACCGTCGACGTCCTCACTTTAGCGAAGTGCGGACGTCCGCTTCAGAACCCGCCTGCATATATTATATATATATATATATATATATATATATATATAAGAGATTCGAGAGAGATTGTAAAGAGAATTGAGGTGTCTGTTATTGATAATAGGAGCCCTATATATAGGATTACAAAGTACATAATCTTGAAGTGCAAGGATTCCTATTCTAACTTGAATTGGGAATTCTCTCCTATTACAACTATAGAAAGTAGGTTTAGTTTGACAAGGCACATTAAAGTCAACATTCTTCAACACTCCCCCTTGTGCAGCTCAAACTTGGTGATAACGCTTCAAAAGTTTTCTCATTAAAAACCTTGCTGTGGGACAAAAACAACCTTGAGGAGGAGAAAAGAGTACAATATGTCCTTCATTCTTGGAGATCAAAACATGTAGACATCATACATCTCCCTGATGTCGACATATCCCCCTGATTGCTACAATCATGGAGTTCGGATAATTTCCACAATCCAATACTTTGCACATGTTTCTCGAAGGTGGATTTAGGTAATGACTTAGTGAATAAGTTCGGTACGTTATCCTCTTATCGGATTTGATTCATTTTAATTTTTAGAAGTGTTTGTTGTTGCTAATTATAAAAGAACTTAGACGATATATGCTTGGTGTTGTTGCCCTTGATGAATCCTAACTGCATTTCCTCAATACAAGCTACATTATCCTCATAAATGCACAAATTCCTCAAATATGTCTAATTATGGACCTTAGTCATATGCGTTCATGTACAGCCTCATGTAGAGCAATAATCTCTGCATGATTGGAGGAAGTAGCAACAAGGGTCTATTTTGTAGACCTTTAAGATATCGCAGTACTTCCGATGGTAAAGACATAACCAGTTTGGAAGTGACCTTTGTGAGGGTCAGAGAAGTACCCTGCATCAGCAAAACCCATCAAAACAAAACATCACCATCGTTTTGATGGAGGGAGGGAGGATGCCAGCAGCGGCGGTACCGTGTACCTCGGTCTCCAGCCAGTGGCGTTTGATCCATTCTTTTCTCTCAGTAGAGATAGAACAATCCCATGTCTATCGTACCTTTTAAGTATCGAAAGATTGTCTTTACACCAGTCCAATGGCGTCATGTTGGCGCAAGGCTACGTCTAACCAACAAGTTTACTACAAATGAGGTGTCTGGTCTTGTATTATGTTAAGTACAATAATGCACCTATTGCACTTAGGTAGGGCACTTCTGCCACTAAAACATCTTCGTCATCATTCCTAGGACGAAGCGGATCCCTTTTAGGGTCAAGACTACGGATGACCATAAGAGTGCTTCTTGATTTTATCAAAATGCTTAAGCATTTATTGACACGGTATACAAGTTCTAAATGTAGACAAAACCGTGTTCTCCCAAAGTCCTTCATCTCAAACTTGGATTTCAGGTGTTCAGCGGTTTCCCTTAACTCATCAAGGGTTCAAATTATGTTCATCAACATAAACCGCGACAATTGCAAATCCAAAACTTGTCATGGAAACGTGCGAGCATAGTTCATCATATCCCTTCCCAATCAAGTAGTCACTCTAGTGAACGTTGTATTCTCATTGTAAACGCGCTTCATGGTCTAGAACCACTTGGTTTGAGTAAATGAAGTCTATCAGAGACCTTCATGTATATTTTCGTATCTAGATCCCCATAAAGATACGTAATGACCACATTTGTAAGCTGCAAGTTCAATTATTTGAAAACTACCAAACTGAAAAGGTAGTGGAGTGCAATGACACCCATTACGGGAGAATATGTTTCCTCGTAGTCGATTACAAGGCGTTGTGAGAAGTCTTGTGCCATGAGGTGAGTATATTATCTCTTTTTTCTCATCACGCTTTCTAATGAAGACCAATTTATGTCAACAGGTTTATGTTAAGAGGTGTTAGCATCTCAGACCCAAAATCCTTCCTCTTTGTTAGTGAATCCAATTCAATCTTGATCGCATATTTCCATTTAGGCCAATTTTCTGTCCGTTGACATTCTTCAACGGAGTAAGGTTCAATTTCATTGGTTTCAATAATCCCACGTCCTCATGTATATTAGGGTAGTTTGTAGAGATCTCTATATTCGCCAGAATTGGTTCTAACATTGAGGCGTCCCCCAATGATGTCTCTTGGACATAACCACAATCCAGAATATTCTCATGAGACGAATTTTGAGTATCAATGATCAATAGATCAGGTTGTGCCAAACTCGCTCTCTTCCTAGGGCGAGAATCCATCGAACCTATGGGTCTTCTATGCTCTCTAGCGGGTCAATAGATCAGGTTGTGCCAAACTCGCTTTCTTCCTAAGACGAGAATCTATCGAACCTATGGGTCTCCTTTGCTCTCTAGCAGAACCCATGTTTGTGACACCATTATGCCACCTTGTGGCGTCACCATGCCACCATCCATAGCGGTGGCGCCATGCCCAGCTCTTCTGGGTGGCACCATGTCCTTTTGAGGGGACATCAATCCTTGCAGTCATGTTTGTAGCAGGTATATGTGATCTCGTCACTTTTAGGGGATCAAGATGAGACATAGTGGGGACATACCACAACAATTCATGTCTTTCCTGTTGAACGTTGACGTTCTAATCTCCCCCTAACGACGGGAAGACTGTCTCATCAAAGTGATAATCCGCAAATCTAGCGATAAAGAGATCATTTGTAAAGGGTTCTACATAGCAGACTTATAGTTTGAGATTTATATATATCCAACACAAATATATATGCATTCGTTGCTAATGACCTATTTTTATGCGTTGTGGCGGCGCGATTGGCACATAAATCACGCGCTCAAATATGCGTAGGTACAAGATATTAGACTCTCACCCAATCACTCTATAACTCAAATAAATATGAGTGGTGGTGGGTCATAGAGGAATTAGCATAGCTTCATGCGGTATTGCATAACCCCAAGTGGAAATATTGGTGCGCATTACCAATATCCAGGTTACCATCGTAGTCGTTTTAATGGAGGCTTTCCTCGAGATCATGTAGGTGTGTATATGAGAATGTGACACTTGATATCAATCCTCAATGATATGCAATAGTCATTGAAAATCTTCGATGGACACTCTCTAGCATTATCAAGTCGAATTGACTTAATAGGATGATCTTGGTAGTGAGCCCGTAGTCATATGATCTAGGCGAGGAGTTTATCATAAGCAGCATTACTAGTAGATGATAGCGCGATCAACCAACACCATAAAACATCTAAACGGTCTGCAAATTAGTTGAATCGATCCACAAAATCCCCTTGGATTCTTTGTAAGAATGGAATTATTTTCTTATGTCCTTTGTATAGGATGGTCTCAATCCTAATTTAGCTAAAGAGAAGGCTTTGCAGAACTAAAGATGGGCTTTAGAAGCAACCAATGAAGATTTTGGTTGACCACAAAGTCACAATTGATTTGAGAAGTGCATAGAGGAGTCAAGGAAGCAACTTTGGCTTCAAAGCCATGCTTGGGCTGCAAAGGATAGGCGGTGCTAGCGTTAGCTAGCCGGTGGTGCACTACGGCAGCGCCCCAAGGTGCGGCGGCGGTGCCTTGCTCCCCTTGAATCAATTTTTTATTTTTACTTCTCTTCATTCTGAAGAAAGAATGTTCATTTTTAATATACGGATCATCATGTCACGACTTAGGTGTCCCAAATGGTTATGCCAAAGCCTATATATGTCGGAATCCCAAAGATCATCTCTTATAACATTGTTGGATTCAATTACTCGAATAGTGGTTACATATAACACAATAGAGCGACACTTAAGTTTCTCTAATACTCATTTTCGTCTGTAGTCATTAGAGGTGATGTAAAAGAACTCTTGTCCATTCTCACAATGTGTTTCCACATGAAAACCATTGGCTCTTATATCTTTAAAATAATAAAGTTCTAATTAAGGTATTGTGATGACCTAGATTTTTGTTATTTAATTCTTGTAATTAATAAATGGACTAGTTGTATGAGTTTTTGGTGTTGTGTTTTATTCGTATGTTATTTTGTGAAGTGAAATTATTTTCGGACGAAATTTTATTCGAAATGTTTTATTTAGGGGGTACGAAGTTTTACTTTTTGTACGTTGGGTTTCTCTGAAAACTTCCTCACTAAAGTCATAGAGCGCGTCGTTACAAGTTCGTGAATATGTGGAAAGTAAAAATCGGAGTCGGTATGAGAAAGTTATGGCTATCGGAAGTTTCTTTCATTTTTGGAAATCCCTATAAATAGAAATTTCTGTTTTGGGATTTCATTTATTGGTATTTTTGGAAACTTTCCAAACCGGAAGGCTAGCTTCGCTCTGTTCTCTCTCCTCAAACACGTCCGACTCGACCCGGACCCTCTTTTCTGACTCGGCTGGCGTTTCTTTTTTCAGCTTCTCCAATCTCAGACGGCGACGGGGCTTCAAACTGACTTGTTGAGCTCGCGGAAGCCTGCTTTGTCAATCCTTGGTGGTGAGTTTAAGCGGTTTTCACCGGAGAAGCATCAACTCACTGTGAACAGTAAACTCCGGCTTGTGACGGTGATCTAGCCCGAGTTGGGTTTTGCTCCAGGTATTAAAGTTGCTCTATTTGGTATTCTTGACATTTTAGACAGTTGGATTGTGGTGGTTTTAAGATTGGCCTGCAATGCATGGCGGTGTACGTATCACTACCTGTGGCGGTGCTCCGGCCATGTTAGGGATAGTTTCTGGTTATATATACGATCTACTCGTCGATACGAACATTTCGATATATAATATGTAATTTTTGGAGATCGTATGATTATGTTAGGATTTTTACGGTTTCGATCGTCTCAGTTTTCGATCTGTGACGATCAGGCCGTCTGATCGACTTGTAGTTTTGTTGTATTAACCGTAGAAGTATTTCGGAGACTTCGAGTAGTCTCGGATAAAGTTTTGCCCCGATTAACGTTACTTTCGGATTTTTGAATCAATTTGGGAGATTCGAAATTAAATTGTTTCGTGATTTGTGTACCGATTTGGGACCCTATTTTCCTTAGGTACTTGACAGAGCGCGTTATGTAAGTAACTAGTTGTGTGAAGACGCAGCATGAATATCGAGGTGAGTAATTTCACAATGTTCATTTACGAACGAAGTTTACCTTTATCATTTTGAGAGTTATTTATTTAACTGCAAACTATAGTTTGTATTAATGGCATTACTGAGTGAATGACTACGTGTATTTATATATATATATATATATATATATATATTTACGTGAAATATATATATTCTTGTGAGTGTGATGTGTGATGATACAATAACAAAATTGTGTTCATACTATTGTTTGAATGTAACTTTTCAGGAAACAATATAGTGGAAAAAAGTGTTTTCTATTATTTGAAAAGTGTTGAGTTAAATGTGACATTTTTAAGTCAAGCATGACTTATTTTAAATGTATTGGTCTTTGTACCAGGAGTCACAAATAGTGAGCAGGGAAAGAAAAATCTTTTATTAGATTTATGTAACATTTTAAAGTCGGGAGCGACTTATTAAATTGTTTGGTTCGAAGAGCAGATAGGTCTGAAATCATAAATCACATATGGTGACTGTCACAGATGGTGACAAGGCATGTAATCGGGAATCACGCCTTTGGCCGGGTGATTGGTTACAATCAGTTAGAGCTCTAATCTATCTGCCATTATAGTTTATGGAACGGTTGAGGTTGCTTGTAACTCATAAGTAGTTAAATGAGAGTCTCGAGAGTATTCTTTCTTTTATTGTCTAGGTGAGACTTGATTTGTCATATTGTTTTGTTGAGTTATCAAATAATATGTTCTGTCACAGTGGTGATTTGTGTTGTCCATTCCGTGGAAAGGACATGGATTGTTGGAAGGAATCATGGTTGAGTTGTTTTCTTAAGTAGTTGGTGTGAGTTGATTGATTGATGTTCTTGAGTTACTCATACAAGCTTTCATAAGCTACCGAGTTTGCTATGTAGCAACCCGGTGCACTATTCGATGGTGTAGGGGTTAATCCTGCAGGTCTGGGTAGTTTGTGGCTGAAGCTGAGGTAACTTGTTAGCAGCAATGTGGGTAGGAAGTAAATTTTGTTGGCTTTGCCATTGTTATAAGAGAAAATTAGAAAGAAAAAAAAACCCAAAAAATGAAGCTCTTTTTAGGAAAAACTCATTTCTATATTTTCTTTTAATCTACACCCATTCACATAATTAAACCTTCCTTATAGGTTTTAAGTCTATAATTATGATTTTTCACGTTTTTTTAGTTTGACTATTTTACCCTTCGGATTGAATAGGTAAAATATTCCTCAAACATAGTTGTTGACTTTTTAGTAAAATATTCATTTCACCTCATTTACTAGAAATGAAATAGAATAATCCAACACCCTTGTCATTAACTTTCACTTGCTAATTTTGGTATTTCTATATGAACCATAGGTATAACTGTATAATTTTTCCTACCGTACAGGTGTTAAATATCATGTGAATTTTAACATAAGCAAATAATTTAAGTACCTATCATTTAGGAGTTCACAATTTGTACCTATCAATCAGGAAATAACTTAGGTAGAATGAACCATAGGTAAAATTGCATAATTTTGTCTATCATTCAGGTGTTAAACATCGTGTTGGATTTTAACATAAACAAATGATTTAGGTACTTATCATTCAGGAAGTTCACAATTTGTACCTAAATCATTCAGAGAGTGACTTAGGCACATATAATTCCATCTTTTGAATGTGGAGATTACATAACCTCCAACCTAGGTATTGATTTCAATTGCTGGAATCCAAAGTTGATTAATTCTGGGCGATGTCTTTGCGCAACCGTTTCAAGAGTTGCATCTGCAGAAAGTTTGGGGATGGTGGCAGCTTAAGTAATTCTTTACAACAATGGGTTTTAATATTTATCCTATTTGATAGTTTATTTATTTATTTAGATAAACTTAATTAATAGGTTTGGGTGTATATTAAAACAATCTTATAGATGAGTTTAATCTAAAAGGTGTGTGTGTGAATTTGGATGTAGAATCAAATTCCCCTTGTTATGACTTCTGCTATGTAGTAAGCTCTGCATTTACATTTTATTTTGTTGTGACAATTGAATTCGTAACTTGTGTAATATATGACTATGCGGAGCTAGTCTGTATTGACATAGTACGTTCAGGTCATCAGCATGTAATTGGTTTAAAAGGAAAAAGTTTTCTAGGTATTTTGTATTGATGACTAAATATTCACGCATGTATAATTATGAGATTATATATATATATATATATATTTTTTTTTTTTAATTATGTTTAAAGATCGAGGCGTGATAGGTATGTCCAAGACATTAAATAAAAGAATCGACATTTTATTAATAGCCAATGATTACATCAAAGTTTCTTGACCAAGATCTAATCCAAAACAATAAAATCAAATTTAGACAAATAGTAATTACTCAATACTTTCGGTAACTCCAATTAAACATGACCAGGAAATTAAGAAGAGATGTCGGTAGAGCAAAGCTCGCTTAAGTACCACTTATCTCAACTAGTTTCCTAGACATCATACTTAATCGGATGAGCCTAGTTGTGAAAGAGTTAAAACAATTGTCATTTACTGATTTAAGGCACAATTACCATTACATAATTCTTGGAAAAATACAGGCTACACTAATTAAAATATGCGGTATTTGATTTTCATCGCCAGATTTAAAGTCTTCTTTAACTCGATGAATTGATCACCGTTGATCAAATAATTCATAAAACACCATGAAGAGGATATTCTCTTGATTGAGGTGTATTGACATAATTTATATGGTCCTTAGGACCAATGGCGTTGGAATAGTATTACCATGACCAGAAGTGGCGCCATAGTGTCCAACCCATGTACCCTCAATGTCATGACTCTTGTGGTCATGCATTCGCCAACTTTGGCGATTACCTTCTTGAGCAGATTGATCATATGAATCATATCGTCCATGGTGGCTTCTTCGATCTAGCTATCGAACGGTACTCATGGTAGCCAACTCGAGGCCTACCATATACTCTATTCACAAATTCATGGTTGTGCCTTTCAACACATGTCATAGCTCCAATTAGCTGATGAAAATTTGTGATATGTCCTTTGTTGACTAAGGTTCGAAAGAATTCAAAGAACCTTAACTCAGTGACGGAGAAGGTAGTTAGGGTTTTCTCAATCAATTTTTCTTCTGTGATAGTTCTTCCATAGGCATGCATCAATGACTTGATGCAGAGATCGAGCTTCCGAACAATATTCCATAACTCTGTCAAAGTTAGAGAAGCAGAGATTATTCCATCGTTCTTCTAAGTTCGAAAGATTGTGAATGTTGCTAAAGCATTCACGAAGTGCTACTCAAAAAGTTTTCTAGCACTATCTTCATTCATGTACTCAAACTGGAGTGTCATATCCATGTGGCGTTTCATCAGGGCAAGTGCTCTGGAATTATTTATCCCAGCTTGAGGGTCTAGAGCGGCGGTTCCTTTAGAATAGTGTTCTTGGATTGTAGGCAATAAGGTGAAGCTCAACAATATGAGCGCACATGAAATATTCCGTGCCCGTAGAATCCAATGGAGTAAAATCGAGCTCGTTTAAGTTTGAAATAGATGAAGGTATCAATTGAAGCTCAGAGATCTAGTTTTATCGTAATCAATGCATATACGCAATGATGTTCTAGAATTTTTTAATCATTAGATCTACATTTTTCACCGAATTTAACGTTCCAAACATACAAAATATCACATACTCAACTGTTATGGAACATGGTAAAATTTTCTTGAAGAATATTCCCACTATATAGCCAAATTCTGGGGGACACTGTTCGTGGCTTTAAGAGACAGACAAACAGAAATGTGTGGAGCAGCTTAGAGCCACAGAGTTAGAAAATAGTACTGTTGTTTTGGACAAACAAAAACGGGTCGATACCGGGTTTGGCTTGGGTTGCTTTCGGGTACTGGTTTGGTTGTACGTATAATTATTCATCTGCAGTCGAACAAGATGCCAAACTCCAATCTCCCACTGAATCTGATGGATCACCGCAAATCTCATTCACCACTCATTATCACCATAATTTTGGTGTGTTTTTATTCAATTATTAAGTGGGTCATCTCTTGTGCTCTTATCGGAAGAAAGACCAAGCAAGAAAGGACAGAAGTTTAAACCAGAAGGAAACACAAATTTAAAGAAAGAGGCCAAGAAAGTGGAAACTAAACTTAATAGACATGCCCATGCCATGATTTAACAAACCGAACCATACATTATGGTGTCTGTTCCGAGTGCGTTCGCTATTACTTATTTACTTTTGTTTTGAAGGTTTAAGAAACTAATGATTACTTTGTATGTATCCTGAGGTTCTTTCGAATCTATCATTTCCCACTCTTCTTCTAAAGTAATAAATAGGGCCTTCCAAGTACATAAAATGGTATTATTAATTCGATTGGACCGATTTAATCTAATTTTATGTAATTCAAGAAATGGAGCAATAGAGCGTTTCTCTGCTACGGGATGAATAATGAGCTAGTTGTGGTTTTCTCCTATTTTTATTAGGTCTATTGCTGCATTATTTTTTTCTATCACATTGCCAGTGCTATTATACATGTACGGTTGGATCTTCAATAATTTACTTCTTTATCAGAATTTTTTAAATAAAAAAAAAGGTTCTGAAAAAAGAAAAACCGACCATAAATTGATGAGTGCCCAAACATGCAGTCTGTCTGCATGTGAAAAATATCCACCACCATCCTTGTTAGTTATTATTTAATCATAGATCAAAGATCCATTTATCTAAACTATTCAATCATTTATCTCATACAAACTGCCATTGAGCATGTGGGTTGGAATAATACACAAGCTAAATTAACTAATGAGTTAACTTAAAATTAAAGAAAAGAGGAGAAGAGAATAAGCTAGGAATAAGATAGAAGGGGGATGCATTTCACATTTCACTGCATGAACTCTACATTATAAGAAGTGTTCAGACCATGTCAGACATAACAGTGCATTTTGAGTTTCTATAACAATATTTTTTAATCTTTAGGGTTTGCTAAGAGTCCAATGAAGGTAAGGTAAACCTTGACTTGGTTTTATAATCTTCTGTTTCTTACATTGTTGGCAACATGACCGTCTCGTTTTGCAAGAAAAGAACACATTTTGCAAAGAAGATATATCATGTGCATTGTTAATGGCATTACTAATTTAATGCTGCCTTGAGAATTGGAGACTACAAGTTGCATGATAACATTATAAACTAACCGAAAAATTGAAGCAAAATTCGAAGAATATGATGTTCTAAGAATAATCATTGAATGATTAAATTTTATATTCTTTTTTAACATGAGCAAAAGTAAAAAGCATTAAATTCAAGGAGTCGTGCCCAATTTCAGTTTAAAATTATTCATATACTCTACTAAGAGTTTTTTAATCCATTTTACTCAATTTAAACATGAATGACAATGTTACTCTCTCTCTCTCTCTCTCTCTCTCTCTCTCTCTCTCTCTCTCTCTCTCTCTCTCTCTCTCTCTCTCTCTCTCTCTCTCTCTCTCTCTCTCTCTCTCTCGCAGATCTAAAGCCACCATAACCACACGCTCCCGCCCCCACGACAACCAGCTCACCTACACCAGTGGCGAGACCAAGATCCTCGCCGTTGTACGCACCATCAAGTTCCCCACCCTCATCTCCAGGGTCTCCGCCCTCTCCGACAGTGACGTGTCGTTCAAGTACTAGCTCCCTGGGGAAGACCTCGACTCCTTGATCTCCGTCACCAACTCGACTCAACTCATCTTCAACCTCACCGAACAGTACCAGGACCTGACCGACGCCCTCCAGAACCTCGACTTCGACGGCAAGATGATGTAGGCAAACGGCAAGTCGTTCATCGTCTCGGACTTCGGGCTCAACCGCTCACGCAGGCTCACACTCGACAACGATGGCAACCTCCGCATTTACAACAACAGGCGACGAAGTTCCTGGATTGGTGGATGCGGTCGGTGTCCGGGTGACTGACTTGCAGGAGGGTGGAAAGGGGGTTGGGTTGGGTCAGCCTTGTTGGACCTTGGGCCTTGACTTTCCTTTAGGGCCACTCTAGACTGTTGCCTCTTTTTTTTTTTCAGATAAATCCCCACTATTTTCTGTTGGTTCCAGTCTATTTTGTCCTACTTTGGTAGCTTTCCCTTTATTTTGGTCTAGTTTGTCTAATCTATTCTAGCTGAAGTTCTTCTATGAGTCTTTTTAGAGGTGTTATCTATATTTCTACTACAATTGGGAGGCAATAATATGATTATTGGGAGGCAATAATAAGATTATTGGAAAGCAATAATAAGATTACTGAGGGGCAATAATAAAATTATTTATTTGGATAAACCTCCGAAAGCTTACAAAATTCAAAACATTTTCATTTTTCACTAATTATTGATCCCTAATAAACTTGTTATTGGGGAGCAATAATATGATTACTGGGTATTATTGGGGGGTAATAAAATCAGACGCCGGAATCCGGTCATCTGTCCGGTAGCCGGATTCAGGATTCCGGTAGCCGGAGTCCCCGACCGGCCACTGGTCACCAGAGTCCGGCAAGGTCTCCGATGACTTCTCTCACTAAGTGACAAAGAAGGAAAGGGCAAAATTGTCCCAAAAATAAATAAATAAAAAATATAAAAAATACTTAATTGGGTATTAGGGAAATAATCTCTTAGAGTGTTTGGGTAAGTGGGCAATTTTTAAGCTAAAAATAGATAAATGATCATTTCCCCTATAATTTATGGACCAACAACAAACCATACCCGACTCTCACTTTAGTTCAAGGTATGATTTGCAAGTACATGAGCTATCCTGTTTGCCTCATGTGAAGTATGAAGCAATTTCAAATCTATATTCATGCTCATAATTTATCTGACTTCCTCTATAAGAAGACCCAAACTAGACAAATCAATTATAAGAGATTCATGTTGAAACTAGGTCAAGACAGATTAGCAACTCAAAACAGTTGAAATATCCTCAATTTAGGTGAAGTTTGGACAAACCGAAATTTATGAAACATCATAACTAAATATTTAAGTGAAAATAACAATGTCCTAGTTTTTTCTCAAAAAAAAAAAAAAAAAACAATGTCCTAGTTTATTCAAAACAAAAAAATCCTAGTATAAAATTACTCTATAAGAACTTTTATCTATCTCTTGCATGTTCTAGAATGGGTGATAAACCGATTTTTTTAAAAATCATTACATTTACTTTTTTTTCCATTGAATTTAGGGATAATGACCATTTACACAATTTTAGGTAAAAATTGCCCACTTACCAAAACACTCTAAGAGATTGTCCATTTACCCAAACATTCTAAGAGATCATTTTCCTAATACCCAATTAATTATTTTTTTATTTCTTTTTATTTATTTTAGGACATTTTTACCCTCCTTTTTTGTCACTTAGAGAGAGAAGTCATCGGAGACCTTACCGGACTCCAACGATCGGCGTCCGGAATCCTGCGACCGGTCACCGGAATCCCTAATCCGGCTACCGGACTGGTGACCGAATTCCAGCATCTGATTTTATTGCCCCCTAATACTACCCATTAATCATATTATTTCCCTCCAATAAACATATTATTGCCCCCCAATAATTATATTATTACCTGCTAATAATCATATTATTGTCCCCCAATAACCATATTATTGCCTCCTAATAATCATATTATTACCCCAATAATCATATTATTAACCTCCAATAGGCCCTAAACAGGAGAGCCCTGAAATCTGAATCCCCTTTCTCTTCTCTCTCTTTGAGAAATTTAGTCGAACGCCTAGTGGGCACTATTTCTATAGAGATACAAAAGCGAAGCGAAGAAGGAGAGAGAGAGAAAGAGAGGTGCAATGTCTCTGCGGCAGAGCACAAGAACCGAGATGAGGAAGAAATCGTACAAGTCAGGGGTGGACGCCGACGTTCCTATCCGACCCGAATTCCCACATCGGGACCAGCGCCCCCAGGAGCTTCCAGCTCGAGCAGCAGCGACTGGGACGATGGGCTCAAGGTCGGCGAAGATTGCACCTGGACATGCTTGCTAGCACTGATCTCGGAGAAGAAGATGGTGGGCTTTGAGGGTGGGCTCGAGGTCGGCGAAGATTACGCCTGAGACATGCTTGCCGGCACCAATCTCGGAGAAGAAGGTATTGAAGGCGTCGTCGCTCGGCATCTAGTCGTCTGGCTGGGGGGGGGGGGGGGGGGGGGGGGAGAGAGAGAGATAGAGATTAAAATGAGGCTAATTATGTCAGTAGATGTTAGATTGGGTAAATGAGATTAAAAAACTCTTAGTGGAGTAAGTGGACAATTTTTAAGTTAAAATTAGGTAAGTGGTCATTATCCCTAAAATCAACTTTCCCACAAATTCATGTGTTATCTTCAATTTTATATCGAGTACAAGTTTTAATGCGGATCCATTAATCATGGTAGCTCAATTTCTACACAGACCATGGATGATCGGATTAGATTACTAATTAGTTCTAAACAATACAATGCAAGTTGCAATATGGTTGGGTTTAGGGTATATGAACATATAACAGACACTGCTGCACTAGATTTGGCTGTCTCTCTCTCTATCTGTGCCTTAGCACAACATGTGGGAATCACATACCCTATGAAATGGATAATTAGGCCTGTGGACCTGTGGTCATGTTACTCATGTATTTCTTTTCTCCCATTAAGTAGAAGGAAGCTAGGGCAGGAATAATTTGCAGAAGCATTGGGTTGGGGGGTACTGAATGAATGAATGAGTGGGAGTCAGGATTCACAATGTCCCTGGGGAAGAAGGGAACCAATGGGAGCTGGAAGTGTTAGGGTTGAGAGTGAAAATGCATGTGACAGACTGACAGGCCTTAAATGGATCAAAAGAAATAAGCCAATTGCAGACATGGATATAGGGCATTAATGCATCCAACAAGAACATTGGAAGGTGGTAGTGTAAGAGTAAAGGCTCGTATATGTTATGTGATGACATCGTTAGTTTGGCTCCACTGTTATATCGGAGGATTTTTTTCTTCATGGGTAAGATGAAGAAGTGAAAATGACAAACACTTGCTCTTATATACATATCAACCTTCTTAAGGTGAATTGTTTTTTTTTTTTTTTTTTACTCATAATCTCATATACTTTTCAAGAAAAACATAAAACAAACCTTAAGTTATTATAAAAATCTCAGGTGTGAGATAAATAATTTAGTGTGAGTTTTCACATTTACACTTTCCAACCTATATCAAGTCACATAATCACATATCATTATTGTCATTGTTGAGTCAGTGAACTCTAAATATCTACACTTTGATGAAATGCAAGCTCTCACACATCATCCAATTTAGTTATCTAGGTCAAAGATATTAGGATCTTTTTAAATCGGAATCTAATCACAATTTATTTCGAGTATAGCCCCTCTTCACCTATTGCTTTTACTTGAACAGCCACTCTGACTATGCAGCTTACTCCACCTTAAATAAAGTTTGCGTCTTACTCTTACCATTGACTATGATCCCAATTATTCTACCACCGACGAATAAGTAATGATTACAAATGTATGAAAACAACGATATTGTGCTCACCTTACTATTAAGTTGAGATCGACTTTGTACTCACATTCAACACTAACTTACTATCAAGATGACACCACAGTAATCTATTTGGATTTCATTTCAAACGTTCTAAATACGTTTCCGTCCTTAACTTGTCAAAGCCACACAATTTGAACAAAACAGACCAAATATTGTCCACAATTAGGTGAAGGATGACTGTGATGATGAGATGGGGTACTCTCTGTCTCGGTGAAAAGGCAACGTTGTAACTTATGTGACGCTCATTGAAAGAGAAAGAAGAGTAAGATGGGCAATATATGTGATTATGCAAATCCCATAATATACGTCACATTCAGAAAAGTAAAGGGATTCACGTGTTGAGGGTCTCTCCCCTCTCCCTCCCTCCAACTCTAAGGCTTGTGGGAGCGTGCGCCATGTGCTTTGGTGCAGTCGGCGACCTTCAATGAAGATAAGAAAAAAAAAAAGAGTGATTAACTGAGTGAGTGATGTTCCTCTATTCTAATAGTACCCCATCTCACGGATCTTGCCCCTTCTCTCTCTTCACCCTCCCACTATATAATCAAATCCTCTGCATCATCTTTTACAGCAAAAGCTGAATAAGGCTCAGAGAGAAGCTGTGAGGCTCTTCTGCAACACAAAACATTCATACAATACAATACAATACCAGTTCAAAAGCATCATCCTTATCCATGGCTTCCTGGAAGAAAACCATCACAACCCCATTCAGGAAAGCTTGCAAGGTCTTCAACCAGCAGCCAAGTACCAGAGACCAGAAGAAGCCTCAGCTTCAAGGTATAGATACATGTCTATCATCATATATTGTATATCTTCATGGTAGATATATATGTGTGTGTGTATATATATAGATTCACTGAGTCATTGAGTAATTGTATTCCATTGATATTATGTGGAACAGGGAATGAGAATAGTGTGACTGCTCTGCATGGTGAAGTGATGGCTTGTGGCTATGAAGATGTTCAGGTCATGTGGTCTATTCTGGACAAGTCCAACTCCTCAGCCTGCAACATCACTTCTTAACATAAATGGCAGCTAAGCTATTACCCAGTTTAGCCTAATATCTATCTAGCTACCCCAAAAAGAAAATTACTCAAAAAAAAAAAAAAAATCCACTTCAGCAATTGGGTGCCGATTGGGTCATCATGGTTTTGCTTGCATATCATACTGGTATGCGTGCAAATGTTACTTGTAGATAGTGATTTGTGTTGGGATGATGATCTTGTGCTTCAAAAAGTGTGGCGGCAAGAAGAAGAAACCCAACTGAGGAAAAGAGAGCACACAAAATTAAAGAAGGGTTTTGTGAGGAGTGATTGCGAAATTTCCCCCATTGCCTGGAAGTTTTTTAGATTGTAATTGTCGAAAAATAGGGAATCCCTGTGATTAAATGAAAGATTACAGTGAGATTGTTAATGGAAATTTAGAAGGATTGTTTTAACTCATCTGCCCCTTTTTATTTTCTTGTTTCTCCTTATCTCCTTATCTCTCTCTCTGTCTTCTATCTGGTCCTCGAGTGATTTCTTTTACCACCATATCATTGGTTAGCAAGCTAATACTATATATATATATATATATATATATATATATATATATATATATATATATATATATATCCCTCTGATGGTTGTAACCATATTCCATTGGAATGAACAGATGGAAAGCTTCTGTATTAACAGGGCAAATCAAACAAGGTCCTAATCTATAAACAAATCACAAAGCTCCCAACCACTTTTTTAAGCTGTTTAATGAACCTTCGACACATAACTTTCCTAATAAATATGATGTGCTTCATCTAGCTGCTAGAGAACCAATCATTCATAAGTTAGTCTAATTTATGAAAATTTCACATCAACTCACAATGACAAAACATGTAAACATGGTACAAATTGCAGATTGTTTGAGTGGAGAGACATGTCTAAATGACTTATAAGGTTTGCAAATTTTTCCTTTCATCCTTTCCTGCAATGTACCTCTTCTTCTTCTTTTCTTCCCGATACCCACTAAATTATATGAAAATCAAGATGCGCAACACTTTGCGATTCTTTTATGAGAACACATCAGTTTTGCAATTTAAATCCAATGAATCGACTTGCAAAGACTAACCGTAGACAAGATACTGCATTGTGTACCACATGATTACTACAGACTAGGTTTTACTTGTACACGTAGATCACACCTTTCGTCTCGAAGATTCAAATTCAATAGTACAAAGTTTATGCAGGTCCATGATGGTTTAATATGCTTTGATGCAGGATTGCAGGGGATTTTGAAGATCGGGTTTCTTTGAAGTTTTGGATAACAAGTAAGATGGTGGAGAGAATAATTAAAAGATTATGAAGATGAGTCATGTATGAAGAGATGAGTCATGAAGCCTTTTCACAAAACCATTTGTCATGCAATCGCACTATAACGAAACATTTTTTTAAAGCAAACAGCAGAGTACATCTATAACTTGTCCAAAGCAAACAATGGAGCTATAACAATAATGCAGCTGGGATCTATTTATTAAAAGTACATGGAGTACAGAATACCGTCCTCCAAGTTGTGAAGTCACAACATTTGATCCCTTGTTGGAACCAATCACTCACAGTCGGTGCCTTTTTACGAGGTCACAGAAATTGACTCAAATTTGCAAAGATTTATTTATAGGTTCAATTTCAGAAGTCAAAGCAAGGAAAACAGAGTTATGGGAAGGCTCCATGGCCCATATCCATGCATGATTAGGATTTGGATTGTCACCACCTTCAACACTGGTCCAGACTATCAATGATGTCCTTATTGTAAGTGGTCAAATGAAGATGATATGAAAAGAATCCAAGATTGGAAATGAATGAACAATAGGAAAAGCGCGTGCCTTTTTATGGAGATCAATTCAGAATGTGCAATATACTGGTAAGGATACAGTTGCAATGCTGGGAGATAATCTACCTCATACACAATTCCAGGGATATTTAATTCCAAGGAAACTTGGCAGACCTTGTATAGTGAACTAAAAGACCCAGACTTGGTATCAAATCACAGCGAAATTTAACAGCTCAAAGGAGCGAGTGCCTTTTTTGGAGTTAAACTTTAAAAAGTGCACTTTACTGGAAAGGATACAGTTACATATGTCGGGAAATAATCCATCTTATGCCCGATTCTACAGGATATTTTCTACCAAGGACACTTTGCAGGCCTTTAACAATGAATTAGAAGAACTAGACTTGGTATCAAAAGACTGCGAATTTTCACTACTCAGAATTCACTCCTAGCTAGTCGATTACAGTGCCGTATTTCAATATTCAGGAAATTCTGACTTCAGGCTAGTAAACATGCCCTATACAACTATTTAATTTCCCTCACAGCTATCTCTTTGTTTAGCAAACCTCAACAGAGCAAGGGTAATTTTATTAATTGACAAAAATAGTACAGATAGTACACATAGTAGGGGAGCATAAACCTCACCCATATAAAGAAGAGAAAATCACTAAAAATACAAAAAGGGGGTGGGAATAGGCAACTTATCCACTTGGGAAAGAAAAAATTAACTAAAAGTACAAACAAGAGAGGGGGGGAACATAAAACCTTACCCCTCACAGCTTTTTCAGTTCACCGAGCGTTCCTTTCTTCTTTTGCTTCAAGGGCATCAACTTCTTCACTAGATAGAAGATCAACAATGGGTTCATACACATCCCACTCCTTTCTTTTCCTGATACATTTGGGAGCAAAGAGAACAATTATCAGTAAATCTTTGTTAATTGCCTAATTCTTATCTAAAAGTGAAAGTGTTAAACATAAGCAACTGAATCAAATATAAGAATCAAATGGATATGATTTATAATTGAAAATCTGGCGGGGAAAAACACGTTAGAGACTAAATGGGCAAAGTGTCGTAAGGTTGATTTAGCAATTAAACTCAACCCTGCACTGTCATTCCACTCAGGATGATTTTGAAGAGGCATGTAGGAATTGAATGTCTATTATGTATCTTCCTAGGTTTAAATAGCCATGCCGAACAAAGTACTCACCATGGTTTTTTCACTAGCTATGAAGACTAAACTCTTAAGTATGACCATAAAGGTTTTGCTTTTTCCAGTGTTATGGGGATTTCTATACTCACGTGATGCAATAATTTATTTTTGGATTAAAATGAATAACAAATTTGGAGGTTCAGAATACAGTCCCACTGCCTTTTGTCAAGTATTTTCTTCCTTGAAGTGGATCAATTCATACAAATAAGCTGTACGACGAAAGTCTGTAATGCCATGAAGATTATTGTAATTGTATATGATGTATCGATACATTAATGTACTGAAGTATTTTCCTTGTATATATATCATGCTAATATATCTTTCAACCCTCCGTTCCAGATATTTTGGTCATATTATATCCCAATCAAAAAAAAAAATTGCATAATCATTTCATATATTTATGAAAGACATAAAATGTTAGTTCAAGAAAGAGACAGTAGCTTCAATAGTCTAGCAGCTTTAGCTAGCCCAGGAAGATCTAACGGCAAAAGAGAAGTACACAAAGTACATTGTTGTGGTCTTCCAAAAGCCTTTAGACAGGTATCTGTATCTTAATGAAGAAATTAAATTTGCAACTAGAAGCGCAAGCTTATGGAATGGAATGAAAAGGGTATTTTAAATGTAACTAGCACAGGACCCACATAAAAACTCAAAAGAACGGACAAAAATAGCGTATTTTCAGTTTCATTAACAACATAGATGTGGAACTTTCCGACTTCACAAGCAAAGAAAATTTTAAAACTTAGTGGAGTGAGATGACATACCGAATGACAGTAGATCTGTGACCAAATGACTTGACCAGGTCCAATCCAGTACTACTTGCTTTACTGAGAAAGAGATAATAAAAATGTACCATCACGTAAGTATTACAGTGTATATTCCCTCTTAATGACCTAAATGAATTGTGTGCAACAGCCAGGAGGAGGCAAGAAAGTGTGTTTTTAAAAAACAAAACAAAAAAGTCATCACAAGCACCTGAGTGGAGTATGATCACTCCCTCGGCGCCCTTTCTTGCTTAGTCTGCTTTCTCTTGCTGAAGCTACATTTTGGACTGCAATCTACAATATGAAATACAAAATGCCCACAGTAACTGAACAAAGACTAAAATACTCATTAAATTAATCGCAAATACATTGTACCTCATGTGAGGTACAAAAGAAGCAACAAAATCTAACCTCATACAGCTGTTCTCTAATTGCAAAAGCAATTGCAGGCTGCAATAAGAGAATTACTTCTTTTAGCACACTGAAAAGGTGATCAAGGTTCCAATTTTGACACAAACCAAAAGAAGATATAGAATTGCATTTGTTAAACAAGAATGATATAGAATGCAATGACTTACACCAACTTCAGGGTCATGAACACCTAAATCTGCACACAAGGTTTTAGCAAACTCCTCGGGATCACTTTCAAAGTTGTTCAAGTCCTGAAATCCACCAAAACATATATGAAACTCAAGCTAACACATGAGGTACACTAATGCTATGATGAAACAAGAAACTGCTGAAGCTTTACCCATAAAAACTGGTCCCTAATGAGAGTATGGTTTACACGGAGATCAAGCTGAGAATTAAAAAAAAAAAAAAAAAACCATCAGAATTTTTCAACAAACCCCAAAAACCGTTGAAAAATAGCAACTTTCCAATGCAGTAACCATGCTACATAATCTAAAATACGAAAAGGGTGACCTTAATCGGAACAATCCTCTCGCCGGTGTACATATCTTGGCCTTGGAATGATCGAAAAATATCAACTTGGCTCTGATACCACATAACATAGTTATAATCCAGCCATTATTACCACTACAAACATAAACGGGACAATTTCCCAGAGTTGAATTCAATTCCAAACCTGAATGGAATTAACAATGGCTCTCTCGTAATTCGAAGACAGTTTCAAGTCTCTAACTGTTACTTTCGCAAACTTGGCAATCTCTCCATCAGGGTCTGTCATCAATCACCATAAACTCAAAAACTTCCCAAACCCAAAATTTGAAAAAGCACAAAGAGAAAGAGTGAAACTTTTACCAGATGGGTTCCAAGTGAAGGCGTCTTTGAACCTCTGGCCTTCGACTTCGAAATCGACGCGAATTGGGACCAAATTCTGGGAAGTCGGCCTGCGAATTGGGACTGAATTTTGACCAAGAATTCGTGGGGACCAAAACGAAGAAAGATGGGAGAAGAAGAAGCTTACATTCTGAACTTCTTGACAGAGCCTTTGGGAGCGTGGCCTTTCATGGTGGGGTTGGCTTCTCCCTCCTTTGGAGCAAGTTTGAATTTTTGTTTGGGTGACTCAAATTTCGGAGCTTCTTCTTCCTACGAATTGGGGGTTTGGCGCTTTATGCCCGACCCGATTGCTTCTTTTGTTTCAGAACTCTCACCAATGCTCTATTTATTATGGGGTTTCGGGTTCGAGTTTTATTCTTGGATTTTGAGTCGGTTTTGGCTGCCCTCATTGATTTGGATCGGGCCTCAAAATCATGGATTTAATTAAAGTAGTTTTGTAGAAAATACAATTTTTTTTTTTTAAACAATATTACAAATTTATCTGTTGGCCATGAAGTGGGTTTGTCAAAGGGAATGTAGATGGTACTTTTTTTTTTTTTTTTTGGCAGGTTGGAATTATTCTTTGTGATTAGAAGAGGGATTTTGTTCTAGCGTTATCTTTTTCAAGCATGTTGAGATTGTTGCAATCTTGTCTGCTCTTAAATTGACATATGAGTGAGTCACTCTTCTATCTTGTTGGAATCTGATGCCAAATCAGCTTGAGGGGGAAAACCTTGTTTGGTTCCGAATGGGCATCTATGAAATCTCATGTTATTTATGGATGTTTCTTGACATTATATACCTAGATATTGTACTCATATAGCACATCAACTAGCTACACACGGTCTAGATGTAGTAATGAACATTAAATTTTGTAACTAAGTTTTAGTTTTGTAGGGTTTCATATATAATGTGTTTTGACTTCTTAGTTGATTTTTCATGTTTGTTTTAAGTTGAAATTTATTTATGATTGGTCTTATCCAAATTTAGATTGGTAGAAGCGATATCCAACCCATTCACAAATCTACAACCCAACACTCACCCACTCTTTGCTATTGGCTATCTACATCTCTCCCTCCCTAGCTAGATGGTGACTTGTTGAGAAGGAGATAGAGTAAGAATCTGAATTTAACAAATAAAGCAAATAAAGAAAACACAAAGAGGAAAAAAAGAGTATGAATTGTAATTATAGGACTTTAGTGAAGTGTCAAGTTCACTTCCCAAAAAGAAAATGTCCATAAAAGGTTCCTATTCCTATAGAGGTCGGATTACCTAAAAGTGACACTCACCAATATACATTGATGAGAATGCAAAACTTGGTAGCTAAACCTTCTAAACTTGTGGTCATGCAAAAGTTTTAGTCAATAGGAAAAATAGCAGTGCGCCATTTTCCATTTTTGCACCAATCACAACTTTAGCGGTTGGGTTACGTACTAAGATTCCTCCTTTTTCAGCACGTACTAATCAAAATGGCCTGCCAAAATTACAAGAAATAACAACTATGCTCTTCCAAGTTTACATATATATGATGAAGAACCAGCTATTCATCTTGCCTTTAAGACACCACCACCCCCACGTTTCAAGAAATTGGGTGATCAAATTTAATGGATATTCATTCAGTCCTCAACATTATTATTGCAGATCAAGTAATATATGATCAATGCTTTTGTCCAAGTTCGAATGGAAACCCTTTTGGATGGTGTGCACGTCTAAAGCTCCCATGGGAGAAAAGAAAACACGTGTACCAAGTAGAAGATCGATCATAGTTCCTAATTATCACAGACATTCAATGGCAGCAATCTTTCTTGTAGTGACAACATCGACCTCACCTAACAATGCGAAAAGAACGCAGAAGGAAAAAGGAAAATGAAGCCCTTGTATGGCCCCATGTTAACAACCTTGCCTACTCTACAATGATTGGTTTTGATGGAGGAAAAGAAACCCAGAAAGAGAAACAAGTATAATCTCTCTTATAATATTGATGCTGTACAGAGTGTTTCGAGTATGAAGTTTGAACCACCAATAAGGCAAAACTTGATTAGGGCAGACAACTCTGAGTCTAATTATAATTATAAGATGAACAAATCAATATAATTTAGCTAACATCTGTCTGCTCTAGTAATCTTCAGTCTTTTCACAGTAGTCAAGAATATCCTGTTTCAAAAAACAAATTTAGAAACACAATTTGTGTGAGGACAGCTATTTTGAAAAGGTAGGCAGATTAATTTCTTCACTCCAATGGATACTGCATAGGTTTTTTCATACGGTGCACGTAGCTAAAATTGGAGTGCAGAAATCGCTAGCCTTTTGTAAATGCATGTATGAACTTGGTAAAAGAATAAAAATTGGGTTTAAGGTGCTTACTCCCAAGGCACATCTCCAACCAGCATCCAATCCCCTTCTTGATCTTCATAAGTTAAAACATAATATTTCTCTGAATGAACATGATTATTATCAGGACCTGCTTTCAACCAAAAAACAAGAAACATAAAATATTAACCCAAATATTAATTTTGATCTCAAAATTAGAGGTCCTATATAACAATTTGTGTTTGCGTCAACTTACATAGAATGGTGGTCTTGAACATGAGGCTCAGAGTTGTGATCAAAGCATCATAACCATCGTGAGCAAACAGATTCAATTTTCTACCAATTGGGATTCCCTCCATGTAGACCTTCACAAATAAAGAAGAATTCTGATGATGGTAATTCTCTGATTTGCCTGAAAGTGTGCTCCTCAAGATCGATTTGATCGGCGGCCAGCTTACCAATGCTTCTTCCCTGAAAGAGAATTTTGAACAGAGCAAGACAGAGGATTTATTAGACAAGAACAGTAAACAATCCATTTGGAAAGAACAGAGGGAAACAGAATGATGGAGCTGCAGACATGCACATACCTTGGGCTTGAAGTAGTGGAAGACAGGTCAGAGTGATGAGACGGTGATATGCTCAGGCCAAGTCTGAGATCAGTGCTCAAATCTGTTCTGGTATGAGTGCTTCTGCGACTGTTACGAGAATTAGAACCACCATTGATTTTGTGAGAGAGAGACGAAGAAGAAGACGATCCAGAAGGCTTAGGAAGAAGACCATCAAGGTCAGGATCAGGATGGTTGCTGCTGTCTATGGAAGAAGATGATGAATGTGCTGCAGCTCGTAATCCCATGTTTGTACTCAGATCAGAGGATAATATGAGACTTGAGAGAGAAGATATAAGAATGTGTTAAAAGGCTTAAAAAGCTGCTAACTCAGGCCATGAAACCCTGAGCTATATATAATACTCTACAGTCTACAAGTCATATACACACAACTGATCGAGCAACTCGTTCCTTCAACAAAAGAGAGAAAGAGACTCTAGTCAATTTGACAATCGATTTGTTACCCGATTGGTCCACATGTCCACGTTGATTTTTTCTTTTTTGGCCTTTTAGTTTTACAATTTTTTTTCAAGCCTAGTCAATGTCGGATTCAATGTTAGTTTGATATATGCTAGTGTGTTATAATAAAAAATTAAGTAATCAAATGTTTCGTGAAGTAAATAATGTGGCTCATAGGTTGGCACATTTTGCTAGCTTTGATCATGTTATGGATCTCTCTTTAGTTGAGGCTCCCTTATTTTATACAGGATGTTTTTTATGAAGACAATTGTAATGCAACTATGCATGCTCAGGGTATAGTTATTCCCCCCCCCCCCCCCCCAACCTAACTGGGTTCCAAACTCCTTTATTCAAAAAAAAAAAAAAAAAAAAAACAACTAAGTAATATTAGAATTGTTTGAACACTTCATAACTAATTGTATTTATTTGTAAAAAACATGTTAGCATATAACTTTTGAAATTCAATGAATGGATGCCACATTTTCAAAATTATACATATCTAGAAGTCAGGTTTATTTCATATACTTAATTTGCTTTGTTGTTTAGGATTTAGGGTTTTTGAGAAATGTTCGACCAATTGAACACTCATGTTGTATGGTGGTGACTCTACAAGGGAATGACATCAGATGTAACAATGAATTATTAATTAAATCATAAGCTTCCATGTAGCTGACTTTAGTATTTTGCTAAATGATAGTCGAAGGACAATCCACTGTATTCATCAAAACGACGAGAACAGAAGGACAAGCCCAACGTATCATCGATTTCTTTTTCTAGATAAAGATTTGATTGTTTGCTAGCTAACTAGCATATTTCAATAGTTAAATAAATTAGAGTCGTGGAAAAAAAAATAGTTAAAGAAATTGATGATGATTGCAAGGAAATAGACCAAAGGGAAGATAACAATGGTAGCATTCCCTACATGGTTAAGAACTTTTAGATACTCCATGCCAATATATTACATTTTTTTTTTGGAGAATGTGCCAATATATTAGATTAAACGAATATTGATCATTTACACAATTTGAGCTTAAAAATTTCTCACTTATTCCATTAAGAGTTTTTAAGTCTCATTTACCCAATCTAATATTTATTGACAGTTTTGACCTCATTTTAATTAATAAATTACACTCATATATATATATATATATATATATATATATATATATATATATATCTCACACACATCTACCTCCTCACCCAGACCATCGTCGTCGAGCCCTAGGCCTCGTAGCTTCTATCACCGCAGGCTACCAATGGGCATTTCTTAGCCATCACCGCTGCCTACTCTATCGTCGAGCCCTAGGCCTCTATCATCTGCGGCTTTGTCGTTCTCGTCTTATGCAAAAAACTCGGCAACTTCTCGATCTCGTAATTGGATTGGACGACGCGTTGGGGTCGTAGATGGAGAGGAAGGAGAGTCCGGAGATGGCGGCGAGGAGGTAGGATTCGGGTCAGGCCTGGAAGGCGAGGCGGGAGTTGTTGGTGGTGTCGACGTTGAACCAGAGGATGGGGACTTGTGGCGGAGGTCGAGGAGGGTGATGCGGCCCTGGCAGTCGCCGGCGATGAGGAGGAAGTGGCAGTTGGAAGGATTGGTAGAGAGGAAGTCCTGGCCGAGGGGGTGGAAGGTTGAAGTTTGCTTTGATTTGGTGCCTAGAACATTTTCTGGGTGGCCAATTTTTTTTTTTTTTTTGGTATACTGTGAGCTCTGAGAATGGGGATTGGTTGTGAGCTCTGAGAATGGGGAAGGAAAACAAAAGTGAACATGTAGAATTGAACATATAAATTGATCAATTGTGTCTGTAGTGTATTCATTTTGGTTTTGGGAGTTTATGCAATTCACTGGAGGGCAATAATATGATTATTGGGGGGTAATAATATGATTATTGGGAGCAATAATATAATTATTGGGAGGCAATAACATGGTCATTGGGAGGAAATAATATGATTATTGGGAGGCAATAAAAAGAGTATTGTGGGGCAATAATATGATTATTAGATATTATTAGGGGGCAATAAACTCGGATGTCGGAATCCGGTTACCGGTCCGATGGCCGGATTCCCATCACCGGAGTCCAACAAGGTCTCCGATGACTTCTCTCTCTGAGTGACAAAGAATGAGAAGGCAAAATTGTCCTAAAAATAATTAAAAAGTAATTAAAAAAATACTTAATTGGGTATTATGGCAATATATATATATATAAAATATTGTGTAAGTGGGCAATCTCTTAGAGTGTTTGGGTAAGTGGGGTTAATTAACCCCAAAATTGGGTAAATGATCATTTTCCCTAGATTAAATAGTGTACCAAGTAAAAATGTTACCAACGATTTTGATAACGCAAAATACAGATCACTTAAGAATGTTGACCGTATCTAGTATTACTTGGTGTACACTAATTGATGCCATCCACAGGGCCATTAACAGATAATATAACTACTAATTAGACATGTAGGCTTTGTTATATGTTTGCTCTGTTCAATAATAATTGAGTTGAGCATATGTTAAAGAGATGTTAAACCAATTTCAGATCCCTTATTAATCCATGTTTCCAAACACACAGGGTCCAATAAAACTTAGGAACTTGATTACCAAACGAATTTGAATTTTTGAGAACTTTTTTAATACATAATTAAATAATTCATGGAGGGAAGATGAGGGAGTTAGGGGGAGTTGGCTAGTGGAGACAAAGAAGCAGATACTAAAGTTCACATTCTCTTCTTTGGAGGGCAGATGATCTGCCTTCTTCTCTTTTTTCTCTCTTTTCTCTTAATTGTCTTTTTAACACTAAACTACTCAATAGGCTTTATGTTTGTTATAGAAAATGAGCTCAATAGGGATCAATTTACAAAGCAAAGATGGTCACATTAACCTATATAGGTCTTTAAAAAAACACTAGCTTAACCAGCAAGCCAGGACAACCTTCAGCCATGCACATTCCTTGTCCCTTCACGTTACTCCCTCATAGTCATATTCTGAACCCTAAAAAATTTATAAGATTTCTGAAATGATTATGCATTAAACTTTTGATTGTTTAATTCATTAGAAATGTATTAATTATTATATGGGGTATGTAAAGTGAGCGAGTGATTGCTTTCCCACCACCCCATCAGACAAGATATAAAATCACCATCTACTCCTTTCATGTATCTTGTTGGCGACACGCTTTCTTTTGATTACATACCTCACGTGAGAAAATGAATTTAACATGAATAGAGAGATGATTTGTGGTAAATGATTTTGCAAACTATTTTAAAATAATTTTTTATATTTACGGGGCTGGTGAAAACCGTGAAATCACTCTTTCTTCTAGTGGAATCAGGAGCGAGGGTAGACAACTGTTCTCAGTCAAATTTTTATGTCTTCTATAAAGTTATGAGAGAGCAGTTTGTCCGTAAAATGCATTTGAAAATCCACAGATGGACCAAAATAACAGGTGAGTTTTGTGGTTAGGTTAGAATATGCCTCTTAATGCTAGTCTCGGCCCCATAAAATAATACTACTTTATCTCTAGTCTTTCTCATGTTTATTCTCATTATATTTCTCAATGTTTCGAGAATTACTACTATTCCGATTTTAGATTGTAAAATGTCTAAAATTACACACGCAACATTTATAATGAACTTAATTTGAAATTCGCTATTTCTATTGAAACTCGAGGCAATACATAGGAAGCAAAGAGGGAGAGATTAAAGCAAAGAATGAAATGGAAGGGAGGCAAAGATAGACATGAGGTTTGAAACTTATAAAAAGTCTTAAAAGTCGTAGGAGGGTTCGATGTCGATGAGGTGGTTTGAAGAAATTGTTTCAAAGACTTTTGAACTAATCCAAGACTACGTCTCTCAAAAGCAAAGACATGACCCCAACTTTATGAAACATGCAATCAACTAATTTCCGCACCCAACGCCTTACTATTTAGTATCAACCCACCACCACACATGGCTTCTTCATGGATTTGTAATTATTTTGGAATCAAAAATTACAATGCCAAATGTGATCTCAATGTTACCACTTTAGGATCATTTACAAACACTATTTATGTCATTACGTGAGTTTAATCATTCCATTAGTTCTAGTCTTTGAGATGTGCCCATGAATTGATTCAAACTAATGATGAATAAGATAAGATACAAAATATTGCTGACATAATTTGTTTTTGGTATGAACTCAAAAATCATATTTTATAATTCGTGGTTATAAGGAGTGTCCGTGAAAGCAAACGCTTCACTATAATTTTTATTCTTTCAATCCTATATGATTATGTGTTTACTTTTATCATTAAAAATATAAAGACAAAATATTCGACAAATTACCTAAAAGGTCTTGTAATAAAAATAATTGCAAAGAAAAACAAGCGAGGCTCATTGATCAACGACAGGTGTATTACTACTTCCAACATTCATTTCTGGTTTGGGTCAATCTTGAATCTTCGATGCATATTGCACAAGACATGTTGAGATGTCCCAGGACAAACACCTTTATTATTCATGCTGTTTGTTCCAACATTCCAACAATTTGGTCTTTTTTATACGTCTTAGGTATTTATGATCTGACCTCGGACTGGGATATTTGCCCCGAGTCATAGGTTGTTCATATATTCAAATTAACTAAGTGGATTTCTGAGAAGATGCATCAAATTTTTTCGTTGCCTCACAGAGACGTGTAGTGCAAGGTCGAGGTGGGTTCAGCCCCCAAATTCCAAATTTGCCTCCCACTTCAAATGTTGGGATGAATTTGGCATGTAAATGATATAGTTTTGTTGGTTTATTTGTAGTGAATTAATTAGAAAATTGAAAGAGAAATATTGGGGGGGGGGGGAGACAAGTAGGCAAGCTTGATCCTGAAGAAAGGAAGGAAGATTTGGAATCAGAAGGGTAAAAGATAAGGTTGTTCCCCCAATGTTGCTTCGGTCTGGCTCAGCCTCCCCGTCCCTAGCTAGCTAGTGGCTCTTCTGCCCTTCTGGCATATCTTTCTCTTCCTCCAATGACATTGATCTTCTTCATGCACTTTGTGTACAACTCAAGCCTAGGTATATATGTATTTTTATACATATGCTACTCTCACTTTTTGGTCTATTTCGGTTCCTCCAGCCTAGCTTAATTAGCTAAAGACATTGAAAGAGAATCTGAGGTGCCCTAGCTTTGCTTTGGCCTTGGATTCTGGTTGATTAGGACCAACCTAAGCTCCCCAACATGTTAATTAGTGCTGCCCCCCATTCTCACCCATAGGTCATTTTCTATTTTATTATTGTTCGGGTTCGAAGTTCCTTTCATAAATCTCAGAATTTGTGAACCCAATAAAGGGCATTGCCCCCACTGTATTGAAGAGCCTCTTTAGTCTCCTTTTTACTTTATTCATTTACTAAACCCTAAATCTACATATATAGAGAGGTTAATCGCGTGTCTTTATGATCCTACTTTTCATTCTCGGTCAAATATAGGAAGGTATTTGAGTGAGTGAGTTACTTCCTTTGCTGGGATTGTGGGGCAGGGCTTCAAATCTTCTGTCCCCATTTTCCTATCTCCTTCCCTGTCTCCCTATCAAATATTGACATGTGGCATTTGGTGTCTCCTCCCTAACCAGAGACAGGGGGAGAGAGAAGAAGTGGGGGAGATTCGGAATGGGAAGGGGAGAGGGTGAGTTAGAGTTGGGTTAGAGGCTGGCTAGGGAGGAGACACCAAATGCCACGTGTCAACATTTGATAGGGAGACAGGGAAGGGGATAGGAAAATTGGGACAGAAGATTTGAAGCCGTGGGGCAGGATCCCTTTTCCAGGCTTGCTTGCTTTGTAGAGTTTTCTCGATGCGTAATAGTTTGTCCCATAATTTTTTTTTTTTTAATTTCATTTGCACATCATTTCAATGATTTCATACTCTCCTCCTTGTCCGGTTCAAAAATTTTTCTTCTAGCGATGATGATTATTTTAATTTTTTTTAACATTGAAACGGAGGAAAATAATATTCTAAGTGTGTTATTCCTTAGTATAATTTTTTTTTTTTTTAGTAATGCCACAGGGGCGAAACAATATATTAATCACAAGTCAGAATAAGTCGTTACATACACTTCCGTTATCATTTATAGACAGACAAGAAGCTAGTTGTAGTACTCATAAGTGGTACGTACATATAGTCCTACTCATTGTACATTCAAATACGTAGAGATAGCGGATATTCTCATTCGGTACTACTCCAGAGACGCTAAAAAGACATTGGGTGCACATTAGTGCTTATTAGGTTCCTAAAAAACAAGGAATTTATTGTAAAAGACAAGCTAAAAACATAGTAAAGGCCTAAGGCAACAACCCTAGCCCAAAATAGCAGGCCTAAGAAGCATCCAAAGGTATAGTCCAACTCCAGAGCTCATCAAGCTGGTTTGGCCCCAGCCCACCATCCTCGACGACATGTCGTACACCACTATCCAAGCGCACTTGACGACATGTCGTACGCCACAAACTACAGCAGCTGCTTGACCCACTCTGCCACGACTTGGCCATTTCGATCTACGCTGCCGCGACTTCACTGCTTCAGCCAAACCTGTCGTGCCACAGGCTGCCACAGCTCACGCCAGATTACACCGCCACAGCTCATGCACTCCTCACGTCGTCCAAAATCTCGCTGGTCTGGATCAGCACACCACGCCGCCGGTTAAAATGGGGCCAGAAAAACCTAAACCCGAGCCGTCCGAAAAATATCCTAAGCGCACCACCCATGGACGATCCTGGGGCAAAATCGGAATGAATACCCGTCCGGCTGCAAACCCCAGGATGGCGAGGTAGGAGGCCAGCACCAGTCGGGGCGCCGCCTGACGAGATCGAATATTGAAGGGAAGAAACCAGACTTTGGGGGTTTTAGGGTTTCTCTCTCAAGGATAAGAAAAAAATATTCTCGAGGCTTTTGTGTATTCCCGACCATAATTATGCCTTAATATTGTGGTTCTAAACAAGCTTGATCTAGTCTCAAAACGTACATGAGAATTAAGGACAAGAAGCCTTACTATAGCGCACAATTTTTGGATATATTACGAGCCTCTTTCACCGCACGAGAGGAGCAAAAGTAATGATCCCAAACAAGGCAAATGCATGATTTTTGGCGAGCAAGGGAGATGATTAGTTTTCTATTTATTAAAGAAAAAGTAAAAATCCTAATATAGTATGTACCTGAAGTATTATGAAATGCATTTTTTGGTATCTAAGAATATTATGACCATCTTACAAGACCTAAACAATATCCCTGTTAAAGACTTAGGGGTCTCAGTTCAAATTTTCGTTAAACTAGCTTACATGGTGCTTACGGTGATATGAGCGTATTTATCTGTCGTTATTACCAAATGCGATGTTATTGTGAAAATGAGGTACAAATAGGCAACTATCACCAAAAAATGATCAATCATAAAAAGATACGAAAGAAATAGGGGAGTGAAATTTGCACTGTTTCACTCCCCAAATTACAATATGCACTCCCACTATCACTTTTAATATTTTTATATGTTCTCCTCATATGCGTTTACTATATTAACCTTACATTCACACCTCTTTTCTTCAAATGATTTCTGCCACAGTTACACTGTAGTTCTGACTACCTCCTCTCTCTTAACAAAAGTTCCTTCCCCTCTTTTATCAGATTTCAGTTTCATGATTTTCATGTGCCTCTCATATATAAAAATGGGATTCGGCTTCTCTGCTATAACAAGAAGTGCTAGGATCTGCTTGGACTTTAATACCAAGCTGACACGTCATTTATAAGCGATCCAATGGACTACAATTTAAAAAACTCCAAAACCCAAATTTTATAACGCCACACCAAATCAGCCATAGACAACCCAATTCTCTTTGCTCTCTTTTTTGGTTTTCTCTTTTCCGGTTCCAGATGCAGGCTTGCAGCCACTTGCTCATATATATCAGAGATTGCATCATCAACTCAAATATGTTGGGCTCTCTATCACTTTTACTTTTGTAAAGATTACTCTTTTCTTTTGAAATTAATTGCAAATATTTTGGCTTTCATGACTCGATTCAAAGAAAACTCTAGTTTGGATCCATGGTTTCTGTTTTGTGAAACGGAATAGAAACTCTATTTTGATAATGGGTTTTATTTTTATTAGTTTCAAGCATATTTTAAAATTATCTGGGCTGCATTTGATGTGGGAAACCCCAAATGATTAGTTTTGGGCAACAAAGGACCCTCCACTTCTCTCTATGTGTTTCCTCTTTTCTAATGGTCCATCTCAATGTGAGTGAGGTGAACATCTCATATTACTAGTGGTCTATCAGCATTCTTTGTCCATACAAGATATATCTGGGATTTGAAGTCACTTAACTTCAAGCAGAACCATGATTGCAGTAGATTGGACGTTGGTTTACAATTGGTTTCCTCAAATATATTACATTGGATCCTTGAGACCGACAATCTCGGTTGTCTTTTGTCGTTTAATAACTACATAGAGATGGCTAAATGAGTCGGAGCCGGAGCCAGAATTGGACTTGTGTTGTTATGTTATAGAAGCCATGGAGGTTGAGAGAGAGAGGAGAGAGATTGATATGCCATGTGTGGTCTAAGGTTTGTGTCTTGGAGACTTTAATTGCTGGCCCTTGGATTGATTTTAAATGACGTGTCAGCTTGGTACTAAAGTCCAAGCAGATCCTAGCACTTTTTGTTATAGCAGAGAAGCCGAATCCATAAAAATGAAAGTCCGAAGATGATTATCTTTTCCAATTTGAGATACATCGTTTAAGTTTTTTATGATAAAGCAATTCAATTTTTTTCTCTTCTCTGTTCGTCAATCTCTTACTGATGCTTTGCTTTTCTCTTCTCTTCCTCTGATCTTGATCTTTCTCTTGTTTAAACAATCCAACAACCTATTTGATCAATTTTCTTTTCTATAAGATGGAATTTCAATTGTGATTGAAACCCAGAAAGTAATAATAGCAAATCCCATAAAACCAAATCAAGTTTAGAAGATTTGTGCTTCAACAAAGTGTACAATCTGGGGATCAATTTCGGTATCAATTTTGGCAAGGAATCTGGGCAATTTTTAATAATCTATTTCTTTCTGTTTTGGAGAGGAATGAGTTGTGGCATCTTCATATATTTAAACCAATAATCAATATAAAACATACTGTTCTTTCGGTTTTGCTGCCATGAAAAATTTTCCATTTCAGCTATAGAAGGAAGAGAAGTTGAAAAGAAATGAGAGAACTGAGAGAGAGATTAGACTCGGCAAGTGAAAAACACCACCGAGAGATTTCTTAGAAGTTGAGGATTTTAAGGGCAAATGTGGAATACTAGAATGGAAAAGTAAAAGTACATGTAAAAAACATTAAAGAAATAAGAGGGGAGTGCAGATTGTAATTTGGGGAGTGCAAATTTCACTTCCCAAGAAATATCTACAGCAGCAATTGACAGCAAACAGTAGGTCTTCCTTTTTTTTTTATCTAAAATATCCATTGAAAATGTCAAGCGATTAATCTCATAACATAATTACAGCAAAAAAAAAAAAAACAAGTAAAATTTCTAGCAATCCTAGGTAAAAGAGAAAGGAATTGTATTTTACTATAATCCCCGAGTCAAATATAACGAGATTGAGAGAATGAATTTTCTGATATATTATTAAAACCTATTCTGTGGTGTATATAAACAGATTACAATCGTACTACCACTATTGTGTACTACTGTACTACACTACATATACAAGGTAAGTAGTTACAACAATATATTCTCTTGTAGTCTATTCCTAATAGAGAACTATGACTCACGCTAACACTCCCCCTCAAGTTGGCGCATATACATTAACCATGCCCAACTTACTTAGTGAGTCATAAAACGCCTTCTTGGAAACTCGTTTGGTAAGTATATCTGCAAGTTGCTCTTCAGTTGGAACAAAAGGGAAACTAATAATTTTGGCATCTAGGTTCTCCTTTATAAAGTGACGATCAACATCCACATGCTTAGTACGATCATGCTGTACTGGATTCTATGATATGTCAATAGCTGCCTTGTTGTCACAATACAACTGCATGGTACTTTTGAGTTTGAAACTCAGATCACTTAACAGATTCCTCAGCCACAGCAATTCACACACTCCGTGAGCCATACCTCTATACTCAGCCTCAGCACTAGAACGTGCCACAACTTTCTGTTTCTTACTCTTCCATGTAACCAAATTACCTCCCACAAAGGTAAAGTAACCAGATGTCGACCTCCTGTCTGTAATATTTCTAGCCCAATCTGCATATGTGAAGCCACAAACCTCAAGAATATTGTTGTGTTTAGAAAACAGTACTCCCCTTCCTGGAGCTGACTTTAAGTATTTCAAAATCCGCATAATAGCATCCATGTGACTCTCACTCGGATTATGCATGAACTGACTCACCACACTTACTGCATATGCAACATCTGGTCTAGTATGAGCTAAATAAATCAAGCACCCAACTAACCTCTAATAGCGAACTCGATAAGTAGGTACCTGATCTGGATACTCAGCTAAACAATGGTTCTGCTCAATAGGAGTATCAACTTGTCTGCAATCCAACAAACTTGTCTTTGTCAACAAATCAAGAACGTACTTCCTCTGGCACAGATAGATTCCTTCTCTCCCCCTGGCTACCTCAATCCCTAAGAAGTACTTAAGTTCACCTAAGTTCTTCATCTCAAACTCAGAGGCTAGCTATCTCTGTAGTCTATCCATCTCAACAGTATCATTGTCAGTAATTACCATATCATCCACATAAATAATTAGAGCTGTTACCTTCCCTTGTTGATGCTTGAGGAACAAGGTATGGTCTGAGTTGCTCTGTCTGTAACCAATCTTCCGCAGGAATTGTGAAAATCTTCCAAACCAAGCACGAGGTGACTATTTGAGACCATATAGAGATTTTCTCAATCTGCAGACAAAATCACCAGGAGAAGCAACTACATCCAGGTGGAAGACTCATGTACACTTCCTCGGCTAACTCTCCATGAAGAAATGCATTCTTGACATCAAACTGTCGGAGTGGCCAATTTAAACTAGCAGCAAATGAGAACAGAACCTGAATAGTGTTCATCTTGGCAACAGAGGGCAAATGTTTCATCATAGTCTATACCATACGTCTGAGAAAACCCCTTTGCTACAAGGCGTACTTTGTACCGGTTCACTGATCCATCTGCATTATGCTTAACGGTAAACACCCGACGACAACCTACAGCCTTCTTGCCTTGTGGTGGAGACACAAGTTGCCAAGTATTGTTCTTCTGCAACGCCTCCATCTCTTCCTCCACTTTGGATCCCCCAACGCATCCTACACTTTGTTAGGTACTGACACAGTAGATATTTGATTCACAAATGATTCATATGACTTAGACAACCTCCTAGTGGACATATAATTGGCTATTGGGTATTTTGATTTGGCAGTAAGAGTAGGTTCATATCTTTTGGCTGATTGACCCCGAGTTGTCCTATTTGGTAACACATATTGCTCAACATTAGACTCACTACTACTAGTACTAGTGGGTGGACATACCTCAAATGAGTGATCTTCAGTACCAGGAAGCTGTGGGTCAGGGGTAGAAGCGATGGCAGGAGGGGCAGTTGTGTCTTCAACTTCATTTACAGCCATAGAAACTGGTGCGTGGATGTTTGGAGCTACTGCTTCAAGAGGTGGCGAGCTGATGGTCTCAACTGGATCCGTCAAAATACCTCCTGCCTATGTGACTTCTTTTTATCCTCCTTTTGATTTCTCCCCCTCACCATGATGCAGTTCTTCAAAATATGAATTCTCCCCCTGAAGAACTGTATCTAAAGAGGAAAAATAACTCATGTCCTCAAAGAAGGTAACATCCATAGTGACGTAGTATTTCCTGGTAGGTGGATGATAGCACTTGTACCCCTTCTGATACCCTCCGTAGCCAACAAACACACACTTAAGTGCCTGGGCATCCAACTTAGACCTCTGATTTTTAGGAACATGGACAAAGGCAACACAACCAAAGACATAAGCGGGAAGATTATGAAATGAAGGTAAGGAGACATGAGATGCAAGAACCTCAAATGGAATTTTTCCCTGAAGGATGCTAGATGGAAGATGATTGATAAGATGGGAGGAAGCATGTACAGCATCGCCCCAAAGATACTTAGGCATATGAGTACTAAAGAGAAGGGCACCAGCCATATCAAGTAAATGACGGTTTTTCCTTTCAGACACTCTATTTTGTTCTGGTGTTTGTGGACATGTAGTTTGCCAAACAATCCCATGGGTTGTAAAAAACTCTTGGTAAACATAATTAACATATTCCCCCCCCCCCCCCCCCCATTGTCAGAACGAAGGACTTTAATGGTGCTATGGTATTGTGTTTGAACGAGAGTATGAAAAGTTTGAAAAGCTGGAAAGACTTCATCTTTGGTTTTTAGAAGAGCAACCCATGACAATCTTGTACAATCATCAATAAACAACACAAAGTATCTCATACCCGACACAGTGGGTTCTCTAGATGGCCCCAAAACATCATAATGAATTAACTCAAAGGGAGCAACACTTTTATTAGAAATACTAGGAGAATAAGTAGCACGATGACTCTTGGCCAAAACACATGTTTCACAATGTAAAATAGACTCATCCACACCAATAAACAAAGTAGGCATGGTTTTTCTCATAAGACTAAAAGAAGGATGCCCTAAGCGGGGATGCCACAACCAAATTTCACTTAGCTTATCAGAACTCGAAGTCAAAGCGGAGCGGGACTGTGCTCCTGATTTCTCTCTTGCGTATGTTTGATCCAGATGGAACAACTTGCCCCTCAGATATCCCCGACCGATTATCTCCCTAGTGAGAAGATCTTGAAAAATCACATACATGGGATAAAAGATTACAGAGCATTTAGACTCAGTATTCAACTAGGGAACAGATATCAAATGGTGAGACAAGTCAGGCACATATAACACATTATGAAGTTTTAAGGTGGGAGTAATACGAACTGATCCTAACCCTAACACAGGAAAGGCCTCACCATTGGCATTGGTTACATAGGACACTGGTGGGGAAGACAATTCAGTAAAATATGATTTGTCATAAGTCATATGATCAGAGGCACCAGAATCAATAATCCATGTATCAGAACCAACAAAGTTAGAAACCTTTAAAGCCATACCAATTTTACCTCGACCAGCTATAGAGGCTGTAGGAGTAACTCCACCTGCTGTATGATGATCTTGGCCAACCACTGCATAGAAATCCGGTTCTTGGACCAATTGAACAGCAGCTGCTTTCGCCTTAGGACGATAACCTTGCTTTTTAGGTTTAAGGTGTGGGTTCAACTTCCAACAAGTCTCCCAAACATGCCCAAGGTCGTTGCAATAAGAACATTGAGGACAAGGGTGGTTGGTGAAGCCTTGTGGGAAACCTTACTGATGAAGTGGGGCTGAACTCTGCTGATAAAGGAAAGGTGCCGGTGACTTGGCCTGAATGGCTAGGCTAGATACTTCAACCTGTGCATGTTTGACACTCTCCTGTTGAGACTCATCCTTGCGGATGTATGTAAAAGCCGTGTTCAAACTAGGAGGGTCTGTCATTCTGAGCAATTCTTTCTTGGCAGTGCTATGCTTCTCATCAAGCCCTCTCAGAATACATGAACCCTTTCTAGCTCCTTCTCCTTCTGGTACCACACAAGATCTTCCTGATTCTTGATCTTGTAAGGACGCTTCTGATCAATTTCAGCCCATACATTCTTCAGCTTGGTGAAATACACAGCTACTGGTTGCCCATTCTATTGCATACTAGTAGCTTTACATATCAATTCATGAACCTGTATAAAATCAGACTCGTTGGTATACAAATCTCCCAATGTCTTCCATATCGCCTCAGCAGTTTCACATTCTTCCACCATCTATAGCACATCATCAGTCATGGCTCGAAATAGAATTGACATTACAAACCCATTATCATCTTCCCACTTAGCATAGGCCTCCACATCATCTTCGCTAGGAGCCTTGATTGTTCCAGTCACATGCCCCATTTTGTGGATTCCACGGAGATAAACTGACATAATCTTCTTCCATGTTCGGAAATTGGTACCAGTGAGTTTGGTACCCCTGAAAGAACCACCTTTTGAGCTCTTGACAGAGACCTCAACCTTCTGGACCTCATTGGCCTTAGAACTTTGACTGTCATCACCACCCATTGCAATAGTACAATAGCAAAAAAACACACAAATCCCAAAGTATGCAGCGGAAATAAGAAGAACATAAACAGAAGGCTCCAAAAATAATAACAATTTTTTTTTTTTGGAACCTGTTAAAGTTGACCGGGTTGAGTTAACTGGGTTGAGTTGACCGGGTTAAGTAGACCGGGTTGAGTTGACCAGGTTGAGTTGACTGGGTTGAGTTGACCGAGTTGAGTCCGATCGATCTGGGTTGCGACGAGATGAAAAATCAGGTCAGACCTGGTTGGACTTGGGCTGCCAACTGAAGAATCCGGCCGACTTGACTGAGGGATGGACGCAACGGCGGTCTAGGTTGTCTGAGCGATCTAAACATGAATCGATCTGAGTTGTCAGGAACTGCAGATGGGCGGAGCCGGAGGAAGATGAACTGGACAGGCTGATTGTCGGCGCCGGAGGAAGACCAAGGGGATCTGAGGAGACGAGGCCGGTCTGAGTGATGTCCGGAGATGGAGATGGAGAGGAAGCCAGTCTGGTCGTGAGATGGAGAAGGTTGGCCTGGCAACGTCGAAGTCCAAGAAGAAGACGTGCTGGTCGTTCTTGGACGGATGTCGATGCGAGACAGATAATGGTGGGAGAGTAACGCCGTTAAGAGGACAATAACCCTAACAATAGGGTTTTTGAATTAATTCCTCAAACTGAAAAACAAAGAGATAAAGTCCTCTCGGATCTTTGCTATGATATTAAGTCAAATATAACGAGATTGAGAGAATGAATTTTCTGATATATTATTAAACCCATTCTGTGGTGCATATAAACAGATTACAATCGTACTACCTCTATTGTGTACTACTGTACTACACTACATATACGAGGTAAGTAGTTACAACAATATATTCCCTTGTAGTCTATTCCTAATAGGGAACTATGACTCACGCTAACACTCCGCAACAGAGCCAATGACTTATTAGCCAAATAGTCACACACAATTACAAGAGGTACAAGTAATAGTATAAGAATACAATCAAGATTGTCAGACTCACAAGGATTGGATTTGTTTCAATAGTTAGCTTGGGTGTTAACCTAAAGGAAAACTAAAATTTGTAAAAATGTACAATCACAAACCTAGACTCACAAGAGAGACAAAGATTTATGGGGAGTATGTGCAATATGGAGGTAGAGAAATGGTTGTTTGTTTGAGTGGTAAACCAAACTAATCTAAATATTTCCAAAGTAAACTAAGCTACACTAACTATACTTGTAATGAAATAGATGGAAGTTAGGACTTAGGTTTTCCACCTCTAGCATCCCTTGCAAATTGAAATAGATGGGAGTTAGGACATAGATGACAAACCATCTTTGCTTTTTGGGTCCTAAGAAGCGATTACAGTTGCTGCCTTATACAATTCTACCATTGGGTGTCATGTATTGGCAATCACATATGGACAGACACCTATAGGTGGGTTTGGATGGAGGACGTAGATGAATGGAGGCATGTTATGCTAAATATTGTAATTCATTTTGATGTTATCCAAGGAGGATGGCATTTGAAGAATTGCTTGTTTTGTGTAATTGAGGGCTTACCTTCCACTTACAACACTAAGCCAGCTTTCACTAACTACGCACATCAATATTTTGCAATTGGAGATACAATGCATATACCTGCTGTTAAGCTCACAGAGAATGTGACTGTAAGACTATCAGGTTTAAAAATATGCATTCAACTCTTGTTGGTTATTTTAGTTTGCCTCGAGATGGTGAAAATGGGGAAGTGACAACAATAAACTACCAATCAGCAGATGAAGATGTGTATGAAGCCCATACATGCACTAACCAGCCTATGAGATTGTCATTGTGTTGCACCTTTTGCTGACATATGGGCGCCTTTGACTTTTAGTATCCTTGTTGTGGCTACTCAGTTTCGTGGCCGGCTTGGATGAATGGTTAATTGCTAATCATAAACTTGCTTGTGATTGCCTTCTCTACCTTATTGTATTTCCTGCTTAAATCCGTTGTCGAATGATATACACTACAATACTTCACTCGGTCACCGGTCCAGTGGACACCCTCAAATATTGTTCTCTAATTTAGGCATCTGTGTGTGATTTTTTGGGTGTCCATATTTCCATGGCCAATTCATTAATATATATTTTTTAGGTTCTTGATTCAAAGCACCAAAAATTTATTCCACTTACCCCAACAATAGATTTTTATTCTCACTAACACAATTTAAATTAAAATAGCAAGTTTGCCCTCAACCTAATTAAAAAACTACATCCATGCCATCTCTCTCTCCGACCCGGCCCTAGAGCTCGCCCGGATCCAACCCAACCACGTCGGAGCCCACTCGTCGCCGAAGCTCACCCTTGACCTCTCGTTCTCGCTGACGATCAAGGTCCACCAGTTCTCCGATCCACCGCCGGTCATGGAATCGAACTCATCCTCGAGCCCCGAACCAGACTTCACCTTCGCCTTCAACGACCGCAATTTCTCCGATCGGGTTGTCAAGATCTATTTCAACATCTGCGACTCGTCTCCGGCGAGGAGATCTGGCTAGCGCAAGTCTCTCTCTCTTCACTTCGTCGCAAGCCTCTCTACTCACAACCACCATCACTACCAGAAATCTATTTCCGGCAAACCTACTTCCACAAGGCTCCTATTCAGATGTTGAAGATAAGCTTGGCCTGGGATGACTTTGAAGATGAGCTCAGGTTTTGCTCAATTGAACTCTCATCTCCAGTAGCACTAATAACATTAGATGTAAATGGGAATAAACTAGTGTAATTTAATTTGTTGTTCAGGGAATAATGGATCATTGGAAGTCATTTTTCATATGCTTCTTGACTAGTATTATAGCTCGCTAGCAGATGGACTTCTTTAATATGATTTTATTGGTTTTTTTGGTTTGGGGGGGGGAAGGTAATAAACGTTTTGAATTGATGTAATCTCCTCGTTTTTTTCTTTAATAAAAGTTTTATTTGTCTAATTCAAGGGAGATTAGTTCTCATTCCAGTAACCGAAAGTTCTGTTGGGGGGCAATAAACATTTTCGGCAACCTATGAGATCTCCGACGAACTCTTTGGGAAACTCCGGCGAGATTTTCAGAAAAATCCCGGTGACCGGAATCCCGTGACCAGACCCCGCCAAAGTCTCCTATAGTCTCTCTCTCTCTCTCTCTATGTAACAAAGAGGTGAGGGTAAAAATGTCTCAAAAATAAGCCAAAAAAAAAAAAAAAAACTTAATGGAGACTTTGGCGGAATTAAAAAAACTTAATGGGGTAAGTGAGAAAAAAAAAATCCCTAAAATTGGGGTAAATAGACAAAAACCTTTTTTTTTTCACCAATAATATCTTAACGTACTCTTTGAGAACAACCTAAGTGATACTTACTATCAAAATCAATAAATGTAATACTTGGACTCGAGTTTCACCTAAGTATCAAAAGAGTTCATAATAATTTCCTTATTAAAATATTTTTGATTTTATAATCTGCACCGAAACACTTCTTAACCAAGATTGCTGTGGTAAAAAACTCTCACCCTAAAAAGAATTTAAGCCTTGTTTCGTTCTCTTATCAACCATGGAGTTACAGGTGAAACATGAAAAAAGTACGATGAACGTGGTGCTTTGTCTAGATGAAGGAATACTTATTGGAACTTGTTCAAGATTGACTAGTGAGACAGGTGATATAGCTACAGCCTACAGATAAGTTGATGAAGTTTGAGTTTCTTACATCTACTATATGAATAGTAACATCTGGTTACACTGATTTTGAATTCTACATTTGGGGCCATATATTAAATTGGATCAAAATTAATCGCATACCACAAATTACCGTATATAGAGTAGCAGAAGTTGCTTATCAGTTTATGGCATCTCATAAGTCAATAGGCGGGTATAATACTAACATTTTATTTATCAAATATGATTATAAAGACAACAGTCTGGTGACTTGCGCAACTAGGGTTGAAGATGATCATGCTCCATGTGATGCAGTTAGCAAACATGTTGCTTTTGACACAAGAACGGAAAAAATATTCGTAGCAGGGTCAGGCAATAACAAATTTGCATTGGACATATTAAATAGTCGCTAGAGGGACAACATGAGTGTTGACTTTGCATATAATGTTATCATGTCATATTTGTTAGACATTACACTTAAAGACCCTTACACTGGGGGTATTTTCAGATTTTTTTTATATGAGCCGCGATGTTGTGCTCTAGCAACTTCTCATATAAATGTAACATACATGGAGAAATTTGAAGAATAGCATAATTTCAATTAGAAAGCTATTTTCATATTATGTCTCGATGTTGAATATACTGATCCTTATATGGGCTACACATTCAGGAATTATGGTGCTATTAAGCATATGCAATGATTTTTAAGGATTAATCGGGTTAGTTTTCATCGGATGGAGTATAAAAGTGCATTGTCTGCTAGTTCAACCTTTATACTCTTTGTAGACTTCCTCGGATTAGTTTCATATATGAAGAAATAAATTTGTTGGCGGGAGTAATTTAGTCGCTCAAAAATGTTTGGAATGAAAGCAATTTTATCTTGTTTTTATTTGGGTGGTGCTATTCGCACACCCATTTTCTCTATTCACACACCCCCTCTATTTTTTAATTACTTTAATCTAATTTTTTTTTTTACAAATTACTCTAACTACCATTTCTTGTAATTATGTTTCTTTTTCTTTTTTCTATTTGGCAAGTCAATCGTGAATTAAACATCATTACACAATAAACTAATTTTTTCTCGTGAATGTAAGTGCTGATTTAGAAGGAAAAAAAAAAAAGATGGGCATGACAAAGTGCAATCTATCAAAAATTCTACAATTAATGTGGCAAAGTTTATGGCTCAAATGAAAAATTACGATGTAACTGATTTTGGGGATTTAGATATGTCATGATTGCTATACAAAACTGAAGAAATGTATAACCATATCACCTAAACTAAAGGAGATCCAAAACCTCTCACATCTGATTAAGCAACGTTGATTCAAGATACCATTCCGATTGACAAAGCATTCTACAGAGTGATGATATGACTAAAGTCAAAATGAAATCAAAGCATCAACAATTTCAAAATTATCAATTAACTCAAGTCAAAACCATGATTAGCAAGCAAGCCATACCAAAATAAAACTAAGACGAACAGAATGCACAAATTTAAAGCTCCCACTCCACCAAATCGCTGAGAAATTGATCTTTTTAGAGGAGAGCGATGGATTGAAATAGCCAAATAATTTTAGTAGAATATTACCAAGAATGATGGATAGGGGCTCGAATGACCACTAAACTCATTTTTTTGCTTCCATGTCTCTATCGCAAATCAGATGTAAAATTTTCTCCAAAGATGGGTCTAAAGTTGCTTGTTCTACCATAATTAAACTTCAAAGCATCACGTTAGAGAGATAAAATGACTATGTTAGAGAAGGTTTTGATGGAAAAGAAAAGAGAAAATTGTAAAGAGTCTTGAAGTTCTTTGTGTCTGCAGGAAAATAAGGGTTTAGGATTTGGGAATGATTGACTTGCCAAAAAAGAAAAAGAAAAAGAAAAAACATAATTGTAAGTGAGGGTAGTTAGGGTACTTTGTAAAAAAAATTAAATTAAAGTAATAGATAATAGAGGGGGTGTGTGAATAGAGAAAATGGATGTACAAATAGCAGCACCCTTTTCTTTTGTATCATTTTTGCAAAATTTTCACTGATACGAGGGCGACAAATCACTCATTATATAAGGAAGAAGACATTTGTTAGAGAACAAAATGACCAGATTACCCTAACCAATAATAAGAATTGTGACTATCCTCTACCTCCTCATTTTGGGCAACCTTACACAATTCGAGCCTTCGTATTTCCATCAATATACCAACTTATTAAAAAAAAATCTATTCTTTCTACAATCAATGTTTGAACTCTTTTATAATGTCCCAAATGATACACAACTATCAAAACCAATAAATATAATACCTGGACTCGGAATTTCGTATCAACATAACTAAGAAAAGAGTTTAGACAGTGTTGGTATTCCTTATTAAAAACCTGCACCAAAAATACTTCTTAACCATCAACCAAAAGACTGTTTAGTCTTGCACTTGTTTGTTTCATTGTTTCGAAGGAAAATATTGTATAGCCTTGCACCAAAAAATTAAATAGCTATGCACCGATTGGTCTATCATCTAGGGCTGGCTTTCCACGGTGAGATGACAAAAAGAGAGAGATGGAGAGATTAGGTATCAAAATTGGGTTTTTGTCCATTTACCCTATTTTTAGGGATTTTTTTCCCACTTACCCCATTAAGTTTTTTTAATTCCCTCTTACTCAAAACACTCTAAGGAAGTGTTTCCTAATACCCCATTAAGTTTTTTTTTTTTTTTAATACCATTTTACCCTCACCCATTTGTTACTTAGAGAGAGAGAGAGTGAGAGAGAAACTATAGGAGACTTCGCCGGAGTCCTGTCACGGCCGCTGGATTCCGGTCACCGCTCGCCGCTCGCCGACATTTTCTGAAAACTTCGCCGCAAAGGTTTATTGCCCCAATAGACGTCCATTGCCCTCCATTGCCCCCCAATAGACGTCGCCCTCCATTGCCCTCCAATAGACGTCTATTAGGGGTAAAAGACGTCTATTAGAGGTAATAGACGTCTATTGCCCCCCAATAGAGGGGTAATAAACTTCTATTGTCCCCCAATAGACCCCTATTGCCCCAATAGAACTTTTGGTCGGTAGAGTGGGAACTAATCTTCCTAAAATTAGACAAATAAAACTTTGATTAAAGAAAAAAACGAGGAGATTACATTAATTCAAAATGTCTATTGCCCCCAATAGATCTCTAAGAGGCCTTTATTACCCCAATAGAACCTTTTTCTTCTTTTTTTATTTTGGGCTTCTGAACCAATTTATAGGAAAAAAAAAAGAATTTGATTTGGGCGGCACCTAGAGAAAAGCTCTGGGCACCAAATCATGGTTCTCCTCCGCCACCGGCATACCAGATACATGATCTCCTCTACCACCGGCCTGTGTCGAGGTCAGAGAGCCTGGGTCGAGCACCAGAGGTCGAGTTGGAGCGCTAATTCCCGCTGGAGATGAGCTGCAGTTTTGATTTCGTGATCGGCGAAGCCAAGCAATCGACAACTTCCGTCTTTAGCATGAAATTGCTGCCGGCGATGGATGGCGCGATCTTCGAGATCGCTGCATGAACCGGAACTCAGTCCTAGCTACACGGAGGTGACGTAAAGGAACTCTGAGCTCGCTGCACGAACTCGCCGCCTGCTGTACGATAGATGGCGCAAGCTGCACGAACTCGCCGCTGACTGCACGAGCGCCAACTTCTGGGCTGCACGACTATTGTCGGTTGAGAGAGAGAGAGAAAGAAAGAGAGAGAGTCAGATCGGAGGGGAGAGATGGGAGAAAGAGCTCGATAGCATATGGGGTGTAATTTATTAATTTGACTGAGGGTAAAATTATCTTTTTAAGTTAAATTGGGTAGTGGGGAATAAAAATCTATTGCTGGGGTAAGTAAGATAACTTTGGCTCATTTTGGTGTTTTTGGTCAAGAACTCATCAAAATTCTTAGTTGAGAGAGAGAGAGCCTATTTCTTGAGTAAATATTTTTTGTTTCTCTCGTTCTGGTTTTGTAGACTAAGAAAATCTACACTTCTCTCTAAAATAAAATAATCTATTTTTCTAATTTTTTTTCTTTCTTTCAAAAGATCAATTCCATTGGGCAAGTACTAGGCAAATTCAAAAACAATCTAAATTAGCTATATTATGCTACTATAATTTTCAATTTTGTTTGAATTTTTTTTGGGTTGAAAAAAAATCATCTGTTATGCAGTTCAGTAAGAAGTACAAGAACGACTTACGCTCAGTAAGAAGTACAATAACAACTTACCCATAAGGGTCATCAGAAGGAGATGTTATCGAGAGTACATTACAAAAAAACATTTCTAGCACACCCATCTTTTAAGACTAAACTCAAAACAAAGAAAACAAATAGTCATGAATGAAAATAAGAGATTTCAAAATGAACTTTTATGATTTTTTTTTTTTTTGCAATCTCCTTGCTTAAAAAAAAAGAAAAAGTTATGATCATCCTTCTGTTTTCTATCTGATAATTTACATCTATATAGCAATAAGACAAAAGAAATGAACTTTCTTTATAGAGCTAAAATCATTTTACCTCTTTAAACTTTACACCTAAAATCATTTTTGCCCCTGTACTTCTAATTTGATCATATGTGCTCTTGTATTCTCCAGTTTGATCGATTATAACCATTTCTTAACTAATTCATCAATTTCTTCATATTATAGTTACTGCTCAAACTAGTTTTTGGCCTTCAATCAATCAATAAACACACCATTTACATGGCTAAGGCTAAACTAGACCTTGAGTACATGGACATGAATAGTCACCAATTTATAAAGAAATTGATAAATTAGTTTACTAATGGGTATGATTGATCGTATTGGAGAGTGTAAGAGTCTATGTGATCAAATTAAAAGATAGACAACACAAACGATTTTAGATGTAAAGTTCAAGGAGTAAAATGAATTTAACCCTTCTTAATTATATCATGAGGTAATATTACAGTTTCATGTAAGTAACACCGTCTATAACTTAAAATGAAACAGAAGAACAAAACAATTCAATACAAAATACAATGTCAATTACATTTCAGACACATATTACTCACCAAAACAAACAGAAGTAGTTACTGTTTGCCCCTGAAATGAAAGAAGTAAACAAAATCTTGCAAAATCCCACACAAAACAAAAAAAAAGCATGGTCCTTGCCCTCCTGTGTATACCAAGTGAGGCACACCAATTCAATCGACCACCGAAAGAACTATTTCACATTTTCATGATCTCCTTTGATTTCAGGTGAAAGGACTTTTGAGCTGGGAGATTTCCCAATTATAGCTTTCTTCACCTTCACTAAAGATTGCTTCACCTTTGATATTATATTGTTACCTGATTGCTTCTGTACTGGTTTAGCTGAAACATCTTGTGCTTGGTCTTTGGATGTTTGAGTCTCATGATCACCATCTTTGCATGACTCAAGAGTAGGGGGTACATCAGTTTTGGACTTGTTTTTCTCTTCTTCTCCATTCACCTTAATGTCCTTATACTCATCTTCTTTGACTAAACCCTCAACCAAATCTCTATCACTCTTCTGCTCCCCCGCTACTGATTTTTCAACTTGATCTGTAGCATTTTTGAGTTCATTAGTACCATCCTGGGTTTTCTTTGCTTCGTTTTCAAATGATGCTTCTTCAGTTTTCTCATCACTCTCTTTAGTTGCTTGTGCTACTTTCACACACTCTTCTTCCTTCTCTGCAGCTTTTTCACTCTGCATTGTCTCGTCCTTAACATTATCAACCACACCTGCTTCTTTCTCGACCGTTTGAGCTTCCTTGTTCGTTGTTAACTCACAAGCAGTCTTGCCCTCATCGGCAGTAGTCCCCTTCTCACCCTGAACATTTTCTTCAAGCTTGACTATTTCACTTGATGGATTAGACTCAAAAGCTTCAATTTTGGGCGTGGCATCTCTCTGTTCTTCAATAGCTGGTGCCTCCTCTTGTTTATTCTCATCTGCTTCAATGGATTGTGTCTTCTCTGATTCTTTCTCAACTGCTGCAATTGCTATTTTCTCCACTGCTTTATCCTCACATGCTTCAGTAGCTTGTGTTTCTGGTTCATTTTCAACTGCTTCACTTGCTATTTTCTCCGCTGCTTTATCCTCACATACTGCAGTAGCCAGTATTTCTGATTCTTTCTCAACTGCTTCAATTGCTATGTTCTTCTCTTCTTTTTTCTCACACGCTTCACTAGCTTGTATTTCTGGCTCATTTTCAACAGCTTCAATTGCTACTTTCTCTACAGGTGTGTTGTCTGCTTCTTTTTCAACCGCTTCAATTGCTATTTCCTCCACTGGTTTATTCTTGTCATCTTCAATAGGTTCTGTCTTCTCTGGTTCATTCTCAACTACTGCTTCAGTAGTCTGTGCCTTCTCTGCTTCTTCATTCTCAATTGCTTCAATAGTTTGTGTCTTCTCCAGCTCCTTCTCAACTGCTTCAACTGCTATTTTCTCCTCATTTTCAACTGCTTCAACTGATGGTTTCTCCCTCTCAATTTCAACTGCTTCAATTGGTTGACACTGATGATCAGCTTTGACATTTTGGACTGGAACATGATCAGCCTTCTCAACCTCAGCCACTACAGGAGGCTCGACCTGGTTGACCACCGGTGTTTCTTCAGATCTAGTGATAGAAGTCTCTGAACCTTCAGACTTTTCTGCTTCACAATTTTCCTTTTCGTGCTTTTCAGCATCATTCTTGGATGGTGGAGTATCAACTTGTTCAACTGCATGTGTTTCTTCCTTTACTATTTTCTCATGTTCCTGCCATAATACAAAATCTTATCGGCTGCAAGTACTATCCATGACAAACCAATTCTGAAGCACTAGAAGAAGTAAAAACAACATTGACAAATTAGGAAACCTGCTCCTACAGCGTTATGAGTTTTGAAGGCCAAAGCATAGTGATGAAGTAATGAATCAAAACCTATTTTCTAGTACCAAACACATTGTTAGCAGTTGAACCATCAAACATTTATATTATAACAGAATCTGACTTCACAAGATGAATAATTGAACGTGTAGCAGCATAACATACTAAGCTAGCTAGTTGGAACCAAGTAACTATATTATCATCATACATAAACATATGCCAAGAAGTACTAGGTTTTGCAAATTTCAAACAGCCTTTTAGCCAAAATTCTAGATGTTCTCAGCAAGTAATCAAGCTTGAACCAGTTGCAAGTAAAACTGTTGACAGTTAGAACATTTATGCAATTATACTTCATTCCACAAGTAAAATTGATATATACAATTATACATTACATAAAAAGGTTAAAATGAACTACTAGATAAGATGCTGTACATAGTCTAACCAAAACTAAGAAAGAGCAACATATACAACATAATCAAAGCTGTCGAAATCATATTAGGCCGTGTTAATTACCTGAGTATCTTCAGCAGTGGAGACAGATACAACATTAGTAGTCTCAGTAGACATGGCTATGTAATGAGATGTGAATCAAGAAGAAGAAGAAACAGAGAGGCAAATAGAAAAAAGTGAAGAAGGATAAAGAGCACGTAGCCTCCTATATATCCCAATACAAAAGCAGCAGTACTAGACAGAAGGGTGGTCGATCACATGAGCTGGTTAAGGCGTGTATGTCATGCAAGGGAATATATATAATTATGGGATATATACGACATCAATTTCAGAAGACAACTCACTCCTTCAGCCAGGCACCTGAAATATATTAAATAACACGTGAACTTCACAATATATACACAGTGGCACGCACAAAGCCCCAACAAGATTTCATCTTTACAGATGCTAATATTGTGTAAATAGGTAAAAATTAAAACTAGAAGATACATACATACAACTTGGCCGGGGTGTTTTATAGTACTCCGCAAGTATTGACTAGCTAATTAACAGCTCATATTTTCAGAGTTTCAGTATTTTGGAACGCAGTAAAATTTTCTCATGCGTCAGTTTAGCTTACACAGATCAAATCTATCGAGCATGCACTCCTACCTGGCCTACTCGATTAGGACAGAGTGTTGGTTTTGACCAGAAAGTCATAGAAGTGCAAAGTTGGAAATTAAAGAAGATTTAAGAAAAAAAGGTGTAGTCTTTGGCATGTTGACACAAAAAGGAATCACGACACCCCTCCACTTAATGATTGTTTTCTACCCATCCCAAAGAATAATCAAATCCAAAGTGATAAATATGATAAATTAGTCTCATTTGGAAGTTTAGAACTGATCAAAGCAACCAATAACATTATTCTTATACATGCCACAGAGAACTTGATGTTGCGCATTGACTTGACAGAGCATAAACAGGTAGACTAATGAACAGACTGTGAGGTATGCATGATCAATTTTTTGTAGTCTAAACAATTTTGGGTAGTCATGATTGATGACATAAGTGTCTTAACATCTTCTATAACTATAAATTTATGACAGATAACCAGAACAAAAGCAGATATGGAGATTGCAGAACCTTGGTGAACACATTATTGCTTGGGGTGGTGGAGGAAAGATGTGTGAGGAGAGTGGTGGCCTAGACAGAAAGAAAGATAGCCAATAACCCCACGTTGTTAACTGACCCAAGGGCATGTGAGGAGGCAGAGCCACCCTACCTTTTGTTGAGCTTCTCAAGGAAATTGAAATGGACCACTCTCTGTTCCTTTTATCTGATATATTAATCACATTATAATCACCCAGATAGAAATCCAAGTGGTTAAGCTAGTCTGCAGATGGAATATGTCTTAGTTTGGACTAATTAAAGACTTGGCTTGATGAGGGCGGTTTTCAAAAGAACGCATGCTAGTATGCTGCCTTGATTTGCTTGTCAAAATGTGAGAACAGTGGGAACACTCTTATCCTAGGCAATTCATCGATCGAACATGTTTCGATCATAGTAAAGAAAAGAAAAACAGAGGATATGAATGGAACTGTCACTAGATGCATGAATGATGTTAAATTTGAAATATATGTACATGCCATGAAGCAATACCATAATTGAACCTTCAAAATTTAAGATTCCACATCTTTTATTTTCCCGACTTTAGACAGGGAAAGTGCCATATTTGAGTGAGAGCATAGCCAGACATGTCAAAATACAACTTAGGCCCCCTTTTTCTTTTAACATAGAAAATTCTCTCTTCCCTTTTTCAAAGACTTTGGATGTTTTTTTTAAAACCAAAATTAAGGTTTGAAAAAGTGGATCCAGCAAATTGAGTCCAATATTTGAAGAAAAATGAACCCGTAAAATTTGGAAGTCATGTGAAAAATGATACCGTATATACCTGAAGCACTCACTCTAGGGGCTCGATCCTTAAGAGGCGACCAGCCGCACGACTTGAACTCTGAGAACGTTTCATGACATCCATGGCATCTGCACTCCAGATGCTTCGGTGATCTAATAGAGTACATAATTCTACTACATTTCTAGACAATGATGAGACACCGAGCATTTTGCCTGAGGAGGAAAATGAATGTGAGAGAATGATCGGTTTTCTTGAATTGATGGATCTCTGCCGATCACCAGTGTCTTTTGAAAGCCTGTAGGATGGCAAATAGAAGGACTTCTCCTTCTCCTTCTCATTCTCAAAATGAATACTGGGTAACAACAAAATTGTTTCATACATACTACAACGTTACACACACTTATCTTTCTATACATTTATTCCTTAGAAGATGTTTATTCTTTTCCGGTGTCAAGAAAATAAAAGAAACAGTGCCTTTTTCTAATGGCAAGCCAAACAAATACACGTTTTACAAGTGAAAGAATTATTTTTTAATCACGCCTATAATCAAGTTTCACACAAAAGAAAGGAAAAGTCGGAGCGATACCAAAACCTAAACCTAAGTTTCGCGAGCAGTGCGGCGGCGCTTCTTGGCTCCGATCTGCAACAGGGCACTCCGGCGTTGCAAGCGGTAGAGGATAAGGGCTTCATCTCCTTCAAGCGTTCGGAGGCTGGTCTGGTCAAAGGAAGGAGGCGAAGTACAGACCTTGTGGTGGTTTTGCAACAGAGATAGGCGTTTGCTTTGGTGGAATCGGGTTTGACGAGGAGGAGATTGGCGTCACGGTTTCGGGACTAGAGGAGGAGCGAGGTCGGTGAATTCCTACTAGAGATCAGCGGTCGGATAGCCGGTTGAGGCCTCGGGTTCGTGCTTGCAGAACTAGTCTAGTGCAACAAGTGCAGTCGCTAGCAGCTTTGGTGGGCGGCGTGATGGTTACCATGGTCTCCTGTCTGGGGAGGCCGCCAGACTGATTAGGCGGCGGCGGGCAGTTCTCGGAAGGGCCAGATTCGACGGCTGGGTGTGAGGAGCATAGGGTGTGGGCAGCGGGTTGTGGGCCTCTGCCTTCCTGGGCTGCAGAGATGCAATCTAGAGAATTGGGCCTAGGTGAGGCCAATTCCCCTATTTTTCTCACACTTGGGTCAGGTTTGGGCTTTTTGGGGGTCGTCTGCCCTGCTCTTTGTCTTGCATCTGTTCCTAGAATGTTGTTGTGGGTGTGTTGAATGTTGTGACGTACACTAAAAGGGTCTTAGCCGTCAAGATGTTCAGGACATTGGTTCCATTTTAGGGCAGTGTAGGATTAGAGAGTTTTTAAATTTTGCATTTTCTCTTTCAGCAGTTCCTTTAGGATTTAAGTTTTGAAGTATGGATTCTTTGGATTTAGTACTCTTCGTGAGCTTGTATTGTAATATGAGGGGTGCTTGTACCCTTCATGCTTGACCGAGTGAGGTCGTCATGATTTCGATCAATGAATTAGTCTTTCGTTGCCCTAAAAAAAAAAAAGTCTCACACAAAAGCAATAAGTCTCGTTCAGCTTTGATACACAGTGCAACAGAAAAGGAATGGTCCAGTATCATGTCATTAATGTATCACGAATGCTATAGAATAAAACACCTCGTTCTCTCTCATAGCTAGGGTTTCCCTCAACAAAAACCTTCCTCTTCTGGCGGCCCACCAGTGTCGGCGTGGGCCTCTGGCCTCGTCGGCTTTTGGCGCGTGCAGCCGGACTGGCACTGTCCTCCTCGGAATTCTCGGTTTTCTGTGCAAATTGGCAAGTTTCAATCTCAAGCGTGGTCTAGGAGAGATGGAAGGGAGGTGGATGTCAGGGTGGGTAGATCGATTTCGATCTGACCTACTATGGTCGTGGGCGATCGCAGGTGCAGAGAGGCGCTAGAGTGGGGTTGACCGGCAACGGGATCGGAGTTCACCGACGCTTCGACAAATGGGGGCTCGTTCACCTATCAGTGGTGATTCTGAAAGGGATCTGCTGCTCTTTGGGGTTCGATCCCTGATTTGGGGGGAGATCTATGGAGGTTGGTGGCGTGGTTGGATGGCGCCGGATTGTTCGCGGCGGGGTTTGTGGCTGAATGAGCAATCTGCAACTCTGGCGTTCTTGGCTTGGAAGATTGGTGGTTGGGCCAGGCTTGGAGTGAGTGATCTTGGTAGTTTGGCGGTGGTTCATTTAGGCAGTTCTTTGGATTCCGGTGGTATATTTTGCTTTTTAATGCTATTTCAGTTTTTGGTTTAGGTTTTTGGCTTAGTCTAATAAGTCCCTACTCTTTTGAGCTAGGGTTTTGGAGTCTTGGTATGGTAGGTGTGTCGTGTTATTCCCAGGAATTCAATTTACATTTTTGTGGTCAAAGTAATGGGGAGAAGCTCCTACACATGGTCTGGCTGTTTTGGGCGATGGTGTTGAAGGGAGTATCTTTCCTCTTGAGGTTGGCTGTGAGGATGTACTTTGTCTCTTGGGTTAGTATGGATGAAGTGCCGTTGATATGGCGTTATGTCCGAGGACTACATGTTTTACTCTCGGTGTTTGCTTGTTGTCAATGTGGTAGTGACTTGCTCTTGCACGTGGTCTAGTTGGATTGGGACACGGTGTTGATGAAGGGAAAGTGGCTGTTTGTAATGTTGGTTGTAGGGATTTATCGTGACTCTCGGAAGTTGCCTTATGTTGTAGCCCGAGTTGAGGGGCGATTGGTTTGGTTAGGGGTTGGACTCTTTTGGCTCATGGATGTCATCATGGATGACGGACCTGTAACTAGGGTGTTCTTAGGGAGGAGTGTGGGGAACTTATGTCCACCACCGGTCATTCCCGTTTTATTTTATGTAATCTTGTTATTCTGGAATAAAATGTTTCTTTCATTCTCAAAAAAAGAAAAGGAATGGTCCAGTGTTCTTGGTTACCCTGAGCGATAACAAAAGCGTTGTATTATCCCGAAAGATCTGGGCATTATTAGCAGTGACCCATATTTTATTTACTACTTCAACAATCTTCAGTTCTTCACTTCAACAAGATGCAACTTATTTCACCAACCATCGTTTTGTTGAGTTAGATCAATCATGATCCCTTTCGATTAGGATTTTACCTCGACTCTTGTTTGCTTCACCTAGCTTCTGACTCCACCTATATCGAATCTCTTCGATCAATAAATTGTTTCAGTCTTTGACCCAGATACCTAGTTAGAAATTTTCTATGAGTTGGTTCCATATGTGAAAGTTTTGAATTGTCACCGAGATCATTTGCCCGCCTTGATGCCAATTATTGTGTTACGGAATCATCTTGTCCCACTGCTAGTGATTTCTCATTTGGTTTGTGAGGGTAACAGATCTATCCGAAAAAGCCTTGGCATTCGGTGTACTATATATGAAGTATGAACAATGATCCACCTACTTACATTTTGAATACTGTTGTGTATATTGAGCCACATAACTTCTCTTTATCCTTACATGGAGCCACATAACCCAAATGACACGTACTGTCTAAGAACTTTTGTACTTCTGTAGCGAACAATAATCACGTACAAAAGTGGTAGCTGAAAATAGTGATGTAGATTACACTTACCACCTGATGGGCTGTAGCAATTCATCACTTTTTTTTTCTTTTTTTTGGCAAAGAAAGTTTTGGTTAGAAGAGGCTTTTCTCCCCACTTAAGGCCCCGTTGAACTACTCTAAGGACCGCGAGATAAGAGCCTAACTTCATATCAAGTGGCTCCCCGCAATCATCCACTAATGGTCACTTCTAAACCGGTATTGCTTCATTCTGCTGGTCACCCGGTTACGTACCAATAGGGACTTTTGAAATTTTTAAGATTTGAATTTGGGTGGAGTTCCACACAAACCCTCGCAGACGTTGCCAATCTTAATTGCGAACCCCTGTTGGCAGCAATTCCTCATTCTAACCACTTGTTTTTTTGGTTCCCATGCCATATTAATGGGCATTGTTTTGTTACTCGCAAATTAAATTTTCTCTCGGAAATTGAAAAAAGTGTGGGAAAAATGGTTGGCTGTGTGTCGTTTGGGGGAAAAGTCTCGGGCGGCTGTTTATACATCAACGTGTTCCTTCTCAAACCAAAGCTTTGCTAGCTCATCCCCTTCGTACGTTCATCTCCCTCAAAAACAATCCCTAACACACACCATTCCCAACTCAATTAACCAGACCAGTTGCAACGTCACTCCCACCAATAACAACTCATTCTCATAACTCATAAAAACCCATATCATCAAGGTTGAGAGAGAGAGAGAGAGAGAGAGAGAGCCAGTACGTACTGCCACTACAATGTCTTCTAGTTTGGAGAATCAGCACCAAGCTGGGTCTTCTTCGTCTTCATGGAAAAGGTTCAATGCCAACAACTCTTCTAGCTCCCCTCACTCTCTCCAAGATCATCAAAGTAACAAGAAGCATAAACTAGGTTAGTTTTGCAGATCCTAATTCCGTTGTAGTTTCTTAATTTTCTGAGTTGGGGGTTTTAAATGTATGTACAATACTCTCATCTTATGTCTTATTAGACGTTGATTCATTTTGGTCATGGGATGATGATGATGATGATGATGATGGTAATGTTAATCCAGAAGATAGCGACGAAGATATGTTCACCGTTCCGGACGTCGAGGCTATACCGCCTGATGATAATCCCATTAGCACTTCTACAGTCACCAACAATAATGCCACTAGCAAGAACAACCCTGGGGAAATTGGCCTTTCGGGCAAACGCCGCAGAGGGCGAAACCCCGTAGATAAGGAGTATCGAAGACTCAAAAGGTACTATGAGACCGATAGTACTACTAATCGTTGTTTATTTTTGCACAATTAATATGTTGTTAGACTACGACATACTGTGCTAGACAATTTGGCAAGGGAACATTACCCTCGTCCAATTTGGTGCATATATAGGCATCGGAGAAGTTATAGAGTAGGCTTTTGTATTTGATTGAATTCCTAATAATCAGCAGAACAAAATCGCTAAAATAAAACCAATGCATTGCATAATTGTCACCCAAGTGGAGATGATGAGTTATTCAATAGTCTCTTTGTTTTACCTTAATTGTCAGATCATTTACAGTATATATTTGTCCCTAATTTTGATGTCACCTGGAATTTTTGTTCGCTATCTGGTTGGCATTTTGTTATAGCTATCTGCATTGCAATGATCATAATTAATGTTAAATGTTCACAGCTGGACCTAGGTACTTGGAAGGGGTAGGTTAGCTACATGGGCAAATATTGACCAAAATCTCAATTATATCTCTACTAGCTACTTCTCAAAGGTTTTGGGTTCTCATATTATCAGTTGAAACATGTAGTGTCATAAGATTGCAGCTTGACATGTACTTTCCAACAAAATTAGTATCCGGTTCCAACTAACAGTACTGATCAAGAACTCTCGTACATGCCCTAAACTAGCAGATTGCTAAGGAACAGAGTGTCTGCTCAACAAGCCCGTGAAAGGAAAAAGGTTTACGTCAATGACCTGGAATCAAGAGCCAAGGAGTTGGAGGATGCCAATTCTAACTTGGAAGAAAAGATCTCGACCCTCATTAACGAAAACACCATGCTTCGAAAGGTTTCTAGAACTTTTAATCATCAGTAATTCAGTACTACTTACTGCAAGCTGCTTGTAAAGGTTTGTTAACATTTGAAATCGTTCTGTATCATGCAGGTTCTTATGAACACAAGGCCAAAGGTGGACGAAAGCATAGAGCAAAAGCAGGATCGATCGGTTAAGTAAGAGCTCAGAAGCATGAATGAGGTGTTTGGTTTAGGATTTTAGGTCAATACATATATTAGACAATATAGAGACCCTTTAGGACGAATTGTGAATTAGCTAGGGCCTTCAATTCCATCAACTGCATATGGTAAGTTTTTCATCAGTTTGTATTTTATTTGTGAAGACTCAACAGGCTAGTGTGCTGTAATAATATGATCATATGGCCCCATATGTTTGCTTATGGCGGACACTTATAAGTTATATTTTATTTGTCACTTTTCTAACGTGGGATATTTCCTCTCCAACAATATTTACTTCTTTTGACAATTAATTAGCTAGACAAAAAAGTGATTGTGGGACTGAGGTTAGGTCATCTTGATTCTCGAGGAATCTGAAGGGTCTTGAGGATTCCGCAACTCTTTCGATCGAGTTGCTCGATTTCTCATGACTCAACCTTTTCTGTTTGTTGCTACCCATCCTTACTGGGTGGGTGAGCCTTCAAACCCCAGGGTCATGGGTTCGTGTACTTCACCAAGTAAGCTTCACTCATGCAACTAATTACTTTAAAGCTTCTCCAGTTACCTATAGACATTCGTTCTGTAGATAACATATATATCAGCTCGATCCTCTCTGTGCCTTGAGGAAGATAAACCAGCAAATCAGTTTATATTAAATCTGATCATTCGGTCTGCTGATACTATGAGACTTTCTATTTTCAATGAAATTCCAATCTCCTAATTCCATTTTACTAACTTGGTTCAATTTCTTCAATGCAGTTCGTTAGGCTTAAATCAAAATAAAGCAATAATATTTCCTTATGAGGATTTATATCACTGAGTGTGGAATCTAACCCTCAAGTGACTGATGCATGGTTATAATTCATTAATTTGGATGGAGTACAATGGAACTGATGAAAAATACGAGGCGGATTAACAATTATGGCGGAGTTCAAAGATCATTTAAGTAGATTAACCTTATCAAACATTTAGTGACTAACTTAGCGGTGCAGAGAGTGAAGTTAGGGAGAAAACATTCGTGCTATTTCCTCCCGTCTGGTGGCGGCCATCATCAGGTTGATTTTGGGTTGTTGCCGGATAGGATTTAATTGGTTGTCCTATTGCCCTTTGGTTTCTAGGATTAGCTTGCTTTGGTTTGAAGCATCTCTACGACAAGGGGCTTGTAGACATCGTTTCAAGGACGGCTAGATGGCGGAGTGTTGCGCGGGGGGTCAAAATCCGGTGGGGTTTGGGACTAGTGCACATGTTCGTTGTCTTCTGGAGCTGGACTGGGCCAGTCTTCTTGGGCCTTGGGCTCTGCCTCTTCGGCATTTTAGGCTTCTAATTAGTTAGTTGTTTTTTTATAATAATTCTCTACTTTTTTAGGGAGCTACGCACATTTTGTGTTTGTATTGTGCTTATCAGTATTAATTAAGCCAATAAAGCTTATGGTTAAATTTTCAAAAACCCACAATTTACCCTTCTTTGATTATACTTTAAAAATTTATAATTTAACACATGAAGGCTAAAATAGTAAATATAACAGTAAATTGAATTGAAGAAATTACAAAAAAAAAGATCTTAGACGTTTTGTTGTTTTGTTAACTGCAATAGCAGTTTTTTTTTTTTTTTTTGGAGTTGGCAGTTTAAATAAAAAAATTACTTATTAAACAAAAAGTTAACTTTTTTTTTTTGAAGAAAGAAAAAGTTATAATTTCATAAAAAATAAACATTTTTTTAGAGAAATTACTAAAACAAACTCTTTTTTTATACATAACATATTATAGACACAAATAAAGTATGAAAAAAAGTAAAAAATGTCAATTGACACACGCGTGAGCGTGTGTTAAGAGGCTAGTTTACTATGACGTAGTGATATCATAATTTATAGGCTTGCTTTTTAAGCGAGCGATAAATGTATAATGAATGAACATATTCCTATGTACTACTGTATATGGTACCACAAAAAAAAAATATATATGGTACCACAACAACTTCTTATCTGTCTACAGATGACAGCGGAAGGGTATGTAATGACCATTCTAACTTGATTATCAATGACATGTCAATTTTACTTTATTAAAAAAACAAAAACAAAAAATTAGTGACAAATAGCGTTTTTAGCAGACTCTCTATTTTGGCTCTTTAGCTATTTTGGAGAACATGTTTAGTTCTTTATTGGGGTAAGTGGCAACCTCCTTCTGTTGACTGTATCAAGATGAATTTTGACGGAGCCTGTGATATGAAGAAGGGTCTCAGTGGGCTGGGGGTGGTTTTTCGAGACTGTCATGGAGAGTTGAAAGGCGCGATGGCGGTACCACAAGTTGGTAATCTTCCTCCAAGATCGGTGGAAGCCTTGGCATTGTTGCATGGTTTACGATTTGCGTTGCACGTGGGCTTCCTTAACCTGGAGGTGGAAGGTGATGCTCTTTCAGTCATTAGTAGTATCAATAATAGTCTTGATGATTTGAGTCTTGAAGGACACATTTTGGATGAAGTTAAGTTGTTAGTTCAGTCTTTTAGTTTTTGTAGTGGGCACTTTGTGAAACGAGAAGGCAATGGAATTGCTCACCGGCTAGCAAAGGAAGCCTTAAAAATTAGTTAGCCTTTCCTTTTTTGGAGTCGGGGCCTGAGTGGCTCCATCAGTGTATCAATATGGACTTTCAGTGTGAAGTCTAGTATGGGAAACTTTGAGCATTTCATCATTTTGGTGGTTGCTTACAGTCTTTCCACAACTCATTGTAATTGATTCATAGTCAATGAAGTTCTTATTTGATCAAATAAAAAATTATTAACTATAATTATGTTTTATAACATATGACAGTTTTATATTGAGTGATGGTATCACCACCAAAGTATTGGTGGTGAGCAAATTTGAATCCTAAGTTCACACTGGCCCATCTTGGACACTTGGCTTTGCAGTCAGCACATTCCCTATTCCCGCAATTTAACAAGTCCTTCCGGTATCTTTCTGTGCTTGGCGCTAAGCTCCATGGTGACGTTGGCCTTCTCGTTCATGGTGACCGTAGAACGAAATTTGTGGGAGTCAAATTACAATAGCTTACATGAGTTCAAGTACTTCTTTTAAATAGTCTAGGTCATATACGTTTAAGAACATTCCTATTGCCTTGAGGAAGATACATGTAAGGACATCCTATTATCTTGAGGAAGATTCATGTAATTAGGGACATTCCTCTAGCCTCGAAGAAGAATATTAAATAAGCGAGAGGAAAAGATCTCGACGCTCCATGATCTACCGTTGTACTAGACATTGCTGATAATTAACTAACTAATGTAAAACTTTACATGTAAAAATTAAGCAGGTTTTGTATTTGATATGAATTGATTGTTTAGCCATTTAAACAGGTCGACATGATATCTCAATAAAATTGGAACAATACAGAGAAGGGATTACACTCAAAGGTTAGGTCAGCCCGATTAGGCTTTAGTTTTGTAGAAAGGTACACTTAGTGAGATTTTGCCCAAATGAATAACCAAGAGTACGTATTATCCCCCAACTTGAGTACGCTTTATTTATTTATTTATTTTTTTAACAATTCACTTGTTTGTGTAGTTACCACTACTAGCTAAGACTCTCAGTCCTTATAAGCTTATATCATTCAATTTATTACCTATATATGGGGGATTACCATGCAATAATTACCATTAATGGGTAATGTCTATATGATTCTAGCCCTCATTTTATATGTTTATGGACATTCAATTTGTAGATATATACCATACCCATGCCAGCTCGATCCCCCTCTATGCCTAGAGGAAGTTAATGTAAGTTTCTCATCAAAATAGAACAGCAATCTATAACTTAATGAAAACCATACATTGAAACAGCAGAAGCCATTTTCCTTGCTAATCAATCAATAAGTTGACACCGGCGAAGATCAGAGCACATGAGCTTAGGCATGCTGATCACTCTTTGAGCTTCACAGCAATGACTTTGTAATAAACAATAAACGTTACAAACCCTTAATTGGCAATAAATTGGAACTGAAAACATAAATAGATGATACAGCTTGTGATCACTTAAACACGATATTATGGCAGCTCTGGTCACAAGGGTAAGGACAATCTATAGCCCTGATATTAAGTCTATCAAAGTACCAGTTCCCCACAGATTTTGCTATCCCCTGCATATATAAATTGCATGATTTCACGGTACCAACATGTCTAACTAATCTAAAATTCTAAATAATAAGTGCAACAGGACATACCTTATTTCCGATATGAGGAGAATCTTGAGCAAACCATGTGTCCTGTCTCTCGGTTTGGCAATGTGCAAAGCATGAGTTTATGAACAAACCATTTTTACCAGCCCTAGAGAAGCCGCTTACAGCTTTGAGCATTTGATTCCGGAAGCCTGTTTATGAAAGGAAACTAGTGAAGTTAATTACTTAAATCTCCATTTGATTACAGATTAACGTTAAATAAACTTGAGATTACTTTGAAAAAAGTTAATCTGCCGCAGAGTGCAACGTGCATGGTTCTTTTTGCATTCATTCCAATTGCCATTAGGATCTGCTATTGGTGGAGCTAAACTTGCCTGGATCTGTTAATGGAGAAAAAGGATCAATTGAATCATTTAGTCATCAGGAGATTACAATTCTACTGAACGTCATCAGGTCATTTATGCAGCATGAGAACACAAGCGTTGTATTCATCCACCAAGAAAGACCAAGGAATCAATTTTCCAACATAAGATGAGCCATATTGAGTCACATGGCCAACATATATAGGATTTAGATTGTCTCAACCTTGAACAAATTAGTTACTCAGCATACAAAGAATGCGCATTAACGGTATTAAGATTAATGAGGCATATTATATCAGAAGAAACGTCCTAACTACATATAACGAGTTATTTGTGCATGTATTCCTTCAGCTGAAAATGTGACGAGGATATGAACTCACCTGCCATGTATCATAAGCTGCATTGACTAGAAAGAGGGGGGTCTTGACACTTGCAATTATGTGCTGAGGGAAAAAGCACTGCAAACGGAGTAAAGTTAGTAATGGACCAAACAACAGAACAGAACTTCATTTCTAAAGTTCTGTACTTTTCCCATGTTTCTCTAAGGATTAGGTACAAGAAAGCGAAATACCAAATTCGGGTTGAGGCGATTAGTACAACTCCGTGGAAGGTTCTTCTTCGCTCCCTGCAATGTAATTATTTTTATTATTTAAAGGAGTTCCCAAGATCAGTAGAAACTCCTAGGAGTTCAACGGGCATGAAAAAATTGCATCTGCTTTTAACTGCTTACGACCAAGATAGTTCATACTATTCATCATATCCAACAATTTCAGATCAACATAATAGCTTTCATAATTCTGAGTGAACACTGTGTGACTAATTGGCTCTTTTAGTTACCATATTAAATTATAGTATCAAATGGGAGACTTGGAAATCTATGATTAAAGATCTACGTACTGCAAATGGAATGTACCTGTAGGTTAACCACCCGTCTAAACATATTTCTCAAAGTGCGGCTACCAGATACATCAAGTCTGCAATTTTAGTTGACAATGTTATATAATATCAGAGTAAGAACAAAAAGACATGTAGCATATTTAAAAAAGGGTCATTACGCATCAAGAAATAATCCAGCATCACTGAGGCACTTGACTCTAGTAGTTCCAGGAAGCATTTCACGGAATTCATCACAGTGGAGGACAGTTGCAACAGCACCAGCAGAACATCCAGAAAGAAGAGCCTTAGATATCCAAAAGTAAGATTATAAGTTGTTAGTAGCAGAAGAACAAAAGTATATAATCTTTAGAAAGTCAATAACAATAACCTGTTTGGCATAGCGCATTCCCTTGGACATCAGATCTTCCATAGCAGCTTTCCATATACGCTGACCTCGAAAATGCAATTGGGCTGCCTGAGCACCAAATAAGCCACTATATTTCATCATAACCAAGGCAAGGTTGACATGACCAATCTTAGAGATATCCTCTAGAGAGTAATATCATCACAGGTTCATTTATGAATAACAGCCTGGTTCCATAAACTTAACATTGTCTTTAATTCACCAAAAAAAACATTGTCTTTAATTCTTAACTTGTCAAATAGAACGATGCCAGAAAAGAATTAGCAGGAAAGAATGTTGGTGGTAAAAACAAAATGAACACCAACTGAGGACATGATTAAGAAGGCCGTGGTTTGGCCATAAGCAAAATGTGGCGAAGCCTATGATATAAAGTAAAAAAGCAAACGATCGTTTATTCCCACTGACCTTATTTTCACTGTCTCCAGCAAAAGATGCACCATCACAATATCGAACCTTGACTCTGTTCCAGTTGAAAAAGTCTGCAAGTATTTATAATCCATTCATAGCATCAGATTACTAGCTAATTACTTCAGAAAGAAACCTGTGCGAAATGTAGTGCTTTATGCTTTATGTACAGCCAACTATATACCAGGGTTTTCACTAGCTTTGTTGCTCAATATCCCTGTGAATGGTATATGCTTCTCCATATATGCTGATGAACCGCGGCGAGTTTTCTTGCGATAGATACAATTTCTGATTGTATCACACCATCCTCCTCCCTGTTAATAAAGTGGGCAAACAACTAAGTCCGACATCAAAAGGGGTGTGTGTGTGTGTGTGTGTGTGTGTGAGAGAGAGAGAGAGAGAGAGAGAGAGAGAGAGAGAGATGGGAGACATTGAGCACTAAGCTGTATATAGTAACTCAGGTTCTTATTCTCCTTCAGAAGTAAGATATTGAGCACCAAACCCATGTTACAGGCTAGACACCCATTGAAGGAAAAAAAAGATTTATATCATACCACCTATATATGCAGGTCTAAGGTCTGTTTAACATCACCCAAGTCTTCCCTAAAAGGTAAGAAAATCATCTATTTCCTTTATCTCCTTAAACCCATACAAGGCAGTGAATTACAAAACAACTTTTGCCAAACAAGAAACTCTAAATGGTAGGTTGATAAGAGATTACTATTTACTAATGGCAGATCAGTATCAATGATTAGTAACAACAGAAATCTCGTCCAATGACCATGACACTGATTATGATGGTAAAAGAAGAGCTATTCATAGCTTGCTTCAAACATACCTCCAAGTCAATGAGCCAACTGTTTGCTCCTGATCCATATCCCCGGTGGATATGGTATGCAGGTAATGTTCCATCTAGGCAGACTGCACATAGAAAACATAGAATCATGAAATTACCATAGCTTTTACAATTAGTCTGCAATGAATTTATACGAACTGGCTGTATCCCATATTCTGCTATGCTTGATCTGAAATATTGAATAAAGCCTGGTTTTTGTTCATCTGAAACTAATCATATGACTCAAATCATTGAGAAAGAATCAATCTTGATGAAAAAAAGAAAGTAATTAGGAGTGTGCTCATCAAGTTAAAATGTAATATCATAACATAAATAAAAACCAAATAAGCATGGAAGTACAGTTAGAGATAGGGACAAACCTGCTCCTTTAGCAGCAGCTCCACCAATGAGAGTAAGACCCACCATCAAGGGTGTGCTGGAAAACCCATTAGTATAACCAAACACATTAATCTCACTATAATGCAAGTCTTCATCTTGAGTTACATTCCAATCTACAAAACCATCTGTTTGTCTGCAAAACATCAACCCCATAAACCCCCCAAAAACCCAGAACAGCTTCATCTTTTTCTGACCCAGCTCTCACTAAGACAATGTTGGGAGAACAATCAAAGACACCCAAATGCAGATTACAATGCAAGAGCTGAATCAGAACTGGGTTTGTGTTCTTTCACTTGTTTTTAGCTGAAGAAAGTGGAAAGCGCGAACAGAGAGAGAGTGAGAGAGAGAGAGAGAGAGACTGGAGAACCACTTCGGAAATATCAGGAGGAAATGCTGGTGTAAATTAAGTGAGCTAAACAAGAAAGGACAAAACACACTAATTACAGAAAGGAAAAGACACTAATGATGGAGAAGATGGGGAAGAAGAAATGGACTTTTGCTTTTGGTAAGGTAAGGTAAACTTTCATTCTTTAATGATTTCAATTCCAGCAGAACTGTTCCTCTGGATCTTCCAATCTTCCATTTAGGTGACTAATCAAGTTTGCATGAAGACGGTGACTAATATATAGGAAAATATTACACTACCCCATATTTGAAGAATAATGAAGATCAAATGAAGGGAGGTACATTATTGTATTAGCCATACATATATGCCATTTTGGATTCTTTGTGATGGGTTTTGTTTTCACATTACCAATGACAGTGTTCTTTTGTCTTCTTCATTTTCATAAAACTTCTATTGCATTTGTCAGATTAATTTATAAACCAAGAGAGTAAATAAGGTCTAAGTGGGCAGAAAGTTGAATAAATGAAATAATTTCTATGATATGTTGATCTATACCTGGACATTTGCCATGAGACCCCAATGTAGATTGGCAACCTTTAAATGATGTTTCTCTTTTTGACTTTTAAAGTTTGAAGCCAATATGCTTACCTGACCTCAATCCAAAAAGGTAAGGACACACATTGATGAACTAGCTACTAGCTCATCAATCCAGCTATATTCCGCCGACACTACTAGAGGTCTAGAGCTGTACCTCACCTTCACTCACTCATTTGGTTTCGGTACCTCTTTATCGCCAATCACGACCCCATTCTTGCCAATTCATCTAATATTATCATTCCCCACTTCCATGCGTGTCAATATCATATATATACAGCATCATGATGAGTTCTATCCTAAGCCCACTAAAAGCCTCGTGCATTTGCTTCCCACATTACAATTTCTATTGACAATAAGTCAATAACATCAATTTGATTTTGGTTTAGCAATTAGAGAGCTTCTATTATAGTTTGAAATATGTGATACTTCGAACTTTTCTTACTTTATATCGACCAATTAATTTAGTGGTTGAAAAATTCGAAACATCACATGCTCCGAAATATGGTAACTTTTAAAAACAACTATAAAGATTAATGTTCTCTTACTAGATTGTGAACCATAGAATTAGAAATTCCCAAATGAAACCATACTTTCTTATGTGATTCATCAACACATACACTACTACAATTCACACATTAAATTACACCTATATGACTATCTCCAATTTTAGGACTTCGAAATTTTTGCCTTTAGTCTTATATGCTGCATTTACTTGGGACTCAAAATTTTCTCTATCCATCCATAGTTGTTCGGTTGTTCCTAAACATTCACTAGTGCTGTCTCTTCATCTTAGTTTCTGGACACAGTGCTTACACTTCGTGAGTTAGATTCATCAGCTCCAACTTGGCCTGCTTTGATTAGCATTTCCTCATCGACTGTAACATCGTTCTTATACGTGTACCAGTTGGCCCAGAAAAGATAATTTGCAAAGTTAAGCACGCTCAGAATCGCCAAAAACCAGTAGAAAAGTTCTATGTGGTTCTTGTTCATGTCAAGCCCCTCTAGCCACCCTAACTTGCTGTCTGTATACTTACCAGTGATAGAGTTAATGAGCTCTACAAAAGCTGAGCTCAGGTAGTACCCAATTGACAGAGAAAGCCAAGAAAATGAAGTAGACAGAGACCTCATGCCAGCAGGAGCTTCTCTATAAAAGAACTCCATCAACCCCACAAGTGTGAACATGTCTGCAATGCCGAAAATTGCATAGTGAAATGAGAGCCAAAAGAGGCTGATCTTGTGATTGTTTTGAATGAACTCATGCTTTCTCTTCACTTCCACGAACCCCGCTATAGTCATGGAGATGGCTGACAGAACAAGCCCAACACCAACTCTCTGGAGGTGGGTTATACCATTGGGGTGACCAGTGAACTTGCGCAAAAGGGGAACGAAAGTGAACTCGTAGGTGGGGATAAGAACAGACATGAATAGTAGAGGAATGACTGGAATTGTGGCTGCTGGAACATTAAAACTACCAATGCGTGTGTCCATGAGGGTTCCTTGTTGGACGGAAAGAGTTTGCAGTTGTGCCAAGCAAGTGTTCATGAGGGTTGTGCTTAGAAGAATAGGCATCATCCTTGTGAGGATCTTCACTTCCTCCACCTGTGTTACTGTACAAACTTTCCATTTTGATGCAATTGCAGCATCGACACCGTTAGGGAGAATAGCAGCCTTGTCTAGTAATCTACTCAAAAGGGATAAAAATTACGTGTCAAACAAATGTAGCATATGGCACAGGAAGATGTTGTGCTGTTATCAATCTAGAGACCAATGATTAGGTAAAATCTTGTTCAACTTTTGTTCTACATTGAGAATATGACAACTTTTTTTTTTTAATTATTTTAAAAAGAGGATCAAAAGATTTTACTCCTACTCCTATGGTGACTAGCTCGAATCCAAAGAATATGACAATTTAATATGCCAAATAATTGGTAAGAGAGAGTTAAGAGAAACTCGTGTAAATTATTATGTTGTGAGATTGTTACTTTGGACTATTTATTGGTGGAAACTAATCCTGTTTAATATGTGGACCAAATTGACACACTGACCACATAGTAGGCAAAACATTTGTAGGAGAACATCAAGAGAAACTTGCCTGAATTGGTCAGTGTGGGTGATTCTCTCTCTCTTTTTAGTGGATTCATGTAGTTCATCAGGACTCTGAGGCACCTGAACCCTCCAGTTCTTTACACTTGCCACCAAAACCTACAGAAAGGGTAATCTTACATCAGCATTTTTAGTTCTGGTATTACTAATTAATGACTTGTTAGCTAAGCTAGGTCAGAGAGAGGAGGGAGAGATCAAAGACCTGTAAAACCCTTAGTAAAGGACTTTCTCCTGCAACTCGAACACGATAATATGGCTTTCCCAAAGCAACAATGACAAGACCAGCACCAGCACAAGACAAGGAGATCATAAATGCTATGTCCCATCCAACCGTTGTGCTGACGTATACCACAAATGTGACTCCAACCACAGCCCCAACGGTTATACTAAGCAAAAGCCAGTTGAAAAAGCTAGCTATATGCTTGCGCTCTTCGGGTTTCTTGTAGTTGAACTGGTCAGCACCTAAAGCAGGAATCGCTCCTCTGATTCCACCTCCTCCCAGTGCAACTAAGGATATTGAAGCATAAAACAGCAAGGCTTTTGTGCCATGAACGCAGGTTGATTCTCCACATGGTAAAGGTTGCAGTTTTGTATAATGGGATTGAATAATCAACAACAAATATCCCTGCAAATGACAACATGATATGCATTAATAAATAACCATAAGATGAACCAAAGTATTTTCGCAAGGTGGGAAACAAAGTTTACCAACAGTTCTGCCACACCAAAGAGTAGAGTGGTGTTGAGGCGATTCATGTAGGCATCAGAGATGAATCCTCCAACTAATGTAAGCAAGAATGCAGAACCCAAGTAGTTTGTTGTGGTGGTAGCAGAGCCAGAGATGTCAAAGTGTATCACAAGCATAAAGTATAGAACCAGGCTTGCCATGTTAGCCACAAACCCTATGTTATCCAGAAACATCATTGCTGCACATACACAAAAGTATACAGAAAACAGTTCAGTTACTGTCTCAAAGATGATATGTAGTTCTAATGTCATCAATAACTTACCAAAGATGAAATAGTTGGCCTTAAATCCGCCTTCTCTTTCTTGTTTCTTCATAGATTCATAAGCTAGCTCTTTGTTCGATCCATTTCCAATTTCACTGTCCAAACCCTACAAAAATATGAACTAATATGAGAAACTGACATATAAAGTGTAGCAGTTCTAAATGTTAATCAGTAATTTAGTACCGGCCATGTTACTTTTATTTGTTTTGCCTAAGTCTAGTAAAACTATGAGTTTGCAGAAGACTATATGTAATTACCATAGTGTAGGATGAAAGAGAGTACTAAGAGAAGAAAAGCTTTGTGCAAATGATGGAGGAGGTTCCGAGTATTTATAAAGGGGTAGGTACCGGGTATCATGACATGATACGTATGTGCATTGCATTTTATATTACGCCATCACCTTGAGTATAAGTGAAACAATACAAAAACAGTGACATGCCAAAGTTCCAATAACAACCCAGCAAAAGCCGACGCAACCGGCCTTGAGAGAGATCAATCCAATAACACTAATATCCATTCTCGTAGCTTTTGACAGCAACTTCAGCTCTAATATAGTCCCAATCATACAGTAAATGAAATATAATTAATCACAAAAGTTATTTTAAGCATGTGAACGTGGAACTAGAAGGGATACATTAGATGACAACCACCCCAAGTAACATGAAAGGTAACAAGGGAGGGATAGTTGGAGAGAAGTCCCCAAAGGCTCTCCTAAAAGTGAGCAGTCTTGCTTTGCGTTTGTTTTTGGGTGTGAGATTCTGGGCGGTGACAAACGGCATAAGCAATATAAAATGTAGATGCTTTTTTGGCTTCACTGGCGAAGATGCCATAGCTGCACAACAAAACGTCAAAATCTGGCTCTGTTTGCTCTACGAGTGTATGAGGCGGCTTTCAATAATTACAGGCGGATGTTCCAACACTCTCGACTCCAAAGATCATACAAACTTATGCATCATTGATTTTGCATTCAGTTACTATCACATTCTATTCTTCCATATACAAGATGAAAATAATACAATACGTTCGATTCGAATGGAATACAGTGAGGGCCAAAAGGTTTAATTGTGGATGAGTCTAAATTAGATTAATTTGTAGTGTAGTGAACCTTTAAGCCGATACGATGCTCTCAAAATTTATGCAAAGAACATCATATGCAGCTGTTGCTAGGACATCATAATAATCTTTGTTTCGATGAATTAATTTATCTATGGATTTTTACCCAAAAGATGAAAGAACTAAGCTATGCATTTGCTAAAATTTCTGTAAGAATGTCAATAGAGATGTTATCTGTAACTTTCACAAGAATCACTACAATAATTAAATAACATATTGGCAAAACTTGCAGCTCTTAGCTAGCATGTACGGTTTCTATTTTATTGGATCGTATAGGGCATGATCTTCCACTCGACTGAAATAGTAAAGTGAGGCTAAACAAATGAAACTGTCTGTAAGGATAAGACCCGCCACATCAAAAACAAACTTGGGAGCAAATAAACCCCATACCTGCAAGATAACATATTGTTAGGGGCATTGAATGTGCTAAGATTGTTAAAGATGACAACGATGTGGCAGAAAATGCGACTTTACCATCAAATGCCGCCTATGGATTGTAACACATAGTATAGTGGCTGTGACTGAAGTGGCCACAATGAGTCCATAAATCATATACACCTAACACATTAACAATAACCAATTACTAATCAAAGTGGCTAGAAAAGCCAAGCCTCACATGATCTTACTTAAAAGGATCCCTTTTACAGGGATAAAACTGATTATTAATTAGCAAGCATATATTAGGCATATATCTAATAAGAGCAAACTTACCAGAGATAGTCGCCCAAGAATGGGTTGCTTTCCTTTTTCGGTCTGCCCCCGGCATGCAACAAGAAATGGAAGTCCAAGTATTGGAAGGATGAGGGAAAAACCATAAGTATCCATTGTAAGAAGGATTGCTTGGGGAACCACGATGAACTCATCAAAGCTGAAAATAGTAGGAGCCAATCACTATTGAATTCTTGAAGTTCCAAAATATAACTATGAAAGTTAGTGCTGAGGTCTCTATATTCTAGTTCCCATATGTTGTACACATTGATTTTTGGATTCCTAGCAGTAAGTCCCATGGATGACACAAGAAGTTAACCACACTACATGTCTGCGCATATCAATGACTCACCCTGTAAATGCAGCACCATATCGGAGGCCATCAAAAGCACACCTGAAGAGAAGTTTGTTTCAGGTTATGAAACATAAGAGTGCAAAAGATGTCAAAATAATGTCCAGTATTGTCCACAGAGAAGGCAAAGCCATATTAGAGAGATTTTAGGGACAAAACAAAAGAGATCCAAGAACCTAGCACAAAGTAAACTGACAGAAAAAATCAGAAACCTAAAGGTAGGGAACAAATGACAAACCAGTGGCCAGTGCAGAAAAACAGGCACACAGCAAAAAGGCTCCATTGTGTTACGGGAACTGGATCAAGCATCAAATTCCAACTACCTCCATCTTTGCCATCCAGTTCTACATTATCCAGCCTCATTATGCAATAACCTGTCAAAACAGACTCTTACATGAACCAAAATTTTCAGAAACAGAAACCGAATTGGGATATAGAACCTGATAAATTGTGAAATTTTGATAACAAATTTCTATGAAGAACAATTACCAAAACTAAAAAAACCAAAAGTAACAAGCCTTACGAATTGTGGAATGCAAAAGAATTAAGGGCAGGTTTATTGACAAACATAATACTATTAAATAGAGAGCTTAGCACCCAAAGTATAAAGTACTAAATTCCCCACCTCCAATTATGAATACTAACGCAATGAAGGGTCCTTGTTTTCCTAGCAGAATAATGACTGTTGAACTCCATACAGAAAACATGGCTACTGCTTTAGCAGATAAGATTTTGCTGCCTTCCAAGGATTTTTGTTTAATAAAAAGCTGATTAATTGCCAGTAATAACAGTTGTCCAAGTCCAATGGCATATACTAGCCGAGGAATGCAATTGCTTCCAACATCTTTAAGCACCCAAGCCAGATTCAATAGGTTACTTTCAACAGCCCAATGCATTGCTATCAGAATGTAACTTAAATGAGTTCCCATAATAATATACTTCCAAATCCCCTCAGGAGAGCTTCTAGTAATGGCCTTGTGTAGCAAGAATGCCAATAAAATCAGCGCAAGCACTGGCAAAACTTCAGCAACAAAATTCCAAAGCGAGGTGATCCCGAGCATCCACAAAGGATATGCACTCACAAATTCAGAACTAGAAGCATGCTTTGATAATCCAACTTGAATAGTAAATCTGCAAATGGTGACCAGAAGAAGGAAAACAAATGCCTGCAATTACATGAGAAGAAATGAGCATTACAAGAAAAGCCATGTCATTACAATCTAATTCCTACAAAAAGTTTGTAAGATTTCAGTCCCAGAGTAATAGAAATCCAAGGCAGACTACTTACTTCTGATATCATCTTCTTCTTCATGACTGAAGATCGCAACTTAACAAATCCAGTTGTGGCCAAAAGAAAGCATGCCACTTTTCCCTCTTCCACTGATCTCAAGGTTCCCATCAAGAAAAAAGAATATAAATGAAATTAGTTTTCTAATATGAGCATCAATTATGGATTGCATTCACAAGTATTGAAAAATACCCAAGAACTTACAGATAAAACTATTCGAGAGGAAGCTGCATGCACGTATTACCCCCACAAAACAAGCAAAAATTAACCCCAAGGAAATCCCAGAATCTCCAGATGAAGTAAAAGAAAAACCATACTGCTCCTTCACTTTCTTAATTGCAAGGAAATGGATGATAAGTGATACAACCATAATACCAAGTCCTGCACCCATCAACTTTAAATTAAACTCGGTCCATTTGGACCGTGCAAGTTCAGCAACACTTGCTAGGAAAGCAGAATACTCCTCAATTTGCCTCTTAAGAGCAGGCAACAATTCATTGCAGCTTTCCTTTTTATGTAACAGCAACTTCTTTGTAGTATGCGACCATCTCTCCTCTGCTTTAGCATATATGTTTCCTATGTGCAACAAATCTTCATGGGAAAATCCAATAACTGAAGAAGCTGAATAAATATCTATATATCTTTTTACCTGACACCAAGAATCCATCTTTATGTTAAATACATGTACAGGAGGGATACAGCTTTCCTTTTGAAATATTACAAAATTAATGTATGATGACAAGTCATATGATGTAGGGGAGCTACAATGTCCTTACAAGTCTACTTCTAGAAAACCAGTACATCAGTTAAAATTTCGCTGAGTGTATTTCTTAAAACATTTTGATATCATGTTATCCAACAGCTTCTGATACTACTTCAGGATGCCCGTGAAATAATGTTCTTTCATTTTTTTTTTCCCTAAATAAAAGTAAGATAGTATTATATCCTGACAAACAGGCCACTAACCTAGTTAAAGTGGTAGTCACTACCTGTCCCGCCTTGAGAGGGCCGGGATGTAGTAAAAGGGTTACATGTTTCCTGTTTAACCTAATGCAACTAGTCAAGTGCTTGATCAAAAGAGTACTCTTCTTTTATAAATTGGACAAGTACATTGGCATGATATATACTATTAAAGTAAGTACCTGCCAAGAATTGGTACAGAGTACATTGACATAATTCCGCATCCATTCATCCAACTTTGGCTGATTTTGGCAATTTCCCACACTGTCTTCAAAATTCCATGTTCCAGCTCCTAAAGCATAAAGCTGAGGATTAACACGCCCAATACTGAAACAGAATAATGTCACTCATAAGTGATGTTTATTTGTAAATAAATTTTTAGATCAACAAGAAGCTGAAGTAATGACAATTGTATTACGTAAACTATCCACACTACATGAGATCCAAGTGGAGACAGATAATTATCAGAACCCATAAATGTTTTAGAAATTAAGTTTTCATGCAAGTTAATCCTTTCCAAGCTTCATATTAGACATTGGCAATTGGACCCAAAGTATTTGGCCACATCAGTAGATACTGCTCTCATAAGCAGAGCACCATGATATAATTGCCAAAGAATCCATATTAATTAACCATATAAACATTTGATCTCCTGAAAGTGACAGATAAAAAATAATAAGCACATGTTCTATTACATATTGAGTATTTGTCAACTTGATAAAGTCTCCTAGACTGACAGCTTCATCTACCAAACTGCCTGAAAGTCTTTGAAGTTTAAAAAATGAGCAACCTAGTAAAATGGTGTTACAATTATAAGCACTAATTTAAATTAAGGAAGTCAATATTGGCTTCAATGGAGAATGTTTCATATACAAATTTGCAGGCTGAAATGATTTCAGTTCACTTCCACTAAGAGCACTTGCACATGGTATGATAGGCTTTACGGAAGACTAAGAAGTGGAGATACTCATTTCATGACATCAATCAAATAAGTCATGACTCATGGCAAATATCATGGAAAAATTTAATTGACAGGATTCTTGCTTACACTACACCTTCCAAAAGGAAAGGGAATACCAAGCAGCGCTGATATCGTCACTGCAAAGTCAAGCTGCAGAGAGTGACCTGACTAAGTATGTGTAGTGGCAATATAAATTTACAGCAAGCCAAAAAAAATTTTAAAAAAAAATGTGTAAACCATTCTAACCTGCTGGATGGAACTGATGCAGATATTCCTGTTATCCTGGAATGGGATAGTAAATAATATGATCAGAAGAAAAGAAATTGACTTATGACTCATAATAACTTACTTCAAAATGCCAATTGAACAAAGAGGTTTTCCTTAATATATCCAAAGGCAAATAGGCAGGGGAGCAACTAATCTCCACGTAAAGCATAAGCAGAGAGAGAGAGAGAGAGAGAGAGAGAGAGAGAGAGACAGACAGACAGACAGACAGAGAAAGAGAGATAGAGACAGTACCAAATCTAGTCCGCAAAATGAAGTATCAAATTCAGCTGGTATGGAAGATGGGAGATTCTTAAAACTCAGGGCAAACATGGATGTCTCAACCTGCACTGTGTTATTCAAGTTAGCATGAAGAAATGCCTAGGTAATCAATAAAGAAAACATATTCATTATACCTCTTCAGCAGTGCCCCCACCATGATCTCCATTTACAGTCTGTCCATGATCGCCCATCACAAGTAGTAAAGTATTTTCGTGTAGTCCCCCTGGCGCAGACTGGCTCTCCAGTGCTTCAACTACATTCTAAAGAAAACTGATCAGGTTGTTGAAGTAGCCATGATAGGATGAATAAAAAAATAATAATAGCCTAAAACAATGTACTGCATGTCAGCAAGGTGCTTGGTAAAGTATAACAAACATACCCATAAATGACAATACCCTGATCGTTCAATATCAATATTCAAGCCACGGCTTTACTATTTTCAGAAACAAACCAATTTCAAAAATTTAAGGGTAATTGTAATTCCAATAATGTCTCCCATGTATTTTGCTTCACCATTCTTTTCTAAATTAAACTTTCTTAACAAGCTAGTCATTAAGGGAGCAATCCAAGGAGGCAAGCATAGAGAGATGAACACTTTCGAAGTACAATTTTCATTATGTATCAGTTCAAGGAATTACTTGCAAAACAGTGTTGTATTGCTCCAACTTCTCTATCATTTGGCCAGAATCAACCCCAAATATGTGACCAGCATGATCCTGAGACAAAAAAGAAAATTAAAACAAGAAGTTCAGCAACTCAGTAACTTCATGCAGGTCTTCAGCTAACTCAACAGAAGGAAATTATCTGTTTCTCAATGAAAGCCGTAGTAATTTTATGTAGGTTTTCAGGAAATGAATACAGGATACAAATGATATAACTTCAATCAAATCACTCACAACAGAAGATGAAAGGAAAATAATACTGATTGGTTACATATATATTTCATAAGGACCCATTCTGCTAAATGTATTTCAAGTTGAGCACTAATAATCTGAACAATTAACAACATCTCAAAAGTCGGAGAAAAGGTGGATATGTAATGAAGCCATCAAATTAAATCATTACTAGGTACCAAAAACTAGAAAGACCCAGGTATCATTTGATAATCAATTAGTAGAACAAGCTAGCATAACGAGATCATATCTAATGTGATGTTCATAAAATCTTCCCAGGGGAAAGACAGAGATCTTGAAACAAAACTATCCGAGTTACTTAACACCGCATTAATCAAGCAAATGAATCTTACCACACCAAGAAAGTGTGCTATAAGGACATCCCAATCTTCTCGATGCAAGAATGGAAGAAGGTGGTCAATGCATCCGTTGTCCACCTGGAAAAAGAAAGACAAATGAGTTCTAGCCAATTCGCCATGAAAATAGTCAAGAATACGAATACATTCAAGGAAAGTTATGAAAAGTGCAAAAACTTTTGCAAGACATACCGTGTCAAGATCTCTAACATTAAAAGATGGGTAAGGAAAAGATTTGTCAAAATGATTAGGAAACAACTGCGTCCATGTATCATCTCCCATCATGACAACTCTCTTTCCATTTTGAGCCAACTGCAAGTCAGCCCACGTGTCAGACAAACAAGAACAAGAAGTCTATAGCGTGAAAAAGAAAATATCTTTACAAGTGAAGACAGAGTCAGAGAGAGAGAGAGAGAGAAAGCAACCTGATGTAACAAGTTATCTTCAACAATTGCTGGAGCACCAAAGCTATTCCCAACATCAATAAAAGTCGGCAGTCCACCGGTTGTCAATCCCTAACAAACATTACAAAAGAGATGAAACTAATACATCCTTGACATAAGGACCTTCTAAGTTCCACTATGGAATCATGCTGAGAAGTATTTATAGTTGGAAAATATAACCACATTGCTAAACTAAGAAAGCAATCCCAACAGATAGAGCAACAATCAAAATTTATGAAAGGCTTAGAACGTTGCATAAAGCACGGCTTAGAACACGAAAGCACACGAGAGCTGACCTTCAAACGCTGCAAACTTGTGGTTGGTGGATCAGCAATGGCCTTGAAAATCCGAGCCGACGATGCATTTGTAGCAGCCAGCTGTTGTATAAGTTGCAATTTGTTCATCCATGGCTTCTTCTCTGTAACATTATCATCTATCATGCACTTGAATCAAATCGAATCGTAAATTAAAAAGCAATGGCTAACCTTGGAAAAAAGTACTGGGAGCTACAAAATCAAACCTGAGAGAGAGGAAAGCAAGCAGGAGATTAAACTAAAGACTGAAAATTGAGATTGACAGTGGAATAATTACATAAAAAGGGACATGCTTTTGACCTCAGGGCGTCGAAAACGATGACGACGAGTCGATCAATAGCGGGTTTGCTCCAGCAAACCTTCTGGTTCGGGTGGCTATGGTTGTGAGGCTTGTGGTCTTGGTCTTCGAAGAAGCAGGGGGATTGGGAAACGTCGTCGCATTTGCTGTAGTTAGGGAGCTCGGTTCGGGTGAGGAGAAAGCCTCTGGTGAAAATGAGAATGGCGACGACGTGAAGCAGCATCATGACCCAGTGCACCCATATTCCTTTCCCCATTTTCACAACACTGAGGAAGAAAGAAAAGGTGGTTTAGTGAGTAATACTGGGTTTCGTTGTGAGGATTGTTCGTCTTCTTCGCATCTCGATTTTTGAGAGAGATCCTCTATTCCAGGTCAAGTGAGTAGCGCGCCTTGATTTAATCCTTTTTGAAGCCTATTTCAATCTCACTTTCTTTACTCTTTTTTTTTTTTTTTTTTAAATAGTTATGACCTTCTGGATGAGGTAGCAAATTAACTCAGTTACGTTAGCAAGATACTAACACACACCCACTTAATTAGTATGCGGACCGAGGTCCATAAAGGTATCCCAGCAAAGCCACACTAATCCTCTGCTGCAGGCGCACGAACCCGAAAACCCCTCAAACATGCTTCTCACAAATTGATGGGACTTAAGACTCAAACATTAGACATTGAGGTTTCATACTACCCCGTTCAACCAACCTTTACACACCGAGTGATTCTGTTTTTGCCTTTTGGCCCTGTTTTAATTTATTTGTCAATAATAACAGTTATTTTTAATTTTAGTTTAACATTCGGAAAAAAAAAAATTAACAGCATTGTACCAATTTGGTCTCACTGCTCGGTTGCTTTTCATTTCTGAGGACTAGCCATTTGCTTCGACACTATTTTTGATCAAGTTGCAGTTGGAAGCAATGTTCATGGATAATACGCTTGATTGCATGTAATACATTGTTCATAATGACACAAAAGAGAGTGCTGTTACAAATAAGGAAGAACTAAAACCAACCATTCAATTTGGCAAAGAGTACAGTACAAGATTCTTTTGTCCAAAAACCACGATCATCACCTTTGTCAAATTTCGGCTGCTCGGCTTTTTGGACAAAGTTCTCATTGTTCTTCGGGAACACCTAGCAGGTATGCATTATCTCCTCTATGTGAGACATGGTTTTTGAAATGTTTGTAGTTGATGCTAGTGTCTCTCCTCAAAGCAAGGTTATGGCCCTGTTTTATACTATGAAAGGACAGAATAAAGCCTGGAAAGAAAGACATGTACATTTCCAGTCAACAGAATGGTCAACCAGATTATGAAATTGATATCAAACATAAGAGAAGTGGAAAATGGGAGAAGACACTGGACCAATAAGCATGTCATGAATATGAACAACAGCGTCCAAGAGATTGAACACACATGCTTCAAATCAGTATAAAGCACCAGACTTGTTACCATGGTAAGAATTCTAATAAATCCTGGAATGTAAAAAGTGTGGCAAGTAGTCTATCTCCTGAAGACTATGATTTCTAATCAGATTCATGCTTCATCATCTTGCTCACTCCACATATGATTCTGTCAAATTATGAGGTTTCACTACTTAAACTTTAATAAATAACTAGTGAGTTACTCTAAAGCACAGTTTATTTAATTTATTCTTCGAAAGGACTGGATTGACAGGACATCCATTCAGCAAAGGAGCACATGTATTCCTCTTGGTCTTACATTCTAAAGTCATTTAATGATCTTCCTATCCTGATAAAATGTTTCATTTCAAGTTTTGAAAGAGATGAAAGTAAAGCTTCAAGCAATATTTAACTGTTTCGAGCAAACATTGCTACATCCAAAATAAGAGGGGAACAATTGAGTATAATAATATTATATCTTCCACAAGCAATATTATATGTTCTTCAACATTATGTCAGATTTCAGGCAATGTCAATCTTATAGGTCTGCCCAAATGCATAAAATCACAACATATACATCAATTGTTCGAGCCTAGAACTTTACCTTGGTCACATGAAGATTCTTCTTCCATGGATGCACACCCTATGACAGTGCCACGAGCTGACCCAATCATGGGTCTGGTTTCCCTCCATTTTAATGGCTTAACCAAGGGGTTACAGACCCTCACCACATCCAACTTGACAATGTCAAACCTCCCAGCACCAGATTGTTCCCACTTGAGAGCCTTCCCTCCTAGGACATATAATTCATTTTGTAAGGCAGTAAAACCATAACCAAAAGCCTCCAGCTGCCGACAATGATCAGGAAGAACCACAGATGGAACTGAGCCTATGTTGTACCACTCTCCTTTTTCAGTATCTCTTGTTTTAATAAAGCTCTCACCCCAATCTACAACAGTATACACTCGATTATCTCCTATCACCTGAACTGCAAATTGCATTGCCCTTGGAAAAGGCCAAACGTCTTCCATTGTGCACCATGTTCCATCAGATAGGCTAAAAACCTCAGAGGTATTTTGGTCTGGCAGGCCCACTTGGTCGCTAAGAACATGAAATTTCCCTTTATAGGATAATCCTAAGCAGTCCATCTGGGCATGGGGCATTGGTGGCAACTCCTCCCATCTGCAATTTTACATGTTTGTTATTAATATTAACATTTCCAAACTAGGAACAAAATAAGTATGTAACATATATCATGAACATATATAATAGCACTATTTATACAGGCACGCTATCAACAAGATCAGGACACACTTCTCAGAAGAGAGGCCAGCAAAATCACAAATGCAAGTTACCAAACCTTGATTCTCCCCTCAAAAAGAATGTTCAGAAATACTATAGCAAGCACAGAAACATGAAAACTTTTCTTTAATCTTTATCAAGTAAAAATGGAACAAGCATTTGACGATAATGTTTGAAGGGCAAATGATAGGAACATACTTGTCAGCCACTGGATCATAGACCTCAGCAAGAGCAAGCCCTCTGGTGCAAGATAAGTTACGTCCCCCAGCAACATAAATCTTACCAGATACAACGCTACATGCAAAGTGAGAGCGGGGAGTAATCATGCTTGCCACATTGGTCCATTGTTTCTTAAACGGATCAAACTGCATGACCTCATTTGTTACCAAAGGCCTCTGATGGGGAAATGCAGGATTATCCCGAGAATAGGAACCTCCAATTACGAAAAACCGACTGCAAACACTAATACATGAAAACCCATACTGTTTCCCCTCAGCATGGACAGATGGAATCTTCGGCAAAGGATGCCACCTATCAGCTTCAGGATCATAAGCAACCCACTCATTGTTGGAGCATTCAGTCAAAACAAACAACCAGTTGCCACACAATCGTTCTCTAGCTTTATAGTTGGCATATTCGGAGCTTCGGATCAAATCTCTCCACGTCTTCGAAACACTTTCAACCAGTCCACGGTATCCATGAGAAAGCTTTGCCAGACATCTCAATGCCAAGTCGTCAGGCAACCCAGGAATGATAGCTTGATGCAGAGATTCCCTATATGCCAAAGATTGAAACTTTACACCAACCCAAATGTTGAAACCAAAAATGGTAAAACTATATGCAAATAGATAACGTAAAGTCTAATCATCTAAAAAAGCAATAATTACCACAGAAACAAAACCCAACAACAATACACATGAGTAGTTAACTATCATATAAGACTACTTGATTATCTAATAAATTCTTAATGAGCAGCATAGGTAGTTACTTAAAGAGATAAACTTTCTTACATGAATCAATATACGGAGGAAATGATTTCCTTTTATGAATCTGATATGTCTCCTTCAGAAATCAAGAACCTAACCCCAAAATAAAGAGATAAAACTTGCACCAAAATAAGATGAATTTCCTGCAAATTGAATTCAGGGTTCAGATAAGGAGGAACAGATACACATAATGCTATGAAGAATGGGAAAGTATACATGAAAGGAAACTGAAAAAGAATGCAGGGCAAACAAACCTATTAAAGAAATGGAAGCTAGTTGTGTTGCTCTATGCGATTCTTGTTAGGGCCTCTGGAATCTATCTTGAATTAGGTGGTGGAAACCAAGGCCAAGCTTGGTTCTTTGGCATTTTCAGCAGCCTTGAGTGCCCTTAGGTTATCAGTCAATCGATGTTCAGAGAGAGAAAGGGAGAGAAGGAGAAAGGGATGGAAATGGGTCTGTAATAGAGGAAATGAATCATACTCTTTTCAAAGACAATGATGAAACTGTAATAATTATATTTCCATTTGTTTTTGTTTTTGTTTTTCTAAATTAGTAAAATACCAAATATTATTTTTTTTCTGGTAAGAAAATATTCTACACAGAGCAAAAGAAGTGAAGTGGCATTTTTTCCTATTAGTTCAAATTTGTCTGCACCAATAAAAATAAAATATTAGTGCAAATTTGTAGGCTGTGGACAATGAAGTTGGCAATGGATTAAAGAAAGAAGTGCATGAACCTAACTTTATTTTTATAGCAATGTTAAGAATTAATTAATACCACCTTCCTTACTTAGTCCCATTAGGCCATATTTGTTTCCCAGAATCTGGGCATTGGGAAATGAAAGTGTTTCCTTTCCTGCGTTTGAGACAGTCAAGGAATGGAAATTGGTTCCCAAAGGAAAGGAAAAAGTGGAGGAAATTGGTTCCTCCCCCCCCTTCCCGGGAATTCACTTTCCCAATGGAAAGGAAAATGATTCTTTTCCTTTTCACCAACCAAACATGGCCTTAGGGTTTCCTTATGTTAACAAGGCCATGATTTGGATAAAGTCTCTACTTGTATCCAAAAGCAGACAAGCAATAGTATCAAGAATTGAACTCATTTTTCTCAAAATCTTTGTGTTTGGTTTTTCTACTTGCCTCTTTCTGTGTTCTCATCGTTCCACTTGGATTAGCCGAGAGAGAATGTTAGTTATGAGTTTGTGTTTTAGTTTTCTATTTGATTTTTCTATCATTAAAAAAAAAAAAAAAGAGTTTGAGTTTGAATGAAATCTTAAATATATTTTTTCATTTGTTTATTAAAAGCTCGTTTGATAAATTAATTAAAAATCGAGATGAGGTGATGCTAAACCCCAATCGTCTTGTCATAAAATCAACTCACAAGTTTACTATTTGAGCTCAACAATTCTCAATTGAGCAAAAAATAAGGCGAACTTGATAAAAACCTATTCATAGACATAAGGCATTTAGTCCCTGAAGTATGGCTTCGTCCTCGTTTCAGTCCCTGCCTTTCTGATTTAATCCCAAAAGTCCCTAAACTCATAATTTTTAGTCCAACCGGTCCATCTCCACCATTTTCTCTGGTTGCTTGATGACGTGTCAGTCACTTCTTGCCAGCTCAGCGCCACGTAAGGCATCCATTGTGTAAAGTGACAAGAATACCTCTGCTTCAGTTTTTTCCAAAATTTCCTCCATCTTCTTTCTCCACTGTTCTCCTTCTTCCTCTTCTCCACTCCCATGCCTGCCCATCGACTCCTACAGTTCACCATTTCCATAATAACACAAATCAAATCCATTTTCCATAGCAAAAACTACAAAGAAACAGAACTTCAATCCAATTATCAACGAAGAGTTCAATCTTAACAGCATAAGCAGAGGGACCTAGGGCTTTTCGGCGACCGCAGAGTTGAGATCGGAGAGGAGATCGAAGTAGAGGAGGGGCTCCGGTGGCTTCTGGGCGTGAAAGGGTCTGAGTGTGGAAGACTGGGAGTGAAAGGGTCGGAGGGGTGTTGGTACGAAGTGGGTGTTGAACGAGGTCGGAGCCAGAGTCACTGTGGAGAACGAGGTCGCTGCCTTCTAGGGTGTTGACCTCAGTTTTGGGGTTTGTTCAATTTTTCTGGGTTTTGTGTTTAATTTGTGAGTTTTGGTGATTTGGATTTTTCAGGGTTTTGATTGGTGGTGGTTTTGGTTGATATAGAGTGACAAATTTTTGAGATTTCATTTCTGGGTTTGGTGCAGAGAGAGTTGGATTGGTTTGTTGTTTTGTTTTTATTTCTTCTCAATGATGGTGGCTCCGAGAAATGAGCTGGGAGGTTGCCGATGCTTTCTCTGTCTTCTTGGGAGAGAGATGAGCTTGAGATGTAACAATGGAAGTGGAAACAAGATTAAGCCACAAATCTCGACCTGGCTCACCCCTGCTTCTTGGGTTCCTTCTCCACCTGGTAGGCCTTTAGCCGAGGTCTTAAAGCCCACAACCAGCGCCGCCTCAAACTCGCCGTCTCCGATCACCACAAACGGTAACCACGGCGAGTTTAGTTGCTCATTGGGGAATACGGTGTCGTCACCATCAGGGGTTCTTCATAAAACATTTGTTTCATTCTCTGATAGCAGTAGAAATAGTGCCCCAAATCTTATGAGTTCAAGGCTAAGACAGACTGTTTCTTTGTGGTCGAATCAGAGCAAAGCATAGTCATAGTTTTATTTTTTCAGATCTTCTTGTTGTTTTGGCTTAGCTTGGTGTAGTTCTTTGACTACAAAAGAGGATTTTTGATTTGGTTATTTGATAAAAAAAAGATTTAATCTTGGGACCTATGCAAACGATTATCCAGCTCAATTCATTTTGGGTTACTGTTCTACACCTTCATATAGAGTTGCAGATAGGGGGAGAAAGAAGATAAGAAAGAAGACGGAGGAAATTTTAGAAAAAACTGAAGCAGGGGTATTCTCGTCACTTTACACAATGGATGCCTTACGTGGCGCTGAGCTGGCAAGGAATGACTGACACGTCATCAAGCAACTGGAGAAAATGGAGGAGATGGACCGGTTGGACTAAAAATTGTGAGTTCAGGGACTTTTGGAATTAAATTAGAAAGGCAGGGACTGAAACGAGGATGAAACCATACTTCAGGGACTAAACAATAGTTAGCCCTTTTTTTTTTTTTTACTTTCAAAGTATATTCTCCCGCTAATCTCTCATGCTTGGAAGTGACATGATACCTTTATAGAAATTTTTAATCTCCCATAACCATAAGCAGACATGGCATTCTCAAGTGAAATATTCAATGGATTGTTGGGTCGTTAATTCTATGACTCTATCTAACCCTTTACACTACAAGTCTGCAACACTTGTTCTTCTTCGTGTTCACTTTTCACCTTAAATTTCAAAGACCTTAAATCCCAAATTTCTCATCTATTTTGTTTCACTGTGATCTGGGTTTTCTCTATCTACAATATCTTCTATTTAGCATAAATTTTAAATCATTTTCACTCACGGAAGATGAATTTAATTTTTTATAAAAAGTCATTCACGTTTAGCAATTCAAAATTAAAGAAAAAAGATTCATAAGATACCCAAAATCTAGATTGGGTCCACGTTATAGGAGGAGATGGTTGGCTCATCTTCCAGCTGATTCCAGTTTTGCAGAGCAAAGTTAACTTGGTACTTCCTTTGCAATTGACAAAGAAGATGAACTAATTAAGAATTATTGCTCTAATTGGAATTCTTCATGGTTGGACTGATAGAGTTAAAAATAATAAATAACATAGAAAGAAAAAAGAAGAACAACAAATTGTTGAACATACAAATTTAATTTTTTTTTGAAGAATATCATGTCGATATATTAATAAACTCAGGCCAGAAATGACCATTAGTCCATTACATATCCTCCCTCTACCATCTCTAGGTAGATAAAGAGTTTGTGGTATACCACATCAATATATAGATTAAATCCGATCATTTGACGGTACCCATGCTCACTTATTCAAAAAAGCCCATAAACTAAGTAACAATGACAAGTAAATAGGCAAGTTTAAATGAAATAAAACTAAATTTTCTCCTTGCCCTTAACACTAAGGCTCGGAGGTTTACTAGGACAAATGACATTTAGCACATCTTCAGCAGTCACCTTCTTTGTCTTGGAGGGATTCTTGTTCTTTGATCCCAAAGGCCGTCCCTTCTTCTTCTTGGTTCGCTGTGTGTCCGCTTTTGGGATTAAACTTTCCTTAGAAATCAGAATTCCTCCTGGAGCTTCAACCAAACCAAGTGATTTAGCAGAGAATTTAGTATGGAACTCTGGGACTTTCAACTTCTTAGGGAGCTCAGATCTGCTCTCTAATGCTTCACCTAGCAAAAACTTGAATTTCTTTAGGGAAGAGAAAGGGGAAGCTGGCCTGCTGCTCTTCAAATCTGTTGGCATTTCCTCAAAAGGAACTAACGCTAGAGCATCCTTGCTAGTACCTTCAGTACAAGCGCGCATCTGCAGTTCGAGTCTCCAAACCTGAAAAAACAAGGACAGAATGTGATTTTCTGGGAAATGGGGATTGTAGTGCACTGATCAATCCTTACTGGGCAGTAAAAACCAAAATAACAAACTAGACACCAGATTTTGGTTACACAGTGAAAACCTCAAATATGAGAATAAAAAACACTGCGGGGCTCTTACTCTTGAGAACCTAAAATAATAATCATCTTATTCAAAAGGATATGTTCTTGTACAAACTTGTATAGCACTTGCTCGGCTATAAGTTTTAGACAAAAGCTAACTCTAAGTTTGTCTTCCTTCTAGAACTCCTTCACTTGAATGATCTTCAAAATCTTGTTCTTTTTCCTTCACAGTCTCTCTACTGATCTCGAGAGAGTATTATGCATATGAAACTATGATCACAAACACTTATACATGGACCAAGTGTTTTCACTCTTTGTGAAGACACAAACTCAAACAAACATGTAAGACCCTATCACAAATTCTTGCGTTTTTGAAAATCCCATCTTTTGCCGAGTATATTCCTACAATATATATTCAACCAGCGACAACCACCCAAACAAAACAGAAACAACCCTAATTAGACTTCTATTAGGAAAGGGCTTTTATTCCAAGATATCCACAAAATCATAGAATACCTAGGACTTAAAAACTATCATTTATTTATCAGAGAAAATCTTTTAAGAATGTAATTCCATAAAGCCCAAAACCAACTTCCTAAAAACTGACTGAGATGCAAATGCATGTACCTGATTCTTCTAGATCAGTAAAGGGACTCTTTGTCACGCCCATGATTTTACACACATGAAAATCGATATATATAACCCCATAATTATATATGCGTGAACGTCTAGTCATCAATACAAAATACATGGAATCTTTTTCCCTTTAACTTACACAGATATTGATGCCCTGAACCCTCAAAGTTAATATAAACTCGCTCCATAGAGTTATATATTACAATGCTTACGAAATAGATTGTCAACAACAAAATAAAACGTAAATGCAGCTCAGAGTAACTATACAACGGAAGTCCTTAATCAACGGTAAAGTTGCAAAAATGGCTTCCTACCGTAAAGCCGCAAAGGCGCTACCTCCGCTTCAGCCCCGATTATCCTAACCTGCAGGATTAACCCCTACACCGTTTGAATAGTGTACCGGGTTGCCACACAACAAACCCGGTAAGCTTTTGCAAGCCAGTATGAGTAACTCAAACCACACACAACTCACGCCAAAAATAAGGAAAACAACTCACGCTTTAATTCCTTAAAACACGAAATAAAGGAGAATAACTCACACTTTAATTTCCTTTCAAATCGAAATAAAAGAAAGCAACTCACACCTTGTTTCCTTTTAAAACGAAACATAGAAAACAACCCACACTTGATTTCTATCAATAAAACATAGAAAGCAACTCACACCTTGAATTCTATCAATAAAACATAGAAAACAACTCACACCTTGAATTCTATCAATAAAACATAGAAAGCAACTCACACCTTGATTTCTATCAATAAAACATAGAAAACAACTCACACCTTGAATTCTATCAATAAAACATAGAAAGCAACTCACACCTTGATTTCTATCAATAAAACATAGAAAACAACTCACACCTTGAATTCTATCAATAAAACATAGAAAGCAACTCACACCTTGATTTCTATCAGTTAAAACATAGAAAACAACTCACACCTTGAATTCTATCAATAAAACATAGAAAGCAACTCACACCTTGAATTCTATCAGTTGTACCATAAGCGTACCATAGAAAGCAACTCACACCTTGATTTCTATCAAATCGTTAATAAGGAAATCAACTTGCACCTTGTCCCCTTAAAAACCATTAATAAGGAAGCAACTCACACCTTGTTCCCTAAAAATACGTAATGTCATGAGTTGTAAATAACCAATTCCCGTTACCCCATGAATTACCTATATGGCAGACAGATTAGAGCTCTAACTGAAAAATGTAACCACTCGTCCGGCCAAAGACGTGGTCACCTGGTATTCTGCCCAAGGTCTCAGACCTTCGATCCTCGGGCCGCAATGTCCCTTGGAGCAAAACATTAAAGGAGTCGCATTGGACCCAAAATGTTACACAAATCACAACGCTTTTGAAAACAATCGAAATCAACATTTCCATAATTATTGTTTTCCGAAAAAGCCATAACACAAAACAATAAAAAGCATCAATTCATGCCTATTGTTTTCATACCCAAATCTCAACACTTTTCTCAAATCTCAACGCTTTTCAAAACAAATCGAAATCAATCATTTCCACAAATCATTTGTTTTCCAAAAGCCACACCCCAAAACAATAAAAAGCATCATTTCATGCATATTGTTTTCACAAATCCACAAACCACCCAAAACATATATATTTCACGTAAACATATATCTACTAATACATGAATACGTATGTATATATATACATCCCATAATATATATATACACACACGTAATCATCTACTCTAAAGTGCCACTAATACCATCTATAGTTTGTAGTTAACTAAATAACTCTCAAAACAATAAGGGTATTCCCGTTCGTGAAATGAACTTCGTGAGATTACTCACCTCAGGATCCCGCTGCGTCTTCAATACAGAACCGAACTAACACTATCACCAACAACTCGTCCAATTCACCTTTTAGAAGCACCTATTCACCAATGATCTCAAATCAGTAACAATTCACAAACGATTTAAGTCCGAAACCCTTGTTTTGAACTAAAATCCCCAAAGTGGCGCCAATCAAGGCAAAACCACATCCGAGACCTCCCAAAGTCTCCGGAATACGCCCACGATCGATGTGACCAAACCACAAGTCGATCGGACGCTCAAATCCTCACGGATCGATTAAATTCACCGATATGAAACGGTAAAAATCCTAACAATTCCATACGAACTCCAAAATTTGCATATTATATATCGAAACGCTCGTATCAACGAGTAGAACATATATAATACCAAAAACAGTTCCTTAAGTGGCCGGAACACCGCCGGAACACCGCCACAGACGGTGGTGCACCGCCGCCGGCCAAAAACTCATTATTTCACAAAACTCCCAACATCAAAAAGCTTCATCTAAGCATGCTTGTGAATTCTCATAACTGGATCGAAGTCAGAAAACAAGCCTAAGGGATCGAAAACTACCTCACAAGCCGTGAACAGTGATCCAATCCGAGTTGATCGAAGTTTCACGTGAATCGATCCAAACAACCACCAAGGATCGATCAACGAGGCCGCTCTGAGCTCAACCAAGGAATCGTTGAAGCCATGAAGTCGCCGGAGTTGTGTTTTCCGGCCGGGTCCGAAAACACCAACCTGCACCGCCTTCTACCGCCGCTACCACCGAGAATCGGCGCTAGAGAACACCACAGGGACCACCAGACGGCGGAGATGATCCTGTCTGGAAAATTTCGTCGCCAGAGATGGCCGGAGCTCGCCGGAAACGTCGGGTCGGATCGACCGGGTCCGGGTCGGGTCAGGCGGTTTTCTTCGATACTGAGGAAGCGGACGAGAGAGAAGAGAGAGAGAAAAAAAAGGCTTCCGGAAAAGGAAATGAGGAAATGAAAATATATTTCTGATTTTTCCTATATATACTAAAATGGAAACTTTTTCCAATAGCCATAACTTCCTCATACGAACTCCGATTCTCGCGTTCCACATGTCCACGAACTCGTATCGACGCGCTCTACAACTTTCGTGAAGGAAGTTTTCGGAGAATCCCAACGAATAAAAAGTCAACCTTTGGCAACCCCCTAAAACCATACTTTTCAAATAATTATTCGCCCGAAACACTTCCGCTCCATCCACGAGCCACGAAACGTCCAAAAATCACAATTTAGATTCCGGAAAATCCTCGGAAAATAAATACGAATTTCTGGGGCATCACATTCTACCCCCCTTAAAGAAATTTCGTCCCGAAATTTACACGTACCATTCCCACAAGTACGCATAAACCAAACTCAAATCCAATTTTCATTCTCAGTAAGAATGCCTTCATCTCAATGTACAACTTCCTCGATCAATAGTGGATAAAGGTACCTCACCTAGTATCACAACAGTAGGTATCGTTACCACACCACTTGGTGGTAATCCTATCATTCTTGAATTCCCAATCTCAAACCCTGCCCACTAAAACCTTGTGACTGCAATACTACACACAAATCACACAAGAGTCCAGAATCCTGTTATCACAACAGTATCTGCACCACTCAACGATAATGTAATCCTTACGTTACTAGAATTGAAAATGAAACCGTCAATTCAATTCAATTCGACCAAAGCCTATGCATCACAACATGCCACACTCATAGGTCAAACTATAATCAACAAGTAAAACCTATCACAACACAACATACGGAAAGAAGTACGCAACTATCACACATCATTCTAACAACCCAAGTAGAAATAGACAAAGTACCTTCCTCCTCGGTATTCTGCTGACCAATAGCAAACACCCTAGCCTGCCCCTGAGGCAGTTGCCTCTGCTGGTTCCCTTGTCCCCTACCCTGCTACTGGGTACAATCCCTTGAGAAATGCCCTGTCTGGCCACATGTGAAACATACCAAATTCTTCGGTTTCGTGCAAACTCGAGCAACATGGCCCATCTCATTGCAATTGAAGCACTTATGGTTTGCCACCTGCCCCACAGGTGCAACCCTAACAGGTGCAGCTGCAGCCCTAGCTGGCGCCTGCTGATAAGTCCTCTCTCTCATAACTTTAGGTTGGGTACACTCCCGAACAACATGTCCCTTCTGCCCACACTTGTAACATTTCCTGCACTTCGGCTTCACACAATTCCTAGCCATATGCCCCAACTCGTTGCAGTTAAAACATCTCAAAGGCACAGCTTGCCCAACAGGTGCAATCCAAGTAGGTTCAGCGGCTACACCAACAGGAGCCTGCTGACAAGTCTTCAGTCTTTTCCGAGACCCATCCTGAGTACCTGGTGCATCACTGCCTTCCGCAATTGCCTTTCCCTTTCCTCGGAAATCTCCTACGATTGATGACTCCCTCTGAGAAGCCTGGAGCTCCCGCTCGATTGCCATAGCCCTATCCAATATCATTGCCACAGTAGGCAATCGAAGGATAATCACCTTCTCCCTGATCTCATAGTTCAATCCTTGTTCGAACCTACGAGCCAACTTTTCTGCATCCATCGGCCAGACAAACCGATACAGTTGTGAAAATCGAGCCTCATAGTCTCTGACACTCATAGTTCCTTGAACTAATGAGATAAAGTCGATCCCCAATTGCTCCCTAGAAGAAGCCGGAAAATACTTATCTCGAAAGAGTCCCACAAAACATCTCCAGGTCAAGGTGACTACATCCCTAGTCTTCAGTACAAAATCCCACCACTGCTTTGCCTCATCCTGGAGGAGAAATGTAGCTACTATCCACCTCTCAACGTCAGTACAGATAATCATCTTAAAATAGGTCTCCATGTTCTCGATCCAGCATTCGGCTAACATGTAGTCTGTACCACCATGAAATGCGACTGCTCCCAATCTAGTAACTTCCCCAGTCAACCACGATAGGCGAGTAGTATTAATGCCCTCAAAAACAGGCAGAACAGGTTGCATCAAAAGCGGTCCTTGCACTTCATCTTTCCGGTAAAACTCCTTCAGAGGGAAAAATCTGCCTCTACCTTTAGCACTGTCTCCCTGAAGATCCATTACCTAAAGAACATAGCGTAACCATAAGGTACTCTCCCAATCACAAGTAGAAGTCAATGTTATGACTAAATCAACCACCTTACTACGTCAGAAGATACAATTCTATCCCCTACGTAAACAAGAGTTAAATCTAAAGGTCCTCATTCCTCAAAAGACTATAACTCCTAGAAGCTACCTTAAGCTCCTACACTTTGTTCACTAAGCCAACACTACCCCGAAAACTCACATTCCAACGCTCATTGCATACCCAATGACTATATCAATACCGAAGAGCATCAGATGGGGATCCGCTGCAGACGGGCCATCACTCGAGGAGTATTGATTATCACCAAATATGCACCTTACGCTCTGATACCAAACTGTCACGCCCCTGATTTTACACACATGAAAATCGATATATATAACCCCATAATTATATATGCGTGAGCGTCTAGTCATCAATACAAAATACCTGGAATCTTTTTCCCTTTAACTTACACAGATATTGATGCCATGAACCCTCAAAGTTAATATAAACTCGCTCCATAGAGTTATATATTACAATGCTTACGAAATAGATTGTCAACAACAAAATAAAACGTAAATGCAGCTCAGAGTAACTATACAACGGAAGTCCTTAATCAACGGTAAAGTTGCAAAAATGGCTTCCTACCGTAAAGCCGCAAAGGCGCTACCTCCGCTTCAGCCCCGATTATCCTAACCTGCAGGATTAACCCCTACACCGTTTGAATAGTGTACCGGGTTGCCACACAACAAACCCGGTAAGCTTTTGCAAGCCCGTATGAGTAACTCAAACCACACACAACTCACGCCAAAAATAAGGAAAACAACTCACGCTTTAATTCCTTAAAACACGAAATAAAGGAGAATAACTCACACTTTAATTTCCTTTCAAATCGAAATAAAAGAAAGCAACTCACACCTTGTTTCCTTTTAAAACGAAACATAGAAAACAACCCACACTTGATTTCTATCAATAAAACATAGAAAGCAACTCACACCTTGAATTCTATCAATAAAACATAGAAAACAACTTTCTATCAATAAAACATAGAAAGCAACTCACACCTTGAATTCTATCAATAAAACATAGAAAGCAACTCACACCTTGATTTCTATCAGTTAAAACATAGAAAACAACTCACACCTTGAATTCTATCAATAAAACATAGAAAGCAACTCACACCTTGAATTCTATCAGTTGTACCATAAGCGTACCATAGAAAGCAACTCACACCTTGATTTCTATCAAATCGTTAATAAGGAAATCAACTTGCACCTTGTCCCCTTAAAAACCATTAATAAGGAAGCAACTCACACCTTGTTCCCTAAAAATACGTAATGTCATGAGTTGTAAATAACCAATTCCCGTTACCCCATGAATTACCTATATGGCAGACAGATTAGAGCTCTAACTGAAAAACGTAACCACTCGTCCGGCCAAAGACGTGGTCACCTGGTATTCTGCCCAAGGTCTCAGACCTTCGATCCTCGGGCCGCAATGTCCCTTGGAGCAAAACATTAAAGGAGTCGCATTGGACCCAAAATGTTACACAAATCACAACGCTTTTGAAAACAATCGAAATCAACATTTCCATAATTATTGTTTTCCGAAAAAGCCATAACACAAAACAATAAAAAGCATCAATTCATGCCTATTGTTTTCATACCCAAATCTCAACACTTTTCTCAAATCTCAACGCTTTTCAAAACAAATCGAAATCAATCATTTCCACAAATCATTTGTTTTCCAAAAGCCACACCCCAAAACAATAAAAAGCATCATTTCATGCATATTGTTTTCACAAATCCACAAACCACCCAAAACATATATATTTCACGTAAACATATATCTACTAATACATGAATACGTATGTATATATATACATCCCATAATATATATATACACACACGTAATCATCTACTCTAAAGTGCCACTAATACCATCTATAGTTTGTAGTTAACTAAATAACTCTCAAAACAATAAGGGTATTCCCGTTCGTGAAATGAACTTCGTGAGATTACTCACCTCAGGATCCCGCTGCGTCTTCAATACAGAACCGAACTAACACTATCACCAACAACTCGTCCAATTCACCTTTTAGAAGCACCTATTCACCAATGATCTCAAATCAGTAACAATTCACAAACGATTTAAGTCCGAAACCCTTGTTTTGAACTAAAATCCCCAAAGTGGCGCCAATCAAGGCAAAACCACATCCGAGACCTCCCAAAGTCTCCGGAATACGCCCACGATCGATGTGACCAAACCACAAGTCGATCGGACGCTCAAATCCTCACGGATCGATTAAATTCACCGATATGAAACGGTAAAAATCCTAACAATTCCATACGAACTCCAAAATTTGCATATTATATATCGAAACGCTCGTATCAACGAGTAGAACATATATAATACCAAAAACAGTTCCTTAAGTGGCCGGAACACCGCCGGAACACCGCCACAGACGGTGGTGCACCGCCGCCGGCCAAAAACTCATTATTTCACAAAACTCCCAACATCAAAAAGCTTCATCTAAGCATGCTTGTGAATTCTCATAACTGGATCGAAGTCAGAAAACAAGCCTAAGGGATCGAAAACTACCTCACAAGCCGTGAACAGTGATCCAATCCGAGTTGATCGAAGTTTCACGTGAATCGATCCAAACAACCACCAAGGATCGATCAACGAGGCCGCTCTGAGCTCAACCAAGGAATCGTTGAAGCCATGAAGTCGCCGGAGTTGTGTTTTCCGGCCGGGTCCGAAAACACCAACCTGCACCGCCTTCTACCGCCGCTACCACCGAGAATCGGCGCTAGAGAACACCACAGGGACCACCAGACGGCGGAGATGATCCTGTCTGGAAAATTTCGTCGCCAGAGATGGCCGGAGCTCGCCGGAAACGTCGGGTCGGATCGACCGGGTCCGGGTCGGGTCAGGCGGTTTTCTTCGATACTGAGGAAGCGGACGAGAGAGAAGAGAGAGAGAAAAAAAAGGCTTCCGGAAAAGGAAATGAGGAAATGAAAATATATTTCTGATTTTTCCTATATATACTAAAATGGAAACTTTTTCCAATAGCCATAACTTCCTCATACGAACTCCGATTCTCGCGTTCCACATGTCCACGAACTCGTATCGACGCGCTCTACAACTTTCGTGAAGGAAGTTTTCGGAGAATCCCAACGAATAAAAAGTCAACCTTTGGCAACCCCCTAAAACCATACTTTTCAAATAATTATTCGCCCGAAACACTTCCGCTCCATCCACGAGCCACGAAACGTCCAAAAATCACAATTTAGATTCCGGAAAATCCTCGGAAAATAAATACGAATTTCTGGGGCATCACATTCTACCCCCCTTAAAGAAATTTCGTCCCGAAATTTACACGTACCATTCCCACAAGTACGCATAAACCAAACTCAAATCCAATTTTCATTCTCAGTAAGAATGCCTTCATCTCAATGTACAACTTCCTCGATCAATAGTGGATAAAGGTACCTCACCTAGTATCACAACAGTAGGTATCGTTACCACACCACTTGGTGGTAATCCTATCATTCTTGAATTCCCAATCTCAAACCCTGCCCACTAAAACCTTGTGACTGCAATACTACACACAAATCACACAAGAGTCCAGAATCCTGTTATCACAACAGTATCTGCACCACTCAACGATAATGTAATCCTTACGTTACTAGAATTGAAAATGAAACCGTCAATTCAATTCAATTCGACCAAAGCCTATGCATCACAACATGCCACACTCATAGGTCAAACTATAATCAACAAGTAAAACCTATCACAACACAACATACGGAAAGAAGTACGCAACTATCACACATCATTCTAACAACCCAAGTAGAAATAGACAAAGTACCTTCCTCCTCGGTATTCTGCTGACCAATAGCAAACACCCTAGCCTGCCCCTGAGGCAGTTGCCTCTGCTGGTTCCCTTGTCCCCTACCCTGCTACTGGGTACAATCCCTTGAGAAATGCCCTGTCTGGCCACATGTGAAACATACCAAATTCTTCGGTTTCGTGCAAACTCGAGCAACATGGCCCATCTCATTGCAATTGAAGCACTTATGGTTTGCCACCTGCCCCACAGGTGCAACCCTAACAGGTGCAGCTGCAGCCCTAGCTGGCGCCTGCTGATAAGTCCTCTCTCTCATAACTTTAGGTTGGGTACACTCCCGAACAACATGTCCCTTCTGCCCACACTTGTAACATTTCCTGCACTTCGGCTTCACACAATTCCTAGCCATATGCCCCAACTCGTTGCAGTTAAAACATCTCAAAGGCACAGCTTGCCCAACAGGTGCAATCCAAGTAGGTTCAGCGGCTACACCAACAGGAGCCTGCTGACAAGTCTTCAGTCTTTTCCGAGACCCATCCTGAGTACCTGGTGCATCACTGCCTTCCGCAATTGCCTTTCCCTTTCCTCGGAAATCTCCTACGATTGATGACTCCCTCTGAGAAGCCTGGAGCTCCCGCTCGATTGCCATAGCCCTATCCAATATCATTGCCACAGTAGGCAATCGAAGGATAATCACCTTCTCCCTGATCTCATAGTTCAATCCTTGTTCGAACCTACGAGCCAACTTTTCTGCATCCATCGGCCAGACAAACCGATACAGTTGTGAAAATCGAGCCTCATAGTCTCTGACACTCATAGTTCCTTGAACTAATGAGATAAAGTCGATCCCCAATTGCTCCCTAGAAGAAGCCGGAAAATACTTATCTCGAAAGAGTCCCACAAAACATCTCCAGGTCAAGGTGACTACATCCCTAGTCTTCAGTACAAAATCCCACCACTGCTTTGCCTCATCCTGGAGGAGAAATGTAGCTACTATCCACCTCTCAACGTCAGTACAGATAATCATCTTAAAATAGGTCTCCATGTTCTCGATCCAGCATTCGGCTAACATGTAGTCTGTACCACCATGAAATGCGACTGCTCCCAATCTAGTAACTTCCCCAGTCAACCACGATAGGCGAGTAGTATTAATGCCCTCAAAAACAGGCAGAACAGGTTGCATCAAAAGCGGTCCTTGCACTTCATCTTTCCGGTAAAACTCCTTCAGAGGGAAAAATCTGCCTCTACCTTTAGCACTGTCTCCCTGAAGATCCATTACCTAAAGAACATAGCGTAACCATAAGGTACTCTCCCAATCACAAGTAGAAGTCAATGTTATGACTAAATCAACCACCTTACTACGTCAGAAGATACAATTCTATCCCCTACGTAAACAAGAGTTAAATCTAAAGGTCCTCATTCCTCAAAAGACTATAACTCCTAGAAGCTACCTTAAGCTCCTACACTTTGTTCACTAAGCCAACACTACCCCGAAAACTCACATTCCAACGCTCATTGCATACCCAATGACTATATCAATACCGAAGAGCATCAGATGGGGATCCGCTGCAGACGGGCCATCACTCGAGGAGTATTGATTATCACCAAATATGCACCTTACGCTCTGATACCAAACTGTCACGCCCCTGATTTTACACACATGAAAATCGATATATATAACCCCATAATTATATATGCGTGAGCGTCTAGTCATCAATACAAAATACCTGGAATCTTTTTCCCTTTAACTTACACAGATATTGATGCCATGAACCCTCAAAGTTAATATAAACTCGCTCCATAGAGTTATATATTACAATGCTTACGAAATAGATTGTCAACAACAAAATAAAACGTAAATGCAGCTCAGAGTAACTATACAACGGAAGTCCTTAATCAACGGTAAAGTTGCAAAAATGGCTTCCTACCGTAAAGCCGCAAAGGCGCTACCTCCGCTTCAGCCCCGATTATCCTAACCTGCAGGATTAACCCCTACACCGTTTGAATAGTGTACCGGGTTGCCACACAACAAACCCGGTAAGCTTTTGCAAGCCCGTATGAGTAACTCAAACCACACACAACTCACGCCAAAAATAAGGAAAACAACTCACGCTTTAATTCCTTAAAACACGAAATAAAGGAGAATAACTCACACTTTAATTTCCTTTCAAATCGAAATAAAAGAAAGCAACTCACACCTTGTTTCCTTTTAAAACGAAACATAGAAAACAACCCACACTTGATTTCTATCAATAAAACATAGAAAGCAACTCACACCTTGAATTCTATCAATAAAACATAGAAAACAACTCACACCTTGAATTCTATCAATAAAACATAGAAAGCAACTCACACCTTGATTTCTATCAATAAAACATAGAAAACAACTCACACCTTGAATTCTATCAATAAAACATAGAAAGCAACTCACACCTTGATTTCTATCAATAAAACATAGAAAACAACTCACACCTTGAATTCTATCAATAAAACATAGAAAGCAACTCACACCTTGATTTCTATCAGTTAAAACATAGAAAACAACTCACACCTTGAATTCTATCAATAAAACATAGAAAGCAACTCACACCTTGAATTCTATCAGTTGTACCATAAGCGTACCATAGAAAGCAACTCACACCTTGATTTCTATCAAATCGTTAATAAGGAAATCAACTTGCACCTTGTCCCCTTAAAAACCATTAATAAGGAAGCAACTCACACCTTGTTCCCTAAAAATACGTAATGTCATGAGTTGTAAATAACCAATTCCCGTTACCCCATGAATTACCTATATGGCAGACAGATTAGAGCTCTAACTGAAAAACGTAACCACTCGTCCGGCCAAAGACGTGGTCACCTGGTATTCTGCCCAAGGTCTCAGACCTTCGATCCTCGGGCCGCAATGTCCCTTGGAGCAAAACATTAAAGGAGTCGCATTGGACCCAAAATGTTACACAAATCACAACGCTTTTGAAAACAATCGAAATCAACATTTCCATAATTATTGTTTTCCGAAAAAGCCATAACACAAAACAATAAAAAGCATCAATTCATGCCTATTGTTTTCATACCCAAATCTCAACACTTTTCTCAAATCTCAACGCTTTTCAAAACAAATCGAAATCAATCATTTCCACAAATCATTTGTTTTCCAAAAGCCACACCCCAAAACAATAAAAAGCATCATTTCATGCATATTGTTTTCACAAATCCACAAACCACCCAAAACATATATATTTCACGTAAACATATATCTACTAATACATGAATACGTATGTATATATATACATCCCATAATATATATATACACACACGTAATCATCTACTCTAAAGTGCCACTAATACCATCTATAGTTTGTAGTTAACTAAATAACTCTCAAAACAATAAGGGTATTCCCGTTCGTGAAATGAACTTCGTGAGATTACTCACCTCAGGATCCCGCTGCGTCTTCAATACAGAACCGAACTAACACTATCACCAACAACTCGTCCAATTCACCTTTTAGAAGCACCTATTCACCAATGATCTCAAATCAGTAACAATTCACAAACGATTTAAGTCCGAAACCCTTGTTTTGAACTAAAATCCCCAAAGTGGCGCCAATCAAGGCAAAACCACATCCGAGACCTCCCAAAGTCTCCGGAATACGCCCACGATCGATGTGACCAAACCACAAGTCGATCGGACGCTCAAATCCTCACGGATCGATTAAATTCACCGATATGAAACGGTAAAAATCCTAACAATTCCATACGAACTCCAAAATTTGCATATTATATATCGAAACGCTCGTATCAACGAGTAGAACATATATAATACCAAAAACAGTTCCTTAAGTGGCCGGAACACCGCCGGAACACCGCCACAGACGGTGGTGCACCGCCGCCGGCCAAAAACTCATTATTTCACAAAACTCCCAACATCAAAAAGCTTCATCTAAGCATGCTTGTGAATTCTCATAACTGGATCGAAGTCAGAAAACAAGCCTAAGGGATCGAAAACTACCTCACAAGCCGTGAACAGTGATCCAATCCGAGTTGATCGAAGTTTCACGTGAATCGATCCAAACAACCACCAAGGATCGATCAACGAGGCCGCTCTGAGCTCAACCAAGGAATCGTTGAAGCCATGAAGTCGCCGGAGTTGTGTTTTCCGGCCGGGTCCGAAAACACCAACCTGCACCGCCTTCTACCGCCGCTACCACCGAGAATCGGCGCTAGAGAACACCACAGGGACCACCAGACGGCGGAGATGATCCTGTCTGGAAAATTTCGTCGCCAGAGATGGCCGGAGCTCGCCGGAAACGTCGGGTCGGATCGACCGGGTCCGGGTCGGGTCAGGCGGTTTTCTTCGATACTGAGGAAGCGGACGAGAGAGAAGAGAGAGAGAAAAAAAAGGCTTCCGGAAAAGGAAATGAGGAAATGAAAATATATTTCTGATTTTTCCTATATATACTAAAATTGAAACTTTTTCCAATAGCCATAACTTCCTCATACGAACTCCGATTCTCGCGTTCCACATGTCCACGAACTCGTATCGACGCGCTCTACAACTTTCGTGAAGGAAGTTTTCGGAGAATCCCAACGAATAAAAAGTCAACCTTTGGCAACCCCCTAAAACCATACTTTTCAAATAATTATTCGCCCGAAACACTTCCGCTCCATCCACGAGCCACGAAACGTCCAAAAATCACAATTTAGATTCCGGAAAATCCTCGGAAAATAAATACGAATTTCTGGGGCATCACACTCTTTGTATGGGAATGCCAATACTACAGGTATAAGAGTTGTACCTACAAAACCTGTATTCCGAATAACAATTGGCTTTCAAGGCTTATTGCCATCAAAGGATCCAAACAGATTACATGCTATAGGAGGTAATATTGGGGTTTGTATACCTTGAAATTTGAATGCTCCATTGACAAACCTGTTATCAGCAAAGCCCAAGAAAGGTTTCGGCAATGGGAGGCACAATTGCTCCTTCTCCCCAAAAGATTTGCTCAATGAAATCGCTTGACAAACTCCCATTGTCATGGTATATCAGATTGCATCTTTTGCATTTACCAATCAAGTTTTCGAAGAAAAAATCAATCTCAGCCACAACTCCAGGAGCAAGCTTTAGGGGTTTTTTTTTTTTTTTTTTTTCCCCTAAAAGAAGGGTTTGGAATGGAGGCGACATTCATGATCGTCTGCATCTCTTCTAGAGTCGGTGGAATATTGTTGATTCTCACATAAAAGTATAAGGTTTCTAGCGGTACAGATTGAGGAGCAGTAAAACCATCGTAGGCTTGTATGACCACTGGAGCTTTGTTGAAATTCCAAGGCCCCCTCTGAGTACCTTGTTTCGATCCTTACGACGATCAAAAGAGAAGACATACCGGTTTGGAGGCCGATCTTGTACCTTGAACGATCCATCTAACACCCAGATGCGTCGAAAGTGACGCTTCAGATCCATGCTACTGCATGCTTTATGTCAATGGATGAGCCAGTAAGAAAACTTGAGATCCTCCCTTGGTGGTTCCACTCGCTATGTGGGAGATATCAACAACATCGCCCCCAGCAAGAGCAAGAGAGGCAGCAAAAGTGGCAGTAACAACCTCAATGGAGGTCTTTTTGCCGGAGGATGCCATGAGCAAGCGACACTAGGGTTTTGGTTTTGGAGCGTGGCAGAAGGCAGTGCTAGGGTTTTTTTTTCAATTGTTCACTGATCAATAACATACAAATTTTAATTTTTTTTTTTGAGGTAAACGTACAAATTTAATTATTCAATTATGTTTTGGTAAAATTAAAGAGGTGCACTTATTCTTTTGAGTATTAAAAAAAAGTAAATCGGAGGTTTAATAAATATCAAATATGACTAGATAATAAAAGAGAAAACTGTTGTAGAGAAACAGAAATTGAGAGGAATTTGCTGTGTATTCTCATTGATAATATGGGCCTCTTTATATAAAGGATTACAATGCATAGAATTTCAATCATACAAGGAAAGTAATCGTACATTGAATAGGAATCTAGATCCTTCTAATTTAACCCTATTACCACTAGGTCAAGTAACTTAGAGTTTGGGCCAAACAAAAATTAGGGTTTACTTGAACACTCGCCCTTGTGTTGCCCAAATGCGGTGCTTCTCTCGTTGCCTCGTTAAAAACCTTGTCTAGTAACAAAAACCCAGTGAGACAAAAATAACCTCGGTCGAAGGGGAAAAAGAGTACAACACACCCTTCACTTTTTGAGGTGAACATGTAGACATCTCCCCCTAATATCTGCGTCTCCCCCTGATGACTACGATCATAGGAGTTCAGATAATTTCCGCAAGCCAATTCTTGCCACATGTTTCTCGAACGTGGATTTGGGCAATGACTTAGTAAACAAGTCTGCCACATTATCCTCAGATCAAACCTAGTTCACTTTGGTATTTGAGGAGAGTCTGTTGTTGCTGATTATGCTTGGTGTTGTCACTTTTGACGTAGCATTGCTTCATTTATTCAAAACAAACAACATTATCCTAAATGCTCGTAGGCTCATCTTGTGATAGACTTCAAACCACAATTGTTTGAACATGCATGATTATGGATCCAATCCATAAACATTCACGAACCACTTCGTGAAGAGCAATAATCTATGCATGGTTCGAAGATATAGCGACTACGGTCTGTTCTGTAGACCTCCAAGATATCACGGTCTTTTCCTATGGTGAACACTTAACCAGTTTGGGAGTGACCTTTATGTGGGTCAGAGAGATACCCAGTATCAGCAAAACCTTCTAAAACACTTATATCCTTTTGGGATGGGGATAGAGAATGCAGGCCAGCGTTGGTGGCGTTTCTGGTGTGTGATGAGTCCGAATCCATCTTTTCTCTGTAGGGATAGAACGAGCCCATATCAATCGTACATCTTAAGTACTGAAAGATATCTTTTACACCAATCACAATGGCGTCGCGTTGGTGCAGAGCTATACCTTATCTAACAAGTTCACTGCAAACGAGATGTCCGGTCCTGTGCATTGAGTTAAGTACAATAATGCGCCTATTGTACTCGAGTAAGGCACTTCTGCCTCTAGCACATCTTCGTCATCATCCTTTAGACGAAGAGGATCATTTTAAGGATCAAGACAACGGACGATCGTGGGGGTGCTTGAAGGTTTGACCTTGTCAAAATGCCTAAGCATCTATTGACACGATGCTCAAGTTCCAAACTGAGACGTAATCGTGTTCTCCCATAATCTTTCATCTCAAAATCGGATTTCAAGTGTTCAGCGATTTCCCATAACTCTTTAAGGGCTTCTAATGAAGATCATGTCCAACATGAACCGCAATGGAATTCGAAACTTGTTATGGAAACGCGTGGGCATATCCCTGTTTGGACCCCCCAAAACGAGCATTTTGGCCTGACAAGGCTTGTGTTGGAGAAACTGAGCCAATGTCAGTGGCTCAAGCTATATATTGTCAACAAGTTTGAAATATATTATTTAGAGGCTAAATAAAGCCTACTATGAAGAATGATGCGAGCTGCAAGAAAAGGAAATGATGGAAGCATGGAAATGAAAAGTCAACTTTAGCCCATTTTCCTACTTCGGCTAGGAGAAACCGAGCTAAACAAGGAAAGAGGGGCGGCATACTAACCAAAAAAGATCCAAATAAGCTGAAACTTTTCAAATTAATTCTAGACATCCCAAGGATCAATTCTTATGAAGAGTGAAAGAGCTATTTTAGAGTGTAAAGCCTTCAAACAATCAGTCCAATTTTCTACAGAAGCAAAACTGGAAAACTGGACCTGTGAGGAGTCCAGCAGCATTTCCGGCCCAACCATATGGAATTCAGCTCTGAAATTTCACCACAATGATCTACACTCATTTTGGATCATTTTATATGAAGGAGTCGAAGACCCATTATAACTTCTTGGTGGAGATATAATTGAAGGAATAAAGGAGCCGAAAGTGATTCAAAATCACTCCAAAACTCATCATTTCTATCTCCATTTAGTGCTCCATTATCTCCATTTAGTGCTCCACTATCTCCAACTAGTGCTCCACTATCTCCAATTAGTGATCTACTATCATTTATTTAAGGCCAACCACTTTGGCATGGTAGCCTATAAATAGAGGTTAAAATGAAACACTTCAACACACAATTCATCACAACAATCTCTAAGATTATCCAAGCCTCTCTAGAGCAACCCCTCTATTCTCTTACCGGTAGTCACACTCCAGTCCTAGTCTTCTCAGGAGCCGACTGTCAGTGTTACCAAACCTTCCAGCCAAGCTAAAGTCACGCTTTAGCAAGTTCTCCTCACTTCCCAGTGGTTCTCGCTCTGCTCAATCTACAACATCAAGTATCGATTGAGATTTTGAAGAAGCTCAGCAAAAGTCCTCGCCACGAGGCACAAAGAATCCCACGATGAGGTTGGTGCTATCCTCGTCCACAATGCTTGAAAGAAGTCAGGTCAAGACACACCCCCGACGATCGCACCCGAACGGTGCTGGCACGCCCACGCAAGAAAAGAGACTGTTGACTAGCTCAAGAAAAACTGGAGCCAAACATTTTGGCACGCCCAGTGGGAGTTTAGCTTGGTAAGGGATTGTGAATCATAACGGAATAGGTGAAGTCTCTTTTGTTAATATTGGCCTAAACTCCTTATTGGTGCCTAGTTCAGGTCCCTTAAGGTTAAGGGCGGCTTTTATCAACACTTATTGAACTGTCTTCACACTTATGACATTTCTCATCTTAGTAAGCATAGCCTATGTGAAATGGTGTCTAGAAAAGGGACAACGTTCACGACAGGTTCTTGAATCCAGAAGTGCGTACAAATGGGCCTAAACCACTAAGTGGGAGTAGCTCATGCCAAAATAGATTCTGCCTCTCTTGTTCACCCTCCCCCACCTGGCCATTTCAGTAAGGTTGCCCAAAGGATTTGAAAGAAAATTTGTGTCTAGGCGACTATACTTGGGCCGCATGTCTAAACCTTGATTCACAGTGTCTTATTGAATTCAGCTACTTTTTCAATTTAGAACTCCAGAAGCCATTGGGAAGTCAAGCGCAAACCCTTACCAAAAGGTTTACGTTAACTGCCCGAAACACAAGACCTTCAGTTACAGCCCGCACTTTCGTGCTGACTATCGTGGTCTTTCTGACGAACAGGTAATCCGAAGATTTTCTCTCCTCCCACCATCATCTGACATGTCAACCAAACAGGGAGGAAGTCAACAGCCCACCACTGAGGGCAACAATGATCTTATTATCCAGATCGCTAGGACTGGTAATGCATCCAACACCACTCGGGTGGTGGGAGGCGAAATCTTCTAGGATGGCTTCGTGCCCATTCATATCCCACCGAATGCGAGTATAGAGGAGAAGCTTGCCATCTGCCAGCAGAACAATTCATCATACTATGAAAAGACAAGCAAAGGGCTCGCGGAAGAGTGACAAAAGATTAACTACCTTGTTAATCAGGTACAAACCCTAGGCCAAGGATTGCAGCAGACGCAAGGGCGTTTGGATAGCATGTCTCAGCGAAGCCAAGTGAACCACGATCAGCTCGTGACCCTGATTAATGACCAGGCCGCCCAGAACAAACACATCGCAACAGACTTCGTGGCTATGCGCAAAGATGGGTCCAATCTCGCAACCCAAGTTGTCGTGCAGAGAGCCGAATTGGAACAGGGTAAGGAGGTTTTGAAGAAAGCATTGGGAGATCCCAATGCCATCCTGGGTTCTCTTGGTCAACCTACTGGAACAGACAAGTATGTACTACCGAATGCTCGCGACAAGGTCAGCAGCAGTAATACTACACCATCTACTACTGCCACAGCCGCGTCTACCAAAGCCAAAGAAAAAGCATTGGGGATTGGCGACAAAGACAAGGCCACACCACTGGTTGGACAAAAGAGCAAAAGTCTGAAATTCAGCGACGGCAGTCTGGCTAATCCCGTTGTGTTTGCTCAATATGATAGTGATGGGGCAAATAATGTTTACCAAGAGCTCCTAGGGAATTACTACGGGATTGATCAGACTGGCACTCTGATCAAGATCACTGCTTTGGCCAAGGATGTGTCTGCAACCGACGTTACTCTTCAACAGCCCAATATTCGCCGGGTCGTTCACCTGGGAGATGGAACAGCGACTACCAGCCACGCAATGCCTCCTTTGCCAACGGCCTATCAGACGGTGGCTGCACCTCCTTCTCCTGGCTCAGGTTATGTGCGACGTGAAGAGGTGGAGGAGATGATTAGGTTGGCTAACCCTAGGGCCCACCTCGATTGGGTTTATGAAGGGCCTTTCCCACCACACATCATGCTCGCACCTTTCCCCAGAGGCTATAAGAATATTATATTTTCTACCTTTTCAGGGGAAGACACCGAGAACGCGGCAACTCATTTGGCCAGGTTCAAGGTGCAATGCGGCCAGTACCAGAATGATGACAGCGTCAAGTGCAAAATCTTTGGCACTTCTCTGTCTGGGGCTTCTTTTACATGGTTCTCTAAACTCCGCCCAGGGTCGGTGGCAAATTGGCCAGCAATAGAGAAACTCTTTACAGAGACTTTCGGAGCTATAGAGCCTGAGGTTGATTTTGCTTCCCTTACCCAGATGTCCCAACAGCCTACTGAATCTGCTGTTGCTTATCTCCAAAGGTTTCAGATTCAGAATGCTAGCTAAACTGAACATGGTTCTGCCAAAAAGAGAATTGGTTCAGCTGGCAATCAAGGGCTTGGAGCCGCACCAGCGAAAGAAGCAGCATGTTAGCATGATACAGTCAATGGGCGAGCTCATTACTGAGGTAGGGAGCTTCGAGCAACTCCTCAAAGAAACGGATGCTAGGAATAATGTGTCCAAAGGAACTTATGTGCCTGGAAAACACCGTACGGTGGCTGCCTTGAACTACCAGCCAGCCACTTATGATCCCTATTATCAAGGCGAAGAGGGCTTCCAAGATGACGATGAGGAAGAGGAGAATGATGTTTCCGCTTTAGAGCTAACAGGAAGAAAGAACCCCACCTTGAAACAGTTGAAAATAACCAAGGAAGAGAAGGATCCTCATTCGCGATAGAAAGCAGTCTCCTTCTCATGGGGGTGGGGGGGGGTCGTGGCATGCTAAAGTTCTAATCTCCTACAACCTACCCAAGTTTCACCAATTCACTGCATACCAGACATCAGATACATGAGAGACAGTCAGTTCATGACAAAGGCAATTCAGATTGTGGTGTTCAAGCTTTATGGCCTATATGGAATCGGTCAAGTAATTTCAAGCCAATAAAAGTGGCTTTGGAGCAACGACCTTGGAGCAACGACATTATAAGAGAAGTACTGATTCAAGACCTCTTCAGTCAAGACGAACACCTTTGACTTCAAGGTCTGGGGGGCAATGTTTGGACCCAAAATGAGCATTTTGGCTTGACAAGGCGTGTGTTGGAGAAATTGAGCCAATGTCAGTGGCTCAAGCTATATATTGTCAACAAGTTCGAAATATATTATTTAAAGGCTAAATAAAGCCTAATATGGAGAATTATGCGAGCTGCAAGAAAAGGAAATGATGGAAGCAAGGAAATGAAAAGTCAACTTTAGCACATTTTCCTACTTCGGCTAGGAGAAACCGAGCTAAACAAGGAAATTTCACCACAATGATCTACACTCATTTTGGATCATTTGATATGAAGGAGTCGAAGACCCATTATGACTTCTTGGTATAGATATAATTGAAGGAATAAAGGAGCAGAAAGTGATTCAAAATCACTCCAAAACTCATCCTTTCTATCTCCATTTAGTGCTCCATTATCTCCATTTAGTGCTCCAATATCTCCAACTAGTGCTCCACTATCTCCAGTTAGTGCTCCACTATCATTTGTTTAAGGCCAACCACTTTGGCATGGTAGCCTATAAATAGAGGTTACAATGAAACACTTCAACACACAATTCATCACAACAATCTCTAAGATTATCCAAGCCTCTCTAGAGCAACCCCTCTCCTTCTCTTACCGGTAGTCACACTCCAGTCCTAGTCTTCTCAGGAGCCGACTGTCAGTGCTACCAAACCTTCAAGCTAAGCTAAAGTCACGCTTTAGCAAGTTCTCCTCACTTCCCAGTGGTTCTCGCTCTGCTCGAACTACAACATCGAGTATCGATTAAGATTTTGAAGAAGCTCAGTAAAAGTCCTCGCCAGGAGGCACAAAGAATCCCACGAAGAGGTTGGTGCTCTCCTCGTCCACAATTGCTTGAAAGAAGTTGGTGCTCTCCAACACAAGCCTTGTCAGGCCAAAATGATCTCATTTTGGGTCCAAACAATCCCTTCCTAATCAAGTAGTCATCTTAGTGAGCGTTTCAACCTTATTGTAAACGCGCTCCGTGGTTAGAGCCACTTGACTTGGGTAAATGAAGTTCACCATGAACCTTCATGTACATTTCGTATCTAGATCCCCATAAAGATACGTAGTGACCACATTTGTAAGTTGCATTTTCAGTTATTCGGAAACTACCAAACTGATAAGGTAGTGGAGTGTAATGATATCCATTACACGAGAATATGTCTCATTGTAGTCTATTCCAAGGCGTTTTGAGAGAAGTCTTGCGCCATAAGGCGAGATTGCCATCTCTTTTCCTCATCACGCTTTCTAACAAAGACCCATTAGTCAATAGGTTTTATGTCAAGAGGTGTTGGCATTACTGGCTCAGAAGACCTTCATCTTCGTTAGAGAATCCATCTTAACCTGGATCGCATCTCTCCATTTAGGCCAGATTTCTCTACGTTGGCATTCATTCATCAACGGAGTGTGGTTTGATATCATCGGACTCAACAAACTCATGCGCATGTGCAATTACATCATCATTATGATGGAGTTTCTATCCCACGTCTCATGTACACTAGTGTAAGTTTCATAGAGCTCTATATTCTTGGGAATAGGTTCTGACGTTGAGGCGTCCCCCAACGATAACCCTAACCTGGAAGATTCTCATGAGACGGATTTTGAGTCTTGATGATCGAAGGATTGGAATGTGCCAAAGTGTCCTTCGAACCTACGGGCCTCCCACACATCCTAGCTGGGGCCATGGCCTGTAACGCCAGAGTGCCACTCTCTTTGGCATTGGCGCCATGCCTACCTCTATGTAGGGTGGTGCTACGTCCTCTCGTAGGGACGTCCTTCTTTGCAGGCTTGTTTGCAGCATATTTGTGTGATCTCATCACTTTAACAGGGATGGAGATGAGACATAGTGGGGACATGCCATGACAATTCCTGTCGTTCCTGGTGAACATCCGTGTTCTTATCTCCCCCTAACGAAGGGAAGACTGTCTCATCAAAGTGACTACCCGCAAATCTAGCAGTAATGAGATCGCCTTACAAGGGCATTAAGTGGCGGACAATTGTTGGAGTCTCAAATCCAACGTAGTTGCCCATTCGTCTATAAGGACCCATCATAGAGCGCTGTGGCAGCGCAATTGGCACATAAATGGCTCACTCAAATAGTCAAATATGCGTTAGTACGATACTTGTACCCAGTCACTAGCTGTAACGCAGAGGTACATTGAGTGGCGGTGGGTTGTAGACGAATTAGCATAGCTGCATGCGATATTGCATCACCCCAAGCAGATATAAGGAGATTTGTGCGCATTACCAATGTCCAGACTATTATCGTAGTCGTTTCCGCAAGACCACTTGGGTGTGTACATGGGAATATGATGTCCAACATTAGTCCCATTGCAATATCCATCGAAAGTCTTTCGATGTAAACTCTCTAGCATAGTCAAATCCAATTAACTGAATAGGATGATCTGGGGAGTGAGCCCGTTGTCATATGATATGTGCTAGGAGTGTAGCATAAGCAGCATTTATAGGTGGACAATGGCACAACACGTGACCAGCGTGTTTGTGTGTCAACCAACATCATGAAATATTTAAGCGTCTGCAAGTTGGTTGAATCAATCCACAGAATCTCCATGGATTCTATGTAAGAATAGAATGAGTATATTCGTTTCCTTTTCATAGGACGGTCTTAGTCCTAATTTTCCTAAGGAACGGGCTTTGTAAAATGAGCGAGAGGCTTTAGAAGCAACCAATAAGTATTTTGGTTAGGCCTGAGCGTCTGAAACGTTATTTGAAGCAAGTTTGTGATTGCAGCATCACCTGGGGAGCCATCACCATGATGGATGCTATCCATGGCGTTATGGATAGGGACTGCGCCAGCCCTAGGCTGGTGGTGGACGGAGGCGGTGCCCTAGGCAACTGCGTCGGTCACACTTAGTCCAGAAATCAACTTTTGATTCATGCTTCCTTTCACTCGAAAGAAATGATGTCCATGTGAAGTCTTTAGTAGACGGATCATCATATCATGACCAGGATGACCTATCCTGTCGTGACAAAGCCAATATGTGTCTAAATCCAAGAGATCTTCTCTAGTAACTTTATTAGATTTAATAGCTCGAATAGTGACATAAAGTCCACTAAAGAGACACATGAACTTCTCTAAGATGCGCCTTTATTCACAATCATTAGAGGTGTTGCAAATGAACTCATTTCCATTATCTACATGCGTTTTCGCATGGAATCCGTCGGCTATTCATAAGTGTGATTCGCCCTAGAAGCGTAGAGAGTTTATGTGACAATAATTAAGGTGTCATTTGGCAAGTGGAACTTGGGCTATTCCATGTCCTTGAATTAATACTAATGGCCCAGCCATCGTAGTTACAAAAGTCATATGTTCATAATCAAAATGGAGTCATAAAGAACTTGGAATTTTATTCATAAGCCAATGAAGTTGCATCATTGTCTCTTTGACTAAACAAAATCTAATCTAAAATGATAGATAATGCAAAACAATGGTAGTCATCTAACTTCTTTCGGTAATTCCAAAATAAATGTGACCAGGTGAGTAGAGAGATGTCGGTGGAGCAAGGCTTGCTTAAGTACCACTAATCTCAGAACCTTCCTAGACATCACACTTATTTTGAGTGAGCCTACTTTGAAGAAAAGTTAAACCATTGGCATTTACTACAAAAATATATGGCAATTACCTATTACATCTCTTGGAAAAATAAAGACTTAAACAGAATTGGCGATCTATTGATTCCAGCCAGATTTGTAGTCTTCAACCCTTCACTCTAGATCATCTTCTTGATCTTCTTGTTCCATATAGTGAGCTTCTCTTGCTTCACAATACGCTTTGTAGGCGGTGACAATTTCTTCATGAGCTCTACAAATGTGTGCCCAATGATCAGATACTCCACATCGAGAACATATATCTCTTTGCTCAAACTCCATTGATTGACGCACTTTGAAAGCATCATTTAGATGGCTCTTGGTGTTGGTGGTGCCACCAACATGGCCAGAGGCGTTGCCTCCCTCTCTCTTTCCACGTTTACCTCTTCGGTTCCGTGTTTGTCTATTTTGGCGATTATCTTCCCAAGTAGAGCGATTATATGGACCAAAACGTCCAAATTTATTCCTAAGATTAGGGTTTCGCTCTTAGCGCCCGCTCTTTGGGGCATGACTATAATTGGATTCCGGAATATGCTCTGTTCCCACGGATCTTGAATTATAGTTATTCACAAGAATGTTGTCATGCTTTTCAGCGATATTCATAGCTCCAATAAGCTCATGAAACCTTGTGATTCGTCTTGCAGTAACATCGATTAGATAGTTCTTAGCAACCATCAATGCAGAGAAGAGGAAAGTAGAGAGAGTCTTCTCAGTCAGCATTGCATTTGTGATCTTTTTACCACAGAATTCCATTAAGGATTTAATGCGAAGTGCTTCTGAGTTGTAGTCAAGAACTGACTTGAAATCACAGAAGTGGAGGCTATGCCATCTCACTTCTAGGTTAGGAAGCAGGGAGTCACGGACGTTGCCAAATCTATCTTCGAGTGAGACCCGCAGCCTTCTAGGGTCTTCTTCATTCATACACTCGTACTAGAGCGAATCATCCATATGACGAGTCATTCGGATGATGGCTTTCGCCTTATTTGCCTCTAAAGCTGCTCTATTTGCTTCCAAAGTTTGAGCTTGCTCAACAGTTAGCACGTCCTGGCTAGGCTCGAGAATCGTATCCAAGATTCCATCGGCCTTGAGATGATGGCGGATATCACGAACCCACCTGTGATATTCAAAGCCAGTTGTTCCTAATGGAGCAACGTCCAATTTTTTCATGTTACTCATCTTGAAAGAGAACAAGAAATTAGGGTTAGTTTCGGAGCGAAAAAGTCTACCACGAAAACAAATAAAATTTCTGAGCGTAGTCGTTTCCAAGAAATTCGATTCCAATGATGTTTACGGTCGATCGTTTTATCTCAACAAACTCTAAGTTTAGAGAACTCTACAAGCTCCAAACTTGGAGTGAGCACAAACCCCCACAGTTCGGCTTAATTTGGTCTCCCCTATGGTAAAGAAAGGGGGGTAGAAGAAGGGAGGTTGCAAGTCCCCGAAAAAGAAGAGAAATTAAACTTAAAAACTCTAAAAAAAGGGGAACGTTTAGTAAAAAATACCTCGAAATAGGTCGCCGGAAAATTTGACAGGAAAAAGTCGCCCGAAAGTGGCTGGTCGCCGGAGGTTGACCTATGGGCTAACCGGAGTTGGGCCAGCTGACTGAGGTTGGCCTGCTGCAGGAGGTGGGCCTGCTGACGTCAGCGGCCCAATGGGTTGCTCAGTCTCGCTTTTTTTTTTTTCTCTTTTCTTCTCTCTAGGCCCACTTCTTTCTTTTCTTCTTTTCTTCTAGACGTGGCTTCCTCCTTCCTTTTTTTCTTTCTTTTCTTTTTCTTCCTTCTTCAACTGACATGGGCTTCTCCCTTTTTTTTTCTTTTGTTTCTTTGTTGCCTTTGACTGCAGATGTTGAAACTTGCGCCCTCCTTCGTGCGCAGCAACCCCTCCCCCTTTTCTTTTATGTCAGGACCCACCCCGGAATTACCCTCCTAACTCCAAGATGGATCTGCGGGGCCCACTTTTCTGGAAAATTCGACAGAACTTCCCCTAAAAGTGGACAACCCTAAACCTGCTGAAAACACTTCTAAGTAATATAAATTTCAATGCTTGAAGCCACCCTGCTTCCTAGCAACAATCCGCAAATTTCCAAATATGAACATCATACTACACAAACATAACCACTTATATAAATTACAACCCAACAAATCAAATCTTTCAACTTCCTCCAATATTATACAACTCCCATACACTCATAATTATACAAATGTATAAATCCAACGTTTTAAGGTAATCAAAGCAATCTATAGAACACACTAGAAATATGATACATAAAGTAGGTTAATAAATAACCTATTGAGGATAGATGGCAAAGGTGGTGCTAGCCTCCACTCCTAAGCCAGTCAACAACGCTGCAATCTGGGCAATTGAAACCAAAGGGCCCAGGGGGAAGTACATAAAAACGTTAGCGTGAGTGGACAAAATAAATAAGCATAACGGAAGAATAGTTTATACTTTCCCACAGATTTAAATTTATAAAATCTCGATGCATGCAACGTTTATAAAACGTATTTCTTTAAACTCAAAAACTCGTGAAAAACATACCAGCCCCGCTGGTTAAAAGAAATCGGACTAGCCCCGCTAGTCAAGTAACGATAAAATATGGGGAAGAAATTTCACCATACAAAAGAAGGGAGCCTCCCAGGCTCGGGTCGGAGTGTCCCACACTCTGGAGCATCCCATGCTCTGCTCTTACTCACCCACAAACACATAGTAAGCAGGGAGGAGTACTAATAGGCTAGCTAGCAATAAAATATAGCGACCCAGGTATGGTGGGTAAAAACTATTAAAATCCAATAAATCCTTAAGGCTTCCCCATGTCCCACGAATAAAGAAAACACGGGTACGATTCCCAACCGTACCCGGAAATTCTCGTAAAAAGTCGTATAAACCAACAGTGTGTCCCACACTTTAAAAGGATAAATACATTATCGAGAAATTTTGAAAAATGACCTTTTTTGGGTCACCAATTTGATTTCTAACCTTGTATTCTAATTCAGTTAAAAAATGACCATTTGAGATAACAAAAAGTCATGTAAACCCCTATTATTCATAACAGAGAGATTTCAACATCATTGCTCTCATATAACTTGGCAGGTCTCCTCTACCAAACACTTCCACCGATACAACTGAACATCATCGTGGGGTGTTTAAGTACCAAAGTAAGGAATTGCGGGCCAACCTCCCAATCAAAAAAGAAAAAACAATGAATTTAGCTAGTATTCCTTGCCAGAATGAGCATATTGATAATTGACTAGATTTGTACAGAGACTTCACCTGCCAACCAAAAAAAAAACAGAAGAGTACTTTATCTATGATTGTCAAAAGTATGAGATACATATATACTGTATATCATTGGTCCAAGCAAAACAATTAGCAAGGAGAAACTGTTGTAAAATGATAAATTCCTTCAAGATAGAAGAACAAGCTAAAGACAATTGAATGATATATTAGAAAACATATTTGTTCATATACAGATGTTTCAAAGGAAGTTCCATGAGCAAGTGGAAGCGCGGTAACGAATTCCTTCTTTTCCAGACCAAAAGGAAAACAAAAAAATAATAAAGGGAAGGGGTAATCGCAGCCTAGAAGCTCATATCAAGGTATATGCTTTGATTCAATTCATCCTTGTTGTGACTAGAATAAATCCTAAATCTTGAAGAACCCTAAATCTTCAAGAACATAATAAAATTAAATAGCAAGCATTGGACCTTTTTTTGACCACTAATAATCCAAATCTATATAAGAAAAACAAAAAGGTTATCGATGTATATACCTTGAACACACAAGAGATTTGATTTTGTTCCAAATCAGTAAGATAGATGTTTAAGTTTTGACTATATGAGAAGTTTGTTATCGTGGTAGAAATAAAAGGAACGAGCGATTCTCATGAGAGATAGGAGAAGAGTTCATTAAGGGTAATAAAGACTTTTTTTACTTTCATATGGTCATATTTTAACTAAATTAGAAAACAAGGTTAGAAATCAATTTGGTGACCAAAAAAAGGTCGTTTTTCAAAATATCTCTAGATTATCGATAAGGCATTCCCAATGCCAAAAATCGAAAGTCGATAAACAAATATGAAGATTTACTCCATCAAAACTCAATTTAAAAATAAGGTCTCAAATCGACGAATATAAATATAATATAAATAGTATAAATTCGGAAATTACATCGGAAATAATAACTCGTCGAATAGGATTATAAATCAAAACCAACTTCGGAAACAAATCACTATTGAAATCAAATATGTGGGATAAAGCGAAATCATTCTCCAAAAAATAAATCATATATTCGAAGTGTACTATGACAATTTAATAGAGCATACTTTAATGAGTAAATGCATGCATCATTTATTTGAAAACAAAAGTCCACTCACAGTGTACGGCTAAGCCTGCCGTCGATCCGAACCCTCCTCAAGGGAATCCTCCTCACGTCCTGTACAATATAACGTTCGTAAACCCTTAATTACTGGATGAAAAACTAAATTATGATAAGTAAAACCAACCCTAACATTGTCTTTATATGCCCAAAACATCCCCATCTTCTTCACTAATGTCAATCCCTTAATATATGGGCTTTAGGGCCGAATCAAGGAAATCCGATGGATGGATTCCTCGTAATTCAATTAACAATTTCCACCTTTGAACAACATCAAAATCCATACTCACTCCATCTCCAATTCTATCCCAAAGCTGCAATTATGAAACTAAATGTATAATTGACTAATTATCTCAACAACAGAAGTCAAAGTCCGGCCAAATACTGTCTCACGCGCCACCAACAGTGGCGGCGCATGGCACCCACGCGCCAGTACTAACCTCCACCATCGACTACCAAATTCCATGTACAGCAACAACTCAACCCACTGATTAATTTTCTCAACTACAACACATCCAAATTTTACCTGGAAATGGTCGAATCCGGCCGGTGAAGATAACCCAGAAATTCAAGAACCCTGGGTTGTCGATTCGGCCTCCACACAGCAAATTGGAATGCAAGACCTTAGGGGAAATGATCTCCGTCGAAAACCGAGCCTTCGACGTCGGTTTGGTGACCGGAGATGGCCGGAATCGCCGGAAATCGACAAAAATCGCGAACTGCTACAGTAACCTTCCCAGCTCAAAATCAAGCTCCTCCGGTCAAATCTCCACAAAATACCACCACAGATGCGACAAGGGGGAGGAGACGAGCTTGGGGATAGCCGGATTTCATCGTGGGTCGGCCGGAGGGGGAAGAAATCGAAGGGAGAAAATCGGGCCGAAAGGGAGGAAGGGTCGGGGAAAGAGAGAGAGAGTTACCGGGTAGAATTTCCGAAAATGGAAATCTACCAACAGTAACTTCCATATATATATATATATAAATTACCATGAACAGTAACTTCTACATTTTTGGTCATAACTCTCACATACTAAGTCCAATTTTTACGCACCACATATGCACGCGCTCGGTTTAAAGTCCTCTACAACTTTCATGAAGGAAATTTTCTCATAAACGGCCCTGAACAAAAGTCAACCTTTTAGGGCCACTAAAGTATCGATAAAAAAATAAAAATTGAAAGTATTCGACAATTACCGTCCAAATAGTGAGTAAATCGTTAATTCTAGGTTCGGGACGTAACATTTTATGTCTCTGACCTAGGGAGCTTTCTTCTTTTAGTGTTTTTTTTTCTTTTCGCTGGCAGGGGCTGGCCGGCTATGAATCGAGCCTAACACGCACCTTTTTTTTTTTTTCTCAAGGGTTTTGGGAATTTAGAGTTTCAGGGTTAGGGTTTTGTGCTGATAACGTGTTGTAGAGAAACTGAAATTGAGAGGAATTCGCTGTGTATTCTCATTGATAATAGGGGCCTCTTTATAAAGAGGATTACAATGCATAGAATCTCAATCATATAAGGAAAGTAATCGTACATTGAATAGGAATCTAGATCCTTCTAATTTAACCCTATTACCACTAGGTCAAGTAACCTAGAGTTTGGGTCAAACACAAATTAAGGTTTACCTAGGGGTGGGATCGGTTTGGCTCGGCTCGGGAATGAGCCTATACCGAGACCGATACCGGAATTTTCGCAGGCATACTGATTGGTCCCGAAACCGATCGATTCGGTACAGTTCGGCTTCAATCGGTTTCAACAGTTGCAGATGGAGATGAAGAGCTGTTTTTCGCTTTGCTTCTGGAGTTGGATCTGACCACGCGCAGGACACCACCACCCCGCCGTCTCCGTCAACCCATACCCATGGCTCACCACGAATCCCAGCAACTCAATCCGAGACAGAACCGCCACAGGAACCGCCATCATGATCTGGTTTTAGCTCGGTTCCGTCAATTTGGTATGCTTTTCATCCATACCGGTGCCGACCCGTTTGCAGAAGTTTCGGTACGGTTCGGATCGGGATTCCGGCGAAACGACTCATCATACCGACCCGATCGGTTTCGGCTCGGATCGGACGGGATCGGTTTCGGGATCTCGGTTTGGAATTCCCAGCCCTAGGTTTACCTGAACAAAAACATATTTAAGCAGATTGGGGCATGATGCAATGGGCCGGGTCACGCATACGAATAAAAGGACTCAGCAGAAGAAATTAGAGAAAAGAAAAAGGAAAACCGCGAAGCGTCTGGACTCTCTGGAATGTGCTTGTCGTGAACAAGGAGGCAAATCCAAATCGAAGATCAAATCGGAAACCCTAAACACGATGGAGAGAAGAGGATCCCGATCCAACGGAATGTTGCCGCTGCTCGCACTCCACGCCGCCAGCGAGTATTACAGGCTCGACAGGAAGCCTCCCGTCACCGCCGCACTCATTGCCGCCAATTCTCTCGTCTACTTACGCCCCGCCTTCCTCGAACCCATTCTCCCTTCCATTCACGACGTCTGGTTCAACCCTCACCTCATCCTCAAGGTAATCCTCAATCCATCACCACCCTTTCGATTTCAAGTTTTCATCTTTACACCCAAAATTCCCAAATTTTCGAATTACATGCGACGTCGTTTTGGTAATTGGGGTTTTGGAAATGAATTGGAATTGTTGTTGAACAGAATAAGGACTTGAAGCGGTTCTTGCTGTCACCGTTTTACCATGTGGGAGAGTCTCATCTGGTTTACAACATGCTCTCGCTTTTATGGAAGGGAATCAAGTTGGAGTCCTCCATGGATAGTGCTGAGTTTGCATCCATGGTTGCTGTGCTACTCGGTATGTCCCAAGGGATCACACTGCTGCTTTCGAAAGCGCTGCTGGTTTTGTTTGACTATGAGAAGGCTTATTATTCCGAATACGCTGTTGGGTTTTCTGGGGTGATATTTGCAATGAAGGTGGTTCTCAATTCGCAGTCCGGAAACTATAGTTATGTTCATGGAATTCCGATGCCGTCGCGTTATGCTGCTTGGGCCGAGTTGGTTCTTATCCAGATGTTGGTGCCTGGTGTGTCTTTCATTGGTCATTTGGGTGGGATGCTTGCCGGGTTTCTGTATCTCCGATTGAGGAGTGCATATTCGGGCTCAGACCCACTTACTTTAGTTCTCAGAGGTGTTACTAATGTACTAGAATTGCCTATGCGGTTTTTAAGAAGAGTGCTTCCATTCAGACGGAGGCAGGTATCTGGTAGAGGGCCGGTTGGTGGGAGTCGTAGAGGAATAGCTTTGGCGGATTGGAGGTGCAGTGCTTGTACATATGAAAACTCTGGTTGGTTGGATGCATGTGAAATGTGTGGCACAAATAGGAATGACAATGGCAATCGCAATCCCATGGCGTCGCATCCTTTGCCACAATATTCGCGTGACCTTACTTTGGAAGAATTAAGGCAGCTAAGGTTGGAAAGATTTGGTAGATGATAGGGTCTTGACTCTGGAGCGTTGCCTCAAGTAGTCAACCCTAGCAGAGGGTGAATAAAATTACAGTCATCATAGGGTCTGTCATCACTGTTGTTATGCTGTTTGTATCAAGTCATTCAGTTGGAAATCTGAACAATCAAGTCATTGTCTTGGACTTATTAGTGTAGCCTACTTGTGTTTGTTCAATTATTATGGTGAACTTTCATTCTTTTAATTGTTGATCACTCGGGAGTCAGAATAGTTATGGTCGCATGGAATGGCCTTGTAGCTCTGTCTTGGGTAACATAATTTCTGCAAAGACAAGAAGTTCCTGTGTAGCAAAACAAGGCTGAAGTCTCACCAAAGCAACATCATCGAACACTTGTACAGTCGAGATTTGGTCAGAAGTTGTAAAACCAGCCAACTTAACAGCATCAGTTGTCGAAAGAGTTTTCAGCTCTTGAATTAGAACAGGAAAATTATGGTTTCTCTGCTGAAATTAAAGTGATGGATTTGGCATGATTTGTACGTCCTTGAGCAATTATTATGAAACAAATTACTTGTGTTTGTAAGAGATAAGAATCGGTAAAGATTGTCTTATTCTTGTTTTTGATATAGTACAGACTCACAGATTATGATTTTTGAACTGGTCAAGGAAGTAGAAAAGGTAAAAAGTGCAGAATATATCGAGACCTTATTAGGATGAATCAGTTTCTACTTGGCGCAAACATAGACGCTCATGATTATTGTATGGCTCTACCTGGCCAACCAAAGTAGATTGAGCACAATGACGAAGGTGGACAAAGACGAATTGAAGGGGAACCTGCATGAACCCTCCTCCCCAGTTGTATGGACAATGTCCTCTGCCTCTGGGGGTTCTTTAGCAATCCCAAGAACAGGATCTCTGCTTCCACTGAGAAAGTATCGTTCTTCAAAAAACGACGTAAATCAACCCGTGGAATGAATTTACTCCAACCATAATGCTCACCGGCAGTGATGAAACATATCTTATCTACAGAAGAAGAATCTGTTAATTGAAGCAAAAAGAAAACAGAACAAAACCTTTATGCATGACTATGACAGCATCATAGTTTCTTCTTGATAGCTATCCATCTTCACTAATACATAACTTACGTGGACCAGATTGATGGCTGGCACGGTTTTGATTTACTATGCGTAAGGAAAACTCTGCATGTACTCTAGTGACAGTAGGCGTTGTTTGTTTATCAGCCAATCCCAAGTAGAGAGAAAGATGAGAATCTTTCCCCTCGCGATTTCCCACGGGATAGAGTACTATAATCCTGCAACATCACATGAACAATACGCAATTTTTTACTTTGGAAACTAAAATTTAACGGAAGTATTACAATTCCAAAAAGTCTTGTCAGCGATACTAATGTGCATTATGTTTTGGTCAATTTGGAGATCTCCCTAGCCTTCTTGTTGCTGTTCTTCTTTGATTATTCCATTCCAGTGTTAGGGAGCTTGTTCCCCTCCCCTATGTCTTGATCTTTTGTCAAAATAAGAAAAAAGAAAAAGATAGCAAGGTTACCAATCTTGGCCTTCAACATTGAATGGTTCTGATTGGTGGCATGGAGCGTTTAACATAGAATAATTTTGAATCTCCCAAACATGCTTGTACATACAAGGGCTCTTTATCCTTGATATACACTCTGCTTGCCCTGTTTTTCTTTCTCCGCAAACAAAGACCTCAGCTCCAAATACACACTTGTCATCAACGAGATATTTATTAGAGGCATCCCTAAATTCTTCGAGAGGGATTAGTTTATCAAAACATACATCGTGCATCGCCCAATGAAAGCACTTTTGCTTGGAAAAAGCATCTGACCGAAGCACACAATACGAAAAAGAAGAAAAGATCAGAAGACAGGCAATATGTAGCTAGCTAGTCTGCATATGAAATCAAAACGTTTATGTACATCAATATATTTGCTAGAGTAAATACAGTACGTACCTTCAAGAACCAAGTACATTCCCTTATTCTGATCAAGCAAAAACAATCTAAAATCAACAGATACTCCCCAACCAGTCTGAAGTGAATCTTCTCCGGCTATGCGCAAGTAGACAGAGATGTGGTCTTCCACATTCTTCTTCTTGTTTCCATTTGGGTACAGCACCAGTTTCCTGTGTCAAATCAAGCATAAACATAAGTAAAAGAGTTCTGTAAACAACGTGTGCAATTCATTGAATGTGTTCATTCAAATTAAAAGCGTAAATGCATTATTGATTCTTGATACACACAAGTTTCGCAGAATATTAATTACCATATGTCCATATGTATCCTCCGGCTTCAAACTCTTTTGATTCATATCCATCGACTCCATGATATTCAGTTAGCAAGGAAAACGATCGACTCTATACTTAGACTGCAATGAGTTGGCAGTGAATCTGAAAGTTCAGACGCCTGCAATGAAATACTATTAAGAACAGTAGGCGATCAAACTGATCAACTGTAGACGTAGAAGTTACTTGAGGTAAATAGGGGGGTTCCAGTACCACAGACAAAGTATATCTTACCGTCTTGGTCCGAGTTAAGGATAGCCATGGCTATCAAACTGACCAACCAACTTCTCAGGTTGGGAAGACGTCGATCAGACTAGGTTTACTGTTGAATCCGTCGAATGTTGAATTCAACAGTACACTGTTTAAGGTATAGGGTACTTTAATACCATTAAATGTCTGTTTTTTTATTTTTTTTTTGCCAACAAGAGTAATCAAGAATTAAGCTTGTAGTAGAATTAGGAGAAACAATGAGGTTTCTTGATTACCAAAGTAACAATTTGGTGTCCTTTGAATTATCTTCACCATATATTCGATGCTAATCCTTTATCGAGCTCATGAACAAAATTCTGCTAATTTGTTGGTTGGGGAAAAAAATTCATTCTTATAAATGCAACCTGATTCTACAAAAATCCTCTAAGTGCTGCAATTTTGGTTCAAGCTACTGGAGACAGAAATGGAGCTAGCGCAAATAAAATAGTATGATACTATGGCAATTGATCAAATAGCATCCTCTTGACAATCCAAGAGTCAAAATCCAACTTCCTTGACATGTTAATTAAGGTGGCTTATGAGTTTATTATGACCCCAAGTTTCTCCTCCCTAGATCATAGCTGGTTTCAGGAATGGCAATAATAATGTCATTCAGTGCAAGGCCTTGCGCTTCGTGAGGGCCTCCTCCAAGTTGTCATCAAAATTTTAAAAAAGTTCCAAGTTGGATGAATGTGACTCCAACGACTTTATCATTATGTAAATGGCAAGTGCAATATCCCTTGAAGGCTCAAGAAGGAACTTTCCCATGCCAGAGCTTTCAAATCATAAGCTAGGCTTGATTCGGGATTGTAAGATCCTGTGTGTGCGACCATGTTATCATGTCGAGCAACCCGCGGGCAAGAGCGTCTCTCTCTAAAAACTAGAGAGAGAAAACAGATCTGAGAAAAACCCATCTCCCTCCCCCTTCTTTCTTGCCCTGATCTTGATCCCTCCGGATCTAGATTGTTGGCTTGACAGTTGGGGGCGGCCTCTAGTGCTCTGGCTTCTCTTTTTCTCTGTTCCTCTTTCTTTCATCAGTTTCTCTTGCTTCTCTCTCACCCCTGTGGTGAACTACACCCATTTTGTGGTGATTTTCAGGTTTATGTCCAGCTCTTGAGGACTTTGTTCCTCCTTTTTCTGGCTTATGTCCAGCACTGGAGGACTTTGTTCCTTCCTTCTTTGCCGATCAACCCAAAAAATTTTCAGATCCAAAAACCTCCATGATTCCCCTCACCCATCACCTCACACCAACTCCCCTGCTTCTACCAATGACCTTCTCCATGAAGGATTTCGTGGCTACTGCTCCAAAGTGATAATCACTTACCGATTGGATTATGGGTGCTCACGCATGGGTGTTCCACCCCCCATTATCCGCTGGTTTTCTTCTCGGTGGCTTTCTCCCCCTCCCGGTTTGAGTCTCTCTGGTGGAGATGCGCGAGTCAGTGTGTGGTTTTGGTTCCTTTCTCTCATCCCCCTTTATGTTGGTTTTGACTGGATTTGCTTTTTGGGTTTGTTCTGGCAACGGCTATTCGGTACTCATCACTTCGATTCAGCACTTCTCGCATCCTCTTGGCTTCTGGTGGCGACTGCAGCGGCTGCTGTACGGAAGCGTTTGGGCGGCGGCAGCTGTGTTTGTGTTTGGAGTTGATGTATTTTAATTTTTTAGGGTTACACTCTGCTGCCTGTCCATGTGGATTATGGTTGAGTTTGTAATTTTCCTTATTTGGTTTATTTGTACTTGGGCTTTGTTTTGGGCTCATTCCATTGAGTTTACTCAGTGGTATTTATTAATGAAGTTTCATTAATTTCCAAAAAAAAAAATGTTATCATGTCGAGCCTCACAACAAGAGGAAATAAGGGATCGGAACCAAACTGCCACTTGTGATCCTAGACTTCATCAATAAGGTGTTCTTGTATTGGTCTATATGGTGTTCATTGGGAACCAAGCTTTCCCCTTCTCATCTATAGCAAAAATTATTTCTTGAGGATCTGATTCCACTTCAAGAAGAGAAGGACTCAACTGTAGTGCTATTCGGAACACGTATTCGATTTGCCAAGATCCCTATTTGGAGAGAAAACAATAGTAAAAGAAATTGGAAATTTAGACGACAACACCAACAATACTAATTCTACTAAAAGCACTATCAACATAGTGAGGTACGAAAACGACGAAATTTCCTCATAAAGCAGGTGGATTTCTGTGTCCTTAATTGCCTCTGGGGGAATGATCTTTTTTTCGAAGTCAGCATGCATCTTTAGCAAGAATCTTAGCAATTGCACGAACAGTGACCTCTGCCTCCACTAGGCAAGTATCGTACTTCAAAAGAGGACTTAAATCACCAAGTGAAATGAATTCAGCCCAACCATGAGTCCGAGAGGCAGTGTTAAAACAGTACTTATCTACAAAAGGAAAGAACGATTCTCTGTTACCGGAAATGAAACAAAAAGAAAACCGAGCAATACCCTTATGCATCACCATGATAGCATTTTGTTAATGATAGTAATCACCCGTAAAGTATAGGTCAATCAATCCTTACCTGAGCGATATCGAATGCTGGCATGATTTCGATCTACAATGCGTAAGGCATACTCTGTAAATACTTTGGTGACATGACTTGTTTTTTCAGCAACCCATTGCAAGTAAACAGACAGATGAGAAGGATCGTTTGTGGTGCTTTTCCTCTTGGGATAGAGTACTATAGCCCTGCAACAATAAGCAATATCTTACTTTTGAAACAAAAATTTACCAAAAGTATATTACAATATCCAAAAGATGGACATGGTTAGCTTGGCTTTTCTGTGATTGTTGCTTCGGGGTTAAATAGGTCTCCCTCCCTTGTTGTTCTTCTTGTTTTTGATTAATATATTAGAATGTTAGGGAGGCTGTTCCTTAATTTCCCCTATAGTCGATTTTCTGTCAAAAGAAAAAAAGAAGGATAATTGGAGATACCAGTTTAGTCCTTCAGCACTGAATTGTTTTGAGTGGTAGAACTGAGCGTTCAACTTTGAAAATTTTTCAAGTTTCCAAACATGCTTGTACATACAAGGGCTCTTTATCCTTGATATACACTCTGCCTGGCCAGTTTTTCTTTCTTTGCAAACAAAGACCTCAGCTCCAAATACACACTTGTCATCGATGAGATATCCATTGGAAACATCAGTAAATTCTTCAAGACGGATTAGCTTATCAAAACCTACATGAAGCAACCCTGCGTGAAAGCACTTCTGCTTTGTAAAAGCATCTGAACAATGCACACAATGTGAAAAAGGAAAAAGAATATCAGAAGACAGGCAATATATGTAGCTAGCTAGTCTGCATATGAAATCAAAACGTTTATGTAAATCAATATATTTGCTAGGGTAAATACAGTACGTACCTTCAAGAACCAAGTACATTCCCTTATTCTGATCAAGCAAAAACAATCTAAAATCAACAGATACTCCCCAACCAGTCTGAAGTGAATCTTCTCCGGCTATGCGCAAGTAGACAGAGATGTGGTCTTCCACATTCTTCTTCTTGTTTCCATTTGGGTACAGCACCAGTTTCCTGTGTCAAATCAAGCATAAACATAAGTAAAAAAGTTATATATATATGTGAACAATGTGTGCAATTGATTGTATGTGTCCATTCAAATATTAGTTGGTTTTAGGGTATAGACTGATGCATTATTGATTCATGACATACACAAGTTTAGCAGAATATTAATTACCATATGTATCCTCCGGCTTCGAACTCTTTTGATTCATATCCACTGACTCCATGATATTCAGCTATCAACGAAAACGACTCTATATTTAGAGTGCAGTGAGTTGGGAGTGAATCTGAAAGTGATCTGAAAACGCCTGCGATGAAATAATATTAAGAATAGCAGGCTATTAAACTGACCAACTATAGACGTAGAAGTTACTGGGTAAATAGGGGGTTCCAGTAACACAGACAAAGTATCTTACCATCTTGGTCCGAGTTAAGGATAGCCATGGCGATCAAGTAGCTTCTCAGGTTGGGAAGGCGTCGAATATCAGACTAGGTTTTCTGTCGAATATTGAATACAACAGTACTTTAATCCAATTCTCAAAAAAAAAAAAACAGTACTTTAATCCCATTAAATCTGTTATTATTATTAATTATTTTTTACGAACAAGAGTGATTGTAGTAGAATTAGGAGAAACAATGAGATTTCTTGATTACCAAGTAACCTAATATTATTAGATGCTAATCCTTATTAACAAAGTAACAATGAGGTGTCATTTGAGTTATCTTCACCATATATTTGATGCTAATCCTTTATCGAGCTCATGAGCAAAGTTATGCTAATTTATTGGTAGATTGGGGAAATTAAACAAATTTATTCTTATAAATGCAACTTCATCCTACAAAAATCCTCTTTAGTGCTGCAACTATTCTTGGTTCAAGCTACTGGAAACAGAACCCTCTCCTGCTCCAAAAGAGTTGTAAGTATGGCATTCGATCAAATTTGACAATCCAGGAGTCTTATGAGTTTATTATATATGATCCCCAACGTTCTCGATCCTCCCTAGCTCATAGCTGGTTTCAGGGATATGGCATCAAAGGTGGATCCAATGAAAACTATGACTCGTGGTTTTTTTCCCCTTTTTTTGATGGACACAAAGAACTTTGGGCCGGGTCAAAACATAGTTGTTCATGCCCATGACCCGAAGACCGACCCGGTACAGAATACCGTCGATATATGATAAGGGGGAAATAGATAGATAACCGTTGTTTCCTCCCAACAACTCGTGTTCTTTTGCACTACTCTACTTGTACTCACCTGTGAGTTCTGAAGCTCAACAAATAAGTCAGAGTGCTAAATATCCATACCCAATTGCCCAAATTATATATATCTAGACCCAGAAATACTGAAATGCTGGGCAAAGCTCCTGCTCCAGTAGTAAACCACCTATGGCCAAAACGCATTGACCCAGAATGGATGGTGGCTCAGCACCACTGCAGGTGTACTGTCCACCCCCATCACATTAGAAAAGGGGGAATAAGTTGCAGTTTGGGTCAGAAAGCCATGGATAACTCCGCTGCTGCTTATGACCTTATGGATGATTTCATTGTATTGGGAGCAACCAAGAATGACTCTTCTGTAGTCCGTGACTCTCCCAAAACCAATACCAGAGGTCCTCTTCTATCTCTCTGCTTTCAATATTTCAGTTCTATTATGGGTTTCAGCTTGTGATTTCTGCTTCACCTCAACTTAAAGTTTGAAACTTTATCTGTTATGCGCTGACATTAGTGAAATGGCTTTTGGTATCTCACATATTAGACCATGTTATCTTGTATTTTACATGAAAGATTTGAACTTGAGGCACTTTGTCCTGATAATGAAGTATTTGTGGAGCACACATACATAATTTGTTTAGTCCTGAGTGTGTGTATATGTTTATTCTGTTGTAACTGTGAGGGAATTGACTCATTGAGCATGTGTTACCATTTACAGATAATGACCGTCAACAGGCGGCAACTACTAGGAGAGTTGCCAAAGTTGGCAGAAGTTTTGGGAGATTGAAAGTGCAAAGAGTGAAATCTGTAGTGGATAAAGCTTCTCGGGTGAAGCGAGACATGGATGAAAGTGAAAATGAACTAGATGTGCAGGATACATCACCATTTATCTCTACAATTGAAGGTATGGGGAAGAAGAAGAAAGCAAATGCCATGAGTCGTGGAGGAAGACTTTCAAATCCTTCCAACTCACATGAGTTTAGGGACGCATTGCGTAAGAAGGAACCAACAGATTACAAGGACAATTCTAGAGTAACTACGAAAGATTTTTTTGAGCCACTCCCAGAGAGTCGGCACAAACCATATATGCGTCAGAAGCCTAACACCATCGTAGATCGACGAAAGGCTTCAGTTTCAAGAAAAGGATGGGGTAGTGGAGGGTCCATACGTGAATCATCAGAGTATCCAGACCTAGACCAACGAAGGAGAGTGTCCAATGATGGTGGCTTTTTCAGTCGAAAATCCTTTAGGGATGTGGGATGCAGTGAGTATATGATTGAATGTCTAAGGAAGCAGCTTTTCCAGCGTCCATCACATATTCAGGTACATCAAAAGACATATGTAAAGCATTTGATTTGGTGGTGCTTTGAAAATGTATGCACTCCAAAAATTGTCCTATATATCCACTTGTAGGTCATCTTGCATTCTTAGAGATACTATAGTAATGGAGGTGTACTTAAATACTCTTAAAATTGGACTTATGGAATTCCATGTACATAAAATAAGCTAACAGTTTGATAGATATATAATGCAATATCTAGCTAATATACTGATATATTAAGAGCATGCTTAGTCAACCTGTAGTTCCTGATATACTGATATAAACAGTTCCCTATACATACACTCGAAACGGTGGCATACTCATAATTAACAATTTATACTTGTACTGCACATCTTGGATCACTGCAGGCCATGGCGTTTGCTCCAGTTGTTGCTGGAAAAACCTCTATTATAGCTGACCAAAGTGGATCTGGCAAAACATTGGCTTATCTTGCTCCTGTCATTCAGCGTTTAAGGGATGAAGAACTTCAAGGACTGAGCAAGTCCTCATCACAGAGTCCTCGATTAGTTGTATTAGTTCCGACTGCGGAATTGGCTTCTCAGGTAGTTACTATCGTCTGCGCTAACAGTTACATTAACTTTTGCCTTTTCTGATCTACATGCTCTTAGTTTTTGTTTTCAGTTGTTACCTCTTCTCAGATGGATTATACCTTTCTAAGTTTCTAGGCATATTAATTTATTGCCAGCTGCTAGATGTTTTACCCTGATCTCTGTGCAAAAGAGTGTTGTACTATTTCCTGTGTGTGTGGGTGTCTGTGTCTCTGTGTGTGGGTGTGTGTGTGTGTGTGTGTGTGTGTGTGTGAACATAACAAACATATGCAAAAGTAGCAAAACAATACAGCAGAAGCACAAACCAGCAAAATAGAGGAAACAAGTACAGCGACCAGAAATAAGAATAAAAATTACTGTATTTATGACCTTTCATTATTACCATTGGCCTTCTGCTTGTGTGTAATAATTATTAGCCTAGCTTAGTTGTTTATGGAAGACAGGAAAAGAATTAGAGAACTAAGATGCAGGAAGGCATTTACCAACCACAAACTTAGTTCTTGACAGAAAAGCTGCTTGGCTAGTATAATTATTTTGTCATGCAGTTTGCATATAAACAGGAAAGGATATGTAGTCTCATTGTATCCTTCTGGTCTTTGAATCATTACTTTAATTAAAATGTAACTTCTGCAGGTTTTGGGTAATTGCCGATCAATATCAAAATTTGGAGTTCCTGTCAGGTCTATGGTTGTAACAGGCGGTCATCGACAGAAAACTCAGCTGGAAAGTTTGCAAGAAGGTGTTGATGTTCTAATTGCAACCCCAGGTCGATTTATATATCTAATTAAGGAGGGCTTCTTGCAATTGTCAAATCTAAGATGGTAAGTCCGTTTCCTTTAACTTTGCATGAACTTTTTGTCATGGTTGTGTGTTGGGGTTTGATTAAATTAAAGCGTCCTTTATATTTTCAATTTCAGTGGTGGTGTGTATCTTCCCTACTCGGCTGTTCTATTGTTTTCTTTTCCGAGAGTTTATAGTTTGTCACTGTTGTTATGAGCAGCTTTGACAACAAGTCTACCAAAACTTCTAGATACAGCATGAGATGAATAACTTCTGGAATGTGTTCTTATAGTCTGTTTTGTCAAGGAGTGATAAAATGTATCTAAAATCTCTGGAGGGAGTTTGAAAACTATGGGCCTTGATTTTGTTGTCTATATTTGTATATTCCTTACCTAGATTGTTTTTCTACTTATATAAATGTACTCATCTTTTCCAGCCAAAAATAAAAAAAGAACAAAGCAAAATTGTTGCTTGAACTGTTATTCCTTGTTATGTTTCTTCTACTTTGACGGGGTAACTCACCTAGTCAGCCAAAATTAATCTAGATATAAGTATATATTATAGTGTACAGGAGTTTCTTGGTGATGCTGTTGAGTTGTCTATATCTAATGTTTGTGGGTGAGTGCGGGTGCGTGCATGTATTTATGCTTGTATATGTCAATTTACCCACATGGCACACAAATATATAATTAGAACTTCTTGTTGCAGTGCTGTGCTGGATGAGGTAGATATACTCTTTAATGATGAGGATTTTGAAGCAGCACTGCAAAGTTTAATCAATTCCGCTCCTGTAACCACACAATATCTTTTTGTCACTGCAACTTTACCACTTGGCATTTACAACAAGTTAGTTGAAGATTTTCCTGATTGTCAAGTGGTCATGGCACCTGGAATGCACCGGATAAGCCCTGGCCTTGAAGAGGTTGGTTTACTAACGTTGTGGATTTTAAACTTTGGTCCTGCTATTTAGGAGGTCAATATGAAAGCTCTTCTTTTATGTTTATTATAGTAATGTGATTGTGTGTAATGTATATCAGTTAGTAAAATCCACCAAGATTATCCCATTGTTTAGCAAATTCCAATAGCAGTGTTGTTAAGAACTTCTTCATCCTACTCAAATTTGATTTGACAATCGTAACTTCTCCCAAATCATACTCTTATTTTATATCAATTTTACTGTGATGCAATAGAAAAATAGAGAGAAGGGTTTCATGCCATGTTATTAACTTACCATAGCTGCATTAGGATATGTTCTCCCTCACTTGATTTAACTTTTTATGTTAGAACTGAAGAGCTTTATATTTACTCCAAAGTTATGGATTTTAATCATCAAGATTCATGTCCAGGTACTTGTAGATTGCAGTGGAGATGATCGGAGTGAAAAATCTCCAGAGATGGCATTCACAAATAAGAAATCTGCTCTTCTACAGCTTGTGGAGGGAAGTCCAGTTCCCAAAACAATAGTCTTTTGTAACAAGGTAAGGTGGGAGGATTTACTTTTGTGGTTTACACCGGTTGTCCCTGTGTGCTATTTACAAGCATTCTGACTTTTGTCCTTTTTAAGGGATAGAAGACATTGAGTTTTGACTCAACTTATCTCACTAGTCATTGAAAAATATTAATTCCAGTTAACTTTGATTCTATTTTGCAGATTGAGACATGCAGAAAAGTTGAGAATGTACTATCACGCTTTGACAGAAGTGGAACTCGTGTTCAGGTTCTACCATTTCATTCTGCTCTGGCTCAAGAATCACGGCTTGCAAACATGAAGGAGTTCACCAATTCTCATTCAGAGAAAGTAGCACAGTTTTTGGTCTGCACTGATAGGTAGTAATCTTTGGTGCAAGCATGATTTCCAACTACTGAACTTTGTTGGCAGATATGAATGGTCTGATTGATATCTGTTCCCTCTAAACTAGTCTTAAAGTTCTAATATCAAGTTGATGTTTACAAAAATATCTGACAGAGCATCACGTGGAATCGACTTTCCTGGTGTGGATCATGTTATACTCTTCGACTTCCCTCGCGATCCAAGTGAGTACGTGCGGCGTGTAGGAAGAACTGCCAGGGGCGCTGGTGGAGTGGGCAAGGCATTCATCTTTGTCGTTGGCAAGCAAGTCTCTCTTGCGCGAAGAATAATGGACAGGAACCAAAAAGGTCACCCAGTGCATGATGTACCAGCTGCGTACGAGCTTTTGTATTAATACCCCCACTGATCTGATTGTAGAATTGATGAGTAAAGAATTGCCAAAGAGCCGACAGATAGTGTCTCTTTCTTTCTGAACCTCATACAATCTTTTTGTAAGCCGACTCTAAATGAAGCATAGTGCAAGGCTGGTCTTGGGAAATATTTACTTCTTATATGATTTAATCTGAGTTTGCTTCTCATCATTTGTTAATAAATACGACACACTATTACACTACTACAGCAAATTGGCTAACTTAACTAAATGCGAGATGTTCATGTCACTTGCTTTGCCACTAGTCTGCTCAACTTCGAAATTGGTATCAACACATCAACACTACATCAATACGCATAAAATCTTCATTGTTTTGCTTGAAATTTATCGGGTGATGTTGAAAACGAATGAACTTGTTAACTCGCTAAATTTGTTCCAAGTGGTCAACCGAACGAGAAATTTGGCTAATGTCACAAATTACATGAGAACTTCTACCATATTTCTGAATATGTGATGTAATTAACCGTTGAATCAGCTTCTCTATCTAAAATAAATAAATAATAAAACGAGAACTTCTACCATACTCCGGAGTATGTGATGTTTTGAATATGATCGACCGTTAAATTTATTTTTCTATTAATATAATTCTTAAGAAGGCTCGAAGCACCATTCTCTGAAACATGATAGAGTATAACCAATTTCTTATTTTGGCAACTCTTTTTCTTTTCTGTTATCCTAAAAAAAAAAAAAAGAAGAAAAAAGAAAGAAAGTGGGTAATGTTCAAAACGGAAGCGTTTCTGGGTGGATAAGGTGGCAAATAAAAGAAAGGGGATTGAGTTTAGAAATAGAGAGAGGGAGGGAGTGTGAGAGTGAGAAACAGAAGGATAGAGAGATAGGAGAAAATGTCAGCGTCTCTTTCGTTCATTGGGTCTTCACAACAGCTATGGATGGGTCCCAAGTTTGTAGGAGTATCCGCTCCCAGGCCTCAATCTCAGTCTCTAGTTATCGAAGCCAAGGCCACTACCAAAAGAGAAGACAGGACCGCTCGCCATACTCGTATCAGAAAGAAGGTAACAACCATCTCCCTCCTTTCTTATCATACCCAATTTCTCAAATTTGGTTGCTTTCACCTACAATGCATATTGGTTAGTTTTATTTACCACACAATTTCAACCCAGATAAGTTATCCTCCTTTAGATTACGAAAGTTTGGAACTTTTCCTTATCTTTGAGTAATGGGTAAAGCCCCTTCTTAGCTTACAAGAACAGAGAGATGGGTGTTCAATTTTATATGTGATGTCAAAATTTTACATGTACATGAACTGGGTTAGCCTGTTTTGGTTTTGATTAGAAGAATTTACAGTTTAGAGAGAGTAAACATATATTTGTTGTTTAGTGATACTAGTATGCTTGGCATTAGCAGGCACCTCAGTTGATTGGACAAGCTCCTTTGAGGTCTCGGCGTTAGGTGGTTTGGAAATTTTAGTGTGTTTCCTCAAAGGCTCAGAGCCAAAGTCTGAAGCTTTAATTGGTTCTCTTTTGCGTTAGACTATGCTAGTGAACAAGAAAAATGGTTCATCTTGAGAACATCTGTTTGCTTTGCTTGGTTTTGGAGTCTCTGAATTCCTGCGGTCCTTATGCTTCAGTCCTCCTCATTCGGTTGGAAGGTATTTGCTGAAAATGAGAGTTGCTGGTTCTGATGATGGATGGCTCATTTCTTGGTTTTTCAGGTTGAAGGAACTACCGAAAGGCCAAGACTATGTGTCTTCCGCTCCAACAAGCATCTCTATGTCCAAGTGATTGATGATACCAAGATGCATACACTTGCTTCAGCTTCAACAATGCAGAAGCCCATCTCTGAGGAGTTTGACTTCACTTCTGGTCCAACCATTGTAAGTTCACGGATAACAATTGAAAGGCCTGTTTAGCATTGATGCTACACTGTGTGGTTCATGTGTATTAAGCTTCATTCCGATATACATATCTTTATGGCAGTGGTCAACACGTATGTTTACCCTTGATTTTTATTGCCTAGTTAAACTGTTGCATTGATCAACTTGCAAGCTCCTTTTGTCACTTGTCTTTTAATGTTTAATCTTTCTGTAAAATTGTAAATAGACAAATGATTATAGTAACAACAACATTTGGTGAAGTTTTATCATTCAGTCTAGATATTGATTGGTTGGTTGCTGATTTTGTACATTTACCTTCTATTCATTATAGCTATTCGATAAGCCCTGATCAGTTCATGCTTTCTGGCATCAGGAAGTAGCAAAGAAGGTGGGAGAAGTCATTGCAAAGTCATGTTTGGAGAAAGGGATCACAAAGGTAGCCTTCGACCGAGGTGGCTATCCATATCATGGACGTGTGGAAGCCCTTGCTACTGCTGCTAGGGAGAATGGCCTTCAATTCTGAAACCTAGGTGGGAAATTATTTCATTTCGAATTGTTGTACCATCTTATTTCCTTTAACTTTTATAAAATCTTGGGATGGAAGAATGTATCATTTTGTAAACAGAGTTGTTGCTCTTTCCTAGTTAATTGAAGTTGAAGATTTGACATTTTTTTTTTCTTTTCAGAAATATGAATTGCATTAATAAGCAATCTAGATAGTTATATAAGAAATAAGTACACGGGGCCATTGTGGCCCTTCCTCAACCCAAATTTGAAATGCAGGAAACAAAAATAGCTAAAGTGTGTGCTACCTAATTACATCTCCTAGAGCTACTGTACATATAACTAAAGAGAAAAAGTGGAAGAGATTTCGCACTTCTTCAACCAAAGCACCTTCAATCGACCAATTTATATTTGCTGCATTCAAATCATTAATCACTCCCAAAGTATCCATTTCCAGAATTATTTGTGTTGATTGAAGACCTGTTTGGATAATAGTCTGAATGCCCAAGACGCATATGGTTTGGTAGCTTTTACAGAAAAACCACCCTTCATCCCTTTTGAAACTGCAATCATTAAATCATCATTTTCATTAAGGAGGACTGCTCCTAATCCTCTCAAATCAAGTACATCATTTACAACACCATCCACATTCAGTTTCAGAAAAGGAAAAGAAGGTCGTGTCCATCTAACCTGAGCAGTTGGTCTACTAGCAGGGTAGCTAGGTTGTAGTTGTTTCTCCAAAAAATCTTGCTGCAAATGAAGAGCTTGAGCACAAAGGAAGTGAGGGCTGACTAGTTTGTGGTTGAAAATTGCATCATTACGAGCCTGCCAAATCCTTCTACATATTAAAGTCACCAAACCCAATTCATTCGAAGTAAGAACTGATGTTGCAAATCTGAACAGGTTTTTGAAAGTCCCAAAATGTCCGCTGCCCACTGCACTCTTGAAAGGAGTAAGCTTCCAAACCTCCTTAGCCTTTGAACAAGACCAAAAGGCATGTAGAATAGTCTCCTCTTCTCCTTGGCACCTAGAACAAACTGAAGAAACAAGAAGATGTCTACAGTGTAGCAACAAAGCTGTTGGCAAGATGAAATAGGGAATGCTGTTGGTTATTTCATCTCATTTTGATGACCCATCTTACAGTTTAAATTTAGCAGTATCATTTGCTAACAGATCAGAACATAAAGGACTTTTAGTTTGTTAGAGCTACGGACAGTACGGAGCTGATAAGCAAGAAAATTCTTGCATATAACTAGAGAGAATTGATTTGTTCTTTGTTTGTGGCTGCATTTGTGAAAAGGTAAGAGTTTGTTAGCTTATTTGTTCCTTGCTACTTTACAGCCTTTTCTGTGTGTAGTCAACAAAATTTTGTTATAAAATTCAAATGTTGAGTAAAATTTATACATAGGAAAGGAAGAAGGAATAAGACCAAACCAGACCATAACCAAAGCAGAGAAACCGATGGACATGTGTAGTCCTACTTTCTATTATTAAGTTGGTTAGTTGTATCTAAACTCTCCATCCATGCTGTACTGCTAGCCTTGTGTTCATCCACAGTCCATACATTAAGAGATCCCAAAATTACAGTTGGTTATGCTTTTGGTGCTCTCATATACATGTAATAGAACAGGAAGAACATAATTATGAGGTTCTGAGATAATTTTCGTATCGATTATTGTGTGCATCTCAATTAATAAAGTCGGTCTCAAAATGGCGCCCGCCCCGCAGCCAGCGACCACCCCACCCATGAAGGCCACTTCGAATGGATCATTTCAGGGCGAAAATCCACTTGATTACACTCTTCCCTTACTCGTCGTCCAGATCATCTTGGTCGTGGTGTTCACCAGGTTTCTTGCATATCTTCTAAAACCTCTCCGGCAACCCCGAGTCATAGCCGAAGTTATAGTAAGAGCCTCTTCTTTTCCATTCATTTAAAAAACAATCATTTTTTCTTTTTCATCAACATTTCTAGCACAAAGTGTTTTACAAAACTCTGACATCGCTGTGCTGCATTCACCAAATTTGTTCATTATGGCATTTTGTATCTAACTCCTCGCTTTTTCCTAATGCTCACTCAATTTGTTTATACCACATCAGTTTTTGAATCAATTTTTTTATGCATCCGTGCATCAGTTGGTAAACAAATTCAATGAATGCATGGCGGATGTCTGCTGGGCCCTCCGCATTCAGGAGGAGCAAGACCTTTCTACACACGATTTTCCCGCCAAAAGGCATGACCATGCTAGATACGGTAGCCAACATCAGTCTCTATTTCTTCTTCTTCCTCGTCGGCCTCGAGCTCGACATTGACGCCATCGGCCACACCGGAAAGAAGTCCCTCGGCATCGCCCTCTGCGAGATTACCCTCCCCTTCGTCCTCGGCATCGGCACCTCCGAAGCCCTACTCGCCACCGTCTCGAAAGGCATGAAACAAGGCCCCTTCCTCGTCTTCAACGGCGTCGCCCTCTCCATCACTGCCTTCCCCGTCCTGGCCCGCATCCTCGCTGAGCTCAAGCTCCTCACCACCGATGTCGGCCGCATACCGCATTGCCATGTTCATACATCGACCAGAATTAGAAGCAAGAGTTGAGGCCACAGCAAGAACGTGCACCTTGAATCAGAAGGGTGGCCCTTTATTGCAGGACCTCGATCTTGCTTAATTAGTTTTGGCAGCATTTACACCTAACAAAGTACTGGTACTGTACGTTAAGACAAAAAATTCCTAAAACAAATATGCAAGCTCGTAAATTTTTATCCAAGGCATACATGCCCTAATTATGAACAAGTTGAACGTTTGTTGCATCTAGTTATGTTTGAGTTGTGTTTAGACCTTGAGCACTTGCATACATGGATGTACTGCATACATTTGATCTCGTGGGCCTTTTGCTGATCAGATAAGAAGTTTGAGAATTTCACATTAGTTATTGTCAATGAAAACAACAATTTCCAATATATAGAAGAAATTATGATTTCCTCAAACATGAAGGGGTACGTAATGATATAACCTTGTCTACAAGAATTAGGCTTCACTACAATTAGAAAGCCAAGAACGAGCATATAGTGATCGAAGTGCTAATATGCAGGAAATGATTACAAGTCCTAAGATAATGTCCAAAATCATGCATGTTACTTTCTGTGGATCTCAAGTCTGAGATTTTCTTCAGACATCAAAGAAAACTAGAAAAGTAATTCAGTCAATTACAAGATAATATTTGCAGTGGAAAAGGGGAGGACAACTAGTCAACGAGAGAAACTTATAATTTGAATCCTTGTGTATGTTTTCTTTATTTCGTATACATGTTGAATACAGTATCTGCATGGACAAGTAAGCTATACCAGATAAACTCCCCAAGCTTTCAATGCTTTGGACAACCAGCTGGTATCTGGTGTTGTGCGTGGTTCCATCTCTTTGTAATGAATACAAACTAGTCCTCTTTCTTTGTTAGTAATGGAAAAGGATTATGAAAATCTTCCATGCCATTTGATTACCAAGCAAGACACGTAGTCAAGAGTAGTGAGTAGTCATGTGTGAGTTTTGCCAGGAGATGAAAAGTCTAAAGGTCATTTATTTACCCTACCGATAACACCTCCTATTACTCGTCGAAAGCAATTGGTGTTAAACCATCCAATTGCTTGTCGATCAGTTATTCGATCATATAGCTCAAGTGTCTGAATGGTTTGTGAACAGAGGACTGTGACCAAAGACAAGTAACAACACAAAGAGAATGTAACTAATACAAACAAGAACACTTCACCGAATTGTGAATTTTGATATTTAAAACCACTGCTTAGAGACATTACAGGAAGAAGAAATGAACATCCACCAATAATTTCTCCTTGTGCATGTCTTATATTATCTATTAATTAATTCATAAGGGCAATGATACGGGGCCTCAATGAGGCTTAAGATTTGTAACCTTAAATCCTAGGTGTTATGCCATATAATCAATGGCTTCAAGTTGAACCTCAACCTCTATTACTGCTTCTTGTTGTATCTCAACAAATTCGTTCTCTTCATCAACGAATCCATGAATAAAAAAATTAAAAAAATTGATCGAATTTTGTTGAAGCAAAAGGTTTATAGTATAATAAAAAATGAACGAACAATTGACCAAAATAAAAATGAATAAGTGTGATATCATTGCATGTTTTCTGGATTTGAGAGATTTTGGTGTTAAGATAGAACATGACAGTTGAATTTGTATAATAGAATTTCCTATTGTAAAAGAAGGTTAGTTAAGACATTTTACCAAATAAATGTAAATTTAAAGAATAAAAATGGAAAAGGGTGTGTGAATAAAGATTGAAGGTGTGTTAATAACAACATCCTACACACACACACACACACACACACACACACACACATATATATATATACAGTCCTTCTTGGCTAAGGACATCCTTACCTTGGCCTTAGGAACGGATTTCCAGTTTTTGACAACTTTTCGATCACATATTCACATATTAACTATTTAGTTCTTAAATCCTAATGTATAGATCATCTCTGCAAAATTTAAGCCAAATTGATGATTATTAAGGCATTCAAAACTGCAATTTACAATAATGAACACGAACGGTTCCGGTTCAACAGATTTGGTTTGTTCATTGGTTTAATCGAATTCGATACCTTAATTAGCAATCATCAATTTGGCTGAAAATTTGCAAAAGTGATCTATACATTAGGACCTAAGAACTGAATGGTTAAGATGTGAATATGTGATTGAAAAGTGGGCAAAAACTGGAAATCCGTTCCTAAGCTAAGTTAAGGACATCCTTAGCCAAGAAAATTTGTATGTGTATATATATATATATATATATATATATATGTATGTATATTTTTCACATTATATTTTCATAATTTGTATGAATCCAACAAACCTCGAATTCATATACATGTGTTATGAAAATCTATTAATAGAATTACATGAAATGTTTTCTATTCTTGATTGAAGAAAAAATGTTGTTGTTTAAATATAAGCATGAGTATGATAAACAGAAAAAGAACAAGAACGAAAATATTTTTTTTTCAGAAGAAAACCAAATTAGAGCCATTAGATTTTGGAAGGATAAGATTTTTTTCTTCTTCAAGAATTACATGGCATAATTTGACAAATAGGTGATGTGTAGATGTCATGATTGAGGCCACAAATATTAGGCTTCATTGAGACCAACAAGCATTTTCCTAATTCATAACCAAAGCACCGAAAAATCAAACATTGATCACTGAAAAAGATGCATTGGAAGAAGTCTGACATAGTTAACACACTATATATGATCGATAGATTGTTGACATGGCCCATCTAAGACCCCACCCTCATACTCTACAAACGCTATTTTATCTGAGTGTCTGCATTAATTCCAGCTGAGCTAAACAACTGTTGGAGTAGACACGATCGTGCTTTGTTATCCAATCTTCAAAGATCTGGGAAATGTTTGGGGTGTTTTGTTCAAAGAAACTGGTGGAAGTGGGCTGACATACTGCAAGGGGTGGCTAAGAAAAACAATGAGCAATATCATAGTAGACCTACAGAAGCTTTGGAGATGAGAACCCACATTGCTTAATGATTTGAGCAAAAAGCTTACCTACTTGTTCATATGCATAGGGGAGCATGCTTTTGTAAATATCTTGGTCTGATAATTATTTGGAGTACTCTTGATACTCTAAAAGCAAGCACATAATTTAACCCTGAAAATATTATCGTTAATACATAGTAAATAGGGATCGTTCAAATCCGGGGATTGAGGGTACACCTGTCATTGTAAAATAATTAAAGAATTAAAATAAAAATAAAGTATAATATTTACACAAATATATACAAGTAACGAAATTAAGGGGGGTTTAGACTTAGGTTTTCGAAAACTAAAATAAACAAAACAAAGAAAATACAAAAACACATATAAAAAACTAGAACGTAAGGAATAAAGATCAAAACCAATTTCATATAATCAAATTCGATTAGAACCATATAATTGATCATCTAAGTCATGAGAAAAAAGTTGATCATGTAAAACATTTGAAGCAAATAATTTTCCATATTTTACTTTCCTTTACTAATTAATCTAAGTGAAAGCACCCAGATCAATCCTATTAAACATGCAATCAAAGTCTAGAAAGCTAGCTAATCAAAACATGTTCAACGCAAAACACATAGAGAAAGGTTATCAACTCAAATGCACAGCCTAGTATGAATAAGTTCATCTATTTGCAATCCTTTTCAATTGAATTCGATTTTTGTCCAAAACCTTTACTACTTTTGATTCAAGTTCACAAAACTATTAGGTGAATCATTAACTTAAATCTAGTACCAATTATACATAAACCCTAAAAGTTTCGAATCAATTAGAATAAACATATAAAAGATATCAAGCAAGTAAATTCAATTGAACAATCTCACAAAAGCAACTTAGAATCACAAGTATAGGAATCAAAAACTTATTTAATCATAGAAATTGGACTTAAACTTTGCCCTAAAAGTTCTATGTTAACTAGAACATGTTCATACGAATTCAAACAAGGAAAACCAAAAGAGGTTACAAGGAAAAATGTTGAATTACACCGTGAATGGAGATGGTGATGAAGAACTTGAACGTTGAACTATTGAATCTTGGAGCAAGCTTCAAAACTCACGGCTTCAAGGTGGATTATGGAGGGATGCTCACGGTTTCTTCTTCCTTCTTCCTCCCTTGCTTGAAATCGCAGAAGATGAACTAGAGAATGGAGAGAGAGTTTTGACGTTTTTGTGTAATTTCTGAATGAAAGGGAGACTGTAAAACGTCAAAGAAGGGGAGTATATATAGGGGACGTTGGCCTTGGTCTCCAAGCTTCATGAATATTCTATTATTTTCCCAAAGAATTATTTAATAATTCCACATATCTTCGACCAATCACGTAGCGCCATGTAAGCCCTGGTGTGTCATCCAACCAATCAAAACTCTCCAAAATAAGTCTATATCCCTTTTAATATATTATTGCCGAAAATATATAAGGATTTTCTGATTTTCTTCATTATTTTCGGCCAAAATTCCTTTAAGGAATGTAGGGATGAACCTAGACTTGTTTTAAGCATTTTCTTGTTGTCCACACTTCTTCTTTCCTTAAAACTCTCCCTAGAAAATCTCCAACGCAATCTTTTGATTTTCTTCTTGATTTTCACGTTGCTTCCTTCTTCTCCTCTTGGTATATCACGGCAAAACACATAAATCATCCTAAAAATATCTCTTGACGTCATAAAACCCTAATTTCAATGGGCTTTTATCCATTTTGCCGAAATCCACATTAATCTAGAAGGATCTTGGCCCTCCATGTGTCATCTTCAAGCCTTGATGCCTCCTAACGTCATTTCTCTTCATTATTTCCATCATGCTTCTTGGTTGACTTAGGAGTCTTGCTTTATCAAAGTTTCCTCTTCTGAACAGGATTTTCTGGTTGAAACAGGAAAACTTCATTCTTCATTTCAACTCATTTATGCAGCCCTTTATGTCTTGTCTTTAACTCCCTCCAACGTTGACTAGCTCCTCTTTCCACTTTTGAGCTCATTTCAGCTCATTTATTCCAAGGACCTGAAAATAGAAAATATTACTAAAAATAGAAACTTTCTAAAAATAAGAAATGGAAACTTTCCTAAACTAAAATGGAAACCTTCTAAAAATAGGAAATAGAAACTTTCCTAAACCAAAAGGATTTATTTAAGGAAATAACTAAGTAAATACGAGGAAATAACAGTTAAAACGTCGCATTAAAATGCTCCTATCAACTCTAGGGTGTAAACTTGTTAGGGATCCAACCACATATGCATAGTGCATCAATAATTTCAGTTCATATATGGTTGTATACTTGTATTTGATTTTGTATGATGATCTCTTTTAAGTCTTTCCCAAAATAACGAGGGAAAAATCCTCAAATGGTACCTGAACTATCATCACTGTGTCAATCATGGCATCAGACAACATGCTTCAGACAACTACAAAAGTTTTGACTGTCGTCTGATACTTTGGGATAATAGCAAAAATTATTCTGTCGTCCGAATTTTCGAATCAAACAACAACTGTTACATTGCTGTTGTGCAATTATAAATCAGACAATGATTGTTTTTCTGATATTGTCTGAATCAATCAATTCAGACAACAGTTATTTCATTGATGTTGTCGAAGGTTTTTTTTTTTTTTTTTATTAAAGCGAGAGAGGGATTAACTCCTCGTCCCCTCTCGAAATTTTATTGATAGGAATGCAAAAATACAAACAAGCTGGAGGACTACACCAAGGCCAGCCATGAAACATATTACAAACCAACAGGAACAGTCTAGAATGTTCCAGTCCATGATATAATGAATGGGAAACCTTAAATTAAGTCTAAGCAAGGACGCAAATCCAATCATCAGTAAGAAAAAAGGACCAACACAATTAATCAACAAGTAAATCTGTAGATCGGCCATGAAACAAGATCTCGACCAAAAATTGAGGCAAAGAATCCCAACTGTGAGTACCATCATGGGATGCTCCATAGTTAGCCAACACATCTGCCGTAGCATTTCCTTCCCGAAAGATATGAGTGACGCGCAATTGTAAATGTTTCGCTATTGTCATACCATTTAACCACTCAATGTGCAGTCACCATGGAACAAGAGCCAGGGATGTGAAATATCTCACCACCACAGACGAGTCCGTCTCAATCCATAAGTGTCGCCAATCTCGTAACCTGGCAACCTGCATTGCTTCAAGAAAAGCAAGGACCTCAGCATCAAGGGAGCTGGGAACCCTCACCCTCGAAGTGAACGCATGAACAAAAGCACCCTTAGGACCGCGCGCAATACCACCATAGCCCGTAGTATCCATGTCCCAAAAGGAGCCGTCGGTATTAATCTTGATCCAAGGAGAGAGTGGAGGCGTCCAGGTCACTTTTATGAAGCCTGGAGCACTTGCTCTCAATGAAGAAATCTTTAATAGCTTAAAAATAGGGTAAGGTGAAGATGAAGAAGATGGGACAAAGGCCATACCGGCTGATTCTTTCAATTTCAATAAGAAGAAGCGCATGAACCTAGGCAGGCTAAATGAACCACCGTCATGTCTTAACCGATTCCTTTCTGACCAAAAACACCATAAAAGATTACACAAAGTGATGTGCCAAAGTAATTTCACTGAAGGAGAGAGTGAGGAAATGAAGGCCAAAGAGAGGAGATCATGTAGAGAATGCAGCTGCCGGGAAGGGAAGTTGAACATGGCAAAACACCACATCCAAACCTCCCTCGAGACTGTGCACCTCTAAAAAAGATGCTCCCATGTTTCCCCATCTAATCCACATAAGCTGCACCTAGAGGGTAGCGCCACACCTCTCCTTTGAAGCCTCTCATTGGTAAGTATCCTCTTATGAAGAATTTTCCAAGTACAAACACTTTTTCGCGGATTGATGTTGTTGAATGTTGATTAACTCAATAGTTGAAAAAATATGTTGTCTAATTGTTTTTAATGACACAATAGTTATTACTTCGTCATTGTGCAACTATTATTCAGACAATGGTAGCATTTTGATGCTGTCGTTTTTCTATGTCTGTTGTGCAATTATTATTCAGATAATGTTAGTATTTGTTGTTGTTTGACTATATCGTCAGACAATATTTTTTTGTGTCTGTTGTGTGATTATAATTCATATAATGTTAGTATATGATGTTGTCTGACTATATAATCAAACAACAGTTTTTCTATGTCTGTTGTGCAACTCTCCTTCAAACAATGACTGTGTGTGTCTCTGTTGTCTAAGCTTCTAAATCCTGCTGCCCTAATTGAGTTCCTGCACTTGGCCAAAATTCAATTTTTCGACTCCCTCCATTTTGATGACTAACTCGGCGTCGTTTTAATCTTATACTCGTCTCCACTCTGTTTCATTAATCCCCCAATTCTCCTCTCTCTCTCTCTCTCTCTCTCTCTCTCTCTCTCTCTCTCTCTCTCTCTCTCTCTCTCTCTCTCTCTCTCTCTCTCTCTCTCTCTCTCTCTCACATATTGAGACTAAAAGAATTTCTCAGACACCAAATGCCCCTGGCAATGGAGGAACCTAACACGACGACATCCTTGACGACGACTATGATGATGGTTCACGAGATTTATGAGTTCTCGGTCTTGCAGTTCTTCAATTTCATCAAGGATAAGACTGACGGCGACAAGATCAATGCCGAGCTCTAGTTCGGCTCCGCCATAGCCTACTCCCCTTCCCGTAAGATTCCCTATTCCTCTTCTCTTTTCTTTATTCTTTAGTTCGTCAATTCCTTGTTACGCTTTTCTCATATTTGTTTTTGTGCTGGATTCCATTTTCTTTCCAAATTAGGGATTTAGGTTTTTCGAAAGCTCAAGCCTCTTGCCTTCTTCATCAGTTTATTGTAAGCATTTCTCTTAGTTGATTAGGTTGAATTTGGGGATTAATTCTGGGTCTAGCTCAGTTTGATTCAATTTGTAGGGTTCAATTCAAATTGTTTGATATTTCTGATGTTGCTGCTAGTAGCTTGCATGTAGTGTTGGTTTGGGTTTTTATTTTGTGCTTGCTTAGTTAATGTTGCTCGGTAACTCGATTGTTATCTGGGTATTGGCTATTGTTGAACCACGTTACTATTATTTTTTTGGGATAATGACCATTTACACAATTTTAGCCTAAAAATTGCTCACATACTCCACTAAGACTTTTTTACTCCCATTTACTCAATCTAACATCAATTGACAGTATTGTCTTCATTTTAATTAATAAATTACACTTAAATCTCTCTCTCTCTCTCTCTCTCTCTCTCCCCTCCCCCCTCACCGATTTCTTCTCTCACCGTAGACTTTCCTTCTCTCCTCCCTGGATCGCCGTCAACCTTGTTCCATCTCTGCCGCATAGTGGAAAAACATCACCCTCTCCAACCATTCCCTTCCCCATGCCGGAATCAAAAGCCCAGAAGCAAATAGAAAAATTCTGATCGGATCCAACCCATATCGGGCCAGATTGCGCCGAGCCAAGCAACGTCACCACAATCCCATCAACTCCAATCCACCTCCGAACCCGCAACGCCACTCTACGCCGACACACCAATCCTACCCCCAGCTAGCAAGAAAAGAATCATCACCCGCCAATAGCCCTGATCTGCTCTACAACAGCACTAAACTTCATCAGACGACAATCCAAAACAGTCATCTAATGCCATTATTGGCGTAGTGGCAATGCACATTTTGGTACCTAAACTTTCAAAACTACACTCGTAGTACCTGAACTATTGCTCCGTTTCTCCATATGGTACTTCCATCCAATCTACCTAGGGCTGTCAATGGGTCGTGTCGGGTTGGGTTCGTGTCGGGTCAAGGTATTTATCGTGTTGCAAGATACAAACCCAAACCCAACCCATTTAATAATCGTGTCAAAAATTTAAACCCAAACCCAACCCATTTATTAAACGGGTTACCCGTTTCCAACCCGCTTAACCCATTTAATAAATAGGTTGTGTTGTGTTTGACAAAATGACTCATTTAAGGGTTAACAATGCGACCAATTTAACTAAAAAAATGCATAAATTGATTAAATTTGCTAAAAACTCCACAAGACGAAGAATATAAATAATTATATATAATTCATAAATAATTAAATCCAATAATTATAAAGAAAAATATTTCAAATTGTCTAATCCTATGATCAAATACTCCCAACGTCTAAAATTTCAGGATAAAATATAGCATAATCGGGTTATACGGGTTCACTTCGTGTTGGCGGGTTGACCCGTGGCTGACCCGCTTTTTAATCGTGCGGGTTCAACCCGCTTTATTTCGTGCGGGTTTCGAGTCATGTTATCGGGTCGTGTCGGAATTGACAGCCCTAAATCTACCGTTAACTTTGTCTATTAATTTTTTTATTTTTTTTTTGGAGTGAATGTCATGCTATAAGAATGAGCCACGTGTAGGCAAAGTTAACGGCAGATTGGATGGAAGTATCATATGGAGAAACGGAGCAATAGTTCAAGCACTACGAGAGTAGTTTTGAAAGTTTAGGTACCAAAATATACATTGGATCATAATTCAGATACCATTTGAGTATTTTTCCATTTTTTAAAATCTAAATTCGTAAAGAAAACTAAAGACATAACTAATTAATTAAATAAATAAAAAACACGAGTATGGTAATATTCTGGAAGGTTGCGGAAAGCGGGCGGGTACAGCGTGCGAACAAAGCTTGAAGACGTGGCCGATTCATTCTATTTCCCAGCGCAACCAACGCGGTGGAGATATTTGATATCCCAGAGTCGGCGTCTTGTGTATCAGAGAGAGAGAGAGAGAGAGGGGCAATGGCGTTGAATCCTCAGCTGTTACCTAACGGCATGCCGGTTCCTTTCGTCAACGAGATGTTCGTCTTGATCAGAGACGGCGTCGAGTTCGAAGTCGATAAGATTCCCGGGTAAGCCCCCATCTTCATCTCCATTCCATTCTTCTACTTACTTCTCAATCTTCCCTGTCCTCGATTCAATTTCTTTCTCTCTGGGGATCATCATTCCTGCGCGTTACTTTGGTTCGTTTTTAGGGTTTTTTAGTGGAATAGGAATGAGTAAAATTGTTTAATTTCCCAAGTGTTTGCAACTGCGCTAAGTCTTGAGTGGTTTCTGTGAATTTGGTGGTGAATTGAGACTTGGCCTTTGGAATTTCAGATCCGATGGAGGTCGTGTTAAAGCAAAGGGAACAATTTACTTGTCAAATATCCGCATGGTCTTTGTTTCCAAGAAGCCTGATGGTTATTTCACTGCTTTTGATATGCCCCTGGTATGTCCTCCTCCTTGCTTTTACTGCTTTTGATATGCCCATTCTTCTTTAGAAAGTGAAGTTTAGATTGTTTGAATTTAGACCTTCGTTCTGTAGCTAACGGTTTAGGAGGTTTTTGATGTGCTGTTTGTTTGTTGCCACCAGCCTGCTTATTAGAGAATGTATCTAGATTCTAGACCAGAGCTTCCGACAAAAATTGCATAGACAAGGAGGCTTTCACATTCTTTGTTCTGTGGTGTGACTCTGCAGACTTGCTAACACTTTTAGTAGTCCCGTCGAGATTAAGATAAGTTATAAATGATGTCGGAAGAACACTTTGAACAATAGAATTGTTCAAGTGGGAACTATTTTTATGTTAAATGGGATGAATGTAGGTAGTTGCCATCTATCCCCATAGGTTTACAATAGGTATGCATTTCCTGTGTTGTACTTTTGATTTTGGGAACAGTACGAAAGGAGATTTAGGTTAAAGATGAGAATATTGTTGCTAATTCAGACTTTCTTTTTGTATTTTACTCTTAAGAACTTCCCTCCGCTTTATATCAACTGTGATTCTGGTAAGTGTGCTACTTTGGACTTTTAACATTGTACTTCAGACTATTAATTACTTTTGGCTTTATTTTAAGTGCCCTCTTATGGATCTTAAGAAGGACCTTAAAATTCTGTCTGACAACCCTGCCTCTCTGATTGCTTATCTACTAACAAACAGTAGCAGCAATGAATTTAATATCATGTTCCAGTTAATTAACTTACTTTGCCTTAAATTTCTGCCTCACAAATTTGTCATAGATCAACCTAGAGCCAGCCGTAAGTACATAATCTACCATTAGGAGAAATTTAACTTTCAGTGTAAATTACCGTATGAATTACTAAGTGTTGATTTCGATGCCACATCACCTAAGCTTATGAATAATATAGTTGCTTCCACATTGCTGGCATTAGACATGGAAGTGATGGAACCATGTCTGGATATATTTCCTAGCTTATTTATTCACCAGATGGTGGTGAAGATCCAGTACCCATATTACTAACTGGATGTCTCGCCTCCTTGTTTATATGTATGTGCACACACACATATGTTTGTATGTAGATTAAAAAAAAAAAAAAATTGACAAAAAAGGGGTCTGTTTCGATCTTTATTTTGTTAGATTTGATGTAGAGCAGCTAACCTTGTCTGCCCTGGATCCAAGGTTTGTGCCAGTACTCATTATTCACTACAGTGGAGCTATATGTAATATTATTGAATCTGTGGGAAGGTCTAAGTTAGTGATTAGCTTCTTGGAGAGGTGCCAAACCTTTCATTATGTTGTAAATCCTGTTCCGCTAACGTTTTACCTTTAGAATATTTTAGCTTAAAGGTTCTTATGTTGTTTAATTGTTTTGAGATACGTGTGAGGCTAAATAGTGTTGTGGTGTGTTAGGAATGGTTTGCTTGGTCACAGATTGTAAAGATACTCGTACTAGGGCAGTTCAAGCACTTTTTATTTTTATTTTTTTAATCTATTGTCTTCTCTTATAAATATCCATGTGCTTGCATCTCATTGATCTTTTCACTTGCAGCTTTATGTCCATGGAGAGAAATTTAACCAACCGGTCTTTTTCTGCAACAATATAGCTGGTCAGGTGGAGCCTGTAAGTATACCAGGTTATCCAATGATTAACAATAAACCCTTTTCTGATTTTGGGGGTCCTAATTGTTTCAATGACAAATTTCAGGTGGTTCCAGAAAACCAGCCTGCGGCTCTTTATTCTGTCCACTCATTCAAGATTTTGTTCAAAGACGGGGGCTGTGGGACTTTTGTTCCTCTGTTTTTCAACTTACTCTCATCTGTGAGGCGATATAATCAACAATTTCAACAAGCCAATGCCCCACAGGCTTATGTGGATCCTCTACAAGCAGCACAAACTCCGGTTGATGAGATGATGAGACATGCGTAAGTGACATATTTAGCCTAAATCACAAGTCTTTGCCATATAAGCTTGTAGTCAAGTGGATGAAGAGAAGAATAGTTGGTTAAAATTATGTTTTGCTGATTTTGCAGGTATGTTGATCCTAATGATCCAACGAGAATCTTCTTGCAGCAGCCTACTCCAGAGTCTCAGCTGAGGCGGCGTACATACCAGCCACAAGCTGCCAATCAGTAGATGTGAATTGAATAGTGAATAAAAGTACATGTTTGGAGAAACACATAGAAGTGTGCTGTGTATTTGGAATTATATATGATAGATACTTGATAATGCCAAGAATGTTTCTAGTTTTCTACTTGTATATTAAGTATTAACTGAGATATTTTCGATAAAAGTGTTGAAAGTTAAGTATGGATGGATTTACATTGGGAATGTTTCTGCCCAAGTTTGCATCCCATTGCCCATTTTTCATCTCCTTACTATCAATAGGTTGCATTTGGTACCAATAGTGAACAAGTTTGTGTTGTGGACATGATGCACCGCCATATCTTTCATTTTATGTTGCACTTTGGAATCGAGATGTAAAACTTGTTTTCCGTTCAATGTTATCATACACACCAGGTATAACAAATTATGGTTGCAAAGCTTACATGGCATACAATACAAGGGTGAGTTTCTGCTTCAAAAGTGTAAACTCCACAAAAAACATCCATCTCTTTTTCTCACAGTGGCAATTTGGACACACCCAAAACCCAGAATCACAAAGCAGGAACTAGAAAGATGGACGCTGCGACCCTCTTTTGAGCCACAGCTGGTAAGCAGTCATGTGGAAGGAATCATATCCCTTGGGAGTCTTGTGCCAAACAAAGTGCCTTCTGACGCTCAACAAATTCCGGTACATGTTCAGGTAAGTCTTCTTTGTTATCGACAGCAACGTCTTCTTCAACGAAGCAGCCTCATTGTGGTTAATGATGACCGAAAATGTGGTCCAGTTCAACACATTAGCAAAAGGAAGCTCATAGTAATTCGACATTATAACAGGGACACACCCATAGTGTATAGCATCACTGACCCTGGCAGTGTTCACCTCATAGCCCTTAACATGGAGGCAATACTTGCTCCTCTTAAACCCTTCTTCATAAGGATAAGATGGGTTCTCGGAGAAGATGTCCATGTGAGTATCATTGCCCCATAAATCCACTAGCTGCTGCCTCACAATCGAGTTTTGAACCCGCCCAGCAAAGAACACAAGCTTGTCCCTGCATATACATTGTTTACATTATCATGTAATCATTCACATTGTTGAAACCCCAATTGCGAAAATGGAATCAGTACCTCAATTTCGGGGGATTGAGGGTTTGCTGAGGCGGGCGAGGCCAGACTTGAGGCATGGAAACGTCTTTGTGGGCGACATAGAACCTCTGAAAGTAGCTGGAGGAGCAAGTGAGCTGAATGGCATTGTTGCGCAAGGCATTGTGTTTCGCCATGGCTTCTCTGCAAACAGAGTGGCAGCAAGCATAGAAATGATCCAAACCCATGGAGGCATTCCAGAAAGGAAACCCTTGGCTAATCTCATTGGTGTAATGAGCCACAAATTCGGAAATGGCATCCTCCGAGTGGACCCTTGGGTCGTTTCGGAGAAGATTGACCGAAAACGGCAAGAAATAGAGATCAGCTTCTTCGGGATTGTGGGTAATGAGTGGGCTCTCAATCAGAGCCAGCTTGAACATGTGTTCACTGAAGTAGTTTCCCATTTTGGGGTCGAATGGGTTTGGGTGGGGGTCGAAAATCTGAGCAAAGGAAGATGAATTAGTGGGGTAGACGTAGATCTTGAAGCTCCGGATCATGTCCTTGAAGTCGGCGGCGAAGAGCTTGAAGCTGTGATAAGGGCTTGAATCAGAGAGTGAGGATTGAGGCGAGAGACCCAAGTTGGAACTGTAATGGGTGTTGCGGAGGAGAGAGGTTGCGACCCATAAAAACGAGGAGGCTGCCAAGAACACCATTGCAAGGAAGACCCCTTGCTTCAGTTTGGGCCTTTTCTTCAGGTACAAGAACAAAGCTTTCATCTTGGTGCTTCTTCTTCTTGTTGTTCTTAGATCCACACTTGGCATAAGAGAAGTGAATAGTGAGAGAAAAATAGAGTAAGCAAATGAACAAAGCTGCCGTCTTTCACTCCCTCTTTATATTTATTACCATTTTGGTCTCTGACCTTTTTGGTAACCGACAAAACGACGACGTGTGAAGCTGGGCCTGGGCTAGTTCTATATGTACAAGCAAGAGAAGAAGGAAGATGACGGCCCCCATTTGAATTTTGAAGAGAAAGATTGAAGCTTTATTCAAGAATGGCTAGCTGGGTTAGGAGTGCACAGCTTCATTCTTATCCTTCTCTTCATCCCCATCAATCTTTGAAGAAGAGGCTTGAGATTCAACAGCAAAGTCATGTTATCAGCCTACCCAATTCTCATCGTCATCTCCGGGGAAGAGTCTTCTGCAACTTTGATGATGAAGCCGCCAAGAAACAATCGCAGCCGCAACCAACTGGGATTCAACTCTACTCTGAGATTGAGAGGTTTTTGTTTTTGTTTTAAGCTGGTTTTGTTTTGAATTCTGGTTTGATTGTTACTCTATAAAGTTGTGGTTTCGAATTCAATCCTTGTCTTGTTGCTTGTTTCAGGTTACTTACTGAGACTGTGAGGCAATCCCAGAGTGGTTGGAATGGTTCGAGTGACTGGAGTCAGATAGAGGTATCATTTCATTTTCATTCAGCTTATATGGATCGTCACATGGGACCTTTTTAGTAAGGAAGGTGTTATTGTCTATTTCAGGGAGCATGGGTTCTGAAACCGAAAACCTTGAAACCCACGGCAGTTGTACATTTTATTGGTGGTATATTTGTTGGAGCTGCCCCTCAGCTCACCTACCGTTTCTTTCTTGAGCGACTAGCAGAGAAGTGAGATTCAGTTCTTGTAGATGCTGACTTTAAGTAAATAAATTGATTGGTTTGATGACTTGTATGATCATATGCTCTCGTGTTTGGGAGTGCTTTAAATCCCCAGTTGCGTTACATAAGCTGATTTCTTTGAACTCCAGAGTGTAGTTTTGTTATTTTGGGATCAGAAATTGAATTTGGTTATGCAGTTGTCTATTATACTCTTTAAGTTATTTGATGCCGGTCAATCTACTATTAGTAAACTGTATTAAAATTTTATGAACAAGTCATATTGTTTGCTGTAGGGGAATTTTGGTGATTGCAACACCATATGCTAGTGGGTTTGATCACTTCTTCATTGCAGATGAAGTTCAATTCAAGTTTGATCGTTGTTATCGGTTTCTCAAAGACACGGTGAGTTGTTCTACATTATGTTCATAAGCTCTTCACCTCTGGTTCAGCTTTATTTTCTTACAGAGGTGAACAAAACCTAAGATGTGCTTGGTTGTACAGATTGAAGATCTTCCTATTTTCGGCGTTGGTCATTCTTTGGGATCTGTCATCCACCTTTTGATTGGTACAGCCAATATTTTGTATTCTCTCCTGACACACTTCTTTCAATGGTGCATGTGATTGGTACTTTAGAAATTTCATACATTGGTCAAATCGTTGGACAGGTTCGAGATATGCTATTCAAAGAAATGGGAATGTGTTGATGGCATTCAACAACAGGGTATTTACCTTCAGAACTTACCAATAGGAAACAAACTAACAAAAAAGGACACACAGAAGAATGGATCATTCCAAGATTTATGTTTTGTAAAACCATTTCTATAAAACATTTTTGATTCAAAAATATGGCTCTTCCACAATTTAACAGGAGGCGAGCTCCGCTGTTCCTATATTCTCACCTGTTCTTGTTCCAGTTGCCCAAAGCCTGGGACCAATTTTAACACAGATCGCAGCATCACCAACATTTCGACTAGGGGTAAGATTACTATTTATTTAATAGGTATATACAGAAGTTTTTGAAATATGCTACATAAAGATTGATTTCTTATTATCCTCTCATCAAGTTATTGGATGTACTCACTGTTAGCAAATAACATGAAGCTGCAACATGTGGATCTTTTCATGTAACCATGTTTATCAAGACTATATATCTTTTTCTTCTCTATTCAGAATTGTTGACTTGCATTAAAGACTCCAGAACAGATGTCTCATCAATTCTTATGAAAATGCTTGCAGGCTGAAATGACTCTCAGGCAATTTGAAAACCTTAGCCCACCCATCATGAAGCAAGTTATGCCTTTAGTGGAGCAGCTCCCACCCTTGTATATGGATTTAGTCAATGGAAGAGAAGATTTTGCTCCAAAACCTGAAGAGACTCGGCGACTTGTAAGCAAACCTTTATTTATTAACAAGTTAATCTAGTAATCTAGACTTTATTGGATAGCTTTTCTTTATTATCATACAATATTTAACCAATTGGTGGAGTTTAACCATTTGCTTAGCTGTTATGATTGTATCCAATTAGCCCCTTATATTGATTTGTTTGCACTTTGTGATTCACACCTAAAGCTATTCTGCCTCAGTAAGAATCTGAATATAAGCTTCATAAGAAATAAATATCCTCTTTGGAAGCCCAAAAATACGCCTATTTACCAAAGTCTGTTAAGGAGGTTTTTTTAGGTTCATGGTAATCAAAAGAGAGATCATTTACACACAACATAACAGTGATTTATGTCAGTAGCGAGTCCTTATATGGATATAACCAATAGGATATGGATGTATCCAACTAGTAAGGCTTAATGTGAAGAATTTTACTATTGATCAATTGCAAAGTGCATAGGATGATGGTACAGCAATCTTTTGGGATAGATATGGTTTTCTTCTTTCTGTCTTTTTTTTTTTTTAATTCAAAGCAGTTCAAGAAAAGTTAGAGATGTACGTTTTCTTTTCATTTTTGTGGTAGAAAGCAACTCTGTCTTAATATTTTTGTGCTTAAGTATCATGTATTTGCTGCCGTTGCTGTATTTGTTTATTAGCTGGCCGATATTTGACATTTAAGTTTCAGAAGTGGCTGTTTGGTTCTGCTGTTGTACCTTCTGACTTTATTTTATCAAAGCTGTTTTCCACAGGAAAACAGTGACTATCTACTGCAATTTTCTTTAAGTTTCCCACTTGTAATATCCACCTATTGATGCTTTCTCCAGATAAAATCATACTACGGTATTTCCAGGAATCTTCTAGTGAGATTCAAGGATGATACAATTGATGAGACTTCAGTATTAGCACAGGTGCTAAGTTCAGATTCAGCCATAAGCACTATGCTAGACATGTCAACTCGCCTATTGCCCGGAGATCACGCGCTTCCTTTGCAACAGGTGATCCTTGTACCAACTCTTTGGTCGAACTATATATACATGACTTTTAACTATCTATGGTTCAAATGCATATTTGGAATCGGATCCATAAGACTCGGCAATTTAGATGACATTTCTATCTTGCAGGCTATACCAGATGTGCCTCCAGCAATGGCAGATGCAGTAAATCGCGGGAGTGAGATGTTGGCCAATCTCACTGTAGGAACGCCATGGGAGTCGGTTGCTAAAGAAATGGGCAACTCATTAGGCGTAGACTCAACGAAGATCCTTCGTGCAGAAGTGTCCAAAGACCTAGACCTTCTTGTGAATGTTATTGCATCTTGGATAGCTTCCAATACAGGTCCAAGGCTTTTGAAGCCATGAAAAATAGTACCATATAAATGATAGAAACTTAGAAAGCAATTTTCTTATCTCCCTTATACAAGGTATACAGGAATATGGTATTTTATAGGCCAATTAAAAGAATTGCTTTTGCTTTGTTTCGGTTGTACTGTTCGTTTTAATGTCATTTCAGGGATGTACAAATGAAACATGTTTATACAAGCTTGTTTTAGTGTATATAGTTGTGATTCATAAAATCGTAATCTCACCGTATATCCATTTTTCATAGCATTAGGCATGAATATGATCATTAGGATCAATTATTTGCTTGCCCCAATCCAAACCATATAATATAAGACCATATGGCAACTCAGTTGCCAGATATATACATCAATGCGTAGAGGAAAGCGCAATCTATCTGACTTCTTAGTTCTTAATTAACAAAAAGTTGACGCATGGAGAAGGTCAAGGTCCACACTCCTACTATCTGGCCTAGTGGCATCTCTAATCCTCATGATACAGATACAGGCCGAGGCCAAATCGGGCACATGCCCTGCAGAAAGCTATTTCCTCTGCTGCAGCAACTGGATCAACAATGTTGCCATCACTGGGTGAAACTGTTCCAGTTGACTCCCGGTGTGCCTGTGGTTAGATGAACATAAAAGAGATTAGAGAACCTGATTATCACAAGGGATACAATATGAGTATGTGGAGATAAAGAATATGACAAGATTCCATTGCTGTGAAATCACAATTAACATTGTCGTTACACTATCAAATTTTATAAAGCACACCAGCCACCAAACAGAGCAAAGGGACTCTTCATTATATAGAAATTTCACAACTTGTGGGAGAGCCTCCCTCAAGTTAGTTGGCTACATGAACTATACATCAACAACTCCTTATATTTATGACATCTCAATTTCAACATGCTTAGCATCTTCCACAACCCCATGCTAGCGGAATTTAGGCATGAAAAAATTATAGTCCATAGATCTCTAACCTACTACCACCAAATTACCTTCTGACTTGTGTTCTAACTAATGCTAAGCGGATGTGCCATAAGATTTGACATAATACTCATGGTACTAGTCAACCACCAGAATTTGTTTTCCAATTTGACAGAGCAAACAGGCATAGACAACTACAGCATCCCTTATATTTGATAATGACCAGCTTACCCTGCCAAAATGAATAATATGAATTTGGGCTTCCTAATACTTGAATTTTTTTCTTTCCCTCCAGATCAAAGGCCCCATAGAGTAATAAGGGTCAAACACCAACTACTTTCAGCCTAATCTTAGTAGAGGGCCAGAACTAAATTGTCATGGAGAATGCAAAAGTTTCTGCCGGAACCTGCTTTTTTGAACTTGATGACATCTGATATTCCGGCGTAACTCTCAAACATAAAGACATCAATCTGTTATACCATACTGGCCAACACAAATCAGAGTCTGGCCAGTATTTCAAATCCCTAATTGTTCTATTTCATTGTTCATCTTTGGTTATTTACTGAAAATCATAGCTAAGGTGGGCGAGATGGTACCCTGCCTATGTAGTGATTGGCAGAGAGTGGACTATTTAATGCCAGCGCATAAAATGAACTTCAATCTCCAGTTATGACAGAAAGACTTCTAAGGTAATGTATGATAGAACGTGATAGAAACTCAGATGTATAGTATTATTGGTTAAAATTCATATATATTGCGATAAATAAACTAAACTAAATGATAGTAGAGCCAGACCTCTGCATCGGATCCTCGTACAGTGACACGGTATACCACAGTCACACTTCCATTGTCAGAAAATATTACATCACGGATTTCTCCACACCATCCTGCCAAGAAGAGTGTTAACAACTAATAATATGTGGAGGCTTATAAATATATAAGAGTGAGCTAAATAAATGGCAATGCTGAAAGAAAAGTAGAAAACATGACGGTTTGAAAACTGCCTGCTAACGAATTTGAATACGGGGTTGGTCAACCCATAATGCCGGCTTCGGGGTTTCGCAAACTGAAAACAAGTTTTGAATGAGTGCAATAACTAGATAAGGTCTCACTACCAGCTACTATAGGGGCCAAGCTTTTGAACACACATGTGAGTGTACCCGGTTGGTGGTTGCAGACAATTAACATATGTACTTTGAAAGAAAAGCAAACATGTGGATGCTAAGATGACACCACAGAGAGTACTCATATGGAAGTTAAATCATACCATGTTAGAATGACAGATCAAGTAAAAAAATCTATATGCCAAAAATACACAACCTGCAACCGACAATGTACAACTACACAAAACTGAAACAAGTTGCAGGCATCTATTGCTTTGTTGAAATCAGATAAGGAAACCAGTTGAGCAACAAATTAAAACACGCATCAGGCTTTTGACAGCAATAAAATCTTAGCCGAAAATTCTAACAAGAAACACATGATCATGTGCTAATGAATTTTGCAAACTGCAAGCAAATTGAAGTAAAGACACACACCAGGAGCATAGAAACTCAGCATCCGGTTCGCATGGTACCTACAACAACACACAGAAAATCAGCTCAGAATCGCAACCAAAAAAAAAAAAAAACCCGAAAACCAGAGTCAAGAGAAAATGAAAAATCACCAAGGAATGAAGGTGGAGCGAGTGCTGGGAGGTGTACTGATGATGTTATCAGGAATCCTCTTGTTGAGGTCCCTGAGAATCTCAGCCAGAGGCCGAGTGATACACGACGAGTTATACGAAAACGATTTGTCTAAGGGCACCACATAATTCGAATTGGGCACCCCACAATTCTTCCCAGCATCGCTGCTCTTACACACACAAAACCCCCTTCGGTTTCTTCTCCAGACTTCACCTCCGGCCACTCTCCCGACCTCGATCTTCGGCGAATTGACAGAAAGAACCGATTTTGGGAGCAGGGCATTGGCGGCAGTCGTGGTCTGCAGAGCCATTGAGGTCAAAGATTTGACCTTTAGTGCCTCCGGCGATCAAAAACAGGGAGAGAGAGAGAGAGAGAGAGAGAGCAACTGAGTGGGTGAGAAATGAGGAAAGGAATTGATTGATGGGTTTGGTTTAGCAAAAAAATGGGGAGAGACGTGTCTTCAAAGCTCGGGCCTTTTTTGAGCTTTTTTCTTTCCTTCTTTGCTTCTTGTTTAGGTTACAGGCTTTTTATTAACATAGTCGTACACTGACCGGAGCAATCAGACTGTGACAGTGACTGACCCGACCCGGAACCCGAATGGATTCGGATGGATGTGATCACCTACTTCTTCATTCTACTTATTCCTTTGCTGTCCGCTTCTGGGAACGAGTCCTACCTACCCCCCTCTCATGTCCTTTGCGCACCAACCACGGTTAACCGGTACCCAACTTTTCTAACCCAAAAATTGTATTTATTTCCAACGGTCCAAATATTAAAGAGGGGGGACATTTATTTTCAGAATTTATATTTTATTTCAGGAAAATTAAATAAAAATGTTGACCAAAAAAAATATATATTGCGGCACCTTTCAATATTATTTGGTGGTGGCATTAGTTTTTCTTTTGTAAGTGAGAGATTGTGTGACTCTCAAATGACTAAATTTTATGTATTTTCACTTGTTGATGTAATATATCGTATGTCCTTGAAGGAACTATAAATAAATTAATTAATTAAAAATCTTTAAAATTAAAAAGTTAATGATTTGCATAAACCAGCTATCAATTAAGAGGAGTGATTGAAATGAATTTAACCCAAAATTATAAAGTGTCCAACAGTTCAAGCATGAGAACTCCCTAATAGACGTGGTAAACAATGGGACAGGGACAATTGTAGTTATATCCTAAATAATGAAGCCGTATTCTTGCAAATTCCATGCTGGACACCTTAAAATTGCGTTTCTTGTACAAAGAACAACAGTACCTAGTGTCCTTGTTTATTAGATAGCCAAGTAATACTTGGAACAAAAAACATAAATATGGTTGTTGGAATTGATACCTACTTCAATAGTTTAGTACGAAATATAGCCAAGCACTCGCCACCTACTTCAATAGTTTAGTACGAAATTGATACCTAGAAAGTATCTGACCTCATATCCAACCATTCAGCAAAGTCACAAACCAAGGCTGAGCTGGTGATATGGACATAGGAGAGTGGTTAACCTGTGACAAATAGGGAAGTTTCATGGATCAAACCATGACTACAAGCAAATTGGTATCTTACCCACAAGGGAGATCATATCAAAATGTTTGCCATGTACAGATCCATGGACAGCAGCATGACATAATTACAAGAGCACCAGATGCATCTAAGTCAAGCAAAACCAAACAAAAGTATTCTATTGTTTGCTGACTAATACATTTGATACTTCTACATCTTCGTTACTGACATATCAGCCAAGTAATCTAACTAACTATGACAGTACCTAAACCACACCAACTATCGCAGTCCAGCTTTGTGCCGATAAGTAATGGCTGTGATTGAGCAGTAGTGAATCTTTGCAGTTGTGTGTTAGGTGCTCTTCATCGAGTGGATTGCATTCACATCATGCAGTCATCCGTGTTACCTGTCATTTGTAGCATGCGATATTAGACAAAAGTCCTCAGGATCAGTAAACAATTACACTCCAAAACCAGCAAGTCCAGTTACTACCTTTTCCAGCTTTCTTTGGAAAATCAGCTGCACTTCACTGCGGAGGCTTTCTACATCCATTGCATAATCTCTGTGGTATTCCTCTACCATTAAGTCCTGCAGCTGCTGCCTCATTCTCTCCAATGCAGCATCCAACCCACAAAAGTCCTTAAACACCAGAGCTTCAGTTGTCTTGAGTCGCAGAAGACTCTTAATTGCAATGAGGGCCTGCATACCATTGCAAACAATGACTAAATGATATTAGACCTACTTAGATCGTAAAGTTATCTACTTCCTAGCACACCAATACTTGAGGCATCTCTTAAACAAGATATATTGAAAAGAAGATTCTAGCCTTTCACACCTTTTCCTGTAGGTGAAGATCAGCAGCTGATGTTAGATCAACAACAGACTTCAAGAAAATGCGATTACTGAAAAAGGGCCGCTCGTCCTTATCTGTATTTCCTAATTGAAACTCTGCAAGATCTCCCAGAAGAACCACAGCTCTTATGCGCAGTCTGTTACCAATGCTCGAATCACTCACAATGTCCTAAACACAATTGCCAGTTCAGTTACACAAAAAACAGACAGCAACATCTACTTCAAACACTCTGCTTTACTCATTCTAATCAGTTACCTGAAGCAGTTTTTCACCAGATTCCTCATAGAACATTTCCTGACCAGCTATATTATTCCTCAGCAAGGCTGAAACAGCATAAATTGCCTTAATGGCTTCTTCCACAAAGCTCGATTTTACCATCTTCATTAGCTTTGACAGTGCCCCAAGTTCCAAAACCTAAGATGATTTCCAATTCAGTCAATCAAAATAGTCTAAATCACATAACTCCAAAGCTAAAGACCCCTGCATATGTGCTTTCATAAATTCGACGCATACCTGCTTCTGCACAAGTGGATTGTTCTGACTAGCCTTCCCAATAATCCATGCAGCCATTTTCCTCGTCTCTGAATCAGACTGATCAAGCTCTCCTATCACCACAGCAAGTCCTCCAAGCTTGTTCAAATCTAACACCACAAAATTAACTATGTCACTAACTTAAATTCCTTCACAAACTCCAATACCTAAATCCTAATTGCAAACACAAATGAAAATCTCACAAATCAAACCTACCATTTGCATTGTCAATCGGCTCAACAAGCTCCAGCAGCTCCTCCATAGCCCGGTGCCGATCTTCGAGCGACAACGACGAGTTCTTCAGGTCGAGTATCGCCACCTTCATCAGCTGAGCATCCGACGGCGTTTTGAGCTCCTCCATGAGCTGCTTTATCTCGAGCCGCCGCTTGTTCAGGTCGGAAGGGTTCAATCCCTGCACCTCTTTCGCCGCTTCTTTCAATTGATCGGGATCCGAGTGACCCAACGCCCACTGCAACATCGAATCGAGCGAGGAGAAGCCTCCGTCGGCGTCGAAGTCGGCGTCCACGGCGGAATCGTCAACCCTAGGCTGAAGCTGAGCCTGAGCCTCCTCTTCCGCCGTTGACCAGTATAAACCTCCCGACTTGTTATTACTCCGGTCTGCCGTAACGGCCGTAACCATCACCGCCGTCAACGTTAACGCTACCATCCATGAACTCCGAAGCTCCATCTTCTTCTTCTTCTTCTTCAGTGGACTCTGGAAGGAGACTCCGCTCCTCTCTCTCCCTTTTTAATCTGAAAAATAGTAATACGTCATCTCGTGTAACCATCGCCGTTGATCAAATATCCGACGGTGGTTAGGAGCTTGACCACGTGGCAATTCTTGTCTTTCAATTTTTAATTAATTGTGGCTGAAACCATTCTTAAAAAATAAAAAAGTAAAAAAATTGTTTTGTCTAAAATCAAAGTCGACGGTGACTCCGAAACATTGATAGATTTTATCGACAATAAAATAACAGTTTCTATCTATTTCTCCACTAACATTTCAGCATCTGTCAAGCGAGATATTGCTAGTTGTCTTGGAATTCAGCATAAATCTACTATTGATCGCTATTTAGGTGTCCAGAATATTGTTTGCTGGAAAGACTTACTTAACTTTAATGATCTTTCTTGTTGTGAAAGTTGAGAAGAAATTTGGAGGTTGGAAATCTCATACTCTTACTCGACATTACTTAAGTCCGATCTTTTAGGCATGTCAAATCACATCTTATCTTGTTTTAAATATCTTAAAAGACTCACTGATAGACTGAATAAGGAATTTAGATCTTTTTTTTCTTGGGCACGTCTCAACCTCATGTTGATTGGAGCCAACTTTGCCTTCCTAAATCTAAAGGGGGTTTAGGAGTCCGTCAACCTAGCCATTTTAATCATGTTACTTTTGCCAAACTTGGTTGGAAAGTGTTGGCTCAACCGGATAATTGGTGGGTGCAATTGGTCGCTAAGAAGTATCTTAAGCAAAATCACTTTTTCACTGTTCGGAAAAAAAGTTCTTACTCTCTTGCCTGGAAAGGCGTTTTAGATGTTAGGTCTCTATTATCCTAAGGGATTAGATGGATCGTCGGGAATGGTAGTTCCATTTTGTTCTGGTCCTATAACTGGGTGCTTCCGTTTCCTTTGTTTTCCATTATTCCTGAGCCAAATAGACACAAATTAGATTGGTCTCTTACAGTGGATCACTTTATCCAAAATATGACTTGGGATGTTGCAGCTTTGAACAATTTACTCCCACAGGATATTGTCCAAATGATTTCAACTATTCCTTTGCCTATTCAACCTAGACCTGATAGGTTTGTTTTGGGTTAGTCTGCTTCAGGACAGTTCACAATTAAGAGTGCTTCTTGGATTCAGATCCAACATATGCCAAACCATTCCCGAGTTGATTTGTTAACTAAACTTTGGAAACTGAATATTCCTCCGAATGTTAATCTTTTTGCTTGGTCTTTGATCAGAAATGGCTTCAAAACTAGGGATAAGATTGCTCCATATAATAACAATGTTTCGCCTCTATGTCCTTTTTGTTTATAGAGTGTGGAGTCAGTGGATCATCTTTTTATGCATTGTCGATTTGCACAACAGGTTTGGAATAATACTACTTCACCTAAGCCTTTTCATTGGGATCGATCTTTCATTGATTGGCTTCATCATATTGGTAGTATTTCGTTATATCAGGACAATCTTGGTTCCATTCTTCTAATTGCTTGGTCTATTTGGAACTGTAGAAACAAAGTAATTTTCCAAAATATTACTAATTCTCCTGCTCATTGTGTTTTTCAAGCCTTTAGTTTAAAGTCAAATTATTTACAGGCTGATCCCAAAGTTGTTCTTCCAAACTTGTCTAAGTATTTTCATATTAAATGGCAACCACCAAATATTGATGGCTCTATTAAAAATGGCACTTGATGGCCTCATAATTTGATTCCATTATTTTCAAACACATTTATAGATAGGCAAATTCCGTGGCCGACTGTTAGTAAATTTAGCGCACCATAATCAAAATCCCCTTGTTTGGTTTTTTTTTTTTTTGTTTCTCCCTTGTTGTGTCCCCAACGTTCTATTTGGATCGGTTGGGAGGGGGTGTTCCCAGAGGTTTTGTGTTTTAGTTGGTTGTCTTTTATTTTGTCATCGAAAAAAAAAAACATAACACTTCTCTTTGGAAAATTCATATGCCGGTTGCCCGTTTACAGCATCAAATATTTTGCTTCACAATTCTCTAATATTGAGTTCAAACTTCAAACACGTTTGATGCGAGGCAAATTTTGTGGCTGATGTACTTGCCAATTTGGCTAGCTAAACATTTGTGTTTTAAATGTTTTTAATTTTAATTTTCATGAGTTAGGTTGTATTAGGGGTTTTTCTTTATAATTTATTTTCTTCATTGAAAAAAAAGAAAATTGTGGCTGCAACAACCACTTGGTGCAGTAGGTTTGGTCGAGCGGTCTAGAATGAAACTCTAGATTCAGCGTTCGAGTCTCAACTCCCATCATCTGCTGGCCACAAAGTTTGAGGGGCCTACGGCAGAGGATTAGTTTAACTTTTCTAGAATATCTCTATAGACTTCCGTCTGAATATTGATTAGGTAAGTGTGTTACTAACTCGCTAACATAACTTTAAAAAATAAAATAAAAAACGACACCGTCCCGGCTGATTTCAACGAAAAGATAAACGACGTCGTTGCGAGAATAGGCGCACAAATAACCAACTGTTGAGGGCGGTAGCAAATTAGAATTAGGTTTTCAAGTTGTGGACCTTGGAGCTCCGACTGAGACTTACACAGATAGTGGAGCAGAAATTTGGGGTTTAGGGTTTTGGGAGAGTAAAGGAAGCTGGTTACTGCGAAAAGTAGAAGAAGATGGTGAGGCTGACTGCGGATTTGATATGGAAAAGCCCACACTTTTTCAATGCGCTTAAGGAGAGAGAGCTGGATCTTCGAGGTACTTGCTTTTTTTCCTCTGAACCATTCGAAATTTCCAAATTCCGATCCCACATTAGGGTTCTAGGGTTGGCGAATTTATCTGTTTCCGCTTTTTTGTTCTCAGGTAATAAGATACCTGTAATCGAAAACTTGGGAGCTACAGAGGTATGGAATTTAGTTTTAAAAGAAGTATTATCCTGAGTGTTGTTTAGATTATTGGGTTTTATGTTGAGCTGCTTAAAGTTACTGAGTGGGTTTTGCTTTTAATCCGAACAGGACCAATTTGACACCATTGATTTGTCTGACAATGAAATTGTGAAGCTGGAAAACTTGCCCTATCTTAATCGTTTGGGTACTTTGATTATCAATAACAATAGAATTACCCGCATCAATCCCAACATTGGAGGTAACTTCAATTCATTAACTTTGTATGCACTGTTATCTTTTCGTACTCTGTATGTTTGTTCTGTGTGCTTAATACCTAGTTTGTTTTTTTTATTTTTATTGCAGAGTTCTTGCCAAAGTTACATACTTTAGTACTTACCAACAACAGGCTAGTGAACTTGGTAGAGATTGATCCTCTTGCATCCCTTTCAAAGTTGCAGTATCTTAGCCTGTTGGATAACAACATCACAAAGAAACCCAATTATAGGCTGTACGTGATTCACAAATTAAAGTCGCTTCGGGTTCTGGATTTTAAGAAAGTGAAAGATAAGGTGAGTCCTTTTTAAGGTGCCAAACTCATGTTTCTTGTTTTTGGCCTGGTTCTACTTTCTGAGACCAGCTGCCTAGTAATAACATATTCATGAAATACCACAACTTTGTGCTGCAATGTATAGTCTAGGAACACCACAACTTTGTGCCTCAATGATGGTATAGTTGAATCTCACATGTAAGATTAAACAGTTAGCTTTACAGAGAAATATGGTAAAAATGTTACAATAGTTCCAACTGTCATTTTCCTGACAGTGGTTTTCCCAAATTGAACTGGAAATTTAATTGTTCTCTATGGATGGCAGGAGAGATTGGAAGCAAAAACTTTGTTTGCATCTAAAG